>NC_049249.1:33890549-35298882 GCF_011100685.1 Canis lupus familiaris | reverse complement strand
CAAATCTGTCCCAAGGAAATGCAAACTAAGTAATGAGGGAGTGGACAGACGGCCAGGCGTAGCTCTGCCAAGCTAGGATTGGAGTCCCCTCACTGCCAAGGAAAACACCTGAAAGACTTGGCGCCTGAGAAAGCCAATCTGTAAAAATTCAGCTTAAAACAAGTTTATTCCAGACACTTTTCTGTAGAGTTCAGATTCCTCCGGAGAGGTGTGGCTGGTGAGCGGATGGGTTGCCGGCCAAAGTGCAGGATCGGCAGCCCAAGGGACCTGAAGATGGCATGAAGGAGGTCGGGCTGGCACTCTGGACCTGGAGGCAGGACAAGCTCTTGTCTACAAAGGCCTCACGCCTAATGTCCCGACCATCCACCCGACAGGCAAGGGTATGCTTGATGTTTGTTCCCTGAGATTGACAGGACAAGTGCAGCATCGCACGCTGTAGGCACAGAAAAGAATAGAGAAGTTTGTATGCAACCGGACAAGAGCTGCACAGCAACAGTGGCAAGTAACGAGTGTGATGTTCTAGTGAGAATTCAGTGGGTGGCACAATTTTTTAATGTTTTAATCTTTTGAGTTTTGATTCGAACTGGTTTAATGAATGAATTTTACAAAGTGAAGAATGTGAAATGGAAAAATACGAAGACATTTTAAATAAATAATTTATTTATTCAAAATAGTTTTCTTACCTTATTCACAGTTTCAAGTTTAACATGAAAAAAAAGGTGGTGGTGGGGGGAATAGTACCTATTCTTGATCAACTGTCATACAAAGTCAAAGAAAAGCGGATCCTTTCCGAACATGCACTAAATACAGAAACTCGCACGATGGCCAGTCTCCACAAACTGCTGCGCTGACGTTGAAGGAGAGCGGGCTTCCTTCTGTGCGACCAAGAAGGAGACAAGTAGATGCACAGGACATTTCCTTAACCCACTGGAACCACTAAAATCATCTGGATAAAAGTTTCCTTGACCAAAGTAACATCATCCAAAATAATTATCTTAAACTCACATAGCTTAACATATTTCAGAACTGTCTAGCAGTGTACCTGCAGCACAGCGTGTGTGTCAACACTGAGGTACCCTGTACTTCTCAAAGAAAGAACTGCTGGGAGCTCGAAGTCTGATTCTGATTTTAGCACTTCAGATGAAGAAGTCAAAGAACTCAACCATGATCTGTCATGGGAAGAGAGAATCTGTTTCCACTGCTGAGCCTGTTTAAGTGGCTATTTCCCTCATATTTAATAAAACGAAGCACCGAATGGACAAACTAGCCTCCAAGAGTGGAAGGCACTGCCTGACAGCATTTCTGCGGCCGGAGCATCAGGCACGAGTCACTGCACGCCACCGCCACCTCGAGCAAGCTGATCCAGCAAATGGAGGAGCACGTCGATTCTTTCCAGAAGAGTTGCATTTTTGTTAGCAGTAGCTCTCAAAAGCTGGGAGTAAATCTGCTTGTTGGTTTTGAGGACTCCATCTTCGTCAGTATTACTGCTGTGTTAAAACAAAAATAAAAAAGGAAGTGAAGTGCACTGCGATGCCCAGCTGCAGTTCAAAAAATCCAAAAATAAACAGGAACAGGCCGTCACTTTTCACAGGGAAGCAGGTGTTTTTTTTTAATTTTTTTTAAATTTTATTTTACTTATTTATGATAGGCACACAGTGAGAGAGAGAGAGAGAGAGACAGAGACATAGGCAGAGGGAGAAGCAGGCTCCATGCACCGGGAGCCCGACGTGGGATTCGATCCCGGGTCTCCAGGATCGCACCCTGGGCCAAAGGCAGGCGCTAAACCGCTGCGCCACCCAGGGATCCCTGTTCATTTTTTTTTTTTTTTAAAGATTTTATTTATTCATGGTAGACATAGAGAGAGAGAGAGAAAGGCAGAGACACAGGCAGAGGGAGAAGCAAGCTCCATGCCAGGAGCCTGACGTGGGACTCGATCCCGGGTCTCCAGGATCGTGCCCTGGGCCAAAGGCAGGTGCTAAATCGCTGAGCCACCCAGGGATCCCTGGAAGCAGGTGTTCTATTAATGCTTATTCCATACTTACCTTCTTGCATCTACTGCTTATAGGCCTGTCTGTAGACATTTACTTCAATATATCAATTAGAACCAACGTTCCTTCTTTTTACAAATATTTGAGCGCCTACTGTGTACTGGGAACTGCTCTTGACACTCAGTGGACAAGGCAGACCAAGAGTCCCTGCCCTCACAGCACCCGAGTTCTACTGAGGTAGGAGTGGTGGGACGACGTGCATTACACAAAAAACAGAGCGGGTCAGATGACCACGCTGTGAAGAAGGTCCAGCAGGGAAGGGCTAGGCACGGGAGGCTGTCCGCTATCTGCTCCCTTCTTTGTGCTGAGCCCAATGCCCCTCAGATCAACCAGCCTGACCGTGGGGCTGCTCTCCGTGGAGCCAGAATTGCATAGGACTGAAGCATGGACTCCAGACTCGGGAACTACTCCACCTCACTGCAGTTCAACTCTCCGAGCAGCTTCTGGTGAAGGATGCCCCCCCCATTGCCCAGGTGCAGGGTTCTAGACATACTCCACTTAACAACTTTTTGAACAAAAACTTGTTTGTTCTGAAAATATGTCCCCCACAGGATAGATTCATGGGTTCTATTTATGTCACTAGGAGAAAAGACTACTAATTACATGGCAGTTCATCTCTAGCATCCTTTTTTTCCTTTTGAGTCCAGACGTAATTCAGACCATGACCAGCTAACTGCGGCTCGATTCCTCATACGTGTGTCTAGATCTGAACCGCATGATAACCTGCTGCCCCAGAAGGGCAAGGACTAGTAATATTCCTACCTTACAGATGTAAAAACCAAGGCCCAGAAGGACTAAATAGTTTGGATTGGGGTCAAAACATTATATTCTCTGACTTCAAATGCTATGTTCTTTCCATTTGCCAAAGTACAAATGTTCCCATGTACCCATCAGGCCAGCCACACGGTAAACCAGGAGTCTAGAACCTCCCTCTGGTGCACATCAAGGCTCAGGCTATAAGGAGTCCTCTTCGTGGCTCCACTTTCTCCTCCTCAACACCTGTCCATACTGGGACTGCCCACGGGCCCAAGCGGGAAGGAGTGTGGGCTCTGCAAAACCCTCCCTGGACCCGTTTCTCTTCTCCCTCTTAGTACTACTTATTTTATCAGGTAAATCTCTCTTCCCGTCAAACCACCCAGGGCACAAAGTGACTATGCAAAATGCATTTGCTGCCTACAGTTCGGGCCTAAGATGGTGATGTACTTATTTTTGAGTGGGGGTGACATTTACAAAACCTCTGATAACCTTATGAGAAACTTAAACTCCTGACAAATTAAGGCATCAGTACTTAACTATCAGAACCAGTGCTCCAAAAATGCATTCTTCATGGACAATGATACCTCATTTAGCTGGGTGCTGGAAGATAACCCATGGCTGCTGGGATCATACATTTAAAACATTTGAGATTTGTTCTAATCCTAATCCTGAACCTTAAATCTTCATCTTCCAATTTCTACAAATGATTTCCATTCTGTTTTTTTTTTTTTTTTTTTTTTTTTTTTTTAGATTTTATTTATTTATTCATAGACACACACACACACAGAGAGAGAGGCAGAGACACAGGCAAAGGGAGAAGCAGGCTCCATGCAGGGAGCCCGACACGGGACTCGATCCTGGGTCTCCAGGATCACACCTCAGGCTGCAGGCGGCACTAAACCGCTGCGCCACGGGGGCTGCCCATGATTTCCATTCTTAATGGAAATCAACTCTCATCAATAGTCTCACTAAACCATGAACTCTAACAAGAAAGGTCCCAGCATTTTGCGGGCTTATCTTTTATCCAAAGGCAACTAACACTCCTTTATTTTCCTTTTAATAATCTTAACCAATTACTAAATGTACATACCTGGCCAGGAATAGCCCATAAATATAAAAGATCTGCTCTCTGCACATGGTCAAAGGTTTTCCAAACCTGCAGAGATTACTTCTATTTTTCATTCTATGAACCCCCAAAGCCATCAAAAAAAGATCAAGGGGCTCCAGTCTGCTAAAGCAATGAATATTAAAATAAAGTACAAGAGTAAAATTCTTCATTCAAAATGAAAAAATATAACCCAACAGACAAAACAAGCATTTCTAGCAGGACAATACTGGTTGCCATAGAGGGAGTTGTCATAAGAAGATTCTAAGAAAATTAAGATTTTTAATTACTAAACTGTGTGTGTGTGTTTTTTTCCCCAGCAGGGGTGTGGTGGGTAGAGAATAATCAAAACAAAACACAAAATTATTATATTTTCTTTCTTTTAAAGTCTAGTTCTGGGGCGCCTGGGTGGCTCAGGTGGTTAGGCATCTGGCTTTGGCTCAGGGTCCAGGGATGGAGCCCCAAGTCGGGCTCCTTGCTCAGCGGGGAGTTTGCTGTTCCCTCTGCCCCTCCCCCCACTTGTTTTCTGTCCCCCTTTCTCTCTTTTTCAAATAAATACATTTAAAAAAGAAAAGTCTAGTTCTGATCTCCCTTTACTCTAAGCAGGAATGCTCACAGATTCATGGTGAGACAGCAGGGTCTCAGCAAGGGAGGCCTTCCTCCTCCTCCCCTCCAGTGACACAGGAGAAACAGTCAATAACTCAGTAACCAGTTTTCTGTTTCAAAGCCTATCAACATATTAACGTATAAACACAAATATCACGTTTAATAGTCTTTAACAAACCTTGAAAAATGAACACAAATTAGGTAAATAGGATTTTATACATTATGCATGAAAACTTTAGATTACATTTTTTCTGCAGAATATTAATAACCTGAAAAAACAGGTTAGAAGACTCTTCACTAAATAAGAATTACTTAAGCCATACATATGATGTTTTTTTTTTTTAAAGATATTATTTATTAGAGAGAGAGTGCACAAGCGCTCTCGAGGGAGAGAGAATCTTAAGGAGGCTCCATGCCCAGTGCAGAGCCAGACTCAGGGCTCAATCTTACAACCCTGGGATCATGACCTGAGCTGCAACCAAGAGCTGACCACTTAACCGACTAAACCACCGAGGCACCCTGTAAGTTATGTTTATAAAAGATATTGTTAGGACTGAACTGTTACCTGTTAGCTAACTACTCAAACTATCAATTTGTGAAAATTGGTGAATCACTGTTTCTCAAATGTATTTATTTATATTGCCACCTTGTGGAAACCAAGGAAAAATTTTAACATTCTCTACCTGCTGCTGTTAAACAGGAAAAGCCAACTGTGTGTCACTGTACACACTGTCCCCCCCCCCCGCATTTTAGTTCTTTGGTTCTTCAGAAGACAGATGTACCTGCTGAACCACAGCACGTACATACTCCCTGCTGGGTGCAGTGACCAGACACAGAGCGGATGCCAAGGATAAACAGCGGGGCTGAGATGACAGGGCACCTAAGGCTGAGTGCTCCCGCCCAAATGAGAGCTCTCCTTAGGCCACAGAGAATTATCTGAAAGCATTTACTGGAGAGGCTTTCTGCTCAGAATGGAGAGAACAAGAAAAACTATCATTCCCACCCTTTGACAAACCCAGCAATACAAAGCAGGACAACCTACAAGTTCATGACTTTCTATGAATCTATCAAAGAGCTGGGGTTGCCAGACAACCAATGAGTCTGAAAACCAAGGACAGACAGGGCACCAGAGAAGTACTTCCACGCCTGGGACAGAGGCAGCCAGGTACCACTAAGAATTTAGTTAAAAGTTACTGAGCTGGTAGAGGCTGAGTGAGACCTGGCGAGGGAGTGTGGGGCCTCTGAGGGTTGCAGGTATAGGATGAGTTCACCTTGTCTCCTAGGCTTCTCTTCAAGGACTCTGGTGAAAGCCCTAAGAAAGCAACCTTCATGCAGGCTGGGCAAGGGGACCAGCTATAGCTGCAGAAGGGCAGGCAACCCCACCCAGACCCTTTTCTCCATGGAATGAAAGCCTTCATCTGCACAGCCTAGTCAAGGTGGGTGGAGGTAGAGGAAGGCAACAAGCAATGGCAGCCTTAGGGTACTGGTGAAAGTCAATGCAGATAAAGCAGTGAGCAGAAAAAAACCACTCTACCCCAGGGGTGGGGCAGGAGCAGTGAGACTACACACACACAAACCAGGGACTCAGGGACCCAGTCCTGAGATTGAGGCTTACGCAAATCAACTGAGAAGGCCTGACTGGCCCTCTTTCCTTCTCTAAAAGGCTGAAAGCACTGAAGGACAAGTAGGAATGGATTATGGCTGAGAGCTGGAGGAGTATGCAGACAGACTCTTTCCGAGGTACCCCACACCTTCCTTAGGAAAGCCCTAAACTAAAGGTGGAGTAGACATTAAGAAAAACCCTCTGCAGACCTGCTCCACACTAAGCACAGGCACTGCTTGAGGGACATGAAGGCTGCTGGACATGGAAAATAACCAGAGCAACAAAATAATCTCAAACCACAGCTCAGCTCCAGACTAGAAAACACTCAACCCTCCATACTAAAGGCCTAGAATGGGATAGTGTAAGAACTTTCCAGGAATCAAAATTATTTCCCTCAGTCTGAGATGTAGAAAGTAATGAAACAACACATGCCAAGAGACAAAGAACAAAACAAGACTCAGATGGGGATCCCTGGGTGGCGCAGAGGTTTGGCGCCTGCCTTTGGCCCAGGGCGCGATCCTGGAGACCCGGGATCGAATCCCACGTCGGGCTCCCGGTGCATGGAGCCTGCTTCTCCTTCTGCCTATGTCTCTGCCTCTCTCTCTCTGTGTGTGACTATCATAAATAAATAAAAATTAAAAAAAAACAAAAAACAAAACTCAGATGTGACACAGATGTTGAAACCAGATGTTGGAACTATCTGATAGATGATTTAAAATGACAATGATTAATACATTAAAAGGCTCAAGTGGAAAATGTGGGCAACATGCATGATCAGATGGGTCACTTCAGCTGAGAGATGGAACCTCCAGAAAGAACTCAAAGGGAATACCAGAAATGAGGAACACAGTAAACAGATACAGAATGTTTCTGACAAGTTCAACTGTCAATGACACAAAATCAAGAATCAGTGCATTTGAAGACAGGTTCACAGAAATTACTCAAACTAACCTCCACCGCTGGCAAAGTATAAAAGCAACAAAACATGTTAACAGTTGTGGCAAAGAGCAAATGGTCTAGTGTAGATACAACTGGATCCACAGAGAAAGAGAGAATGGAGGAGAAGAAATAAAAATAAACACACTAAGGAGGGAAGGAGACGTCACCACACACCCAGGATACACCCAGAAATATCATGTTCAACTGCAGGTGGGGGGGCGAGGGGAGGGGAGCAGGGAAGAAAATCTTGAAAGCAGCTGGAGGAAAAAAGGCATTTTACATACCTATGAACAAAGGTAAGAATCAGAGTGGGCTTCCTGTCAGAAGGCAAGGGAGGGAAATCCTTCAAGTGTGGGACAAAGAAGTCTGTCAACCTAGAACTCTCTCCAGGGAAAACATTTCCCAAAGCTGAAGGAGGAATAGACTTTCTCAGACATTCAAAATGGAAGAATTCTTTGCTGGTAGATATTAAAGGAAGTTTCTCATGCAGAAAGAATAGGACACCAGACAGAAAGTGGTATCTATACCAAGTAGAGCACTGGAAATGGACTAAATGAAGGTAAAATAAATTCATAGAAAAATAAATTGTCCTTTTATTTTTAATTGCTCTAAAAGGTATCCATCTAAAGCAGGAACAGTAGTAGTATGTTTAAAAGTGAAATGGTAATAACACAACTGATGAGAGGGAAGAACTGGCAGTGATTACCTGAACATCTTCATACAGCACATGATTAAGGAGAATATCATGAGAAGGTGGCTCCTGATTAAAGATGTCAACCTAAACCCTAGGTCAACCACCAAAAAATTTTATTTTATTTTTTTAAATATTTTTTATTTATTTATTCATAGAGACAGAGAGAGAGAGAGGCAGACACACAGGCAGAGGGAGAAGCAGGCCCCATGCAGAGAGCCTGACATGGGACTCGATCCAGGGTCTCCAGGATCACACCCTGGGCTGCAGGTGGTGCTAAACCGCTGAGCCACCGGGGCTGCCCTCCAAAAAATTTTAAATGTAGTATAAATAATAAATCAATAGTGAAATAAAATCCAATCATGAAAATGTTCAATTCACTCGAGAAGGCAGAAAAGATAAAATAGCAAGATGATAGATTTTATCTAACTATATTAATAATCACCTTAGATGTAAGTGGTCTGAAGATACCAATTGTAAGTTTGGATTAAAAAAAGCAAGACCCAATTATATGTCATTTGTAAGAATCTCACTTTTATTAAAAAGGCACAGTTAGGCTAAAAGAAAAGAAAGAAAAAGACATTAACCAAAAGAAGGTTGAGTAGCTCTATTAAGATAACAAGTAGGTATCGTATGATAAGGGGGTCAATTCTCCACGACAGAACAATCCTAAATGTGTCCACATCAAAACAGGGGAAACAGAACTGCAGAACCAAAAAGAAAAACAGATGAATCCACAACTGTACTTAGAAAATCCCACTCTTCCCTTAGTAACTGATAAAACAAGGAAGTAGGAAGACAGAAGTCCTGAAAAATACTGTACACCAACTTAACTGACATTTCCAGGGCAGTCTATCCAAGACAGCAGATACTCATGTATTTTAAGTGCACACGGAAAGGCAAACCATATTCTAGGTCATAATACAAACATACACAATGCGAAAGAAGAGAAATCATGCAAAGTTATGGTCTCGGGATCCCTGGGTGGCGCAGCGGTTTGGCGCCTGCCTTTGGCCCAGGGCGCGATCCTGGAGACCCGGGATCGAGTCCCACGTCGGGCTCCTGGTGCATGGAGCCTGCTTCTCTCTCTGCCTATGTCTCTGCCAATCTCTCTCTCTCTGTGTGTGTGACTATCATAAATAAATAAAAATTAAAAAAAAATTAAAAAAAAAAAAAAAGTTATGGTCTCAGCACATACTGGAATTACCAGTAATCCATAATAAAGATTACCTGGAAAGTCTCCATACTTAGAAACTAAGAGCATGCTTCTAAATAACACAGGGCTCAAGGAGGAAGTTTCAGGGAATATCAAAGATTAGTGTTAAACTGAAAGAAAAAGAAAATACATTTGTGAGATGTAGCAAAAGCAGAGTGAAATTTACAGTAAATGCTTATATTAGAAAAGAGAAAGGGTCTCAAGTCAATAATCTAAGCTTCTACTTTAAGAAACAGTAAAAGAAAAAAATCCATAAGTAGAAAGTTATAGAGAGAACTGAATAAATCAAGGACACTGAAAATAGAAAAACAATGGAAAATATCAATCGAATAAGCTAGTTTTTTGAAAAGATCAATAAACCCGATGAACTCCTAATCAGAGTAACCAAGAAAGAAAAGAAGACAAAAGTTGGCAATATCAGGAATAAAACGAGAGCTACCCCTGCAAACGCCTTTAGACATTAACAGGATACTACGGGAATACTGTGAACCTATGCACCTGACAACAGATAAAAGACTTTCATTCCTCCAGAAGAAAAAGTCAACTTGAATAGTATTTATCTACGAAAAGAAATTAAACTCATTGTGAAAAACTTCCAATAAAGCCAACTGTAGGTCAAGATAATTTCACTAGTAAATTCTAACAAACCTTTAGGGAAGAAACAATCTAACTCTACACTTCTAAAACCTAGAAGAACAAATAGTTGCAAATTGATTCCATGAGGCCAGCACAGCTCTAGTACCGAAACCAGACAGGAGCATTACAAGACCACAACTGTGATTACACTATAGGAGAGAACTGTCCTCACAGACACAACAATCCTTGATGGTACTAGCACATGGAATCCCAGGGATGCCTAAGAATGACACATCCCAGCAAAGTAGAGTTTCTCTCAGGAATGCAAAGCTGGTTTAACAATCAAAAAAACCTCAATGAGCTCCATCATATTAAGACACCAAAGAAGGAAAACACTGTGGTCCTTTCAACATGTGTACCAATAAATATCTGACAAAAATTTCACAACCATTCATGATAAAAATAGGAATAGAAGGGAACATCCTCAACTTGGTAAAGGGCATCTACAAAAAAACCACAGCTGATGCTACATTTAATGGTAAAAGAAAGCACACTTTCTCCCAGAGATCCGAAGAATTAGGATAGACCACAAAAAGGTAGCAAGAGGGAATTTCTGGAGTGATGGAACTTTCTAGATCATGATTTTGGCAGGAGATGCATGTCTGTGTTTGTCAAAGCTTGAAGAACTATGCAGCACCAAAAATAAATTTTACTACAGATAAATTAAAATAAATATAGAGACAAAAATGATCTGTACCTGAATATTATAAATTGATAAAACACACAGAACAGCTGATAACAGCATATGTGTATGGTAATTTTTCCCCCTATTTTCCAAATTTGTAATATGGTCAGATTGTACTTATATTTAAAAAAAAGAGGCCAGCCCGGGCTCAGCGGTTTAGCGCCGCCTTCAGCCCAGGGCGTGATCCTGGAGACCCAGGATCAAGTCCCACATCGCGCTCCCTGCATGGAGCCTGCTTCTCTCTCTGCCTGTGTATCTGCGCCCCACCCCCCCGTGTCTCTCATGAATAAATAAATAAAATCTTTAAAATAGATAGAAAGAAAGATGTGTTATTTATATTACCTTCCTTTTTTTTTTTTTTTTTTTAATGATAGTCACAGAGAGAGAGAGAGAGAGAGAGAGAGGCAGAGACACAGGCAGAGGGAGAAGCAGGCTCCATGCACTGGGAGCCCGATGTGGGATTCGATCCCGGGTCTCCAGGATCGCTCCCTGGGCCAAAGGCAGGCGCCAAACCGCTGCGCCACCCAGGGATCCCCCTACCTTCCTGATCTAGTACTTAGTACTAGATTTTCAAGTTAAATTAATAATGCCAACATAGTAACTCTGGCAAAACAACAGAATTGGACAGACTGACGCAGGTGTTAAGAACATTTTTTGCTGAGATGCTTATGCTTTTCTCTTCACTAAGTTCTTGGCTTTACAGAGATTTTCAATGTTCTGTTATCTCCTTTCTATTAGTGCATTTGGTGCTGAGTATCAAACTGCAGTCCTGACTTCCCACTACAGACAATGGTGAGTTACTAGAAACAGTGGAAGTGATTCCACTGAAACAATGATTCCAGTGTCATTCATCTCTCTCAGGGAAAACATTAAAACCAGAAGAGTACTTACTCTTGGGAAGCAAGATCTGTTTCTATAGCTTCACTATGTAGTAGGCAACACGGAAAGGAGTCTCATCTGATTTACCAAGTCAGGAAAGAGCACCACTTAAAAATTCCTGATCACCCACATAAAGGACAAGAATGAATACAACCTATCTTTTTATAGGGTCAGTAGAAGTTATTACCTTTCTACAGGTAAGGAGCTGGAAAAGAAATTTCCATAAAGAACAATTTGATTTACCTTGTTTTCTTCTTAGTTGAAGACAGCAGCTTGATGGACTGAAGGAGAAGGAATGACAACCGAGATTCAAATATACTGAGGAGCTTGATCACTTCTTCTCGATTAAGACTAGGAGAGGAATCAGCAGCTGGAGGGGACTCATCGCTCTTAGGCTAAGAAGAAGAAGAAGTCACTTCACCTAAGCTACCCAACAACGACAGCTTCATACTGAAACAAAAGGACTGCAGTTTCATTCACCAGTAGACTTTTTAGCCAAAAACAAAACAAACAAAAAGGAAACCCCAGGTCCTTTGTTTTTCTCCAAGCACAGCCTGTTGGTGGCAGAGGCTGTGATGAACCCCCTACCCCAGAGATCACTCTGATAGATTAAAGCCTGTGAAAAATGTCTTACACATAACAGGCACTTATGTAGAAGAAATTGATACTGAATGGAAATCTCCTACTTTGCAACACTGCACTGCAGTGTTGCACTGCACACTAAAGGACCAAGATGGAAATGGGCATGATCCAGGGTTGGACAAACCTGGGCTGGAGGAATAACAGGCTGGTTTACCATGGGGACTCAGAGAAGCTTTTAGCAACAGCAGAAGGCAGCATGAATGCTGGAATGCCAGGCAAACTGGAAATGCTTTCCAAGGAGCTTAAGCCCATTCATTGTTCAACTGCTCCCTGGCAGTTTAGTAGAAATTATAAAAGAGCTATATGCCTCTTTCTTTCTTAAAAACAAACAGTAAAACAACAAAAAAGAAACAATTTGAAAAAGAAAACACAACAGAGATGTTATACTCCTGGGGTCTTACTAAGCTGTATGTGGTTATTTAAAGAAAAAAAATTTTAATGCAAAAGATATAATTCTACCTTAGAATTTAATAATTCCACCAAGAAAATACAATAGGTCACTATTAGTGTGTTTTATGCAAAACACATACATGTCTGTATATACATATACACATAACATACATAACATACATAAACATATACGCGATATGCTCACTATTTAGCTTAAAATACACAAAAAACAAAGATAAATATAGTTCCCATTTACCTGGTCAAATTCCTCTACAAGCTCCTTTCTGATGAGCTGGAATGCATGCTTAGTTCTCACCATTATATCAAGAGCCCCAGATAGTGTTTTTAATTTTCCAACATTGCTATTCTGACCTAGTGTGTCAAACACAAAAATGATCATTCCTTTAAATATAAATCTAGAAACTCATCCAATGTCAGGGGATTAATGAAAACTGATTTTAAATGCTATTAAAAGGAGCTCATGAGAATCTATACAAATTTTCTAAATCCAACTTTTAGTAATCATCCCTAGATAAAAATATTAAATCTAGACAAAGCAATAAGTAACAATTACCAGTAGGTTCTATCAGGGTGAGAATACAACCTATCTGAAATAAGACCTGACTGCGAGGTCAAAGAAACCAGATGGGACAACTCTGGTCCAAAAGCCTCCAAATGCATATGTAACTTTTCTCAGGTACTCAATTTTTAAACATCTTTTTAAAAGAAAAATTAACCATACTCATCATCTTAGCAAATTTGTTCCCAGTATCTGTTTTTATGAAAATGATGCCTGCTGTCTTGAAGGAATTCAAACATGGCAGGAAATTTGAAGATGCAAATGAAAAAAGGCCATCGAAAACCTACCCTAGAAAGAGCTACTATTAATCCTGCCATCTAGTATACAATGGCAAAAAGTTAAAAATATTTTCAGTAAAAAGTTTTGTTTAAAGATTTATTTATTTATGGAGGGGCCAGAAAAGGACAGAAGAGGGACAGAAAAGTCTCAAGCAGGCTTCACAGAGGTGGAGTCTGATGTGGGGCTTGATCTTATGAACCTGAGATGACAACTTGAGCAAAACCAAGAGTTGGATGCTCAAATGACTGCACCACCCAGCTGTCCCAGTCAAAAGTATTTTTAAAAACTGTTTTGAATGGGTAATACATCCTCAAAATGTATAAAGTCTAAATCGGGAAACAGTGAAAGCCCTCCTCCTGGCCCCCCATCCTGCCCCCAGAGGCAGCAATGTTATCACTTTCTTGTGCATCCTTCAGGGATACTCTAATAAAAGAGTCATCTATCTGGTTCAGTATTACATTTAATTTAAAAAACAACTGAAATAAAATCAAATGAACAGCTGTTACTTCAGAGAAACTTTTGTTTCTTTACCACACAAGGGCTATTTCTCCAAAGACCCCTCCTGCAGAAGGGGAGCAGGTGGACAAGGATAAGAGAACTCAGGGAAACAGATTCAGTGTGGAGCAGCCACTCCCTCCCTCCTGTGGCCTCACCCCAACGCAGCAGGCTCATTCACCTTCCTCCTTCTCTTCCCTTCCCATTTAGCTCTGCCTTGCTCAGGATCTACAGTTCTAGTTCCACAACTGCCAGTATCCACTGTATGTTTATAGGTATTCAATGGGATCATTGCTCCAGGATCACTCCTTTTCCCTTCCTACATTGTTCATAATGATTTACATCTCTAATGGTCTCAACAAACTTGTCATAGTTCTTTCCAAATAAAGAGAGCATGGCTGTATTTCAATATTTCTATGAATATAAAGGGGTCACGGAACATAAATTCATTTTTTAAAAAAGATTTTATTTATTTATTAATGAGAGAGAGAGGAAGCGCGCGCGTGTGCGCGAGAGCGTGGCAGAGACACAGGCAGAGGGAGAAGCAGGCTCCACGCAGAGCCTGATATGGGACTCGATCCTGGGTCTCCAGGATCACGCCCTGGGCTGAAGGCGGCACTAAACCGCTGAGCCACCTGGGCTGCCCTCAAATTCTTTTTTTTTTTTTTTTTAATTTTTATTTATTTATGATAGTCACACACAGAGAGAGAGAGAGAGAGAGGCAGAGACACAGGCAAAGGGAGAAGCAGGCTCCATGCACCGGGAGCCTGACGTGGGATTTGATCCCGGGTCTCCAGGATCGTGCCCTGGGCCAAAGGCAGGCGCCAAACTGCTGCGCCACCCAGGGATCCCTCAAATTCATTTTCTAAAAGAGTGTAGACTTCTCCTGGCTTCTACCCAAAGATGTTAACTATGGGCAAATTTAAAGGAAAACAACATTGTTTACATTCAAGAGAGATCTCTGGTCTGCCTCACTCTAAGACAATTCGACACTAAGTCAAGTCAATGTACACAAATCTGTGAAATAAAAGAGTAAGACTCACTGGTCATTTGGAATTCTGCAAATGCCACTCTTTCTAACTGTACTCGAAGCAGTTCACAGGGAGCGTCTTTGAGAAGCTGAAAAAGCTTAACAGCTTTGCTGTAATGAAGATCTGCCAGCACCCGGTGCTGCTTCCTAAGATGTTCATCACCAACCTAGGATCAAAAATAAAATAAGAAGACAAACCTTAAAGCTTGGTTTCACAAGAACTACTTAACCAAGTCTCTGGATCATTAAATGTTATTTAGTGTTGGGGCACCTGGGTGGCTCAGTGGTTGAGCACCTGCCTTCGGCTCAGGGCGTGATGTGATCCCAGTCCAGGGACCGAGTCTCATATCGGGCTCCCTGCAGGGAGCCTGCTTCTCCCTCTGCCTGTGTCTCTGCCTCTGTCTCTCATGGCTAAATAAATAAATAATATATATATATATATTTAAAGAGTTATTTAGTGTCATTGTTTTATAGTTTTAGTTGTTACATTTAGGTGTTTAATCCACTTTTGGTTAATTTTTGTATATGATGTGACAGAGGACAGTCCCCCCATGTGCTCTGCACGTGGACATCCAGCTGTCCAGGCACACTTTGCTGAAAAGACACTTTGTTCCCCATTGTGTCTACAGCCTGCTCTTGCCTTGAGGATATTAGACCATCTGGGCAAGCCTGAATTTTGGTTAGGACCTCCTGTGGCAAGGGGAAGGGTCCTGGGCCAGCTTAAAGTGAAAAGAAATCCTTTTTCATTAACCTGGACCTCAAAGGACAGCATTCTCAGGATAAGCGTACTCAGAAGAAGGCCCACCCCCAAGGGACTGCAAGGTAAGTTGTCTTGGTCCTGAGCTAAGAAAAGAAAAACAACAACAAACACACACACAGTCCTGAGACACTTCAAACACAAAACTCTTGGCCACGCAACCGCTCTGGAGGAAGGTACCTTCAATCTGGCCCTCAGTGTATTCTTAGATACCCCTGCATCTAAGCACCAGGATTCAGGTACAAGGCAGTTCACAGCCGATTACTTCTAACAGTCTCACACTGAAACAACCCAAAGATTCAACAATCATAGAATAGATAAACAGTGATATATTCATTAAATGACTTCTAGTGAACTGAGAAAATGCACCAACCCGGAGGAATCTTGAAAACATCATGTCCAGTGAAAGGCAATAAACCACAGAATATGTACAGTGTGATTTGTCCTGTAAAGTTCACCACTGGGTAAAACGTAAACATACTGTTTAAGTGGTAAAACACAAAAGGTATGGACAGACTGGAGAACCCAGGATAGTAGTTATTTATTTTTTTAAAAGATTTTATTTATTTATTCATGAGAGAGACACAGAGAGAGAGAGGCAGAGACACAGGCAGAGGGAGAGGGAGAAGCAGGCTCCATGCAGGAAGCCCGACGTGGGACTCGATCCAGGACTCCAGGATCACGCCCTTGGCCAAACTGCTGAGCCACCCAGGGATCCCCCCAGGATAGTAGTTATTCTCGGTGGGTCTAGAGAGAGACTCAGTGGGGAGGGGGCAGCACACAGAGGATACCTAATTTCTCAAACTAATAGCCAATCAATTATAGTAGAGAGAAATATGCAGCACAGGTGAGAGGGGAAAATCCCCTACACTGCAAGTTTTTCTAAAGCAGCTAACAGAACAGCTGACATTTAAATAGATATTGAAACATAAGCAAAGCACCCTGAACATTTTTAAATGGACCTAAGCTTCAGCTGGAATGGCAATACCTGATTTCTCAGACAGCTGTGGTACATGGACGCCAGCCTGTGATGGATGGTTGCAGCTCGATATTGACAAAGAGGCTGTCGAGCAGACACGGAGTCCACATCACAGTATTTCAGGGACTTCATCATAGCTTCACTGACTTCTTTTTCAATCTGTTTTTTTTTTTTTTAAGGGGGAGGAGGAAAAAAATGACAAGCCTATAATCTTAAATAAAAATATTTAAATACTGCTTGCTATGGAAAATATGCTCAATATCTGTTAAAGGCATAAATAAAGTTGAAGACTTCTTTTATAGCCGCATAAATATTATTACCTGCTCCTGAGCTTTTCTAGATAATGGAGCATAATCTTGCTGCAGAGTTGCCATAGTGAAATAAGTAGTGGACAACTCCCAATTCACTGAATCCCAAACAGCCGGGTGTATGTCTCGTGTTCCCAGTGACCTCAGAGCTTTCAAATAATAATCAACAGCCTGTAAGGGAGGGAAAGGTACAGTTCTCAGTCTAAATCTATTCCGACAGCATATGAAAATAAATACTTTAAAATCACCCAGATGTTAATTTGATGTGGGAACAATTTACAGAGGGGCAGTATTGTGAAGAAAGGAAAAAACCCTAACAATGAAACTTTCAATGAGAAAAGCCATTTAAAATGGACTGTAGGTCACTCCACATGCCCACAGTTAAGACCAGCATAAGCCTTAGTGCTGACTCATGCTCATTCATGAAGATGCACTTCCGTTTATTTTTCCTTTCTAAATGAAAATTTGTTTATATAACTAGTAAGATAGAAAAAAATTGATGACCCTAAGGATAAAAAATTGCTGGATCTGAGTGTAAAAAGCAGCAATCTCTTCCATGTTCTACCACCTGCAGCCTGAAGGGCATAGCCATTTTATTTAAGCAAATAAAATCACATTCAATTCCATCACCCAGCAATAATTTCTACATTTCTTATCTGTATCTATCTACATTTTTTTTTCTGTGTATCTGTGAATTTAATAAAAGAAAATCTCTAACAAGGTCACTTTTATTTTAAAATTTCCCATGCCATGGGGCACCAAGTGGTTCAGTTGGAGAAGCGTAAGACTTTTGGTTTCAGCTCAAGTCATGATCTCAGGGTCGTGAGACTGAGCCCCGTGTTGGGCTCTGTATGTCAACTCCCTTCCCCTCTGTCCCTCCCTGTACCCCCCTCCCCAGTATTTGCCTTTTCTTCCTACTGGGACAGTTTATTTTCAGTGATTATCTTATTTTGTTTTATTTACTTGTTCTTTAAGTACCACGCCCAACGTGGGGCTCGAACTCACAATCCCAAGACCAAGAGTCATGTGTTCTACCAACTGAACCAGCCAGGTGCCCCCGTCTTCAATGATTCTTTATATATGAAGGGTTTATCAACCTCTGATCTGTCCTAGGTTATAAATATTTTCACTAGATTGGGGTTTGCTTTTTGATTTTGCTTTCTGTTGTGCATTTGAAAATTGTTATTTTTACACATTTAAATGTATCCGTCATTTACTGTGATTCCTGCCTAATTGTGTCATGCTGGAAAGTCCTGTCCCGTCTCATCACATGAAGCTCCTCTTCCACTTTCTGCACTTTCTGTTATCCTTCTCCACGTCAGCCTTTAATCCACCTGATGTCTTCTCTGCTTATGCCAACATGATTAAGTGAAGTCATCTTTTCAATATGCCACCTTCGATACTAAATTCTTAGCATCCTTCGGTCAGACAATAAGTGTTTTGTCTGTCTCCTCTGCCATCACCACAGTTCTAATTAGTTTTAAAATATTTTCATGGTGCAGTAGCAAAGATAAATGACAATGAGGTATAAATGGATGAGGTTCAACATGCAAGCATGTTACCTTATTATAATACAAGCCTTCTTCTGGGGAGAATTCCCGCTTAAATTCGTCCCCAGCACCACAGTGTGCCTGTGCACAAATCCTCATGAGTCTCCCCGTGTTACACAACAGAAGGGCAGCATTTGTGGCATCATCAATTGACTCAAAGTTGTGAATTCCTTTTTCAAAACATGAAAAGCTTTTTTTCCACAACTGTTGTTCTGCAGTAGATACACTTTTGCTCACTTCACAAAAAAAAAAAAAAAAAAGAAAATCACATGTAAGCAGACATCATTGTCAACTCCGTGTGTCCTGGAATGGATGAGAGGAGGGGGACAGGGACAGGATGGCTAAGGAACCGGCTACATGGAGCCATCGCAGTGACCTGCTCTCATCACACTCCCCTCAAATTTATGATGAGGCCCTAACCCCAATGTGACGGTATTTGAAGATAGGGCCTTTAAAGAGGTAATTAAAGTTAGCCGAGATCCTAAGATGGGGCCCTGATCCCACATGACTGGTGTTCTTCTAAGAGAAACAGATACCAGGAATATGCACAGAGAGAAAACCAGGTTAAGGACAACACGGCAAGAAGACAGCCATCTGCAAGCCACAGAGAGAGGCTTCAGGAAAACACAACCTTGCTGGCACTTGATCCTGGGCTTCCAACTTCCAACTTGTGAGAAATACCATTTCTGCTGTTTAAGCCAACCTATCTGTGATACTCTTTATGGCAGCCTGAGCAGACTCACGTAATACCCTCTTTCACTATGAACTGACTGATATGAAAACAAGCAAAAACATGAGCAAAGCCCTATTTTATAAAGATTCAAAACATCTTGTCCCATGGATTCGTAAAAGGTATGATCTGTGTTGTATCTAATTCTCCTAGGTTTCTACCACTTTGCAGCTCCTTCACGGACTTCCTCCTCCAGAGGCACCTTAAAAGCCCAGGTTCTTATTTCTCAACTAAAAAAAATATACACACACACACATATATAATAAGGAAACACGTTAAAAAGCATGATCTTTGTGTCCCCAAGCACAGTTCATAGATGACCAGGAACACACACACTTCAACTTACCTGCTGTCCCCCTTTCTACCACAGCTCTTTTCCTTCCTCAGGCTGGGTGGTCTTTACATTTGTAGCATTCTCATAGATTCAATCATCTCCTCCCCACATCATCTGAGGGTTGCCCGGCCTATGTCTTGCTAACCCAAACAGCTCTAAATACAGGTTTCTAGTCAACAACTGAGCTAGACCTTCCACTCACATGTCCACACAGATCTCAAACTTGACACAGGCCCAAATCACAAAAGACCACCGGCTGCTACTCTTACCATCCCCTGGACCCTGCATGTCTAGTCCTTCTCAATCTTTCCTGTATCTGCCTATTGATACCATATATCACATACCAATCTACAGAAACCACACCTTTTCCCCCCAAACCCTCTAAAAACCTCACATCAGTAAATGTCTCCTTTCCCCCTCTTTCCTCCTCTTCTACTTTACTGCATCTGTGCTTATAGCATTTTTCAAAGATCTGTATTTCTTACTTTAAGACTTTTTATTTTTAAGTAATCTCTATACCCAACATGGGGCTCAAACTCACAACCCTGAGATCAGGAGTCACCCGCTCTACTGAGCCAGCCCAGCTCCCCAAAGATCTGTAATTCTATCTCTTCCTGACATGAAAGAGAACTATGTTTTAGTCAATGACATACCCAGGAAATAGCCTAGCACAGGGTGGCTGTGCATTTCACTTCTGAACTGATCAGATGAAGAAGGAAGGACAACAAAATGATGAATCTCAAAGAGAAGTGTTTTTTCCTGTTTTTATTTCTCAAGAACTTAATAAAAGATTCTTCAACAGAGCAGTCCTTTCTACATAAAGTGCCACAATTTCTTTTGCTCAGATCATAAAACCAGCACGATTTTCTGACAGAAGTGGCAATGAAGAGAATACTCCAAAGAGATACTCACCCACTCTCTCGCTCTGCAGTGCAGCAGCCTGATTCATGTAAAACACGCCCATCTCATTTCTAATGTTACCCATTCTCTTCAACACTTGTACATAGTGTTCTGGGTTCTGGCTTTTTAAGTCACTGAATTGCAAGATTTCATTAGCAGCTTCATAACATTTACAACTAACTGAAAGCTGACTCTCTAAGTCTGTAGACAAATCAGTTGCCCACGCAAATCCTTGAAAGAAAAAACAGGAAACATTACCGTGAGTTCTGAGAACCCTTATTCTCCTTAGTATCCATATAATCTCATATTTTTAAGACAGTAAAATAAATCCAAAATGGTATGAACCTACTAAGATTCAATCAATACAACTAAAATTTTAAGTTTCACAGTAAAGATCCTTTAATTTAGAAAACTGTATTTTCTTGGACTATTACTGTTTGAAAAAGAAAAGAAAAGAAATATTTTCCTGACTAAAAATACCAAATAATTTCCACGAGCTGGATTTTATCAAGTACACTTGCTGATAGGTGCAGACTTAAAGTTGTTCAGTGACACAAGGTAAAACTTTTTTTTTTTTAATGGAAATAGTTCTTAAAATAAAGCTCTAATTGCTACTAGAGGCTACTTACGTATGTTATGGTTTGCGTATCAGTTTACCTCACTGAAGCTGCTGCTATCTAAGCTCTCAGAGACTTAAACATGGCATCATCTAGTAGAACTGGAATAAACTTAGGTACAGGGCCCAAATTCAAGGGGAAAAAAGGGAGCACTCCTGCTGATAACACAGGCATATGTGAGAGAATGTCTCTCTCACAAGGAAGTGATTTAAAGGAAATGAATTTGATGAAAGCAGTAAAAACAGTGAAGATTTTCTCACTGAGTATCTGAAAATAAAATGATCATTTGAGAAACTCAGAAGAAGAGAAGGTGAAGAAAGAGGGCAAAAGTGAGGAAATACTCCATTCCTCCCCAATGTACTTCTCTAGATGGTAAGAGAGATGGATGGATATCAAATAACATCAATGCTTTAAAAGCAAAATACGACAATGCCATGATATGTTACAAAGATGATTTTGTAGCTCATTTACTGCCCTGACTGTAGTGAGCTTATGACTGTACTAAGTATAAAGCCGCTGTGGATGATTTCTCCTATTTTCTAGTTTTAAAATCTGACAACTCCAAAACAAAGTAAAATATCCAGTAAGACAGTCAGCTATGAACTAAGTTTTAAAAAATGATCTCTGGATCTGAGCCCCCCAGAAACTCTTCAGAAGGTAATTCATTCCCTTTTACCAACTGTTACTCTTTTTCAAAAGAAAATCATGGCTTGGTTTGCTGATTACAAAATCACCTAGGAAAATCTCATGAAAAGACAAAAAAAAGTACAAAGCCAACACAACTCTAAGAGAGCTTATTTTACCTTTAGTCTAGTTGTATAATTAGTAATTTAAAAATATTTCAAAACCATTTTACATACAAATACATGAGAGATCATGCTCAATTTTAAAATTAAGAAATCAAGGGAATATAACACACTGCAATATCAAAACACTAACATTTCTGCCACTTTCCTGGACATACTCCAATAAACATACACTGGATGGAATAATCCCAATGTGAATTGAACGCTGTGTCTCACTGGCATACCTTGACAACTGGACTCTCTGTGGAGGCTGTGTAATATCTCCTGATCTTCTTTTGTTTGATAATTAAACTCTTCAAGATGTGCTGCTCTGTTGTTTGCATTCTGGGCCAGCATTAGTTGGATGTCACCACAGAGTGTCAAATATTGAGACAGAAACAGTAGCACTTCAGAAAGCATGTTGGTGCAGAGACAGCAATAAGTATCTAGGTAGAATGGACGGGAAAGACAAAAACACTAGTGTATTAAAAATTAATGGATACAGTGAATATTCAGAAAATTTGTTACCAGTTGAAAGCTATGTACCACTGTATCTATTCTAAGTTCATGTTATGTCAGATACCCTATATGGCTTCACATATTTCAAAAGGAAGAGATAACCACTCAGAACAGAAAATAAAATACTAAGTAACACATTCAAGACTAGAAAAAAATTATTTCAAAATTAAATTTTACAACAGCAGTAGGAGTAAAATTTCACTGTGATTCTGGTGCCTTTACTACTCCCCTCCTAATGTCCCCTCCCAATTAAGTGTATTAATTTACAATGACTTACCATGGCTCTGCAAGGCTAATTTAATGTATCGTAATGCTCTTCCGTATTTCTGAAGACTCATTGCAGCATCAGACAAAACATAATAGGCCTTTGATGACTTGAGAATCAGCTGGAGTTTCATTTTATGTTGCCAAGAACCAGGGATCATTCCAGATTGACTGGAATAATTACCCTTCTGAAGGGAGCCCACTGACATTGCGGGGGGGAGGGGGGGCAGGAGAAAAAGCACATTTTATTTGAATGTAAGTCTCACTATAAGAAAATAATTTGTTTCTTGATAGAAACAGTCCAGGCTTAGGTACTACAGCTACAACAAGACAAGTAAATACTGTGCTTTACTACTTTATAACAGAGTAAAATGGCAGTGTTTCAACAGACCCTCATAGGGATTTCTGAAGGCCCCCTGCTGCCTTTAACACCATTGTTCTCTTTTAGGGTCACTGACATAACTGAACCCATGACTGGCATGTCCTTTCTCCAGCTGTGTGTCAATCTGCCAGAAAATTTACCTTCCTAAAATAAGCTTGAATTATGGTGAAACCCCTGTTCTAGAACACTGAAATGACTCCACACTACTTGTTAAATCCTGCCTAGGCATCTTAGCCCACTTGCTATGTGACATTTTTGTCTTCCTCCCCCAGTATTCCACCCATACTGCCCATTAGCCAAAGTCAAGTTACTGCTTGTTGCCCATAGAGATGCCTATTTTTTCCATCTCCCCTAGTGGACGGTTTCCTCCACCAGGAACACTATCTAAAGTCCAGACTACTGGGATCCCTGGGTGGCGCAGTGGTTTAGCGCCTGCCTTTGGCCCGGGGCGTGATCCTGGAGACCCGGGATCGAATCCCACGTCGGGCTCCCGGTGCATGGAGCCTGCTTCTCCCTCTGCCTGTGTCTCTGCCTCTCTCTCTCTCTATCATAAATAAATAAAAAAATTTAAAAAAAAAAAAATAAAGTCCAGACTACTACTACCTTCTTCATCTAATAAATGATCCCTTTTGTGCCAAGCACTGTGCTAAGCACCAGAAACTATGACATGAAGTTCTAAGTTCTCCATCCTTGGAAAAATCTCACAATAGAGGCAGAGACAGGCTGCTAACACAAACCACTGGAAAATCTATTAAGTGCAACTACATAGGTAACAACAAAATGCTATAGGAGTCCCCCCTCCCCAGTCTTTCCACCTCAAGATTTCTCATTTTCTGATCAGTGACAGCATGAATCTTTCAAAGCAATGAAAGGTACTTACAATCTTTATTAGGTTTTAACTGTGCATGTATTTTTTTCCTCTGCTATTGTATGCATTTTCTGTGTGTGAGGCATCGTGAGAACACCAGAAATGAATTAGACACAACTTTTGCTCACAACTGTATTGGTGTGTGTGCATAAGACCATTCAACACAGCTAACTGTGACATAAGGCAGGCTTCAGTAAGTGCTCAAGGACTAAGTAGTAAGGGGATCAATTCTGACTAGAGATGGAGCAAGCATAAATCTCTTGAATATCAGCAGGATTTTCAACAGCTGAGTTGGGGATGAAGGAAGAGAAAAGGCATTAAAAAAATACCATAAAAAAGGCAGAGATGTCTCAAGTCCTGGTTCCCCTCACTGTATAAAGGCTCAAGCCTGGCACATAGGAAACTACATAAAATGCTAGGGCAATAAATTTCCTCCCCCCACATACAACTTATGTTCATGAAAAGAAAAAAGTCAGGAAAGGTCTTTCAAGCATACAGGTTTTCAAAGCATTTTTTTAAAAACTGGTTTTTAAAAACTCCACATGTTCTTCATGAAGTGATTTCCTGAGGGACATATCAGACAATTTATAAGTGACCTTTCTAGCTTACTCAAGGACCACTCGGTAACAAAAGCCAACAACCCTATGGTGCTTATTATGTGCACTGTTCTAAGCACTTCACACACATATTAATTCATTTAATCCATATAAGAAACTTTAAAGTAAGTACTATTGTCTCCATTTTGAGAGAGAGAGAGAAAAAAAACAAAAAACAAAAAAACACAAGGCTCAGAAAAGTGGAACTTGCCCTAGCAAAGCCAAGATCTGAAGCTAGGCAGTTTGGTTCCAAAATCCGCTCTTAAACACTCCACTGCTTTTACTGAAGCAGTAATTTCTTACGAGAACCCTACTGAGCTGAAGGCATTAGCTCCTCACTCCAGGAAACTGGAAGAAGCGGAATTTATTAGGAATAGCTATAAAGGGTCAAAATTATTCTTTGTTTTATATTTTGAATGAAACTGTATTTTCCGCTACTTTCCATTCACAGGATATCCTTATCCTGAATTCCTTTCAATGAATGCCTTAATTGACGTGTCTGCTGTTGATAAAGGACTAGTATACTATTCTATAGAAAAGTCCCTATTTGCACATCAATTCAACTTACTTTTGTCCAAAAACAAGGCCATCTGCTTTTCCAGACCCTCAGGACCCCCTCTTGTGGATTCATCTTCATATTTTAATGGGATTGGAGTGTTGGGGTCAGCTGCAGGAAGGTCGCTTTCTTTTTTAATGCTGCTATCCACAGATTTTAACCCCTTTAAAAAAGGAGAAACATTTACTATACACACAACTGAAGGTCAACTAGAAACTAAATGTAAGGCGCTGAACATATTTAGGAGAATTTAAATTTTGAAAACAGACTTGAAAGGACTACATTTTACTTGAAAGGGAAAAAGTAATTTTCACTTTCTGCTTAAAAAGAAAAGAGCAGAGTATCATTCAGAGTAACGTTCAGACACCGATAAACAAGAGCTATGTGCATACCAAGTACAAGTTTACTGAAACGACGAAGGCGAAATTAAGACATACCTCCAGAACATAGCTAAGCACAAGTCTACAGCGCTCCTCTGTGTCATGGCAGACTGGAAATGTGCAACTGGGCTTTAGAAACAAACATTTAAAATGATTAATATGCTGCCCACATGACAAATTCCACAGCTCTCAGCTCCCAAGAATTACCAAAATTCTACACATCAATAATTTCAAAATTTGCTTGTGTATTCAGTTTCAGGAGGTAACAGGCACTAAGATAAATGTACTGCTTTAATTGCAGATAAAATTGCCATAAGCATCAACAAAAACCTTGCCTAATAAAAAGATCTTCCAAAGTATATGTTACTTGAAATTCTTAAATTTTAAAAATAATTTTATTATGGCAAGAAAAAAGCAAAAATGTGAGTAATGCTTTAGGTAAATGTATATCTAATCTAATGGGTGAGTTTAATCCCTAATTAGCACTGATACTTGGTAACACACAGTTAACAGTATCATCAATTTAGCACTACGTTAATTATCACCAATGGTCTCATTGTACAAATTATATGCTTAATTATGAGCAGAACCAGTAAACCTACATCTACTAAGTGATCTTATGTGTAAGGGCCTCTGTGAGGCATTTCATTTTCGGTGAATCCTGCAAGGCCGAGGACTCTTCCCATTTTGCATCAATCATAGATGTTAAGGAACCTGTCCATGGACACAGTCATTGAGCTGGAAATGAGATGCTGAAGCCATGCTGACTATACTTTCAGAAGTACATGTATTAGGTGAAGCTAACTAAAGACCAGTTTATATGAATACTAAGACTGCATTATTTTAGTGCTTTAGATATTAATAAAAGTGCTGTTATCTGTAAAGAAAAAAAAAACAAACCCACAACAAAACTATAAACTAACATACTACTATACTATGTCTTTGTCATCTACTTGCCCCATAAATCTAGGGCCTTGTGTTACGATGCCTGAATACACAGAAGTTTTGCCATCAGTAATTTTGTTTATAATCAGAAAAAATTTTTAAAAAATTCCACTGTGGGTTTCAAGCTGAAAGTGCACTAAAACTCAGATGAACAGTTAAGAACTTTTCCTGTAGTCATTTAAAATATTTCCCAAGTACACATTAAACTTTCTACACATGGGAGATTAAAGAATGTCCATACATTAAGGGAACTTCTGTTTCCGTGAAGGGAAAAAACACAAACTTCAGATACATATTATGATCTCCATGAAGGAGATGAAAACATAGCATCCTTTGGCTAGAGTGATCAGGGAAGATCTTTGGAAGGAGGGACATTTCCATTAAGACACAAGGCTTAAAAAAGGCAGCCATGAAAACTGAGACGGGCCAAGCAGAAGCAACAGCAGATGCCTCCTCAAGATGGGCATGATCTTGATGAGCCTGAGGCAGGAAAAAAGGCAAGTGGCTCTGGTAAATGAGAGGGGAAAGTGAAGGAAGAGTCAAAAAGACAGGTAATGTTTAAGGGTGACAGAGAGGTGTCCTCTAAAAACCTATCTGGATATAAGGTCTCTGTCTGAAAGTTAAACCCCGAGCTTACGTTAAGAGATTATCTGTATATGTGACTGTATTTCAGTGCTGGGAACAGTCAGTCTTTTAAGGCTGATTTAGATCTGTTCACAGACAGGTAGGACTGGAAAGTAATTAGGATTTAGGGAACTGAAATTTAGTTCTACTTTCTGGAAAAAGACCAATGGTAGGATAGTCAATGCAATCCATGTCAACAGAACTTAAAGGGTAGGAAGTTGTTAGAGTCTATCTGACCTTGACAAGACCAGAGATAGGACTAATCTAGCTGATATGGCCCAGTCACTGCAATAGCACTGGGATAAGGTACTGGCTTCCCCACAAATGGATCAACAAGCCACCCCATTTTCTATGCTTATTCTATGTTCACCAAGCAATCTACACGTTCAGTATCCCAGCAACCTATCAACTGAGAATGAATATCCTGGTGAAGAGACAGGATTATACACTGGTCACTGCAAAAGAAAATCACATAAAAATTAATATATTGATGTATGGTTTATATGTTGTCTACCATTGGCTTGCACATGGGATCAGCTACCCTAGGGTAATTATAAAACAGGTTTTAGTATTCATAAATCTAATGATTACTAGGCCCTGGACTATGAAGAATCATTACTAAATGTTTTTTTTTTTTTTTTTTTTTTTTTGAGAGACAGAGAGAGAGAGAGAGAGAGAGAGAGAGAGAAAGCGAGCACATGTGCAAGAGCACACACAACCAGGAGGGGCAGAGGAAGAGGGAGAGAGAATCTGAAGCCGACTCTGAGCTGAGCATGGAGCCTGACACAGGATTTGATCTCAGGACCCTGAAATTATGACCTGAACTGAAACCGAGAATTGTATGCTTAACCAAATGTGCCATCCAGGTACCCTAGTAATGCCATCTTTTGAGAGGCTAGTTGTATTCAATTAATAACTGTTTTTCCACTTATAAAACTTGAAAACAATTTTACCATGCTTACTCGGATTTGATGAATGGATTTGTATTTTTCTGGAACCGACAATTCTCCAACAGACTTAATAATAGCTACTGCTTTGTTATCATCCGAGGGATCAGAACTGGTGCTATAGGATCCATTTTCATCGCTGTCTGGCATCTCTTCCTCCTCTTCACTGTAACTTTCATCAGAATTCTCATTTAAAGGAGATTCTGAACTTTCTTCTTTTTTAGGTTCATCTAATTGAAAAAGTTCTGAAAGCATGTAATTGGCTGAAGCAATAATCTTATAAAAAAAAAAGAAATACATGTGATTGTCATCAAAACTGAGCATTCTAAAGTGGCATGAATTTTACTAATGTACTAACAAATTTTAGGAGGTCTTCAAAGAGGCTATTTCCACACTGTTACACAAAGAACAAATCAAAGTTCTCAATGCTCTGAAGGCTCTCCATAAAATCTTCATGGGTTGATATACTTATTTCCTGTAATTATTCCATCTCCAGCCCTCTGTCTTTAAAAAAAGGTGGCAACTGGAGACAAAAGTTTTCAGAGTGTCATAACTAAAATATTAGCAAGATAACACTCCATATTAGCTGAGAATCCAGAATTTCTCTTTAATAAGGGTCTAATAAGCAACTAATATTTATTGCATGTTCTTTGGTTCCAGGGGGGAAAAGCCCCACCAGCTTCACGAAGGAAAAGTCTACCCCGGCATCTCTTAAAATGAGCATTTACGTACCATCATTATTTACTCTACTCTATTATCTGTTATTTATTCTTTTTTTTAAATTAATTATTTATTTATGATAATCACACAGAGAGAGAGAGAGAGAGAGAGAGGCAGAGACACAGGCAGAGGGAGAAGCAGGCTCCATGCACCGGGAGCCCGACGTGGGATTTGATCCCGGGTCTCCAGGATCGCGCCCTGGGCCAAAGGCAGGCGCCAAACCGCTGCACCACCCAGGGATCCCTATCTGTTATTTATTCTTGATCACAAACATTCCATAGTTTTAACACCTTTTCCTAACTTTCACATAAACTATTCAGTTTTTGCTAAACACCACGATCTCAATCATCAAGTTTTTCTGTCTCCAAAATAAACTTATATATCCAACTGGATATGGCTACAATTAAAATTAACTTGGATCTTTAAAAAAACGTTGCATATGCTACATGCCTTTCCTAATATAAACAGGATTTTACACCAAAAAGTGGATGTCAGACTCAAACAACTGAGGGTAAGAGTGGTAAAGTCGTGCAGCATGTGACTAGAAGATTATTTTAAGAGATGCTTTTATGTACTGAAGGGTACAGAGCGTGAACCTTATTTATACAACAAAGTGTTAACATCCATTTGTGTAAATGGATCTTTAAAAAAATATTGTAAAATACTTTTCCACCTTTTAGAAGCGTTAAAGGAAAAAAACAGCAGCACTGTTAAAATTACATGAGTTCTAAAATGAGAGAATAGTGTTATCCAAAAGAAATGTAGTGTCAGCCAGCCACATAGGAAATTCTGAATTTCTTGTGGCTAAATTATAAAAAGTCTGGTGAAATTAATTTTAATAAATTGGTTCAGTAACACAAAATATTATCATTTCAACATGCAATGTGTACACACAACCTTCAAATTTTTTTTTAAAAGATTTATTTATTCACGATAGACAGAGAGAGAGAGAGAGAGAGGCAGAGACACAGGCAGAGGGAGAAGCAGGCTCCATGCTGGGAGCCCGACGCGGGACTCGATCCTGGGACTCCAGGATCGCGCCCTGGGCCAAAGGCAGGCGCCAAACCGCCGTGCCACCCAGGGATCCCCCAACCTTCAAAATTTAATGTGTAGTTTACATTTAAAGCAATTTCAATTCAGATTAAGTACATTTTTTTTTCATGGATTAAGCACATTTTAAGTGCTCGATAGCCACATGTGGTTATCAGTTACCATAACAAATAGGGCATGAATTAAATGGCTTTAAAGTCTAGGCAACTATCTTTCAGAATGCTAGGATACTTTTATTTTTTTCAGAATGCTAGAATATTTTTAAAGAGTATATAAATGTTAATCTTACTTGAGGATGTCTGCTTTTGTCCAACAATTTAACACAATTAAGAAGCAATGTTCTAATGGTTCCATAGTGTTTCTTATTTTGATTCTTCTTCATCATCATGTTGCAAGCAACCCTAAAAAAATTGTTTATATCAACTTTACACCCCATTCTTCATTCTCTACGAAACTCAAGTATAAGCATGCTCTTCTTACCTTCCAATAGAATAAGACATATAAGAAACAATACCATATTTTTAAATATAGTATTTACTCTCCCCCAAGTTGACTTTGTATGGCCTGTATACATATATACACACTTCGTTTCTTAAGCCACAGAAATGTAAAATGTGCCTTAACCTGGATACTGTGGCTGTACACTTTAAAATTTTCAATAAGGCTACTTCTTCAAGCACTCACTTATATAAGAGAATAGCCACCGGCATTGTGAATGGATTCTGGTACTTGTCTTCAGTTTCTTCACAAAGAGTAGTGAGATCATAGAGCTTCACTATATCACTGCCACTTGCTGAAAACAAAAACAAAACTCAGTTCACCAGAGCCACTGATATCAATTATTACTGTTCATTCAAGAAGGGATTTACCTTTAAATAGCCAATAGGTATGTCCTTCTTTGGTACAGTTTGATTTTAGAAATGATAAAATATTCTGTGCAATGTCTTTTATGACTTTCGTAGAAAAGTTCGAGTTTTCCAAATTGGGAATCTCTTCAGTTTTTATCATTTCATACTTCTGTAAAACATAGACCGAATGCAGTTTCAGAGAAAACCTAGGCAGCAATCCTTTTTTTAAAATGGAACCAAATACAGAAATCCTGCCATCAGAGAGCTATGCAGCCCAGAAGAGCTTAAACTGCTGGCTTTTGATCTTTTTTATTCCTCTAATATTCCAGAGGAGTCTGACCCACATGTCAGCTATTCTGTAGGCTTAGCACAGAAATAAGTCTCAAGAGAGAATCTCCACCAATTTGGAACCACAGATTTAGGCATGGTCCTACTTCTGTTCTCCTGTGGAGCAGCGCATGGCATACACGCCCTTCTATTCTCCTGGTGGTTTTCATCCACAAGGATGGTAGATGAGGGCAGAATTCACCCAGCATGCTCTTCCCCCCAGACACTAGCCTCACTGGGCAAGTCTCTCCAGTAGACACTACTCTTCCCTTGGGCTACAGACTCAACTCCTTTATAGAACTGGAGATGGGGACTAGAGGCAGCAGCTAGAGCAGAGGCCACAAGGACACCTCTGCCAGTACTTTTGAGGCTCCAGTTTTTTTCTAGCTTGTCTTCTGTTCACACTTCCCTAAACACCTCTCACGTTTTCTGAAAACTCTAAGAAACTCCAAATCTATTGGAAAATAAGACCAGTCTCCTAAGGTGAATTTTCATCCTTCTTGGCTCATCTACAGCCCCAAGTCATAATTTCCTTCCTTAAAACACTCCTCCTGGATTTTATACTGTAGTATCTGGGCCACTCTGCCCTTTCAACCCACATGGGGAATGGCTCCAATGTCTGAGTAGAGTAGATTTCCGTGATAATGACGTCCAACAGTATCCAGGCAGATGGCCCCTCAGGTTATTTCTCTAGCTTCATCTTTTCCAATGCCTACAACTTCAAAATGCTCATGGACATTTCAATGCTTTCTTCAAATGGAGCACATGATGAAGACAGATCACCTTTCCCAGCCTCACTAGTTCAATGTCTCCATCTCAAGTAATGATACCACTGCTATTTTAGACCCTGGACCCTGGAAGTCCCACCCTCTCCGGCCACAGCCTCTCATTAAATGCTATTTAGGGTAATGTTTACAACAGTGCTTCCCAACCAAGAGTGCAAATCAGAATCATCTACAAAGCTTTCTTTTTTTTTTTTTCTTTAATAGATACACAGATCCCACCTATCCTGATGCACCAGGGAGTCAAGCAAGTGTGTGTGTATGTGTCCTTGATCATGAGTGACTGTGATAGACACTAGAAGTTTAGAATCACTGGGCTGGATACAATGGTTAGAAGCATAGCCTCAACCAGATACAGATTCAAATACTGGCATCACCACTTACTAGCAATATGGCCCTGGGCAACTCACTTGAGCTCCCTGATGCTCAAATTTCCCTCTTCATCAAAAGGGAATAATGGTATTCAAGCAGCTAAAAAGATCGAGTAAGTAATGCGTGTAAAACGGTAGCAAAGTATCTAGAACAAAACAAGCACTCAATAAATGCTAGCTCTATCACTGTCAATTCTTAGTATTTCCTCTGCAGTCTACTAAGTCCATCATGTTACTTGTAGATATAGTGCTAAGCTCCAGCAGTCTTTTTGTCTCCGAGCCCTCCATGCCTGTCCTACGTGCCATCTCCAAACTAAGAGTCCAACATGACAAATTTCACCTCCCAGATGCAAAGCCTTCACAGATTACAGATTACTAACCAAACTCAGCCCACACTCCTTAGCTCAGCATCCTAGACTCTCCATTATTTGACCTCAGGTTTTCGAATCTATTTGCTATTCTGTTAAATGAATCCTCTGTCACCTTGCTGGAGATCCGTTATCCCTTCACTCATACTAGTCTTTTAGTGTAAAACATTCACCTGTTTTTGGAGGCCACTTCTTGAGAAGTCTCTTTCAGATAAAGACAGATATGATCTTACCTTCCCAGATCACTCACACTTTCGTAGTTGGGGTGTACTACACATCTCACAAATAATCTTTCTCTTTGCACTGTCATTTCCCATTAGTATTTTACCTTTCTGGGTAGCGACTGAACTTTATTCTTTGTTTTCCCCTCACATTTATAATGAGGATAAGGTGCCTCACAAATAGAACAAGCTCAATTTCAATATGCTATAAAACCGATGACTTCACACATTATTGCTGTAGCCTTGCTCTAAGACTACTACATATTTGTATACTGAATGGATACCTCCACTCTATAGACACTTTTAGGTAATTAATTACAATGAATGCCTGGTATTAAAATCAGAGTTTTAGGGCTAAAAATGCAGGCTTCAATATATTTATGACCTTCCCAAAAAATACCTGCACAATCATACTCCTGTAACATCTAGAATTCTGGCATTACAACACAAATGTGAAAACACTCAAAGTTCAGTTTATTCACAGCAAACTTCCTTGTTAAAAGGACAGCCTAGTATTTATGGGCCTCAAATCTTTGGTGAGGTACTCTCTGCACTGATTTACATTTGTGAGAAAATTAGAAAAGTCACACTGGCTCACTTACCTGTACAATTCCATTTACGTGAAAACACATCACAAGTTCTGGTACATTGCATATCAGGTTGTCCAACCAATAGTCAATTCCAGTTAGCACATTAATTGGTTTGTTGTTGTCCCTAAAAATACACATTTCTAACGTTATGCAGTTTAAGATGTTCCCTAATGAACCATTTGAGACTTATTTCCACCATTTAAGCATTTTAATCTATTCTCTCTGGACGAAAAATGCCATATACACTTTCTTTTCTGGTGAGATACGTATAGGCAGCTCATGTGGTATGTTCTTTATCACTGCTCCGTAAGTTCTGCTTGTGTTTCTAACTGGAATCCCTAAGAGTTTTCAGTAAGAGTAGAAGGAAATAGGATAACAGATTATTGTGAGCCTGCTGCATGCTCCTCACACAAACTTGAGGTGAAATACTGGCCCCCATGTATTGTAATACACCACACGTAGCTCACGTTGGCTGATATGAACACATACAGCTAGAGTACTAACAGAAGTGCTCGGGATGCCTGGGTGGCTCAGCAGTTGAGCATCTGCCTTCGGCTCAGGGTGTGATTCCCAGGGTCCAGGACTGAGTCCCAGGACTGAGTCCCACACCCTTGCAGGGAGCCTGCTTCTCTCTCTGCCTTACTTTCTCTGTATCTCCCATGAATAAATAAATAAAATCTTTAGAAAAAAAAAAGTGCTCATAATTAGTTAATAGGAAGCTGGTAAACCACTTCCTTAACTAATTTAATTCTATTATATTGTCACTAGCTGTGAATTCAGACCTGATTAAGCCAGTACAACAGATCGCTGACTCAAATCATGAAGAACTTGAATGAAAACCCAGCCTCAGGGCTTTAAGCATTTGCTGATAACACCCCCCTTCCTTACTGTGCTGATATCAATTCATGGGGGAAGGAGGGAAGTGAAAACCCCAGATAAAGGTGATGATTAACAAATTAAGTGAACGCAGATGAGACACTGACCCTAAACGAACACCATTTTGGTTTACCTGAGACGCAAGCTGACTGCTGGGTATCTGCCTCCTCCAAATATAGGCATGTTGGAACCAACCAACATATGTATATCTTCAAATGTCCATAAGATATTCCGAACAAAATCATTTTTAAGACCCTTTGATTAAAAATAAAACAGGAAAGGTTATTATGTAATACACTAGAGATCCAAAATTTCCCCCCATGATTCACAGAAAGACTAGGAAAAGGAAAGACAAAGCAGACATAGTAAATTAAAGTCACAGAGCTCTAAGATCATAGAGATGTTTAGAAAGTGATTTTCAGGATCAAGTGGACTTTTTTCCCTACAAATTCCAATTCAGACTAGCTTTTAAATGACAAAGTAGACTGGGGATTAGGTGTCCCAATTTGGACACCACGGAAAGCATACCTGACTGTTCTCCCCGTCATTGAATAAAGTAGTCAGGTTTTGTTCTTTGGGTGCTGAGGCCACATGCCCCACTATGTATGAGGGTTCAAGAGGCTCACTTCCCTGTGAAAAGTGCAAGGATAAGGAGTGACCGTGCTGCCATAATTTCTCACAAATGGCCTACTTTTCAAGAATATCCACTAAACATTCAAAGCATAAACCTCTAATCTACTTTTGTGAATTAGGGCTAATGCAAGTCATGAACTCTCATCACTGTGTGGCTTATTTCAGCTCTTTATTATCATAGCTATTCTAAGCTAATCACATATAGATCTTATGCAAATAAAAAAATTAAAAATTATTTTAAGCTTTCAAAGTTTCAATTTTTTTCTTTTTGGATAAATCTGAATACCACTTATCAGCCCACCCCATATCTACTGAATTAAAAATTAAAAATTTCTAAGAAATCTCAGACGTATTTTTATTTTTCCTATATTTTTAAAAAGATTTTAAGTAATCTCTACATGTGGCATGGGGCTCAAACTTTCAGACCCAAGATCAAAAGTCATACACTCTATTGACTGAGATAGCCAGGTGCCCCTGAGCCCTATTATTCTTGAGACATCGGTCATTAGAGCAGTCCCAACGTTTGCCATTGTCTCACGTGTGCTTCAGAGAACTAGTCCCTGGCGTTCTTGGTGAAGAATTTCCAGAGTAAGCTTTGAAACCCCACTGCTCACCACAGGCTTGCTCTTGGACAATAACAATGATTAAAAAAAAAAAAAAAAAAAAAAAAAAAAAAAGCCTCTAAAAGGTTCTGTACTGGAAAAATCAAGTTCCCCTCTATAAAATCCAATGTTCCCAAACTTTAATCTCAGAACATGTTTTATTCTTAATACATTCTGTGGAATATATTCTAGAAAACACTTAAGGGAGGAGAATCTTCGACAATGGGTTAACTCAGTCCAGAACTCAAATTTCCAACCATTAGGGACAGTTGCCTTAAGAAACATTAAACTTTTAATCCCAAAATCGGTATGTGTATGTGTGTGCTAATAGGCTCAGCCCCTGCCTGGGAAGTGAGTACCCTCAACTGCAAGCACGGTGAGGCAGGGGGAGAATCCAGTACTTTTGTTCAGTCTTATATTCTCCTTAAAGAGCCCCACCAGAACTTCAAACGTTATTTTGTACAGACAAGTTACCAGCCTATGGACCATATCCCCAAACTGTATTTGTGAGGGAGTACCCTAGTGGGAGTCTGGGCTCTGGATCATAATATTCTCAATAAAAGTATGGCTCCAAGGCCACCCACAGACACCTATTTAAACTCTATCACTGTGTAACAGAGGCCTCAAACTACCCAGGTTTGGGGAATAAGAATTCACGAGGTAATACACAAAAATCTCTATTTGAAATTTAGGCAGTATGAGGTTATATAAACTAGTCTGTCAGAGATTATTATTTTTATGGCAGGCTAGCTCTGCTTAGGACTGTGCCATTGCTATGACAACCATACTGCTTATGGAGCCCTTCTAAATACGTGTGGAATACGTGGATGCTAGTGGACTACTGCTGTACAAACAAGTCTCTGAAGTCAGAAATCTCAGGGTTTAAGTCCTCACTCAGATTTTACTAGCTATGTGACCACGAGCAAACATCTATTCTTCATGAACTTTACTTACTTGTAAAATGATATCGTCAACACTTAATACACATACAACTTGAAGGATGAAAAAAATGTATGTGCACACATACACATATACACAGTTTAAAGTACGTGGAATAAAATACATTAAACAGATGCCAGTTTACTTCTTCCACATATGAATCTACAGATTCTCAAAAGCCTCCCAGATTTTTTATAGTAAGCCCTAAACAAGGTAAGGACAGAATGGTAAGGTTGGGAGACGAGCAGATAGGTGGCAGAAGATTAGTATTTCCGTTATGTTTTCTGTAATGTGTGGATTTTGGAATCAAGGAATGTTAAAATAAGTTTTTAAAAACTCTATTAATGCAATATAATCACATACAAGAAAGTGCATAAAATAAATCATACAGTAAAATAACTAATTACAAAGCAAATTATCCATGTAATCATTACCCAGGTCATGACACAGGACCCTGCTCGCACCAAGCACCCATGCTCCTTCTCATTCACACAACACCCCATCTGCACCCCCTCACCCAGAGGTTAGCACTATGTGAACTTGCACGTAACTACTTCTTTCTAACTTTGGAAAAAAAATTTAAATTCACTACATAGCTTAATGAGGTTCCTCGATCTTAAAACCTACTAAAACTAAAATTCAGTTAAACATATTTGCCTCTTGTAACCCTATAGTCTGTGAGGACAGCAGCAACCTGGACAAATAATGTTCAATTTGTGAGAACACATAGCAAGAGGAAAAACACAATTTACCAAGATCTTATTTTTATCTTCTTCGACTTTGTCAATATGTCTTCCTAAAAACAGACATGTATAAATTTACATAGTTACTTACTTTACTCTTTGATAGACACAGTAAAGACAAAAACTAAACAAAAAATAAGAAAAAACCAAGAATACAAGAGACAAAACAGATATACTACTCTCTTCCTTTCTAAAAGCTTTACAATATTAATGTGGGTTAAATCTCAGGAACTTCACCCAGAAAATCTTAAGGGCAATTTTACACTTACCAATCTAAAAGTTAAGGTAAGGTCAGTATTAAATTACAAACAGGCCTGTGAGTCTCAATACCTAATAGGCATTTACTATAAATCTAAAGCTTAAAATACACAACATGACTATATCATATATACTCATGACTTCAAGGAGATAATCGGTATTGATAAACATTGATAAGCTATTTTAAATGCTAGTAAAAATTTTTAAATATTTTGAATTTAAAAAAATCTGATCTAGCTATTCATATTTTTTATAAATTCTACTTTGAAAATCTAAAAAAAAGTATTTTTTCTAATTAATTATAAGACATAAATTAGAGTACTTTTTATACCTGTTCTTCTATCTTTACCAACAAGATCATTGGTTTTGTCTTCTTAAACAAGTTTATTAAATTAATATCTAAGTACTAACTAACCTGACTGGAAGCACTGGGATCTTCAGAAACGGAAGAAGGCATTTCAAAGGGGGCGGGCCACGAAGCCCCATCCGAATCATTTGTCTGATCTGAACTGGATGATTCGGGCTGTTCTGCAGTGGATGGGACGGGCTGAGCGGCTCCATCGCCATTGATACTGGCCAATCAAAAATAAAAATATCACATTGTTACTAAAGTTAACTTTATGTGACAGTCTACTGGTTTTCAAAAGCTGAATTCCATAATCAAGCATAAATGCCATTTTAAAAAAAAGGAACGTAAGACACTAAAATGTTAATACCATACTTGCAAAACTGAAATTACTTTTACTAGCTTAAGAATTAAATTTGAGATCACAATTTCATTTTCCTTAAGATAAAAAAAAATAAACAAGCAGCCAACTACCTGTAATATAAAAACTTGGAAAGAATAGCCTTCTGATACCAGTGCTCTTTGCTCTTTTTCTTCCTCTGCCACTTCTGATCAATGAGTCTTTGATAAAACTCTTTCAGCCACGTCCAATCACCCGTCTGAGTAACAAAAGAAAATGATAAATACAACAAATCTGTAATCAAAACAATTGGTTATCCTCTACTCTTTTACAGGAAATATTCTTTTTTTAAAAAATACTATTTCATAAACACATATGTAAACACTGTCTTTCTAGACTTAATCTCTATTACCTCTTTTGGGAAATCTGTCTTCCTCTTCTCCCCAAGCCAGGCTGAGAAGTGGTCTAACACATTCCTTAGTACCTGGAATAAACCCTAATATGCATACCATATTGATATTATCTGTGATTGTTTACAATGCCAAGACTTTAAGCTGCCAGCAAACAAGGACTGTGATTTACTCATTATCACATTTCAAGAGCTTGACCAGTGCCAAGGATACATACAGAAACAGGGAATAAGCCTCAAAAAACTGCAACACTGCCTTTACACTTGACAAAAAGTATCCACTATCAATACATGGGGGGTGGGGAGTCATGTACCAAAATACAGTTTGAGAAGCTTTGCTTTTAGTGAATCACTTAATTCTAATAACTATGTATTCATAGAAATAACCTCTAATATTTTCACATTTCCTGGCAATTGTTTCATGAGAATCTCTTCAATGGAGACATCAAAGGATTTTTAAAAAATTTTAACTATTCCCTTAAGTTACTGATTTTTCACAACTTTCTTCATTGGTTTCATCCTCTTCCTTGCAAGAATCCTGGCTGTTGGTTATAAAATAAGTTTCTTCCTCATTCACTCTTTTCTATTTCCTATTAAGGCTTCTTTATATTCCAAGAAATGTCTCATTTCTCAGTTGCCAAAGTGCTAAACTGTGTTTCTGCTTCAGCCTTTCTTAGAAACAATATTTCTAGTGCCCTTAAGTTGTTAAAAAAGTGGGTTACTAGTTGTTTTTCCAGAAAAAGCATTACCTGAGATGATCTCATAAAGAGTTCTTGAATATCTAACTCATCGAGTAAGAGAGTCCTTCCTATGCGGTGTACAGCCATGCTTACATGGGACTTGCTGTAGGGAATCTTCAGGAGCTTTTTTATGTTCTTTAAAAAATTAAAAGGAAAAACAGTTAAAAAGATCTTTTTAGGGTAGCTTGAACACTTTCAAATTTTAACTTCATTTAATTTTAAAGCACAATAAACTTTATTTCCCTAAGGTTATACAAACTATATTTCACACAAAGAGCTAAATACAAACTCATGGAAAACAAAACTTTAAAACCAGAATTACCCAAGTGGCTCAGTCAGTTAAGCACCTGCCTTTGGCTCAGGTCATGATCCCAGAGTCCCAGGGCCCAGGCTCTGCATCAGGCTCCCTGCTCAGTGGAGAGTCTGCTTCTGCACCAGGCCCTACACCCCCGTCCCTGCCCCTGGCTCCCTTTCTCTCTCTCAAATAAATAAATAAAATCTTTAAAATTTTTATTTTATTTATTTTTAAAAGATTTTATTTATTTACTCACGAGAGACAGACAGAGAGACAGAGACAGAGAGAGAGAGAGAGAGGGGCAGAGACACAGACAGAGGGAGAAGCAGGCTCCATGCAGGGAGCCCGATGTGGGACTCGATCCCAGGACTCGAGGATAACGCTCTAGGCTGAAAGTGGCGCTAAACTGCTAAGCCACCCGGGCTGCCCTAAAAAAAATTTTAAAAATAAAATCAGGATCACCTACATTTTACCAGCCATTCCGTGTTAATGCAAATGAAGGTCAAAGATGTATTTTAACACAATAGAATTTCCTAAAATTAAGTGTGTATAGGTCACTTTTGCACTGACTTAAGTTTTTAGCATATTGGATAAAATTACCAACTAAGGAGCAACTGATTTGCTGTAAGTATCATTTCTTGTTTTCAACTGGTAATATTATATAAATCACCCCAAACATTACAATAATTTATAATTGCTACCATTAAAACACAACTATCAATATTAACATCACCACTGCCAGTGTTTTGGGCATCACTCCTTCCTTCTTGAAAGATGTAGCAGGGCATTACTTTACTAACAAAAAAGGTATTTGATAATCAGACGGTTGAATCTTATTTCATCAGTAATTTTTCAAGACTATACAACAAAGCATGTTATAAATCCCTAACATAAACACCCCAATTACATTTCCCAACAAGGACACTTACTTCAGAGTCAGAGACAACGTCCACATCATTTCCCACAGAATCAATAAAGTCGTATGCCATACCAAAGCTAATGGAGGGAACAAAGGCCACAAAGGTCACGCTCATAGTGATACAAGCAGAGTTTATAGGAGAAAACAGTGTTCCATCACTTCCAGGATACCCATTTTCTACATTCTTACATCTCTGAAATCAATATGCCTATCACCATTAGAATCAAGTAGTTTTTCCTTCTTAGTGGTACAAAGACTTAATCACAGATTAGATAATATATAGTAATAGAAGCAATAGGAAACACTAGAACAAAAAAAAAAAAAAACAATTGACTTTTTAAGTTACAAATCCCCACCCCAAATCTCCAAAAGTAAACAGTTCAAGATATTATTCTTTTTACGTGATGAGATAGGAAACATTTATCAGGATTTAGTCTCTAGGGCTGTGTTGCTAGTGATACACAATACTACTTTTTCAGGATTGGGGGTGGGGTGGGGGAGAACCTGACCCCAATTGAGCCAGAAGAAGAAAAGAAAAAAAATGTTGTGTCAGGTGCCACGTGAGGCACGTCTATAATCACTAAGCCTGAAAAGCAGCTGATGTCACCATTTTTCAGTTAGTAAGTGGCAGAGGATCAGAACACTTACCTAGGACCGCCTCACTTCAAAGCACGCTCTGATTTATACCATGTGGGCTAGGCAAGTTACTTAACCTTACCAAGCCTCAGTTTTCCCATGTGAAAATTAGTTAACACAACCTAACTCAAAGGGTTGTTGCGAGAATTCAATGAGATAAACGTATGAAGTACTTGGCACACTGCACACAGTCGATATAAATATAAAAATTTAAATCACTTCATAATATTTAATTGCATTGACATATAATTTATTAGGCCATTCTTCTAAAAGAAAATATCTGGACTATTTCCAACTTTTTGCTAGTATAAGTAATACTATAAACAACATTTTGCAAATAGGACTTTTACCTTCAGAGGCATTAGGATAATTTCTAAACTACTAACTCATTAGGTATTAATATATTTATGGCTCTTGCTAGCTTAGGCCGACATATTTTAGGTTTAGTCATGGAGGGGGAAACAGAAAAGAATCCTGCACATTAAATATTCTACAAGAATATAAATGTTAGCATACGTTTCTTTCTTTTTATTTTTTTTTAAAGATTTTTACTTATTTATTCATAGAGACACAGAGAGAGAGAGGCAGAGACACAGGCCGAGGGATAAGCAGGCTCCATGCAGAGAGCCTGACGTGGGACTCGATCCAGGGTCTCCAGGATCACGCCCTGGGCTGCAAGCAGCACTAAACCGCTGCGCCACCGGGGCTGCCCCAGCATACGTTTCTCTATAAGAACCCAGGACACACTCATCCTTAAATACTACCAGCGGAATTTCCAGCAACTACCTCAGCAAGTGCCAAAGCCAAGGGTATATAGGTCACCCAACATGCTGGGTTTCTTCATCAGGCTTTTTCAGACCAAACAATCCACCACTATTTAATGAAGAACTCTGTATGGCAGGTTAGGCAGTGTTACAGGTTTTCCTTCTCCTGTGCCACCAGATTTTTTTGTATTCACATACTCAAAAGGTATGTGATTGCCTAAAACCAAAACATCTAATTGAATTTTAGTGGTCAAAACTCAGCTTTGTTAAAAACAACATGCAGACCCCAAAGAAGTATATGCAAGTCATGTCCTCATATTAGAAATACAATCCTGTTAGAAGAGGAAAAAAGGACTTTGAAAGTCAGCTAAAACCTTTTTCTAAAGAGAAATCTCACCAAGATGATGAATATACCAATGAAACCGAAAAAGCAAATATTAGAGCTGGGGTGGCGGGGGCGTGGGGGGGTGGCAGGGAGTGTTGAGAGGTAAAAATGTCACTGATTAATACTTACCTTGAAAATGGCTTGCTTTTCTTACTATTGCCAAGAATGGTAGTTCCTGCTGGCCCTAGTTTGGCACTCTCTCGTAACCAGTTGGCAGGTGGGAGTTTCAAGTCTGTCTTCTCTTCAAGGCGTGCAAATGCTGTTCGAGGAGGCGCAGAGGAGTACTTCACCACAGCTCGGCTCTTCACTTCATTGCCTCCAAGAAACAAAGCTGATCCCTAATTAACACATTGAACAAAACTTGAATAACACTCCTAGAAATTAAAAATCCCAATTTTTTTTTTTTAAAACAACAACAACAAACCCGCCACCCCAGGCTTCACATGAATACATGCTACAGTTTCTAATAGCAATAAAAACGCAAGCATACACTGTCATGTTTACTTAGCTCTTTTTCTTTTTCTTTTTCTTTTTAATTTTAATTTAATTTTATTTATTTATGATAGGCACACAGTGAGAGAGAGAGAGAGAGAGGCAGAGACACAGGCAGAGGGAGAAGCAGGCTCCATGCACCGGGAGCCCGACGTGGGATTCGATCCCGGGTCTCCAGGATCGCGCCCTGGGCCAAAGGCAGGTGCTAAACCGCTGCGCCACCCAGGGATCCCATACTTAGCTCTTTTTCATGTAATTTCAAAGAAAAACATGGGTCCAGAAGTATAATGTTTACGGTCATTGCCTGAGACAGTGGTCAAGTCAATAGAATCACGTTAACGAAAGGCAAAACTTGATAAAACCTTTGCTCCTTAGTAAAGATGGATTATTTTAATTTCAGTAACCTATAATTTAGAAAGCCGCTTTCTTTTATTTTTTTCTATAAGATTTTGGGCAGCCCTGCTGGCCCAGCGGTTTTAGCTCCTGCCTTCCCTTCCGCCCAAGGCATAATCCTGGAGACCTGGGATCGAGTCCTGCGTCGGGTTCCCTGCGAATAAAACCTTTTAAAGGTTTTATTTATTTATTCATGAGACACAAAGAGAGAGCGAGAGGCAGAGACACAGGCAGAGGGAGAAGCAGGCTCCATGCAGGGAGCCCAACGTGGGACTCGATCCCGGGTCTCCAGGATCACACCCTGGGCCAAAGGCAGGCGCCAAACCGCTGCGCCACCCAGGGATCCCCTTTTCTTTTCTTTTTTTTTCTTTCTTTCTTTCTTTCTTTCCATCCATCCATCCATCCATTTATTCAAATTAAACTTTACACCCAACGTGGGGCTTGAATTCCACCAAGAGATCAAGAGTCCCACGTCCCACAAACTCAGCCAGCCAGGCGCCCCCAGGGCTTTCTCGGGCTCCAGTTTAGTGACGGATTCGTCAGTTCATTACACAAACACTCTGAGCCTTGGCTTCACAGGAAGGCGGGGGGGGGGGGGGTCCCCTCACACTCTTCACCTGCACCCCCGCAGGTAAGCTCAGTGCCCCAGTTCACTACCCTAACCTCTCGGGCAGTCCCTGTTCGGCCCGGCAGACACTTGGAACCCTTTACCACCAGCCCACCTCGGTGAGCTCCCCGGGGACACCTGCTCTTCTCCCTCCAGCTTTGCATGACTTTGCCACGTTTCTTTTAAAGGATCTTATTTATTTATTCATGAAACAGAGAGACAGAGAGAGAGAGAGGCAGAGACACAGACAGAGGGAGAGGCAGCCTCCCTGCAGGGAGCCCGCTGCTGGACTCGAACCCAGGACCCGGGGTCACGCCCAGGGCCGAAGGGAGATGCCCAACCACCGAGCCACCCGGGCCTCCCGCTCTGCCACCTTCTGGAACCGCGTGCTCCCACGTACGCTCCTTGGGAGCCGACACCGGGTCCAAGTCGCCTGTGGCTCATGACCGAGCGGGAAGCCACAAGAGCTTCTCCTAGGAGTGACCCGGACGCGAACGCCGGACAGACACACACGGGCCCCCTCCCTCCGCCTGGGAGGCCGCCCAGGAGGCGCGGGGGGGGGGGGGGGCAGCAGCGGCCTCCGGGCAGCGGGACGCCCTCCCCCGCGGGGCCGGCCCGCAGCCCCCGGAGCCCCGCAGGTCCCGCCCCGGGACCGACTCACCTGTGCAGAGGGGTCCTCGGATTCTCCTTGGGACAGGAGGCTGAGCCCTCCCCGAGCAGCGGCCCCCGCCGGCGGACACTCGGCCCCGGCCTCCTTGGAGTCCCCCATCACCTCGGCCCAGGGTTAGGCGGGGCGAAACGGGCCCCGAGGAGCCGCGACTCACACCGGGCCCGGCAGCGCAGCGGCCGCCAGAGACGCCCCACACACGGCGCTTCCGGCCTCGGACCGGAAGGAGTCGCGGTGACGCGACCAAATCTCGCGATCTTTGTGCCAGCGGCCCGGCCCCGCCTTCCCCAGCGGAAGCTCCCTTCGCGGCGGGGGTGGGGGTGGGGGGGTTGGGGGAGGGGCAGGAGCTGTAATGCGCCTGCGCCTGTCGGAGCCTCTTCAGGGGGCCACTTCTCGCGGGATCTGATTCCCAGGCTCCACCCCTTCACGCGTTTGACGTTTGTTGGCAAACAGTTCCGGCGGCTGGGGGCTCCGGGGGTCGGCGGGGTGGTCGCCGCGTGGGCGGGGGCGGGCTGGGGCGCGAGGAACCCGCGGTTGCAGTTTATGTGAGCAGCGGGGTGTTGGCGCTCCTGGCTGCGCGGCCTGCGGTGGCCTCCCCGGCTGGCGGACGGGCCCGCGGCCCCAGGACGGGAGAGATGGGGCGGCCAGGTGAGGCCTCGGCGCCGCTCCCCCGCATCACAGTGCGGCTGTGGGCCCGCGGCCCCGAGGGGAGGGGCGGCGGGGAGCGGCGGGGCCCCGAGGGGAGGGGCGGCGGGGAGCGGCGGGGCCCCGGGGGGAGGGGCGGCGGGGAGCGGCGGGGCCCCGAGGGCCGGGGGCTCCAGCTGGAGCCGCCCCTCCCCCCCCCCCCCCCGCCTTCCCCGGAGGGACGCGCTTCCGAGGCGGTCGCACCTCCGCAGGGTTTTTGCAAGATGCCGCGTTGGCCTGGGTGACTGCGGAGCATCTGCGGAAAGCCCGCTGCTTGTCGGGTGCCCGGGCGCTGGCGGAGGGCTTTCCGGGGGTCCTGGGGCTCCCCCAGCCTCCAGGTGCAGGTGTAGTTCCGTGCGGATCCTGAGTGCGTAGGTCGGGGGTGGGCCCGAGAGCTGCGCGACCTGCAGACTCCAGGAGACGGTGCCGGTGCTCGGAGCAGCGGTGGAGGCCGGGGACCTCCCCCCCCCCCCCCCCCCCCCGCCAGCGCCCTGGGAAAGCTCGGGAGCCGGACTCCGCATCTGACGTCGCAGCACGCGAGCTTCACCGCAAGACCCGGCCCCGCGTGAAAATGTGTGTTGTTTTGCGGTGACACATTGGGAAGGTTTTTGAAGACGACTTTGCCTCGCAGGATTGGGCTGCCTCGACTTGTAACTTAGCTTTGGCTCTGGTACCTCGCTGTGTACGTCCTCACTCGTCCTCGGCACATCCTTGGGGCCGAGGAAGCTCAATTTACAAGTTGCTTTCAAATGTAACGAAATATTCTTATGAATTCTGTTTAGCAACGGTAGCAATACATAATGGTGCATTTTGTAGACACTTCCAACATGTATTGATTTTGATGGTTACTGGGTTTTTTGTTTGTATTTTGTACTCCTTCTTTTGGCAGGGTGATACGTTAGTTATTGTACTAAAAACTTGAACAGAATTTATGATATCAGGCATTAGGAAGATGGCTAAGTCCTTTTTTTTTTTTTTTAAGATTTAATTTATTCATTCATGAGAGACACAGGCAGAGGGAGAAGCAGGCTCCATGCAGGGAACCCCATGTGGGACTCGATCCTGGGTCTCCTGGGTCACGCCCTGGGCTGAAGGCAGGCGCTAAACCGCTAAGCCACCCGGGCTGCCCTGGCTAAGTCTTTTTTGGTATATAATACCCTTAACCTGGGAAATTATTACCTTCTTTTTCAGGAATGTTGAAGAACATTTCAGTTCATGCGATGTTAAAATTTTAAAAATCAAATACGCATCATCATCCTAATTTCTAAAACATGTCTTTTTCGTGTGTGTGTCCATAAAAACATCTCTGAGTGGTAAATAAAATGATTTAAAATTTATTCTTGACGTTTTATTTTCCAATTTTTCTTTTTGATTGTTCATTGTTTTATCAAAAACATGATTTTTATTAAACTTTTAAACTTATGGTTTAGCTTCTAGTAATCTTTAAATGCTGTTGTTTATTGGTAAGAAGGGATGTGCTGAGGTATCAATAATTTTTTTTTTTTCAGGACTCAAATATATTGCAAGCCTCTTGAGAAGTAGGTTCCTGAACCCTAGGTAATGTTGCTTAGTGGGACAATATGCTGGAAATGGCAGGGAGCAAGGGCCTGGGTGGCTCAGTCGCTTAAGGGTCTAGCTCTCGATTTTGGCTCAGTTTGATCTTAGGGTGGTGAGATCAAGCCCCACATAGGGCTCCTCATTCACCATGGAGTCTGCTTAAGATTCTCTCTCTCCCTCTCTCTGCCCCTCCCCCTGCTCACATCCTCTCCCTCTCTTTCTGTTAAATAAATAAATATTTTAAAAAGAAGAAAGAAAAGGCAGAGGGGAATGAAACAGAGAGCCGGAAATTCAGCATAGAGAGGACAGCTGCAGAAAGAATCCTGGGAGCAGAGACAGTCTTCAGCCTGGGGGGTGATGGTGGGGGTTGACCAGTGACTCCCAGGACCATTTGTGGAGTGACACCTGAGGAGAGAGAGACTGGGTTTCCCGGGGCTGCTCCCAAGGCTAGAGCCAGCAAGGTTTGGGAGTAACGGAGGGGGGATTCCTGAGGGCAGGAGAAACTGGGCACATCTGACTTAGAGAAAGTTGATCCATTTTGATTCTTTCTCTCTGTTCAAACACTTTTAAAAAGATTCTATTTATTCGGGGGGGGGGGGCTCCAGCAGGGGTGGAGGGGCAGAGGGAGAAGCAGAGTCCCCACTGAGCAGGGAACCTGACATGGGGCTTGATCCCAGGACCCTGAGATCATGACCAGAGCCAAAGACAGCTGCTTAACTGACTGAACCACCTAAACGCCCCTCTTCTCAAACACTATTAAGTGTTGTGTGTGTGAGTGTGTGTTCCTGTGAGAGAGATATCATTGTTTCTAATGTAAGTAATTGAAATTTAATATTATGGATAACATGGATCATTACTTCCAGAATTTCACATTTGAAGAAGGTTATTTATGTTTCTTTTCGTGTTGTTTCAATGTCTGCCTTCCGCCTCCTTCCCGGTCCCCTGGCTTCCAGCCCCACTCAGACATACTGCATCACATAGGGCCTGCTCTGCTGTGTGGGTAGGTATCGTTCTTGTACCCAGTCAGCACTCTCAGGTGTTTACCCCACCCCCCAGCACCTGATATTTTCATCTAAAACTTTCACCCAAACTTAGGGAATGTTTGTTGAATGAGTGAACTGCCTACAGTTTCCTGCTTCAACAGGTTGTTCCAGAGTGTCTATTTGCTGGTGGTTTTCCTCTGCTTAGAATACCATTCCCTTCCTCATCTTCCATGTCAGGTATCATCCCTGGAAAGTCTCTCCTGTCCCTCCCCCTACTCCCTTAGGGACCCTTTCTTTGTTCCCAAAGCCTGTATGTAGCTTTATCCTGCCCTGCCGTTTTATAGAAGAATTAACCTGTTTTTATCTGCCTCTCTTGCCACCTGTGAGCTCCTCCAGGGCTAGTGTCCCATCTCATCATCTGTTTTACCAACACCAGGCGCAGCACCAGCCCACTGAACTCTTTTAGCCCTTAGGCAATGTAGGCAAAATAACCAGTATGACAGGCTTTAAAAATGGTTATCAAAGTGTTTGAGGCATATAAACAATGTTGTTGGCTCCAATTATTTTTTTTAAACTGCAAAATCAAAGCTAAAAATGTTTAACGAAATATCTCCCAACTATTGCTGTCAGTCATTAATTACTAAAGTTCGTCTTCACATGCAGCTTGTCCCATTCCAAAACATTTTGTAGTTTAGACTGCACTTACAAATCTCATTCTCTCAGCACACATTATGATTTCAGAGAAATGCTTATCATAAATTTTCTTAGTTACTCGCAGCACACGGTATTTTCCAAAGCAAAATTAGACATCTTGTCAAAAATGTTTACAGTTCTATGCGAGGCAGATGTGCCTCATGATGTAGGGAAGATGTTAGGGTTCGAAGCCGGCAGCCAAGAAGAATTCTTGAGATGTCTTCGGTGCCAAAAGGTGCTTTTATTAAAGTCGGGGGACAGGATCCGTGGGCCTAAAGAGCTGCAGTGGGGTCGTGAGGAGTGGCCCATTATATACTTTCCAGTTGGGAGGGGCTTAGGGAGAATAAGTCTCTAAGGAATTTTGGAAGCAAGTTTTCCAGGACTTTGACAAGGCTAGCAATCATTAGGGAAAGGTCATTTATTACTGTCTAATAAAACCTGAGTCAAGAGACCCTTCAGATTTATATCAGTGGGTCATCTGCGTGGGGGATGATTGCCAACATAAATCTTGGGGGTAGAGATACAGGAAGTTTCTAAAAGAATTTTTATATGTTAAAGCAGACTTAATAGGATCCTGAGGGTCAGGCTAAGATTGCTTGTTGCCCTTAGCAAAGTACTAACAACCAGGCAGTTGAGTCCCTAGAGGAAGTTCACTCTGCCTGTTTCAGGGACTTGCCAATAGGCTGTAGGTAGTAAGGAAATTTAATAATTTTTCTTCTGCTTTTCTTTCCCAGATCACCTGGGACCCTGACAGTTCCTCTTGCAGAGTGGAGAACATGCAGGGACCACTTAGGTTAGGGCTTGTGTCCTTCAGTGTGTCATGGTCCCCTCCATGACCAATGTCTTTCACTTAACCATTCTCACTTGTTTACTTTGTGGGACCTTGGAAGGCCCTGGTTTCGTTTCTTTGCTTTTTTTTCCTTTTTCTTTTTAAAGATTTTATTTATTCATGAGAGACACACAGAGAGAGGCAGAGACATAGAGGGAGAAGCAGGCTCCTCAAAGGGAGCCGGATGTGGAACTCGATCCTCAAACCCAGGATCACACCCTGCTCTGAAGGCAGACACTCAACCACTGAGCCACCCAGGCGTCCCAGGCTATGGGTTTCTGACTCCTTGTCATAGACTTTTAGAGCTGGAAGAGAGATCTGAGATTATCTGAGCCCATCCCATCACTCTTTAGGTGAGCAGTGCAGCAAAGGCAAGTTTAGCAGCAAAGGCAAGATGAGTCTCTGACTCCCACGCAGCCTCACAAAATGTTGAAATGCAGACACAGGCAAGCCATTGGACCTTTAATGTGTCTCAGAATCTCCTGAGGAACTTGTTAAGCGAGCAGATCCTCCAGCCATCTCCATTCAAAACTGGTGTTCCAAGGTAATGCTGAGAAATTTGCATTTTTAGCAAGATTGCAGCATCTGATCACCATGGTCTGTGACCACAGTTTAGAACAGTGATCTCCACAGACACTCCGCCAGCATGCAGGAAGAACAACTATTTTTTTTTTAATCTGAAAAGTAAGGGCAAAATTAACCCTTACTTAATAAATAAATGAATTTTTTTTTTTTAAATTGGGTTTTGCAGCCAAAACAAATGATCCCTAAATGTTGTGACTTACAAGTAGAGTCCCCAGGTAAAATTCAGGATGCTGAGTTACATTTGATTTTTGGGTAAACTGAACAAATTTCTAAGGGTACAAATGTCCCGAATATTTAGTGGAAGTGTGTCCTGGACACAATTTGGGACATCCTTGCACTAGTCCACATGATCTTTACTCTGTGAGCCAGACTGATGAGACCACTCTGAGCATTGCCAGTTGGGGTGGTACAACCAAGATAGGGCTGACCTGTATGTACACCAGTTCCCAAAGCTTCTGTTCAGGAGGGACAAACATTGCTTCCGCTCACTTTTTTTTTTTTTTTTTTTTTTTGGCCAAAATGACACACATGGCCAAGTGTAACATCGATATGGCAGAGAAGACTACTACCCCCAGAGAGGGGCACTGGGTGTCTGGAGACCATTCTGTAGTCTACCAGAGTATATAGATGCCATCCTTGTGGTTAAGTCTGGTGACAAAACAAGGCCTTTAGGAGATTTTTTTTTAAGATTTTATTTATGAGAGAGAGAGAGAGACAGACACAGGCAGAGGGAGAAGTAGGCTCAGGGATTCTGATGCGGGACTTGATGCCAGGACTCCAGGATCACACCCTGGGCTAAAGGCAGGCACTAAACCACTGAGCCACCCAGGGATCCCTAGGAGAATCTTTAGAACTCTATAATGAGGGGTGACCTTGAAAATCTCATGTACACACACAGTTCACAGATCATCATGTGACAAAGCACTTAAAAGAATTTTCAAGCAAAAAATGAGTTAACTATGTTTTATAAAAAGTGTTCCACATTTCCTCATCTTCCGTGGTGACAAGTAGCCATCATTAGGATGCTCTAGGAGAAAATTTCACAAAAACAGACTTAATCGGTTCCTTTCAGAGAAGGGTAACGGTTTAACAACGAGTGAGAAAGTCTCTTTAAAAAAAACAAAACCAAAAACCCTTATCTTAATGGAGGAAGCATTTTTGAAAACAGATGTTTGCAAATCTATCCAACATTATGTGATTTTGTTGCTAAAAATGACCCATACTACTTCTAAAAAAAAGCCCAAAACCTAATTTTTGCACAACTTGAGAGCCGAAATCTCCCACTTTTTAAAAAAATCTTGCAAATGGAGTTTGTTTTAAATATATTGAGGAATCTAAAGAGGACAGTGGTGCAGATCTGGTTTACTTAGTCAATGTCTAACAAACGAAAGGGAGACAACAGAGCAGTATAGAGACAGCAAATCCGCTGTGCTCCTTAGCCACACTCCTAAGGCCTTGGAAAAACCTATCCACCTCTTAATTGTTTTCCTCAGTACCACTCAGCCTACTCAGAATGCCCAGGCTGATCTCTTTGTCAGCCACCAGCTGATTTGTTTACCCCAAAAATGTGCCTGCAAGATTCACTCTTCCCAGCTGCCAGCAGGGGCTTTCCTCTCTCCTCTCTTGCACATCCTGTTTTAATTTTGCTCCTTGACAACAGTCTGTTAACCTTTCTTCCTCACTTAGGAGTAAACAAATTGCATGTAAAGCAACGAACTTAATTCATCTCTGAATTATTCCTTGAAACCTTGTAATTGGTTTGTAAGGAAGTCTGATGGGCTCAAAGAAGATGGAGACGTAACCAAATTTCAGCTACAACGTTTGGGTTCTCTGTGGATACAATTGAAATGAGCAGTTTGACTTGGAAAGCTCTGAGACCAGTGAGTCTTCCTAGCTTATCTTTTGAGCTATTTTAAGTAATGACAGCCCTTAAAACAAGTTTTAAAATAGATCGAACTTGGACACTTCACATTGTTCTATCACAAGGTTTTCAACCAAGAGCTGCAAAAATAAGCCTGTTTGACATATTACTCTCTTTTAAAGTATATTAGTGGAACGGAACTAGTTTGCAGTCAATAAATAAAAATATCTTAAATATTGTTTTCCACGTTTGTGTTTTTATGTTAATGTATTACTATGTAATTTACAAATATAAATATTTGTATACATACGTGGGGGCTGCCTGTGCAGAACTTTTTTTTTTAACTAATAATAGTGTGTGATAAGAAAGTTATCTCTGTTTTCAGAAAGACTATTTTAGACACACCATGGTACCAAAAACCACCTGCCAGCTACTCTTGAAGTGAAGAACAGTTATCGAGCTACTGATCTGTATTTTCCTTTACACTTTAATTTGACAAGAGTAGAAAAATTTTAAAGTATAAGACAATGAAAACTTTGAGGTGTGATAGACCAGCGTAATAGCAAGACCCTCTTGGTTAAAAACTACATGATAATACCTTATTTAATTTAGGTGACAGTTATTTAATTGCTGTTCTGTAGACTAATTCCATTTAAGCAAATTATTTGAAACTCTTTGAAATCCATTTTGATTGCACTTTTGGGAGTTCTTCTTCTAGATACTGGAAGAACAGAAATTCTATTGTAAGCTATTAGCATCGACTTTGAGAATACAATGCAAGTGGTTGTAGGGGCAGGTTGTCTCTGGTATTACTTTGACAGCAGTTCTTGGTCCTGAGTTTTGTCCTTCGAAGCTGATTATTACCCTAAATGAATTCTAGAAATGGTTTCTTTTTTTAAAAATTTTATTTATTCATGAGATACACACAGAGAGCAAGAGAGAGAGGCAGAGACACAGGCAGAGGGAGAAGCAGGCTCCATGCAGGGAGCCCGAGGTGGGACTCGATCCTGGATCTCTAGGACCATGCCCTGGGCTGAAGGTGGCGCTAAACCGCTGAGCCACCCAGGCTGCCCTAGAAACGGTTTCAAAGTCACTAACCTCTGCTCTTCAGACAGCTCGCTGGTGGATGGAGCCAGAGTCGTTATTCATGCTGTGTATGCACCTTTGGCTAAGAATGAGAGAAGCAAGGAATTCTCAAATGAACCTTCAAATCAGTCCCACAGTCAGGTGCTGCCTGTGGGCCCCCCTCTGCCTTTCTAGTAAGGGCTTGGCCTTTGCAGACCCTAATGAATCATTTAGCCATTAAGCATTTACAAGGAGACTTCCAGTGGAGAGAACAAAAGGAAGGTATCACTTAGTGCCAAAGGATCCGATGTCAAAGCTGCTGACTGGACAGACCTTTTAACTAAACATTTCTAGATTTGTCTTCTCGTGGGCATGGAAAAGATATATTTTACTTTCTCAAGCGTCATGCAGTCACAAGGCATCCAGTAATAGAATCCATTGCACACAAACGTTGGGCTGAATGGTAACCATTGGATGAACCACGGGTATTATCCACATACGACAATTTTTTACATATTTATTTACATTTTTTTTCTCTCTAGGAAATGAAGCCAGAATCCACAGATGTCATTATCCATCTGCATACTTTTGTTTACTACCCAGAGGGCAAGGATATTGCATTTTAAAAGTGTCTGGACTTTTGTTCTTTCTTATCACAAATGACTTGAGAAGCTCTGACCATTCACGTTTACCCTGAGTGAAAGCCCCAGTCAAAGCCTTGCTTCCTGGAGAGCTTTGAGATTCTGGTACAAAAGGCATTTTATAAGCACAAAGTGGAAAAGCGTCATTTATATTCATTTGCTGCTGTGGCATTTCTCTCTGGAATCTTCCTCTTGTCTGTCAACATTGTGCAAAAAAGACTGGTCTCATCTACATTACAAATATCATTCTTTTAATGGTCTGGAAGTGGGAAAGAGATAGCACAAGAGTGGGAGGAGAAGCTTGAGCTCTTCTGTTGGAGGGTCTTGGGCTTGTTTATCCCTAAAATTGGTTGGACATAGTTGGTGTGGATATTGTGAACTGTGTATGAAAGACCTGAGTATGAAAGTACTATGGTGCTTGTGCCTCTTGGCTGCAACGAATGTTTATGATCTGCTTGCAGTGACTCACGGGAGAATCGCAGCCATAGGGGAGGATCTCAGAGGGGTCGTTTAGAATAGAATGGGTCTCTCTGGGCAGAGGGTGGTCTGCATTGGCCTCCACGGCTACAGGAAGGCTTCCCGAGTGAAGAAATTTCCACCAAGATGTCTCCTAGGACCTGTGGCAAATCCTCCTTCATAGGGGACTCTACTTGATGTGATTTAAGAAACATCAAGGTCTTTATGTCCTAGAAGATCTCATGTGTGACTTAACACACAGAGAGTTTGCCAACTGGATTGGTTGTGGTAGAGCCTGGCTCCAAGGGGCTCCCATTCGCATCTGGGAATGTCCTAGAACATGAGGCATTATCCAAGAGGCAGAGGATGGCGTCATTTGGGCCAAAGGTCTGAACCTGAGGGCCATATAAATGAGTGGAGATTCGGGGAGAGGAGCTTGGAGGGCAGGAGTGCTGCCACAGGGAAGGATGGCACCCGGAGGGAGAAAGACCTGTATCTCAATCCTTTCATACCTGTGTCTGGGGCCTCCTGTGAACCTGCAAACCAGCTGCTGCTGCCTCTTCTCCTTTACCTTCTTCAAATCTTCTCATCACACAATTTTCAAATATATACCTAAGTAGAGAGAATGGTACAACGAACTCCCACGTACCTGTCACCGTCATCTTCCTTGAACAATTATCCACACGCATCCTGTCTGCCTCCTCCCCCAACCCTCCCCTTCCTCAAATTATTATTGAAATTAGTTTATTCTTCATCATTTTTAATTTTTAATCTTCCCTGTTGCATTTTTTGGGTCCTAAAGATACATTTCTCAAGAGAGCCCTGAGTAGTTCTGACAGAAATGTTGGATTGACCAAACAATGTGTGCTTCATTCATTTCAGACACTTAGTGAGTCTGAGGCACAGCACAGGGTTGAAGACAGTAGCAGAACAGGGCTCCTGACCTCAAGGGCCTATCATCTAGTTCTGGGGAGAGGACGAGGGCACTAACAAGTCCTCGAGTAACAGGTGAGTGTGAGCTCTGCTATGATAAAGGGGAAGTCCCAGGTTTGGTAGAGCTTCCAAGGTGTGATAATTACACTCAGCCGGAAGGGGTGAGTGTGGAGGGTGGTCAGGAAGGGCTGTGGAGCCTGGGGCGGATAAGGGGATTTGGAAGGGTGGGCGTAGGATGGTGAGGGAAAAACAGTTGCCAAAGTGCAGAGGTGGGAGCAGCTCAGGCAAAGGGGAGGGACAAGAGGGTCACCCATTGACTGTTACACATGGTGCACGGGAACTGGTGGGAGGGATGGGGCATGGGAAGGAGGGCAGTTGGTTCTTTATAGGTTAATAACTGGACCATTCTTTTTTCTAAGTAAGGAAAAACAAAATTAGATTTCTAGAAGCATGGCTATGAAAAAGAAACTCCAGACCATAATTAGGAAACCAAGAGAAATCAAGGTGGGCTTAATGAAAGTTAGCAGGAATAATAAAAGCTCAGGGAGCTGCCTACAATAAAATGGACTCTCAGTCCACTAGCCAGGGGACACATTTTCTAAACCTAGAAATGAAGCTTGTTTGTAACTCCCCGCTACAGACAATGTAAAATAAGCTGTAGTCCTTTTCCCCTGACTCCTGAGAAGACGTGATTTTTGCCTCTGAAACTAAGACGCAGGCAGAAAATTCCTACTGTTGCTTCCATGCGAAGGATAGCAAAGAAGATGATGAGATCGGTGAAATGTTCATATTCTGTACATGATACAGAATAGTAACCTGATTTTTCAAAATAAGATTTTCATTACAAATGTAAGCGCTGTTATGGTAGGAAATTCAAACAGGGGGATCCCTGGGTGGCTCAGTGATTTAGCGCCTGCCTTTAGTCCAGGGTGTGATCCTGGGGTCCTGGGATCGAGTCCCACATCGGGCTCCTTGCATGGAGCCTGCTTCTCTCTCTGCCTCTCTCTCTCTCTCTCTCTCTGAGTCTCTCATGAATAAATAAATCTTAAAGAAAAAAAAAAGAAAATTCAAACAATAGTAAAATGCGGAAGGGTGCATTGTCCTATTACCTGAGGAACACAGTTTTTAATATTTTAGTGTCGTATAATGATTTTGGGACATGTTTTTAAACTAAATGACTTTAATTGTTTATCTCTGCCTGCCTCCCCCTGGAACAATTCATTGTGTTTATCAAGGAGTTTTGACATTAAATATTTATATCTCTGTTGACTTTAAGAGTCACTCTCCTTTGAACTCAGATTTCAGATGGGATACAGGAGATCATCTTGGTATTAAATGAGAGGTAAAGTTTATTGTTAGATATGCATGCATGAAAACACTTTTTCAACTGTTTTTTTTTTTTTGAGGGTGGGTGGTTAGTGGGGTCTGGGGGAAACTATAAATGGAGTTCTGCATAGCATATAGCTAAATATCTCAAGTTATATATTAAGCCAACAAATTATTAAATGAAATACATTCTGTCCTCCTTCCTTGACTAATACACCTTTATCACAGCCATGCCTTGGCAACTATTAAAAAAAATATATATATATTATACTGGGGAGGAGGGGCAAAGGGAGAGGGAGAGAGAATCTTTTTTTAAAAAAATTTTATTTATTTATTTATTCATGAGAGACAGAGAGAGAGAAAGAGAGAGGGAGAGACACAGGCAGAGGGAGAAGCAGGCTCCATGCAGGGAGCCTGATGTGGGACTCGATCCTGGGACCCCAGGATCACGCCCTGGGCTGAAGGCAGGCACCAAACCGCTGAGCCACCCAGGGATCCCTGAGAGAGAATCTTAAGCAGGATCCAGGCCCAGCAGAGCCCAACCCTGAGATCGACCTCACAACCCTGAGATCATAACCTGAACCGAAATCCTGAGTTGGATGCTTCACCGACTCAGCCACCCAGGCACCCCTAAAATACATTCTATCCTCCAACCTTTCCGACAGATGCCCTTGGCCACCCCTTGGGCATAGGGATGGACATACCAGGTCCTTTGGGGGACAGGCTTGGGAAGCAGCGTACATGGGCCCCAGAGCAGGCATGGGGCCATTAGAGCAGGCTCCCTGGAGCTCCAGGGAGCTCCCCTCCCCAGAAGGAGAGGCGTGTAGCCAGAGGAGAGCGAGAGCAGGTTCCTCTCTGGCCCCAGTCTGGATGAGGCCTTCCACACTTCCGGTGTACAGGTGGTGTGCTGGGTGCTTGGGAGTAAAAACAGGTGAGTAAAAACAGTCTAGAGAGGGCGTGCAGAAACTGGCAGGTAAGAACCCCCGAAATGCAAACTCCCCACTCTGTATTGACCCAATCAGAAAAGTCAGGGAAGAGGTAACTATGCCAAAGCGGGGAGAGAAGAGAATTCTAGGCAGAGGGAAAAGCATAGGCAAAGTCGGGGTAGCAGTGGGGAGCCCAGGCAAGGCGAGGCATGGGAGGCGGTGGTGAGCTGGGAGCAGAAGACCCAGGAGCTCCAGAGAGGCAGGTATGTCTTGACCAGGAAAGGCCTCCGTGGCCTAATTCAGAATTTTCTCTGTATCCTCAGCAAAAGGCTTTGAGCTCAGCTGACAGAAATTAAACAGCCCCGCTCTCCAATGCAGATGCGAACCTTAAGAATGAAATCACAGCAGCAGTGAACTAAACTGAGAAAAAACACCTTCCGGCAACCTTGCACATGACATTTGTCACTGCAAACAGGCTTGTCATGCACAAATCACCTGCAACAACAAAGAGGATTATGGATGGGTTGGTGGCCGTCACACGGGATCTTTTTGTGCTGAGGAGTTTAAATCAGGTGGTTACTTGCACACCATTTTGTGGGATGTATTTGTAAATATATCCTGCTGGCATATTTTATGCTTCAGTTAATTGAGTTGGCATCTAATTTAGTTGACATCTAAAAATAAAATCAATTTTCAGACAAAATACCCATAAAATAAGTGAAATGCTATAATAGGTTTCAAGAAATTAAAATGTAATATATTTAGGCTTCTATTCTAAAGCAATTTCATGTGGAATAGTGGATATTGTAGATGTATTTTTTTTTTCTCCTGAATCTCTGTCAATTACATGATAATGAATGCTGCTACTATATTTTCAGAAATTTATTGCTTGGAGTAGTTTGTCATGAAGAATGAAATTTTTGTTGGGGTTTCCTTTACAATGTCAAAGAGCTTAAATATGAATACTTTGTATGTCGATGTGCAACTGTAATTAAGCCATGACAATGATTATTACTTTGGGCATAAACACGATCAAATTTTCATTGGGCGAGTTCTTTTTTAATTAATGTTGAGTTATGTTCTGTTTATTATCCTGTTTGCTTATGTTTCCTGCCATTTTCCAGTTGTCTGCTTGAATCTTCTTTTTTAATAGTGAGTTAGCAACTGATAATGTGTATTGATTTCAGTTTTGCTTCTCATTTACATTTTTATCTCTTTAGTTGATGTATTTGCCTTAATCATTTTATTTTTATAAGCAGTTGTACAGTTTGTTAATTTAGCTAGATGATTAAATTTGGCTTCTAAAGAGAGTTTGTTTTAGAAACTGGTCCCTGAAGTAAATTAGTATTTGGCATTTTCAACATATCAAAGGGACTGGTCTCCTAAAGATAGCTAAGAACGTCACTCTAAATTCTTCAAAGTGGATTCCTAGTTTTGAAACCTTGGACTATATAGAGCCATATATTCCAGTAGGTGGTGCAAATCGACTCCATTTCAAATGTAAATGTAATTTAAAATTGTGATGTAACTATTTGTCCTATAAAAATAATATTTCAACATGTTTTCTCAACTGCAAAATTATTTTCCTCTATGTCTAAAGGAAGCTTGATTTACTCTCCCAGGCTCATTTTTCTTCTCCCGGTACGATTATAATGATCACTGTCACAAGAGAGGTGAGTGGGGAAACGAGGAGGGGGGACAAAAACTGGGGAGACCTGTTAAAAATTATGAATACAAAGGAAAGTCATTTGCTTCTGTGTTCAGTTTTACTAGAAGAGGAACATAGCGTCCACATCAGCAACCTTCTTAGTTTTTACGTCCACATGATGAGGACACCATCGTCACACCATGTCTTGTTTTTTTATAAAAATTAGGGATATTTTACTCCTAGGAGTCTGATATTCACATGCCAGCACATAAAGTATGTAGACAAGGAAATTCATTGCAGCATCTTTTGAAAATTAGTTTTCACTTTGATCATTATAACGTACATGCACAAGGGGCCGTGCAGTAGGCTGAGAGCAGGGACTCTGGAGGCACCTGCCCCTTGGTGATAGGAGGATTAAAGAACATATACGTAAAGTATCTAAAGCAAACCTGGCACATAGTAAGCACTGTATGAATTTTTTTTTAAAGATTTTATTTATTTATTTATTTGAGAGAGAGACAGAGATAGCGACAGGGAGCATGAGCTGGGGAGGAGAGGGAGCAGGCTCCCCACTGAGCAGAGAGCCCCAGGACCCTGGGATATGGCCGAGCACTAATGTTAACACTATTGTTTGAAAAGTAAAACAGGGACACCGGGGTGGCTCAGTGGTTGAGTGTCTGCCTTCAGCTCAGGGCGTGATCCCAGGGTCCTGGGATTGAGTCCCCATTGAGCTCCCTGCATGGTGCCTGCTTCTCCCTCTGCCTGTGTCTCTGCCTCTCTCTCTGTGTGTCTCTTATGAATAAACAAATAAAATCTTTAAAAAAAAGTAAAACAGTGCAACAAGGACTTTAATGACCAGCAGCTGTCTCTTGCCTTCCCCCTCCCCTGCCACCCCACATCACCTCCTCCTGGCAAGCACTCACCACTCAGCTGTTTGTCCAGCTAGTTACTACCATAATGTTGAATATTATTTTTAAACAACTCTTTCTCTTTAATCATTGTTTTTAGTGGCATTAAGCACACCCACCATGTTGTGCAACCATCACCACCATCCATTTCCAGATGTTTACCTTTCCAAAAGCAATTCTGTAGCCATTAAACCAGAACTCTCCACTCCACCTCTCTCCTCCCAGCCTCTGACTCTCTTTGTTGCGTCTATGACTTTGTCTACTCTAGGTATGTTCTACAAGTGGAATCACAATATCTGTCCTTTTGTGACTGGCTATGTCACTTAGCATCATGTCTTCAAGATTCTCCCATGGAGGGGCAGCCCCGGTGGCGCAAGCGGTTTAGTGCCGCCTTCAGTCCAGGGTGTGATCTTGGAGACCTGGGATCGAGTCCCACATTGGGCTCCCTGCATGGAGCCTGCTTCTCCCTCTGCCTGTGTCTCTGCCTCTCTCTCCTTCTGTGTCTCTCATGAATAAGTAAATAATAAAAAATAAAAAAAATGAAAAAAAAAAGATTCTCCCATGGAGCCGGTGTCAGGATGTCCTTCTATTTTAAAGGCTGAGTAATATTCTACTGTGTGTATAAAGCCACATGTTGCTTATTCATTTATTTGTTTGTGGACATTTGGGTTGTTTCCACCTTTTGGCTACTGTGAGTCATGTCGCTATGACCACCAATGTACAAATATCAGTCTGAGCCTCTGTGTTCAATTGTTTTGGGCAGCTGTTTCTTGATTTATCCATTTTTGATCCTACCTTTTGATTTCCAGACATGGTAAGTCAGACAGGTAAGGACATAATTATAACCAACTCCCTACCTTTCCATATACACACACTCCCCATCACCACTCCCACATAGTTTTTGTTTTCTTTCATTTCTTTGTTTTTAAAGTGGAATCTAATGCGGGTTTGAACTCAGGATCGCAAGGTCAAGATCTGAGCTGAAATCAAGAGTTCGATGCCACTTAGGTACCATCCTTCATCCCCACCCCCGTTTTGAACAAATTAAAAAAAAAAAGAGTTTCCTTGATTATAATGTTACAAATATTGTTAACTGCTGAGGCAGACATGCCCTAGTAGTTCCTATCTTTTCTAGAATACTCGTCACTTTTTCTGAAATTAACAACAGCATCAGTTTTATGTTTGCCACGTTCCTTTGTGTCATCATTACATTTTCCTTGATGCTCTGATCCATGTTTACCAATGATAAGTCCCGTGTGGACATGCCTGGGAGACTTTTGTTTTCTTTTGTTTTGTTTTGTTTGATCTTCTCTGTCTTTCTCTTTTTCCAGAAGCATAGTGCCTTCCTGTTCCAGCCTGCACCAAGTGTTTTCTTGTACTCCTGTCTCCTGTGGCTTCCTTTTTCCACCATCCTGAGCCGCTTTTTCTTTCTGGTGCTCTCCCACACCCCATCTTTGTTGTTTGAAGCACATCTTTTGCTAGCTTCCTGAGTAAAGGTACATGGGAGATAAAAACTTTGACTTCTTTCATATGTTAAAAGTATTTTTTTTTCCGCCCTCACTATTTTGGTAGATCATTTGGCTGGGAATAGAAATCTGGATTGAAAATCACTTTTACTTAATATCCTATAAAGTACCTTTGTTGTTGGTTTTCGCTTTTAGTGTTGCTGTTGGGGGATCTTATTCTGCTAGGATTCTTTCTATTGTTGTGCAATATTGAAAAATCTCAAACCTGCCATCAACACTAAAGAATGGAACAGTGAATATCTGAATATACCACACCTAGTCTCGTAATTGTTAACATTTGGCCACACGGGCTCCATCTGATTTCTTCTCCCCACCCCTACCCCAACTATTTCTCTATGTATTTATGTATGTAACTGTCCACCTATCTATCTCTGCGTACATTCACACACTTCTGTATCTGTATGTGTATAATTCCTTTGTTGGCTCTTTGAAAGGCACAGCTATTCTAAATACTTCAGTGTGGCTTATGGGAACAAGGATACTTGCCTATATTTTTGCATAATACTATTATCAGAGTAAGATATTTAACACTGACATAATAAAGAGTCCATATTTGAATTTCCCCAACACTGTCAACTCATCTTTTATAGCCGCCTTTTTTCTTTCTCTGATCCAGGACAGAGTTGAGGCTCCCACATCACATTTATTTCATTGTCGTGAACACAGCCTGTCTCTGCCTGTGTCCTGAGACCAGTCAGTGGTTGGCTTGCAACCGTGAAAAGCTGCGTCTCTGTGCGTGAAATTTTTCTGTGGAGCTGCAGATTATTAAATGCTCACCGAACTGCCCAATTTTAGTCTTATGATCTCCTTACCTCCATGCCTCATCTCCTCCCCTGTGGAGACTTCAGGTTCATTTTCTCCAGAGAAGAAGCCCCTGATTTTCTACTGGTCATCACCAGTAGAAGTGTCAGAGTAGAGATGGGGAAAGTTATTGCTTGGCTATCTAGGGTGGGAGAGGAGCGAGGGTTTAGCCTTCTGGCTATAGATTTTCAACCAACATTTTCAGCCCCTGCCTTGCCTTGCCCCCACCTTCCACAGTACCTGTTTCCAGGTCTTGGAGGCCCAGGCTCTTCATGTCACCCAGCTAACTTTCTATCAGCATCTGGGTCATCTCTGCTGCTCTTTGCTGCAGCAGCTACTGTTTCCCCACCTGCTTTTTTATATTCCCCAAGTTTGCTGAGATCTTTCTTTTGTTACTGTCTCTTCTTTATTTTTTTTGTTCTTGTTCTTCTGGGTCTACACCTTTGAAAAGTTCCTTCATTGGAGGGTTTCCAGAAGAAGACGAAATAAAAGCATGTAGTAAATTTGCCATGTTGATTAAAAAAAATTTAATAGCATTTTTAATAGAAAAAAAAATCATTCATTCAAGACTCTTGGGCACCTGTCATGTAAGAGGAGCTAGGGATGTAGTGGTGGGAGCAAAACCAGGGATAATTCCTGGGTTTATGGAAAGAATAGCCTAGAGAGGAAGCATGAATATGTGATGTATTACAAACTATAATAGGTACTTTGAAGGAAAGTTCAGGTTTCTACACCGAACTGGGGGAACTACCTTGATCTAGAGAAAATGAAGTTTAAGATCTAGAGGACAAACGGGAGTCGGGTGGACAAAGGGGCAAGGTGGCTGGGAGGTGGAGCAGCATACAAAGGCCATGTGGTGGCAGAGAGTGTGGTTTGTGGAGGGATGCAGAAAGGGAGGCAGAAGATGGTAGGAGTTGCAGCGAGACACAAAACTGGCAGGGGCCAGTTTATGGACTGCACAATGGACATTGTCTTTTTGCTGCATGACCGTGGCCACTGAAGGGACTTTAATAGTTGTCATGGTCTGAGTCACATTTTCAAATGATGGGATACAGAATGGCTTGGGTGAAGAGGGCTGCACAGATGCAGGGATTACCCGAACAAGGCAGTCATCCACTTGAGAAATAGTGGTCACTTAAGCCAGGATGTTGGAAGCTGAGCTGGAGAGAAGTGGATGGATTTGAGAGATATGCAAGGACTTGGAGATGGTTCGGATCTTGGGAGTGGAAGAGAGAAAGGTATGTGGCTGACACCTATTTCTTTGGTATGTAGAACTGGATGGATGGTGGTACCATTCACAGGGGCAGAAAACTCTAAAAAATAACTAGATACAAGAACTTTCAGAAACAACTGAATTGTCCATCAACAGAACAATGATCAAAAAGATAGTTACAGTGGCAAAGTTGCAGCAGCCATGGCTTTGGTTAACAGAAGGCCAGAGAGCTGAACAGACTAAGGAGGAAGTGTTTGGATTATGATTCTAGAAAGCAGGGTCTGGGTCAAGATCACGGAACCTGTGATTGACAAATGTTCCTTCTTAGAAGATCCCAAACCCAGTTTTGAGAGGTTAGGATTGGAGAAGGGTGCTAAGGGGGGGGGGGGGGGGAGTCAAGGATGTTGGGTAAGCTGCTCCTTTTATAATTTGATATATCCATTTCCAAGGGAAGTCAATCATCTCTGGAGGGACCCATCATCCCAGAGGACCACAAAGGAGAGACAAATTGGCCTCTGACACTGGATGGGGATCCATGTGTGTTGTACCTGACAGCACCTGTCTGAAATGGGGGGCAGGCCAAGCAGAGTCAAGTGGCCTCTAAACATAAAAGGGTGATGGGCTTCAATGAGATCCAGTGAGGGGCTGTGCTCTGAGTGGGCATATGGCTGCCTCTCTGATAAACCCTTCCAGGTCCCCAGTGCCTGCCCCGACTTCATCCCCTTCTGCTACCACCTTGTATCCACCAGGGATCAGTGGGAAACAGCTTGCCCCAGATGGTTTAACAAAACTACTTCCATGAAGGCACCACTTGTGTTGTAGGTATGGGCAGGTGAGGGTCACGAATATGACGGTGAGGCTCTGTCCCTACCTGGGGACTGAGAGGATGAGGAGGGAATGGTGTTCCTGGAGCCCACTGAATATTGGAACCAAGGAGGAGATGGAAGGAAGCAGAGATTACTGAAGAAACAGTGCCAGAGCAGGAAGGATGCAGGAAGGGATGACCAGGCTTCTTTTTCTTTCCTTTCCTTGCTTCCATGTCCTGTTGCTCAAACCTGCCAGGGAGCCAGAGAGCAAAGGAGCCTAGGGGATGCTGTCGGCAGGGTCAGCCTGGCAGGGCTGAGAGGCGTGGATAATGGGCTGGGGGCACAGGGGAGCCCCTGCACACATCCCTGTGGAATGGCCCACACCCGTCCCATAGCCTGTGCCACTGCAGCTGGAGACGGCTTCCTCTGTGCACAGCCCTATCTCAGGATAGGTATGCCCAGAGCTGCCAGGGAGGATCGCATACACCCACACTCAGGATGAGCATGGAACTTCTCCCAAGGCCAAATGGAAATGGCTTTTGGATTACCCACCATTTGGCCAGATTATTTGCACCATTGCTTCTGTCCATTACCGAGGAGAGCCAGGAGGGGTCTGGACTGTCCTTGGTGTTCCAGGATGACCTTGTGGGGAGCTGATTACAGTCTGTGTGCAGAAAAAGAAGATGTTTGACTGTCATTCTTTCCCTTACTCTGGTTCAGTGAAGCCCGATCTTTGGCCTGTGGCTGGAACCCACATTGAAGAGCCTGTCATTGCTGGTGATTTTTCTTGGAAGGCCCGAATTCAGGCTGAAGCAAGGCTTTCCATTAGCAAAGCTGTACACAATCCATATTTGCCTTTGAGCTTCCAGACTTCTCATTCGGTGCTTGGGGGGTTCTCTCCTGCACAGGACTCCTCTTCACCCCCATCCCACCTGCATGCCACCATCCGCAAGCCAAAGAAAGGACAGATGCCAACACAGCGGCCAGGGACCTTGGGTCAACTCAGAGAGCAGAAAAAGAGGCAGAGTCCAAGGTCAGGGTGCTTGAGAGTCTTTGGGAATTAGGGCATCTTTTGGGGGAGGGCATCCCAGGTTGGCATGGAAAGCATCTGTCTCTGCCATGGCCCCCTTTACATTTAAAAGCTCTGGCTCAGGCAGCCCGGGTGGCTCAGCAGTAAGCACCTGCCTTCGGCCCAGGGTGTGATCCTGGGGTCCCGGGATCGAGTCCCACGTCGGGCTCCCTGCATGGAGCCTGCTTCTCCCTCTGCCTGTGTCTCTGCCTCTCTCTCTCTCTCTCTCTCTCTCTGTGTCTCATGAATAAATAAAATCTTAAAAAAAAATAAAAGCTCTGGCTCTGTGGACAGCCTTCCAGACACTCAGGGCACATCCCCAGCTGGGGTCCTGCAGTCTTTGACTTCCTAGGCCCCTTCCTCCTTCCAGCCTCAGCCACCACCATGTTCCCATGGGCTTCTTGACAAAATCTGTGCCCTTTGAGGAATCAGTAATATATAGTAAAAAGAGCTAGCATTTGTTTATACCTAATTATGGGGCAGGAACTTTTCTGGGCTTTTCACCTGCTATTAATGAGTTTAATCCTTACAAGGCCCAAAGATGTAGGTAGGTACTTACTTACTTACTTACTTACTTACTTACTTTATTTATTTATTTATTTATTTATTTATTTGTTTGTTTGTTTATTTATTTATTTATTTATAAGAGAGAGCAAGTGCTCAGGGGAAGGGGTGGAGAGGGAGGGAGAGGGACAAGCAGACTCCACACTGAGCACGGAGCCCTGAATCGGGCTCCATCCTAGGATCCTGAGATCAGGACCTGAGCCAAAACCAAGAGTCAAACACCTAACTGACTGAGCCACCCAGCGGCCCCCTAAAGATGTGAGTAGTTTAAAAATCACCTCCATTTTGCAGGTGAGAAAAGTGAGGCACAAAGGGGTGAAGAAGTTGCCTGAGATAACACACATACAAAGTGCAGTGCTGGGGCGCACACCAGCCTCCCACTCCTCGACTGCATTTTTATCAGGGGTGATACTGCTGCCAGCGGCCATCCCCGGGTTCTTGCTGCTGCCTACACATTTCTAAATGTTGGAATTTTTTCCTGCGGTCCAGAGAAATACTAAGAACAGTGAGAAACACAGAAATACTAGGATATTAGAATTCAGGTATCTTTTGCTTTCCAGGATGTCTTAGAGAACAGACAGCAGGTAATTCTGAAAATACTTTTTAAAGTTCTGTTTCAGTCCCCTGGGCTGGGTTAGAACAGAGGTCGGCAATTTTTTCAGATCCAAGAGTCTAACTGCACTAAAATCCACAAAACATGGTCAACAAAGATGCAAGATGAGAATACCTTTCTTTTTTTTTTTTTTATAAAGTTAATTTATTTGGGTAATCTCTACACCAAACCTGGGGCTTGAACTCACAACCCCGAGATCAAGAGTTGCATGCTCTTCAGATTCAGCCAACCAGGTGCCCCGAGAAGGCCTATTTTTAACAGAAAAATATATAACTTTACATGAATGATATTGATATGGTGATTAATAGGGAACTAAATATGGAACTTATTAACACTGTTCAATGAAATTAAATTGGTGAGGCTTCTGCCATTTACTCTTTTAAAGTTTTCATGATAGGGCCACCCGAGTAGCTCAGTGGTTGAGCGTCTGCCTTCGGCTCAGGTCGTGATCTCAGGGTCCTGAGATCGAGTCCCGCATTGGGCTCCCCACAGGGAGCCTGCTTCTCCCTCTGCCTGTGCCTCTGCCTCTCTCTGTGTGTCCCTCATGAATAAATAAATAAAATCTTAAAAAAAATAAAGTTTTCATGATAGCTGCCTCACCTTGCCTGTCATAACCCTAAACACAGAGACAGGGCCCTGTGGGTAACAAATGAGCTGGTCTTGTTAACGAGAAGGAAGCCACACTTAGGGCAAGAAGGGGGTCACTCAGTCCTTGGGGTTTGGGTCTCGGGCACCTGCACCAGCTTCAGGGAGAACAGAAATCACAGATTGAGCTGTGGGGCTGCCACGGAGGTCCCGAGATTTGCCAAATCAGGGAGGGGCAGGTGGTGTTCTGGGGTGATGTCAAATCCAGCATGTGTGTGTGGGCTGGGACTGGAGTCAAGTCTGAAGTCATCACGGAGACCAGGGAATGGGACTTTCTCCTTCTCCCCCCCCCTTGTGGGGGCTCACCTCCTACAGTGTCATTCCTGGGGAGAATCCATACCAAGAGGTCCAACCTGTGGCAGAGAAGGGTGACAGGTGTGGGAGGCATGCTGGGCAGTGGTGGAGAGCAGGACACAGATGAGGAGGTGGTGCGTGGGATGGTCCCCATCTGGGCAGCAGACTCCTGGGCTTCGGAGGCATTAGCCAGGCTCCAGATCCTGGGGGAAGTGGATTCTGAGCTTTGTTTCCCACCACCTTCCTGTCCCATAGGCCTCCCATCCCCCTCTGCCTGTAAGGCCAAGCCTTCCCTCTCCGCTTCTCCCTTAACCCTTCTTCCTCCCTCTTCACAGACAGAAGGAAACTAGGGCTTGTGCATTGGCCAGTTTAGGGGTCCCACCAGCTTCAGGTGCAGGTTCAGCCTGTGTGGTGAGGGTCACATTCCCTCAGCCCCTCCAGGCAGGTCTTTCTGAGTTGGCTTCATTCTTGAGGTCCAAGGCAGAAAGGTGGCAGCAGAGATGCCAGTTTGTATTGCTTTTGGGTTCAAATTTGTCAGGAAAGATTGAGATTCCTTCTCTGCTCTAGAACTGATTTTACTCTGCTTTGATTGTCCTGATTGTGTCATGTGCCCACCCAGAGCCAACCGGTATCCCCAGGGGATGCGATGCTCCGATCGGCTAGTGCTGGAGAGAAGAACAGAATCAACCCCATCCAAACCGTGTGGACTGATGGTGGTGATGAGCAGAAATCGGGGTTATTGCTGGAAGAAGGCTGATGATGGATGCTAGAGAGGCAAGCCCCAAGTGTCCGTTACACCCCAATTCCTCCTGCCTCCAAGTCTCCTACAACTGCCCCTTTAAGTGAACGTCTATTCCCTAGGACTGAACCCCAGCTTGACCAGTTGGCCCTTGGGGCATTCCTTAACCCCTTTGAGGAAGAATATGTCAGATGGTCTATTTACTGTAAAAATGCACCCCGATAGTGAAGAATTCATGCCAGAAGCTTTTCAGTAACGGAGGGGATATATATCTCAAATTGACAAAACTCTATCTTTTGGGGTCTGAGTCCTGAGAACGGAAGCTTTCAAAGTTTCACGGTAGTGTTCAGAGGAACCCACGAAGACGTTTTAGCAGGGCCTAGCCTTCCTGCTTAAAGATCTCAACAGGGATACTGCTGGAACTTGAAACATCGTTATTCCTCATTGTTGGACTTCAAGCTCTCACTCTTAAAAGTCTGGGTTAAGGCCAAGTGTCATGCTTTGGCAGACTTTAAGCTTTATTTGATTTCACTTTCCATAATGCGAAGGCTTATTAAAGTAGATTCCACAGAGACCGACTGATCAGGGAACTTCTCTGCCTGCCACAAGGGCAGAGTGGAATACCCTCCTGGAAATGGAGATGCATTCCTCAGACAGGCTGTGAGCCCTCCAGAGTAGGGACCACCGATCACTCACTGTGGTATCTGTAGCACCTAATGCAATGTGGACCATTGCCTGTAAAACCCTTTTTCTGGAACACATGCAAATTCATTATTTGGCCATAGCCAGCCTGGCCTTCTTTGTTCTCTGTACATCATCACATGCATCACTGTGTTTTATAGCTTAATGTTTATGTCCTCTCCTTGTCTGGGTCTCGAACCGTCATAAGACATTGATCATATGTTTCTTGCTTTCCTATGCCTTCTTTTAAAAAAATCTTCTAATTTTGTTTCTAACCACAATAGCAATACATGTTCATTTGGAAAAGCCCGGTGAAGAAGAAAAAAAAAAAAAAAAGGAATTCAAGTAATTCTAAAACTTTTCGTGTAACCTTCCATTTTTCTATAAATATGTATATATATTTTTACAAAAGAGGATCATTCTATATATGCATTCACCTTTCTTTTTAAAAAAGATTTTATTTATTTGAGAGAGAGAGAAAAAGAGAGAGAGAGAATGAGCCAGAGGGAGGGGCAGAGGGAGAGGGAGAAGCAGACTCTCCATTCAGCAGAGGGTCCATCTCAGGGCTTGATCCCAGGACCTTGAGATCATGACCTGAACCAAAGGCGGGAGCTTAACCTCCTGAGCCACCCAGGTGCCCATTTACCTTTCTTTTTTTTTTTAATTTTTATTTATTTATGATAGTCACAGAGAGAGAGAGAGAGGCAGAGACACAGGCAGAGGGAGAAGCAGGCTCCATGCACCGGGAGCCCAATGTGGGATTCGATCCCGGGTTTCCGGGATCGCGCCCTGGGCCAAAGGCAGGCGCCAAACCGCTGCGCCACCCAGGGATCCCTTACCTTTCTTTTTAAGTGAACAATATAATGTAAACATTTCTGTGTCATTCTATGGTTTTCGTGACTGCATTGGGTTCAACTTTAGGCTTCAATTTTTTTTTTTCTCTAACAAACGGTATAATGAGCATGCTTAGGGATAAATCTTCATGCAAATATATGGGTAGTTTCTTGGGGTAAATTCTCAGAAGTAAAGCTTCTGGATCATAAAATATGGATATTTTTTAAGGCTTTTTGGGAGCTATTGCTACCAAATTACTCTTTGCTGCCAATAGTAATTTCTTAATTCTGGTCCTGATGCCAGTCCTGCAGCATCATTGAACAGTGTCTAAAGTGCTCTTGGCTGCCCAGTAGGGCATATGTTGCCAAGAGCTGACCTTTGTAGATGAGACTTCCTTCTATAGTGTTTCTTTGTTCCTTACAGATGAACGGGTATTTAGGGTTCCATGTTTCCCATGGCTTCTTGTTGAAACATGTCTTTTAAAATTGATGATGAATGCAATCACCAACTTGAGACATTGGTTATTCAAGAAGGCAGTGCTGTGCTGTCCTTTGCTCCATTATTCAGCTTGCATTCTTGTAGATCTCCCACTGAACAAATTTAGTCGATTTCTCCCCCAAGAGGTGGGGGGAACCAGTAGGTAAGGGCCCCCTTACCTGAGAATAAGACCATGTTTCTATAGACCAGCTTTAGTGAGGGCTTTGCCCTGTGGAATTATTCCAACCATAGGGATTATTTTGCCCAGATAATGCCTTGGTGTCTCTAGGGATGGCCATGGCGAATTTCCTAGGAAGTGAGCTGAGGTGTTCAGCAAACCAGTTTTTAAAAACTGTAGGCTGTTATTTGTGGCCTTTTCAGATGCCAGCTGCAACTGGCCAGAGTCCGGGATGCTCGCTAGAACGTCCCTGGGCTGTCCGTGAGCTGGTCACAGATGTTCTGGCCAATGGGAAGCGAGAGCTAATTTGCTCTCAGGGCCCTAATTGGCTGATGGGACAATCCCATGCCTACTATTTTGAGTCTGTGTTTCTAGCCCCAGCTTGGCAGGCTTGCTTGAGACATCTGGCAACAATGATCAGAATGCCTTTTCTTTCCTTTTTTTTTTTTTTCAAGGAGGCTCACAATCAATTCATCTGTGGACTCACAAGGAAAGGCTCATTTAGTAGAGCCAACATGTTTCAAAGACAAGTATATTTTCATTAACTAGCCTCAAAGCAGTAATTATATGTTCAAGGAACACAGTAAAAATTTATTTCTAAATATTTGGCAGTGAGAAGTTGAAGGCGGTGTGTGCGTATATGTGTGTGCGCGTGTGTGTCCAACATGTTGCATGTGTTTTAAATAAATCCAGCATCTTCCCTTCAAAAAGGAAGCAGGAAATGCAATTGTAGACTTAATTTTTAGCAACAGGATGTGTTTCTAAATGCTGCTAATATATCAAAAAGAAGATGTGTAAAGGCTTTAAAATTGTTATCAAAGCAATTGTGAGACAAATGAGATATCCTTTTTTTTTTTTTCTTGAAGAGATGGTGGCGTCTGAACAGTGAAAACCAAATTTCAACCAAGGATCAAAAGCGACAGTGGTGTCTTTGCATGAGATGCCGCTGAACTCCGATGCACCCCCCCCCCCATCTGATTCACAGTTTATAATCACAGTTATCACAGAGCCATTAAAAGCCTATTAACTTGAATTCCCACAATTCCTTGAGGGCAAGGGCAAAGAAAGAGCAAAATAACTTTGAATGTAGATGTAACACAACGTTCGAAAGAGGAGAATCTCTTTTAATTATGCCAGCGAAGGAAGATGTCTTATGGATGCATCCACCCTAGCAGATGGCTGATGAAAGAATATACCATGAAGTCTCAGGACGCTCAGGATGTTATGAAAATGACTTCTCTGTGTGGAGACTGGGACAGCCTCCGCCTGTTCCAGACCCCTCTCTGAGAGGAGGAAGAGCGGATGGCTTGTTAAAATGTGTTCACTGCTGGGTAGGCCGGCTGGACGAACACCGTGCAGGGGCCGACGGAACCAGCCTTCTGAAAGGAAGCTGCAGCCTCATTCGGTGCAAGCAAAACCCCAACAAATATTCAAGCCATTGTCAAATGAGCAATTTGATTTCATGTTTTGTCCACCCTTCAGTGCCTTCGCTGGCATTTCCCCTAACAACGTTATTATGTGCTGTACAGGAAGGCAGTGTAGTCAATACGGTGTCTTGAGACCTCAGATAAAATGCAGAGTTCTTATCTCAGCACAGAACAATTACAGGCATCCTAGAGCCGCGAGCTGTGTGCATGCCAGTGGTGGAGCCTGTCCCCAAGTCTCTGGGGCCACCACCACCACGAGCTGTACCCCTGCTCTCCAACGCGGCCCATACTCATGCAGCCCTGGCAGGCCGGCCACCAACCTCACCTCGCCTTTGTGGATTCCCCTGAGGAGGGAAAGCGCTTTCTCTGCGGCACTGACTCCGAAACAACCAATTCCAGTCAATCCACCCTCACCTAAAATGAGTTCTTCCTGCATGAATTACCCACATTCACTGCCCAGCTTGATCTCGTTCCCGCAATGGATAAAGCGAATGGCTCAGTCCGGGGAGAGCGGGTTATTGACTAAGAGCTTAATTAGGCGCACAAGCGTGAGGTGGTCATTCTCCTACAGTCAGGACGACTGGACCGTGGCGCAGCAGAACCATGAATCTGGTTTACTCTCATTTGCCTGAGCCACACTTGAATCAATGGGGCAGCAATCTAAATTAAACATTAAGACAACCACACTGCAGTATGTTTATGTAACTGTGCAGAGAAACAGCATGTGTCTCGGGGTCCTCCAGGGGAAAACATTATTCACTTCCCTCCTTCTGCATCAAGCACACTGAAGGTTGGTATGGGACCGTCCCAAAAGTGTTTGGGCACCTGAGGGAAAACCTTCTAGGTACATGTAAGCTCTTTTAGCCTCCTGTTTGGCTTCTGAGTCTCTAAGAGTCTAGAGGGGCAGCGATCATTACCCAGGGATTAGGCTGCAGTGTGTATCTGCAGGTGCAAGATCGAATGTGCCCATAGGGCTTTCTGAATCCATGACCAAGGTAGGTCTCGCGTACCTCCTCATTCTCCATGGTGGCGCATGTCAAACTTTTATATGTACCTGAATCACCTGGGAGTCTTGTTAAAGCATGCATTCTGATTCAGAAGGTCTGGGGAGGGGCCTGAGAATCTGCATTTTGAATCAACTCCAACGTGGTGCCCGAGGCTGCTGTTCCAAGGACCATACTTGGAACAGCGAGGCCCTGAGGGGAGGGTTCCTTACCTTACGACCAACTCACGCACTGGAGAAGGGTAGGGGAGAAATGATCGCTGACCTTTTGGTGACAAATTGGAAGCCAGAGGGGGTACAGAAAGAGACAAGGAACCAGCCAGTCCTCCCTCAGATGAAGGGATGTATCTACTTTGGCTTCAGTTCCATGTCCTGTCTGGTTCCTCCATCAGGGTGTCACTTACGGAGCGAAGGAACAGGTGACACGTGTGCAGAAGGTGACATGACAAGACTTCATGCTGTGTAGATTTCCTATTGGCCTTTGCAAGGCCCCCGTTATGGGCGGAAATGCCCCCAGAATGTGAAGAAAGAGCAAGAGCAAGAAAGGACAAATTGGTGGTCATCCACACCATTAACTGAGTTGATGAACCTTGGGTCCCCGTAGAGCTGAGAAAGGAGGGCCTAAGGCCAGAACTTAGCCCAAGTCTGTCTTTTATGACTTTTCTCTTCTTATTATCTTTGTAACAAGGCTCTTTTATTAGCTTGCAATTTCCTGCCAAGTTGATGAAATCTCCATTATGTTTTATAGTACAAAATAAGAGGATAAAGGAGATTTTAAAAGGCCCACAGATCTCTTCTTCGTTTGGGGACCCTGCCTCCGCTGCTTCTCCCGCCGGCTGGGGTAGAGATGAACTTTCTGTCACGTTCAGAGACACTGCTCATTTTCTCTTCAGCAGAAAAATAGATATTTATTTTGCCGTTTCGCTCTACGCTTCTGGAGGCTGGCATTTCCCATTTTAGTGCTCTGCGTTTTGAACCACACTTGTAATTACTGCTGTCTTTTATCCTGTGTTTTCGCAGGGCTCTCCCATTCAAACCGCGAGAGGACAAGAGCAGCTGTCTTTCCAGGGGGCGCAGACAAAGCACCACGTCTCTGCGGCCACACACAAGTGGAAGCAGGAATAAAAATCCCAACAAGTGGAAAAACGGGCACCCAACTCAACGTCTCCGCTTGTCTCTTTCAGCGTTTGGAGGAAGAATAAGCTCAACACATCTGCTGCATTTCGGGCGCGTCTTATTTATTTTCTAAGGTGCTTTGCTTAAAAGAGCCAAAGCTCTCAAGAAGGCTTTTTGGTTGTTGCCACCTGTATTCCTGTGTCTCCGCCTCCTATGACCTGTCGGGTCAAGGTCACAGAGGGCAGGTGCCTGTGCGCTGCTCTGGACTGCCTGGACGCCCTGAGCGGCCCGCCTTCTGCTCCTCCTTCCAGACCTCTGCTCTGATGACCGGCCTGTCCCCCAGGCATCAAGGCCACACTGGTTCCCTGCCATCTCCTGAGGGAGCCGAGCTGCACCCACCGCCAGGGCCTCCATCTGCCTGGCACGCGCTCCCCTCTTCCCCGGCTCGTTGCACCTGTTCACTTCTTCGTGCCTTCCTCACCATCCCGGTGGCCTTTCAGATTCATTCAGATCCCTCTGTTGTGTGGTCCTGCAGCACCCCAGGCCTCTCTTGGTTGTGACTGATTGTGTGTGTGGCAACATCTCTGTCTACAGGAGGGTCAGCTTCATGAGGGCAGTGGCAGGATTTACTGTGTCCTTCGCTGTCTCCAGCACAATCTGCTAGATCGTAGCCCCTCTCTGAGTGACCCACTATCCTAATTATCAATGACCCCAAAGCTTCTCTGGAAACAATTTGAAGAGTTTATACCAATTCATCTTTCAGCAAAGTTATCAAGAGTTCAGTCACTACAATGACAATGCCCCATGTGATTTGAATTTGGGGTATCACGCGTGTCGGCAGAGTCAAGGGCTTTTGTAAATGTTAAGTGAGTTAGTTTCTGCCTTTCAATTCAATAAACTTCCAAGTTGGTGAGGTTCTCCTTCTTGTCTTTCAATGAGTCTTACTTGTCTGGATCTGCTGAATTGTTTTCTTGAGTGGAAGGGAGAGAGATGCTGTTAATCTTCCAGATAGTTTGCAACACAGGGTGCAACAAAAAATGTGCTTCCGTTACAGATGCCAGAGTATGTTTCAAGAGGGCATGCAAATGTGTTGTGTGTCCATTAAAATTTCCATTAGTACCATATGAATCATGAATCATAATAAGAAGTGCAATAAAAAGTCACCTTGGTTTGGTTGCTATTTGCAGAGAGAACCCAGATAGTTTACCTTGCAGTGTGAAACAAAAATGTGTTTTGTAGTTCAGACAGCTGAGAATTTCTCAGTGCTCAACATTTACACGCAGATGGAAGCTAAGTTGTACAGGATTTGTGGACGTGGGTGTGAAGATGAAACATTCATTTGGTGGAGCGACAACTGGAAGCACGCCTGTGTGTGCAGGTCTGAGTGTTTGTGGGGCCATCCCAGGTGGGCATGGGTGTGTGAAAGCATTCCTGCAGAGTGCCCATCATCCCATCATTTTCTCTCCCATGATAGATAGCACATCGTTAATTAAACAAGGAATGGTATGGGAACCCATATAGAAGAGATAGACACATCTACTCAACGCTTCAGAGGTGCAAGATCTAAAAGTCCAAGTACACAATAACTGTTAAGTCAAAAAAATATATTGGGCAAAACAACGTAGATAGTTTGCTGAAAATAGTTTTCAATTAATCAATAATTTGGGGTACTGATCATGGGATATACTGGTAAATTCATGATTTCCTACTTATAAAGACTGATTTTGGTGATCGCCTTGGTGGTATTTGAAAACAGGACGGGCATATAGTGGATGTTTGGTAAATATTTGTTGAATGAGTGAATAAACACTGCTACATGCTCACTCGTGTCTGCATGGGCCCCGTCTAACAAGCTGTCTTGGGGACCCAGCTCGGGCGGGGCATAAGGCAGGCTGGGGCGTGGACCTCTGCTGACCTCAGCCCCAGTGACTTGAGCGCCCTGAGTGCTCCAGGACTTGTGTGCAAACTGGGGAGGGTCGTGAAGTTCAGCCCAGTAATTCAAACCTCTGCAAATACTAACACCAACAAGGAGCAGCCCACCCCAGTCTGTGACTGAGAAATCCTAGCTGAAGAAAAATGGAATTTTATTTTTCCTGGCCGGGTGTCCTTTATTCAGTTTTGATTTCCTTGGAGAAATTTGTTAGAATTTTAAACAATCATTCAAAGGGGAAAAATGGAAACACACCTTAACCAGCGATTGTATCCCTTGTTTAACAGAGCGAATGACTGAAGACAGAGGAGATGCAAAGTATATTTCAAAAATGAGATTTCAGTTCTAAAAAATTTTCTGCTCCATTGGTGGAGATGAAGTGAATGCACGTGAAATACTGGGTTGGAAATGGCCCTGGTTCTAGGCCTTTAAACTTGAAGTCTTTGGCTTCCTCTGCGCTTCTTGCATTCCTTTCAGCTTCGGGGTGTGGGAGGAGCACGTTCTGCATTAGTGTCTCCCCTCTGCCCGCATCCTGTGTGCAGTGCTGCCTGGCTTCGCTTCTGCTGCCCAGGGCCACAGGCGGCACATGGTGTGGATCGTTTGGCCCTTGACCTCCAGAGGTCACCAGAGAGAGGGATTGTGGCCAAGAGGTAGGCATTTAGATGGGTCTTGTTGACGGGCACTGAGGGGGGCACTTGACGGGATGAGCACTGGGTGTTATTCTGTATGTTGGCAAATTGAACACCAGTAAAAAATAAATTTATTATTAAAAAACTAGATGCGTCTTGTTTTATGCAAATTAAAGAAAGGGAATTAAAGCAATCTTCCTTGAAGTAGCTGCTGAAGAATTTAGTGGAGTCAGGGAAGAGCTGCAGAGCGAGCAGTTTCACGCTGGCATTTAACTTGGCCTCAGTACATTTGGGGTCGAGTTCAGGCTCTGCTACATATTAGCTGTGTGACCCTGGGGAGTCCCTCCACTTGACTGAGGCTCGGTCTCCTCCTCTGTAAGTGGAGGTCATTGCTGATGCCTGTGTGGGCCTCTGTCTGTGTCCCCGCAGGAACCAGATGGTCCACTCCTGAGACAGAAGACAGTCTAACGAAGGATATACTTCTAGAGAGGTGGACGGGGTTGAGGGGCTGACAAGAACCAGTGAGAGCCAAATGCCTCGTCCACCCATCCACCCATAGGCCCAAGGGGTGGGGAGAGGTCGTCATTGACAACAAGAGCTGCAGGGGTGGGGGCAGGGCCACCAGACTGACCAAAGTGGGGGATGAGGGGACACAACACAGCTCCTTCCAAAGGGTGGCCTGGGAGGCAGGGAGCCTGGAGGTCAGTCCGACCCAGTGGGGTCCTGGAGCCTGTGTGTACATCTTTTCCCAACTCCACGTTGGGTGGTGTTAGCTTGAACACCACAGTAGAAGTATTTATACCATGGAAATTGGCAGCAGACACCACTACAAATGAGACTGTCCCCTAGATGGCAGGTGGTTAACCACTTACTGGCACATGGCACCTTGTCCTTTTTCACCCTGCCCTTCCTATTCCCACTGCTTCTTCCTATTGGGTGAATCCAGCCAGCGGCGAAAGGTGGGGAACAGGAGACGCAGTCTCTGTAGGTCAGTGTCTACACCAGGGCATTGAATGGAGTGGGGATGGGTCGAGAATGATCTAGCATGTGGGAGGCATGCAAAAGGAAAACAACCAGCACGTGTCTTGGGACTGTGGTGAAAGTCACGTAAAACCATGAGCAGCAAGTAGGAAAGTACTAAGTCAACAATGAAGTGCTTTTCACATGTGCCTTTTTTTTTTTTTTAAAGATTTTATTTATTTATTCACAAGAGACACAGAGAGAGAGGCAGAGACACAGGCAGAGGGAGCCTGATGTGGAACTTGATCCCGGGACCCCAGGATCATGACCTGAGCTGAAGGCAGACGCTCAACCACTGAGCCACCCGGGAGCCCCAGATGTGCCCTTATATCTCTTGCAAAGTACTTTACAGGTTACAGAGTGCTTTTACGGGGTCTACTTCCTTTGTCACCACAGTGCTGAGGAGCAGGTAGCACATCGCCTTCTGCTTAATGTTGCTAGAAGTCAGTGCAATTCAAATCACAGATAAGAGAACATTTTACACCCATCAGGGTGGCCTAGGCTTGGTTGTCCTTGATGCCTGTTCTGTCTCTTTCATGGTAATAGAAGTTCGGCTGGACGAAGACCCCACCAGGACAAAGCCCATTGTGTAGCCTCTCTTAAATTGAGGTGTGACCACGTGACCCAGTTGTGGCTCACAAGACGATGTGCGGCACAGGGGCAGGTGGAAACCGCCCTGAGAAAAAGCAGCTGAGCCAGCAGTGAGAGCGGGCCATGAGCCCAGGGGCCAGGACCGGGCCAGTCCCACACTCTGGGACCTGCCCTTTCTCCACCCTGCTGCCTGGAGGACAGATGCCACCTCTGGGCCACAAGGAGGACAGCTGGCAGTGGTGAGAAGAGGAGGGAGCCTCACCTCAGGGTCAGGGATGGTCAGCTGGTCGGAGAAACCCAGGCAGCCTGCGTTTCCCCACACAGCAGCTCTGCCTGTCTGGAGCTGGCCCAGCAGCTCCCCAAGCAGAGGAGGACACTATCCTGTCTTTTCCTCCTCTACCCTTACTGCACGACGTTGGCTCCCTGACTGTGAGAGAGCTGTGCCACCCCAGGCATCACATCCAGGAGCCCACCTCTCTGGGCCACCAGTGCTGGCCGAGGAAGAGGTCTCATGTCACTGACACGGAAAGTCTTGTGCGAATGCCCAGCTTGGTGATGAGGGAGTGAGATGGTGCTGGACAGGTTCTCCTATAGGTGTTTGCTTTTATTATTTCATGGAATAGCTAAGAGAACTGTTAAGATAGAGCATTTAAAATAGGAGAAAGCAAGCAGAAATCACATTGCTGAGTAGAAGAGAGGCAGACTTGGGTGTCTGGGCTGGGAACAGGAGTAGCCGGTGCACCCCAGGGAGGCCCGCTGGTCCCCGGGAAGGCTCATGAGCTCTGTGGCCATCCCATGACCCAGCGATGGCTCCGCTGGCTGAGTGATGTAAATGTCAAAGGCTGTCATGGAGCATAAGGAAGATATTAAGACATGAAAGTATTCAGCTCAGCACAGCACCTGGCATTTCATGATCACTCACAGTGGTTGCTTCCTTGTGGCCTCAGTGCTGGGCAGTAAGGTGAGCAAGCAGTGGGTGCCCTCAGGACAGAGACTCTGAGCTGGGACACAGAGGGAGGCCTGGGGCCTGGGTGTAGCAATCCCACCGAGGAGGAGATGGTCATCTCCGGCCTGGATTCAGTTCACTTCTCCGAAAACTAAGAAATTGGGACAGATGGTTACCATGGGGACAATCAACCCCAATGTCACCAGTTCGAGGACTGAGAGGTACAAAAGTTTGCCATCATCTCCAGGCCATCTTATCCCCACTCGTTGGACCCGTTAATGGGGCTCCCTCAGCTGGGACCCGGTGGCTCTCTGCCTCACACCTTGAGGAAGAGCAGCTGCAAGGACCCCAGCGCAGGAACCCTCAGAAGGCTTAGAAGACCCGCAGTCCTCTCCCATTGTGATGGGGGCTCTGATTCTATGGCAACAGTGGACACCCCTGGATCTCCCCCAACCCGCCCCGGTAGAGGCTGAAGGCCAGGAAGAAGGAGGAGGAGTGTTTTCCAGATGTGCAGAGTTTACGAAGCAGTGGGAAAGCAAAGGAGCCAACCTCAGCCACTTCCAGCTTCCTGCTGAAAATGGCCAAAGGAAGACGCTTCAACCCAGCTTTAGACAAGGACGGAAGATGGGTAAGAATGATCGCGGCTCCCCTCGCCTTTCTCACCACGTGGGGTGGTCAAGGTCAAAGAAGTGAGTCTAGATCCCGCTGCTGCTACTTCACGTGGCATCTGCTCTGAGGAATCACTTCCCTAGCCTCAGTTCCTTCTCCTGTGAAATGGGGCCCTCATAGTGTCCTTGGAGAATTAAATGAAATAAATCTTGTGTGTAAAGCACTCAGCACACCTGTGAGTGTCCACGAGGCAGGCGTGGCTGTGTGCTTTCTTTTCATGACCTCTGTCTTGCCCATACTGAGTGACCTATGGTATCATGTGTGCTGTCCTCTCCCTTCCTCGAATAGGAGCTCCTCGAGGGCTGGAATCATTGTCTTCTTATTTACCTACTGTATCAGAACAGTAATACATGGAAAAGTTAACACTTTTTGCTTGTTTACAAAGAAAAAGAAAAATGGAAAACGTCTTGGAACATTTCAGTCTGAAGACTCTAAAAAACTAACTTTATGGGGTGCCTGGATGGTTCCATCAGTTAAGCGTCTGACTATTTTGGCTCAGGTCCTGATCTCAGGGTGGTGAGGTTAAGCCCCGCGTCAGGCTCCAAGCTCAGCACAGAGTCTGCTTGGGATTCCCTCTCTCCTCTCTGCCCCTCCCTTTGCTTGAGGGCTCTCTCTCTCTCTCAAAATAAATAAATAAATAAACTCTTTTTTAAAAAAACCCTAACTTTACCCACCGGGATGTGAGCTTGGCTAAGCAGCTTTAGTCCTAAATCACAGTCTCTTTGTCTGTTAAATGGGATCATAGTGTACCAAGGTTATAGGGCTATTGCACAGATCAATGAGACCATTCACAAGTGCTTAGTATGAGGCGTGCAAACAGAATAACCACTCAATACGTGTTAAATATGTATATTAATGATATATATATAATCTACATTTTGTTCTTCCCTATATATCCTGCTTCATTCCTCAAAGATTCACAGTAATGTATGGAAAATAGTCACAATAAAGTAGGAAAGCATAAAAACACTAAGAATTCAGAATCGTTTTGGTATATTTTAGAATAAAAGGCTGAGACTAGGAAGGTATGTTAACATATACCGGCCATGTGACCTACATGACAGCTATTTATATAATATCATCAGATTTGACTCTGAGATTCCTGGCAGCCACAGGAAAATGGCAAATAGGATGAACTACATAACACTAATCAGTCTTGAAGAGAAACACACAAGTTTCTCAGAGTAAGTAGCTTCCCCTCTTCCTATCACCTATGATTTCAGCGACGATCGGGTTTGACCGGATTATCATAAAAAGCTGACTGCAGCCTCTTAACCAAACAAGGGTTTGTATTTCTCAAGTAACAATAAATCCACAAGGAGGTGGGGACAGATGCTCTGAGGGGTCATCAGGTTCTTATCAGTTCTCTGTTGTTTCATCTTGGTGTGGAGCCTGGGAATGTCCTCTGTCAAAGGACGAGACTGAAGGCACCTGTTGGCTAAGTCTGTCCCTTTTCTCAGAGCTATCCCAGGACCCTCGCCCTGCAGACTTCTACTTTTCTCTCATTGGGTCCCTTGGCTAATTTGGCCACAAGGGAGTTTGGGGAGGCTTTTTTTTTTTTTTTTCAAGCAGCCACATTGCCGCCTCAAACCAAGTCAGGGTTCTGTTTCGTGGGAGAAAGCAGGAAAGAACATTTCATCTCCTACTATGACCCCAGGACTGTGCCCAGAGCCCGGTCTCAGGTGGAAAGACATTACCTCCCAAAGTCCGACTCGAACGTTTGGTGTGGGTTCCTTCTGCTGCCAGCACCTCAGAGCATTAAAAGAATAGTGCTGATCATGAAGTTTCCCAAAGTAACTTGCAGACAAGTTGGGAAAATTAAAGAAACCGTTGGCTTTGAGTCAGCAGCAGCCCATTGGGGAGGACGGTAATTGCCACATTAGAGGTGACAGTCATTTTGCAGTTGACCTTGCTGGTTGTAATCTGGCTGTTGCCGGGGAGGAAAGGCTTTTTCCATACACTTTCACCTTCCTCTTTAATATTGCAGTCATTGTGTGATTGAATGCAGCAAAAATTTCACCGCCAACTAGTTAAAAAGCTATATTTCATGGTTACAATATCCAACAGAAGGGTTTATTTCACAGCTATCATGTTATCACCATTAAATATATATTTTAAAAGAATGAAATTAAAATGCTAGAGCTGTTTTTTTTTTTTTCTCCCAGTGATTTAGTCCATAGACTCCCAGCATACAAATGAACTCAAGTCAGTTGTCATTTAACGGGCAAGAGGGATCATTCCTGAAGCTCCCACCCCCGCCCCGATTTTCCGTAGCTGCCCAGACAGGAGTGTTGACACAGCCAGACTGGAGGGAGGGAGCGAGGAAAGGTTCTGGGTCTGGAGGCCCTTTGTTATTATTTATATTTACTTTGGAAGAAGAATTGTTTTAGAACACTGAAAAAATAGAACAGAATGAATTAGGAATATATAGGTTGACTTGGGGAAATTTCTAGGGTGCCCTGTTAAGTGGGGAAGCAAAGAGCAGAGGAATGTGCATCCTAGGGTCCAATTTTTGTAAAGCAAGAGAAGCCCCCTCTGCAGGTTAGATGTCGGTGTACGTGAGCACTCAGCCGCAAATACCGTCTTCTGGGGTGACAAAAAGGGGAAGGGGAAAGTAGTCAAAGTTATTCTTAAATAAATAGGCGTGCATGACGTTTAGAAACCACATGGATGATATGATCCTAGGTATTACTTATACACACACACGGATGTATGGAGAAGATGGTCACCAATGAGTTCATGGGAATTTGACTGCCCTATATTTTCATGTTTGAATTTTTTTAAACCATGAGTATGTATTACAACTGCAAGCAGAAACAAATATTAGGGACGCCTGGGGGGCTCAGCGGTTGAGCGTCTGCCTTCAGCTCAGGTCGTGATCCTGCGGCCCGGGGATGGAGTCCCACGTCGGGCTCCTGCATGGAGCCTGCTTCTCCCTCTGCCCATGTCTCTGCCTCTCTCTCTCTCTCTCTGTGTCTCATGAATAAATAAAATCTTTTAAAAAAAGGTTTTTAAAAAGAAACAAATATTTTTGTTGTGAAAAAAAAAAGGAGAATGCAATGGATGCACTTAGTTAAGAAACATCTGTACAGTGGAACATGATGGTAAAAAGAAAGTCTTCCTCCTTCCTGGTTCCCTGCTCCCTCCCTCCTCCTTCAGGTCCCTCAGAGAGCCTGGGCACTGACTCCTGGCTGGTTGGGCACTGGTTGGGACACTGGCTTGTGCTGGTTGGGCCGCTGGCTGGGGCGCTGGCTCCAGGCTGGCTGGGTGCTGGTTGGGGTGCTGGCTGGGTGCTGGTTGGGGTGCTGGTTGGGGTTCTGGCTGGGGCGCTGGCTGGGTGCTGGCTAGGTGCTGGTTGGGATGCTGGCTGGGTACTAGTTGGGGTGTTGGCTGGGACGCTGGTTGGGGCTCTGGTTGGGGCACTGGGTCCTGGCTGGCTGGGTGCTGGCTAGGTGCTGGTTGGGGTGCTGGCTGGGTACTGTTTGGGGCACTGGCTAGGGTGCTGGCTGGGTGCTGGCTGGGGTGCTGGTTGGGTTCTGGCTGGGGCACTGGCTCCTGGCTATCTGGGCACTGGCTGGGTGCTGATTGGGGTGCTGGCTGGGTACTGGTTGGGGTGTTGGCTGGGACGCTGCTTCCTGGCTGGCTGGGTGCTGGCTAGGTGCTGGTTGGGGTGCTGGTTGGGGCGCTGGTTGGGGTGCTGGCTGGGGCGCTGGTTGGTTTCCTGTTTGGGGTTCTGGCTGGGGCACTGGCTCCTGGCTATCTGGGCTCTGGCTGGGTACTGGTTGGGGCGCTGGTTGGGGTGCCGGCTGGGGCACTGGTTGGGTGCTGGTTGGGGTGCTGGCTCCTGGCTGGCTGGGCGCTGGCTGGGTACTGGTTGGGGTGCTGGTTGGGGTTTTGGCTGGGGCGCTGGCTCTTGGCTGGCTGGGCACTGGTTGGGGCACTGGTGTGTGGTTGTTTCACTGCCCAGACCCCTATTCCCGCTCTCCTCACCCTGTGTGCACCCTGAATGACTATTCAGGAGTGTTTACTGAAAGTTCTTTCATTCGGATGTGTTCTGTAAATTAGGTATTGTCATTTTGTGTGCACGGATTCTTTATTTACGTGAGTGAGGCTGGGTTATAGATCCCATTCTGGTTTTCCTTTTTCCACTCAGCATGTGTTTAAAAGATGGCTCAGTGGCTGTGTGTCACCTTGCCCATTGCTTCTCATTGCTGCCGAGAACACCCAACCAAGTGTACAACGTGTACAATATGACCTCCCCTCCTTTTTACATAAACGGTAACATGCTGAACCCACTGTGCAGGCCGCGAACAGAAGCCACCTGAACATACAGTTACGCTGTGACGCGAGAAGGAATGAGGGAGACTAGCAGCATTGGCCAAATTCCTTATAATCCAGCAGAAAGGAAGCAGCAGGGGCCTGAGGTGTGGCAGTGGTTTGGGGATCGGGGAGGTGACAGCTATGAGCACAACTAGAACCTGCTAGCAGGTACTGGGCACTCTGTGGTGCAGGTATTTTCCCTTTTAATCACATCTACCCAGTCAAATAAGTCTTATGATTCCCATTTCACAAATAAAGAGACTGGGATTTGGAAATTTCAATCTCTTGCATCAGGCTCACCTCATAGGAGAGAGAGCTGGGATTGGACTCAGGACCTTTGAGTCTACAGCCTGTGACCCGACCACCAAATTACGGTTCCTCCCTTGTTGGAAGCCCTCAGTGCTCTGACCCTGGGGATGCCTCAGCTGGAGGCCGCTGCCTCCTTGAGGTCACCCCCTCTTCCTAGAACAACTCACACCTGACGACTGATTGATGAGGGAGCACAAGGGCCCAGTCCCCTTGTCCTGGCTCAGGACAGTTCTGAGAGACCATCCCATGCAGAGAGAGAGAGAGAGAGAGATAGATAGAGAGAGAGAGAGAGAGAGAGAGAGAAAGAGAGACCCAAGGCTTTCTTGGGACCTCCTCCCTCTGCTCAGTCCTGCTTCCTAACCCCCAACTCCTGCCATTCACGGGGAGATATGGGCAGTCTCCCCAAATAGTCTTTATTATTATGCTTTGTATCCTATGCCCTATTTTTATCCTTGTGGACTCTTCCCACCCTCTCCCAGCAGAGACTCAACTGTGTTTTAGAATCCAGCTCCAACCTGCGGGAGGTTGGTTCACCCCTGTGAACATAGGCTGGATCCCCGTATGGGGAGCGCCCTGACAGGAGGGGAGTTTCAGCCCAGTTCTATCTTCTCTGAGCACATGGCTCCTGCCCCCTGGGTCACACCCCCTCACCAGGCAGCGGAAGCGTTTCCAGGCTCCAGTGCAGCAGGGGTGGCCCTGGTAACTTGAAACAGCTGGCGTGATGGCCTGGGGCCATTACAATATATTTTTTTTTTTGTCTTGGAAAGAATACTTGAAAATTACAAAAATTATGCCATTTCCATCACACACCAGAAGCACCCAAATGGCATTTTAATCACGTTACGGAGGAAGCCCCGATACTTGGCTTTGAGACACAGATGTGTCTGGTTTTAATCACAGCGTGTGCTGGTTTTCCAGTTCCCTCAGATCGGACTAACACAAAAGACACCAGAATCCAGCACAAGTGCAGTGTTAAAAGAGCCCCACCGTCCGCATTTGTCTCGGCAAGTAGAGGAGAGGCTGCCACCCATCTACAAAGTTCGGGAGAAGGTGAGTCCAGGGTGCTGGCCAGGGCCGCACGTCCCTGTGGCTCTCCAAGGGGGCAGTCCCCCTGGCATCTCCAGGCAGTCAGTTCTTCTTTGGAAGGACCTGCTCTTTTGTCATCCCCTGCTCCCTAAATGCTGGTAGCATCTCACCTCATAACCTGGTCACTGTGACACCCCAAATACTCTCTAGAAGGAACTATCTCCTGGTGCAGACAATCAAATTAGGCTCCTCTGTGGACAAGACACACCGCCTTTGGTTACAGCTCGCAGATCATTAGCATGCACATTCTGCCTCCCTGGCCACTTCATGAACAACTTCAAGGGCATGACGTGGCCAGAAGGAGCAGCAGGCATGGCCGTCACCCTTAGCTAACTCTTGCTGCCTGTTGAGGCCTCGGGCTCTGGGCTGCCAGGATCCTTGTTGGTCAGATGAAGAAGTCTGGTCTTGATGGCCTCAAAAGTCCTTACCAGCTTTCAATTCCATGATCCTATATACTTTTCCTTCCTCGTCTTCAAAGAAGGTGTTTTGAAAGAGAATTTTTATGATTTTCTGCAAGGTTACCAGTAAGGCTGAGTTTTAAAAAAACCTTAAGTTGATGTGCACACCAATGACCTCGCTGCCCGGTGCCGGTTGCTCCTCTCCGGTGATGGCCTTAATTCTTACTCAGGGGTCACTCTGCTTCCTCCGTCTTCCTTTCATGCTACTGTATGTCGGTTCTGAAAGCACGTTGGGGTTCTGATGTGTGTCTTTTAATCTCTTCCTTCACTCTTTTCCAGCAAGCGGTCAATAACAACTTCCCCTTCTCTGTACACGACAATCGGCATAGCTTTCAGAGTTCTGGATGCTACCTTGACTCTGTGAGTATTCCTCTCCAAATTCCTAGTAAGACTGGGAGCGCCACTGGGAGGCACCTGAAGATAGAGGACTTTCCTCAAAATTGGAACAAGATCAGAACTCATGCCTCGTAGCAGTTTTTAAAAAAATGCATGAAGCTCTCAAAGTTCCATGCAACTTTCTACACCGGCCTTCTGCCTACGTTTGTGTGCACTTCATGCTTCTCAAAGTGTCTTCTGGTAAACTGTCTCATTCATGAGCTTTCTTGTGAAGATCTATAATGGGAAGGAGGGGTTGCCTGTGTGTCTCTGGTGGACAGAATGCAGCCCCATAAGGAGAGGTCAGAGGGAGGAGAACTTACATAATACAGAGGACTTCTCAATGACTATAGAGTTGTCTTTCCCTAGAGGTGGTGAGTTGTCCTTAGTGGAGAAAATAAAATCTGATAGCACTTGTTAGTGGTGGTTATCACAGCATTCTGACATGAAAACATAGTGAACTGTATAATTTCAAATTTTCTAGTAGCCACATGACGTAACAAGGGGTAAAATTAATTTTAATAGTATATTTTACGTAAAGTGATAGCTCCCCAAATTATCAAATTGACATGTAATCAATATAAACATTTTTAAAAGATTTTATTTATTTATCCATGAAAGACAGAGAGAGAGAGAAGCAGAGGTATAGGCAGAGGGAGAAGCAGGCTCCATGCAGGGAGCCGGATGTGGGACTCGATCCCGGGACTCTAGGATCACGCCCCAGGCCAAAGGCAGGCATCAAACCGCTGAGCCACCCAGGGATCCCAATATAAACATTTTTTTTAATGAGAGATTTTACATTCCCTAAACTGAGCCTTTAAAATCCAGGTTGGCACCTCTCCATTTGGAAGACCCACATTTGAAGTGCGCAGGTAGCCAGGGGTTATCAAACGGGACAGGGCAGGGTTAATATTATCTCAGATGGAGGGTTGGATCAGGTGATCTCTGGGAATCCTTACCAAATGTGAATGCCAATGGTGGTGGTGATGATGATGTACATAATTCCCATCATTTATTAAGCATTTGCCATATGCTAGCATCTCATACTATCTCATTTAATTCTCATGCCAACACTTCTGGCTAATACTCTTATTATCTCTAATTTAAGGATGGGGAACCTAATAACAGGGAAGCTAAACAACTTGCCCAAAGTTATTCTTTCCTCTAGGCTACCATATCTAAGCTAAATGGAAGTGGTTTAACTTTGAAGTTCTGGTTTGCCCCTGGCTGAGTGTTGAATACAGATCCAGAATATTCACTCTGCCTGCCTCTCTAAATGGAATGCTTAAAATGGTTTTCTAAATTATCAAAGTAGCATATATGCTTCACAGCTTTCAAATTATACAGAATTAAATAAAAGTTAAAAAAAATTTGCACTCTTTCTTTCCCTCCTGACAAGGTCACCTTGATGGCTCACAAGGTGGGTTTTTGGTTTGGTATTGGTTTTTTGGTGGGTAAAATTGGAGAATTTTTTGCAATTTACATGCAAACGTGCACATATAAGTGTGTATCTTGATATAATAAAGAGGGTTGTACCACATGTATTTTTCAGAGCTATGTTAGTCTCATAGAAAATACTGGAAGCTTTCCAACTTTCTCTACCTTTGGGAATAGTTTCCATAAGGTGTGGACTTTCAGTTTAATGACGTTTACATAGAATTTGCCCAAAGAATTATTTAGATTTGATAACATTTTTTAGAGTAAGTTTTGTTTTTTGTTTTTGTTTTTACCGTTTGCCCTTTCAATGTCTTCATTGGTTACTAATCTATTCAATTGACTTCTTGTGTACTTATTGCTGATTTGCTGATACGTGTTTACCTAAAATTTATCTATTTCTTTAAACATTTATTGGTTTAACAACTCCTGAAATACTCTTATTTTGCTGTTTTTTTAAATGTTTTTTGGTTGCATATTTCATTCATATACTTGTAGCTGTTTTTGTTAATACACTTATTAAAACTATGAATATTCCTCACATTATTGCTTTGGCTATATTCCAACAGTTTTTCTTTTTTTTTTTAATTTTTTTTAATTTTTATTTATTTATGATAGTCACAGAGAGAGAGAGAGAGAGAGAGAGGCAGAGGCAGAGGCAGAGACACAGGCAGAGGGAGAAGCAGGCTCCATGCACCGGGAGCCCGACGTGGGACTCGATCCCGGGTCTCCAGGATCGCGCCCTGGGCCAAAGGCAGGCGCCAAACCGCTGTGCCACCCAGGGATCCCCTCCAACAGTTTTTCTAACTAAAGTTTCATTGTTATTGCTTTTGAATAGTCTATGATTTAATTTTTAATTCTAAAAGTAATTTAGAGGAATGTTTTGAATTTTCTACATGGTTAGAATTTTTTGAGATCATCTTTCACTGCTGATGTCTAGTTCTATGGATTATATGTTTTATAGAATATGGATTTTGAATTATAAAGATTTCCTTCATTATCTTATACATGATTAATTTTAACAAGTGCTTCATGAGTGTTTAAAAAGAATATATATCCCCCATCTGTTGATTACAAAATTCTTTATTTTATTAATTAAAGACTATTAATGATGTTACTCAGATTCTTCATATCCTTTTCTTAATTTTTGTCTTGACTGTCAATTTTTCCTTGTAAGATTATTCTTGAGTTTCTAAATTCTTTTTGTCTAATATAGTGTAATGTCATATCTTTCTGCATAAAAATTCACAAGTATTTTATTTTCTTTGTGGCTTTGATTATTTATCAAAATGAAGTATCTCTCTTTACATACCTTAGTGTTTTTAGCCATGCATTCTAGATTGCAATATTAGCTTTGCCACTATTACTTTCTTTTTGCTAACAACATTGGTTACTTTTCCCTTTGTGCCTCTAGAGCCAGTCATCTCCTTTCTCTCTGCCCAGGGGCCAATCTGTGGGGACTACATTCCTCCCCTTGGATCTGGAGCCCTTGCACTGTTCCCATGGGTTTCCCCATGAATAGTCTCTTCACTAAACTCTCTTCAAATTACTCTAATTTGAATGTGCCACCTGCTGCTATTGTGAATGATATTGGTTCTTATGAAAAGGCAAACTCATTTTGCTACGGACAGTCCTTGATTTGCGATTTTTTCCAGCTTACCATGGGTTTATCATATGTTGCTCCATGGTGAGTCCAGGATGATCTCTAATGTAAAGTCTGTGTAATCAAATGTCTCTTTCCTCTCTTTTGTCTAAGCATAGTGTTTTCTCTTAATTATGATCAGATTGAAAGTACAATTCTGAATTCATAGTAGTTCTGGGCTTCGTGTATGAGGTCTTGAGAGTTAATGAGGAAGCCTGTGGGCAGAGTCCCAAAGGTGTTGCTTCTTTCACAGGAAAGATTCCAGCCTCTGTGGACTTCTTGGAGGGAGAACCGTTTATTCCATTGAATGCTGGAATGCAGCCAGGGGTGGATTCACTGAGGAGCCACCTGGGTGCACAGATCCTGTCCAGGGTGCCTGGGAGTCCAGGCTGGCTAGTAGGCTGTTTCCAGCTGTCTCTCTGGTTCTGACCTCTGTGTCTCTAAAAGACCAATTCCCTTGGTGGAATTGGAAGACTGCAAGAATAATAACAAAAAACCACCTGCATGCTTTGGGTGTTGATGTATAACCTTTAGCAGGTCGGTAGAGGATACCTCTTGTAGTGGTTGCCATATTGTGCATTAAGACATAGGATGCTATGTAGCTGGTTTTACTAAAGACTTCAGGACTCTGTGACCATGAATATTTTTCTCCTAAACTTCTTATAATTCTTCCCCAGGGCCTGGGACGTAGGAAGATCTCCCCAGAGAAAAGGCAACATGTTTCAAGAAATTTCAATCTCTGGGCAGGTGACTATGTTCCATCTTGTCTTGATGGTTTTTCAAATAACCAAATATCATATGTCTATCAAGAAGTTGTGGTGGTCCCAATTTTTAGACGCTTCCCAAGATGTTATAATGAGAAATGGAACTCTTTTAAATTTATTCCTCAGAGAAGCTACACAGAATTTTTGAAAAAGAAACCAAAAGTAAGGTTTGCTATTGACAAAAAAGTTGGTTCTTCACTGGAGCCCTAGTCCTTCCAGAAGGTTATTGATGAGTCTTGTAATATTGGTACTGCCCTGAACATTCAAAATGGTCAGTGTTCTCCTAGTTGACATAGGATTTGTTTAAATTAGAGATTAGAGATTGTACATGCCTTAATGCTGAGGTGAAGTATTCTTGCAGTGATAACACAAAGATTCAAGTCCTTATATTGAAAAACTAGAAAAGCTACAGATTATGTTACCACTCCCTGCCTTTAAAATATTTTTGTTTTTAAATAAGGTTGAAAAATATTCAAGTCCTTCTAAAATAAAGATATGTGAAGATATACACATTTTAAATGAAAGTCTTTTAAACGAAACTTTTTTTTTTAAACGAAACGGTTTTTAAATGAACTTTAAAATTGCCACATTCACTTTGGGGGGAGTTTTAAAAATTATGTAATTAATATATAATTACATTTTCAGTTCGAAAGTTCAAACCGTACAGAGGTAGCAGTTCCCCTCGATTTCATCACATCTCCAATCCTTGTCCTGTTCCTAGAAGTAATTAACCATTTGTTTTTATTCTGTGCATTTATAATCATATACATATGTAGGACTCATAAATTTTGAACATAAACTGTTATACAGCATATAACACTCTATAACTTTCTTTTGAAGTATCTAACAATGTATCTTACTATGTCAGTATGAAGAGACTGGTTGGCTTTTTAAACTGCTGCACTGTGTTCCTTAATACGGATGCACCAAGTTTTTGAAAATTATTTTTTAAAAGATTTTATTTATTTGTTCATGAGAGACACACAGAGAGAGACAGAGACACAGGCAGAGGGGGGAGCAGTTTTCCTTCAGGGCACCTGATGTGGGACTCGATCCCAGGACCCTGGAATCACGCCCCGAGTCAAAGGCAGACGCTCAACCACTGAGCCACCCAGATGTCCCCTGAAAATTATGTTATTAATGAGCATTTGAATTTCTTCTACTTTTTTTGCTGTCAGACCTGGTACTACATGAACATTTTGGTCAACCTCTTTGGGTGCTTGTTTATATGCACCTCTGGAGTAAAATCTGAAAAGTGACCCTGTTAGTGCTAGACTGAATGGGATGCACAGTTGAGGTTTTAAAAAATACTCCCAAATTACCTTAGAGACTGGACACATTAAACTCCTACCAACCATAGCTGTGCTTTTAGGTTTCTGCCCCCTCAAATGATCTTTTATTGTTAAATTTATTTTCATTTTTTAATTTTTAGAAAGGAAGGAGAGAGAGTGAGAGAGAGAGAGAGAGAGGGTGGGGAGGGGCAGAGGGAGAAGTAGAGAGAGAATCAAGCATGCCCAGTGTGGAGCAGGGCACAGGGCTAGATCTCACAACCCTGAGAGAAATCAAGAGTCAAATGCTTAACCAACTGAACCAATCAGATGCCTCTCAAATTATCTTTTAGATATTTAAGGATGTGTAAGAAAAAAAGTCACTTTTCTTATTTTGATTTCTCTGATTATTGGCGAAGTTGAGCATCTTTTCCCACTAAATGGTCCTTTGTGTTCCCCTCCTATAAACTTAGCAGTGTCACCAGCTCTCAATGCTAACACTGTCTTGTTTATATTTGGATACTTTTCCTAAAGATGAATTTTAGAATAAGCTTGTCAAGTAAATCCATTGGTAATTTGATACAAATTTCCCCAAATTTAGAAAATAATTTATAGGAGAATTGATATCCTTAAGCCACCCTGAATTTCACCATTTATCCAAATCTTCTCTTAGGTTCTTCAGTAAAGTTTTATAGTTTTCTTCACATAGTTCTGATGTGTTTATTTTCTATGTATATTCCTGCATATTTTGAACTTTTGTGGCTATTTTGAATTTTTTTTAAGTTACAGCTTTAGGTTGATTTTGACTGATGTGTAAAAAAAACCTATTGGTTTTTCTATGTGAATCTAGTATTTGACACCTATCTAAACTTGTAATAATAAATATTCCAAAAAATAAAGTTCTAATAAATTTTCAGTTGATGTTCTTGGATTTTCTATTCAGGCGATTATATCACTTGTGAAAATGATAATTTATATCATTTTTAACATTTATACATCACCCTCATTTTATGGCATCAGGTACAATTTGAATATTAGTATAGAATATTATTTTATTTCTGAATGTTATGGAGCTGCTTCTACTCTGTTGCTCTGAAGTCTGACTATTGCTCTAGGTTTTAGATAGGTAATCTTTATCCGGTTAACGATAATCTCTTATTCTTTGTTTCTCCTCCTTAAGCTATTTTGTAAAGTCCATGTAACATATGCACATGGGGAAAAAGAAAATAAAATTAAACAGTGAAAAATAGTTTCTCTGAATCCCTGACTTCAGTTCCCATTTTTTTCTCCCAGTACCAGCCCTACTGATGGACAGTTTTTTTACATGCATCTTTTTTCAGGTAGTCTGTATAGAGTTATTCTCTCTCTCTCTCTCTCTCTCACACACACACACACACACACACACACACGCACACACACACATACATGCACACACACACATCTTTAACAAACACCAATGGTAGATGCCATTCCACTATTGCTTTCTACTGCTCCACAACCAACTACACTTATGAATGTATCTTTGAAGTTTTGAAGTCATTCCTTACAAGTACTTATAAATCTACTTTTTTTGAAAACATAGTTGCCTGGTATTTCATTATATGGGTGCAGCATGGTCCTGGAATCTTCTGATGGCCATTTATGCAAGTTTCTGTCTTTTCCTCCTATAAATGTCTTTATAGATAAATATTTGTATCCATCTATGGACTTTTCTGTATGGTAAAACTTATAGAATAAACTAGTCCAACCAAAGAGTATGTGGATTTTAAATTTTAGTTTATATTAAATTCTTAAAATTTTAAGATCAAATTTTCTAAAAGAGGCTGTGCTCCAGCTTACAACTTCACCAAGAAGATGTGAGATATGAGTGCTTCTATTTCCTCTCACTTGTGCATTATCAAACTTTTTGATATTTACCAATTTGTTAGCTAAAAAATGGTATCATATTTCAATTTTAATGTCTTTCATTGTGTGTGTTGCTATTGAAAAGCTATTTGCATTTTTTTTGCTGTGAACTGTTTATCTGTATGTATCTTTCACTAATTCTTCCATTTGTCTTATTCTTCAATTATTTGTATGATTTCCTGATATATTAAGATATTGAGGGTTTTATATCAAATGTTGGTTATTCCCTTTTTGTTACCATATATGTATTTTTAACAAATAGAACTTGTTTCTTAGAGAAGTTTTAGGTTTACAGGAAAACCAAATGGGAAGTACCCAGTTTCCATATACCCACTTCCCTTATTATTAACATCTTGCACAGGTGTGGTACAAGCCATGTTTTTAGTTCTGCATGTATTTTCATGTAGTAAAATGTATGAATCTCCTATTTAATGGCTTCTGAAATTCATGCCTTGCTTAGGATCTCCTTTGTTTGAGATTATGAAATAATTCTAAGTTTGTTGTAGTTCTTGGTAGTGTATGGGGTGACATTTTAGCACATGATGTTTTGGCACTTATTGAGATGATCATATAAATTTTCCATATTAATCTGTAAACGTAGTAAAGTATATCAGTAGATTTTCTAATGTTGAACCATCCTAGCATTTTTAGGGACAAACTTTAGTTGTTTATAATAAGCTATATTATTATTTTGATAAATTGGGCATTTGATACACAAATTTTTAAAGTATTTTAAAGTCTATTTTTTTAAAAAGATTCATTTATTTATTTTAGAGAGAGAGAGAGAGAGCACAGGGGAAGGAGCAGAGGGAGAGAGAGAGAGAATGAGTCTTAAGCAGACTCCATACTGAGTATAGAGCCAGACATGAGGCTTGATTTTATGACCTGAGCCAAAACCAAGAGTCTGACGCTTAACCAATTGCACCACCCAGGAGACCATAAAATCTAGTTTTTATTTATTTATTTTTTATTTTTTTATTTTTAAAGATGTTATTCATTTACTCAGGAGAGACACAGAGAGAGAGAGGCACAGACACAAGCAGAGGGAGAAGCAGACTCCATGCAGGGAGCCCGATGTGGGACTCGATCCCGGGACTCCAGGATCACACCCTGGGCTGAAGGCAGCACTAAACCGCTGAGCCACCTGGGCTGCCCAAAATCTAGTTTTTAAAAGATTTTATTCATTTACTTATTTGAGAGAGACAGTGAGCAGGGAGCAGGGGAAGGGGTAGAGGGGAGGGAGAGGGACAAGCAGACTTTGCACTGAATGCAGACCCCCAGAACTGCAGGGGCGGGGAGGGGAGGCACTACTTTCACAACGGGTGGAGGGGAGGACCATGATCTGAACCAAACCAAGAGTCTGATGCTTGATCCACTGAGCCACCTCTAAAGCCCTCCTCTAAAATATGTTTTTACTATGCCCTGACACTGCATGTATAAATTACAAATATCTATAGAATTTGCCATGAAATCTCTTGGACCTGGTGCAGTTTTCAGGTACAGATCTTGGAACACCTTTTCAATGTATTTTATAGAGATTCATCTGTATCTTCTATTTTTTTCTTTTTCTCTAATTTGAGTCACTCTTTTGGGGTTCATTTACTTGTTTCTTTTTAGTAATCTCTACACCCACCATGAGACTCAAACTCACAACCCCGAGATCAAGAGTTGCACACTCCTCCGATTGAGCCAGCCAGGTGTCCCATCTAACTTTGATCACTACTATTTTTAGAGGAAATCATCTGTTTCATATGGGTTTTTGAATTTGGGATATTTAATATAGCTATTCTCTTTAATGCTTCAAAATTATGTCCTGTCCTTTGACTTGTTAAATGTTGTTCACATGTCTTTGCTTTATTTACCAAATCTACATTTTTGTTGCTGGTGTTTGCTTTTGATCTCACTAATTTAGGCTTTCATGTTTATGTATTCTGTTCTTGGGCTTATTTATTTCTTTATGGCTTCTCAAGGTGAAAGCATAACTCAATTATTTGCAGCCTTTCTTGTTTTCTTGTAAATGTAGGTAAGGCTGTTTCTTTCAAATGTCATTTTGTAGATACATCATGCTCCTCTACATAGTGTTCATTTTATTTTTATTATTGTTTTACCTTTTTTTTTCTTATCTTAAAGTTTTTATTTAAATTCCAGTTAGTTCACATGTAGTGTAATATTAGTTTCAGGTGTACAATATAGCTATTTAACACTTCCAAACAACACCCAGTGTTCATCACAAGTGCCCTCCTTTATCCTCATCACCTGTTTCTCCTGTCCCCCCCACCCCATCAGCCTCCCCCTGGTAACCATCAATATGTTCTCTATAGTTGTTAAGAGTCTGTTTCTTAGTTTGCCTTGCAGACACGTAGATCACTGGAACAGAATCGAAAACCCAGAGATGAACCCACAACTATATGGTCAGTTAACCTTTGACAAAGCAGGAAAGAATATGCATTTTTAAATTTTTATAAAGATTTTATTTATTTCATCATGAGAGAGGCAGAGACACAGGCAGAGGGAGAAACAGGCTCCCTGTAGGGAGCCTGGTGCATGACTTGATCCCAGGACCCGAGGGTCACACCCTGAGCCAAAGGCAGACGCTCAACCACTGAGCCACCCAGATGCCCCACAATCTCCATATCTTAGGGTCAATTGATTTGAGTCCTTAATTACATCTGGACAAGTTCCTATTTCCAGATAATATAGCACAATTATGGGAGTGATATTGAATCACGTTCACAGGTTCTACTCACACTGAAGGGCAGGGAGTTACAAACGAGTGAGGGTCAGGGGTGTCATCCTGGAGTTCTGCCCACATAAATAGCACAAGCAGGAAACTGATATTAGTACAATTCATAGATTTTTTTTTCAATTCAGAGATTTTATGCGGATTTCACCAGGTTTACAAGTACTTGCATATGTGCTTGTATGCGTGTGTATTTCTACGTGTGTATCCTTTTTTGCTAGGTACAAAATAAAAATAGATTATATCTAGCTTGTTAACTGACTAAGGAAGTCTAGGTTTTACACGATGTGTACACTTGAGAAATGGATGGGCTATTTAACTTTTAGAAGCTTTGTTTTTTTATTTTTTATCTTTACTTTTTAAAAAAGTGATATAAAATTTTCTTCAATTATTTCTTTGATTATTTTCTCTACTCCATTTTCTCCTTTTCTTCTAAAATACTTCTTAGATGGTTATGGAAATATCTCGACCTGTTTTTCTCAACTCTGAAGTATTATATTTCCTGACTGCTTGTCTATTTGTACCAGTTTCTGGGAGAATCCCTACATCTCACCTTCCAGTTTGCTAGTTGACTTTTCAATGGTCCAGTCTGTTATCTAGCCAAGCTAATGAGGTTTTCCTGTCATTTAGCAACATTTTAACTCTTAGAGTCTCTATTCGGGCCTTATTTGTGAATGGAATGTTTAATTCTGTCCAATAATAATTTTACTTACTCCAATATCTTGTGATTTTTGTCTGTTCATTCTGTTTCTTGGGCATCGCTCTATGTGTTTGCCTTTCTAGCATGGTGCAAACATTTGGTGATTTTTGGTTTTATGTTCATGTTGGGAGGATCCTTGTTAGTTTATCCATGAGGAGTGTGTATGTCCTCTGCCCGATGCACCACCCGGGATGTGGCACCAACTCTGCTCCTGGAGGAGGTTTCCCAGTTTGTCTATTGTGTCTTCCTGGGGCACCGCCCTGATCTCTGGCCCAAGTAACTGCTCCCCATCCTCTTGCCTTGGCACAGGCACAGATCCAGTTCACTGCCTGGCACAGAAAATATGATGCGACCAACTCGGGCAGAGAATCTCTATAAAGAACCCCATCAAGCGTCCAGGGGTCCCCACCTCTTTCCAAACCCACTGTTTCCTTGGACTGGTTACCACATTTGCAGCCCTGATGTGCACACTTTGATCTTGTTTCCCATCTTTTAGAAAATTGAGATCCTTTGTCATAAATACAAAGTAATCTAAAGGTAATCACTTTAGAGGGGGAAAAAAAAAACCAACCCCAGTCCTATGTGATTAAATTCCAGCCGAACACCATTGCTTCATCAAGACTTTGTGTCTGAGGTCTGCCCTCAGAGCCATTAGACATGTCACCAAACCCAAGGCTTTCTCCTCATCCTAAACAGAAGGATTAAAATAGAATGGAAAAAGAAACAACTTTCTTAATGTGTAAGCCAATATTATTTAATGCTGCATCTTTCAGCCACTTAAAAGTGTCTTCCATACTTCAGGAAATATGGACTAAAGGTAGGGCATGAATGTCCTCAAATTTACTTCCTACCCTGAGACATTAGGTCTCTGCACTTTCCAGTCATGTCCCTCCTTATCTTGTGCTTCCCTGCTCTCACTTACATTTCAAGGCATGTATGTCTTGTGCACAAAGATGATACATGTAGAAGGGAGACTCAGTGTGTGTTGACTGTAATTTGCAAGGAATAATTTTTATTTGTGTATATTTATTTTTAATGATTTTTTTTATTTTTAATGATTTTATTTGAGAGAGAAAGAGAGCACAGCAGGGGAGGAAGAGCAGAGGGAGAGGAAGAAGCAGACTCCTCGTGCAGAGAGCCCCACACAAGGCTCAATCCCAGGACCCTGAGATCATGACCTGAGCTGAAGGCAGATGCCCAACTGACTGAGCCACCCAGGTGCCCTGTGAGGAGTAATTTTTAAAACTTTAAATGTAGGCTTTTAAAAATAGATTTCACATCTGGGCAGTCACGTGAATAGCAATTTCTCACTCTGAAGAGCACACAATGTGTGGCCAACCAAATATTCCCAACCTTCTGTGTCGGTTTTGAGGTTGGACTCATTACTTCCCATCTCGGGGGACTGGGTTCATCCTCAGCCCCACCTCAGGTAGAATTAGCTGCCGAGGACCTCAGATCTTAGGAGAAAAGTTGCAATGAGACAATGGAGTCATGTCAATCCCTATCACAGCCTTTACAAATTGTTTTTATTTGCACTAACATTAATTTTTTTAAGTGACACACTAAAATGGAAAGACTATCCAGTGACATTTGTACAGATTAAATCAGTCCTCGGGGAGATTTCTATTTATCTTTCCTTTTTGAGGGATGCTGTGTGAATGCTCCTTCCTGTCCCCAGTTTCGAAGAGGTGCTTTGTTTTGGTTGTGGTTTGTTTTAATAGTATGTCTTATAACAGATTTGATGACATCTGAGCTACTTCTGGTGTCCAGTCTGGCCTCTCTCGTCTCCCCTGCCTCATCTAGAAGACATTCAAAGTACTCAACTGCTTGGAAATCTTTTGGGGATCGCCATGGGCATGACCCTCAGGTCTCCACCCCCACACACAGGGTTATGTGACTCTTTGCAAAGCAGTCTCTGACTCCCTGACTTACAGGGATGTGGGTGTCCCTGGTATATTCCCTCCCATTTCCTTGTCCTCTCCCAGTGTCCCCCACAACCCCTCACTTGTCCTCACCTCTGCCTCGCTTCACCTATCTCTGCCCAAACACCAACAATCTCCAACAGGAGTGACCCCAAATTCAAAATAGGGATGAGATTCACAAAATTACCAAAAAGGTATGCAGAACTAAATCTGCAATTATGTGAAGGAGGGATGAGGGGATGGGGGACGATCAGCCTCTGCTCTTTGGGATTAAAGAGTGGGGAGGTATGTTTACCATGGACAAAAACACAAATTAGATAGCTTGCTCTTAAACCCAGTCCTCTCTCTCTAATTGTTTCCTACATAAAAAGTAAACACCAATGTCCAACGACCTCACACCTCACCATTTGTTCTCAATCCAGTGAACCAAGAACAAAAGAACTATGGCCCTTGAATGGAAGGGGAGCCCTCAGGGACTTAGGTTGACTCCCCAAATACAATAACCCACTTTACAAAAATAAAAGTCTCTAATAACTTGGCACAATGTCAATGACTTGCCATTGTTCATTCTTTGTTTTAGTGTGTTGTTTTGAACAGAGGAATAAACATCCAGTTAAAGAAACCCCAACTTACTAATCAATTACATGCAGGTGTTTATAGATTTCTTCTGTTTTAATGAATGAGACTTGGACTTGTGCCATCCTCGAAATGACTTAGACACCAAAAGAACAGCTGATGGCTTAGGAATACTCTTTCGGAGAGATGCTGCCTCGTATCCCTTCTAGAACTTTACCAGGGAGCTTCAGTTACCTCCTGTGCATGTTGTAAGCATGTGCGTAACTATTGGGTTTCTCATTTATAAAAATCAGATCTAAGACCCTTAAATACGAGCGTTAAAAGAGCAGAGTGATGATTTCCTATATGAAGCCAACTCTGAAACACGGCCTATTTTTAGGCAGAGGAGCACATTCTCATTTGGTCTGTTTTGACATTTATGACTATTTTTAAAGATTGCCTTGTGCCGTCCCTTTGTTTTGCACATTTGGTAGCTGTCTTTGGCCAAAGCCATCTCCGCTCTGGTGGCTGTGCATTGGATTCAGATGTGGTGGCTGTACTACTCCTGCCCTGATAGGAGCTGATAGGGTAGCCATCCCAGGGACTGTGTCGGCTTGGCACCTTAATGGTCAACTGCAACTCCAATCAACGTTCAGGTCACATCGCTTTTGTCCCATGGGTCAAGATGAAAAGACACTTCACCCAACTGAACATTTTTTTTTAACCTACAGAATTGGTACCATATTGAGGACTCCTGGGGGGGGTGTGGAGAGTTGTGTGTGGGGGAGGAAGGGCTTGAAATGACAAGCTAAGTATAGGTTTCCCATATGTTCCGCTGAGTTCAGGGAAGAATCCATGCTGTTATGGTAACACCCTAAGAACCATAAAACAAGCAAGAAGAATCAATTTCCTCCTCTGGGCTCTTTGCTGCTGCCCACAATCTTTGGTCCTACGTGATAGCGGGAGCCCGAGATTGGGAAAGAGCCCCTTCAGCTGGGCTCTGGGTTTGGGGGCCCGGCAGCACTGCTCAAGCCCTGCTTTGCTCTGCGTGAAGTGAGGCTGGCACTTCCCGAACACGCAGGGTAGTCACTCTGGAGTCCTGGTGCTGCGTTGAGGACTCAGAAAGCGCTGTGGAAGTGTGAAATGCTGTACGTTGCCTTTATAAGTACCTATCAAAACAAGTGAAAACATCTCATTTAACACGCAGTATTTAAGTAAACACGTTACGAATATACCAAAATAATCCCCCCAAATATTAAACAACAAATCAACCCCCTGTCAGAGCCTGACTCACTGAATAAATGGAATGAATAAAATTGTAACTCACACGCTTGACTACGGCTCTATGAAATTGTTGAATTTGTTAGGTGTAGCGTGTGATTTCTGCACAGAATAACCAAAATAACTTCAAATGCTGTATTCTCTCTCCCGACCGAAATCAAACAGGATCTGCAAGTTTCCAAACTGGGCAATACAGGCACGAGAGCACACATCACATTTTCTCCCCATCTTTCCCTCCTCTCCCCCTGCCCAGATGGGAGCCCGCATCAGAAGGTCAGTACTTCGGCTCCACCAGGGCGCTGGTCTGGCCGTGTCGTTGGTAGCGGCCACCACCAGTTGCCAGCAGAACAAGTGCAATCATCACCCAGGGTCGTGTCGGTGTTCGCAGGATTATAAGCGACCATAGTAGCATCTGGCCGTCCCTGCCCAAGAACACACTGCTTGCTGTTCCTTACACCTGCAGGAGAAACATTAAAACTGTCTTTTTTTAAATAAAGATTTTATTTATTTATTAATGAGAGACACACAGAGGGAGGCAGAGACAGAGGCAGAGGGAGAAGCAGGCTCCCCATGGGGAGCCCGATGCGGGACTCGATCCCAGGGCCCTGGGATCACGCCCTGAGCGGAAGGCAGATGCTCAACCGCTGAGCCAGCCAGGTGTCCCGACGTTGAAACTGTCTTAAATAATCTCCTGCTGTTTGTGATCTTGGTCGAAGCTTCCACGGCTCTCATCAGCGGCGAGCAGTGGGTGCCATCCTCCTCCTACCAACACCACCGCAGGCCCAGGAGACGATGGGCAGGTGTCAACATCATCCCACGGGAGAAATCAGATTGTTCCTCCAAGAACGGACAGGCACCAAGGCCTAACGAAACCAATGCCTGACCTGGGTCACATCCGGCATCTTTAAGAGGGAGGATTTGGCTCCGCACGTGCATAGTCACTGAAGAGCTGGGTGTCTTCAGCCGATCAGGACAATTCTGATTAAAGCAGATGTTTGCCAACTCAAGCTGGGCTGATTCCTAGCTCATTCCTAATACAGCCCTGTCCCCACCCCTGTCCCCAATCCTTCCCACAATTGCCCCCTTCCTTTTGGGCCTCAAGTAGCCACATTCCCACGTGCTCCAGTGTGAATACATGTAAGGCCCGCCCAACACCTCGTGTTTACTCCTCAAGCAACCACTGCTTCTCCAGCCCCTGCTTTGAGCCCCGGGGAGTGAGGGTGAGCAACAGACTCACCCTCCTGCAAAGGGCATGGGGTCTAGACTCCATCAGTCTACAAATTGCGGCAGCCCCCTTGCAAGACTCAAGGTTTCAAGCTAAGAACGCCGATTAAGTGTGGATCAGGCAATAATACTTTGAAAGGTCATAATTATAATTTTATTAAGCTGTGATAAGGGAGATAAGATAAATGTCATAGAAATGTGTTTAATATTGGAAACGTACGATATTAAAGAACAATTATGAATTTGTGTTTCTTGTGTACATTAAAATTTGGATTTGTGTAAGGGCAGAAGCTGAGTCTAATTTTTTATCTGCTGGATGAGAAATTGATTTTAATTCTTTCCCTGCTAATTAAAGGAAAATTAGAAAAAGAAACTATTTGCTGAAGCACTAAATACATTTTGATTACTTATGGATATAAGCAGTTATTTTGGTTTTGCTTATTTACTTACTGAAAGCCTAATGATAGGTAAAATTAAGAGTAGGGTAATGGTGAGGGATTATGGGTTTATTCAGCAGATGGAATGAGGTCTGTGTTCCTACCGTATGGTTGGGACATGAAGATGCCTTGCTTGCCCCTGTTTATATAGAGTGGATCGTGCACGGAAACAGCAGAGGCATTGGGTCAGGGAAGAGGTAATGACAGTGGAGGCGGTGAGGGACCCTTCTAGATGCCTGCAAGGTAGTGGAAACCTCTAGCAGAGAGCTAGGTGCTGGGTTTCAGCTCAGGAGGAGGACCAAAGGAGATGGACCAAGGGAGGAGATGGGAGGCTAGCTTAAAGGAAGAGGGTCAACAGATGGATTTTTTTGTTGTTGTTGTTTAAAACAACCCACATTTATTACAGTTTTGGAGGTCAAAATGGGTCTCAATGGACAGAAATCCAGGTGTGGGCAGGGCTGCATTCCTTTCTGGAGGCTCTAGGGGGAATCCATCTCCTTTTCCTGGGGTGGTGCCCCCCTCTCGTCAAGATTCTTTGCCATTAATTCTTCACTAAACTGGGTCCCTAGTTACAATTCTCCTGCAACAACAGTGGATTGCACTAGTTCCTGGAGAACCAGAAAATACTGGGTTGGCGATGGGTCTGATGTGGCCTTGACCTCACGTCCTGCCTTGTGAAGGGAGGACCTGGCCATCCACCCTGGTCCCCAGCGGGGAGTAACATTTCTTCTTTCTCCTCCAAGCTCCCTTACAGCCCTGAGACCACTGGTACCTGAAGTATCTGCTTCCCCTCCCAGGTGGCAGCACCTTGGGGACAGGCTGACATCCACCTCTTTCACCTTGACCTTGGTGCAGGGCTTAGTTCACCATCTGATCCTCATGATGTACGGTGCCAATCAACGAGGGAGTGTTTCCAGACAGCCAACCACTAAAGCTAGTTGGTTCCTTTTTCTTTTTTAAAACTTACGATTTTTAACAAAATGGACCTTTTTTTCCATGCTAGAAGTGGCAGCGATCATTTTGCTTTACAAAGCTACGGCAGGTGAGTCAAGATGACAACATCTTTCTGAGGCCACGTTTGTGGAAAAGAACTCGCCAACTTTTCCCCTCTGAAGATGGATTCCCTTGAGTTATTGATGTAATAGCTGTGATCACAGGTAGAGAGGGTAACAATTTTTGCTCTGAACCAAATATATGAAGAAATGCATTTCACAAGGAAACGTCGCCCACAGCAAAAACCACGTTTCCTCCCGAATGCGGGTGGGGACTCACAAGCCCGGTGGGCTGACCGTGGAACATGGGGTAAGAACATAGCCTCTCGGGGATGCCGCAAACCTTGCGGAGGTGGGGGGGGCTCACCCCCTCATCTGCTGGGTGGGAGAGTGGGGGGCTGCTTGGGCAGGCTCTGCAGGGAGGACTGCTCCGTCTATACGCTAAGTGCCCAAGCGCTCAGGTGCTATACAACATCAATCAGATTCAGAAAAAAAATTTCTTTTTTTGAAAAGCACGTATGTAACAAACATCCTTTATCCTTTCCCTTAAAAGACTGTACAAAGGCCAGCTTATCGTTTTTTAAACATTCGGGCCCCCTGCCCCCACCCAAAGCCCAGTATTTGGAAATCAAAGAAGCTAATGGTAACTAATGTCCAAGGAACTGGCTGGAACCTTAAAGGCAGCTGAGTGGGTACTAATGGCCCCATAAAGCACCGCCCTGCCTCCACCTAATGCCTAATTACTCACCGGCATGCCTTTGTTCAGGCAGTGTCTGCTTTTACAATGCAGTCAAACACGGTGAAACTGTGTCCATTTATGGGAAAGTCAAAGACCAATAAATAAAAAGTTTAATTTCCTGATTCCCTGAAGTCGATGAGGCTTAGAAAATGCTCGCCAATCCTTCCAACAATGGTCTCTCAAAAAACCCGTGTGAGCAGCCACCTCGTATCAAATTTCATTGCTCATAAAAAAAGAATCAGATAACGTTGAAGTGAAAAAAAAAAAAAAAGCAGGATACAAAGTACACTGTGTTTACCACCAAAAAACTATCTGCTTAGGGCCAAGCGCCGAGCCTGGCAATTGCTATCAGGCCTTCGTGACGGGGGCAGGATTCGGGGAGATCGTCTTTCCCGTTTTCAAAATTTTCTATTGCTATATGAGTTTTACAACAACGACAAATTCAAATGGATCAGCGACACAATTAGTTAATTGTTTAACAGATGCTGTTGCTCAGAACAGGATCATCACGTGAGGCTTCCAAGTCAAGCAAACGTTTCTGGTTTTGTTTTCCATGTTTTGAACACTGCCATTTATTTAGGTTCTGCAATTCGGATAAATTCTACTTTATATCAGTATATCACAGGCAAATACATAGTACCATAAATTGCATTCGTAGATATAAAATTCAATCAAGTGCCAGAGGCCTCCACATCTTGGCTTTCGTCTGGAGGGCTGTTGACTCCTAAACAGATGTCCCTCGTTACTACCATTAATAAAAAGTAGTCCCCTCATTAGGTCTTTCCACTTACTGAATTCTTCAAGGCAATTAATGATGTTTAGCAAACTTCCTCTCTGTAAATATGATATAGAAAGATGAGACAACAAAGCGGGTGTGTGATTCTGTGTCTAGTAAGAAAATGGCTGGGGGGACACCAGCTGGAAGATTCTCGTAGATGGTCTACAGAGAGCAGATTCTGCGTGTAAATGGACAGAACCAGTTCTGACCCATTCCAGGCTGAGCAGATCAGCACAAGCTTTTCGACCAGGACCCATGTCTGAGGGGCTCATCGCCCCACTGTCGCTGTGTCTGTTGATACGGGAGTGGCTGGGGACAGTACATTAGCTGGGCTGGTTCTCTTGCCCCTCCCTTCTGTCCTTCCCCACCACCGGTGCTGGCTTCCCTTTATTTCTAACCATTTCAAATGGTGATCCCCAGCGTGCCCTCCCCCCACCCCCTTCCCTCCCATCCTCATCCCTCTCCTCTTTCTTGCATGCGTTTTGTTGGCCGGTCTTCTGTACACAACCGTGTATTCAGCACAACTTGCCAAACCTTTCTGAGGCCCCGAGATGCAGCGAGTCGTGTCCCTCTTGGAGCACCCATCGTGGCTGGGAAGAGAAATGGGTTAAGGAGATGCGTGCCCCTACGTAGAGCCAGAGTTGGGCCCTGGTGGTCTCAGGAGCACGTACATTCAGCAGGTCTGTCCTGGACTGACTCCTCCCCTGCTCACGTTCCATGTTCAGCTAAAGACATCACCGTCTATCCCGTTACCAAGTCCAATGCCTCCTTGCCTCTTACCTCTGCATAACTTCCTTCTTTGGGTTCCCACCTCCACTGCCCCAGACACCCCTGACTCTCAGCTTCCTGCTGTCAGCTTTTGGCTCATCCTCTTGCTCCTCGATGGCTGCTGTGCACAGTGTGATTCTTCTTAAATTTACCCAAATGCTGGCGCCGTTGCTGAAAAACACTGAGGACTCACATCAGTGGGATGAGCTCAGCTTCTCTGTCACAGCCCTTAAACCACTCAGTGCCAGCCTCCACATGCCACCAGCCAGGACACTGGTACCTGTCATTTCCCAAGCATATGGCTCTGGCTGACACCACCGGCCCTTGGCTCACACTGTTCCCTCCACCTAGAAGGCTCTCCCGCGTACACCCCATAGAGGATGTCATGCATCCTGTTCACCTGTTGGTTGAGGCCCAGGCCCAAGGCCATGTTTTTAGGATCCTCACACTCCCTACCCCTGCCCTTGGTCATCTCCTTTCTGACCACATTGCAGAATGTTTCAGATCAAGGGTGAGTTCTCCATCCTATGGTCGACTGTTGCACCTTGACGGCTTCTGTCTACACAGCTGTTCCCTGAGATAGCTTTGTGGGTAGTGATCTGATACTAGTGTTTGGTATTCCTGAACATGAGGCTATTTTTTTCAGAACCAAAAACACTTATATTTTTAAAAATGGAAAATCCGAATTGAGACTTGAGTTACACTCAGATAATTATAGGCAGCAGTACATTTTCAGATTAAAAGAGGTTCCACTCATTGAGTATGCATTATGACCCCACTCTTCCTACCTAAAAAAAATCCCTTCAGGGTATCTGATCGTGGCCTCAATGTCTATTTCCAGGGTTACTAGTGAAATTGAGTTTTTTTTTCCTTTAATGTTTATTAGTCATTCGTATTTCTGCCAGATGTCCTTGATGGAATCTCTTAAAATGCAGGTGGAGATGGGGGTAGATGGGGGTCTGGCAGGGAGACTTCTCTGGAGAGAAGAGAGCAGTCCTCATTCTCCCCCACACCCTCTCCCAAGGCTGACCACCTCCTACCCATCTGTGCCTGTGTCGCTCCTCTGCCCTCCCTTTTTCCTTCCAGAGCTAGATCCTGGAAGATCTTACCTTTTCCCTGGGATGATTCACTCTATTTGGGACATCTCCCTTGATCATTCGCCCAAACCCTCAAGCAGGAAGGAGAGTGGACTTCAGTCCTACATGCTGGCCTGCATTCAGATGGAGAGCATGCTAGGGCCAGGTGCAAAAGGTGAAGACTCACATTTTACAGAAAAATAGAACACAGTATAGTTTTATTATTAAAATGTATGCAGTTAATTTTTAAGATGGATCCCAATGATCTACACCTCCCTGTATTCATGCCCTGGTTTGATTCCCCAACATCCTGAATCAGGGCTGGACCCTTGTGATCAATAGAATATGGTGGAGGTGACCATATCTGACTCTAAGGCTGGGTCATAAAAACAGAGCTTCTGCCTGTGATTCTCTCTCTCGGAGACACTCGCCCTTGGAAGAAGCCCAAACTGGCCCCCGTGAAGAGCCACGTGCTCAGGTCCCCAGCCTCCAGCCATCCTCAACCCCCAGAGAGTGAATGAGCCTTCAAATGTTTCCAGCCCATGGTCTTTAAATCTCCCACGTGACGCCCCCGACTAATCATCCCCTGTCCGAATTCCTGACTCACAGAATGGTTGTTTTGCATCATTATGTTTTGGGATCATTTGTGATGCAGTCCTAGTGGCTGGAGCAAGATACATAGTGAAACAGATTTTATTCCAATATTGCTGTCACCAAATGGGAGTGTACCTGGAGGGCTTCAGTCCCTAGCAGAGGAGATGCCTAGTACGTGCTTGTTGAAAAGAATCGGAACTATTTGGGGCCAGGGCTCTGTGATAAGGCGTACACACAGCCACTTAGGATACTGGTTGGGATACCCCATTTCTAATAGTCTTAAAAAGTACACGGTAGGCGACCATACAGATGAAGACCACAAGAGGGCAGGTGTACATACTGAAATAGGGCTTCGTGGACTTCCCCTTCTTCACTCCTATTGACTTTTTTTCCTTTTGCATTTCACTGATGATTTTGTTTGATATTGATCAGTGCCCACAGATCAGCCTCATTTTGAGGAAGTGAGTCCACATTTCAAAACCCAACCATCTAGGAAGGCGTTCAGCCAGAGAGGTTCCCCAGCAGTTAATTTAACAATGCCATATTTGTATTTCTTATAAAATATATTTTTGTAATGAAAACACCTACAATTTCATTACTAAGAAAAATTGAGCTGCTATTTTTAAATGTCAGTGGGATAAACATTTCGTGACTTTATATCACTGCATGAATGCAGATGTGCTATTTACTCAATCTCATTTATTTCATAATGGGATTAAATAATGCTTCATTATTTCATAATGAACAAAGTAATATTGTGATCTTGAAAAAAGAAGCAATTACACTTATTCGTCTTTCACCTTAGAAACCCCTCCCCCCTCGGTGCATTCTGACATTAAAATGAACTAATTTGTTGGGTAATTTTAAAAAAGTCGTCTCAATTTCCCCAAGAAAGATGAGGAAGCAGGCTTCTCAGACCCCGGGGTTTTTCTGATTATGAATTGTCTTCTCATAATGTTTCTCCTCAACTCCAGGTAGCCTGGCCCCTGGGGTGCTTCTCACCCTCCCTGGCGCCTGTCCCTGCCACGCACGTCTGGAGCCCATGGGGCTGAGTCATCAAAGGCTGATTGGGGGCCCCTGTAGTGTGCCCCGCACCAGTCCAGAGCCACCGGCGATTGCCAGTTGGGACATATAAGTCCTGCGACGCGGGGCACTTCAGCAGCCTCTCTGAACCTCAGCTTTCCCATCTGTGAGATGGACCCACACTGCTGCTTCTCCCCGGAGGACCCTGTGAGGACTGAAGGAGACAGGGGACCACGGCTCCTGGGATCACACACACACCTGGGGACGTGCACCTGCTGCCTGGGGACAGCAGACGCTCGGCAGACAGCTAGCTAGTACTACTGTTTACTGCCCTGCTTTTTGTCCTAGGACAACCTTTAACAACGACTTTGAAAACAAAGATGCTCAAAGAGTGGGATGTCTCCCTTACTGTGTACTACGCGTGGCCTCCCTAAGGTCTTCCAGAAGCTTCTTCCAGAATGGATGCTCCTCTCTATGCTTCCATAGGGCATCTGATGATGCAGCTCTTATCACCGGGGAAAAGCTCCGCGTGCAGGAAGCCTTCCTGCCCATTTTCCTGCTCAGTGTTGGGAGAAAGGGTCCACCGCAAGGGGCGGCAGCTCCTACAGCAGCGTGCTTTCCGACTTGCCCTCCGCAGATTTTGCACAACAGTCACCGGCCCACATTGGAAGCCACCACCACGAATTAGCTATAGTGGGGCTCTCGCTGTGTGTCTGGGTCCGAGGTGCCACGGTGGACACCTGTTACAGCAGAGCATGCACCGTTTGCATTAAGCAGGCCTGGCTCAGGCCGTGACGCCACATGGAGTTCTTTGTAACTCTGCTTGCCCCCAGCCAAGCACACCAAGTCAGATCATTTTTATGGGAGAGAATTCTACAACGGCACACTTGAATTTTTTCCCCTTCAACCTGCCAAATGATTCTTATCATTACGTGGTCTCAAATATATTTTATTATGAGGTGAGTGGGTTTTTCTGTTTCTTTTTTAAAGGCACCAATGACTTGCATAACCTTTAACCCTTGATTGTAAGCCTGCTACATTTGGACAAGCAGTAAATCGTGACTCTAGTTTGAAAGCCACTCGGGTTGGCCTGGGCAAATCTCTGGACGTCTTGGCTGGAGAAACTTTGAGGACTCTCTGTGGCTTTAATGTTCCAAGAGTCACACTCGACACTTCCTTGATCTCATGGAGGGTGAGGCTGGGGCTCTCCTCTGGCCTCTAAAGAGGCCTACTCCTCTCTGCACTGGGAGGCTCTCCTCTGTCTGTGTGGGAGGCCAGTCCCACACTCTGCTGTGTGCTCACTGGCCACAAGGACTGTGCCTTATCACTGTGGTATTTGCCTTAGTTCAGTCTGCTATTCCCCAGTCTCCAGGCGTGTCTTAAACAAACATGTATTTCCCACAGTTGTGAAGGCTGGGAAGTCAGCATGGTTGGGTCCCAGTGAAATTCTCTTCCTGGCCGGTAGACAGTTGTCTTCTGGTATCCTCACATGGCAGGGACAGAGAGAGGGTGCTCTGGACTCTTACTCTTCCTTAAGGGCACTAATTCCATCACGGGGGCCCCATCCTTGTGACCTCCCAAAGGTCTCATCTCCAAATACTGTCACACTGGGGGGTTAAGTTTTCAACATATGAATTTGGGCAGGACACACACATGCTGTCCATTACAGTATCCCAAGAGCCTCACACAGACCTGGACCATTTCCTGACATCACAACAGGAGTGGTGCCCCCTAGAGTTGTATGATGCGGTGGCACATAGTATTAGCACTCAAATACTTGTTGGCTAAAAGACATAATAAATTATGACATTTCTGATTCAAAAATATATTAAATATTTTTTAAAAAACTTTAAAAGATTTTTAGGTAATCTCTACACCTGACATAGGGCTCGAACTTACAACCCTGAGATCCCCGAGATCAAGAGTCACATGCTCTACTGTCTGAGCCAGCCAGGCACCCCTTCAATAGCTCTATGAAAATTTTTAGTGGTGTTTTATAATAATATAAAAGGCAGTGCATAAATGAAAGATGACATCTTAAATTAAAGACATGCTTTCAAAGAACTTAAGTTGATAGATTTTTTTTTTCCTGAATGACTCTAAGCATGACTTAAATATTCTAACAGGCCAATGGTTTATTGATCAGAAAAACTTAGGTATTAAATTACTGGCTGAATACTGCCCTAGGAATCCCATTCGTCTTTAGATTTTAGGGTGATTAATTTGATAAATAGGCAAGGTATATTTTCATCTCTGTAACATCTAAAAGCATAATCTGATGTTCATTGTTCTAAGCAGTGATGTTCTAAAGGAATGTGCCTGACCTCATGATTAAGCATTTAAGTCTTTTTTCAACTGTCAATATGCCCCAAATTCAGATCAGTGAAAACATCTCGCTTTACATGTATTTTTCTTCTTGTCTTGTTCTCTCAAGGCTCTTCCTCTATTGGAGATACAAAACTCGACAAATCCTGTTGACTTTGGAAAGTAGCAAAGAAGGATTCAGTTAATCCAGTGCTTGAAGTGGGACCTGGGGCAACCTGCCAAGATCATGCTATTTTTTTGTTTGGAATCCTACCACCCACCACTCATTGCCTCCAAACTCCCTCCTTCCCTATACTCCCCTCTTCTTTCCCTGCTGGGCTCCCTGGGCCCCAACCAGCAGTGTGAGTGAGTGTGGGGTGGAAGCCCTGGGGAGGTGGCACTGGGGAAAGCCAGAGCCCACTGGGCCTCTGTGACTCCCGCCACCCTGGGTTAAGCCCATGAGAACCTCAGAGCGCCTCGGTGGGCGAGCGGCCTATGTGGCTGTTGGGACCTGGCAGTGCGGCTCGTCTTTGAACTCTGTAGTCTCACTGATGCTGTGTGCAGCTGGGGGCCTCTGGCGACAGGCAGCCTCACCTCCCTGGAAGCCTCGCCTCTCTAGCTGCCACTCTTCTCCCCACTTTGTGGCTTGTCCTGTTGTAGCCCACGGCACCCGGAGAATTCTGCTTTGCCATCTGCCTTCTGCACTGGACCGTGAGCTCTCAGAGGGAGGGGAAGGCCTTGCTCTTTACTGTATCATCACTCCTGGCGTGGGGCAGGCACCTCACTGATGGGCTGACGGAACGAGTGCATGGATGAGCAGAGAGCATGCAGATAGTGTGCATGGAAGAGCTCTGTAATCAGCAAAGTGGCATGTGACCATTTTCTTTATAATTGCCAGCACCAGGGGCCTTGCCCAGGACAGAGCTGGCACTCAGCACCGTCATCCGACATCCAAAACGAGGGCTGGAAGGCTAAGGGAGCCCGCGGCTGCAGGCCAGGTGCTCAGGAAGCAGGCTCAGGGGGAGTCCAGAGCATAGGATGCTCAGTGGGGAGAGCCCTAGGGCCTGGGCTGGAAACATGAGGAGGATGTTGGGACTGGCCAGGGTTTTGGGGGGGTAGCTGTGATGCTGATGGCCTGATGACAGTTTTGGCTGTCCCCATGGGGAGCCCTGAGCTAAGATGGTCCTTTTTTTTAAAGATTTTATTTTTCTTTTTTAAATTTTTATTTATTTATTTATTTATGATAGTCACAGAGAGAGAGAGAGAGAGAGAGAGAGGCAGAGACACAGGCAGAGGGAGAAGCAGGCTCCATGCACCGGGAGCCCGACGTGGGATTCGATCCCGGGTCTCCAGGATCGTGCCCTGGGCCAAAGGCAGGCGCTAAACCGCTGCGCTACCCAGGGATCCCCTAAGATGGTCCTTTAGACTGCTCCTGACTTGGACCATGACAGCTTGGCCTTTATCACCTGCCCTGATGAGACATTGGGTGCAGGTTGCCCCAGGTAGGGGTGAGCGTGGGTGAAGGTCTGTGCAGCACACCACAGTGTCCACTACACCAGCTCTTAGGAATCCAAGACCCAAGGGAGCATGTTCAGAGCCAAGGAGGCTGGGCTTGGCAAGCCCTTCACCCATAGTGAAGACAGCCTTCAGTTAAGTAAACACAGCCTCGCGTATACACAGTCTGCCACCAAAGCGGCTCCTATACTAGGCCGGGCGCCGAGACCTTCCAAAGTCTGGGTCAGAGCCTATGGGGCGCTGGCAATGTTCCGTCACTTGCTCTGGGTGCGGGGTTACACTGGGTCGTGCTCTTGTGACACGCTGGCTTTTCTCTATACGTTATGCAAATTACATCTCAATAATGCTGTGCAAATTATTTTAATGTTTGTAACAAATGTGTCATGGTTAACCTTCCAGTCTGTCTCCTATTTCTTCTTTTAGAAGGGAAAACATCAGCAGGGGTTTACTACGCACAATTTTGCCAACCCCCAGATGGAAACAAATATTTTAAAACTAAGCTATGAACTGAGCCAGAATGTCAAAATTGTATCCCTGGACCAAACCCGATTTTCACTTTAAGCGTGGACAACTCTCTATTCTCCAGGTTAGCTCATGATCGGCTTCCATTTCACTCCAAAGAGGATTTAAGCAGGTCTAAAGGCCTTAAAGCATTTCCAGCCCCTCTGGCCACACCCTGAGGAGCGCTCTCGGCCAAGCACTGCATCTGGGACAAAGGAGTCACGGCCGAGCTGGTGGGGGCCCCGGTCCGCTGGGAGGCTGCTGCTGCACACGTAGGAGCTAAGTCAGCGGGTGCGCAGGGCAAGGATCAGCATGAACTTTCTGGAAAAGGTGTTCCCTTGCCAGATTTGGAGAGATGACTATCTAAATGCTTTGGCGCGTCTCCTGGAAACTCATTTTGCTGGTGTTTGTTTTCCTCCACAGGCCAGGTCACCCTGGCCCTCTCATGGTCATGGCCCCTGCGATGGAGGCTCTTGCCTTTCTGCATTTGTACTCTTGCCTTTGTGCTATTTTTCTTATCTTCCTGTGCAAAGAGGTGGCTTGCTCTTAGACGGCTGCGCTTTTCATTGAAGGGACAGAGGCCATCCCCAGCATCCTCGGCAACCGAGCCTCTTCTTGCAAAACCTTGTTTACTTGAGTTCCCTGGAAGCTGCTCCATTAAATGCCTAGGGTATCAGCCCCTGCTTTCTTGCTGCTGCTTCCTTCTTTCTTCTTTCTTCTTCTGCCGCAAGACTGTACATCTCCTGAGTATCTGGGCTTCTTGCAGAGCTTCATTCCCTACTGCACCCCTTTAAAATTTCCAACTAAGATTAGCCCCCAGCAACAAGGTGGCTGGTGAGCTGGGGCGCCTCGGGGTCTGCATGGCACCCTCTGCCTGGCTCTGAACGAGCTGACCAGTAAGGACCCACCCCACCTCCTCCCTTTCCTCAGCACAGTGTTGAGAACCAAGGCCTTCGGTTCCGTTCAGATTCTGAACAGCCCTGGGGCCCTAGGACTTGCGGTGACCTGCTTTTAGGTCTCTGGTTTTTTTTTTTTAATTTTTTATGACAGTCTCACACACACACACACACACACACACACACACACACACACACAGAGAGAGAGAGAGAGAGAGAGAGGCAGAGACACAGGCAGAGGGAGAAGCAGGCTCCATGCACCGGGAGCCTGACGTGGGATTCGATTCCGGGTCTCCAGGATCGCGCCCTGGGCCAAAGGCAGGCGCCAAACTGCTGCGCCACCCAGGGATCCCTAGGTCTCTGATTTTATTATCTGGTCACTCCCCGCTCCTCAGCACCACCGCCAGCACCGTCCCCAGAACCACCCCAGTACCCCCTCGCACCCCCCCAGCACCCCAGCACTGCCCCCAGCACCCCAGCACCACAGCATCCCAGCACCACCTCCTGCACCACCCCTAGCACCGCCCCATCCACTGCCCCCAGCACCCCAGCACCGCCCCCAGCACCCCAGCACCCCAGTACTGCCCCAGCACCCCTGCCCCGCCCCCAGCCCCGCCCCCTGCTCCAGGGGAAACGCCAGTCTCGCCAACATTCACGTGGGCACCAGGCACCATCCCCACATCCTTTTACGAGGGGTCGAGGGGTAGGGAAGTTCACAGGATGACACCAGGCGCATCGGGCCGGGGAGATGAGGAAAGCACGGCTGGAACCGTGCTGTGCCCGGTGTGCTGCGGCTTCCTTGAAGCCTGCGACAGGTCTCGCCGTGGGGGCTGGTCCAGGGCGACAGAGCTGGTCCATCTTGGAGTCAAAAGAGTTGCTGCAGAGCGTCCTGGAAGCCGAGACTCGGGAGTTGATGCTACCACGGGGCGGGGGGGGGGGGGGAAGACTAAGGTCTAAGAAAACCTCGCAGCCTCCACACACTGATGACCAGCCGAAGCTGCCGTGTCCATCCTGAGGGAGGAGAGGAGGCCACCTTCAGCGTGTCCCTGGGCCCCGGATCCAGAGCCAAGGCGAAGAGGCGCCTGATTATTTGTAAATTCAAACTGCATAGACCGCCGTGCACAATAGCGGCCCTCCGGTCTCTAATGTGTTATTAACTTCCTGGGTACATATTTGCTGATATAACATCCACGGTGAGGCCGTGAAGAGGTGGACTTCCAATCCTTCTCTCCTACTTACAGAGGCGCGTAGGCCCACCTGTCCCTCCCACCTTCACGTGTCAGGAGTGTGCAGGGTTTGGTCAATTAGGACAGTCACCAGCTTTTTCTCTCATTTAGAAATTGGCCAATCATTGGGATGATTTCAAGTCAGCTTCCTATTAAAGATATTACTAAAAAGGAATGTGCTAACGCAGAGGGATGGTTGCCTCCCAATATTGCTATGCTCCATGCGAGGTGGCGAACGCAGCATCAGAGCCATCCATTGCGAAGATATGCGAAGAGCCCACAAGCGCGTGAAAAGATGCTCAACGTCACTCATCATTTGCAACTTTTGATGCAAATCAAAAGCAGAAGAAGCTACTGCCCCACACCCGTCAGGATGACTACTATTAAAGCAACAACAACAACAACAACAGAAAATAACAAGAGTTGGCAAGGATGTGGGGAAATTGGAGCGCTTGTGCGCTGTAAATGGGAATGCAAAATGGTGCAGCTGCTACGCTAAACAGTATGGCGGATCCTCAAAAAACTAAAAATAGAACTACTTTACGATCCAGCAATCCCACTTCTGGGGATTATACTAAAGATTTAAAGACAGAGTCTCAGGGAGGTATTTGTACACCCAGTTCATAGCAGCGTTCTTCACGATCGTCTGAAAAAGTGGAAGCAACCTAGTGTCAATCAGTGGATTGATAAAGATGTGAGTGTACGTATATATATGTATACACACGCATGCACACACACACACACAATGGAATATTTAGCTTTAAAAAGGAAGGAAATCCAGTCATATGCTATTACACGAATGAGCCTCAAGGACATTAGGCTAAATGAAATGTGAGCTAGCCTCAAAAGGATGATACTGCATGATTCCACTTATATAAAGTCCCTGGAGCAGTCAAAATCATAGGGCCAAAAGGTGGAATGGTGGTTGCCAAGGGCTGGGGGAGGGGGCTGAGGAGTTGCTTAATGGATATGAAATTTCAGTTTTGCAAAATGAAAAATTCTGGACATTGGTTGCACAGCGATACGAGGTTATGTAACAACACTTAACTGTACACTTAAAAATGGTTAAGACGGCAAATTTTATGTTCTGTGTATTTTACCACAATTAAAAAAATTATGCGTGGTCACCTCCTCACAGCAGTTGTCACTGTCTGTCCGGGGGTGTTCTTCTGGGTGCGTGTCACCCCACGTATGCTGAGTCCTTGACTGTGTCTTCCTGACCCACATCCACCATGGCCCCTGGGCAGGGTCTGGCAAACAGATGCTCAGCACAGTTTTACTGAATATCTGAGGAAGAGGGGGAGAGAGAGGAAGAAGAAATGAATAGAAAATCCACAAAAGATAAATTACAAATGGACAGTAACCAAATGAGAAAATTTTCAGCTTCGCTAGTAATCAAAGAAAAGCCCATTAAAGCAACAATGAGTTTCCATTTCTCACTATGAAATGAGCAAAGATATTTATTATTATAATTTAAATACCTAACGCTGGCAAGGATTTGTCGAGACGGACAATTTCAGACAGAACTAGCACGTTTCTGGAAAGAAATGGAATAGTACCTATGAACAGCCCTATAAAAATTCCTATCTTTTGACCCAAAATCCCCCATCTAAGAACATATCCTAAGGAATCGACAAGATACTTAGGCAAAGATTTAGGGGCAAAGATACTTATCACAGTTATTAATAGCAGCTCAAAGACCAAAGCTCGCTATCTGGCCAATGGAGAATGCTCAGGTACAAGACACAAAATAACATAGCTAGTAAAAAATCATATTTTAGAAAAATAATGATGTGAGAAATTTTTACAATGATACACACGTATAGGTCATGCATATACTAAGACAGATTTTGTGGAAAACAAACCAACCTCAGAAACAGAGGAAATACATCAAAATGTAATCTGTGGTTTCTGGATGAGGTGATTATCATGGATTTTCCTGTACCTTTTGTAGTTATCTTTTAACAATTCTAAAACAGGGACACCTGGGTGGCTCAGTGGTCGAGCGTCTGCCTTTGGCGCAGGGTGTGATCCTGAAGTTCTGGGGATCGAATCCCACATTGGGCTCCCTGTGGGGAGCCTGCTTTTCCCTCTCTCTGTGTCTCTGATGAATAAATAAAATCTTTTAAATAAATAAATAAAATATTCTAAAACAAGCATTTGATATTTTTGTAACTTGAAACAAAATGTGACTTGAAGGAAGCAAAAATGTTGTCACCATCTGAGCATCTAAAAAGTGCTGGGGAAGGCAAAAATGATGAGGCATGGTTCCTATACTCAAGGAGCAGTCTCGAGGTGGTGGAGACTGGGAGAGTGCTGGCATGGGGCTGATGAGATGGCACCAGGGAAGGTTCTCGGGAGAGGGGTCTTGCACGGCCGGGAGGATCTGAGCCCTTGTCTCTGCCTCCTCCGGACTTGCTGGTAGGGTTCCCTACTCACTTTGTCCTTCCCTGGCATCACTTGTCCCGGGCACTCTGCTTCCATGATCCGTTGACAGTGCTTTAGGGTTTATTCTCTCCGTGATCTCTGTAGGCTCAAATCAGCCACTATAGGATATTCTCCAAAGTTTATCTCCTTAATACCCTTGCTGCAGCAGACTTTCAAGTCAGAGCTTATTTAAATCATCACTTGGCTTGCATCCACTCTGGCAGGGATCGCTGCGCTCGGAGATCAAGGCCTGGCAAGTGGCAGGACCCACATGGCCTGAAGGGCCACTCCAGCTGAAGCCTGGAGTCCTGGGCTGCAGAGCTGGGAGGCAGGTACCTCAATTGGGAAGTGGGAAAGTGCGAACCATAGAGTTCGGACAGTGGCTTATCCAAGACAGGGCGCCAGCCTAGGGCCAGAGCTGGGGGTGTGTCCTAGCTTTCCTGACACCCAGGTGGTGCACCTGCACACTGCATTCTGCTGCTAGAGGTGCCACGACCCTTGTTTCCCACTGGGACACTGGACTTACTGCAGTGGAGCAGAGGGAGACCAGGACAGACGCCCGGGGGTGGGGCTGTGCTGGGGAGCAGGGCGCATGGTGGCCGCTTTTAGTGCTGATAGCAGAATGGTGAAAATTATCCTTGTGTGCACATCAGGAGACCATCTGGGTATCTTTTGAAATTTATAATTGAAAAAAATTACGACCTAAGTACAATCTTCTTCTATTTTGGTTTTACACAGTTTTTTTTTTCCCTCCTGATATGAAAGAACTGCATGTTCTAGAAGTTTTAGCCAATGCAATAAACAAATCAAAGATGTGAATTATGACTGGTAGAAATAAGACAGACTAAATTATTTTTAGATATTATGTTTGCCTGTTTGTAAAGCCCAGGGGATTACCAAGTGATCTACCACAGGAAAGAAGAGAATGGCATGGTCAGATGAGCCCAGGCAGCCCCTTGAGGGCAGCAAAATTGAAAAAAAAAAAAGGCTGAATAAGATCCAACTGTAGAGCTATAAAATCATATACATGTGTATGTGTGTGTGTTTATATGCATATATTTACATGTGCCTATTAGCTGAGCTGAACAGACACAGGTAAGGCCTGACAGACACAGAAATCCTCAGGTGCTCTAAACAAAGCAAGAGGGGGAAACACATGAGTGGATGCAGGTGCCTGGCATTTTGACAGGTGCTGGGAATAAAAGGATGGAAGAGAGACTCCTACCTTCAAGGGGCTTGCATGCTACAGCAGGACACAGACATTAGCCAAAGCCTCACACACCGTAAACATTACCATTGTGAAAAGTGCGCAGAGGGAAGGAAGAAGGTACCTGGTGCTCTCTAAGTGTATAATAGGATTTTACCTGGCTGGAGAAGTCAGTTGCCACCTGAGGTTTGATTGTAACTAACAAGTGAAGTAAACAGTAAAACATAAAAAACAAAAAGAACTAAAAGAACTAAAAACAAACAAACAAACAAACAAAAACATGCAACAATTATTTGGGAACAGGACTTATTCATTTCTTTTAATATAATGCTAAAGGAAAACATTGCTAGATCCTACCATGTCAACATTTAAATCTTCTACACGTTGAAGAAAACATGGTAAGCAAAAGTAAAGGTAAAACACAAATTGCCAAAAAAAAAAAAAGCAACGTACATGAGTGAGAGTTGTCATTTTCATATATAAAGAGCTTTATCAATCAATAAGAAAAGGACACCTACACATAAATGGGCTCAGACATGTTAAAGGGGCTGCATTAACGGGCTACACCTGTTAAAATATGCACAGAAGACCAATAAACATACAAAAAATATGCGTCTTCAGTTGTCATCAAAGGCACATGAGTTACCATGATAGCATGTCTTGTATTTTGCTTATGATGTTGGCAGGGATTTAAATGCTGAGGTATTAAAATGTTAAGGTAGGCAGCAGGAAACAGGTGGGAATATAAATTGGTACAATTTCTCTAGAGGGATATTTGGCAATATTTATCAAATGCTTTAAAAAATGTGCCTACTTGGTAATTTCACTCAGAGAATTTATCTTAAATCAACATGCATGCGTGCAAAGCTTGTGTGAGGGATATTTACCCCAGCGTTATTTACAACAGAGTAAAACCCAAACAAGGAAACGAGCAGAATGAAGTATGACAGACCAAGAGGCGGTCGTTGTCAAAGAACCTCACGATGTGGACAAATTGTTGGAAATATATGGTTAGGCTGTGGGAGGGGAAGCAGGCTACTCAAAAGAAGAATGTGAATGGGGGGGCCAGAGACACGAACCACATACGTATGGAAATTGGATTTACAGCCTGTGACTGGGGTAGCATGACAGATCCGTAAGGAATGGATGGTTAATTCAGTGGGTGGCGCTGGGATAATTGTGACCCACACACAAAAATAAGATGAGAGCCTTATGGGACATCATAGACAAACATAAGTTCCGGGTGGAAGGACAATCTGCGAAAACAAAAAAATTTATGACTTTCAGAAGAAAATACAACACAATATCTGTATGACCTCAGGCAGAGGAGAATTTCTGAGGAGACAAGGGACAAGCAATAAATGACATGTTGGTAAATACTACAATGTTAAAAACTTGGGGAGATCCCTGGGTGGCTCAGCGGTTTAGCGCCTGCCTTTGGCCCAGGGCATGATCCTGGGGTCCTGGGATGGAGCCCTGCATCGGGATCCCTGCATGGAGCCTGCTTCTCCCTCTGCTGTGTCTCTGCCTCTCTCTCTGTGTCTCTCATGAGTAAATAAATAAAATCTTTAAACAAATTTTTTTTTAAATCTATACATGAGAAGACAGAGCCAAATAAATGAAAAGATGGGTACAGACCAGAGAAAATGAATTCAATGCACGTGAAAGATGAAGACTTATTACAGTAGAACATGTGGAGGAGCACTTCTCAGACTCTCACGGGCATGAGAATCACCAGATGAGAATCACCAGATCTTTTTGCATGTTCTGATTGAACTGGTCTGGGTGGGGCCGGAGGCTCTGCATTTCCAACAAGATCCCAGGTGAAATTTATGCTGCTGGTCCACAGACTACACTCTGAATAGCAAGGATATAAAGGATTCCTACAGATAAGTAAAGACAAGCAATCAAACAACCCCACACTAAGTTTGGCAAAGGATCTGAGCCGGTCAACCTCAGAGGAGAGAAATCGAGTGAAATCGAATGAGTGATGAACACATATTAGTGATGATGAGCTAGCTGCGGTAAGTAGAGACCCATAACAGGAGCTTATTTCTTGCCTGTATAGACCAGGCTGGGGAGAGGAAAGGGCGAAGTTCTGGGCCTCACAACCCTACAGGCTTCCAGGCTGCTGGAGGCTCTGCTGTCTTCAACGTGGGGCTTCCAAAATTGCCCGAGGAACTGGGCAGCTGGGAATAAAAAAAGGTTTTTTATGGGCTAGACATGGAAATGGTGAAGGCAGTACAGCTCACGCACGTTCTTTTTTTTTTTAATTATTCTTTTATTTTTTTAAAGATTTTCATTTATTTATTCATGAGAGACACAGAGAGTGTGAGAGGCAGAGACAGGCAGAGGGAGAAACAGGCTCCCCATGGGGAGCCCGACGAGGGATTCGATCCCGGGTCTCCAGGATCACGCCCGGGGCTGAAGGCAGGCGCTAAACCTCTGCGCCATCTGGGCTGCCTCACACACGTTCTTTAGGTTGGAACTCCACCCCGGGCTGCATGGACCTAACTGCACAGGACGCTGGGTAACATAGTCTAAATGTATTCCCCCCCTCCCCCCGAAAAAAACCCCCAAAAACAAAAAGAGGAACCGTGTTTGGTGACCAGCTGGCAGGCTGCCACACACGTGAAGAGATGCTCAGCTCACCCATAGCCAGGAACTTGGAATTAAAACCAACACCATTTTACACTGTTGCATTGGCAAAAATAAATATCAGGATCATTAACTGCACAACTCTGGGAGGCACTGTTCACAAAGATTATTCCCTCCCCCACTTCCCCGTACCCCTCATCTTGCTTAAAGTTTTTGACTCTAACATAGTGTATTACCTTTAGCAGACCACGGGTTTACTTATTTATGATGTTTATTGTCTTCTATCTTTGAACTGTCAACTCCAACAGGGCAAGGATATTGGTCTAGTAGGCTAACTGCTATATCCGTGGTGTCCACAATGGAGCCTGGCATACAGTAGGCACTCAATAAGGATGTGCAGAAAGGAGAGGCTGAGATGGAAGTGTTCCGGCCTTCTAGTCACCGCAGCCCCAAGCCCGGCACCAGACACACGAGGGCAGGGGCCTCTGGGTGACTCCATCCTCAGCCACTCGGGTCCTGTCCAGCCTGGGGTCCTCCCAGCGGACATCTAGGCTTCCTGCTGTGTCCAGCCCCAATTCCCACTCCACTGTGTCCGTGGGAATAACCAACGATTATTGTTGCCAATCTCTAAAGTTTTGGGTTTAGGTTTTAGTTAGTCTTTTTTTTTTTTTTAATTTTTATTTACTTTAGAGACAGAGAGGTGGGGGAGAGGAGAGAGAGAGAGAGAATCTCAAGCAGACTCCGTGCTTAGCAGAGAGCCCAACGAGGGGCTTGATTTTACCAGCAGAAGATCACAACCCGGGTGGAAACCAAGGGTCCCGCGCTCAACTGACTGTGCCACCCAGGACCCCTTGTTTTCAGCGTTTAAAGGCAGCTTTATTAAAGTATAACTTAGAGTAAGTAAAATCCTCCCCCCCCCCCCCTTTTAGTGTGTAGTTTGCTGGCCTTTGACAAATGTGTAGTCATGAAGCTACCATCACAGCCGAGATACAGAACACTTCCATCCCCCAACAAAGCTCCTAACACTTCCATCCCCCTCCTAAGCCTCCAAACTTCAGGGTAGTTTGTGACACAGAAACACTAACCAGAACCCCTTTCTCCCTCCTCTACCGTGTACGCGTTCAGATCTATTTCCTCTGCTCCGGGAATCTCCTTTCTTGGGAGCTGGTGCTAAACAAACGTCTGTTCTCCCACTAGACTAGAAGCTAGTTACAGTTACTGCATCTAGAGGTGACAGGCCCAGAGCTGGTCCCGATAATTCCTTCAGTCATATCTCAATATCTAACAAATATTTATTGAGCACCTATGTGCCAGGCCCTGCTAGGTGCTGGGCACCGCACTGGGTGCTGAGGATCAACATAAGCACGTGCTCGTGGAGTTTACCATCAGGTGGGGGAGTTCGCATGTAAATGCAATGATCACCAAAATGACATGCTGTAGTAAGCCATGGCACGTGCCATAAGACACCCCCCTACCCCCCTCCAGCCCCCGTGCCTCGTTCTGAGCTTGTTGGTCCTGTAATGGTCTCTGGCACATGAATTGGCCATGTTTTCTTGGAATCTATTGCTCAGGAGGGAGAAAAACATTCTCCTGTGATGGTTATTTGCTATCAAGGTTAGACATGTTCCGAGAATCACCTCTTTTATGATAATAGTGGAGCCTTCTGAAATGAACGTGCGCAAAGCAGAAACAGGCAAAACCACCAGGCGGTCTGGTCTGTTCTCTCTAATAATCTGTGACTTTAAAGCAACAAAATAGACCTTTCAGGTAAACCAAGCAGCCTCACAAATGCTGTCCAGAGAATTCAATCTGGGGACACTCGCTTGAACACCGGAAATTTCAAATGCCTGCTTGTACTTCCCCTTCAATGACTTTATGGTTGGGAAAGAAGCATACTGCCTTATAAATATTTCCCATTATGGAACTTTTTGGTAAGCTTCTAAAGCAATTTTAGATCTCAGCTAGGTCTGTTCTCCCTGCTGCCCAAGACAATATCTTCCAGGGCCTCCGCACTGAAGCGGTGGAGAGAAAAAGAGAAATTAAGACAATTTCCCAGCATTCTGTTAGCATTTGCATGTGAATGCAGGCTGCCCTGCTGTTTGATAAATCTGATATGTAAGAAAACCATGAGAATCAAAGTTCCCATCCAGTTGGGCGCTTTATATGTATGTTGCGAAGGTTGCTACAAAAATGTGATAATATCCTTCCAAGTATATGACTAATGAGAATACGTATAGCACATCTGAGACAGCGCAAATGTGTAATTATTGTGAGGATTTCACAGACACATAAATATAATGATCTTCAGCTAAGTAAATTGCCAGCTACCAATGAAATAAATAGGGTCCCTTCAGAATTTGAAATAATTTGGAATGGTAGGTGGTGGGAAATGATTCACCTTAGCTGTTATCTCCGGAACAGTAATATAGAAATATATCTGCCAACTCTGGTGCATTTACATTGTTCTTCATATCCCGTGGAGTCTGTCAGAAGAGCCCTGGGCCCCGCCGCCTTCCACCTTCTGATTCCGATAGGCCTCGGCGCAGCATGGCTCAGCGCTGGGTAGGAGCGGCTAATATTGTTTACCTCGGTAGGCATCCCAGCCATAATATTTTCCCAAGAAACACTGATGCGTTTAAAGGTCAGGTTGATACTGAATTGACGGAATAACATAAATTCCTCTTTCTAGGAGTAAAATGGTGTACATGACTTGGTTTAAAGGTTAAACTGTTTTTTGTGCACCGGATAGGTCAGAGATATAAGACTTTAATACACAAAGTATAATTACCTGTTTGGACAGACAGGCAGATGCTGCCTAGGGTTTGGATTTTCAGAGAGATGTTTGAAAACTCAGGAATCTATTGACATCTCATCATTGAATACATTTCATTACAGGGGGAAAAAAATCCTACAAGAGCGGTCAGTGAGGAGGACTTTTTCCTACTGGTAGTTATAGGACAGTTGGGATGGAAATGGAGTCTGGGGCACTGATGGAGTCCAAGATTAGCCTCAGATAAAGCCCGCCCTCAGGGCCGGTAAACTCCCAAGTACAAAAATTGTGCAGTAGGTGCTAAAGAAAAGCTTGGTGGATGAATGAATGGAATACATTTTTTTTTAAAGGCACAAAGTCGGTTTTGATAGATAAGGACAAAGATGGAGAGATTTCTTCTTGTAACTAGGATATAAAAATAGACCCATCTTGGATCCACAGAGTTTCTTTGATTTATTCCTTCATTCACTTGTTTGTTTTTTCACTCCCCCCCCCCCCAAAAAAAAAAAACGTATTAAGCGCTCGCACGTCACTGCCTCCTGCGGGCTCCTGGGATGAGCTGGGGAGACCCGCTCCCACAGGGAGAGAAGAGAGGAGAGGAGAGCAGGGGAGGGGAAGGCTGGGCGAGGACCCGACCGCCCCCCATCCCCCCATCCCCGCGGTTCCCGCCCCCCCCACCTCCACCCCTACCCCATCCCCGCGGTTCCCGACCCCCCACCTCCATCCCTACCCCCCAACCCCGCAGTCCCCGCCCCCCCACCTCCACCCCCACCCCCACCCCCCAACCCCGCGGTTCCGGGCCTCCGACCGCCACCCCTACCCATCCCCGCGGTTCCGCCCCCCCACCTCCATCCCTACCCCCCAACCCCGCAGTCCCCGCCCCCCCACCTCCACCCCCACCCCCCAACCCCGCGGTTCCCGCCCCCCTCCTCCACCTCCACCGCTACCCCCCAACCCCGCGGTTCCCGCCCACTTCCAACTGCCCCCCCAGGACCCCGGTCCCCAGGCACCCGACCCCGGCCAGGCGCCCCGCTCCCCTCCCTGCGCCCCCCGCGCCCCAGCAGCGCCCCCTCTCCCGTCCCGCTCCCCGCGGGGCCTGCTCCCTGGTCTCCCGGGAGGGAGGGGACCGTGATGTGCCACCGCAGGAGCCGTGGGTCCGCTGCCCTTTCAAGGGGAAGGAGGAGAGGGAAGCCTGACCTGAGGCCCGGGGCCCCCGCCGCCCCCGCTGCGGGCCCAGGTCCGAGCAGGTGGCCCTGCGCACCCCCGCACCCCCGGCCTCGGAACCGCCTCCTCCGCAGCTGCCGGGCTCCGGCTGCGAACCCGCGGCCACAGGCAGAGGCAGGAAGGACCGCACGGCCCCATCCGCGCAGAGGCTGCGGTTTGAGGGTCGGCGGTTTGGGGGCCGCGTTAAAGGAAAGAGACCCCGCAGGGCAGAGGGGCGCGCGGGGTGGGGGCGGGGAGGAGCGGGGAAACGGAGGCAGGAGCCCCGGGGAGTACGGGGAGTACAGGCAGGGGCGCCGGCTCCGCAGAGCAGGGAGCGAGGGAGGGGAGGGGAGGGAGGAAGGGAGGGGGAGGGCAGAGGGGGGTGGAATGGGGGCTGGGGGGCGAGCTCGGGGTAGAGAGCTGGGGGCGGGGAGGAGGGAAGGGGAAGGCCGAGCATTAGAGGGGTGGGGATGGGCGGGCTGGCGGTGGACCCGAGGGAGGGAGGGTGGGGAGCCCGAGGGCTCCTATGAGCCCCCCCTCCCCCCGCCTCCGCTTCTGGCATGGGGGATGGGGGCGTCGCATCTTGGACCTTGGAGAAATCCAAGTGGAAACCACCTCTTCTGCAGTTTCTAAGAGGAGGGCGAGCGCTGGGGAGGGCGGGACTTTGATTGAACCCCTCCTGGTTGGGGGAGCGCGACCCTTAGAACCCAAGCGCGCTGGGCCTTACCCCTTGGGCTCCTGCTGGTTGAGTTGTCCCAGGGCCCTTTCGGCCCGTTTGGACACCTTTGGCCAGGAGAGGGGTTCCCGGCTGCGAGGTCAGGCTGGGGGCTCTGGGGGCGTGGGGTGGGGGCCCTACACGCGCCTTACTTACCCCGCTCTGGGTGCCCCGGGGCTCATCCGCAGAGCAACAAGTGGTACATTTTTTACAGTCATCCTTTATATTACATATAAATGTGAATTATATTTCCATGTAGCATGGAGATTGAAACTTGAATTTAAAAACTGGGTTGGGGCGCCTGGGTGGGTCAGTGGTTGAGCATGTGCCTGCCTTAGGCTCAGGTCACAATCCTGGGATCCTGAGATAGATTCCCCATGGGGCTCCGGACAGGGAGCCTGCTTCTCCCTCAGCCTGTCTCTCTTTGTGTCTCTTGTAATAAATAAATACAATCTTGAAAAAAAAAAAAAACACAAAAAATTGGGCTGGAGAGAGTTCGGGATGGACGCAGACTTGCCCCCCAAGTCTCTGCTGGTGTCCCTTCTTGCTCCCTCCCTCCCTCAGCACAGGGCCTTTCCTCCACTCCCTCTGTGTCCCCGCCCTGGAGCATCCGCAGGCAGAGGGCAAGCACTCAGAGCATGTTTGGGGAGTGAATGAATGATTCAAATGGGAGTCAGCGCCATGTAAGGCCCTGCCGGGGAGCACACAGGAGGACACATGAATTCTGGGTGGATGGGGCTTCCTGAGATGGGGACTTCTCACAGGAGGCTCAGGCTGATTCCTAAAGGGCCAATAGGAGGGAATGGGAACCGAGTGAGTAGGAGCAGGGCCTTGTAGCACTGAAGCCAGGGACTGCAGGCTAGCCCTGTGGCAGGGAGGGGGACCTGCAGGCTCAGGGGAGAGCACTGGATTCTTGGTTGAGCCCTGGGCATTGGGAGTATTTAGAAACAGTGAGGACCATCTTTTTCCAGCATCTTCTAAACCAAGCTGGCAAGCTGGTGAACACCATCGTGCATAGGTAATAAGTCAGCCGGAAACAAGTGTCATGATTCACGTGTCAAGGCTAATGTCTAGCTAATATCCCCCAGCAGGGATGAGCAATTACAAATTCCTGAATTATCTTCCTTGTCTGTACCTCAAACAAACAAGCAATCATCTGTTTCCTTAGCTCACCTTCCTGGGGTGATGTGGCTGAAAGGCTGGGAGAGAACCTTCCAGATGGAGACCTGGCATTGCTATTTGCTGGCTGGGCATCTTGGGCATGTTCCTGGGAGGGCCCCATATAATAATTATTATAGTTTCTAAAACAATATACTTGTCTCATAGGTTACTTTGGAGATTAAATATGATTATTGATTTAAAGTTTCCTACCCACAGTAAGCACACAATAAATAATGTTAGCTATTATTCTTGACTGAAAAATCAAACCCCAAATATTAGGATGTGAGCATTAATAGATAGAAGTATGCTTAGATTTCAAAAATATGTTTAATTTTCCCAATTCTCTTGTTTCAACCAGACAGTCAAATTGGATCGACATTACATGTGCCAATTCCTCTGGCCAAATGAGAAAGCCTGCTTTTAGATTCGGCATATATATGCATTCAATTGCTCTTGCTGGAGGAGGTCATCAGCTAGGCTTCTGCAATTAGTGCAGTTTCAGGTCAGACCCAAACAGAAATGGGCCATGGTATTCAGTGTCTCACATGTACAAAATCTAATCTTACTTTTCCATAGACGGTGTGTCAAGAGAGTCAATCCCATTTACATTTGCACCCAAAACGATAGGATACCTAGGGACGAACCTAACCAAAGAGGTAAAGGATCTATACTCTAGAAACTACAGAACACTCATGAAAGAAATTGAGGAAGACACATAGAGTTGGAAAAACATTCCATGCTCATGGATCGGAAGAATAAATACTGTGAAAATGTCTATGCGACCCAGAGCAATCTACACATCCAATGCGATCGCTATCAAAATACCATGGTCTTTCTTCACAGACTTGGAACAAATAATCCTAAGATTTGTATGGAATCAGAAAACACCCTGAATAGCCAGAGGAATGTTGAAAAAGAAACCAAATCTGGGGGCATCACAATGCCTGACTTCAAGCTTCACTACAAAGCTGTGATCATCAAGACATGGTACTGGCACAAAAACAGACACATAGATCAATGGAACAGAATAAAGAACCCAGAAATGGACCCTCAACTCTATGGTTAACTCATCTTCGACAGAGCAGGAAAGAATATCCATTGGAAAAAAAGACAGTCTCTTCATTAAATGGTGAATGAAACTGGACTGTTCTCTCATACCACACACAAGGATAAACTCAAAATGGTTGAAAGATCTAAATGTGCGACAAGAATCTATCAAAATCTGAGAGAGAACACAGGCAACAACCTTTTCGAACTTGGCCACAGCAACCTTTTTGCAAGACACATCTATGAAGGCAAGGGAAGCAAAAGCAATAGTGAACTATTGGGGCTTCAGCAAGATAAAGAGCTCCTGCACAGCAAAGGAAACAGTCCATGATACTGAAAGACAACCAACAAAATAGGAGAAGATATTTGCAAATGACATATCAGATAAAGAGCTGGTATCCAAGATCTATAAAGAACTTCTCAAACTCAACACCCAAGAAACAGACAACTCAGTCAAGAAGTGGGCAGAAGACATGAACAGACATTTCTCCAAAGAAGACCCACACATGGCCAACAAGCACAAGAGAAAATGCTTCGCATCACTTCCCATCAGGGAAATGCAAATCAAAATCACCATGAGATCCCACCTCATACTGGTCAGAATGGCTAAAATGAACAAGTCAGGAAACAACAAGTGTTGGCGAGGATGCGGAGAAAGGGTGGAACCCTCTTACATTATTGGTGGGAATGCAAGCTGGTGCATCCACTCTGGAAAACGGTGTGGAGGTTCCTCAAGAAGTTAAAATAGAGCTTCCCTATGACCCAGCAATTGCACTACTGGGCATTTACCCCAAGGATACAGATGTAGTGAAACGCCAGGACACCTGCACCCCAATGTTCAGAGCAGCAATGTCCACAATAGCCAGACTGTGGAAGGAGCCATGATGTCCTTCAACAGATGAATGGATAAAGAAGATGTGGTCTGTATATACAATGGAACATCACTCAGCCATCAGAAAGGATGAATACCTACCATTTACCTGGATGTGGATGGAACTGGAGAGTATGATGCTGAGTGAAATAAGTCATTTGGAGAAAGACAATCATCATATGTCTCACTCATATGTGGAATATAAGAAATAATGAAAGGGACCATAAGGAAAGGAGGGGAACTGAGTGGGAAAAATTAAAGAGGAAGACAAACCATGAGAGATTCCTAACTCTGGGAAACAAACAAAGGGTTGCAGAAGGGGAGGGGGATGGGGTGACTGGGTGACGGGCACTAAGGAGGGCACTTGATGAGATGAGCATTGGGTGTTATACTGTATGTTGCCAAAATGAATTTAAATAAAATAAAAAAAAAAAGACATACCCTTGAAATGCTAATGTGATGATGCCACAAGATTTTCAGCTCTTTCCACGAGGCTATTACATTTAGAAACAGAGCGATCAAAAAAAAAAAGAAAAAAGAAAAAAGAAAGAAAGAAAGAAACAGAGCGATCTGTGTTTAGCTTAGCAATGGGAGCATGTGCGTTCCCTCTTCAGCACTGCAATGCACAGGCTAGTCGGTCACATCGAGGGTTGGAGCGGGCCCCTGGGCATCCCTGGGTGGCCCCGGGCAGGTTCCTTGGCTGCTGTGGTCCTCAGTTTCCACAATCGTGGAATATGGCTTAGATCTGAGCGCTGCCTTTTCTCTCACTTTAGCTCATTCAGATAGGGACAGAAACGCACGCACAGTAACTTGTGTAAAGGGAGGTCCTCTGCAAGTACAAGTGGGAAGGCTCAGGGAGCCGTGCGCCAGGTAGAGCCTTTCTCACGGGAGTGGGGACGATGGTGAGACAGCCGAGCCCTCTTGCCCAGGACATCTTTCCATCTCTTTCTGCATCTGCCCAGATCTCGTGCTTCTCTTCCTCAGGTTCCCTGTCTACACTCCGTCATCAGCCACACATGGCCCATCACACTCACCCACCCCCAGCCCCTCTATACACACTCGTCATTGATCCCCAAAGCCGCTGCCCTCTTAGTCTCTCATGGCGACCTCTTGAGAAAGGACTTGGATTGGCCCATTTCACCATATTAAGCAGACGACACAGGTCCAAGTGACCGACGAGCCTGTGAACGTGTTCTCCTTAGATCAATGGCCTGCCCGTGGGCCAGTCAACTGTGGCCCAGGGTAGGAAGGGGAGGATGCCCTGCCCTTGGTAGGCCTGGGAGTGGGAAACACCCACTGGGTGTGCAAACAGTATGAAACCTACCCAGAAAATAACAGACTAGACTTGCGTTCACATCCTTTCTATCCTCACTTCCCACCTCCTTCCCACATGCTGAAGGGTGTTAACACTTGGGAAAGCCTGTCACCTGCTCTCTCCTTGACCCCCTGGTGGTGGGTGCATCCTGCTGCCCCTGCGGGACCAGCAATGACAGGTGCACAGTGCCCGTCTCTGTGCCCAAATTTATAGTGAGCCGAGGGAATGCCGAAACGGGGTGACTGTGTCTAGAAGCACTTGGATGGTCCGAGAGACAGAGTGTGCTGTGAGCAGGACTGTGGCTGGCTGCCCCCCTGCCTTCCTCGCTGCCTCCCCTCTTTTTCCTCCCTTCCTTCTAGTTTCTCTCTTGGCCTCCCTTTTCTTCAACCCACAGACATTGACCAAGAATCTATTATGTGCCAGTTCCTATATTAGCTGGTGAAGATGCTGCGGTGTTTGTAATCCTCTCAAGGCTGTCAAGCTATTTATTTCAAACAAATAAATATACAATTACACTACAGCGGTGGTTCTCAAACAGTAGCTGAGCATCAGACCACCTGGAGGGCTAGTTACAGCGCTGACTGCTGGGTCCCACCCCCAGAGTTTGTGATGCAGGCAGTCCAGAGGGGCTTGACAATTGGCATTTCTAACTCACTCCCAGGTGCTGCTGGGGGTCCAGGGACCAGGGCCAGAGAAGCACAATGCAGGAGAAGCACTTATCACACCTGCTGGGAAGTGGGGGTGGGAGGAGGGAGTCAGGACCCCCCCCAAACACACACCAGCAGAGTCTCAAAGGTAGAAAGTGGGGCTAGGGGAAGAGGAGTGGGAAGAGCAGCAGGTGTAAAGGCCCTCATGTGAGGGGAAATCTTGAGGAGAATGCGAAAGCCTATGATCGTGGCCAAAGCCAGCAGAGAGTTGGTGGGTGCCAAGGAAGAGGTGATGCTGGACAGCCCAGTAGAGGTCAGATCATGGGGGGACCCCTAAGCCACTCGAGGGCAACTCACTGATGGGTTTCAAGTGAGGTATAAGGGGAAATGTAAGGCTTATGTTTAGGACAATTGCTTTGGCTGGAGTGTGGACAATACTGGAGAAAATTTGTTGGGAAGCCGTTGTCGTAGCCCAGGCAAGACGTGCTGGTGGCTGGAAGCAGGGTGGAGAGAACATGGAGAGAACATAGAGTTGACAGGATTTGGATGAGGGGGTGAGGGGAGAGAGGAATCTGCAGTGATGCCTGGGACACAGGAGACTAGAGTAAAATAGGGACCATCTTGGTGTTCGGGGCAGAAAGCAGCAAACAAAATATCATTCACAAGGGCTAGTCTGCCCAGGATCCCAGGGAAGTGTTCCTTCTTAGACTTGCTGGGCAAGACCCCTCACCTGAAGAGGGGAATTAGTGATGAGGACATCAGGGCATCTTATGGCACCAAAACCAAGGACAGGGCCAATTCCTAGGAAAAGTCCAGAACATGACACAGAGGAAAGTGGCTGCCTCTTACCCCCTTCTCTCTGCCAATCAGATTCCTATATCCTGTCCCTACCTGGTGGGATCTAGCAGTCCCACTGTCAGCCCAAGTTATTACCCTATAGTCTTGCTGAACTGTGGGTTCGAAGTCCTGCGACAGGGTTTGATAGGTCTGCCTTGGGTAGGGTGGCCAGATTTAGCAAATAAATATAAAGGGTGCCTAAATATTTCATGGTGGCACTTATACTGAAAAATGATCCTTTGTTGATCTGAAATTCAGACTGAGCTGGGGTCCAGCACTTTTCTGGCAGTCCTGACCTGGGCCACATGCTCCTCCTGAGGCCAGTCAGTGATGGCAGAAGGGGCAGGACATGGTGGCTGCTGGGGGCACTGTCCCCTTGGACAGGAGGGTACGTTCAGAGAAGAGGGTCGAAGCAGATGCTCCAAAGGATAGGCGTGTTCCCAGCTTGGTCCTGCCATGTAGCCTTGGGGTGCTCAGCAAGCTATCCCTGGAGTTTTGGGGCTCAGGTGGAAGGGGCAGCCCAGAGTTAGGGAGGCGGGGAGGAGTGAGTTCTTAGAAACCCTGTCTGCGTGCCCCCAGACCAAGCTCAGGGCAGATCTCTAAGATCTGAGGACGAAGGCTCAGTTGAGGGTGAAGTGGGGTGTGGGGCAGGTGGCTACTAGGTTCTCAGGTGCAGGACAGGTCTAGGTTCAGGTCCAGGGACCCAGACAGATCTGCTCACTGGACTGGGCACTGGTGGGCCAGGCTGGGGACTGCGGGGTGCTGTCCTGCCTGCGTCCCCCGGGGCTGCTGGGGGTAGGACGAGTACCACTCCTCTGCAGATTTTGGTGCATGGCCCAGCTCTGAGCAGGGGCTCATTTGTGTCTGCTGCCTAAGTAAGTTGGACCCACACCCGGTTTCCTGAGCTGGGTTAGGGATGTCAGGACCGGATCACAGGACAAACCCCAGACAAGGGGCTGTCCTTTCTGGCTCGGGTCAGTGCAGGTCCTGGAGGCCAGGGCAGGGGGAGCCAGGGATGGCGGGGAGAGGTCTCTCCATCACAGCTCCCTTACAGGAAGCTGCAGGGGCCAGGGACCCAGGGAAAGCCACCCCCCGCCCCAAATGGTCCTTAGAGACCTCCCAGATTTACAGATGGGGAAACTGAGGCTCACATTTCTCATGGCTATGAAAGATCACAATCCATTGACACTTTTGGAGCCTCTGGCCGGCTCCCAACCCCAAATATTGGGCCCCAAAGCAGACGTGATTGTATCGCAACTTTGTCTAGCAAGCAGCTTGAGGCAGTGCTGGCCTGGGAGCAGAGAACCCCGATGTGCTCGGGCCGCCTTTGCCCGAGCAGACGGCCACTGTGCATTAATTAGCTGCCTCTCCGTGTCCTCTTGAGTGTGTGCAACTTGCGAGCTCATGTGACAAAAGACTCATCTCCTAAAGAACTTGTCCTGGAAGAAAACGCAGAAACAAGGTCAAAATCGAAATGAACAGGGTTGAGCAGGAACACAGAGGACGCAGAGAAGACCAAACACACGCGGGCTTGCACGCACGCACACACACGTGCACTCACACGCACGCAGTGCAGGGCTGGCCCTCTGAGGGAAGGCGCGGTGGCCCATCCCCTGTGTCAGGTGGTCCTCAGCCATCCCGAAGCCCTGGACATGATTCCCCACAGTCACACACTGAGAGGACACCATAAACCATTGGCTGTTTCAGTTTGCTGGGATTATGGGTGTTTTTCTTTTTCTTTCTCCATTTACCAAATGTTCTTTACTGTGGTTACGTTTTATGATGAAAGAATTTTCCCTTTTATTATCATTAATATTATTAAATTTAAGTCATCTCTATACCCAACATGGGGCTCAAAATCATGACCCTGAGATCAAGAGTCACATGCTCTTCTGTCTGAGCCAGCCTGGGGCCCCTTTTTCCAATTTTTGAGAAGAAATATCCAAAGTGAGCATACCTTTCAAAGGTTTAGTGAGTGGGTTGGCGGGGGGGGGGGAGCAGCAAAGCGAGAGTGTGTGGGAAGGGGACCAAGGTCATGGTTTAAAAACATATGACTCCATGGGGAGTTCCCCATTTATGGAACCGTGGCCGATCTGGCCAGGTTCACCTTTAGCTTCCCATTTATCGTGAATGGGTTAGTCATTAGGACTAAGGATATAATTTTGCGCTAGAGGTTCCAACAATGGTGTGGAAGTTTCAAGACCACTCAGTTTTAGTCATTCTTTTCTTACCTAGAAGGTGTGATTTAATTCAGGAGAAGTAAGTTATTGCTGAAACAATGCTGAGCCTGGCCAATGTTGAAACCGAGCTGGGCTTCTCTCTGAATGGATTTGATTTCCTATAATCAATGTGCTGGGTCTCTAAAAACCTCCAGGTAAAAAAATCAGTAAAATCTACTGATTTGTGAAATACGAGGTTAAGAGAGAGGCATCGAGAAGGATAGGCATGCACTTTCTGGATTCACTTTTCTCAGCAACAGATTAGGCCAATTCAGCATTGGATGCTCAGCCCCGGGCTCTGTTGGTTCGAGGAGACGTGGTTTGGCCAGGGCCCAAAGCATGGGCTTTCCCAAGGACCCACTTCTTTTAGGTCAGGGGGAGCGGCAGTCCAGCCGAGCAAACCCAGCTCAAGGCGCGGGTGAGGGAGGAAAGAGCACTGGGCTGGGGTCAGCCAGGTGACCGGGGCACACACTCAGCCCAGGCCACCTGGTTTCCCACCCGGTGGCCACGGTCCAGGGTTGAGCTTACAAATAACAGAGAGGCGGAGCGCCCTGGGCTGTGGCCTCCACCAATGCTCATTACTGTCGTTGTCAGATTGTTTTTGGCACCGGGATCTTCGCAGGTGGGCTCCAGGACGTGGCACACAACCACTCGTGGGATGCCGGACAAGGGGCTGGAATCAAATGTGCAGGTGGCCCGAAGCCTGGGGAGGCGTTTGGGCTCAGGAGGGGTCTCACTGATGGAACAATGGGCAAGGTTCTAGCAGCATCGCATGGGCCACCCACCCCGCGTGATCCCTGGTGGCTCTTTGAAGTAGGTGCTATTCTCTATACCCGAGGAGAGTCGTAGGAGAAATGATGTCACCTGCTTGCATTTACGCAGCTGCGTCTCGAGCCAAGCATCTCCCCTGGAGTGTCGGATTCCAGAGTCCCTGGGTCCTCCGTGACCGTGAGCCCCGCAACGAACGGCCTGTCTTGGCCTTGCCAGGAGCCCGCAGGTCTGCCCGTGTCACCTGCAGGTGGCTCGTGGCTCTCATCGTCTGTTGAAATGGGTTTCTTTTCCGTTGGTGAATAGAAGTTACTGTATTTGTTTTTGTCGCTGCTCTAATCACCACAAACATAGTGACTTAAAACAACACAGATCTGTTATATCTTACAGTTCTGCAGGTCGGAAGTCTTAAAAACCAAGGTGTAGGTGGGGCTGCCTTCTGGAGGCTTTAGGGGAGAATCCTTTTTTTTTTTTTTTTTTTCTTTTCCATCTTTTCCAGGCTGCCCCTACTCCTTGGCTCATGGGCCCTCCCCCCATCTTCAAAGCCAGCGGTGTGTCACGTCCAAATATCCATCTCCCTTTCCCTCTCCCGTGCCTCCCTTCTTCCCCCCACCCCAGCCCTCCTCCCTGCTCCTTCCTCTTACCTGCTTTTCTGTCCTCACCTCTCCCTCTGTGGCCCTCGGGTCTTCTCTGCTACGGATCCTTGTGATTACACTGGGCTTGCAGACCCACCTGGATAATCCAGGACCACATCCCAATCTCAACAGCTTTGACTTAATCACACCTGCAAAATTTTTTTGCCACATTAGGTGACATTCACAGATTCCAGGGATTAGGACATGAACATCTTGGGGGGTGGGGAGGGCATTATTCAGCCCGTAGCAGGTACATCTGCACGTTTTCTCATGTGAAATCATTCTTGCATTCCTGAGATAAATACTCCCTAATCACGATGCTATTATTATCAGTATTTTAAAATAATAGCTGGGTTCAGCTTGCTAATATTTTCATCAGGATCTTGACACTAACTTCATGAGAATTATTCCTTTGTTCAATATATATATCTATTTAAGTTTTCATTTATTCATTGAAGTAATCACTACACCCAATGTGGGGCTAGAACTCATGACCCTGAGATGAAGACTCACGCTCTTCCAACCGAGCCAGCTTGGTGCTTCCGTTCAACAAATACATTAATGATGTGTCAGGCACTGTTCCAAGAACTTGGGATTCATCAGGGAACAAGATGGACAAAGTCTTTGCCTTGGAGAGCTTACACACTCCCAAGGAGGAGAAAATGATAAAGAAATAAGAAATGTTTACTACAGTAGGTATCTCCGCTCAGGCTGCCAGAACAAAAAACCACAGATTGGTGGAGCTTCAACAGTACATATTTTCTTCCTCATTGTTCTGGGGGCCAAGAAATCCCAGATGAAGGCAGATTCGGTTCCTGGTGAAAGTTCTCTTCCTGGCTTGCAGACAGCTGCCCTCTCACTGTGGCCTCACATGGCAGAGAGAGGGAGGGAGAGAGAGCGAGCAAGCTCTGTGGTGTCTCTTCTTACAAAGCTCCCTAGAGTCTTTCTTAGAAGGGGACTACTCCCACCGTGAGGGCTTCACTCTCATGATCTCATCTAAACCTAATACCTTCCAAAGGCCTCATCTCCAAATACCATGCCATTGGGGGTGGTTAGGACTTCAAATGGAATTTGGGGGAGCAGGGGGAGACAAAGTATATAGTTCATAGCAGTAGGCAGTGCTATGCACAGTGCAGAAAAGGGTGGAGGAAGCCACTCTGGATGGAGGTTGAATGAAGGTGGGGAGAGAAGCATATGAATGTGGGGAGAAGAGTGGTCTCTGCAGAAACAACGGCCAGTGCAAAGGCCCTGAGGTAGGAGTACCTGGTGTGCTTGAAGAACAGCAAGGGGGCGAGGTAGGGGACAGGTCAGAGTGGTGGCCAGGGCCAGAGGGGTATAGGTGCTGGCATAATCTGACTTATGCTCTAAATAGATCCCTCTAGGCCGCAAGTAGAATGAACTCTAAGGGGGCAGGAATAGCAGTAGTGAGATTAGCCAGGAGGCTGCTGCAGAAGTTTGACCAACACTTTTCCTTTTTCTAGGTGTTTCTAGGTCTGATTTTGATATTGACATAATCTAGCTAGCTTCATAAAAATGAATTTGGGGAACTTTTCCTCTCTTTACTAAGATACATATTTGAGGGGGGTGATTTACGTAAGTGAAAGATAATCTACTGATTACTTGAAAGTTTGGTAAAAACGCACCTGTCAGCATGTTAGATCGGCCTTTTGTGTGAGATTTTTTTTACTCTGATTCAGTTTATTTAATAGATCTATTCTGAGTTTGTGGTTTCTTCTAAATTCCAGTAATGTAACACACGTTTTAAGAAGACTACTTCTTTTTACTTAGGTTTTCAAACACTGCAGTGTGAAGTTTACATCAAATTACTCTTCTAATGTTTAGAAACTGAACTGTAACTATAACTGCGTTCCATTTTGCACACGTAGCTCTTTGCATCGTGTCTTCTTTCTCTTTTTCTCCTTCCATCTCTTCTTCACTCAATCTTGCCAGTCAGTTTAAACCAGTCTCTTAGAAAATAATGTTGGTTGTGTGGATTCTCTCTTTTATTCAGTATATTTCTTGCTGACCTTATCATTTCCTTCCTTCTGTTTTCTTTCCATTTGGGCCGCTGACTTGGGTTAAGTCAGTTCATCAGTTTTTGGTCTTTCTTTTTTCCAATGTATACCCTTAAGATTCTGACTTTCTTTCTAAGTAAAGATTTAACCAAACATGCAGATTTTTCTGTTTTGTTTTGAATCGTGCTTTAGAATTTCTAAAAATGTGGGGTTGGGGGTTACTTGGGGGGAAGTGTTTTTGGTCTATTTGATCAATTTCAGCTAGAGGTGTGTAAACCATGTGTATGTGGGCTTATCAACCCCATCTAATTGATTTTTATTTATTATTTACCTACCCAGCTCAGAGCCTAATGTAGGACTTGAACTCATGACCCTGAGATCAAGACCTGAGCTGAGATCATGAATCAGATGCTCAACTGACAGAGCCATCCAGGTGCCCCCCATCTGATCTTTTTAAATGCCTTAAAGATTTTGAAGCGCTGGTGTCAAGTGTATGCAAGCTTAAGCCTAAACTTTTCATCAATATCAAATATCCCTGTTGCCTTCTTCAATGATTTTCACTGTGAATTCAATTTTCTCTGGTATTCATTTTCCTACATCTGTTTTCTTTTTGTCCTCACCTAGCTGGGACATCTTTTTTCCATACCTTTACTTTCAATCTCTACTGGTTGAATAAACAGTCTATTGCTCTACTTATTTGAGGAGACAGTTGGCTACTATATGCCGGAAACCAGAAGTTGAAAATTTAAATGCCTGTGGGCTACAGCGAGGTGAGTCCCTCTTCCCACTCCACCCACCCCCTCAACCTGTGTAACCCAGCTGGTAGCTGGGGCCTCCTGCCCCTTGGAAATCTGGTTGTGTGCTATTCTTGGCTCCCAGAGCCAGGCCTGCCTCTCTACCCAGTGCTCCTCTGCCACCATGTGCCTGTATCAGATCCACCAGGAATCCACCAGGAAGGTCACAGTTTTAAAAAAAAATCAGGTTGAAATTTATGTAACATAAAATGAATGATTTTAATAGGTGAGCAATTCAGTGGCGTTTAGTACATTTCCGGTGTTGTGCAACCACCACATCTTTTTTTAAAAAGTATTTTATTTATTTATTCATGAGAGACACAGAGGGAGAGAGAGGCAGAGACATAGGCGGAGGGAGAAGCAGGCTCCACAGAGGGATCCCGATGTGGGACTAGATCCCAGGATCCTGAGCCACCCAGGCATCCCCACATCTTTCTAGCCCCAGGTTATTTCCATCACCCCAGACTCAAACCCTGTAACCATCAACCTGTCACTCGCCCATACCCTTCCCTGATCCTCAGGCAAACACTGATCTGCACTTTATGGATTTCCCTACTCTGGGTATTTCACACCAATGAAATCATGAAGTATGAGGCCCTTCTATGTGGCTTCTTAGCATCGTGTTTGGGGTCCATCTGTGTTGCGATGTGTAGAGGCCCACATCTTTACTGATTTCCCCAAACACCCACTCATGCACCGGTACTGTGTGCCTTTGGGAACGTCACCCAACATTTTGTGTGTGTTTGGGGTGCTCTAAACCACCAAGCAGGTGGCCTTCTGCATTTTTGCTGGTCTCAACCCATGTGCCCCTTTCTGTCCCCCACTTCCCGGGAGAACAGACACTCCACCTCATTGGCCACAGAACATTCCCACTCACAAGAGTTTCAGCTTCTGCTCCAGGGTGTTAACCAAAGAGCTGCATCTGAATGACTCTTCTTTCCCTGGATGCTGTATTCTCCCCCTCCGTAGAGAGGACAGAGTGACAGTGAGGGGAACAAAATGGCCAGGATTTTGTCCATTGCAGCAGCCTCGGTGGGGTGGGAAAGATACAGTGAGATCCCATGCCCTGGTTTTCCCGAGACTGTCCCATCTTAGGGCTATGGTCTTCCTTTCTTGAAAGCATCATGTTTTGGAGGGTAAATTATATGGTCATCCATATGTAGGAAGTTTGTATATTCCCTGCTTTGGTCACAACCAATCCAAGGAAGGGCGACTCTTCTGTGCAGGGGACATAGCCAGCCCTGGACACAAGATAAAGGGGGGAGAATGAGCAAACATTGGCAGCGTCCGTCCATGTCTGTCCAAGGAAGGAGAGGTTGCCCTGGCTACGGGATGGATCCAATAGCCAGGCTTCTCTTGGTGAGGACATAATATGAGGGGTGGTTGTCAGTGGACATGGACAGTGCCACCCGAAAGGCAAAAGAACAAATGCCTTCTGATGAGGTTTTGGCTTCCCATGTAGTCTGGCCATAGAAAGAAAACATACCAAACACATAGACACAACGTTTTTCGATGATATAGAAGTTAAAGCCATCGTTGTAAATAATCCTGTGTTCCCCTAAACCATCTGCTCATTTATTTTTGTTGGTTTTTTTTTTTTTTGTATTGTGGGAAAACATATATAATATAAAATGCACCATTTTAACTATTTTCAAGTGTACGGTTCGGGTTGTCATGCCACCAACACCACCATCCACCCCCAGAACACTTCTATTTTCCCAATAGAAACTGTCCCCGTCAAACTCTAACTTCCCGATACCCCCCTCCTGTCACCCCCAGGTAACCTCTATTCTACTTCTGTCTCTATGAATTTACCTATTCCAGGTGCCTCATGTAAGTGGAATCCTACAGTATTTGTCCTTTTGTGCATCTGCTCGTTTTCTAAATCTTATTTTCTGTTTCATCATCTGTTTCATAACAGGAGCTCACCTCACATGATACCATAAAGGGTCATAACTTAGTTTGTGTGATGCTTTGTACCTTCTAAGAATTTTTTTAAAAAGATTTTATTTATTTTTTCATGAGAGACACAAGAGAGAGAGGCAGAGACACAGGCAGAGGGAGAAGCAGGCTCCATGCAGGGAGCCCGATGTGGGACTGGATCCTGGGACTCCAGGATTAAGCCCTGAGCCAAAGGCAGATGCCCAACCACTGAGCCACCCAGACATCCCAACATCTAAGAATTTTGTAACTGATTTGTGTGTTTGAGTCTCATCACAATTCCCGGAGGCAAGCACAAGTCTTAATACCCTCATGAGACTCAAGCCAGAGAATCTAAGTTAGGTTGTGTCAAGTCACACAGCAACTGGCTAAACCACAATCAGGAGCCTGGGTCTGCAACTCTATCGTCTTTTCTAGAGTCTGGCAACGTGTCAGAAGGTGGGGACAATTTCTTTGGTTTCTCTGGAACCTAAACTTGAGGTTCTGGTAACTACATTTCATAGAAGCAAAGAAAGATTCGTGGTGCATTTGTGAGCATGCAGTTAGGGGAGAGCCGCCTCGTGGGGGGCAGACCCACCGGGGAGGGGAGCCATGGGCAGGGGCACCTCACACTCAGTGTCTTCGTAGGAGAGGTCTCCACCTGCTGCCTCCAGCTCCATGCTCCTCAGGCCTGCCGTCTCCATCCAGGGTTTCTCCCAGGGGGATAGTTTAGGATGCACAAGACACGCTCTTCCAAAAAGGTTGGGCATTTCTCCAGGAGCCAGAAAAATCACCCAGTGTGCAAACAGGCTGCAAGACAATCTTGCTTTTCCAAGCTCTGAAATAATCAAGATCTCACTGTGGACATGTTTGCAAACAAGAGGGAAACAATAAGCTCCTTCAACATGTAGAGTTTTACTTGCGGTTCTATTGTGCAGGCCACTCACTTGTGAGGACTTGATCTGCTGCTGTCACTTCGTGAAAAAGCCGGGGAGCCCGGGGCCCTGCTCAGAAATGAGAGCCTGGGAGCCCTGATGGCAAGGGTCAGCCTCCCCTTGCACTAATTCTCTGTTCTCTCGAGGAGGGGAGGTCAGTGGGTCTATTTATTTGTTTATTTGTATTTTAACGTAAGCTCCACACCTAGGGTGGGGCTTGAACTCAGGACCCTGAGATCAAGAGTCGCAAGCTCCGGGCTGGGCAGGGTGCGTTTAAACAAAGGAAAGCCCACCAGAGCTGAGTAACCAGAGAATGGTGAATGCATCTGCTCACGGATCCTCTGGGTTGGAGGGCTTTTCCACTTTAATGTGACAGCTCCATGTATACTGATAATATTCTTTTTTTTTTTTAAGAAAAAGATTTTGTGTATTTATTCATGAGAGACCCAGAGAGAGAGGCAGAGACACAGGCAGAGGGAGAAGCAGGCTCCCTGCAGGGCAGATGTGGGACTCGATCCTGGGACCTGGGATCACGCCCTGGGCCAAAGGCAGATGCTCAATCCCTGAGCCATGCAGGGTCCCTCGTGTGAGTATCCTAAGTACACTTTTAAGGTTAGGACCCAGATTGGCTTTGCAACACAAATACCAATTTTCTGTTGACTCAGTAACTGGGAGGGTAAAGGGGAGCCCCTTGGATGACACGGGGTCCTGTCAGGGAGGCTTCCCAGCACACAGAGCACCGACACCCTGCCACCGACCAAGTCTTGCAGGAGGACAGGTCTTCTGGACAATTCTGTATAGCGTGAGGCCTCTCACCGCCCGACCCTAGAGGCAGAAATGCAAGGCAAGGTCGATGGGGAGGCGGGGATGGGAATCTGAACGAAAGCCAACTGTATACAATTTCTCAGACTTTCATCGCCCACCACCTGACCTGGCTCCTGCTGAGAACCGGGAGTGGCGGCAGTAATAAAAGTGACACGGATGACAGCACACTCTCCTGGGTGCGGCTCCGGGGGTGCGAGTGGGCGGGCACAACTCCAAACATCTCACCTGCAGGAACTCACTTTTAAGGTCTCACACTTCCAAGTGAGGGGGTTTCTAGCATCATTCACGGTTTAGAGGTAAACACACAAAGAGAAGAGAGAGACTCGCTTGCTCCCAGTGCCTGCGTCTGGGCCATGATGGGGGTGGGGGAGCCAGAAGGGTAAGGGCGTTAAAATCACTAAAGTGAACAAAACTGCAGAGACACGGTGAAAGCGTGCAATAGCACAGCTTTTTTTGAGCACTTGTGCAGTGCACCTCCTGACTGCTAATATTTCTATCTGTGGAATCTCTGTGTTGTGCTACAGGGCCTCTCCGTCAACCACATTCTTTAAAAGATGAGCATGGTGTGAATCATTTCTTCATCAGCCAATGTCACTCTGATAGCAGCTGACATCATACACAACATTTGTTTCCCACAGGCATGCAAATATCTTATTTGGGTGTTCAGCAAACACTTGCTGAGCAAGTACGTTAGGGACGTGGACTTCTGTCAGATGGGGCTGGTTATCAGGAAAGGTGTCCTATCTGGTCCATTTGGAGCAGTCTCTCTGTGACATTGTGCTAAAGTCTCTTACAAACATAATTTAATTTAATCCTTACAAAAGGCTGTCCCTAGGACATGGTACTATTATTAACCCTCCCCCTCCTTTTTTTTTTTAAAGATTTTGTTTATTTATTCATGAGAGACACAGAGAGAGAGAGGCAGAGACACAGAGAGAGGGAGAAGTAGGCTCCATACAGGGAGCCCGATGTGGGACTTGATCCTGGGTCTCCAGGATTAGGCCCTGGGCTGAAGGTGGTGCTAAACCACTGAGTCACCTGGGCTGCCCAACCCTCCCCCTTTTTAAATAAAAGAGGAGCATGGGACAGAGAGATATGGGGTAAATCCCACCCCAAGGTCATATGATGCCAAAAAGTGGATTCTCTGCCAATGTTCTGTGGACACACGGTGGTAGTTATGCGAAGAGAGACTTTATTTATGTGGATTTGAAAAGGCAAAATGATGCTTGGAGCTGAAGCTTGCTCAAGAACCACCTAACAGATTGCGATACTCAGAATTTACGAAAATAATATCAGAAAGAAAACCAGACAGTAACTTCTCACATGAACATATGTAAGAGATGCCGAAATCTTAAATAAAATACTAAGTGATTGAGTCTTGAACTGTATTAAGTGAGGAAAACACACCATTCTGGGAATGCAAGGATGGTTTGAGATTAAGAGTCTAGTAATATAATGTTTCATAAGATGAGGAAAAAATAGGATTATCTGAGTATATTCTAAAAATATACTTAACACAACTTAATATCCAGTATTGATTGTAGTTTTCAAAACACTAGTAATAGTCCCTCAGTAAACTGGGAGTAGAGGGGCGCTACTTTAAAATGGCAAAGAATGTCTATCTGAAACTGTCAGCCAATATCATACAACTTACTAGCGATGTGCTTATCATTAATGTGAAGTGGGAGACAGGAATCTGTTAGTTAACCCTGTCCTGGAAACCATAAGTCAATACAGAAACACACAGAGAAGGGGCCCCTGGGTGGCTCAGCTGTTGAGCATCTGCCTTCGGCTCAGGGCGTGATCCCAGAGTCCTAAGACCGAGTCCCGCATCGGACTCCGCACAGGGAGCCTGCTTGTCCCTCTGCCTGTGTCTCTGCCTCTCTCTGTGTGTCTCTCATGAATAAATAAATAAAATCTTAAAAAAAAACACAGAGAAAAAGAAATATTAGAAGCGACTTGTAGAAAGGAGAGGATGAAGTGGTAAAATTTGCAGATATTATACCTTCTTATAAGAGTCAACTGAGAGACTGCCAGAGCTCAGAAGAGAATCCAGTAAGCCTGCTATTCTTAAAAAGAAACACACACACACACACACACACACACAACACACAATCTAATGGAAGTAGGTAAAGAACAGGGATGGGTCGTTCTCAGAAAATGAAATACAAATGGCTCTTAAACATATGGAAAGAGGTTGAGCCTAACTCCTAATCAGAGAAATCACATGAAAACCTCACCAAGACATTGCTCTTCACCTAGCGAACTGGCAAAGCCTGAAAAGTTTAATACCACCTGCGATGGGGGCGAGGGGCTCTCTTGTTCTGTTGGAATGTGGACTGGCACAGCCTTTGCGTAGAGCAAGCTAGCCCCATTTAGCAATATTCCAAATGCCCATACCCTTCGACCTATCAATCCATCCCATATTTGGCATGGATCCTACAGATATACTCACATGTGGGCAAAATGATATGTTACCAAGTTATTTACTTCTGCATTTTTTTCTAAATAGCAGAAGATTAACAACAATTTAAGTGCCTATCAACAGGGGAAGGGCTAACTACATTACGGTGCCCTTACTATGATGGAGAATCTAGTAAAAAAGGAGGAGGGTACTTTACTTTAGCTACTAACATGGGGTAATCTCCAAATTACATGTGACATGAATAAAAGCAAGGCACAGAGCTTTGTTACAGCATAACAAGGAGAACACAGCATGTGTAGGTTTGCATCTGGACTAAATGCCTCCAAACACCTGGATGAGGAACTGACACTATATCTTTAGGGGTGAGGATCTCTGTGGGAGACTTTTTACTCAATAACCTTTTAAGACTCTAAACCTTGGAGCCCCGTGAATGTAACAACATTTCAAAATTAGACCAAAAGATGATGCTATAACTAAACATCTTTTCGATGAACCGTCATCCCCATTAACTAGGTAGAGGAAGTACTGCAATAGGGTCCTATTCACAACAGCCACAAACACAAACTAAACTCTGGAGGCGTGTATTTAAGGAGAAAGGCACAAGACGCGAAACTGCATAATGCATAATAGTGGCTATCCGGGTAACAATATTTATCAAAAGCTTCAAAATTGTATATAACCTTTGACCTAACAATTTCACTGCTAGGGATTGATGCCAGGGAAATAGTCACGGGTGAGAACAAGGGTTAACTGGCACGAATGTTTAGGCCGACCCAAGCTTGTAAATGTAGCACACAGGGAACTGACTGTATGCATGATATTAGGTGTGAAACACGAGTTAAATAAATGATGCTGTATACACATGCATTGGACACCCGTCAGAGTCCCTAGACAGCCTGCTCATTTCTGCCTTCTGGGCTTCATATCTGCCCCCCCCCCAAAGTCACCCTCTTCTACCCACCTTAGACGGGGTACCACAGGGCAGGGCTTCCTGAGTGAACATCAACACACCGGTCGACCCTGCTGTGAGTGTGGGAGACTTAGCTCCTGATGGTGGGCGGGAGGAGGGGGGAGGGTGTCCTCGATCTATTGGAAATTGGGCAGATACACCCCATCTTGCTTCTCTCCTTGGGGAGCTATGTTGTGATAAGGTTCCTCCTTGCAGCCCTTCTGGGGGAAGCTCCTGATGCCAAGGAAACACGTCTGTTGAATGACCTGTTGTATCTATCTGGAGCTTGTCCTGGAATCGCTGCCAGCGTGGTGACTCATCACAGAGCACTGCCTTGCGTTTGTCCTTGTATTTTTTTCTTTCTTTTTCTTACTCTCCAGGCCCTGGGCCTGTATCTCCCCCAAAAACTACCAGTACTTCAATTCTTGCCTAAGGCTGTCTTTTCTAGAAGACTCCTCTGAAGACATCATATACTAAGCCATTATTTAAAATGAGGTTGAAGATTCTATTGTTTGTATATATTTTTCATTTTCTCTATATTATAGGTTTTGACATCTTAAGAACCTTTCTGGCCGGGGAGAAAGGAACCTTTCTTCTGGGGCTGGCAAATTCAGAGATAGCAAATGGCTCAGCCGGAGTATGCCCTCTGCATTCAAGGTAGGTAGTTCAGAGAGCCTTACCTCCTCCTTCTGTCCTGCAGACCCCAGGAGGCAGGACTTTTCTGCTCCAATTATCCCAGGGCAAGGTACAGATTACACCCCTTTTGGAGCCCAGAGCCTGACAAAATCATTCAAACTAGCCAATCCTAAGCTTCTCATCCTGCTCTGTCTTCCCATTCCCAAGGAGGCTCCAATAAAGGCTGTGGCCCAAGTTCTCCCTTTGCTTCTCCCCTCCTGCCTCCTGACCACCCTGGTGCTTCCCTGTGTGACCCCTGCAAGGCATGGTGTACCTCTTGTTTCTAGGACCCAGTGGTATAATAAACTTGACTTTACTGTCCCCTCTTGTGACTGTACTTGCCTGACCATCACACAAAAGAACACTAAACGAAGACTCTTTTATGATACACAAAAACATTCACATTGGGTACATAAAAAAGCACACTTATAAAACAATATGTTTCCGTTCTTGTAAAAAACAAACATAAAATAAAAACATTTGGAAGAAAAATGCCAACATATTGATGGTAGTTAATATTGGAGGTAAGATTGTGAGGATTTTTTTTGTACTTTTATTTCTGCATTTTCTACATTTATTAAAAAAAAACAACCAAAAACATTTGTGCCAGTTATCTATTACTGCATTAAAAATGACCCCCAAAACTTAGTGGGTTCAAACAGCTATTTGTCAGCAGCTCTGTGGGTCAGCAGTTTGGGCAGGGCTCAGCTGGGTAGTTCTGCTAGTCTTGCCTGAGTCCTTCTGGTACCTCTCCTGGGCGTGTTTGGTCCACAGTCACCTAACCTGTCTGGCAGGTGGTATTGACCATCGACTGGGCCTCTCCCTCCAAATGGTCTTTCATCTGCAGAGTGCCAGCTGGGGCTTTATTCCACGACAGCGGCTTCCAAGAGGGTGGACCTACAAGCTGCAAGGCCTCTTAAGACCCATGTTCTGTGCTCACACAACGCCACTTCCAGCTCAATCTCTTGCTCAAGGCAAGTCACAAGGCCTGCCTAGATCTGAGGGTGTGCCAACAGGCCCTTCTGCTGGCTGGGAGAAGTGATGAAGTGCCAGGGTGAAGGGGCTAGCAGCATACAGGGATGGAGGGACCGATCAGAATCTCCTTGTAAACAATGGCAAACATGCTGCCACAGCATTTCAAGAACGTTTTCAAAGTTTCTTCTAGTTTGTGTACCTATTTTGAGACAGCAATCACAAGGAGGCTTTCATATGGATCATTTTGTGCAGGACTCAAGATTCTAATGGGACTTGAAAGACAAATTTAAAAAGTATTAAGTAAGTCCTATAGTGGAGATAGATATATATATATATATATATATTTTTTTTTTCCCCCAAAATAGATTGGCTCTTCTCTCCATCAGTTTGAATTACTGAGATTTGTAGCATACATATCAGGGAAAGAAAACTTCTTTAATTTAGTTCCTCGCTGCCGGACAGATTGTCAGATTTGTGCTGGTGATTAAAAAATGGATTTCTCACAATTTTGCAATTAAAAACCCTACCCACTTTCCATTCCTGATTATGTGATGGGATAGGAGACATCTCTGAGTAGCTTAATATTATTAGATCAGCAAGAAGATGTCTAACATGACTCAGTGTTGTTCTTGAGAAATAATTAGCTACTTAAGTGGAATAGACCTCCACGGAATACAAGTCTATCTCTTTTATAACATTTAAATTTGGAGGCTTAATTATCCAGTGAAAAATAGTCGCTTTAGCACTTTAGTCCACTTGGCTATATATTGACATTATTAAAATGCTTTCCTGGTCTTTATGCAAATTGCTTTTTTTTTTTTAAACCAATTTATCTCCTAGCAACCCAAAGTGAAATAAGCACTGAAAAATGACATCTCAAGAAGACTTTGGGCTCTTAATCCAAGTAAATTCCTCGGGTTTATCTGTTGATTGTCTAAATGAGCAAATGGATTTGTGCCCACAGGTGTGTATGCAACTGAGTCACTTCTTTCAACTCAACTTTTAAGCAGCTAATTCCGTGGCCAAGTTCACACAAATAGACGGGAAGATCTACTGCCTTTGGTCACCAATTCTAATCCGTAAGTCTGCACTCAGCTGAAAGGGAGAACAGAATGTGAAGTTACTTTGGTGAACTTGAGAGTTGGCCATGCCAACTTTCTCCATGCCAACTTGGGGTACACCAAAGTTTCTTTCTCTTACTGGAGATGCACCTTGGCTGCGGGGACCCATCAGCCACCTCTCCTCCCAGAGCTTTAGCTTCCTCCTCTGTGCAATGTGCACCAAGTCTATGTTCCAGGCTCAAGGCTGAGAAGGTGGAGTCAGACAATGGGCACGAACCATGGTTTTTCTCTTGGATGACGCAGCGGCCAGGATGGAGGCTACAGGCCTAGCAGTGACCTGCAGGTCACCACCGTTGTCCTGCCAGCCCAGCTTCCTCGCCTAAGGCTGTGTCCCTTTGCTTCCTGACTCAGGTGCCTTGCCATCAGAGGGCACTCAGGGCCTCTTCCTCCTGCTGGTCCCTCCACACCATCCCTAAGCTGGAGGGCTGGGGTCACAGTGTGGGGAGCCCCCTGCTTGCCCCTGTAGAGCAAGTGTCACTGCAGCCTTGGGACTGGGGCTCGGGCTCCTGCTCCTGCTGTGGCTGCAGGCTCTCCCTGATGGGTATCCCCAGCCAGTGGCACCCCCAGGGCTGCCGCCTGTCAGACCTGCTCATGTCCAAGAAAGAGGATGCATGAGCCTGGACAAGGTCAGAGGTCCACTGCCCCACAGCACCAGTCCGCAACCACTGCCCTCACAGCCTGCTCTGTGGTCACTTGCCCACTTGTTCTTTTCCAGGACTCTTGGAGCATGACAGAAGCCCAGTTCGATCCCACAAGTTTAGGCAAAAAGGTTTTTTTTGTTTAGGCAGCTTCCCCGTGTTGTGTGCTGTGCCAGCTGGAGAAAGCACAGGTGGGGAAGCAGCAAACCACTGGACTTGAGGCTGGACGTGGACCCCAGCTGCTGCTGCTGGAGGCCCCGGGTGGGCCTTACACTGTGGCAGGGGAAGTGACACTTTCTGCTCTGGACCCAGATTGTCCTGGGGACTCTGTATCTCCTCTCTCTGCATCTTCTGGTTGCTTTGCTCCCTCTGACAGCAAGGGGATTTTCTTCAGGGAACTGGATCACAATGCCTTCCAGGCTGACACCCATTCAGATCATGGAGGACTCTAGCCAGCAAAGTCCCAGGGAAGGGCTCTGATTGGCCTGTGTGGGTCATGTGACATCCCTGGACCAATCACAGTAGTCTAGGTGCTGAAGGATTCTGATTGGTGCAGAATGGGTTATTTGCCTACTCCTGGTCAGAGGGATGGGGTTGGTTCCAGAAGAGAGGGTGTGAGGCTGCAAGGAGCACTTGGGTGCTTTGCACATTAGACATTGGCCAGGACCAACCCAAACAGTTGGTGGGCTTCAGACAATTTGAATTCCGGGCAGGGAAGGTTTGGGGTCTTGATCTTTCTCTCTCAGAAGGCTGCTGGACCCTAAATTTAAAATTTCCCCTTTCTGCCTCTCTATCAATCTTCTAGCTCTATATATCAATGATTTCTCTCCTCCTCTCTCGCTCTTTTACTTCCAACTCACCAGGCACTGTTAGGAAGGCACTTGTAACTCCTAAGCTCCATCTAGTTGGGTGTGTTTCATGATGTTCTAGGAAAACTCTGTTCTTCCATTCACCAAGCACGAGCATAATTTGGAGAAAAGCTTTTGATAAAGGATACTACCACAAAGGAGCAAATGGATAATTTTAAAATATTTTTCACACCTTAGGGCAATTGACATTTTAGATTCATGCTTTTACTCTCCCTTACCAGAAATCAGACTTTCGCTTATTTGACCTTAATGAATGTTAAGGGAATTCTTTCATCGCTCAAAGACAAGTGTGATATGTAGGAAGCTACTGGTGAAAACCAAGGGGACAATGACTGGTATGAAACTGACACTCCAACATATCACTGCCCATGCCTAACAGAAAACATGTCTTTTCAGAATCGGATGTTCATTCATTCTTTCATTCAACTAATATTTATTAAGTAACCAGAAGGGGGATTGCTAAGTAGCACTGAGTAAGATCAACCACATTTCCTGCTTTGAAGGAGCTTACTTTGAATTGGGGAGATAGCAGATAAGCTTGCATGAATGAAAAAATAAGATCCTTTCAAGAGTGAATGTGCTAGACATGCAATAAAGCCGAAAGTAGCCGCAGAGGCCTCACCAAGCAAGATCTTGACTTTGGGTCGAGAGTTGAATGAATGGTTGGGAGCCCTTGGTGTGATGAGCTGGGGAGAAGCAGTAGAGGCAGGAACCAATTTGTGGTGTTGGGAAACTAGAAGGGAGGCCTGAGTGGCCTGGGTGCAGTGTAAGAAAGGGAAAGGGTAGGGAGTCAGAAATGGATTCCATTTGTAGGGCCATGGGCCATGATGAAGAGTGAGGGTTTTGATTCAGAGTAATAGGAAGCTGTGGGCAGGAGGTTGATACTTGAGGTTCCAGCCTTTGAAAGATCCTCCTTGCTTTTGTGAGGCTGACCTGCAGGAGTGCAGGTGAGAGCTGAGCAGGTGGTAGCAGGGGAGAGTCTAGAGGTAGAACAGGTGGTTTTCGCTGATGGGCAGGATAAACAGGGTGAAGAATGGGAGGAGACGGAGGACATGGCACCCTCTTCCCTCAGTGCTGCTCAAGGAAAGCTGAGCCTGTTGGCCGCCGAGTGAGCCCGTAGCCCAACTTGGCTGCATGTGGCGAACTGTGTTTTCTGAGTCACTGACAGTACCTGGGTTCTGTCTGTGTTAACTAGGGGGAAAAATCTGAGTCAGAGAATGACATAAAATTTAGTCTTGTTACAATTTAATTCCAGTTGAAATGTCGTTTCTGTGCCAGCAAACAAGCTCTACTCCATCACTATCTTTGTGTGACCTGGGGATTTATTTTCACCATCCATAGTAGTCAAGTTGAGCTAAACCAGAATTTGGTTTGGATGTGAATTTCAATTAAGCAGCTTCAAAGCCCGTGGGTTTGGATGCACATATTATCAGCAGCTCTCAGAATAGCATCCTGTCCTCACCTGAAGCTGGAAGTGCCTTGCAAAAACCCTATTACCACCCACAACTCACAACAAATTTATGGATTCTCTGGGAAGGCACTCCTTTCCCTGCAGGACTCTGTGGCAGGAAAACATAACCCTCCCCTGGCTCTGGGACTGTCCCGTGAGCTGGATTACTTAAAAAAGCGGGGTGGGGGGGGGGAATTGCCTTTGGTGATAAATGACTATAACTGATACAAGCATTTCACATAGAATGTGTCATCTGTTCGTCTCGGCAGCTCTGCACGGGTCACAGAGGCTTGTGCCTTTAATCTTTCTTTCTCCTCTCTTTGCTCAAATTCCCCTAAATTAAAAAAGCCCTCCTTCCAGCTTCTTGTGCAGGCTACACATTCTTCTGCCAAAGAGCTGGAGTGGGAAAGGAAGTGGATTTGTGCAGGGCATGGAGTCAAAGGAAATAACATGAGAAAATCCTTCTGTTATAATTTCAAGTAAAAAGAGCAGGATGCAAAATCGTCTATACGATATGGTAGCACCATATTCAACATGTACATGTGCCCAGAGAAAAAGGACTTGGAGGAGGAAATATTCCATGGTGTTAACTGCGGTTGATTTGGGGTGACAGGATGACGGGTGATGTTTTTGATCTGAATTTGTAATATTTTCCATGATTTAAAATAATGAATATTAGTAGTAGATGTTTATTGTCTTGTTCATTCAGAAGAAACTAGAAAGCCTCTTCCTCTGCTTCAACTCTCGGCCTCGGCTGTGGGCTGCCCATCACCGCATCCCATCCCTCTGAGTTCAAGGGATAGAGACATATAGGATCCGAATAGAACCAGTAATGCTGCCCCATTCCCTGACCCCAGCTCAGAAACGGGCATAGGACTCGAGCCAGGTCATCCCGCCTCCTTCCCCTGGTCCAGTAAGTGGAAGAGAAAGGCAGGCCAAAGAGTCAGAGCGATGCAGTGCGGGGAAGACATAACGATGCCACGGCTGGCTTTGACGATGGAAGGGGGCCACAAAACAAAGTATGCCGGCAGCTTCCAGAAGTCTGAAAAGCAAGAAAATGATTCACTAAAGAGTCTCCAACACCTTGACTTTAGCTGGGGGACTTCTCCCCAGGACTGTAAGATAATAAACTTGTGTTGTTTTAGGTCACGAAATTTGTGGCCATTTGTTGCAACAAGCAGGAAGAAACTCATACAGAAGAAGAGAAGCCAACTCCAGATGTGGGGTGTCTGAGCTTAGTCAAAATGTTAAGGCACACACAGCTGCAAGGCAGCTGCAAACTCCACCCTGGGAAACTTGGGGGTGAGCCTTCCTCTCCCACTCCAGCCAGGATATCCAGCAGATGCCGTGGGTTATGGGGCTCCAAGCACACATCTCAGGTCTGTGAGTGCTCACAGGGCCTTGGGATAACTGAGGTGCTGTTGTGCAGAGAGGCAGTCCCTGTGGGGTGGCAAAAGCAGGCCATCTTCCATCCAGGATCTGTGGGAATAGGGTGCCTGGGGGCAGAGGGGGCCTGCTGTGTGGGAGCATCGGTGCCTTGGAGGTCAGCTGAAGGGTCATGGGCAGGGAATGAGCACTGCACTGGCACCTTGGGCCCCAGGGGTTTTTGGGGAAGGTCAATGCTAAGGTACCCTCCCATCCCCGTTTCCACCTCATGGACGCTGAGTTAAACCCAGCCAAGGCAAGAGATGCCTGGTGGCTCAGTTGGTTGAGCTATAGACTCTTGATTGCGGCTCAGGTCGTGATTGCAGGGTTGTAGGATCGAGCCCTCCCCCACCCTCCCCCACACCCCGTTTGGTGTAGAGACTACTTAAAAACAAAATAATTAAGGGATGCCTGGGTGACTCCATCAGTTAAATGTCTGACTCTTGATTTTGGCTCAGGCCCTGATCTCAGGGTTCTGAGATTGAGCAGTGCATCAGGATCCACGCTCAGCTTGGAGTCTGCTTGTCCCTCCCCCTCTGCTCCTCCCCTCACCGTGCATGCTCTTTGTCTCTCTCAAATAAATTAAATTAAATTAAATTAAATTAAATTAAATTAAAATCTTTAAACCAAAAATACCAAATAACACCAATGTCACAAGCTCTTAAATAAAACATGCTCCATCCTTCTTGCTTTGAGGCAAGATACTTTCTTCATAAGAATAAGTTAAAAATGTTTAAATATGTAGATGTATATTAAATATTAACACATTAAAATGTTATCATATATTAAGAATATGTTTGACTACAGTTTCTACATGACAGAAAGTTGGCCAAAATATCAAAGGTGACCAAATTTAATTATTATTCTGTGTCAAGTAATGGATGGGTGAGTAATAAAGAATCCATAATTCATAAATTATATTCTTATTTAATAAAATGTATATTTCTGACCTTGATTTCAGCAAAATCACTAATTACATTGTTTTAATAAAGATTTTCACATACTTTATGTATTCCCTGGAATAATGTCAAATGAGACATGTCTTGAGCTATCAGAATTCCTAGTTTCTTTTTTTTCCAAGATTTTATTTATTTATTCATGAAAGACACAGAGAGAGAGGCAGAGGCATAGGCAGAGGGAGGAGCAGGCTCCCTGAAGGGGAGCCTGGCGCGGGACTCGATCCCAGGACCCCAGAATCATGCCCTGAGCCAAAGGCAGAAGCTCACCCGCTTCACCACCCAGCCACCCCAGAAGAATCCCTAGTTTCTATTAATTTCACATTAGAGAAACTTTGCTCTATGAATAACTGCTTACCATCAATATACTTCTTCAAGCAATACTTAGATTCTAAAATGGACTGTGATTATACATACCATGTTCATATATTATAATGGAATCACATATGATAAATTATGTTAGAAAATATTATGTTCTATATTTTATATTTATTATGTATTATATACATATTATATATTATTCATATATTATACATATAAATATCATAATATATAATCTATATTATAAAATGTAATTTTATCATATAAATCACTATCACTTATTTAGCAATTTTATCATCTCTTAAAAGCAATGTCTAGATTAATATTTCTTAAATTCTTTCAAAATGTTCAATACTGGTATATTACAAAGAGAACTGCAAATAACAGTAAAATGCTCAATTTTTTCCAATTTTAACTGAGAGTATTCCTTGATCCATAATGACCAGAAAATATTCTCTCTAATAACTAATTTGGGAATTATTATTTTTTTTAAATTTTTATTTATTTATGATAGTCACACAGAGAGAGAGAGAGGCAGAGACATAGGCAGAGGGAGAAGCAGGCTCCATGCACCGGGAGCCCAACGTGGGATTCGATCCTGGGTCTCCAGGATTGCGCCCTGGGCCAAAGGCAGGCGCTAAACCGCTGTGCCACCCAGGGATCCCTAATTTGGGAATTATTTTTATGTGGATATTCATAGTTATTCAATCAGTTCCATTTCTTTGTTCTAATTTCCTTACATTTTAATGAACTGCCACATAATTTGCATGTATTTTCCTTTGATGAAGAAAATTCATTTTCTTTAAACTTCCAAAAATGCTTTTTAATAATTAAAAAGTGAAGTAGAGGGACACCTGAGTGGCTCAGTTGGTTAAGTGGCTGCCTTCAGCTCAGGTCAGGATCTCAAGGTCCTGGGAAGGAGACCCAGGTCCCAGCTCAGCAGGGAGTCTGCTTCTCTCTCTCCATTTGCACCCCTCCCTCGCCCTCCCCACTTGTGCTCTTTCTCTAAGTGAATAAATAAAACCTTTTTAATAAAAGAAGTAGCTATACTTAAATTATTTTTTTCCTTTGGAAACTTCTGATAATATTATTAAGAGCAAGCAACAATAAATATATACTCAACAACAATGGATAATGCAAATTCAAAATTGATTTCATTTTCCATCCATTTACTTTTTCAGTGGATCTTCTGTTCTTTTGCTTAATTCTTCTTGTGTCTTGTTTAAGTTAAATCTAATTGCTTGAGCGGCATTTATTTGGCATTCTCATTTTAAATCTTAGGTTGTAGATTAGATCTGATACATGTTTGATCAAGCTGTTCCCTTTTTGGGCAGATCTAGAAAATACCCTTTATATATTTGTTTAATTATTCTGAAGAATGCATCACTAGCTAACTTGAGACCATGTGTCTCAGTAACAAAGTCAAATTATAAGCTACACATGGGATGCTTCTGACTTCTTGGCCAAAAAATTTGGGGCCATACATTTTTTTATTTACTATGTTTGATGTATTCTCAACATTTTTAGAAGTAATCTCTACACTCATTTGGGACTCAAATTCATGACCCTGAAATCAAGAGTCACGTCCTCTACCAACTGAGCCAGCCAGGTGCCGCTCCTCAACAAGCTTTTAAATCAATGCCACAAACTGAAAGTTATTTTTCCAGTTCTTGAATAAAAAAACTTCTAGGAATAAAGACAGTGTGATACGTTCTTGTTTTCTTCTTCAACAATACATATAATCAATGTTTGTTGTTTGACGTGACTTTTGTCAGTGCATCTAGTTGCACTGAGCAATGTTTACTTGTGTTTTTATTATATGTAGGATTGATTCTCTCACTTTCTTACCTACTGAATTAGTCATCTCATTTTGAATTATTCCATCCTGAAGAGTGATCGTTTATTTTATTACTTTTATCCATCTCACATTTTTGGCCATCCTAGCCTAAAAATTGGGATTATATCTATTATACCTAGAACATTTTTATTGCTTTCTGTAAATATTGGGGCTTCAGTACTGTAAAAAGCACCATAACTCTTGGCTAAACATGGAGTCCAAAATCTATCACTGCAGAAGATCACAATAGTGTTGTAGACTGGCATTTACTAGTCTCTGTTGATCATCATTAGTGGTTTGGTCTCTATTCATCATATTCTTTGATTTTTAGTACTTGCATATGTGTACTTTTCTCATACGTGTGCAAATGATGTTTTGTGTTATTTTAATAAAAAATCCAAATGTTTCTGGCTATAGATAACATCTTTGGCCAAAGCTGATCTTGAAAATCAGTTGTGAATTATGTAACACGTAACAAACTACTTTGTCTTTCACTTTGGAATTTGAAAACCTGCTTTTAGAGGTTCTTTCTCCATTTGAAAGAATGTTAGTATAAAGTGAAATATTCAGTTCTCTGCCATGCTCATCCAATGAAAAATTGGATTTGCTAATTTGAATCGGATTGTGTTTTGCTAGAAACATTCTCATGCTGTCAAAGAGGTTTTGACGCCATTTTTAGTATCGTCCTACAATAAATGAGGGAAGCTCCAGAGATTTCTCTTTCTCATCCAATTTGCTAATTTCATGAATGGATTTTTCTTCATCTTCCAACAGACAGGCCAGAGTTGCACTTGCTGCTTCTGAGTTGTGAATTTGTTATGAACAATCCTCTTTTTCATTCTCATTGCTTTGATCAGTAATTAAATCTTCATGTAGTGGAGAATATGAGGTCCTAGGGATTTCCTCTGACCTCTTGAAGTTGTGAATTTGATTAGAATAATTTTCTCCCTCACTTTCATTGTTTTGATCAGTAATTAAAACTTTATTAAATATAGAATTTCTGATGTCTTACTAGCAAATTTTATGTGGGTCATGCCTGACATAGACTTCTCACTTTAATTGTTTCTAGCTTTAAAAAATTTATGCAGATCACTTATTTGAAGGTATTCTTTTTTTCTTTTCAGGTTTTTTTCTTTTCTGAGCTCTACGATCTATTTTTTATTCCTATCATGATCTTGCCTCATATTTGCTCTCTGTGATTTAAAGATTTAAAATGGAATGTAGTTGTATCTAGAGTAAGTACAACTTAAATATTTTTATATGGAAAAACAAATGAAAGCAAATGTGACCCCAAAAAATCAACATTATTTTTCATGTTTTTAAAAGTCACTTTCTTTTAAATTATTAATATCCATGATATTTATTTTTTAAATTTTTTTAATATCCATGAAATTTAAAAGGAAAAATAGAAAAATATCATTAGCAGGTATAAAAAGTCAAACTATTTTTTAAGAGACAAATTTCTACGTAATTTTGAAAGTCTAGCTAATCCCATCATGTAGTCTATAAAAATAGATTGCTTTTGGTGCTAGCATTCAGTTCACCTAGTTGCAACCACAGGAGATGGTGCCATGCTTCATGCCTGGTATATCTAGATCTACATGTATGCAAATTTAAGGGCAATATGAATTATTTAACTACTGCTAAGTGTTCTTTAGCACATCTGGGCCACAAATTGGAATACAAAGAGAAGCAAGAAAATGGACTCTCAGTATCACAAAAAATGCTTCACTGTGCGAGAATCTCTGGTGTTCATCCTATCTGGGAGGATGGATTTGACAAGGGAATTAATTAGTCCTTTATCTTACCTAAGCACTTCTGCTGCTCAAATCTTCTCCTGTTTTGAAGCTGTGTCTATTTCTGACATCCACAGGCACAACACACAAACCTTCGTGGCATTTGGGCTCAGGTACTTTTCGTTCTGAGGACATAGGGCGAGAGATGTAGAGATGGGCCTGAGCTGTTTCCACCTGAGTGGATGTTTGGGGCTGGAGGTGGTGCTACTAATATCACCTGTTGGACCTCCCCCCAAGACAGCGGCACCCGAGTGTTCTCTGAAACATCACTATGTGTGTGTTTGTGACGTGCGAAGCCCTCAGAAATTCAGAACTAAGAACTAAGGCCTTCTACCATAGATCCAAACTAAACTACTTAAAAAAAAAAAAAAAAGATTCTAAGCAATCTTTACACCCAACATGGGGATTGAACCTGTAACCCCCAGATCAAGAGTCACATGCTCTATACTAAGCCAGTCGGGTGCCCCAGACTAAGCTACTATCTAAATAGGCCACACATCCCAGGTTCTGTGTCAGGTGCTGGAGTCAGAGTCTAGAGGCATCGAGTGCCCTTCGGGGCAAGGAAACCAGAAAGGTGTATGGACCAGGCAACATGGGAGATGCTCTTGAAGAGTGAGAAATCACCAGGGAGAAGGGAGGGAAACAGACCATTTAGAGGGAATAGTCTGCACACACACAGATTGATGGACGGCTGTGATGTCTGGGTGTGAACATGGCCAGAGGGCAGAGGTCCAGGGAGCCAGGGACACACAACCCCTTGGAGAGGTCAGAGGCCTCATTTTGAGTGACCTTGTGGCCGGGAAGGAGTTGGCTCTTCATCCTACAGGCATTAGCCTGATGTGATCGGATGCGTCATGTTGGGGAGGGACCCGTCTCCTCTGCCTTCTCAGAGCAGTGCTGGGGAAATTAAACTAACAAAGAGAGACTAGCAGGAGAGGAAACCAGACAAAATGACACATGTGCACAGGGGTTTTAGAAGAATGTGAGTCAGAAGATGGCTAGAATCCGTGGCTTTTGTCCCATCTGATAGGGGATGGGGAGGGGAGTGGGGCCCTTCTAGGAGAACGAATGCCTTCTTCCAAGATGGGAGAGAGGGCACTGATGGAGGAGCCAACAACGTCTTGGAAAGATAAATGGCCCCTTAGGAGGACAGATGGGAGATGTGATAGTCGGGTGCCAAAGTCAGTTGGGGTCAGAGAAGATTAGAGGTGATCAGGGGAGGGGATGTATGACCACTGAGCTCCTTCAGGGAGGCTCTGCTTTTAGATCAGAGATTTCAGGAACACAAATGCCTTCAGCTCAAGATAATTTGACAGTGGTTTATTCTGAATCCCTGCAATAGTGTGGCGATTGCCTTGAAATAAAGGGAATAGAGAAAAGAAGCCCCCTGGGGGAGCCGACCGTGGATGAGTGCAGGCAGGAGGTACTAAGGCCAAGGTGGGTGCTCCTTACAGTTAAACAGGCACACGACGCAGCTGGGGGTCTGGTTAAAATGCGGGATCTGATCAGAAGGTCTGGGCTGGGGCCTGAGATTCTGTGGCTCCTGAGCTCCCCGGTTCTGTCTGCTGATGCTCTGCTCCCTGGACCCCCCTTGACGCAGGGATGGCTGGGACCGAAGCAGGAGGAGGAGCTGAGACAGGAAGGCACGTTCTTGACTCTGGCTGCTCAATACCATCATCTGCCTGGACCAGAACCCTCGCATTCGAGTTGTAACGGGGTGGACTTGGAGATCAGAGTCTTGTAAAGCTCCCCAGGTGATTCAAACTGCTGGCAAGGTTGGGTGGTGGGGCTCCGAGCTGGGGGTGGCTGAACTCAGGTTGGGGAGGCAGGCCGGTGCCGCCCAGGAAGTGCTCCAGCTCCTGATGTCTGAGCTGGCCCCTTCCCCTGCACAATGGCTCTGCCTGGCCCTGGTGGGGACAGAAGGACAAGCAGAAGACACACCTGGCAGGACAGAAATGATGACCACTTTCCTCTCCATCGGCTTTGTTATTTTCCATTGTGCTGTCTTCCTGGGACACCGTCTTCCTGTGTCTGATTCCTCGTGGGGTCAGAAAGCAAAAGCAAAAATCTGCTGTTGTTTTCCCATGATTGGGTAAACAGCCTTGAACCCTGGGCCTCCACCACCAGCCGCAGGAGACTGAGCTAGGCCAACAACAAAAAAAAAAACCCGCAAAAAAAACGAGCCTTAAAAAGCCCATTGTTTTCTTCTGTTTTAAAGACTGTCAATTGCTTTTTCTAATTACAAAAATTATATGGGCTCATTGTAAAAACTTTCAAACATGATGATAGGTAAAACCAGAAAGGGCCAGTCGCCAGCATCAAGTTATCAAGTTGTTTTATCTTAATTTCCATTACAAAAAAAAAAGAAAGAAAGAAAGAAAAAGAAGAACATCACCCGAAAGCAGGGCCCTGGAGCTCACACACGTTGGAACAAGAGCAGCCTCCTCGTCAAGCTCTGACTGCATCAGGCATTTGCTTTTTGACTTCCAAACTTTCGAAATGTGAAGCTGCTCTCATTTCCTCACCTGGAGTGATCACTACTTAATGGTAGTGATTAACTCTCCAGCTCAGAAGGCAGCTAGTGATTAAATAACAACCTCCTGCCACGTTATCCTTCTCCAAAACAATGTGCTCCCCAACCCCGGAGTTCTCCTCCCTTCAGCCAGGCCCTGGCTTCGGGGCAGGTGGCACCAGCAGTCCCCTGGGCAGGGCGGGTGGGCGCCAGACCTCACAACCAGCTTCTCTCACTGGGGTTTCAGGACCATGGTGGCCACACTTTCCAGTGTTTCAACTCGCTTTCTCTGGTTCAAAGCCCACAAGTTTGTGCTCACGATGAAATCCCGTCATAAATCTGTGAATGGAATTAATGAAATAAAACATAGATTATTTTTAAAACATTGTATTGGCATCACTGGGGGACATCTGGGGAAGATATTAAAATTCTGTAAATTCTTGAGGATGCCAGAGGAAGGGAGGGGAGAGGCAGGCAGGACTGAGGAACGAGGCAACAGGCTTCTTTCACCAGAGACAGAGAGCGGGGGAACAGAGCCTGCGTGGGGCTGGGGCGCACACACCTACCTGTATGTGCTCCCAGTGGAACTAAGAAGGAGATGGATCCTTTTGGAAGTACCTCTTTCAAAGGGCTTAAGGGATTCATGCAATGATTGAATGAAGCAAGCGGGGAAGGAATGAGGCCTGGATGACAATCTAGCAAGAGGAGGACAGTCTCGATGGGGTGATGATGAACACTACCACAGAGGTCTATAGATGGAATATTCTAGCCAGAATGAACTCTTCCCCTTTTCTCACCTCGTTTTACTTCCCTCCAGAAGGTCAAGAGAATTTCATCAGTTAAGATAATTTAAGGTTAATCCCTTTTAATACTCAGTGGCCGCTCTCTGTACCCCATTGGTTCGTCTGATGCAATTCATTCCGTCCCCCTTGACCATGAATCCTGAGCTCTCTGGCTGATGAGTGAGAGCTCTGCTCAGGATGAGCCCACCTGCAGTGACAAGGTGAATTTTCAAGTGGATCCCAGTTTCCCACAACACATACCGCTCTTGCAAGCGGCCCTCGTTCCCTTGTGAGCAATGGTGCCATTTTGCTTGGAGCAGTTGATCTCCGATTATAGGGTTTGACAAACCTCGTGCCCTGGTGAATGGGTCTCACCTTTCGGGTGCTATTTACTCTTCAGAGTGTCCCGTGGGAGCTCTAGAATATAAAATGGTTCCCATTTAGCCATTTCTCATCTTCCTGAGCCATTGCCACCCATTTGAACTGTCAGTGAATCAATTCAAGCCACAGCTCGGTTATGCTGATTTTTAAAATAAGTTGGGATCAAATTATGATAGAGTATGTCCCTGATGGGAGCTGGGAAAGGGCCGTGTGTTTTTAGACCCACTCTAATCAACCACAATTGACTGGATGATTCAGGTAGAAATGGGATCTCCTTCCACCCAGATGATCCAGGTAACTCAGGCTGTGAACTTTGGTGCGCTCTGGTAGACGCTGATCGTAGACGATTCACATACTTGTCATCAAGTGATAACCAAATACTTTGCAAAAATTACTACCATCGGAAGTCTTGATCTCTTTGTGTTTGTGATGCTCAAAAACCCATCACAAAAGCTCTCCAAATATATTAAGTGAAAAATACAAGGTTTAGAACAATGTATGCAATATGCTACCATCTATGATTAAGGTATGGGGAGAAGGCATATTTGCATTGGACGGTAAATGCTTTAAACTCTCTGGAGGGAGAAAGAAAACAGAAGCACAAACAGAAATCTAGTAATCCTGGTCTCCTGCTGGGAGAGATGGGAAATTAACATCATTTTGAGATTTTTTTCAGTGTTTGAACTATAGAAATGAATAGTTTGGCAAAAAATCAAAAATTATTTAATTAAAAAAACCCTTCATACCACGCATTGGCTATTAGGGGCTAAACGAAGGAAGGCTGTGTTTAGATGCCCCACTGGCTTCTCTCTATTATTTTCTTTAACTGGAGGGAATACTTTGGGCAGAAATAAGGACTGATGTATTTGCCATCTCTCACAAACAACTCAAGGAGAGAACTTGACTGTCCAGCCTGAGGTAGAGGAAGAAACCTCATCCCTTGGAAGATCACTGGCCAATCTGTAGAGTGCATAGCACAAGGCCTCGTGCCCCAGTGTACACTTAACTGGTTAAATTAGCAAATTTCATGTTACATAGATTTTATCATAATCTCAAAACTTAATATACAAACCGCCATTGAATTTTATACTTTAAATGGGTAAATTATATAGTATGTGAGATATATCTCAGTAAAGCTGTTAAAGCAAATCAGGCAAAAATCTGCCTTTCTCCAAGTTCTTGTAAGCTCTCTGGAGGCAGAGCCCAGGTCTTCGACATACTCATATCTCATATTTAGGAAGGCTGGTTGAATGATGATTCAATTAGCCATAGGAAGAGTTCAAAGTAACCTACTAATGCTCTCTGGCTTGTATTGGGAGCCACCCCTGTACAATTATCTGGATCTTCATTTTAGTAATCTAGTTAATTTTTTCTTTTAGTTTTTTATGATTAAAAACAAAACACGAAACCTTCTTATGTCTCTACTTACAAAGAAATCACACTCAGCCACAACAACAAAAAATCAATTAAAAAATGGGCACAGGATCTGACTAGACACTTCTCCAAAGATGATGTACAAGTGGCTAGCAGGTACATGAAAAGCAGCTCAAGATCACTCATCACCAGAGAAATGCAAATCAAAACCACAATGGGATATCACTCCATACCCACCAGTATGGCCACTATCAAGAAACCCAAAGAGCAAAATAACAAGTGTTGGTGGGGATGCAAAGATATTAGAACCTTTGCACACTGTTGGGCGACTGTAAAAATGATGGAACTCCTGGAGAAATTCCACAGAAAGCTAAAAACAGAACCGCCACATGATCCAGCAGCCCCAATTCTGGGTATATATCCAAAAGAATTGAAATCAGGATCTTGGACACCCAGGTATTTGGGCACCTGTGTTGATAGCAGTACTATTCACGATTGCCAAAAGGTGGAAGCCACTCAAGTGTTCATCGACAGATGGATGGATACACAAAATGTGGTCCATCCACACAGTGGAATATTATTCAGGCTTAAAAGGGGGATCCCTGGGTGGTGCAGCAGTTTGGCGCCTGCCTTTGGCCCAGGGCGCGATCCTGGGGACCCGGGATCGAATCCCACATCGGGCTCCCGGTGCATGGAGCCTGCTTCTCCCTCTGCCTGTGTCTCTGCGTCTCTCTCTCTCTCTGTGACTATCATAAATAAATAAAAATTTAAAAAAAATACATTTAAAAAAGGGATGGAAGCCCTGTCATATGCTACCGCATGGGATAAGCCTTGAGGACGTTATGCTAAATGAAATAAGCTAGTCACAGAAACACAAATGCTGTATGATTGATTCCATTAACATGAAGTATCTAAAGTAGTAAAATTCAGAGATGGAAAACATGGTGGTGGTTTCCAGGGGAAGAGGGAGGTTGTTCAGTGGATACAGGGCTTCAGGTTTACAAGACAAAAAAGTTCTGGAGATCTGTTTCACAACAATATGAATATACTTACCACTGAACCGTACCCTTTAAAAGAGTTAAGATGGTAAATTTTATGTTTTTTTTTTTTTTGCCAAAATAGAAAAAAATCAGCTGTAAGATTGGCAAAAGGTTGCCAGTAATTGAAGCTGATGGGTACCCTGAGATTCATTATGCTGCTCTATTTTAGTAGATGCTTGAAATTTCCTATAACATAGAGTAACTAAGAAAAGAACACAGTTCTTTTAGCAAAAGCCACACTGAGGAAGACCCATTGGGCATCTGGAGTTATGAAACATCCAGAGGGATTTAAGATGCATGAGTTTGGGCGGACACATAGTGCTGCACACAGGACACTTCCAGCATCCAAGGGGCAAGAGACTGCTTGGTGCTGCCCGTCAGACCCCGGACCACATCTGCTAGGACCTTAGCGACAGAAGGTGGCATGTTTTGGCTCTTCAGGTTCTTCTAACACGCTAGGATAATCTGAGCATTATCCCGATTTGATAACTCTCTACTGGAGTGATGCAAATAATACCAATTATAGGACATGTATTTTATTTACATTTTCTAGTTACCTGCCTGATACCTGATTAAACTTCTCTGCCTACCTTCCTGGAATCAGCAGTATCAACACTCTTAATGTTTTATTAAGCTTCTCAAACACACCATCGATCCCCCAGCCAGAATATGCTGCTTTGTTACCATGGCTTTAGTCCCAACGCAGCTTTCCTGGGGATATTTGCCAAAACATTCTTGGATTCATTCGTAATCCACTTACTAACTTACATTTGAAGGATAATTGTTTGTGCAAAATATTAACCACATTATTATGCCCGTTGATGCTACCTAAACGAATGGATGAATTACACAAAAATAACAATAAATAACAACGTAATGATAACCAAATGTGGAAAATCAAAAGTCTGGGCTAGCCTTCATCCAAGAGATCACCACATCATGCCAAAGCTCCAGATGAAAACGGAAGCAGTCACACATCCGGATGTTTTATTTATCTGCTGTCAGATATCTACACGTTGGGACAGATCAGGGATAGTTTTCAGTGCTGTGAGTACAGAGGCAACCACAGGCGGCTCAAAGAGAGACTTCAAAGGTGATAAAGATGATGTTGAAGAGTGAGTTGGCGGGAGAAAAGTCTGGGGGATGTGGCTGTATTATGAGAAGAGAAAGTGCCAGGAAGTAATAAGGATGGAATATATGCAACACGTGCACACACAGTCACCTGGTGTCCAGCTCAGGAAAGCAGTGTCTGAGACGTGGGAGGGTTATGCTGCATCATTGACAGGGGTCTTGTGCCACCTTCTTTGTTGGGGAGGGGGTAGGCTAAGGTACGAGAGCAAGTTCGAAGGGCAATGTATCCCTCGCCGTTCGGACAGCGGACTGACCTCTTGTGACACTGGCTCATGAATTTCCAACCTTGAGTTATGGGTCAAAAATACAAGTTACCCCCCCCCAATAATAATAAAAACAAAGGGTGTGCCATTTTTTTCGGTATTTCACTTCTGAGGCTAGCCTTTGATCTCTGCGGCATATTGAGAAATCAAGATACTAGGGTTTTTTTTTTCCACTCAGCCATTTGTCAGCATATGCCATAAAAATCTGAGTTGTCCCTCTTGATCTTTATCAGAGATCGAAGTTGCCTTTGACCTCCTCCATGTGTGACATTTGTGCATGGTTTCCCCACTTAATTGTCTGACTTTTAGTTTTTAGTTGCTGTTTTAGTTTAAAAGTTAACAGGTTTTTGTTTTTTTTTTTTTTAACTCCTATCCTCCAGCCAGCCCTCTGGGTAGAGGACCTTATCTCCCAATGACACCTCGTCAGTTCTGTGCATTCATGAACTTTCTGAAATTATGAAGAGCGTCATCTCGCAGAAAGGTGCACGAGCTGGGCACGTCTCCTCTTTCGCCAGGGTCAGTGTAGAAGGCATCCAGGCTGATTTGCTAAGGTCCCCACGGCAGGGCCCAGTCTCTCCAGTTCAGCCCCGTTCCTCAGTTTACCTCCCTCATTCCCTTCCTTCCAGGTGATAATCACCGGTGAAGCAGGAAGCAGAAACAGGTGACCGCCCGTGTCTGCCCTCCCCACACGGTCCCTCCCTGTTCCGAGGTGGAGATCTGTGCAGATTGCCTGCCCATGGGGGCCCCCAGAGCCCATCCCCATGAACACTGAAGCTTTTTGTATAGTTTACCACACTTGTTTGGGCTCATGCTAGGTTCACAATTGGTACTTTTTTAGAGAGGGTGTGAGCACACACCTAAGGAGGGGTACGAAGGGCAGCAGGACAAGGAGAAAATCTCCGGCAGGCTCCACGCCCAGTGCAGAGCCTGACACAGGGCTCGATCTCACCACCCGGAGATCATGACTTGAGCCAAAACCAAGAGTTGGATGCTTAACTGACTGAGCCACCCAGGCGCCCCTACAATCGGGACTTCTAAATGGCATATCTCAGGGAAAGCGGATGGACATTTATTGGGGCAAGTGATGTATGCAATACTTTGGAAATCTCTCTGTGCCACGGCTTTCCCACCTGACGCAAGGGAAAACTGAGGCTGGGGGTGGTAATTAATGAGTTTCTTGTCTTTGTTCGCTACTTTTGTGCCATTTGAGACTCACACGGTGTCTCCATTGTGCTGTATCACAGGCACCTGTCGGCTCTCCCAGCCCAGCACGCACACCTGTTTGCAAGTTCCCAGTCCAGCTTCACCCCGCGTGGCTGCAAATGATAAGGGAGCAAGTGCTGGGAGGAGGCTGCAGTCCCGCGTGGGGGGTGCAAGGGAAGGCCGAGGAAACGTGCTCGTGCTTTTTGAGAGCAGAACACTCGAAAGCACACTAGAGGCCGCACAAAGCGCTTAGATGTGCCATGGGCCCGAGCACCCTCCCCAGGGCAAGGACCACCACCCAGTGGTTTTCCCCAACCCAGTTCCCCAAGAGTGAGAGAAAACTGGGAGGCCGTGTCCACTTTCCGTCCTCCGAGGCCGGACGATCTCAAAAGCAGGTGCATTTTTCCCGGAGTAGCAGCAGTGAGGGCGCACAGGGCCCGGGGGCCTTACCTAGAGTGAGCACACAGGACACATGTTGACCGACGACAGACTTGCTTTGTCCCCTGCGTGGCTGTCATGCTAAGTGTGCTAGACGTTTGCTTGGTGTGCATTTCCCCTTTGGGCCTCACGTGTCTCGAAAGCAGGGCCTGTGACTGTCTCACTAACCACAGGATCCCTGGTTCTCTGGAGCCTGGTACGTACGCAGAAAGTGCTTGATGAGGAGCTGTGGATTCAATGAACAAGATCTTTACTCAGAGCAGCGCTTTTGTCCAAGAAAGATCCTTGGTGGCAGCTGAAGGGAAGCAAAGGCCCCACCAGGTGAGCCGGGGCTGATGGGCAGGAGAGGTGCCTCCTTATCAGGGCCACCAGGCCGTTAGAGGTGGTGGCTCAGTGGGGATAGGAGGGGGGACATGAAGCAGGGCCGGGGTTCAGGCTGGGGCCTGGGATGGGATGTGTGGGCGGCCGCAGCGGCTCCAAGGGCAGGGAAGGGATGGGGGGCAGAGTGACAGCTTCACTTCCTTTTGGGGAGACATTGGTGACAGGGAGTGGGGAAAGGATGGACAAAGAGAAAGGAAGAGGAAGAGGAGCCAGGGGATGGAGAAAAGGGGGAAAAATCAAGGAAGGAAGGAGGGAGGGAGGGCAGAGAAAGCAAAGACAAGCCAAGGAGAGAACAATGCGGCCTTCTCCTATTAGGTAGAAGAAGCACGAAGGCCAGGAGGACATGATTATTTTACAAAACATCACAGAAGGTGAGGGGAGACAAATAGTGGAGGAGCCGGAGGAGAGGCGCCCGGATCGGTAATGAGAGGGCGAGATTGACAGGGAGAAGATGGGCCAGGCGGAGGAGTATAAATAGTAGCCCGGCTTGTTTGTAACTTTCATTTTTAGGTAAGGATGATTGGCACCTGGATGGCTTGGATGAAGGGAGCCCCCTGATCTTTAACTTGCAGGTCACATGGAGAAAACTTTGAGAAAATGCTCCGACATGGAGATGTCAACTTGAGTGACAGCCCCGCGTGAGGTGCCCTGCACTGGCTGCCTCCTTTACATGCATCACTTCACAGAAATGATGACTGCCATTGGAACAGAAGAATATCCTTCCCGACCGGGGTCAGGAAACTGACAGGGCCCACCCATTAATAGAAATAACTGTCACTTAAAATAAAATGCTTGGTGGAAAACTTCAGAAATCTATTAGGGAACGTGGGGCCTGTGATCAGGGCCCCCATGAGTCACTGGCACTCAGATGGGGCGCCGGGTGGGGGAGACGACTGCATCCAGAGCAGCTGCCTTGGCCGGCCATGTGACTTCTTCATGCCCCTTCTCCCCATTTCCTGGCCACCTCTGTCGGAATCAGGAGCTTTCCCTGTGGGACAAGCCGGGAGGGGATCCGAAGGGAAGGACCAACGGCCACATACTTTCTGATTTGACGACTTCTGGCAAGATCTCTTCCGGAGAACTTTCGTGAGGTCTTGTTGTTTCTGATGCAGATAAAATGTTGTATTGACATAGTTTGGCTCCTTAAAAGGACAATATAACATCTAGACGATTTTCCTTAAACATTCAATAGATTTCTTAATTAGAGGAGCCCACACTCAAGCCCAAATGATGGGCTTGATGATATTCTAGAGGGAAGTAGCCCTTCGTGGCGTGCTCTCAGGTGTGTGATGTGTGTGGTTTGTGCTCAGGCTGGTGGGGTAAATAAGAGACGTTGGTGTCACGCCCTGCATCCACTATCTGGTCTGATACGATCTTTAGAACAATGATATGATAAGTATTAATGAGGCCCTTTTTACGAGGAGACAGCTGAGGCGCAGAATGATCGAGGAGCCTCCCAAGAGCAACCACCTACCACAGACTCCAGTGAATGAGACGGCCCTGAATGATAAGCATTATATCCATCACTTTATAGATCAGGAAACTGAGGCTCAGGGGTTGTGCCGCTGATAAGAGCTGGAAGGAATTCATCCACGGTGCTCCGAAATCTACTGCAAAGACTGCATCTGTCTTCCATTGCTGGGTAACAAATGAACACCAACGTAGTGCCTTTCAAACAACATGCATTCTCTCACGGTTCCATAGGCAGAAGTCCACTGGGCTTGGCTGGCCCTGGTTTAGGGTCTCACAAGACTGAAATCAAGGTGTCAGCTGGCTGGGCTTTCATCTGGAGACTGGGGAAGAATCTGCTCACTCACGCTATTGGCAGCATCTCGTTCCTCGTGGTTGTAGAACTGAGGTCCCCATGCTGACTGTTGGCCAGGGTCACTCTCGGCTCCTACAGGCCACTCTCTAGGCTTTGCATGTGGCCCTCTCCACCTTCAAAGTGAACAATGATGCACTGGATCCTTTTCCTTTTTTTTTTTTTTTTTTTTAAATTTTTATTTATTTATGATAGTCACACAGAGAGAGAGAGAGAGGCAGAGACACAGGCAGAGGGAGAAGCAGGCTCCATGCACCGGGAGCCCGACGTGGGATCGGATCCCGGGTCTCCCGGATCGCGCCCTGGGCCAAAGGCAGGCGCCAAACCGCTGCGCCACCCAGGGATCCCTGGATCCTTTTCCTCATCCAATGCCTCCGATTTCTCTTTCTGCCACCAGCCAGAGAAAAGTCTCTGATTGTGTTAGGCCCACCTGGGTAATACCCCTGCCTTATGGTCAATTGATTAGTAGCCTTAGTTACAGCGCACAGTCCCTCTGCCACATCATGTGCCATGACTACGGGATGACAGCTCATCATATAGGGGGAAGGGATTACAGTGGAGTCATCTCAGAATTCCACCCACCACAGACTATGGGACAGGGATCACTGGCCCTTGGGTGCACACCAGTGCACCTAATTCCTTCCTCCCAGGAGGGGAAGAGGGAGACAGCCCCCTGCCAGAGTCCAGAGACACAGCTCCCCCAGAGGCTCTGCCCCAGAGCCTCTGCCCTTCAACACTCGGCCAACAAGCCCTGTTTTCCTCAGAACCCCTTCCCCCACTCCAAGTGTTTCTGAGCCTCTCAAGAATGCTTTCTTCCATGAACTGTCTGGATTACAGTTGATCATCTTGTGTCCCTTCCCTTATGTCACTCTCGTTGTCTAGGCTCTTGGAACTCATCTTCTTCATACCAAGTGTGGATACAGGCACTTCCTTTATCTACATGGCCATTGTGCCTTGGGGATAGCATCAAAGGCTGTAGTATAGACGAAACATTTTGTTCTTTGTTTTGAAAGAGAGAGAGCATGTGTGCTTGGACACAAGGTGAGAGGAGAGGCGGGGGAGAGGGAAGGGGAAGGACTATCCAGCAGACAGTGCTGAGCACAGAGCCTGAGGCAGGGCTTGATCCCACGACCCTGAGATCATGATCTGAGCCAAAACCAAGAGTCAGACACCCAACTGACTGAGCCAGCCAGGTGTCCCATAATGAGGAAACTTTTAAAATAGATTCCAGAAATCACATCTCCTAGAGTCCACTGGCCATGCCCTTCACAGGGCCCTCTTTTGACTCTCTCTCTCCTCCTAGGTGTCCATCCCAGATGGCCACCCTTGGCAGGACCAGCTAACTCCTCCCAGGAGCGAGGAGACAGTTTTCATCACATACCTCTAGCCAGAGTCGATTCAAAGCCATGCCTCCTCTCAGCCCAGAGAAGGAAAGAAACACGTCCTCTGTGCCTGGTTTTCCCAACAAGACAGAACCCCTCGCCTTGGAGAGACAGCCTTGAACATCAGCACACCGTGTTCGATCATGTTGTGGCCTCAATGTCTCCATCCCAGAGCACGCTTGGGGCTGCACACGACTACAAGGACACTGAAATGTCCTTCCCGCTCCTGAACGAATGAGACGAGACGAGATCAGCCTCCATCTCTAGACAAGGAGGAGACGAGATCAGCCTCCATCTCTAGACAAGGAGGAAACTTCGAGCAACCTTAAATCTGTAACTTCCTTCATTGTTAGCCATCAAGGTTTAAAAAAAAAAGAACTATCATGGTGAGTTCAGCCTCAGAGCACCCAGTGGGCAAACAAAATAAGACACAGGGTGCCACGGAGTGTCTCAATTCAGATTCCCCAGAGCCGACTCTGAGAGGAGAGCTGCGTGCGGAAGGCGTAGGGGGCAGTGTTGCTGGGAGGTGGGCCTGAGCAGCAGGAGAAGCGGGTTCACGATGCAGGTGCAATAAGCACAGGCCCCAGCCGATCCCCCAAGAGCTCTGAAGCCAAGATGTGCCGGAATCCCAGGAAATGGGCTGGGCTTGGTGTCCCTGCTTTGGCCAGGCCCTCACTGGCTGCAGGCTCCCCCGATGGGTGTAACCTTGGGCAAGTCAGTCTATTCCCTGTGGCCAAAGACAATTGCCTGGGAGGCCTAGAGCTGTGGGCAGGGGTGGGGGATGAGTGCCCTCAGGTTAAAGAAGGAAGCAGCATCCACGGCAAAGGGCCACCAAGACAGGGCCTAGGGTTATGGAAGGAGAGATCCATCCCAGCCAGGCTTTCTGGAGAAGTAGCATGTGAGCAACCTCTGGAGGACTGGGAAGACTGGGAGGGAGGACCACGTCACGAGCAATGTGGGACCAGGATCCGCGCCCACCCGATAGCCTGCTGCAGTCGTGGAACTTGCCAACCACTCCCCCTGGCTCTGGAAAGCAGGAGGCGTGGGCTTGGTGAGTGCCGGGATGCCTGCGGCCCTAGCAGGGTTTGACCTCGGGGTCTTCTATCCGTCAGAAAAATGCACGGAGAAATAAAAATAATGGAGAGGTTAATTAATGGTGCCTGCAGACTTCTTTTTAACCTCCTCCACTTCACTATGTCAATAATAACTCAAGAGTAGACTTTCCCCAGGATATTCCAAAGCGTGACTAATTGCAATAACACCGAACACATTTCCCCCCTCCACGTCTGCTCCAATTTGGAAAATGATTTTGCCCTTTTCCAGATAAATGATGCGAAATGGGTGAAGCATTTGAGCGTATTTACATAGTAAAAGCTCGGATGCTAAGACCTGGGCACGCTTCGCAAATCCTAGGCACTTCGTCAGAAACCCGGCCCGGCGATGGCCTGACAGGGGGGTGCCCTGCTGCGGGCATGGACCAGAGACCCGAATCCCCCGCTTCCCTTGAGACAACGCTTTCGGGGAACTCATCTCTAGAACCACAGAGGCGAGATTTCTCTTCCTGAAGGTGAATCTTGCTACTAAGAGATTCACCTCGGTTGCCCAAAGGCCATGAAACACATTTCTCCGCTCGTTTTTATTCAACGCCCCAGAGTAAGGCTTATCCGCCGTATGTATGAGTGGAAAGTCAGCGAGGACAGGAAGTTTACGCGGCCCTGCGGGAAGCGCGGTGCATGTCTGGAACACGTCAGGGACACAGATGACTTGCAGGCTACGCTTACCACATGCCTGTCAGCCCGGAGAACCAAAAAAGGAAGTCTGCAATGTGGTTACCGTGTGCCCCAAGCGAGGTGCTTTGGTGGATGGCCAAAAGGGCCATCATCGATTTAACTTGCTTTATCTACCCCTTTGGGTCACCCCCTCCCACGCTGGCTCCGGGTTGGCCTTACATCTTGATTTGGCTCCTGGGATAGGACCAAGCCAGCAAACCTAGGCCATCTGCTGGGCGAGGAGACACCCATGGCCCAGAGATCTCTGTCGCCCAGCCGATGGCCAGCCAACCGCCACACAGGTGGGTGAGGCCCGCTCAAACCCGCCAGCCTCCGGCCAACCCGCCAGCTGACCGCTGATGCGTAGTGGCCTCACCTGGGCTCGGCTGAGAGAGCCCGACTAGCCCAGTCCCAGCTGCTGACAGGTGGGCGGCACCGTGAGCTGCACAGATGGTGGTGTTCAGACACAGTCACCATTTGCAAGGGCTTTGTTATACAGCAAAAGCCGATGGTTCAGCCTTGGCCCTCAGTCTCTTCGTCTGTAAAATGGGTTCATGGGGGTTTCTTGAAGCAGAAACAGGTCCCAGTCCCTAAAGGGTACCCAGAATTTGTTTGGTCCATCCTTTTCTGCAAAAGATGAGATGTGAATTAGGGGCCCAGTCCTTTATGGGCTCTCCCACCACATCTGGCCGTGGCCTTCCTGGGGGAGCACTGGCTTAGGGCCTGTCTGGGTGACCTACTCTGGGTGAGGATACGTGGACAGAAGTGGCAGTGGCTGGGTTTTGAGCATAGACCTTGAGAGACTTGGAGGGCTCCCCCCGACCCCAGCCCCTCAGGGTCCCTGCCACTGCCACGAGAAGGGCAGCCTCTGGTTGCAGGAGGAGGAGGAGAGACGAGTCCTCACGGAGCTGCCCCAGAATCCCCCCAACCAGAGCGGTCTGAAGGAGAGCTCAGCCCGCATTCATGGACACCTGCTGACCTTCACGTTGGTGAGAAGAAATCGCCATCGTCTTAAGCCACTGAGGTCTGGGGTAGCGCGTGATACCGCGTGATTGCGGCAGTGGTGACACACGGGCAGGACGCGGGCCCACTGACCTCACGGCAAAGTCTGCGCTCCGGCCGATCCTCGAGGGGGCCTGGGAAGGAGGCCAAGGGAGAGAGACGGAGGCCGGGGCTGCCCTTCCTCCTGCCCTGCGTGCGTCGGCCAGGACAATGCCTGTGGGGCCTGCAGAGTCCTCGCGGGAGCGGCTGAGATTAAGCCCCGAACGGCTGTCGGGCCGTCCGCCCTGCGATGGGGGGCTACCGTGCGAACTGCACACATCAGCCTGCCCCCTCGAAACAGCACTAAGGGGGAAGGTCCTGCCTTTCCCCAGTCAGGATGGAACAGCCGGGCGAGACCGAGGACCGCAGCCCAGGTGCCAGCGTCCAGCCCACAGCGTGGCCTCCCGCGGCCACCACCCAGCAGCCTGGTCCCCCCGTGGTGAGCCCCACGTCTCCGGGGCTCAGCTGTGGCTGGTACACCCCATATTTCAGTGTAAGCACTGAGGAAGGCCTTTGTGCGGGAAACTGGTCCTTCGCCCCTGGAGTCTGCATTCATGACGGCTGCGCCACAAATTACACTTCTCTCTCTCTCTCTCTCTCTCTCTCTTTTTTTTTTTTTTTTTTTTTTTTTTTTGCAAATGTGCAGCAGAGTGCCGATTTCTGCGAACACCTTCGATTTTCCCACCTGAGCTAGCTGCATCTCCAGAGAGGGCAGGTGTGGCCGGGCAGGACACTGCGGCAGAGCCACCAGCCTGGGGCTCGGGGGCTCCTCTGGCCCAGCTCCTGCACAGGTGATGCCCCTGGGATGTGCTCCTGTCGTGTGTCTGCCCGACTGCGGCACATAGAAGCGGGGGACGCAGGGGCCGGGCAAACAGGTGTCACCTGGGACCGTCCTGGACAAACCAGGGGGTGCGTCCTCCCCTCCTGTCCTGGCCCCGGGAACTTCACAACAAGACTGACACGTTGCCTTTGGGAAGGACTTTACCCTTTGGGGAACCCTTTCATCTCCCTGTGGAGCATCATCCGAGTTGGGGGGATCCTGGGACCGGGGTTGGAAAGGCGGGTGACCAAGCACGTGTGTGGCGCCGCGGGGCCTGGAATCTAGGCTTTTCTCACTCCAGATCCGATTCCTTCTCCCACAGGTGTTGGTGGGTCCTTAAAATCGCTTTCAGTGACCCGAGCACAGAAGTCACCCGACGAACATTTGATGAGTGAATGGCCAGGAAAAGAACAGGGCCCAGAGCGCCGCACTCTCTGGGGACCTCACCGAGGACCCGGAGATGGTGCGTGATGAGCCGGGAGGGCTCTGTTCTGTTGAAGCTTCTCTGAGATCCCCTAATACCTTAATTGCTCCTTAATATGAACTGATTCTGCCAATATCCCCTTCTTCTGTTCTGGGGTTACTAGAAATGACTACTTTGTTCTTTCCAGCGTGGGAGGATTTGGTGGAGCTCTATAATCAGCAAAGTGGGAATAATGTCTTTTTTCATGTGTTCTCTGCCCCCGCCCCCCCCCCCCCACCCTCCAGCGATCCTTTCCTCCTTTTGAGTTTTGAGACGCTCTTTTATTTGTGGGCCCCCCTTCCACCCGGTGTCAGAGGGGGTGCTGCTGCCTTTCATAAAGGCTTTGAAAGGCTCCCTCTTTCCCTCCAAAGTTTCCACTGAGGCTGTGTTGCTGGAAACACTTAGGAAATTAGTTAAGTGGTGTGATTCCCCAAGTACTTCTAACATTAGCCTTCATTTTTCTGGAGAAAATGCTTTCATTCCTAAGAACTGGAGACAGCAGGGAGTGAGGTGCTAGCAGTCATGTCCTACTAAAATATCGTGGCCACGGCGTCCACGAATATACCTCCTAATGATATTTTTTAAAGTGATGCTTTCTAGAAATAAACCCAAGACAAGGAGGGAAAGTGTGCTCTGATGCACAGTGGGGAGCCCGATGTGCAACGCGATACTCGATCCCCGGGGCTTCTGGGGCTGCCTTCTCATTCATAATCTCCACCTGTTTGCCAGATATCTGAGCTACGTGCTCTGATCTTCAGGAAGACCTTTCTCTGCCTTCTTGGATTAACCCAACCACCCCAGCCCACCCCTAACACAAGAGGATAAAGCCCTTAGCAAAGAAACAGAGGACACAGGTGGAGCCCCACTTAGAATTGGACAAGGTTAGGCCACATTTGGGTTCAGCCCACGTCTGTGGCAGTCAAATAGAAACAAGGGGACCCCGTCCCCAGGGTCTTGGATACTCCTGTCTGCACAGGGTGTGGATGCTCCTCACTGACCTCCAGCTCCCTGGCCCTGGTCTCTGCTGGCCCATCCCAGCACCAGGGCTCCTTCAGAGGCCCGTCTGGGCGCTACTGGGGCCCAAAGGGCTGTCGAGGTCCTGTTCCCCTGGGCTCAGCTTTGAGGTGTTGAATTAGGGTTCTCAGAGGAATAGAATCAATGGTATTGATTAAGATCAACAGATACAGATATTTATATTGATACAGATATGGATACAGATAGAGATGTGAGGAGATGTATTATAGGAATTGGCCCCCATGGTCATGGAGGCTGAGATGTTGCCCCAGGAAAGTTGGTGGTGTATTTTCAGTCTGAGTACAAAGGCCTGAGAACCACGGGAGCTGATGGTGTAAGTCCCGATCCAAGTCTGGAAACCCAAGAACCTGGGGTGCTGCTGTCTGAGGACAGGAGGAGATGCCCCAGCTCACACACACAGAGCATTTGCCCTTCCTCTGCCTTTTTTTTTCTTAAATATTTATTTACTTACTCATGAGAGACACAGAAAGAGAGGTAGAGACACAGGCAGAGGGAGAAGCAGGCTCCCTGCGGAAACCCCGATGCAGGACTTGATCCAAGGACCCCAGGATCACACCCTGAGCCAAAGGCAGATGTTGAACCACTGAGCCACCCAGGCGCCCCTCCTCTGCCTTTTTGACCCACGCACGCAGGTGCCCAGCAGATTGGCCGATGCCCCCCTGCTTTGGGGAGGGCAAACATCTTTTACTCAGTCGTCGGATTCGAATGTCAATCTCTTCTGGAGACACCAGCAGGGACACACTCAGGAATACCGTTTTGCCAGCTATCTGGCATCCCTTAGTCCGGGAAAGTGGACACAGACAATAAGCCATCACAGGTCTAACTCTTCCTGCAGAACTTTCCGTGGAATCAGGCTGGGGCTGAGATTGTTCCTGAAATTACCACCACTCCCACCTGTGCTTCTGGGAGCACTTCCCCCATAAATCACTCACACATGAAATCTTGTCCCATATGATTCCAGCTTGCAAGAAGAGAACACGTTAGCAGGAAGCAAGTGTTACCGCACGACTCCCTTTTGCCACGGTGTTTGCTCAGGAAACTCCTAATTACAAATCACTCCATCAACACATCTGCCCAACGGGGTTATCAGTAACCTCTCCACGTGACAGTGTGACAGTCGGTGGAAAGGTAGCGTCTCAGGGCTGGATGGTGCCTCGCAGTCCCGCACCATACCTTTGTGGCTAAGTCCATTTGTACACCCACCAGCTCGCTCATGTGTTCACTGAGGGCACAGGACTGTATGTGCTAGAACCTGTGCTTGGGGCGATATAAACATGGTTAGGACCCTTCCCAGGCCTCCAGAGTACACAGCGGGGGACCCAGACAAGAGAGTGTGATGCTCTGGAGAAGAGAATGCTGAAGCACAGGCACAGTCCTGTGTCCCCCACATCACCCTCCCAAGGGCCAAGACCATGTCTTTGTGTCCCCAGTGCCCACATGTGGCCAACACACAGGAGGCAGCCAACAGATGTTTGCTGAATGAGAGTCATTACAAAGAAGGGGCTCCCCGGGATGCCTGGGTGGCTCAGTTAAGTGGCAGCTGTTGGCTCAGGTCATGATCCCAGGGTCCTGGGATCGAGCCCTGCATCGGGCTCCCTGCTGGATGGGCAGCCCGCTCTCTCCCTCTCCCTCTCTCTCAAATAAATAAATAAAATCCTAAAAAAAAAAAAAAAAAAATGAAGGGGCTCCCCCACCCGGAACCACGTGGGACTGGGGTGGAAGACGATGGTCAGAAAGGCTTCCAGGAGGAGCTGGTGCCGAGCTGAGTCGGCCACAGCTGGATGAAGACAGGTGAGGGAATAGTGTTGGACTCGGAGCAAACAGCATGGGACAGTGGCGAGGTGCTTGTGACACCCCAGAGGGCATGAGAGGGAGCAGCACAGACTCAACTGAGCGAGGGAGCCTCTGGGTTCAGGACGGATGCTCCAAAAGGCCATTAGTAGGAGGGGATCCCGGTGAGGAGAAGTGGGGAAATAGAAACCATCTAGCAGGACTCAGCGGGGGTGAGCGCTGGGCAGATGGGAGGATGTCAAGGAGGTGCTGGCCGGCACAGATTGCACCTCTCTCACCGTGCTTCCCTGCCATCAGGACAGGGCTGTTCAGGGTGAAGCTCCCCCTCCTTCTTTGGATACAGAGAGGTGTGAGGGGAGCTGGAGTGGCAGGGGCAACAGGAGAACCGGGAGATGTAGGACAAGGCCTTCGGAGCTCTCAGGGATGGGGAGGCACAGAGAGTATTACAGCCTGAGGTTTTCTAGTAGGTTGTCCAGCCTGACTTTTGGAAAGCAGGTGAAGAGATGAGGTTGGGACCAGGGGGCTAGGGGAGGGGTGGTGCCAAAAACCCCCTCTGTAGGGCCTGTGATGTCCCTGGATGCAGCCATGCTGAGAACTTGGGGGGGGGGGCATCTGCATCTCCTGAGTGTGATTGCCAGTTCCCTGAACAGGTGCCTACTGTGCACTCGGGCCTGTGGGCAGACACGCAGGGTGGTGGGAATCTGGTCCCAGCCTTGTCACCACCCCTCAGTGTGACTTTGGGCTTTAGATTAGATGAGCTTCAAAGTCACTTCTGGCTCTAACCCTCCAGGATCCAGTTCAAAACCCTCCATTCTCAGAGAGGACACAGGCAGAGGGACCGAGGTGATGGCTCAGACCACACCGGCGGTGGTGGCTGGGAGGTGGGAGACCGGAGCTCACGGCAGTCCCTTCTGGCAGGAGGCGTCGCTGCATGCCTGAAAATTTGGGGGGTGGGGGGAAATCACATGTGTCTAGATCATAAAGTAGAGCCCTCTGCCTCCAAAGCCTGACCACTTTAAACATCTTAACTTTCTGCAAAAGAGATCATCAGCAGATAGACGTCAGGGCCTTGGGGGAAGCCAAATGAGATAACAGGTCAAACAAGTCCCCTGGCAGCGGAAATAGTAGAAACTCTAACAGTAATAACAGGGCAACTGAGTGAGCTGAGAGCCCATGCCCTGCTTGTTCTTCTAGCTCACGGAAACACACACACACACACACACACACATACACACACACACACCACCCAGGACCACATTGCACCACACTCTTAATACACTATGTTACTTCTGTGGCATATTCAGTATCAAAAAGCCTACATTCCACCCCCCGCCCCCCAAACTCCAGTCTAAAAATATCCAGTAGTACCCACAGGATCCTACGGACTTTCAGAAAGGATTGCTCATACACAAGCTCATCGACCATTAAGCTGAACGACAGGGCCAGGGAGCTCATAGGCCCACGTTCTCGAGACCAAGCGTGGTGCTATGAAGCACCACAATGCAGGCTGTAAAGCCCAGTGGAGGGCAACAGTCGGGAGCCCCAGGAATGCTGCTGAGCACGTGGCATCAGCACCAGGTGAAGTTACAAGTCATCCAGCAGACCAAAGACTTTGTTACAGCCTGACATATGAGGTTTTATTCAACCTTATTACATTCAGGGAGCTATAAATAAATTGTCTTAGGTTGGGGCAGAAACCTGAGTAAGGAAGCCTTAGTGAGATTTAAGTTACTTGTTCTGGGTTACAGGGGTCGTCTCAAAATGATCCAGCACCTCCATCCCAAAAAGGAGAGATTCAGAAGCGTTTTGATGTGTCTACATAGTCCTGGGGATCTGAACACAACCCCCCTTTATGCACACAGGACCCTTGCATGCCATTCCCACACGAGCCAGGCTAGGAGATGCGGGGGGCCGGGGGAGGCACCCACTCGCACTCTTTATCTCGTGGGCATTCGTCATCATGGCTTTCCCCACCGGCGCGTGCCAGGGAGCTTGGCCGGTCCACGGGCATGTGCGGTGGGAAGAGATACTGTGCGATGCCCCCACCCTGTCACCTGCCCTGCCTCCCATCTCTCTGGCTCATCCTCTCTTCCTCCTCTGTCCTCGAAGGGGATGGACACCTTTCCCCACCTGCTGCCAGACGTTTGAGATCCAGACCCAGGAAAATGACTAGAGAGACACAGGGCCTGGAGGAGGAAGAGGGAAGGAGGATCAACAGAAGGAATGGACTTAAAATCCCCCTGGGGGTGGGGGTCAGGGGTGGGGTGGGTGGCAGCCTCTGCACCTCTCGGAAGCAGAATTTTGAGAGTGAAATGTCCCAAATTATTATAATATGGGTTTCCTCTGCAATTCTTCTAAGGAGATTGGAATCTGTAATCCAGTCTTCGGGTGTAGGACCTGTAACAGGTCCTACACGGTTATCCTGCAAAAGGTGGGAGCAGCTGCTAGGGCTTCTGCAGTCACTTTGCTCCCCAGCACACGAGGAACTGTGTACCACATTCCAAGGAATACTTGAAGGCGATGGGTTGCACTATATGAACAACCACCTCCCTCTTGCTTTGTCTCCATCCTCAGAGGCTAGCCTGGCTCCTCCCGAGCTCTGTGCCCATTCGCTCTGCCGTAGCACGTCCACAGAACGTGACCTGCTCAAGAAATCTCCAAGGTCAAGTATGTCTGGTTTATCTCTGAGATTTTGCCAAGACCCCCTAGGGAAGGAAGAAAAAGTGAAAGGTAAGAGATGTGATACGGAAAGAAAGAAGAAAACGTGCCCACCCACTCGGTGCCAGACACTGGGCCTGCCACTCTGCACGCAGGACATGATTAATCCCCCACCAGCCAGACACAGCATGATTGACTGTCCCCAATTTTGAGGCAACCGACACACAGGGAGATGGAATAACTTACCCGGGCAGGAAGCAGAGACATTAAGACCCAGTTCTACCTGACTGACAAGTCTGGCCTCTCTGCAGCAAGGTGTTTGCTTTTCCCAGATTCACGTCGTACTGCCAACTGGGTCACTCCGAATGACCCAGTCCTCCCCATCCAGCGTCCCACGGGCTGAGAAAGATGAAGGATGGGTGTCTATGAGCTTCTCCAGGCGAGCAGCCGACAGGCATACAAGTTGAGTCCCAACTCACTGCAGCCCGGCTGGAAATGACCTACTGAGAAATAAAAACATGGCCCTAGAAACCTATCCAGCATCCCATATTCACCTGAAGACAGTGTGGTCCAGTGGGAATTGCGGAGGGTGGGAGGCCTGGGTTCTACTCTAAGACCCGGCAGGTCAAACTCAACACACCTTAGTTTTCCATTCTATAAAATGGGAAAACAGTATTTATTAAACCCTTCCAAAGCTGTTGGAGAATGAAATATACACTAGATGTGAAAGTCCTTTTAAAGAACAATACAGACAGGGCACCTGGGTGGCTCAGTTGGTCACTCGTCTGCCTTCGGCTCAGGTCACGATCCCAGGTCCTGGGATCAAGCCCTGCATTGGGCTCCCTGCTCAGCAGGGAACTTGCTTCTTCCCCTCCTCCTGCTGGTCCTCTCTCTCTCTCTGTCTGTCAGATAAATAAATAAAATCTTTAAAAATAATAAAGAACAATACAGAAATAATTTGTTTGCTTCAGTTATGATTATATCTCGTATGGTAATAAGGTTTTTGTTTCGTGTGCTTTCACATTTTTGTGAAGTAGGCAGGGCAAGGCATTTGTATCCTCATTTAGCAGATGTGGAAACTGAGACACAGGAAGCCTAGGTATCATGATTGGTAGGTGATGGAGGAGCCCTCGCCTTCTGAGTCCTCATCACCCGCCTCTCCCCCCTGCTGCATCCCGCACCCGCCTGTCCTCCATCCAGGCCCATCACCCACCTAAAACATCACCAAGGGCTGGCAAGGCCGTGGTTTGATCTACGTGTGGTCCAGAATGTCACCCAAAGGGCTGCCAGCTGTGGCCAGGCACTCTACTGGGCTCAAATCAGGAAGGGAGTGTGAGCCTGGCGGGACACAATCGTTATCATGACTGGGCGGGGGGGGGTGGGGGTGGGGGTGGCGGCGGATGCCACCAAAAGACCTCATGCTGCCGGTGCCCGGGTGCAGAGTGTCACCTTCAGACAAGAGGGGGAAGTGACAAATGTGAGTGCCCCTCAGTCAGTGCTCAACAAATGAATTTACTACCTCCAGTCTCAAAGCGCTGGTCTCATTTCCATGGAATAACATTTATTTCAGTTTGATGGATGAGACATAAATCAACTTCTCTGTATTTGCTGGGTGTACTATACTGTTTCTTTAAGAAAAAAAAAGTTTGAAAGGTAATTCTTCCCAGAACTGGATTGATGATTGCACGTCTCCTATTAGCAGGATTTGTAAGACCAGGATTGACAGCTGTTTTAGTGCTCCCCGGCTGGGAACGGTTTGTTTAACAAACACGGCAGGACACATACATGTTCCCCTGGCTGCCTGTTCTCATTCCCATCTCGTTGCATGGCACTGTGCCCACTCGCAAGCCGTCAGCTCCCTGCCCTTGGGCAGAGGTGCCAGGGAATTGGGGCTGTAAACTGGCATCGAGCAGAGCACTGAGGATGCCTGGCTTTGCCTCTGTCTGAAGTCACTTGGCACCCCCAGCAACCCGGGGCCCTGCATATTTCCATCTGCACGTCCTCAGTCTGGCGCCTGCGTGTCGTGACAAAACTCTGAACAAATGATAACGATTAGCAATAGTCACTAGCGTGTATTGAGTGTTCGTCATGGGTCAGGCACGGTGTTAAACTCTTTAGATTCTTTCTCTCATTTAAAATCCCAGTGACTCTCACAGATTCTCAGGTGGGTATCATTATTACTCCCATTCTGCAGATGAAGAAGTAGAAGCTTGGAGAGCTTACATAGCCTCTCACCACCTGGAAGTCGTAAGTGGCAGAGCTAGCAGAGACCCAAGGGCAGGACCAAACGATTCACAGGTGGGAAAATTCAAGTGGCAACTATTATATGAAAAAGTGGAGGACTGGAATGGATAAATTATAATGAAGGTAATGCTTATCTAACCATATCTTATCTTTCATATTAGCAAGCAAATTAATATTTCTTACAATAATCCTCGATGCTCTTAGGGTGAATGAGTAGCAGCTGCAAATCTTTTGACATTCCTTCTGCTGAGACATAATGGCTTGATCCTCTCCCTTGAGGCTGGGTGGGCTCTGTGCTTTGACAACAGACTATGACAGAAGTGACACTGTGCCTTCAGAGGCTGGCAGCTTCCATTTCCTTCCTCTGGGAACACTGGCTCACTTGGGGCACCCTGAGCACCTTGTAACAAGTCTGGCTACATGTGGTATAGACCATGTGATAAGGCCTTGAGACCACATGGAGAGGGAAGGGATTTGATGGAGCCAGGGTTCGGGACATGCAGAGAAGCTATCCTGGACCCTCCAGACCAGACCAGCTGCCAACTGAACCCACCCTTCCCCAAGAAACCCCAGCCAGTGCTACTCGGGAAAGAAGAACCAGCCAGCTGAGCCCAGCCTGAATTCCTACCCACAAAACTATGAGAGAGAATGAAATGCTGATGGCTTTAAGCTGCTCACCTGGGGGATAGTTTGTTCTGCAGCAATATATAACTGGAAGAGCTGGTGAACAAGAATGTTGACAGCATCAAACCCCCTGGGAGCAGGGTACACTGAGGCAAACTTCCTAGAAAGCCATTTGGTAATACGTATCTAATTAGGATCCTTCAAATGTTTGTTTCCATGGATTCCATAATTTCTCTTTGAGGAACCTATTCCAATCAAATAACCCAAAATGTGGGTAACACTTTATAAAGATTTCATTTCAGCTCTATTTATATTAACGTAAAATTGGGACAAGCCAAATGTTGAACACGATGAAAATTTAAGTTATAGCGTTAGCAACAATGTCGCATTGCACAGTGCTCTAGGGAGCTGTTGAAGAGCTTTACTGACAGTGGAAAGTACTCTAAATTGTGTTTTTAATGGTGCTTATCAATGTTAAAAATACATACATATATGAATGCTGTAGAGGAATATGCCAAAAATAATTACTATGGTTGCCTCTAGGTAGTGGGATTATGGGTGATTTTTCCCCCTAATTCTTCAAACTTGTCTCTACTTTCAAAATTGTTTATGAGATGGCATTAGTTTTTTCTTTCTTTTTTTTTAAAGATTTTATTTATTTATTCATGAGAGACTTAGAGGGAGGCAGAGCACAGGCAGAGGGAGAAGCAGGCTCCTTGCAGGGGGGCCTGATGTGGACTCGATCCCAGGATCCGGGGATCATGCCCTGAGCCAAAGGCAGACACTTAATCACTGAACCACCCAGGTACCCCAGCATTGCTTTTTTCTTATGAGAAAATAGAGCAAAACCAAGCAAACACAAAAACAAAACATGAGAGAAGTCTTTAAAACTAATACTAAGTGGGAGGTCTCTGAATGCAAATGGACACTTTGGGTAAAATAAGCCTTTGACCCAAATACAAGCTGTAGGATGTACAGGTTGACATTCTAACATCTTTTCCATGAATTTACACTTCATCTGTAAAGGTCTGAACAAAGACATCTTGTGAAGTTCTACAGATTACTAGGAGCTGCTAGGTCCAAACATTTCCTTGTTTTGGAAGCCTCAATCCACTGACCTACGCCAAGTAGGAAGTGATCCACCCCCAATCCCAACCCAACTCTGAATTTCCAAAGTGCTCGATGCTTCTTATTCATTTAACCATGTTAACCGAACGTTGGCTCTTGCCAGACCCTGGGCTTGGTGCTGAGATACAAAAAGAGCCGGTTCTTGCCTTTAGGGCATTTACAATGGAGTCTCAAAACCCTTGGTACCTTCTAGGTTGACCTAGATGGTGTGCCTATGGCTCATCTCTTCCATCAGCCTGCAAGGTTCGGGAGGGCAGCAGCCTCCAAGTCAGGCCCTCTTGTGTGTTCCCATGGTACCTGGGCAGGGGTCAGGCACATCGCAGGCACCTGTTAGGAATCCGTGAAAGGAATGATGCATAGAATGCCCTGCCCATTTCTCTGTATTGTTGTCAGGGTAAAATGTGCTAAGGCACAGGAAGTGGTGTGTAAGTAGCAATCTACCATATGAGCAGGAAGTAGTAGAGTTATTAATGACATGGAATGAAAGTCACTGAGCATTTTCACATAAGGTGGAAAGTCTTCCCTCATCTGCGTTTGTCTGGGAAGCAATTTTGTTTTCTAAATAAGATTTTCTTGTCCCAAAAAGTGGGAGCCGAGAAAACAGATCATCAGTGTCCAAGATGTCCATTCCCACATGTAAGCTGCTCAGAGCACATGCATGCGCCCCATGGCTCCCGCTCTTGTCCTGCTGTGGCTGCTGTGGCATCTTCAATACAGCTTTATGGAAGGGGTCAGTGCTGTAAGCAAACAGCAGGGATCGATGAAATGCCACAAGCATTACTGAACACCAGAGATAAAACTTATCTTTCCTTCATATCTGTGAATATTTTCAAAGGCATAATCCCTTCTTATGGTTTTCAATCTAATTGTTTGTAAGGAGATCCCTGAATCGTAAGGATTCACAGAAGGGCAGATATGGAGCATTGGTCTCCAACTGCCATGTGCCCGGGTTTCAACTCCTATAACTGCTGACACTGCATCATACTGGACCCCACCTGGAAAATCTTACTTTGCAGGTTGAGTGGGAGTGGGAGGTGGGCATGGGGGGTGCCCCAGGACCTCAGGCTGAGGAACTATGAGGTCAGGGAAAGGGGTGCTGATTTGGGGGATCTCCAGAGGTAAGCTGTTAGAGGGATGGGGAACAGAGTGGGGAGAAATAGGCTGGGTTATCTTAGAAGATTTTATATACTTGTTTGTTTGCATATTTTACACAGACATTTCTTTTTTTTTATAATAAATTTATTTTTTATTGGTGTTCAATTTACCAACATACAGAATAACACCCAGTGCTCATCCCGTCAAGTGCCCCCCTCAGTGCTGTGCCAAGACAATGACTGAAGTGACCCAGTGAAGATCACTGGCAAGATGAGAGGCATTTCTTTGGGGTGATGGGGGCAGAAGCCAGCTCGCCATGGACTGAGTAAGTGGAAGGTAAGGAAATGGAGCCCATGTGTGCTGGTGGCTTTTGCATGAAGCCTGGTTTTGAGCAGGAGGATAGGAAAGAGTGAGAGAGAGAATGAAGGGGCCTGGGAAGAAAGGAGGAGAGGCAGGAAGAGAGGGAGGTGGGGGAGGGAGAAGACAGCGAAAGACAGAAGAGGGATCCAGGACTTTTGGAAGATGGGGGGATGGCTGGCAGACTTGGGTGTATTTCATTGTTGTTGGGAAAGGGCCAATAAGAAGGGAAAGCTGGTGATCCAGGGGGTCAGGGAGGGTTGTGAGAGTGAACCCCGCAGAAGGTGGGCCGGGATAGGGCCCCGAGGCTGCAGAGAAACTGGCCGGAGCTGAGAAGCTGCTCTTCATCTTAGCACCGTGATGGATGGCCAAACAGTGCTCACGTCCCGGCTCTGACTCAGACTCCGTGTGTGGCCTCCGTGTTAACCCCTCCGTACCTCAGCTTCTCCATCTCTAAAATGGGGATGAGACCAGCACCTACATCACAGGGGTATCGTGAGGAGTAAGTAAAGGAGCAGAGGTAGAGACTCCATGTGCTATGTAGGCGTTGTCTGCGGTTGGCATAATTACTAAGACGAGAAATGAGGAGAGGATGGGTGAGGTCAGGTTAGTTTATAGGGTTGGTCATGTTCCTGCCTGAGGGCTTTTGTTTTCTCTGTGAACTGGGGAGGGGGGGCCGCTGCGGGAGAGCTGGGCAGACTTTTGAGGGGCAGAGATTCATGTCTTCAGTAGGAGCTGGAGGGCGCAGTGCTGAGGCCCACCACGCAGAGGCTCCAACCCGCCTGGGGTGTGACCCGTCCAGGGAGCCGCCGAGGGCCAGGCAGGGACATGGCACACAGCGGGGTCCGTGCAGGGTAGGGCCTGTGCCAGTGGGCAGGAGGGGCAGGGGACTCCCTTCGCCTCGCCCCTGTCTCTCTCCCTCTTCTGGGGCTACAGGTGCACATGTCCCCCCGCAGGCAGCAGACCCACAAGTGGGTCACCCAGACAAGGATGCAGATGGCTCAGGCCAAATTATGGCTCCTGCCAGGCAAACAACTCACGTGCTCAGACCATGCTTCTGCGTTAGTAGCCTTCTCCGAGGCCTCGAGAAAATACCCACAAAGTGAGTCAACAGTCACATCACAAAGCTCCCATTCTGCTACAGGAGGCAAGTCCGACTGCAGTCCCATTTCTTTAAATTAACTTTTATTTAATTTCTCTCCACGGGTAACTCCTGTTGGGCACACCTGCTGGGTGCTCCTGTGTCATCAGCACCCAGGAAGCGCTTAGCTGTGGGCAGCCTCAGACTCCTCTTTCCTGTTTACAGCACAGGACACTGGCTCTGAGTGACGTGACACGGACTGTCAGCCTCAGCGCCGAGGAGCAAGCATCACTTTGTACGCACAACTCCTGAGGGCCAGGAGGAAAGCTTTGTCTCCTCCAACATCTAAACCTAACATCTGTTTGACAAAAACGTCTGATTGGATGGATGATTCTTATGGAAGAGAGTCTAGGATAGCAAGCTCCATTTCAAAAGAGCTTTTTCACTGCTCGCCACTTAACATTAGACTAATAACGTTCGGCATTTGTATGGTTCATTTATGTTTTCAAAACACATAGAAACATTTAATTAAGCAGTAAATATCTATCTTTTTCTTTCAAAGAGAGCTCAAAGCGAGGTCCGTCAAAACATGATTTTAATTTGATCACCTGCCTTTTGAAGTCAAATCTCTCCGACTCCAGCAAAGTGTGGGGTGGAGGCAATTATCTAAATTATTCAGGAAGCAGAATTTTGGCCTAAATCATCACATTCCTGGAGAACAAAGAATATCTGTCAGTTCAGCCGAAAAAGCAGAAAAATGGAACACTTTGCTCTTTTTCTACATGAAATAGCATATATGCTGCCTTATTTTCTCGGAGCTAATTGGCTAATGAATTCTATTTGACCCTGTCCAAAGATGGAGAAAAATCCTGGGAAGGTGAAGCCAAGTTAAAGATTCCTTTCCTTTGCACACGTCGGAGGGCAGAGATCTACATTTACCAGAGGTTTTCCGCTGTAAGTTTCTGTGCCCAGTTGGAACTTTCTGAGGAACGATGTGCCAGGAGTGTCAGTGGACCCCCTCTTCAATTCATAGCTTTTCACCTGAACGTATTCCACACTCGCAGGATGAACCGTAAAGGATTGTTTTGTATTCAAGGAGTCCATCCTTTACAAGTGATGCGGCCTCTGAGAAGTGACTCATGGAGCTGACACTAAAGTTTATAAGATACACTGCTTCGGTTGTGACAACGTAACTTAGGATGAAAACCAGCTTTGTGTAAAAAGCCTCTGACCCTAGAAATGGGGAGCTTAACCAGAAGTACGGGATATCCTATTCTGTTCATTAAAACAAAAAGTTTCTTCCCGAGATGAAAATGACTTCGACTTTACATAAAATCAAATAAACTCAAGTTTATCAGATAGGAGGGGAGTTTCAGGGGTGGATTATGGTTTTTTTTTTTTTTTTTCAAATAAAACAACAGATTACTGATTACTTAGCATCTGAAAGAACAGAAGGACCTTTGGCATTTCTAATTTTGAAATTCTCAAAGTGTCTTCTATTATTTATTTATTTATTTATTTATTTATTTATGTATGTGTGTAAGTCCTTTTAGACTCACAAAGCTTATAGGGTAACACCATATGTTTGGAATAAAGTCTGGGTGGAGTTTGGGTCTCTGTCCTGGAGTTTGTCCCAGGGAAGGAGCAGGAAGGTGCCATTATGCACAAACTGGAGCCACCAGGGTTTGGTCAACGCCTCCCACAGATGACGAGCCATCAGCTGATTCATCTTGATTTCGATGCTGCTGACACCTGCTCTGAGAGCCCGTCCTGTTTCCATGGTAACCAAGGGAAAGCATCCTTGTCCACATACTTTCGGAACCTCATTAAATCAGGCAGCAGGACAGCAGCTGTGTTCTCCATGCGTTACTCTGACAGCCATGGACTAATTTTACGATGCTCAGGTGATTCTGGGCCCTTTCTAGGCCAGACTGTTGAGAATGTGTAGATAGTGAGACAGATGGCGGAATAAATAAATATTGCCAAAGTGTTTAATGCACACAAATTTTCTGAAAGGTGCTAACCAACAATGGTAATTTTATTGACTGAGGTAATTTGGAGCCAAAATAATAAATACGAAGGGGACGGGAAAGCTCTTGGAAAATGTTAACTTGAGACACTCTTCTGATGATAATAATCCCTTGAGAAAATAAGGCCTCCTTCCGCAAGTGCCCCTGATGTGGTTCTAGGGCGGTGTGAGATGTGAACCCCAGAACTTTCTCTGTCCTCCCCACCATCTTAATTTTTGCTGGATTCTGGAAAACCTAAAGACGTTCCCTTCACACACACACACCAGGATATAGATGTTTGATAAAAACGAGAAGTCAGTCCAAAGCCCCAATTTATACCACAGTGACATGCGGATTTAACAAACACTGAGGCCATAGCTGGATCATTCCCACGGCTTGTTTTCCCCCAGGGGTGCTCGAAGATACGGGCTCTGTCGGAAGGAGTCTGGGATAGCCTGCCTGACCCAGAACAAACACGTCTTGCTGATTTCCACAGATAATCTGAAAACCTCTTCAAGCTGAGGACAGGAGAGCAAGCGTTGAATTCATCAGGTTTAATGGGGAGGACCAGCAGCCAAGAGGAGAGTCCCAAGGATTTCTGTTGTTCTCAAGTAGCATGGAGGAGTGGCTACTTCCTCTGACCTAGTACCAACCCTTTGGGGGCCAAGATCTGCTCTGCTGCTGCCAGGGGCATGGCCTTGGGCAAGTTGTCCCACCTATCAGGGCTTTTGCTTCACCTCTAAACTGAAGCTAATAATGTTGCCTGCGTCCTAGGGTTGGACTGAGGGTGTAATGAATTCCTACCTGGCAGAGGCTTAGAACAGTGCGTGGTGCATATTAAGTGCTGCTTAGGGGTTAGCAATTGGGGGTTTCTCTTCTATTGTTGTCATATTGGATGAGTACTGTCTATTTCATATGCTAATTCCAATTTTCCCATGAAGCTCTTACAAACAAATGGTTTGGCTTTGGAGAGAGTGAGCCCTGTACTGACACCCCCGTGTTTTGCTAATTTAGTAGCCACGCCATCCTATGTAGTGACCTCGCCTTCCTGAGTCTCAGCCTGTATACCTGCAAACCTGCCTGCAATTGCAGAACCCACCACCCAGGGGGGATTCTGAGGATGCGGCGAGTGACATTCACCTGGTGTCTGGCTCCGAGGAGGAGCTCAGTCCAGGAAAGCTATTAGGATCATGCCGCTCATGGTATTAAGAATTTGTTGTCAATGCTGTGTTAAAATCTTAGGACAGCCAGGCTTTATGTTATCTGACAGAGAATTTTAAAATAATATAGAGTGAGGTAGTGGCCAAATGGATTCTGGATTGCACATGATTTTTGAAAGGAGCAAAGAGACTCCTCCGTTCCTCCTCGAAAAATATGCTCTTGACTTTGTGTGTGTATGTGTGCGTGCATGTGTGTGCAAGCACACGTGTGTGGATTCAGACCTTATGGGAGATTCTATATTTTAGCTTTCAAAAATTGCATAGCAAAATGCTCTCCGTGTTAGAAGAGGTCAAGAATTATGTAAACTGTCATGTATTAATTAGCATCAGAATACCATTAATAAATATGTCAAGAGTTGGCGTTGTCACTAGATACCCCAATTCTCTCTGTTATTAAAAAAAGATGTCCCCTATTAGGTGATTGTTCAACATACAGAATTTTATTGTTACTCTGAAATTGGGTACAGTCATATGCAATCAATTAAAATTACATTATGCAAAGCAGAAAATCCCTACTTTAAGAGGGAGGAGTCCAAAGTCTCATTAGAGAAGACAAATTTGGAGAGAGAATCTGGAGTGGCCTCAGTGACTGGATAGAGCTGCCCGTTCCTCCAGCAGTTGTCCTTCCTGGAGCTCCAGAATTCTTCTGCTCCCTTCTCCACTCTTTCATGCTGAACGGGACTGATTTGGGGGCATGTAAAGAGAATGACACCACTTACATCATTTTAAAATGTGAAAAAAACACTTGTTGACATGTGTCATGCCTACAGTCATGTGCTAATTACCAGAGGGAACTCAGAGGTCCATCAGACATGGTCCTCCTTGGAGAAGCTGGAGGTCCCAAGGGAAGGAGAGTCATACATAGCTCCCATAGCAAGAATGGGATGGAAAGGAGTCGGATAGAAGGGTTGGAACACATTCTGCCGCAGCCTGTTGTGCTAAGTTAGAACCTGGTGTTGGTGTGTACAAGAGGCTGCTCACACTTAAATCCACACGAGGGATATGGCCAGCTCTTAGGAAGCCCTTCTACAGGCAGGAGGTAAAGAATGTTAGGCAGAGGCCCTGGCACCCACCACCTTCTCCTAGACGTTCTTCCCTCTGCCAACAAACTTCCACTTCCATGGAGGAAATGGAGAGTTTCTCTTATTTTGATATTGCCATTTTCCCAAATATGGAAGCAATCCATGCTTGTAGAAACATAGGGGAAAAAATAAAACAAACAAAACCCCCGATCATCCAAGATGACTATTTGAATCTTGTTTGATTTACTCCTAATCATTCTCTTTGTTTTCATCTCTTTGTTTGGTGTTAATGTACGTATGATGACATAGTATATTTTTATCCTGATTTTTCACTTACCATTGAAAGAATGCATTTTCATGCCTTTATAAAAATCTTTGCGCACAGCAGTTTCTGACTGCATGATGTTCCGTTCTCCCATAATTTACCTAAACATCCCCCTCTTGTTTACGTTGTTCTCTAATCTTCGCTGTTATAAATAATTTGCGAGAAACAGCTTTGTGCTTACAGCAGCATTTCCAAAACTGATATCTCTTTAAAGATATCGTGTAGGATGTTTTTAATAGGTAAGCTTAAAAAAACGAAGTGTCTGTGCTCAAATTAGTTTGGAAAGCCTGGGTTGAAGAAATAAGCTTCTTCCCAGCAGGAATTTCCAAAGTCTTTGTACCTAGTGTACGGTAAATTTCTAACAGAGGGATATGATTCCCAGACCTGTTGGTCCATGGAATCCTTTCTTTTCAAGAGCTGGTAAGCATGACTGACACTTTTCAATAGAATTAAGATATAATTCATATATTTTTTGCAAAAATACATTTGGAGTGTCTTTCAGACACATTTTAAGTGACTAACATATTCCTGATATCAAAATCAGACAAAGGCAGTTGAAGATAGGAAACTAAAGGTCATTTGCTCATGAACAAAGATGCAAAACCAAAAGAAAATATTAGCAAATAAATTGCAACAGAAAATAAAATGGATTAAAAATGCAAAGACTGGGCAGGTGGGTGGCTCAATTGGTTAAGCGTCTGCCTTTGGCTCAGGTCATGATCTCAGGGTCCTGGGATCCAGCCCCACATTGAGCTCCCTGCTCAGCAGGGAGTCTGCTTCTCCCTCTGCCCCTCCCCCCTTACTCTCTCATTCTCTCTCCCTCTCAAGTAAATCAATAAAAATCTTTAAAAAAAAAAAGGTTACAAAAGCCATTCACTCTTAAGAAATCTATTAGTGTAAATCATTACATTAAAAGATCAAGAGAAAGTCTTGTGATCATCTCAGGGAACATTAAGACAGCCTACAAAATTTCAGACTTATTCAGGATTTAAATAAAAAGAAACGACTCTTAGAAAATAGCTATAAAACAAAACCTTAAAAATGATATACAATATATATTAGAATATAAAAATTAATATTTAAAGATATTTAAATGAAGATATTTGGGCTGAAGTTAGGATTAAGACAAGAATGTCTTCTCTAAGAACCATTATTCTACACTATGTGGGACCTCTCGTTAGAGCAATAGAACAAAAAAAAGGAAATTAAAGAAACAGGTATTGGAAATCATCATTATTAATAGATTATATGGTTGTTTTTAATAGATTATATGGTTGTTTATCTAGAAAATCCAAGGAACCAAATGAAGAACTATTATAATCAACTTTAGAATTAGTATACTGGTAATTTTCTAAATAGATAGAAGATGAATATATAAAATTCAATGCATTCCTTTATTACAATGATAATCAGCTAGAAAACAGAATGGAAATGGAGATGCCATTCACAATAGCAATGAAAAGTACAGAATTTGGAAAACAAATTTGATATATGCATAACTTTGGTATAAAAATTGACAAAGCTTTTCTGAAGGATATTATATCCTAATTAATAGAGACAGATCATGTTTTCAGTTCAGGAAAGTCAATGTTTAAAAATGCCACTATTCCTCAAAATCCACTTAATGCAGTTTCGATCACAATCTCAATTTCCTTTTTGGTTCTGAGCTTGTTAATTTTTCTAAAATTTAATAAATCAGTGCTAAAATTTATCAAAATAAAATTTCAAGAATAACCAAGAACATCTTGAAAATGGTTTGACCTTGCTGGGATATAGGGTAGAGGAAAAAAGAAACAGTGTGTCCTGATTGGGAATACTTAGTATCTTCACTGAAAAGAAAAACTTAGAAATATGTTTCTGTGTAAGAGTTTTTGGGGAAGTCCAATAGCCATTTATTGAAGAGAAATGTTCAGTTAAAGTTCTACATTAGCTACAGAAAAATAAAATGAATAACAACTGGACTAAACAAGAAAATTTTTTTACAGGTGAAAGAGGAAACAATAATGAAAAATCAAAAAGTAAGCATGGACACAGAACAGACACATGAAAAAATGTTCAACATCACTTGGTATCAGGGAATACAAATAAAAATCACAAAGAGATACCACCTCATATTGGTCAGAATGGCTAAAATGAACAACTCAGGAAACAACAAATGTTGGCGAGGATGCAGAGAAAGGGGAACCCTTTTACATTATTGGTGGGAATACCAACTGGTGCAGTCACTCTGGAAAACAGTATGGAGGGTCCTCCACCCTACCATCTAGCAATTGCACTACTAGGTATTTACCCAAAGGGTAAAAAAACAGTGATTCGAAAGGGCACATGCACCCCAATGCTTATAGCAATAATGTCTACAATAGCCAAATTATGGAAAGAGCCCAGATGTCCATTGACAGATGAATGGATAAAGCAGTGCTCTATATATACAATGGAATATTACTCAGCCATCAAAAGAATGAAATCTTGCCATTCGCAATGACATGGATGGAACTAGAGGGTATTATTATGCTGAATGAAATAAGTCTGTCAGAGAAAGACATATACCATATGATTTCACTCATATGAGGAGCTTAAGAAGTGAAATAGATGAACATAGGGGGAGGGAAGGAAAAATAAAATAAGATGAAAACAGAGAGGGAGATAAAACCGTAAGAGATTCTTAACTATAGGAAACAAACTGAGGGTTGCTGGAGGGGAGGTGGGTAGAGACGGGGTAACTGGGTGATGGACATTAAGGAGGGCACGTGATGTGATGAGCTCTGGGTGTGACATGCAACTGATGAATCACTAAATTCTACCCCTGAAACAAAACAAAACAAAAGCCAATTAGAGCACTAAGAATAAATAAATAAATATAAATAAATAAATAAATAAATAAATAGGCATGGGCACGGAAGGATAAAAAATAGATAAGGTAAAGGCCATATTAGTATACCAAAATTGAAAAATTAAATAAATATTGACCAAAAATCTTGTGAATTAAGACTCACAGTCCTAGTAAATCCTTAAGTCAAATAAAAAATTAAAGGGAAGCCCACAGTGCAAATGAAACCAGGTCACTATCTTATAGCATACACTAAGAATGACTCAAAATGGATTGCGGACTTGAATGTAAGACCTAATACCATAAAATTCCAAGCTAACATAGGCAGTTAGCTCTTGGACATCGGTCTCAGTGATGTATTTGTGGATCTGGATCTGACTTCAACGGCAAGGGAAACAAAAGCAAAAATAAACATGTGGGATGACATCAAACTAAAAAGCTTTCTGCACAGCAAAAGAAACTCTCATCAAAATGAAAAGACATCTGCTGAATGGGAGAAAATACTTGCAAATCATATATCCTGATGAGGGTTAACATCCAAAACATATAAAGAACTCATGCAACTCCACAATAAAAAAACAAACCCAATTTAAAAATGAGCAGAGGATCTGACTAGACATATTTTCTGAAGAAGACATACAGATGGCCAACAGGCCCTGGAAAAGATGTTCAAAATTACAAATTATTAGGGACACGCAAATCAAAAAACAATGAGCTATCACTTCACACCTGTGAGAATGGCTAGTATCAAAAGGCAAGAAATAAAAAGTATTGGAGAAGATGTGGAGAAAAGGAAGCTTCATGCACTGTTGGTGGGGCTGCAAACTGGTGCAGCCACTGTGGAAGACAGTATGGACGCTCTTCAAATCTACCATGTGATCTTGCTATTCCACTTCTGAGAATTTATCCAAATAATGCAAAAACAGTAATTTGAACAGATATATGCATCCCCATGTTCACTACAGCATTATTTACAGTAGACAAGATAAGGATAGAACCTAACTGTCCATCAATAGAGGCATGGAGGATGTGGCATATATACACAATAGAATACTACTCAGCCACAAGGAAGAATGAAATCTTGTCATTTGTGACAATATAGATGGATGCAGAAGGTGTTACTCAAGTGAAGTAAGTCTGATGGAGACAGACACATACCATATGATTTCACTCCTGTGTGGAATCTGAAAACAGACAAAACAATACAAAGCAAACTCATAGATAGGGAGAGCCATTTGATGGTTACCAGGAAGGAAAGGGGTTGAGGGTTGGACAAAATGGGCCAAGGGGGTCAACAGTATGGTGATGGATGGTAACTAGACTTCGGGGGAGGGGATCACTTTGTAGTACACACAGATGTTGAATTAGCATGTTGTACATTTGAAACTTAAATATTGTATACCAATTTTATCTCAGTAAAAAAATAAACTAAAATCACTAAAACATGAATGCACACACAAAGAAAATTATAGAGAAATAGCAAATCACTTAGAAAACAATGAACTGACTGTGTGGCTCAGTCGGTTAAGTGTCTATCTCTTGATTTCGGCTCAGGTCATGATCTCGGGGTTGTGGGATCAAGCCTGGTGTCAGGCTCTGTGCTCAGTGGGGAGTCTGCTTGGGGTTCTCTCTCTCCCTCAGCCCCTCCCCATCACCATTTGTGCATGCACGTCCTCTCTCTCAAATAAATAAATAAATAAAACCTTTTAAAAAAGAATGAAGAGAACATTTTATTCTACAAACCTAGGGTGCACATCTGAAAGCTTTATAACACTATAGATTTAAGTAGTTAATCATCAAAGGTGAAAAATAAGGAAAAAATAATAAATGTTTTAAAAGACAAAATACTAAAAATAAAGAAACCAGAAATTAGAAAGGAACTATAAAATAAATAAAAAGCCAGGAAGTGGGCTTTTATTCATTTAAAAGACAAAATTAGTGAAATAGAAAACCATAGCAACAAAGACAATAGAAGGATAAATTAATCCAAAAGCTATTTCTTTGGAAATAACACTAAAAAAGATAAATTCCTTTCAAGTTTGACAAAGGAACAGAGAGCGAGGGCAAAACATGCAGGATTAAGAATGAGAAAAGAGATAGAATTGCAAATAAAAGAGAACCTAGAAAAAACATGAGAGAGTATCACATGTAATACTGTGGCAAACATTTTGAACATGTAGAAGGAAAAAACCCAAACTAACTAAAAATTACCTAAATTGACCCAATAAAAAATGGAAATAAACCAATTACCATTGAAGAAATTGTAAAGCTTCTTAAGGATGTGTCATTAAGAAGCATATAGAACATGGTAGGTTCACAGCTGAAATTTATTTAACTTTTAAAGATCAGATAAATAATTCTAATTATGTAAACTATTCTAAGCCAGAGATAAAGAAAGAAATCTTCCCAATTAAATTTATAAAGTTTGCATAACTTTAATACCAAAATCTGATAAAGAGTTGTCAAAAAGAACAACTATACTCTGACCTTACAAAAATAATTGTAAAAATTCTTAATAAATATGAGCAAATAGAACCTATCAACATAGCAAATGAATAATAAATTTTTATCAAAAAGAATTTTTTACAGGAAGGCAAGAGAGATTCAACAATCCTACAGTTGTCAACACAATCCATTACATCAATAAATTAAAAGAGTAGAGTTATTTGATCAAATCAACAGATGCTACAAAGACAATTGACAAAAATATAGTGGTAATCTCATTCCTAACGGAAATTTTAAGTCAAACGGAAAAAGAGCAAATAATTTAATTTAATAACTATGTTGTTTGTTTACTATTTTTGACTATGTTATTCAATAGATTATTTACCAAAAATAAACAGGAAACATATCCTATAAGAGGAAAACTTAAAATAATTTCAACTACATTAGAAATTAGACAGTGATGCCTGCCATTGCTGCTATTAATAAGCACTGTCTTAAAGATGATAGGACAGGTGTTGTGGGTTGAATTGTTGAACTGGGTACCCCCACCCCCACAAAAGATGTCCTAACCCCCAGTACCTGCAGTAGGACCTTATTTGGAAATAGGGTTTTGGCAGATGATCAAGTTAAAATGAGATCATTAGGGTGGGCCCTCGTCCAATATGACAGATGTCCTTATAAAAGGGGGAACACACAGAGAGAATGCCCTGTGAAGGGGAAGGCAGGCATCAGGGTGATTGACCTGCTAGTCAAGGAATGCACCAAAGGTGGCCAGCACACCCCCCAGACTCTGAGGGACAGACACAGAACAGGTCCTTCCTCAGTCTGCAGAAGGAGCCAGCCCTCATGTCTCTGCGATCTTGTCCATAGAACTGTAGGGCAATACATTTCTGCCACTTAAGCCGGTGGATTTATGCTACTTTGTCATGGCAACCTTCACAAGTAATACAACAGGAGGATGAAATGATGGATCTAAACAGTGGAAGAGGATCGCCTGTTTTAAAGAATGATAGCATTGTACAGCCAGAAAACCCAAAGGGATTCGATTTTTTTTTAAGTTACTAGAATTAATAAGATGTAAAGTGGCCCAATACAAGACAAGGGCCCAGGAATTCAGTAGCTTTCCTCTGTTCTAAATTTGAACATGGTCCTGGATGGTCTCCATTCGCCTTCCTGATCTTCCCTCCTTGCCCCTCTTTGCTCTCTGGCTTCCTGCTGGGCTCAGGCACTGGGAGGCACTGGGAGGCACTGGGAGGCACTGGGAGGCACTGGCAGGAGGCGGGAGAGAGAGGCCGTCTCCCTTTCTGCTGGATGGAGGGTGGGCCACGGCTGCCTCCTCTGCCAGGGGCTCCTGGGCAGCTGTCCTTTCCTGCAGCTCTCTCTCCAAGTCTGTAAAGTGCTCACTGCCAGCTCCTGCTGTTCCCACCTGGATCTGCCCTGCTGTGCTTCTCCATCATTTCTCTTACTCATGTCCACACCTTTCCAAACTCTTTCTTTTAAAACTCTTCTCAGTACCCCATTTGAGTATATCATGTGCCTCCTGCTGGGACCCTGATGCAAGGCACCTAGAAGTAAAAACTACCATTCTCAATGGCAACAAAAGCCACACATAGTTGGAAATGCATTTAACCAAGAAGTGTGGTCACTAAAAGAAGAAAAGGAAAGACCCTTTATAAACGTATAAAACCAGATCTGAACAGATATTCTTCTTGGATTGGAAGACATACATAAAAAAAGTCAATTCCTCCAAATAAATATGTAAAAGTAATCTAATTCTAATTAAAATCTCAGAGACTTGTTTCCAAATTGGATGGCATGATATTGAAACTCACATGGAAGGATAAGTGTGCTCAGAATAGCTAAGAAACTTATGAAAGAGAACAGTGGGTGTACTTGCCTTACAAAATAACAGGTCTGCAATCAAGTCATGGTGGATTCAGGAACAGGCAAAGAGATCAGTGAAACTGAACAGAGAATTCAAAATCAGATCCCAGTAAATACAAAAGTATAATAAATGACGAAGTTTCATTTCAGTGGGACAAAGATTATTTGATCAATAGTGTCAGTACAAGGGCTATCTGAAACAAAATATAATTGGGACTTATTTACATCACACTAAAAAAATATAATCTATGTGGACTGAAGATACAAATACAAAAAAAAATAGAACTCTAAAAATCTCAAGAAAATCTAGGGGTGTACACACACCATCTAAGGGCTGAAATGGCCTTAACCACCACTGGAAACCTAGACGTTATTCTATATGTTGGCAAATAGAACTCCAAACAAAACAAAACAAAACAAACCCCCCCCCCAAAAAAACGAAAAAGTAAACCTAGAAGTTATAGATTAAAAAGAGAGAGAGAGACATGGATAGGACTAGAAACAGTTTTTAAACTCTTAGAAGACAAATTGGAGTCTGTACAAAGTCAATAGACAAGTGGTAAATTCAGAAAAAAAATATTTGTAAAGAAGAATTTTGGAAAACAAGTATTTGTATTTGAAACTATTCGTAATGTAAAATATTACCAAACGATTGTAAAACTGTCATGTAATTAGGCACCAGTTTTGCTGGAGGGGGCTTTCTTCCCAGTCCCAGTATGTTGCTGGCCTCCTCCTGCCGAGTCCCAGCAGTGGGCCGGACACTCCACGGTGCCACCCCCAGCGAGTCTCAAGGGCACTAGCTCTGCAGATGGCTTCCAAGGAGCACTGAGCTGGGGGGCGGGGGGTGTCCCCGCCAGCCGCACTGGGCCCTCACTGTTCCTCATGAAAGCCATGCCAAACATGCACCAGCCTTAGGACCCTCACTGGCTGTCCCTCCTTCCTGCAATCCAATTCCCTCCTTTTTCTTTTCTTTTCTTTTTTTAAGATTTTATGTATTTATTCATGAGACACAGAGAGGCAGAGGAAGAAGCAGGTTCCCAGGGAGGAGCCTGATGTGGGACTTGATCCCAGGACCCTGGGATCACGACCTGAGCCAAAGGCAGACATTCAACTGCTGAGCCGAGGCATCCCAATTCCCTACTTTTTCAAGTCTCTGCTCCAGTGCCACCTCTGAGATGTCTTTCCTGGCACTCCGTCTCAAATAGCACTGCCTGCTTCACTGCCTCTGTCAGCCTTGTCCCGTTCTCTCCAGGTCCCCTCTGACTCCACATCTGTCTGCTGTCCATTTACCTCTCTAGAATGGGAGCTCCAGGAGCACAAGAAATAAACCTGCTCTGCTCACAGCTATATACAGCTGCCAGCAACAGTGCCTGGTATGCAAAAGGTGCTCAAAAAAATGTTTGTTAGATGAGTGAGTAAATCACAGCCATTGACCTAGAATCAAGCTTAAATAACTCAATATTAATTCTTAGTGTCATTAGGAATGAGCAAAAAAGGGGTTATATACCTTGTAAGTTGTCATAGCCTTTTCTAAGAGGTTATGTTCCCATTCCTGGGAATCTAATCCAGAAAAATAAAAGCAGAAGGACACAGGACATAACAGAGATGATATTTATTTGTGCATTATTTGTCCAAAAAAGGAAATTAAGTCAGACTCTATCAGTAGGAGAATGACTGAATAGATTATGGCACATCCATGTAATGAAATATTATGCAGCTCTTTAAAATGAATTAGAGTTATACCAGTTGTTTCAAAGGGATTTCCATGAGGTTTTGTTGAGATTCAAAAGCAAGATTCTGAAATATGTGTGTAATATGATCCTTTGTATGTACATTTAAAATCCTAATGCAATTATTAGTATTAAAAATATTATGTTTGCTAAAAACATAAAATGAGTACATTCAATGCGTTGAGGAATAATGCTAACATACCAAAGAAATAGAAATAATTGTTTCACTTGAAAGATGTTATATCATTAATTATTAATACTAATACACTGTTTATTTTCTTATAGAGTAACAAAATGATTATATAACACAACAGGAGTGTGGAAAAATTCCAAGGAAGTGTGGGGGGTGATTCATGACTCAAAGATTTTCTTGAGGATATAAGCTATAACATAGTTTTAAAAGATATGAAAGTTTGGATCAAAAGGAAGATAGTAAATGGCAGGGGTGCCTGGGTGGCTCAGTTGGTGAAGCATCTCACTGTGGCTCAGGTCATGATCTTGGGATGCTGGGATTGAGCCCTGAGTCAGACTCCGCTAAACAGGAAATCTGCTTCTCCCTCTGCCTCTTCCCCTTCTCATTTTCTCTCCTCCCCCCAAATAAACAAATAAATCTTAAAAAAAAAAAAAAAGATAGTAAATGGCTAGCAAATCTTCTTGCCAAAAAGTTTTTACTCATTGGGCGCACCAGCCTCGAAGGCTCAGGTACACAAGTTCCATGAGCCAGAGAATTTAAACTAGAAGTCCTATAAATCAAGATGATAGGCTCATTCATAATGGTGTAATTAAATAATTTGCACCATTAGTATATCATTTTTCAAAAAAGATCGTGTTGCTGCATCTACTGAAGAATTATGTTTGGTGTTATATGACACATTCATTGGGACACACTAGCTTGAAAACTTCTGCAATATAGTGATCCCTAATAAACAGAAAAAATTGAAGATTAACAAAGAAAACAAGGTATCTGTTTGTAGCAATAAGAAATTGAGTTGTCTGTATGGTCAATGATTCCTAATGCTTCCAAACTCCATTTTGTATTTGAGAATGTTGGGTTGTGCAAATCCTGACAAGGCTAACCATGGCCTATTTCATGGTGAGAGTCAATGTTCATTGAAGAGAGAAGTAATTAACTGCTTTAAAAAACAAACGCAAACCATGGAAAAATTGCAAGTATGGTACCAAGAATTTTTTATGCCATTTCAGAGAAAGTTGTCTCCATGATGTCCCAACATTCCCAAATATTGGTAAGTATTGTGTATGCCTATAAACAAGGATGTTCTCCAGCATAAACAAAATTCAAGAAATTAACATTGATATAATACTGCTATCTGACCCTCCATCGGTGTTCAAGCTTTTCTAATTGTCCCAGTGATGTTTTTAGAGCAAAAGGATCCAGTTCAGAATCGCATGTTGAGTTGTCATTTCTCTTTAATTTCTTTGGTCTTTCCTGATCATGACCTTGACACTAAAGATTACAGGTTGGTTGTTTTGTGAAATTTCCCTCCTATCAGGGTTTGCTATCTCCTCGTGATTAGATTCACGCTATGTATCTGGGGCAGGAATACCACAGATGTGATATCGTGTTCTTCTTTGGGATCCTATCAGGGGGCGTACAATCTCAATTTGTCCCATTACTGATATTACTTACTCCACTTAACGTGGAATCTATCAGACTTCTTCACAGTATCAGCTCTGCTTTTCTATTTGTATTTAATAAGTATTTTGTGGGGAGAAATTCTGAGACTCTGGAAACATCCTATTCCTCATCATATTTTCAATTTATTCATTCACTTATATCAGTCTGGACTTCATGGTTTCCTATTTTATTCAATGGGTTATAATTCATTACTAAAATTATTTAGTTTGATACTCAAATCGTACCCTATTTGACCAGTAAGAGCCCCTCCACCTGCTCCTTCGGCGTGTCCTCCTCATTCTTCAAACACTTTCTTACTTTGGGGCACAAACAGAAATTTCAAATTCATTCTGTTCTTCCTCGGTGCTGGCTATAGAGTCAGACATTTCTCCAAGGATCCCTCATTTCTTTTCATAAAGGATGGTATTTAGGAAGCAGTACCTGTGTGCTAGATGTGTTCAGTGCAGTTGAGGTGTCCCTGCTTCCAGGTATATATGTAGCCATGTGTTCACACTAGTACTCACAGGGGCTGAGCTTCTTTTATTCCAGAACTGTAACTCCATTATCATATTGTAATCTAAATGGACTTTCTGGGGGTCCATAGTGTCAGAAAGGGGGGCACAGTCTGGTGGAGCCTCCTCATTGGCCTGCAGGAGACAGTCCACTCCCCTGCTCCACCTGGCCTGCCCTAATGGGGGCTGTCACCCTGCGACAGATATAATGTAATGTGAAGAACTGGCTGCTTCCATGCACTGGGAAGTCTGCTCTAAAGGCCTTTGCAAGCTTCAAAACTCTTGCCATTGTAAATCCTGACTCTCCCCAAACCATCCTTCCTTAAGTTCGGCTAAAGACAGATATTCCGGGCTGTAGCTGCCATCTGTGCCACAACATGGAACTGTACTCTCTGCCCACTGCCACCCTGCCTGCTGTCTTATGGTGCACCATTTAGAGACTAGGGAACAGAGAGGGAAAGACCTCTATGGAAGAGTCTGCTTGACTACAGATCTAATCTTTCAAACATGGCTAAAGATACTAGGGTCTTTTGCCATTAAATGCCTGAAGGTGAAACTGAGTGAACTTAATGTATCTTGGAGAGTAATTATGAGACAATTTTGATTGCCAGATCGTCCCATCTAAATTAGAAATTGTTAAAAGCAGAGTCATGCTCATAAACATTTAACATTTTATACTAATTTTTATTTTATGCCTGTAATAAAAATGATTTAACTGTGTTGTCTTATATTTGAAAGGTTTGGAAATGCCTGTGCTTGGACTATTACATTTTTGGCTCTCTGACACTTATGCAGAAGGATGTCATTTCTCAGTTTGCTTTTTCTTACATTTCAACAATAATGATACAGTTAGGAGAAAAACCTTGCCACAGTCTGGGAACTTAAATAACTGTGAGAACATTCCAGTCACAGGTTTGGATTTGTTCATATGAAATCCGAGGTGTAAGTTTGTCACAGTGTTTGCAATTTCTGTTTCTCAGGAATCATCTTTTATTTTGATAACAGTCACACGAGCTCCATCTCCAGAGGCTTCCAGGGAGGGGCTTTAGTCTTCCTGTTGTGTCGGAGAATCTCTCAGACATACAGAACATTCTAGCAACTCCAAAGCGGGGCTCAGAGTTCATCGAGGCATGATTGAGAACCCAGCCAAATTATGTACTGATCTACAGGGCATTTCCTTTTTTGTTTAAAAAATTTTTTAAGTTCCTCAAATCCAGATCATTTAAATTTTTTTTTGTTTTATTTTTGTCCATTTATGTCAGCTGTAAAACTTTTTTTTTTTTTTTTTTTTTTTTTACCTGGCTGGCTGTGAGGGGAAGCAAGTGCCTGGAGCACAGCCACCAGCAATGCTGAGGCATTTTCCAGCTCCCTTAGGAACCAATCTGACTAGAAGAAGTGAAGAGAAAATGATCCTTCATGCTTCCTCATCAGCTCAAGTTGAGATGCCTGCCCTCAGCCTCTGCATATCTCAACTCAGAGGGCTTCCAAGGCCTGCTCAGGCACAGGCTCCTCCTCGAAGCCATCTCTGACCACCAGAGCCGGAAGCAGCCCTCCCCTCTTCTGAAGAGCTGCTGTCCTTCTGATGCCTTCCTAGTGACCCTCACCAACTTGAACAAATCGTGATGACTACCCCTGTCCTTTGTGCCATCTTCTGATCTCTCTGGGTAACTCCGAGCTCTTTGAACTCAGGTACTGCACGGAATTCAGCCCCAGATCTCTCTTGCTGTGCATCAGTAGCACATAAACAGTTGTTGAATGAATGAAGGCGAGAATCCAGTGTTCTGGAGAGGAAAACCTACGTACGATGGAGTTAGCCCATGGGCAACTGATCTGAGTCCTTTGGATCTTAGGGGTGAGGAGTCTGAGCTAATGGAGAGGAGAATATCTAGGCAGGCACGGATAGTCTTAGATGCTCCTGAAATCCCTTTAGCTTGAAGAGGCCGTGAAAAATTAGAGACATGTTCTCTGCTTCACAATCTGGACTCAGGACTGGGAGGTGATATAGTCAGATGAAAGCCCAAATCTTTAATAAGAAAGAAAGAAAAAAAAAAGAGCCACGTTTGTTTACTGAAGACAGACTGGATGAGACACAACAGGATGACGAGAGAGGAGGGCCTGGGGTGCAGACAGAGGTGCTCCTGCAGCCCCACCAGGCCCGGACGAGCTGACCCCTGAAACGTCAGAAACACATGCCCCCGACGAGTGGCTCCGCCACTCAGGCCGTGCCCCCCATCCTGAGCCTGCTCTGTTGCAGTCTGACTCACTGTGGTCATGGGGCTCCTTTGTCTCTCCTCCCAATTGTGTGGAGTGGTTCTTTGGCCTCCATTTCACAAAGCCGGCTTTGGATGCTCTCCAGCGACTCTGCTCCCTGCTTACAAAGAACTGGGCCGAGAGGGCAAATTGGGACCAGGGAAGGGTTTTTTGGAACTTCTTTTGGCAACAAGCCTAAAAGGCCATTAAACCTAAAAGCCATGTAATTTTTCTGCTGGGCAGGGAATGGAGTAAGGGTCTGGTTCTACTTATGAAGTAAGATTCCTGCTTTTGTGGGAAGTTTGCGGTAGAAACAACCCATTTTGTGTTTTTAGTTTAAAAATTATTTCCTCTGCTCTGCTAGGTGAATAAATAATTGTGCTCCATTATGACGGAAATAGTCATTTTGTTCACATAAGAAAGCCTCTGGCATCTTGGAAACAACAGACAATAAAGCATCCGTGCTGGGTATTAGTAAGTCTTAACTTTTTCAAGTGTGTATCTTTGAAAAATGTTAAAGAATAAAGACATCTGGTAAAGGTCAAATTCATGTTCTTATTTCAGGCCTCTGTTCATTTGACATTTCGGTTGAGGAAAGACAGTTTCTCTGCTACTCGGGAGGAAGTAAAAGTTGTCCAATGGCAGATGTAGTGCCGCTGTTAAACAAAACCCTAATATTAATTTCCTCTCTGTTCTAAATCACTGGGGGGCAATGGGGTGGCTTAGTCTTTGCCACGTGAGGGAAGACAAGCAGTAAAGAAAATAAAACATTTCCCTATCCGTGAAAAGACAAACACAAAAACCACACCAAGTGAAACATTTTTGACAGACGTCTTTAGTTTTCTCACACACACACACACACACACACACACACACACACACACCAGATCTGCAACCTGAAAACATGGCATTGGAGAAAAAAGGAAACAAAATACTAGCAGAACATCCCACAAATCTCAAACTTTGCACTGACTTGGAGGAAGAGAGTGTTCGACAGAGACACTCGTGAGTTTGGACAGCTCGACTTAATTGATGTTGTCCAATGACAGTCCCTTGTCCAAAAGAACCTCACGTTGGTTTCTATGTCTCCTCCTCTGGCCACTACGTCCCTGGGGCAGAGCCATGAAGGAGTCTGGAAGGCTTGGCCAGTTGGACTGATGAGCCGAGACCCTCGCTGCTGGGCCTGCCTGGGGTCGGGCCTGGAAGTCCTGACCTCTGACGGCCTCTGGGCACAGGCCCACAGCAGCCCACCTGCCCACCTGCAGACACCATCACAATGTCTGGAATCCCCCACACCAAGTCCTCCCACCTCTCCGGAGGCCAGGGAGCAATCATGCTTCTGCTGAGCTTAATTCATCTTCCTCTTACAGGCTGTGTTTAAGACTGGCCGGCAGAGATCAATGCCTCTCCTGCATGCTTTAGACCAGACAGGAAATGAGCAGAGATGTTCTTAGTTTACTGCAGCTCTAACTGTCTTTGTACAACATTGTCTTCCCCACCTTGACCCACAGCGGTTGCCTTGTTTGGACCATGGCTGGCATTAGTGGATTGAATTCTGTTCAAGAAAAATCACCTGCCCAACCACCTGCTCTTTGACGTGATTATTCCAGCTGAGATATTCTGTTCCTCACAGTGTGCTTATTGCAAAATCTTTACTCTCTTTTTATTGAATTTACTACATTTTTCAAGTGGCCAGAAAAATTCTTTCATATAAGGCCGTTGGTATATCTTCCTTTAAACAAGAATGATCTGAAAATTTATTTAAATATTTATAGAGGGCGTAAAGTAGGAAATGATTGTTGCAAAAGCAATGCCTTTCGATATAATTTTCAAAAATTCAGTTTTTCACATTTTAAGAGTATATGCTCTGCACATGTTGTTGATACATGGGAAAGAGGGTTTTTTTTTTCCCTTCATGAAAGAAGAGAAAGAAGCAGAAAGAGGCCAGGATGCAGGGTTTTAATGAACAAGTACTTGGAAGTTTTGAGCATCACTATGTGTTCAGTAGAGAAAGGGACAGGGAATGAGATGTCTTGCCTCAGCTATAGAGAGAGGAGAATCAACACTTTTGGACTTTTGCCTGAGAGGGTCACCTGCAGGCATTGTCACTATGGCCAATGTTTTCCATCAGGGTACGAGGATGCCGGGTTGCCACCACAAAGGACACCTTTGTTGAAGACTCTTAATGTTTTATTTTATTGGGATTTCTGAGAAGCACACATTTTGAAACTCCAAATACCATTTTCTGACTATTAACCGCTAGATATGTCAGGGTTGATGACATGAGAGAGCTCTCCTTCCTTTTCCCTACATCTCTCTCTCTCTCTCTCTCTCTCTCTCTTAAAGATTCACAGGTAAAGTCCTCTTACTGTGATATTCCATGGCTGTTTCTGTTTTAAGGAAAAGCTGGGACAAGGCCGGGAGCTTGGCCTAGCCAGGGTGTATTTTAAAAGATCATGATTTCTGACCTTAGAGAAGCAGCACTTCATTATCAAGAAGAGGCAGTTCTAGAAAACACATTTGGAATGCTCTCTAAGGCCTCTCTACCTCCAACATGCCCAAATTCATTGTGTGATGTATTGTTGTTTGCTATTTGGATACCCTTCACTGAATGGTGAGCAAAAGAGGCAATTTTTTATTCTTTTTTTTCAGTAAGTCAATAATAGAAAAAAATTCCTATGCATTCTAACCTATTTGGTCTCCCACAATGCCCTTTAATTTGAAAGAAAATGAAGAATTATTATAGAAATCCACCAAAAAAAATTAATGCAAAATGAGCAGAGCTGTTTTGTTTCTGCTAGTGGTGCAATATTTTCTCATGGTTGTGTTCTTGAAACATGAATCTGTGATAGTTTAAGAGCTGAATACATAATTTAATACTGCCCAAGGCCAGCATTAGCTAAAGCAGATGTTTGTGAAAGATGCATGTCTTTATTGGAGGCCTGAGCTGCCCTAATTCGGTCCATTTCACTCTGCCTCCCTTTTGGTGCTCTCTTCTGCAATGATGGAGTCTGAGAATGGCCCCCTTCGAGGAGCCCCAGGAGGGCCCATTACACACGACAGAAAGCTGCCCAAAATGCAGAAGCTGGTTGTCTTTCGGGGTTGTTTTATGTATCCAATTGTTGACATGTCATTGAATCCCTGGATCTCACAATGGGAAGATCCTCAGAAGGTTCTCTTGAGGCCTGGATCCTCTATGATATTCAGAGCTTCACATTTGTTCCATGACAGCATAATCCTCACAAGGAAGCAGTCTGAGTGGGGTGACCAACAGCGGCAATTTTGAAATTCCAACTCGACCGTGTCCTCACTGTGTGGCCCTGAACTAGTTATTGGAACTTCTCTGTTTTCTCATGACATTTACCTTGCAGTGTTGTTTTGAGGCTTCGATGAGGTAATGGATAGAAAATCCTTACCATGTGCCTGGAATACTGGAAGGACTAAGTGGAAACCATGACTATAGTTGCATTTTTCGTCAATGTGCGTTTCCCTGGAAGCTCCCGCCTGGATTCTAGTTGTGCCCCGCAGCTAGCTAGCTGCAGAAAGCAAACCCAACCTCTATCTCACATACCTGTCAATCTGATGTTTGAAATGTTCATCCTTTTCACCTCTTTCCTCTCCATCCTTTGGACTCTTTATCACAATCACCATAAATTGCTCTCATTTCTCCAAGTGTCCACTGTTCTTGCTCATCCCTGGTCTTTTGCACATGCTGTTTCTCTCAGCCTGGGCTTCTTCCTCCACTACTTCCCCATTTTGGCCACATCAAATCCACTTCAAACTTCAGGTCTCAACTAAAATGTCCCTTCTGCAATAAGCCTCCCTCGATCCCTGGCATATTTCCCAGGGCCAACTGCCCCTTACATCCCCAAGCACTAATTGAGTTTTGCAGGAAGAAGATATAAGGAAAAAATTAGGCAGAGGTGGAGGAAAAGAAGCATATGTCTCATTACTTGGAACTGAGCTACCCTGCAGCAACATGGAGACTGAATTAAAGTCCCTAACTGAAGATAATACTTATAATGATTTTCTATCTCCAGGGGCTGTGACTTTACCTCTCCGTGGCTGAAAGCATTGGTCTCCATGAGGCAGGGTCGGTGTCATCTTCATTTCTAATCTGTAGAGACTGGCAGTGTCTGGCACAAGTTTGCTGCTCACTAGGTAAGTATTTCTTAAACATGTCAGTAGACTTCTTTTCTGAGAGCTTTCACATCCTTTTTCTGATCTGCCCATCTTAACAAAACAGGGAAGCCCTCATAGCTTTTTTACTGCCAACTCTCTTTGCAGGGGAATCAACTGAAACTAAGGAGTACTGGCTCATGAATGACAAATCAAATCCTACATATTCAGAGTCCTAGTCCAGAGGTCCTTTCATGCCATGAATGTCTCTCCCTTTCCTTCTTCACTGCAGATGGAAGGCTACAGACCTATAGCTCAACAAATAAGACGTTAAACTGAATAAATGTCTACACAGACACTTTCTCTCAGGGAGAAAGGATTATACCCACCAACTTTATTTCACACAGAGGGTAAGGACAGGAAGGCAGCTCTCTGGTAACATGAAAGGATAAGAGGTCAGATATAGTTTGTACCAACCCAGCTTAGACTAATTCTGAAGCCTACTCAAGTATTGTCACCTAAAACACCAAAGCTTGATTTTCACAGGGTATCTGATGTTGGTTATATTAGCTGGTGCCAGCAATATCCTCCTCTTAGCTAGGATGGTCCCGTTATTCAGTGGGTTCTTCTAGGAACAAACAAAAGCAGGGGATCCTTAACAAAAATTTTTTTTAAATTTATTTGAGAAAAGGTATGCATGTATGCATGCACATGAGCAGAAAGAGGGACAGGAGGAGGGGCAGAGGGAGAGGGATAAGCAGACTCTGTGCTAAGTGTGGAGCCTGATGTGGGGCTTGATCCTATGACCTTGAGATCATGACCTGAGTCTAAATCAAGAGTCTGCTGCTCAGCTACTCAACTGACTGAGACACCCAGACACCTCCCTTTTTTGTTCTGAAGGTACTTTGCCCAGCTGCTGTAGTAGGTAAAGGTCTTCTTATAATACCTGCCTGGAAGTTAGGAATGGGTCTTCATCTTCCTTTGCCTTCTAGAAAGACTTGAGCCTGAGCTGACCCTGAATACTGAGTGCCTAGAATCAGTAAAGAGAATTTTGACCAGGGCCAGAGAAACAACTGTTCCTTCGTGCTCTCCCATCTCTGGGCTCTCTCTCAGATGTATTAAGCCCAAGCCAGCAACAACGCTGGCCAAATGACAGACTAAAGCCCACAGCTGTCCTTTGATAGTGGCAAGATCCAACTGAAAAATCATCATGAAGATGGCCCTGAGAGTTTTGGGAGATAAGTAAGCATAGATTGACTGCAGGCCTAGTAGGGAGACTGAACCGTTGATCCCAGGTCCACCAGCCAAGAAGCCTATTTGGAGCTATGGCTATCCCAGAAGCCAACCAGGACTAATGGAGGAATCCATTTTCCCAGCCACACCCTAGTGGAGGAATGCATTTAGCCCAGCATAAAGGAAATAGGGAAATGGAAAGGAAGATGGAAAAGGAATCAACATTGTTGAAGAAGGCATCATCACGAGCCCTGAGGCTGGTGAGAAAGCAGAGCTCACAGCAGTGCAGCCCAAATGGGTTTTGAGCCTTTGTCTCAGGAAGACTAAAATCAACATGGCAGAGGTGATGATATCTGACCCCTTAGCCAGCAAGAGCAAGAGAAGAAACCATGGGATTTGGGGAGTGGAGAGGTGCGAAGACCACCACAAGATCTCCCTTTATATGAGCCTTTGCCGGTACGGTTTGTGAACACTGCCTGAGCATTTGAAAAAATATTCCAAATTTACTCACCTGAGTTAGACCACAAATCAGAATACAGTTTGATTTTTAGTCACTTGTCAAGATCACATGTGCACCGACATGAAATTCTATGCAAGATACTGTGGCCACTGAACTACAGTAAATATAAAAGCTTTAACTGATAGATTGCTTGACAACAACTTGTAGTTCAACAATGTAAAATTTAAAGAAAAAAAGAGAAAACCTTCCTAAACCAGTTACTTCTGGTTGTAAATAGTTCAAAGGACTGATGCTTAGTTTAATTCTTTCACCTCAAGAAACAGCTTCGGGGCTTTGTTGGCCTATAGAGGAGACAAGGGTAAGCCAAAATGAATTGGTTGAGGGAATACCACATTGGCATAAACTAAACAAAGAAAGGAAGAGACTTACAACTGAGTTTCAGGCAAATAAGTGCTTGCAAAATTCTGGGATGCTAGATGTCAAAATTTGATCTGCAAGGTTTGGGGGCTTACGGAGAAGCCTGCACACGTAAAAGTATGATCTCCAGAGTGTAGCCAGGATTACAGAGCTTACTGTGGAAGCTGTAACATACTCGCAGCTTCCTTTCTCTGGGAAATAATTTTACATTATGACTGTTTGTGACTAAAATGTAGTTCTATTGCATAATATCATCATCAGAGCCATCTTCCTCTGTGTCCAGGCATCTGAATTACATCCGCAATATGCCTTCAGGCATATTACATACAATTAGGAAATCTTCTTTAGTAGCTCATTTTTTCCCAAATATGTAATTTTGGCTGAATGATATTAAGGGATTAAAAAAAAAGATATCATTACATTAACTGAAATTATTACTATTTTAATTTGCTGCAAAGCCTTTATTTCAAGTATCATTTCTTATAACTTGTAACTCAGTGGGTATCATAATCCTGATAGAATTTTAGCTACTTGATAGCCTGAGACATTTTGGGGGAATCATTCCCAACAGAAAATCAGTTTAATGAGCACTTCTGGTGTTAACTGTGAACAGCTATTTTCCACACTCTTAAAGTACATGACTAAGCCAGGGACTCATGCCACCTTTTGTAATGTAACACCTGGTGTTCTGTTCCTCCCCCTCCTGACCCTAACAATCATCCTCGAGTAACGCCTAGCCAATTTATGGAATTGATGGACTCCAGAGAAAGTGGAGGAGCTGAGCCAGCTTCCTGAAATAGCAAGTTTTAAGATGAATTTCTGGAACAACCACTTTAAAGTGCAATACAATGAAACTTTCTCTTATAATTTTCAACCAGCTAAGCCTTTGCCAAAAGGGTATTATTTGTTGAAGAAAGTGACATCCCTGGGAATGCAGAAAGCAAATCACTGATAGAAATAGAAATATCTAACCACTCACTAAATTTTTTTCTTCAACTAAAACATGGTGAAAACCTGGGACATGGTGTTTTCTGAAATGTTAATCATACATCCGGGGCGCCTTGGTGGTTCAGTCAGTTGGGCGTCTGGCTCTTAATTTTGGCTCAGGTCCTGATCTCAGGATCATGGGACTGAGCTCTGCATCAAGCTCTGCACTCAGCAGGGAATCTGCTTGAGATTCTCTCTCTCCCTCTGCGCCCCGTCCCCCAGCTCATTAGCATGCGCACACCCAAGCACGCCCTCTCTCTCTCTCTTAAATGAATAGATACATCTTAAAAAAAATCATACATCCTACATATTACAGTCTTGTGGTCAAGGTAGTGCTTGGAATTTCTCTCCCCTTCTCCAAACACAGCAATGACAAAATATGTGGCCAGTATTTCATATGTATTTTACAAATTACATTCTATTACATATATATTATAAATTGAAAAGTATGGCTATGCTAAAAAAATGAGCTAAACATCCTGATGGACCAGAAAAAGAACTACAGAGAAGAAAGTGTATCAAGAGCTAGAGACCTACAGAGCTTTAACACTAAAGCAGACACAGGGGTAAAGATCTGATTCCCGTGGGAAAGCCTGGGCAGGAGCACCCTGTGCCCAGCTGGGGACCAGAGCTTTACTTCTTGCATATAATCAAGGGTTAATTATGCTCTCTAATATGTGAAAAGAGCCAGAAAAAGCTCCTATTGCTGTTCCCTGACTGTGGCAGCAATTGGACTGAGCTGCCCGCTAGTCCCCTTGGCTTATCCTGGGACAGCACCCATATCACTGTGGGACTGGACATGGAGTTACCAGGTTATGACCTGGGGTCCCAAGGAACTTCCTTGTTTCCACAAAAGGATTGACAAGGTGAGGAAAGTATTAAGAGCAGGGGGAAACCCCACTCAAGATGAACCCACAAGCTAAAATGTCAAAGCTCATGAGAGTAAAGGAGCAATGAGAAAAGCAGCCAGCAGTCTTAACTATCAGCTGTATTAGTTTCTTATTGCTGCTTTAACAAATTATCCCACACTTAGTGGCTTAAAACACCAACTTATTGTTCCAGTTTTGTAGTTGAGATGTCTGAACTGGCTCTGGGTGGGCTAAACTCCAGGTGCTAACAGGGCTGACTCCTTCCTGGAGAGAATCCACCACCTTGGCCCTTCCAGCTTCTAGAGGCTGCCTATACTCGTTGGCTCATGGCTCCTCTCCGTCTTTAAAGCCAGCAATGACGGGGTGAGTCTTTCTCACACTGCAGTGCTCTGAACTCTTCTTCTACTTCTCCCTTCCACATTTAAGGACCCTTGTTATTACATCAGGCCCACCTGGATAATCCACGAGAATCTCTGTTTTAACATCAGGGGATGAACAACCGTAATTCTATCTGCAACTTTAATTCTCCTTTTTCATGTAATGTAACAAATTCCCAGGTTCCAAGCATTATGACATAAACATCTTTGCAGGAAGACATTACTCTGCCTACTATATCAGGACCTATTTACTCCTGACAAATGAAAGAGATAGAACAATCTCAAGTGACTTTAAGAAAACTAGCATAAGAACCCCAAAAAGATAAAAGATTTTTAAAAAATAGGAAACTATGAAAGAATTTATGCATGGCTAACCAGTAGTAGAAAATGAGTCTACGGGTATTGGAGTAGATTTGGTAAAGTACCTCAACTCTGTTCTAACCTCCTATCAGCATGCTCTCCTGGATCAAAAAGACTAGAAAAGTAAAACAAAATCTATATTACCCAGGTTCTCGCACAGCTTAAGAAACCGTTCAGGTTTGGCCAGTCAGATGCATGCTTGTGAGTTCTGTATGTGGAGCCAAGTTCAGGGGAGGGAGAAGTAGTGATGCAGGAGACATCCATTCTCCTCTTGTGGGTTAGGCAGGCACAGCATGGCCCTGAAGAGGTGGGACTTCAAGTTCTCCTCAGTAGACCGAAGCCTAGGTAGCCAACAATTTCCTGGAGCCAGCAACTGCAGTGTGTGGCCTCCTGATGCTTGGAAAGCAGCTAAAGTCCGACATCTGCAGTGATCCTGGGGGGTGGCAGGTGCTATTGCAGCTTCCTGACTCGGTGTCCTTAGAAGCTAGCATCTGCAAAATTGTCCTTGGAGTCATTCCTGGTGATCAGTGTAGAACCTGTTCTCAACCTTCTAATGATTGCTTAAGTTCTGAATTCCCTGTAAAGTACCCTTTCTATTTAAAATCATGAACATGAAAAAAGTAAAAAATAAATAATAAAATCACGAACATGCCTCCTATTATTTACAGAACCCTGACTGTTATATGCACAACATACATTTCCTAAAACTGGGGATGGGCTGCTATTAATTGTGCTTTCTTCGCAAGACTTAGTGGTGCTTGGTGATCTTTCTCCCATCACTACAAATTTGCTACTAGGTACAGGTAAACAATGTATGCCATAACTAAACTTTAAATTATAAACAAGTGATTTTACAAAGTTAAAAGTATGTCACTGAACAGCTGGAAGGAGACAAAATGACTTTCTAGGGAGCATCATAATCCCATTTTTTATTTTAATAAAAACAAACATCATACAATTGGGTAAAATGAAAATAGACCTTAGGTAATAGATGGGGGCCACAGCAGCATTTGGCTGACAGTATTGACAAATTATCTCCTTCTAGTCCCTGGATGGTATGTGTCAGGTTAGTAAGAATGAATCCATTTTTTCTGATGACTTCTTTATTTCAAATGGGGCGTTGTAAAGGGAAAAGCTCAGGACTTACACATTTTCAATTTTCTGTCATCAGAAAATGAGTTGCATGGTCATTTGGGGAGGGCTTGGCAGGCCAAGTCCCTCTTTCTCTGTGCATTGCCCATTGCTGTCATGGGAAGCTTTATACTCCTTCACTCAAAAAATTCTTCATGAGTGTGAGTGGATCAAGGTAAGAACCCAGTACAGAATGTTGGCTTTTTTTTTTTTCAGTCCTGCTATTTAGAAAAAATAATGAGTTTCTTTGATTTGTTGAGTAGAATCAAGATAGCTGAGAGCTACCCCTAGAGAAAACATACCATTCATTGCTACCATTGTCATCCTTTTCCAAAGCAAATTCCAAATTTCAAAGTCTGGATTTACTTTTGTAGCTTTCTCACATACTTCTTGAGATCATAAATTAAACTCATACCACATCCTTTATCTTTTTATTTCAAGATCATGACATGAACCCATCCAGAGAATAGATTCCCATTAACTTTCCAGCCAATATTTTCTGTTAAGAAAATTTTGCATGCTATTTTCCTTAAAATCGATTTTTCAAAAATAACATACATTGCCAGAGGATGGTGAGTCAATCACAATAACAGCTGAAGCAAAAAAAAATAATAATTTTTCAATTAAGAGAGAAAAGTCTAAAGAAAAAGCATCAATTATTTCATTGAAAAATGACTTCTTATATTGCAATGAGGTAGCCTTGTTGTAGGCCAGTCATCTTTAATAAGATGCATCCCTATCACTAGGGGCATTTGGGATGGCACAGATGGTACTGCTCTGTGAAGGGGGTGAAGGGGTGCCTTGGGAAGGACATTGAAAATACATGTGCCCTTTGTATGCCATGGTGAGCTCCTTCTATTATCTTGTAAAGTGGGAAAATGGGTTCCACTGCCTTATCCTTATTTGGGATTTTGATCTAAAATGCATTCTATATCTCAAATTTGGCTAAGTATTCCTAGGACAGAAATATGCACAAATTCTCATCTAGAAGTACTGTTGAGTAGGGGATAAGAAGGTAAGAAAAGAATAAGTATGTCTAAGCAGAGAAAATCAAAATATAGTTGAGCACCTAATTGGCCAACTGCCTTCTACCACTTCAACACTTGAATCTTCCTGGCTACCTGCACAGTATTATTAACGTAGAATAAATCGTTTGACATGACTAGCTTTTAGGAAAATATGTGAGAGTCATTCAGGCAAAAAATCAGTTTGAAATAGATGAAATTTTCCATCTGAGCGGCTTCTACCAGGAGAGAATGTTTCTAGGAGTGCAGTATTTTTAATCTTGTTTTAAAATAAATACTTTAATGTATAAATCACACAATTGTAAAGGCACTTCAATTTTACTTTCCTTTAGTTTTGAGGTTTTGGAATTGCTCTGTGCAGTTCCCAGTAAAAGCTCTTAGATAAAACTTGCATGCCGAAAACCACCATCACAAATGTGCAAGTACAACTATAAATTTATACAACACTCAAGCTGTTTGTAGTTTGCAAAATTTGCTAATAAAATGCAGAAGTAGGGTTTCCATTTAACATTCTCTGGCACTGGCACTGCATGTATATCTTGGGTGCAGGCAAAAGATGGAAATTTCCATGCACAGAGAATCTTTTGTGGTTGTGACAGTTTGCTAATATCTTAATGAGTGAATTATGATAATTATGAAAATCTTAGCTTTACATTATTTGTGAAGAGCGTCTGTGTGTGTGTGTGTGAGAGAGAAAGAGAGAGGGAGAGACAGCCTTCCCAGGCAAATACAGCATTCTGATTCAGCAGCATTCAATGAGGAACATTTCATGGGCTAATAATACAAAATGGATCTTAAACTGCTGCATATTAATCAAATTCATTAAAGTACATTCATTAATTTGTGTGTATAACAGCCAAACTGGGAATGTGGAATTTGCTGATCTTGCACAAAATACATACATTAATGAATGCTAAAACTTCAACATGAGTAATAGCTTTAACAATATTTTTATAAAGCAAAATTCTAAGTATTCTAAATACCTAATTGTTAATTATTTTCTTTTTAATAGTTCCACTTTCATTTCATTTTGTTATTTAGCTGTAAGTGGAAAAACAAATACGGAAGAAGAAAACAATTCAGAAATAAAGGATAACCCCAAAAGGTTGTAAAGAAAAACTACAGGACATTAATATTAAGTTTCCTACCTCTCCTTCCAATCATTTAATTTAAAAATGGGTTCAGGGCACCTTAGACATGGTCATACTTCTATGTACAAGAAACATGACTTTGAAGCTAAATTAGAAGTCTTTCATTTCCTCTCTGGAACTGGAGGCTGGGAGGGCATGGCAAAGGAAAACACACCATCGGACAGTGTGTATGTAAATGCCTACAACTAATGGAAAATTTTTACATTTCTTCCATGGATTTAAGACTTGTGCTAATAATGACTAGTGTCCCTTCAGCAGGACATATACAGATATTCTGTATCTGGAATGATACAGAGATTAATTAGCATGTCCCCTGCACAAGGATCACATGCAAATTTTCGAAGTGTCCCATATTAAAAAAATAAAAGGTTACTATGTGATGTGATGGATGTTAATTAACTTGATTGTGGTGGTCATTTCAAAATGTATATGTATCATGTTGTACCCTTACAATATATAAACTTTTGTCAATTATTCATCAGTTTATTTGTTAAAAAATAAGTCAATAACTACCTTTCTAATATGTTACTTTTTACCTTGGATGCTAATTGCTCTGAAGGCAAGACTCCCTTCCTTGTCCTGAATAGCATTTAGCAAATATCTGGAAATATTTAATATCCAATTGGAGTTTTAAAAAGGTATACAGGTGTCTTCAACACAAGACTGCTCAGACCCCTTGATATGTTCATGTACATTATAAAGCTCTGAGCACAAGGGAACCAGAGCATTTTACAAACAATTAAATGAAGGACTTTCCCCCTACCTCTTCATATCTCACAAAACACTGGAGTTCTAGGGAATGCAGGTATTTTATCAATGTTATTAAGCAAGCCAGTGATTGGCAGATACCTCCCAATTAAAAAGAAAACTAATAGTTATCTATTAATACATTAATATATATTAAATTTAAAATAACTATTGTACAAAGCAAAATATGGTAAGAATTATGAGACAGGTGCAAACATAACCACAGGTTCAGAAGAGTCAGTGCAAGGAAACATTGGCAGTCAGGTCAGAGGCTACGTGCTGATCTGGAAGCTTGTGGAGGGCAGGACCCTTCAGTTCCTTCTTCAACTCCCACCAGCTCTGGACTCTCTGACTAACCGGTGCTTAGTGCAAAACCCTCCACGTGGAGAAAGTCAATCCAACACAGGAAGGAAGGTGAGGATTTCTAGGTCACACTGGGTTAGCAAAAACAAATGTGCTAGAACAGCCTGACCCAAAGGACCAGGGTGTTCCATAGAACCCCTAGTCCTGTGTGATGTCAGGCAGAGGACTACTAGTGTGAAATTACTATGCTTGCTTCCAGATATGTTGAGCTTTCTTCTTAATTAGGAGGTATTTGCCAACTTTCTAACTTGCTTAGGAACATTGCTGGACATCAGCATTCTCCAGAACTCCAGTATTTAGTGAGTTATGAAAGGGTAAGGAAAAGAGTTGATAATTTAGCTGTTTGTAAAATGCTTTTGGTTCCCTTATGCTCTCAGCTTTACAATGTACATGAACATATGAAGGGGGGTCTAAGAAGTCTTATCCTGTTATTATCTGAGTCCATTTCTATGTATGAAAAAGATGAATGAACAGTTCACAAACTTTAGTATTTTAATCATCAGTGGAAACAATTACTTTTCATCCTCCAGTTGGGAGATGGTATATCTAAAGAAGTGCAATTAGTGATCAGTATCTTGACTATAATATTGAAATAAAAAGTTACCTTAGTGGGAGAAGAGACTCAATAGGGGTCAATGAAAAACAGAAAATTAGGAAAGAAAAACAAAATGCCTGGGCAGAAGATGGGGGAAGTGTGTAATGTAACTGGAATCAACGTAGCAATCAGAATTATAACATTCAACACTCATCTGTGATGAAGCCCTTGAATCTTGCACGTGGCAAGTACATTCAACCCTGGTCAGATGTTCACTGATGAACTTTCCAAGTTCTACATTTCTTTTCCTTCTGAGGACCTAAAAGCATCCTGATGTGGAATAAGAAGGAGCCACAACTATCAGGGAAATGTAAATCAAAACCACAATGAGATATCACCTCCCATCTGTTAGAATGACTCTTGTCAAAAAGAAAGGAAATAAGCATTGTTGAAGATGTGAAGAAAAGGGAACCCTATGCCCTGTTGATGGGATGTAAATTGGTGCAGTCATTATGGAAAACAGCATGGAGTTTCCTCAAAAAGTTTTAAAAAATAGATCTACCATATGATGCAGCAAATCCACTTCTGGGTATTTATCAGAGGAAATGAAAATACTAACTGAAAAAGAGAGATGCACCCCCATGTTCACTGCAGCATTATTTACAATAGCTAAGACACGGAAGCAACCTGACTGCCGACTGTTGGGTGAACAGATAAAGAAAATGTGTAAATATGCAATGGAATACTACTCAGCCACAAAAGGAAAGAAATCCTGCCATTTGCAGCAACATGGATGGACCTTAAGGGCATTATGCTAAATGAAATAAGTCAGACAGAGAAAGAAAATACTGTATGATCTCACTCATATATGGAATTTAAAACAAAACAAACCTGAACCCACGGATACAGAGAACAGACTGGTGGTTCCCAAAGGCAGGGGGTGAACTGTTCATCTTGTTCATAAATAAAAATGGACTTTGATAATAACATCACCCTGTCCTCCAATGTGCTTCCTCAAGTGGGAAAGAAAGGGCCAGATTCACAGGTGGGGATTACACACGTATCCCAGCCCTCTGCAATCGGTGACCTGAGTGAGCCATAGGCCTGTGGTGCACGTGACTGTCATCACTCACTTCTGCTGTAGAAGGATAACATTAAGAAACGTGGGCAGCCCCAGTGGTGCAGCGGTTTAGCGCCGCCTTCAGCCTGGGGTGTGATCCTGGAGACCCGGGATCGAGTCCCACATCGGGCTTCCTGCATGGAGCCTGCTTCTCCCTCTGCCTGCGTCTCTGCCTCTCTCTTCGCTCTCTCTGAATGAATAAATAAATAAATCTTAAAAAAAAAAAAAAAAAGAAACGCTCATGCTTTACATAAATTCTTCTTCAGCCTACTTGGATGTTAGAAAACATCCTGAGCATATGTTCTATTGTTACAGACAGTATGAATTAATGAGGAAAAACAAGTCAAAGCAGAAGATTTGGGTTCAAGCCCTAAATCTAATCACTCAATAATTATGTGGCAGTGGGAAAATGAATTGATCTGAGTCTCTGTTTTCTCACCTGTAAAATGAGAAAACATTGAATATTGTGGGAATGAAATACTATCACATATAAAAGCCCACCACAAATATAGGGCATTACATAGGACAACAATTTCAAAGTGTGCTCCAGAAATTCTACAGGCTCCATGAATGGGCTTGCAGGCCACTGAGAGTGAACCTAAAAGGCTACCTTTGGGTCCCCCACCCCATTTCCAGCCCCAACAAACACTTTGATCAGAGCGGAGCTACCTGTGTCTGTTTTGCAAATTAGGCTTCCAAGTAAGAATTCGATTGAAAGATTCCATGACAACAGGGGGGAAAAGGACGAAAACCACGAATACAAATTATCAATCCACATATTATACTTACAAAGTGATTATTTCAGATTTGTATATATACTGTCCAGATCTGTACATGTAAGATACACATAATCTGTAGGTTTGTATTTTTGTACATGTAATGTACAAATACTAAAAGCAGGCCTCTGAAGCATGTAAAATCTTTTGCTATTCACACCATCACCATGAAAACCTATGTTTTAACTCTCAAAAGATGGTAGGTAGGTTTTTTGTTCTTCCTTAATAAACATATCAAATGGCACTGTTCATTAAATTGCACAGTAGAAAACAATATTGTACACAACACATATATATGACCAACACAACCAAACAGTATGCTACACAACATGAGTTCTCTTAATTATTAGCTGTCATATTGAGATTAAATTGGGCATTAAATTAAGTTTAAAGAGGGATTAAATTGTGACATGAGGTAAAGCTGCAACAGGCATTGAAAATAAAAGGCAGTTATTTAGGATAAAATCATGAATACTTGTCTGCTTTTGAATCTAAATCTAAATTTATTTGGATTTAAAAATAGTAATGAAAGGTGAATTTCATGATCTAGTTCCTCAGTTTCGGGAATCTACAGTCTATCATTCATCGCCTAAAGTTGAAGTCTCCTAATGTGATGTTGATTAACTGTTAATTCAACTATCATTCAGCGAGGAAGTTTCCATCAGTTTATGCCCTATTTTATGCTTTTATGTGACTATTTTCTCTACCTAAGCAGACTGCTGGCCCAGCCCCAGGTGTGCGTGTGGCAGGGGGGCGGAGGGGGAGGGGAGGTGTGCTCTATCCCACCACCAGGAGATCATGATGTGAGCTGACACGAAGAGTGGGTTGCAACGACTGAGCCACCCACACGCCCCAGTAGATAAATTCTCTAGGCCAGCTTAATATTAAGAAATTTCCCGATTTTTATTTAAATTAGCTTACTTTAATTAACTTCCCCTCTTTAAACCTCGCATAGCCCCCTACTGGCAAAGATTTCGTCAAGCTTTAAGTTCTCTAATTTGTATCATGAAAATAGTCTGTAGAATAGTCTTTCTTCACCACATCACAGACTTTACCATGGAAATTCTAACATGCCCCTCCCTTTTTCGTCACCCCTCCTACTTGAAGATCACCACCTTCAGGGAATACAGGGTTAAGTATGCGATGTACACAACCCTGAAATAACATTGTAGGCCAGTTGTTTTATGGGTGCAGCCCTCAGACTAGCCTTTTTGGGGGTTGGGGTTTATGGAGTTCTGATTTTTTTTTTTCATCCAAAATGCCTTCTAGGGGCATCTCAATGTGGTGAGATGGTGTGCCGCCCCCCAAATCTGGCTCTGTGCTCAGTGGGGGAGTCTGCTTAAGACTTTCCCCATCCCTCTTTCTCTTGCCCCTCCCCCCTCACACCCAGGCCTGCGGGCAGGTTCTCTTGCTCTAAAAAAATCTTTTGTTGTTAAATGCCTTCCAAAAGAAAAAAAAAAAAAACCCACAAAAAAATGACCTTACCCAACTAAGGTATATAAGTGATGCAAAGTTATTCTCTTTCAGCGATAAAATGATAAAGTCATCCCTTTACCTGCATTATCAATCAGTGCTGGAGATACGGCGATAAGCTTGGAATTTTAAGCTTCCAAGATGAAATTTCGTTTCCAAGAATGGAACTGCCACCTTTTGCCCTAAACCTCTTCTTCTCTCTTTAGGCCATTCTAGGACACACTTCCAGGCCATGCTCTGTACTGAGGTCTGGCACCAAGCACCAAGTTTGAAATTTCATTAAAGGAACAAATCCAGTTTCTGTTGATTTCTTCACGGAAGTCTTTCTGCCCCTGCAGCCTGCAGCCTGTCTGGCGGCCTCATTCATAGGGTTTGGAAATGTGAGGTGCCTCGAGTGGCCTCGGATTCTGAAACCCAAGTCACCCATTCTCCGCAGACACTTCCACAGCAGGAACCTGTTGAGGAAACGGCCAGCGAAGCAGGCCATCTCTCTGCCAGGGCGGGTCTGCCAAAGTCCCAAGTTCCTTTTTTTTTTTTTTAAGATTTACTCACTTACTTACTTACTTATTTACTTATTTACTTATTTATTGGGGGGGGGGGCAGAGACACAGGCAGAGGGAGAAGCAAGCTCCACACAGGGAGCCCGAGGTGGGACTCGATCCCGGGACTCCCGGATCGTGCCCTGGGCCGAAGGCAGGCGCTAAACCGCTGAGCCACCCAGGGATCCCCCAAAGTCCAAGTTCTGAAGACGCACAGCAACTCCAGCCCCCCAGGACTCCCGGGCCATGCAGCCGGGAGAAGAGGCCGCAGGGCCGCTCGCAGAACAGACCTGTCCGCCCCTGCCGTCCTCCTTCCTCCCCGTCCTCCGCAGCTGCTCCTGGGCCTTCTGCACCCCAGGCTCTCCAGGCAGACGCCGCTGACCCCAGTGACAAAGCCCCGGGCCCGCGGACAGTGAGAGGCGCGTCCTGTCCATCACCCAGCACGGCCGGGCCGGGCGTCCTCTCACACCTGCCCGTAGGGGCCGCCGCGGGGCCACGCGCACACCCGGGCGTCTAACTAATCCACAAATCAGGGTCTTCGAGAAGTCTTCCCACCGCAGAGCGAGGGGCGCTGCCGTAAATAAAGCAGACTCCGAATCTCTTTGCCCTTCCAGGATTCCAGAACGTGCTGAGGCCTCGAACAAGCTGGCGCCTCGGACAAGGGTCCGGGCGGGCGGCTGTGCTCAGCTCAGCGTCAAGTCCCCCCCAAGTCCCGGGCGCCTCGCCACACATCCGAGGCCGAAGCCCGCGAAGCGCAGCCGGGCCCCCCAGCTCCCCCGCGCTCCTGGGGCCGGGAGGGAACGGCGGCAGCGGCCAGCTCCTCCGCGGGAGCGCGGCGGGGGCGCCCGGGGCCGCCAACTGGGTCGCGGACGGCGTGGCCGCGGGATCACGGCGGCGGGCAGCAACCCCTGGGTAGCGGTGCCAGGCAGCGGGATGGGCCGCGGCTGCGGGGCAGGGCCTGCCGGGTGGGGTCCCACGGGGGGCAGAGCCGCGGGCAGGGGCCTACAGGGGCAGAGCCGGCAGGTAGGGGCCTCGGGGCAAAGCCCACGGGGTAGGGACCCGTGGAGCAAAGCCTGCCAGGTAGGGGCCTTAGGACAAAGCCCGCTGGGTAGGGACCCACGGAGCAAAGCCTGCCGGGTAGGGACCTCAGGGCAAAGCCCTCTGGGTAGGGACCCGCGGAGCAAAGCCTGCCGGGTAGGGGCCTTAGGACAGAGCCCGCTGGGTAGAGACCCGTGGAGCAAAGCCTGCCAGGTAGGGGCCTCGGGGCAAAGCCCACGGGGTAGGGACCTGTGGAGCAAAGCCTGCCAGGTAGGGGCCTTAGGACAAAGCCCGCTGGGTAGGGACCCACGGAGCAAAGCCTGCCGGGTAGGGACCTCAGGGCAAAGCCCTCTGGGTAGGGACCCGCGGAGCAAAGCCTGCCGGGTAGGGGCCTTAGGACAGAGCCCGCTGGGTAGAGACCCGTGGAGCAAAGCCTGCCAGGTAGGGGCCTCGGGGCAAAGCCCATGGGGTAGGGACCCGTGGAGCAAAGCCTGCCGGGTAGGGACCTCAGGGCAAAGTCCGTTGGGTAGAGACCCGCGGAGCAAAGCCTGCCGGGTAGGGACCTCAGGGCAAAGTCCGTTGGGTAGGGACCCGCGGAGCAAAGCCTGCCGGGTAGGGGCCTCGGGGCAAAGCCCACGGGGTAGGGACCTGTGGAGCAAAGCCTGCCAGGTAGGGGCCTTAGGACAAAGCCCGCTGGGTAGGGACCCACGGAGCAAAGCCTGCCGGGTAGGGACCTCAGGGCAAAGCCCTCTGGGTAGGGACCCGCGGAGCAAAGCCTGCCGGGTAGGGGCCTTAGGACAGAGCCCGCTGGGTAGAGACCCGTGGAGCAAAGCCTGCCAGGTAGGGGCCTCGGGGCAAAGCCCACGGGGTAGGGACCTGTGGAGCAAAGCCTGCCAGGTAGGGGCCTTAGGACAAAGCCCGCTGGGTAGGGACCCACGGAGCAAAGCCTGCCGGGTAGGGACCTCAGGGCAAAGCCCTCTGGGTAGGGACCCGCGGAGCAAAGCCTGCCGGGTAGGGGCCTTAGGACAGAGCCCGCTGGGTAGAGACCCGTGGAGCAAAGCCTGCCAGGTAGGGGCCTCGGGGCAAAGCCCATGGGGTAGGGACCCGTGGAGCAAAGCCTGCCGGGTAGGGACCTCAGGGCAAAGTCCGTTGGGTAGAGACCCGCGGAGCAAAGCCTGCCGGGTAGGGACCTCAGGGCAAAGTCCGTTGGGTAGGGACCCGCGGAGCAAAGCCTGCCGGGTAGGGGCCTCGGGGCAAAGCCCACGGGGTAGGGACCTGTGGAGCAAAGACTGCCAGGTAGGGGCCTTAGGACAAAGCCCGCTGGGTAGAGACCCGTGGAGCAAAGCCCACAGGGTAGAGACCCGCGGAGCAAAGCCTGCGGGGTAGGGACCTCAGGGCAAAGTCCGCTGGGTAGAGACCCGCGGAGCAAAGCCTGCCAGGTAGGGGCCTCGGGGCAAAGTCTACGGGGTAGGGACCCGTGGAGCAAAGCCTGCCGGGTAGGGGCCTCGGGACAGAGCCCGCCGGGTAGGGACCCGTGGAGCACAGCCCACCCGGCAGGGATCCCCGGGCGACGGCGGGGAATTGGCCTGTGGCTTCTGGGCAGCGACGGCGGACGGTGGCCGGAAGCTGCAGGCCTAGTCCCAGGCCTTGGGGGCGCCGCCACCTGTGAGGGCCGCACTGAACGCCCCGACTCACGGGGCTCCGGGAGGGAAAGGCGGCCGACTCCTGGGGAGCTGATGCTCCCGTCCCCTTTCCCGCCGTTTTCATCACCGCTTCCCAAGCGGCCTTCCCCGTGAGCCTCTCGTTCCTGCGCCGCCTAAACCGAAATTCACGCCGAATCCTGGAGACATTTATTTTTCGTCTCTGTCTAATTAACTGTAGGCTTGTTAATAAATTTTAAAGTAATATGTGTAGATGGTACACGGATGACTTCCTGATGTGCTTCATCCCAGTCAACTAAACGTCAAATGAAGGAAGAAAAATATGGGTATCTTGTCAATACCGTTTCTTAGTGAATTTTTGCTGAACCCCCATCTCGGTTTTTTTTTGGGTTTTTTTTTTTTTTTTTTTTTTTTTTTTTTTTTTTTTTTTTTTTTTAAGAGAGGTGGCAGGTGGGGAGGAAGGTGGAGTGTGTTACTGTTAAATATTTAGGATAAGGTAAACACAATTCAGAAACGCTTGCCCAGGAATGAAATGATTTGCCAAAGCTTGCACAGCATGGGATGGGCAAGCCGAGAACCACATCCCATACATTTTATTTGTTTCCCTACTCAGTGCCCTCATTTCCTCTCTTAGTATCTGTCAGAATTTATATATACCAACTGCAAGTACAAGCATTATTTTCTAAATCAAAGAAGTGAAAACTTTTAGAGAAGCTCAGAGGCTGTGCCTTGATTAGCATAGACAACTGGATTAGAATCAGTGGCGGTATCTCTCTGAGCAAAACCTTCCAATTTTAGTCTTGTTACTCCCTGGGGAGCACTTGCAATTGTGGGTGCATTAGGCTCCCTGGCTTCCTTTGGTCTCTTTATTTGGATCTCCTGTGTACGGTATTAAAATGACTCACTCCGTTCATCGGCCAGTCTTTGTTCATCAGATCAGATATTTTTCACCTTTGTTTTTACCCAGTGCACAAGGGCGTCGTGTGGCCCGGGTTAGGAGTCCTCCGACAAAGGCTAAATTTTATTTTTCCCACCTTTCGAGAGTTGTGCTGCAGAGATTTCCAAGAGGAAGGCAAGTATCGATAATTTCCCCCCTGCCCGTCATCCCTCCTTCTGGATGCAGAGTCAAGTTTCCTTGCTGGGATTCTCGTTCCGGAGAAAGCAAAGCTTATCTCTTTGGAGATGTTTGGAGAGGCTGGGCACTCCATTTTATAATGATGGGGTCAAGATGTTTGGATTTGTGACAACCCCTGTCAGTCTTGTTCTGATTCTCTCTGGAATAAGGAAGATTGCCTTTTCTTTCTCTCCCTCGCTGTGCTGTTATTTGTCAGTGGGCTGAAGCTCGAAGGTGGTGCTGTTTAGCATGTAAATAAACCAACACTTTTTCCAGTAAATAGCTCTGTCTAGCATTATATGCCAGGAACTCTCATCTACACAATGATGACTTCAATTCCTGTATTGTGCCTTTCCTTTCCTGTCCTTTTACAGAGGGAAAGGTGATCACATTGTAATTACAGAAGTCCTTTATACTTTATTTTTTCAATCGTGCCTCCAATTTTCCTAGTATCCCCGCAGATAGCATTTCCCATTGCTAAGATAAAATTCCTAAGGCAGCCTTTTGGAATTAATTTACTTCCTATAGTCCAGTGTTTTATAGATGATGTAAATGAAGGATGTGGCTCACAGATCTATTTAAAGAGACGTGCTTATACTTCACTGTTCTGGCCAGATGAGTGGGCACATGCTTTTGCATTTTTATTTGAACCCCACTGAAGTTGGTCATTATATTTTGAATGCCACAGCACGTCTATACCATTATTTAAAGGATCTTGTTCATTCATCCATATAATGATTGGCATTGGCTATAACTTGATGCAATGTTACACTATTTTAATTCTTTCTCAGGCAATGTTATCTTTGATCACTTCCTATTCACTGGGGAAAAAACCCCACACAATTGCAGTCCCACATTATGTTTCAGTGATGATGCCAAGTACTCCTTGGAATATAGCTATTCAAGACACTTTCTCCACCCGCAGGCTGCTCATTAAAGGGATGGCAGCTTCTAACTTTAATGAATAAGGTAGAGTGCAAATTCTACTTTTCTTTCAAAGAGACTTCATGGTTTTAAAAAAAGTGTTTTCTACTGCCTCTTTCTTTGTTTAATTGGAAATGATGTACGCTCCTACATAACCATGGTCACAACTCAGTATGCAAAGTATTTCCTTGTCACATTTTCTTTTTTTGTGTGTGATTCAAGTGTATATTTCACCAAAGAATTCTGAGAAAGTTCTGTATCTTCCCTCGAAAAAAAAATACACCACACATTATGCATAGTGCATCTAGATTATCATCTTGTCTATATGGGTAGAGTGAGTCTTACATTCTTTGGGTTTTTTTCTCTTCTTCTAACCAAGCACTGACTTAATATGTTCTTTTAACTTAGGGATATTTGTGGCAGATCCAAAACCTCATTGAAAAGTTTAGCAAGAAGGAGCCAAGTAAGAAAGAATGACAGAGACCAGTGTTTTAGAAATGCTGTCGTCTTTTCAAAATCTGGTTGCCTAAAACCCGGGAAAACCTGAGTTAGTTTCCATGTTTAAAAGTGCAAATTGTCTTTCTTCTTTTTTGAGAAATCAAATAGACTCTAAAGATTTCTGTTTACCTTTTAGTGAGTCATAGCCATGTAGCAACACTCAAGCAGAGTGTAGGAGGAATTTAAGGTTTTAAGCCAAGTGCAGGTGATTTAAGCACCCGAGTTTTGTGGTGTGAGAGCACATAGGAATGAGCTTATCTCCACTAGTGTCATCCTAGGTTTCTGGGACCTTATTTCCTTAACTTCTAGAAATGGGCAAGTGTCTGAACTGTTTCATAGGTTCCCAGGGCAGCCAAATGAGAGGACCCTATAGATAATAGCAAGTTCATTCAAGCCCTGATCATATTAGAGGGGACTAATGACACCCCAACCAAATCTTTGCTGTCATCATCGTTTATTAGTATCTGTTATAAGCGTAACAGTGCTTGAGCATCCTGGAGCATACCTGGATAATAGGTAATCATACCTGTTATCCAAGATAAGTATATGATATGATATATGTGTTCCCACAGAGCTTTCAAAAAAGTTGGGGAGATGTACCTGACTTATTTGAAATGAGAGAACAATAGGAAATAGTTGATATTAAATGTTAACTTGTGCTCGGTTATCATGGAACTTACTTATACTAGAAAATTTTTTATTGTTATCTGAAATTCACATTTAACTAGGCATCCTGTATTTCATCCGGCAACCCTAGTCCTGTCATGGTGCGTTGCATTCATGAGCTGAGAGTTACGGTCCTACTCCTACCTTCTACTGGTTTACATATTCCACAAGTAGTATCATAACAATTTATACATCCACAGTCTTACTATATATGGTGTCCCATACACATGTTTATTTTACTTATTTTTTAAGAAACCTCTACACCCAACATGGGGCTCAAACCCATGACCCCAAGTTCAAGAGTCACACACTTTACCAACTCAGCCAGGTGCCCCTCTATACACATGTTTAAATGTGATCTTTCAGGGGCCCCCAGATAGTGCAGTCTGTTAAGCGTCCAACTCTTGGTTCCCGCTCAGGTGGTGATCTCTGGGTCGTGAGATGCAGCCTAAATTGAGCCCCATGGGCATCAGGCTCCATGGTCAGTGTGGAGTCTGCTTCAGTTTCTCTCTCCCTCTCCCTCTGCCCCTACTCCCTTCTTCTCCCCCCTCCCCACTGCTCTCATGGTGTCTCTCTCTCTCAAATAAATAAATTCTTTAAAAAATCTTGATCTTTCACCACAACCCTATGAAATAGGTATCATTAATCTCATCTTTCAGAGGAAGAAAATGAGGCTCAAAGTAACTCACAAATTCTCTAACTCAATCTCCATGGATATACCCAACCCAAATTTCAGAACTCTCAAATCCAGTGTTCCTTCATTACATCATAGTTGCCATCAGTGTTCCACACAGGGGGTGGGCTTTCTTCACTTCACAAATGTTCCATTTGTTCAGTGCTCCCACCACGTTTCCCACTGGAATGGCAGCTTCCAATCCAAAGCTGCCTATTTACCACTCACTGTCCCTGGCTGATGCCACCATCAGGCTGCTAGGAGAATGAAGGACTAGAGAAGTTTGTGGGAGACGTTTTGATGGTTTTCTGTGGATCTTTTCTCTTATTCCCATTTCTTATTGTTCCTTATGAAGGAACTAGGACTCTGGCTAAAAATTTGAGATTGCTTATGGCACTGCACTCATTCAGCTGGCTTATCAATCAAGTTGGTTGCCCTTTTTTTGTTAGAGAAATTTTCATTTTGCTAATAAATACAGAATATAAGAGTGAGAAAAGAACCTTAGCAATTTGGTTCCTGTGTCTCTGACATATCCTCATAGTTCGGGATGTTAAATATATATATATATATATATATTGGCCCTACCAGATGCTCCTGACTCATCTTTTATATTTTTTGCTGCAGTCCTGGAATCAGCCATTTCTCTAAGAAGCCCTGGTTCCTTTCATTGGAGAATGGAATTGGAAACCAAAATGTGGGCTCTGGCATGTTTGTTGCTACCAGAGTGTTTCTCTTCCAATTTTCTTTTGATATCTGCCCTTGGCTATGTCAACCATGTTATTTTCATAGCAAGAAATTTCCAACTCTTCAGTGGACTCTTCTAAGAAACAAAGATAGGGTCCTTTTCACTGCTCTTGGCATGTCTCTCTTTCAGTCCCTGCAGTGGGATGGAGGAGGCAGGCCATTGGCTTCCTTAGACTTAGGAGCTGGTCTTAAACACAGGCCTCATTCCCTCTGTGTTTCATGTTGGTGTGATCAGTTTTGAAATGTTTTATGCTACCTGATAGGGTCTAAATTTAAGTGGGAAATTCAAATGCTTGTGTTTTTATCAGTAGAAATGACTTTATTGAGGTGAAAATGGAATGCAGACTGCGCTTCCAAGCAAAGCTAAGGTCTGCCACATGTGGGCAATGACAGCCACCACAATATCCTCCTCTGCCTGGCGATGGTTACACTTCTCTTAATGTAATTTATAAGATTTATTAAAACATCTTCGTAGGAGAGAGAGTATGCAAATTTTCTCTTATTAAATTTTTCCCATGACTTTGATGATGCCTCATATGTCTTTTCTAATATTTTTATGTATGTTTTCTCCATTTTTTTTCATGGTTAGAATTACCAGAGATTTGTCTATTTTATCGGCTATTTTAAAAGAAGCCACTATTGATTATGCTGATCAGGTTTACCATTTTGCTCTCTATTGCAGTAATTTCTGATTTTATTCTAGAGATGAGATATGAATAAATCAGCCTTTCCTTGTAAGCTATTATTCTTTCTCTAAACTTCTTGAATCGAATGCTTAATTATTTAATTTTTAGTCTTCATTGCTTTCCAATAAACGCACTTAAGGCAATACATTTTTTTAATGTTATTTTGACCGCATCTCAATAACTTTGAGTTGTAGTCCCTCGATTTTTATCAGTTTCTAAATATCCTATAATTTTTCTTTTCTTTTTAAAGATTTTTAAAAATTTATTTATTTGAAAGAGAGATAGTGAGAGAGAGCACGAGCAGTGGGGGGAGAGGGAGAAGCAGGCTCCCTGCTCAGCGGGGAGCCTGACATGAGATTCTATTCCAGGACCCCGGGATCATGACTTGAGCTGAAAACAGAAGCTTAACTGACTCAGCCACCCAGGTGCCCCTAATATTTTTTTTTTGATGCATGTTATCTAGAAGAGAATTTGTAAATGCCCAAGCTTTTAGAATTATTAATTTCTAGTTTAATTGAATTATAATCAAAGGAAGTGGTATTTATGATTTCTACTTTTACAAACTAAGAATTCTTTATGGTATATATATATATTTATATATATATATATATAGTGTGTATATATAAACATTTTGAAATGCTAAGCGGTCTTTAGAAGGGCTATTTTCCATTTGTTGGGCGTACATTTCTGCATATACCTACTAAATTAAGATTGTTCATTATGGCTTTCAGATCCTCATGTCTTCATTTATCTGTTCCTTTCTGAGAGAATTGTGCTACATTGTCTATTTTCTTTTTATTAATATTATTCTGATTTTTCTAACAATTTTTGCACTGCACAATTCATTACATTAAAATTTATAACTATTTTATCTTCTCAGTAGGTTGCTTCTTTATCAAGATCAAGTAGCCCTCTTTGTTCCATTTAGTGTTTTTCTTCATGATTTTCATTTGGTTTACTTTAATATTGCTTTCATCAGCTTTCTTTTGTTAAGAGTGTATTGAGTTTATAATTCAAAGAGGGAAAAACTAACATTATAATATTAGTCATTACTTTCGAAGAACAAATAGATTTTGAGAGTTTTAAGTCTCACTTTTCCAGACGTGTTCCTAGTTATTTTATCAATTATTTGCTTTTATAAATGGGATCTTTTTTCCATTATATTCTCTAATTAGTGATTATATAGTAAAGCCCATTTATTTTTGCATACTAATTTTGTAGCCAGCCACCTCATTAAGTTATATTTTTAATAATGGTTTTTAGTTCATTCATTTGGGGACTCCATCAGTCATAGCATCGAAAATGATGATAACCTGCCTTCTTCTTTTTACTGTTTCTATTTCTTATTTGGTTCTCTTGTCTATTTGTATTGGCTAACACTTCCAGCATAATGATAAATGAGAGTAGTGATAGTGCCATCCTTGCTTTGTGCCTGTTCTTAAAATAAATGTGAGGTGTTTTCTTTGTCCCAGTAACAAAGTATATGCTCCTGCCAAGAAATACATTTCATTGCAAATAACAGAAAACTTTAGTAATAAAGATTTATATAAAACATTCCTTTTTCTCAGTAACAGAGGGTGTTCGTTCATTCTGCATTTCAACCATGCCTATGTCTGTAAGCCTTTGCTTTTTCCTTATGGCTGCAGGGAGACCGCAGCAGCTTTATGAGAACAGGAGAAGCCAGTGCACCCTTGTTTGTTCTTTAGCGGAAATGCCCTTTCCCAACACCCCCCCCCAACAGATACCCCTTTAGCAGGGGAGGCTGGGAAGCTGGGGAGTGGAAATGTAATAATTGACTTTTCAGCCAGGTTTTCCAACGTATTAGCTGGAGTCACGCAACGTACTGTTTTGAATTCCCTAAACTCCCTTTGTATCTATGGGTTTTTTTCCCCCCTATTCTTGTTTCTAATTTTGTGTTTTCATGCTTTCTCACTTTTTTCTTGATTAGTCTAGCACATAGTTTATTTTACTCTGGGTCTTTATTGCTTTTCCCTTAACAGCTCTTGATTCTATGTATCAAGTCTGCCAGTTTTGTATGCTTATTCACTTATATCTGCATTTTTCTTTATTAAGTCCTTTTTTGGTGTTTATTTTAGTGTTATTTATCTAAATAATGATTTTGGTGTCAAATTCATTTGTTTCATTCTTGAATGATTGTTAGTGAAAATTTAAAACTGATATTTTCATCTTGAGTACAGCTTTAGGATTTAATGTGTATTATTTTTGTTATCATTTGTAGCTACTCTAGGCTTATGGTTTCAATTTCTTTCTTGGCTTAAGAGTAGTTTGGGAGATGTCTGTGCATTTACTACTAGTGGGGATTTTTTATTTTTATGTTTTCTTCTTTGCTATTTAATTTTAGTTTTATTGAATTGTGGTCAGAAAACCTGTACCATTTATATTTTCTGAGAATTGACTGAGGTTTTATTTGTTATCCAATTTTTGCAAAATAGATGAACACTTGAAAAGAAATTGCTATTAATTATATTAATCAGATCTAGTGGGATATTTTTGTCTATACTTATTGTTAGTCTATGGAAGTCATTAGTGATTAAGAGAAGTGTTTTAAAGTCTCCTCTTACTATTATGTTTCAAATACTTTATCCTTTTATTTTCCTGCCATTTTTACTTTTTATCTGCCTTGATATGCTATATTGTTTGGTGTATAAAGATGAATGAAACATGCAGTTTAATTATGAATTTTATACCTCAGCATTATAATGCTTTCCCCCCTGAATCCAGCTGTGTCTAATATTCAAATTGCAAATCATGCTTTTTATTTGTGGCTGCCTGCTATATCCTGGGTCATTCTTTGACTTTCAAAGTTTGTCCCTAAGAGCAAGTAGATGACTTTAGTCTTTGATCTCATTTGCATTGATTTTTGTAGTGGCTGTATTTCATTTCAACTTTGTAATTCTATGTAGTAATTTTTGGGTGTTTTGTTTTCTTGACTTTGTGTGTGTTCTTTCTTTCACTATATATTTTGGCTTGATTTTGAAGGTTTATTGTCCTGGGAGGCAAATGGAAGATAGAGACTGTTTTAATTTCCAACTCATGGCTACCTTTATAACTTTAAACAATATTCTGAAAATTTCCCTCATTTATCAATTTAGGAAATTAAACATTATGAGGAAATTAGGATCTTTACATTTCTTTTTCTTTCTTCACTCTTTTTCTTCCTAATTTTAATTGGTATATTCTGGTGTATTTAATTGGTGTACATATATATATATAATATATATATATATATCCTAATCTGTTATCATTATGTTTTTATTTTTGCACAAAACATTTACATTCCCTTTGTAGTAACAAGTTTTGTTAATTTTAAAATTATTTTCATTAAAATTTTTAAAATGTTTGCATATAAATTTGCATTCTGTTTTGAATAACATAACCACCATACTTCTTTACCTTTATTTATGTGGATTCAGTATTCATCTCTAATTCTTTAGAACAATAACTTTCCTGTCTTATATCCTCTCTGAGCTCCTTAGATTGCTTCATTAAGACTTTTCTGATTCACATATAAGAGCAATATGTCCCTTTAGTCCTTGCACACTTGTGAATGTCTTTTCATTTTTCCCATTCAATATAGACTTGTCCTATATTCGCAGCTGTGTGCAGTTGTCTTTATTTCTACAGTTCAATAAAATTACCAAGATATATCTTCCTGTTTTGATCATTTTTCATGTGTTGAATTTGGCGAGCCTGTGTGATGGGAAGTGTGATGGTTACTTTTATGTGTCAGCTTATCTGGGCTACGGATGCCCAGAGAGCTGGTAAAACATTATATCTAGATGTGTATGTGAGGTTTTTCTGGATGAGATTAGCATTTAAATCAGTTTAGTGGGTAAAGAAGATTGCCCTTAACTGATGCCAGTGGGCATCACTTGATCTGTTGAGGAGCTGAGGAGAATAAAAATGTGGAAGATGGGATGGGCAAATTTGCTCTTTGCTTGATCTGGGACATCCACTTTCTCCTGCCTTTGGACATCAATGCTCTTGGTTTTGGGGCCTTCTGACTCAGACTGGGACTTAACACCTGTGGTCCCCTGATTCTTAGGCCTTTGGATGCAGACTGAATTACACCACCAGCTCTCCTGGTTCTCCAGCTTGCAGACAGCAGATCCCAGGACTTCTCAGCCTCTGTAACCATGTGGGCTGATTGCTATAATAACTCTCATATATATATCCCTATATATCATGTTTCTCTGGAGAGCCTAATATAGGCAGATGCAGTTTTTTTCATGCCAGAAAAGTTTTTTTCTATTATCTTTTGAATATATTTTTCTGTTCCTTTTGATATGTTCTCTGTTTTTGGATGTTAGTTATTTGAATATCGATCTCTGCTGTCTGCCCTCCATATGCATCATCATACCTCCTTTCAGTGTTGATTCTTTCTGTATTTTGTTCAGCTTTCTCAAATCTCTTCTCTGTGTCTCTGACTCAGTCTCTACAAAGCCAAATTCTCTTCTCCTTGTTTGTAATGGATCAATTAGTTCTGCATTTGGATTCATTTTACCCTCAATTTCCTATTTCCCCAGCTATCTCTCCATATTATTCTTGTGCTTTATCATCTCACTATTGGTCTTAAGTTTCATGAAGATCCTGTTTTAGTTAATTTCCTTGAGAATGTTTATATTTCTAACAATGCTATCCTGGAAGCCGAGACCTGTAGGATGAGAAGGCATTTTCTGGGTGAAAGGTGAAAGGTAGGGGCTGAGGAAAAATAGCCTGGTAAAGGCACAAGTGGAAGAAAGCTTGGAACACGATGGGGCATACAGATAGAGTTATGGTTGCTTATATAACTGGAAAATGGTGAGTGAGAGAGTAGCACAATTTGAGGCGTGAGAACTAAGCAGGAGACAGATGGTGCAGGGCCTTATAGCTCATGTCAAGGAGTTACATTTTGTTTTGTTTTTAAGTCCGGTAGAAAACCAGTGAATGATTTTAAGCAAGAGGATGTGATCTAATGTACATTTTTAAAAATTCACTTTTACCAAACATTGAGGATGGACAGGAGAGGGACATGAGGAATGATGGAACCAGTTGGGAGACAGACACAGGTGAGGGTTGGACTAGAGTAATAACAGAGAGATTGGAGGAAAGTGAGTGGACTCAAAAGCAATCTCAGTGGCAGCATCAGGAGGACTTAGCAGTGGATTGACAGGGGAGTAAAGGATAGAAGTGAATGTGAAAAAACATGTAGGAATGGATTTTAGGAGAAGTTGAGAAGCAGCAGAAAGTCTCATCCTGATAGCGTACATGAAATATTTGAGTGGAAGAACAACTGATGAACGCTGGGGAAGATTAACAAGTCAGCAGTTTTCCAGGACACCTGGAGGGTGCAGTCAGTTAAGTATCCGACTCTTGATTTCGGCTCAGGTCATGATCTCAGGGTCATGAGATCAAGCACCCCCCCCCCCAGCCACGTTGGGCTTCACACTGGGTATGGAACCTGCACAAGATTCTCTCTCTCTCTCTCTCTCTCTCTCTCTCTCTCTCTCTGCCTGCGCCCCTCCCCAAATGTCAACAATGTTCAGATGGAAGATGAAAAAGGAAAAAGAGCAACCAGGCTCTACATTAGAAATAAAGCAGTGAGGACATCAAGGAAAGAATAAATAGACTCAAAGGAAGGTGTTTTGGAACTTGGCACCAAATCCGATGTAGGCAAGATAGAAAGCATGGTCAATGATGTTATAATAGAAATGGAGAAACTAAGAAATAAGGGAAGACGGAGGTTGGATGGGGATTGTATAACCTGTTTAGTTGAAAACAATGTCTTGAAAGCAAACACTGTTGACACCAGTGGTATTCACAATTTACGAAAAGTTAAGTTTAATGATGTATTTTTCTTTAACTTTCATCAAGCAAAACATTAGCTGCATAATAAGCTACTACAGAGTTGCTCCTTAAAATGCTCGTGCTCGTGCTCCTTCTCCATTCTCTCATTCTCTCCTCATCTAGTCCTTTCCTCATCCAGTCCTCCCCACCTGACACGAAACAGAGAAGCTGATCTGTCTTCATTCTCACACTAAGCGTCTTTAGGTTACCTTTATCAAAAACATACACCCAAAACTGGCTAAATGGCCTGTCCTATGTTTAAATCCCTAAAGAATCAATAAACATGTTGTCTAAGTCTGTTTGTACTAAATTGTTGTTTCCTTTATCACCGTTGCTTCCTCCAATCCAAGCAGCAGTATCCTTACGTGGAGGAGGATAACAGAGTCACCATCACATCTACAAAACCAGATTGTAAAGTCTTTGAGTCTTTTACCTTAGTGGTAGCTAGTTAGAGCTGCTGCATTCCTTGTGGTTGGCTGGTATCCCAGACTGGTTCTAGGGTGGAAACCATCCCGTGATCCTTGTAGCCTCTTCTTTTTCCCCAGCTCTCCTTCAGGTTATCACAAAGGTCCCACTGCCCTCACTCTCTGAGAATCTTTCAGGATCAGCTTCCTGATTTCATGGTCGAGACCCTCTTCACCATCTCACCTGTTTTGGATGTTTGGGTCCTTCGTTTTTCCTGGGCCAGCTCTTGACTAAGATACAGACTCCCACACTTCAGAAGTCCTGCCTGTGCCAAGCCCCAGGCTCCCACTTGCTGAGAAGTAAGCCTCTTGTTCCTTGCACATCAGGAACAAGGCAGGATAGACAGTCTTAAGGTACCAGCCACGCACATTCTGGAGTTCTCAGGTGATTCTCATTTTTAGTATTGATCGTGGTCTGTTGGGTTGACAGAGTTTTACAGGTGTCTGAAAGCACACCTAACATCCATCTCTAGGTCTCTTGATTCAAATTCATAGTTAGACATAGTTTAGTGAGTCTGAGCCTCTTGATGATGTAGACTGATGAATTAGCAGGGGCATGGTCTGTTCTTATACAGGTGTGTTGTAGTGAAAACTCAAATCCCACAAGAAGAATTGCTGTCAGCAATATGACTTTCTGAAATAGTGAAGAACCCATGATAAAATGCCCAATGAAACCAAAAAAGCTGTCGTCCCTTAATTTACATCATTGTTGCATTTTGGGAAATTTCAATGTATGTGGAAACCATCCAAAAAGTATTTTGTGTTTTTATGTTGAACAGAGTTAAGTTCTAGGATTGGATGATGATGTGAAATCGGACCTTTCAAAGTTATATTGAGGGCAGGATGATGCTTTGTTGTGGAGGACTTTCCCATTCATTGCACCCTAGGGGGTGGTACAACTAACTTGAGAACTACTGATTAAATAAACTGAGTCCTCTTTCACGATTCTTTTAAAAGATCCCAGGATAGATGAGAATCAAATGAGTTAATACAGACCTTAGAACAATGCTTGGCATGTTGTAAGCTCTGTACATGGTATTTATTATATACATAAAGAAATACAGTCCGTGACAATCAAAATATGCTCACTTTTTTTTAAGTTAATGAGCGACAATGAAGAGGGCTGAGCTTATGTGACCTGATGATCTTTTCTAAGTTATATGAAATCTCTACAACTTATGGTGGGTCATCATTTGTGTGAAAAGGAAGGAAGAGGGCCACCTGGGTGGCTCAACGGTTGAGCATCTGCCTTCGGCTCAGGGCGTGATCCCAGGGTCCTGGGATCGAGTTCTATATCGGGCTCCCCGCAGGGGGCCTGCTTCTCCCTCTGCCTATGTCTCTGCCTCTCTCTCTGTGTCTCTCATGAATGAATAAATAAGATCTTTTAAAAAAATAAAAAGGAAAAATAATCTGTATATTTAATCTATGTATTTACTTTTATTTATTTATATGAGAAAGAGATTGCTAGAGCAAGTATGGAGGGGATGAGGAGTCTTAAGCAGATTCCTCACTGAGTGCAGAGCATGACACAGGGCTCCATCCTAGGACCTTGAGACTATGACCTGAGCTGAAACCAAGAGTCGGCTGCTTAACTGACTGAGCTACCCAGGCTCCCCTAGGTATTTACTTTTATAAACAAGGATACGTAGGAAACATTCTCAACAAGTAAGGTGGGAAACTGGATGCCCGCGGAAAACTTTTCATTGTACACACATGGAAATTTTTGTATTTTGAACAAAGTAATTGAAATGCTTAATTCAAAATAAATAATAAATACATATTTTTAAGATTTATGCAATTTAATTTTATATATATTCAGAAATAACAGGATTCTGTGTAGTAATGAGATATAAATTAGGGTTTCACATAAATGACTGTACTATTTAGTTTTTATAACCAAATCAAATTTTTGTAGTTTTACTTTTCTGACTTAGTCCTCCATTTTCTATTATTAAAATCAATGTCAACTATATTCCCTGATACCATATGCTTTCATCTCCATTAAACTAGAAATACATTTATGTCATTGACACTCAAACCCAAGTCAGTCCCCCAATCCCTTGGTGCTCAGGACTTTGGAGATTTGTAGACAGTGAAAACTCTGCCTACTAATCCCAGCTTGCTGGACCATCCTGGATAGTAGGACCATGGTCATCATGTCACCAGGAGGTGGGAGAGGGTGAGGCTGGCAGGACAGAAGAGAGGTAGGAGGTATAGCAGATAAGGATGGATGAATCTGGAATTTCAAAGCAATAGATTCAAGTTTGGAAGGAAGCTTTAGAGACGGCCCTCCTCCCTTTCTTCCCCTCTTCTGTCCTTTCATCTTTGCCCTCTCTCCTCCTTCTTTCCCTCCTTCCTTAACAGATAGTGAGACAGGGGTTCAAAGAGAACTTCTTTCTCCAAGATCACCCAGTGAGGGAGTGGCCAGGAGTGGCCAAACTGGAATTCAGACCCCTGTCTTCTTCTCATAGCAAAGGTGCAGATTTAAGAGGCTCTTTCCATGTCCTCTGACATTTCTCAGCATCTACTTTCTTCCCTTCCCAGTGTGGATGGCAGGGAGAGGGAAGTAGATGACAAAATTGGGCAGGGAAGCTCTTCTGTCCCACATCAAAGTTTGAAAAACACTCATGTGGCATCTAAAGGACCGTAATTCTCAAGCTGTGGTAAAAACCTTTCCTTGCACGGTCAGGGTCCTTGCAACAAAGAGTAAAATGGAAAGTGATATCCTCATACCGAATTCATCACAGATTTGGGAGAACCATTTGCTTCCCTCTCTGGTAGGGGGAGTAGGAGACATCAGAAATTATCCCACCTTACCTGAGGCTTTTTTTTCCCCCCGTCTCCTTTTCTCTACAAAAAGCATAAGATGATTAAAAAGATTCCCATATCTATTTTCAAATTATGTCAGAAAAGTAGATTAAAGGTTTTATGCTTAGGAAAACGGGGATAAATATTCAAACATAAATTATGGCAGTATTAATAATTGCACATTTGTGCTAAGTAACTAGAAAATTATTTGAGCATTAATTCCATTTACATATGTTCATTCAGATTTGTATCCCTGAAGCATGCAAGTATTTGGGGTTTGAAACATTTAATCACTTAGTAAGCAGCCCTCAATGGGATTGCCATTTATTTATTGTCTTTATTGATTTTCCTGCACAGGAGAAAAAGCTGGCAGTGAATAGAAGCCGGCTGCTGAAGGGAAAGAACTCTATCTTTTCTAGTTCAGAACAAAAGCTCCTGTTTTTTGTTTTTTGTTTTTTTTTTAAGAGCAACCTGTTTTCTTCAGATCATCCCAGCACAGGGCCAGAATGAGACTTCATTCATTTGTTAGAAACTCTGCTCCCCACGGTGTGGATCTTTATGGTTTCTAGACAGACACATCGGGTAGTACTCGGTTTTCTGTTCAGGTTGAATTTACAGAGTAAGTTCTTGTATGGACCATGGTGGACAGTCCAGGCTCCCACAAGTACATTTCTTATTTGATACATGAGATACTCCTTGCTCCCGCCCAGCCCACCCCACCATCACCACCAAAGGCATGCCTGGAAAAAACTAGAGCCCAGTTCATCGGTCTAGACATATCATCTTCCTTAATCTGTCTTCAGAGCTCTCTGGTGACTTCGTTATAAGGGCCTCAGTAACAAGAGAACTTGAACTCACCACAGCAGTCCTAATAGCAAGAAGGACCCCAAGGCCTGAGAACACTCGTCGGAACTGTTAGGAGTTCCTCAAAACCTGACTCGGACCAGCCTTAGTGAAGAAAAAAAAAAAAAAAAAAAAAAAAGACATACATGTTCAAGGACAACTGCTCAGGGAGGTGGAGCATAACTGCTGCACTTTGTGACTTCCTTCCAGGAGGACAATATGGAAAGAGGCCCGGAGTTGGCAGCCCAGGTGACCAGGGTTGGCACCGAGAAGGACAGTCAGAGTCTGGTCTGGTTCTGATGGCTAGACCGTATTAGTCGCTGCTGAGATGCCATCTCCCAGAATATCCAACCCAGAGTTATCCTGAGACCAAGATAAAATGAGACAAAGCAAGGCCACTTTATCCTGTTATCTAAGCACAGAGAGAAACGAGGTCACTATGCCACCCACAGAATAGCAAACCCTCCCCTTCTGAGCCCCGAAGAGCGACCCCACGTCTTTACCAGGAGAGCCTTCCCCTGGGCTGGCCTTGCCTGCCCACCATAAGATTTAGATAACTACATCTGTCTATGTGTAGCTAGATAAATACAGATAAGGATCAGCATGCCTCTGGCTAGAGATTTACTGTGTCCATCTTGGGAGGAGGAGAAGAAAGACCATAAAAAGAAATAGCTGGTTCAAAATCCAGTCTGATTTTATAGATGTGAGGTGTCGTGGTTGCTGCTGGATCAGCGCAGTTTGCAGCCATGCTCAGGCAGCAGGAGCTTCTTTCTGCAGGATTTCAGCAATGCCGTGCAAGCCAATGGGAGGACAAGCCCGACTCAGCCAGGAATGCTTCTTCCTCAGAGGGAAGCAGCCCTGGCCATCACATGCCTTTTGCCATTCAAAAATATGCCAATCACATATTTTGTCACTGAAAGGCATATCCAATAATTCTAGTTAATCTATCCAGATCGTGTAATATGTTTTATTTTGTATGGTATACACCTGGGATCTCCTATTTGGTATCAGTCTTTCAATAGAATTTAATCACTGGGTGGGGGTGTAGGGGAGACTTGTGCTAGTCTCCTCTTCCTATAGGTAAGATTTATTGAGATACCAATCACCAATCCCCAACACTTCCAAGGCCAATAAAAACAAGGGTCATCTGAGAAAGTGTCACAGCCCAGAGAGGTCTAAGGAGACCTGATGGCTAATGTCATGTGGCATCCCAGATGGGATTCTAGAACAGAAAATGGACATTAGGGGCAAACTAATGAAATTGGAAAAGAGAATGAAGTCAACAACAACAGCAGCAGCAAACATTTTAAGAGATAGAGTTGGCTTCAGGGCACGAGTAAATGATGTTGTAACATTATGCCATGTCCCTCCTTCTCCTATTTCCCAGTGTTGGCTATTCCTCAGCAGACTCATCTTATGCCGAGCAATGAGACCACTGCAGCTCAGGCCCATGTGATCCTATTGGCTTGAGGACCCAGGAAATAGGACTTTGTCCTAATGTAGGGCATGATCCTGACACCCAAGGCTAGCTGCCAGCTGGCACCCCACTTCTGTCCCAGATTGCCCTTCTTCCCAGCTCTCCAGTCCAGCTGTTGATTATATGATTCCTCTGATACATCCATTCTCATGCCGATGTGTCTACATCTGCCTCCTGCTAGCCCTCCCCACTTCTGTATTTAAACCTTTCAAGGCCCAACAAAATTGTACTTGCTGTCTGCAGCCTTTATTGGTCGAAAAACAAGACAAAACAAAAAAAAACCCAGTGTTGACCCATCCTCATCCTGTGCTCTGAGTGGCCACCTGGTTCATATGCTCCTTCCTGGACTCAGATTCAGAGGTCAGCTCCACTCAAACTCCATAGACCCAGCAAGATTATTCGTGATTGAAGGAGAACTGGCTTCCCAGAATAAGGGATATTTGCAGGCAAATACTACACGTACCCCATAGACTAACCTTCTCACTCAGCAAGAGTGCTTTGACAAGCATCTCTTACATCCAACCCTAGCCCACTGAGGAGAGAGGCAGAAAGGGCAGTGCAAGTGGCCTTGGAAAAGCCACATCAGCATGACTTCTGCCCCCATCCCCTCGTTTGTGAAATGGGAGCATATCTAACCATACGGGACCTATGGGGAGATTGAATGGGATCTCATTTGTCTGAGCGCCTAGGACACAGTAGTGCTCAGTAAGTGTTAGTTTAATCTGAGCCTTTCTCAAAGAATTAACCCGAGTAATTCTACCTCTGTAGTCTTCAAGCAATTATCATCAGGAGGCTACACTAGTGCCTTTATAGAACCGCATTTCTGCCACAAGTAACAATGAAGAAACTTGTATGCTATTAACCTGTGTAAATTTTAGATTTTTTTAAAATAGGAAGTTATATAGGTCACTCTGTTGTACCTGTAGCTAATTGCACCGCTAGCTATCAATTTCTCATTGTTGGCTAATTTACCTTCAAAGACTCAAGAATGCAATTTGAGTAATTACTACCTGTATGCCGTATTTCATTTATGGCATCTATGAGTCATGAATCTTCTTTCTCTAACTGAAAACACTGAATGCAGTTAATTTCAAGAGGTCTGCCACATATGTTGTAGAACCAAACTTAATGCAAATTGCATAAATGTGTGTTGTATTTTATGACTGCGTCCTGGAGTTCTCACACGGAATATGGCGTCTCCTAGTAACCCTGGTTGAGGGGGTGGGGAGGGAAGAGAGAACTGTGTTCTCCATTTCTCACATTAACGAGGGTTTCGTTAATATTTTTTTCTTAAACAGGAGATAGAAACCCTTGAAACATCTTGGCAATGCATTTCTCAATGTTTTTGAACTACTGAATTCTATAAACACACCTTGCTTCTATTTGATTTTGATTGCTTTCTTGGCCTAGTTTCCCTGCAAGCATTTGGTATGATTGAATAATTTTTAGTTGTGTTTTCTCGCCGTGCCTATGCTAATCTACTAACAGTTGGTTATTGAAGCATTGCTATAATCTACTGTCTTTATCTTTTGCCGGATTTTTAAAGGGGTATTTTATTGCCTGTCATTACTGTTCACAGTAGCTTCTGGGCACTGTCATTCCACCAGGCTCCCGCATTTTCCAGCACACCACTCACTGGGCCCTCTGTTCTTAGAGAGAGAGTCTCGGCGCCTTCCCCAAGAGCCACATCATTATTCCTCCAGCCGCTCTGCTTTTTGGCACTTTTGATTTTTCATTTTAGACGAGTTGTTAAAGTTTCAATATGAGAGATAATGCCATTTAAGATGAGAATAAACTCCTTGATGCCTGTGATGATTTAATTTGCACAGTACATTCCCAAGCCTTTGCCTAGACTGCAGCATGGCCAGTAATGTCCCATCCTATGTATGGGTGGCTGTTGTGGTTCCTTAGACTTTCTCTAGTAGAAGCATCTGGTTGCTCAGGTACTAAATCTACCTCCTTACCCATCAAAGAGGGGGACAATGTCCTTTTGCAAAGCATGTATTGAAATCTGTCCACACAAGATGTCTTAATTTGTGTCTTCATGGTGGAATATGTCTTTGTGTTATACTTGGACACAACCGAACGGTTGAGCATGGCCACCAGATTCAGGGAGCACATGCCTGCCTGCGCCTCAGCAGATGGGCTTTGCTGCCTGAGAGACACAGAGAGAGACCTCCCATTCAGATGAGTTCCACCAACGTTTGTTGACTGGCTACTATGCACCAGCTGCCAACCACAGAGTTGGCTATGGCACGGAAGTAAAAATAAGGAACTGACAGCCTAACCTATTTGCTTGGAAGTTAGCATTTCGGTCCTCATTTGTTCACTTATTCATTCAACAAACATCCACTGGGTGCTGGCAATCGGTCAGACATTGGGCTAGGTGTTATCAATATGGTGGTAAGCAAGGCACACAAGATATTGTCCCTGCCCTAATGGAGCTAATCATCTACCCTATTTCCAGATTAGGAAAGGACATAGTGAAAACGAGTTTAATTTACAGCATTAACCATGTAGCAAATGTGCAACTGTAAAGAGTAACTTGCTGGGGAAAAATCAAAATGGTTGCTCTATACCTCCGAGATCCATGGTGACCATGATACCATGCCTACTGCTTGAGTGTCTTTCCTTCATTTTATAGACTATGCCTGGCTTTCTTTTTATATCTCAGCAAGTAGAAAGCGTTGAACATCTATGTTGCTGCTATACCTTAGGAGTGTAACAGTCTGTGCTTTTATTGGGACAAAGTATTGCTCACTACATGAATGGACAGGAGACCAAACACTTTTGCCAATTGTTTGAAGGTAGAATGCAGAGATTTTCTGCAGTCAGAAAGAGATTTTTGAAGGCAGTCAGCAGAGATTTTCTGGAACTCATGTAAATTAGTTATTGTACACTACTGTTGGGTTACACTCCAGATTAATTTGGCGTACAAATTTTTTTAACCAAATTAACATTTTATTATAAGTAATGCTCTTTAAAGGATGAAGCGCATATGATTCAGAGAGGAAGTAATTCACTGGTGTAGTTTATATTGTTGCTTTCTCAAATGGGGGCAGATCTTCCCCCATGGAGACTTTGGCAATGTCTGGAGATTTTTGGTTGTCACAGCTGAGAGAACAGGTGCTACTGGCATCCCCGGGGGTAGAGGCCAGGGATGCTGCTAAACATCCTGTGATGCAGAGGATGACCCCACAACACAGAATGCTCTGGCCCCAAATGTCACTAGTTCTAAGGTTGAGAAACCTTCTATTATAATGATCCAACTGGAGAGAGAGCACTACATGTGACGCGCAGGTGAAGTTGCCAAAACCAGAGGAATTTTGTGAAAGCAAGTCCAGCTTTCTCTTCTGCTCTCTGATTATCTTCTTTGTCTATTTACCCATCGTTTAGTTCCCTTGTGCTGCAAAGCTTTTTGTGGGTTTTTTTTATAGACTCAATACTTAACTATATGAGCTTTTCATTACCCATTCTAAAATCGTGACTGGTTGTAATGTAAATTGTATAACACATCTTTCTGCAGCTTCAGATTCTGCAACTTAAACCTCATGGCTGCTTATCTGTCTTCCACCACCTACCTGCGTTTTATGCACTGCACTTGGCATTCTTGATTGTTCCTTTCATATTAATTTCAATGGTGCCCGGAGGGTACCTCTCACCATATAATAGGTTGCTTTGTGAACAATTCCAGTAAGAGAACCATTCTGCCCAAACAGTGAGATACTCTGGAATGTAGAAAAGATGCCCCTCAGTGTATCATTCATGTTTCTAGTGTACCACAGTATTCTGCAATTGTATTGAAATTAAAATGAAGATGAATTATTTGTTTCTCCTCTCCCTTTAGAAGTGCTCCCACCATTGCAGGTAGTACTATCAGCCATACAGAATGGTCAGAACTTGAAAGTTACCAGTTGGACATGGATGAATATTTATCTTGTACTTAAATTTGCAAATCATCAAGTATCCCTTGTCCTGAGATCATTATTTTCATCATAAAGGACTTCTGTTATTACATTCACGCTGTTCCAGCTTTTGATTGACCGTTTGGAATATGACAGTTGTTTGTCGCATTTCATTTGGCTACAGCTTCCCTTAGTTCATTTGCAATTGTCCCTCGAGCGTAGTTTGCTTTATGTGATGTCTAAAGAAGCTTGCTTCTGTCTTTCCAGAAACCTTTGTCCTGATGGGAAAACTAAAAGGACTTTCTGAAAATGGTGATCTTTCTTTTTTAATGTAATGCCTTTGGTTGGCAGAGAAAATGGGATGTTTCAGACTTTCAGAGATTCTGGATTTGAGCTGCTCACTTGAAAATCAAGTCTGGTACAACACGAACACCCATTGGCATTGCCGCCCTTCTATTGTCAGTGGATTAAGAAAAGGCACCATGAAAAACTAGTTTAAAATCAACAGTTCTATTTTTAAGTTGGGTCTTTCTTTGTGGAAAGGCTCTGTTACCATTTTCCTCTTTAGTTCCTAAATTTAAGCCTTTATAATGAATTTTAACCCTGGTGGCATCGTTGACCTCTAACCCCCTGGCTGCCCAACATCTCACCAAGTGTCCAAATGTTGCTGATGCTTCCTCTGGCCCCACTCTAGGTCTGCCATCCTTGCACCATGCTCTAATTCATCCTGTACCCGTGGGGACTTAAGTGGTCATCTCAAGGCTCAGATGGCTTCACCTCCTGCACAATTCCAGCACAGCTGACCTAAACTCCCTAGTACATCTGCTCAGGCCTTCTGCAGTTGGACACTAAGATTTTCTCCTAGTCATTTCATTTGCTCCTTGCCAAATACCTTTCTCCAGGTGAGCATCTGTATTCCTTGTCCTACAAAATTGCCTTACCCTTTCTTATCAGTGTCTCTCACCAGCAATGGACCATTCCTTTTTTTTTTTTTTTAGGTTTATTTATTTATTCACGAGCATACACAGAGAGGAGGTGGGGGGGCAAAGACAAAGGCAGAGGGAGAAGCAGGCTCCATGCAGGGAGCCTGACATGGGACTCGATCCCGGGTCTCCAGGATCATGCCCTGGGCTGAATGCGCCGCTAAACTGCTGAGCCACCCGAGCCGCCTGCAATGGACCATTCTTTATGAAAATCTTGTGGAAATTCAAATGTAACTTTTGTGAGCCTTCACTAACCACCCTAGTTTGAAAGGGAAACCTTCTCTGAAATGTGGGGGTCACTTGTTCTTACTACTTGCTTCGCTGTGTTCGGGTCTCCCCTCTAATGGCCTTGCATCAGAGAAGCTTCCCCTTGCAAAATAACACCCCAGCCATTCTCTGTCCCCTTACCCTGTTTAATCCTCCTTTGTTGCTCATATTACTTCCTAATATTACAGTTATTGACTTATCTGCTTTTTGTCTGTTTCCCCATTAAAATGTGAGCTTTGTGAAGGAAGGGATTGTATCTGCTTCATCACTTCACCTCCCAGCAACTAGAATAGGCTCTCAATATATATTCCTTGATCCTTCTCTTCTTTGCAATGTTAGTTATCTTAAGTCTGACCTATAACTGTATCTTGTTTCCCCAGCCAGACTGTGAGTTCCTCAAGGGGATGATCACGTGTTGCCAATCATGCATTCTACCTCCTTCCCCCCACCCTAATGCCACATCTCTTGAGACCAAACAAAACCCTAGGGAACCATGCAACTAGTAGACATAGTGCCTTATACATAGTAGATGTTGAATAAAAAGTTGTAATAAAAGCCCCTTCAAAGCATATTGATTCGACTTTGCTTTGGCCTGAATGAAGAAACAGGTTTTATACATTTACTGTTCCACCAAAAACAACTAAAGAGGAGGACATACTATATGAACCAGTGGCTCTTAAGACATTCCACATCAAGCACAAAGGAAAGAGATTCCTGAGAGATGGGGAACTAATGAGATGCGTCCTCTAACTGTTCCAGCTTGCTGCCTAGAGAAGGTTCCCAGGCTATTGTACAGGAAGGGGAAATGCAGACAGAGCCCAGAGGACTCCCTGAGTTGAGGAGTTAGAGCAGGGAGTCCTGGGATACCAGAGCAGCTGAGAGACGACAATGAGGACTACTGTAGAGGGGAGAGCTCTGGAGATCTGCAGAGTCCCACTGAAATATTCAAGTGAGCACTGACTAGCACATCCATATGAGGAAACTACTCAAGGCAAGGGAGTCACCCAAAAGGATTAGAGAGAGAGTGTCTGGATTCATGGAGGGTAGAGAATAGTGCCAATTTGCAATGCCTAGAGTGAAAATCTTATCATTCATGAGGTATTAGACTACTATGAAGGCTCCTGCCTCGGTGGTGAGACTATTAGCCCTAAGCTAAGCACATTTCTGGCTCCACCTAACAAAGCTTAAAAGCAAAACACAAAAAATCAAATGATTTCCAAATAACTGAATCTCAGATCAAAGCTCAAGAATATTTTTAGGAATGAATGACCTAAAAAGAATTACAAACATGCAAAGCAGCAGAAAATACAACTTATAAGGAAAAGAAAAATCAATCAATTGAAACTGACCAAGAAATGACAGCAATGATATAATTGGTAGATGACATTAAAACAACTATTGTGACTTATATACTATACTCCATATCAAAAAGCTCTGATAAAGTTGAATATATCAGAAGCATGGAGAAGGGGATATAAAACAAGTCATGCTAGGATTGAAAACTACCAAGGTTTAAACCTAAGATGGATGAGGCTAACAGCAGATCAGCCATTTCAAAAGAAAAGAATAGTGAACTTGAAGAGATAGCAATAGAAACTATCCAAAATGAAGTATGCAGAGAAAAAAAAAAAAGACCAGAAAACGAATAGAGCATCAGTGAACTGTGGGACAACCTCAAGTGGCCTAATTTACTTAATTGGAGTCTCTAAAAGACAGGAAAGAACAAGAAAGGAAAAATAACCAGAATCTTTCCAAATTTGATGAAAACTATAAATCCATAGATAGAAAAAGCTCAAAGAACACAAGCTAAAGAGACATAAAAGTACACCAATGCACATCAAATCACTTAAAAACAAGTGATAAGAGAAAATCTTAAGTAGATTTAGAAAATAAGACATATCATATACAGAATAAGAAAGATACAGATGACAGCAGATTTCTTGGTGGAAATACTGCAAGCTATAAGACAATGAAGCATTATCTTTAAAGTACTGATGAAAAAAAATTCTCAACCTAGAACATCTTTCAAAATAAAAGCAATACATACATATGTATACAAAAGCTAAAACAATTCAGTGGCAGAACTAAACAATAAGAAATATTAAAAGATATCATTCAGGTGAGAGGAAAGTGATACAAGATGGAAAACAGATTTACACAAAGAAACAAAGAGCATCAGATATAATAACTACATAGATGAATAGAAAGAATTTTTTTTTACTATTTTAATCTCTTTGAAAGGTAATCAACTATTTAAATGAAAAATAGCAAAGTTTTATGGGGCTTATAATATTTGCAGAAGTAAAATATATGAAAGCAATAGCACAAAGCCAGGAGGAATGAAGGGGTAGTGTATATAGTCTTATAAGGTTCCTATGACATATGTGATGCAGTATAAGGTCACCTGAAGGTAGACTGTAGGTTAAATATTTATAATATAAACCTTAAAGCAAATTCTATAATAACAAAATTAAGAGTAATAGCTAATAAACCAACAAGGCAGATGAAATAGAATTTTTTAAAAGATTTTATTTATTTATTCATGAGAGGCAGAGACATAGACAGAGGGAGAAGCGGCTTCCCTCAGGGAGCTTGATGCAGGACTCGATCCCAGCACCCCAGGATCATGACCTGAGACAAAGGCAGTGCTCAATCACTGAGCCATGCAGGTGTCCCTGAAATCGAATTTTAAAACACAATCCAAAGAAGGCATAAAAAGAGGAAAAAGAAAACCCAAAACTGATGAAACAGCAACAAGACCATCAAGATAGTAGTTTAATTTTTTTAAGATGTATTTATTTATTTATTTATTTATTTATTTATTTATTTATTTATTTATGAGAGAGAGAGAGAGAGAGCATGCATGGGGGGAGTGGTAGAGGGAAAAAGAGAATCTCATACAGACTCCCTGCATAGCATGGAGCCTGATGTGGGATTCCATCTCACAACCCTGATCATGACCAGAGCTGAAATCAATAGCCCGATGCTTAACCAACTGAGCCACCCAAATGCCCCAAGATGGTAGTTTTAGATTATGAATGGGGTCTCAGCAGATCCTCTCTTGAAAACACAATGCAAAACTAAACAAACCAGTCAAAAAGAATCATTCTGGGACTCTAGAAATTGACCAGAGTCTGACAACAGATTGAGAAATGCTCATTCAGAAAAACTGCTGAACTGGGAAGGAACCATGGGAGCCTGTGGAATTCTAGCCGAGGCCTGCTGCCTCCCTCCCCTGCCTACCAGCTTCATGGTACCATGCTTCTACCAGGGTGTGGCAAAGAGACTGACTTCATCAGGAGTAGATTGCAGAAAAATCCGTGCTTAAGAAATACTAAAGGAAGTTCTTTAGGCTGAAAGGGAACAACAACTGGCTATAACTCAAATCCACACAAAGGAATAAAGCATACCAGGGTAATTATGTAGGTAATTATAAAAGTAGAAATATATGCTTTCTTCTGGTAATTGGTTTAAAAGACAATTGCATGAACAATAATTATAAAACCATATTATTAAGCTTATCACATATAATTATAGACACACATGACAATAATAGCACAACAGAATGGGTAGGGAAGGCAGGTATACTGGAGCAAAGAAATGACCCCAAATGGTAACTCCAATCCATATGAAGAAATGAAGAGTACCGACATGATAAATGTGTAGGTTAATATAAAAGACTCTACACAAACAGTTTTCTTCTTTCTTCTCTTAACTTCTTTAAATGACATAAGATTGTAAAAAAAGCAACGCCTACAAAACTGTACTGTTGAGTCTATAGCATATGTAGATGAAATATATATGCCAACCATCACACAAAGAAGGGAGGAGGGAAGGGTGCTATACTGGAGAAGAATGTCTCCATTTTCATGAAATTAAGTTGATATTAATCTAAAGTAGATTATGATAAATTAAGATGTACATAGTAATCCTCAGAGCAACCACCAATAGCTCAAAACAGTTAAGAAACCAACAAAGGGATCAATATGGCATACTAGGAAATATCTATTTATTACACAAGAATGCAGTAAAGAAGGATCAGGGGAACAACGACAACAACAACAACAACAAAAAACCATGACGCATACAGAAAACAAAGAGCAAAATGGTAGATATAAATCCAACCACATCAATAATTACATGAAATGTCAATGGAATATATGCACCAATTAAAAGGTGGACATTTGACTGGATTAAAGAAAAAAAAAAACAACCCAAGATGCTACTATATGTGTTTCTCTGCTCTTCAAAAGACAGCACTAAGAGAATGGGAAAATGAACTACAGAATTGGAAACGATATTTGCAGATCACATGTGGCTGAAATTAAAAAGATGGGGCCGTAAAGGTGTGCTGGAGAGAATGAAGAGTACCTGGAGCTCTCCCCGCTGGGGTAGGCGGGGTGCGGTGGGATGCGATGTAGTGCAACCAGTTTGGAAAACAGCTCAGCAGCATCTCACAAGGCCAAACAGACACCTACTGTATGACTCAGCCATTGCACTGCTATGTATTTACCCAAAAGAAGTGAAAGCTTCAATCTGCACAAGGACTTGGACGCGAATGTTCACAGCTTCATTTGTAATAGACCCAAACTGGAAACAACACAAGTATCTATCAGCAGGTGAAGGGAAGAGTTAGTTGTGACATATCCTCACCATAGGCTACTATTCAGACATAAAAATAAATGTTATGTTATAAATGTTACATTCATCCACATAATGTGGATGAATCTTGTTTTTTTCACTTCCTCTTTATAAATGATTTATTTTACCAAGGACGGGGGGGAAAAGACTTTTCCTAGAACCGGGCAACTTTCCTTACATTGTTTCTTTTTTTCCTTTCCAAATTATTATTTTATTTGCTTGACCTTGGATTTCCCAAGTTTGCTACAGACGCCTCTTCCCTTTGGATGTGGGGATGTGGGGACTCTGCCCCACAACATGGATGAATCTTAAAATAATGATGCTGAGTTAAAGAACCAAACCAAAAAAAAAAAAAAAAAAGGAAAAGAAAAAGTACATGCTGTGTGATTTCAATTATATGAAATTCTACAAAGTGAACCTTAATCTGTAGTGACAGAAGCAGATCGGTGGTGGCTCAGGGGATCGGAGGGGGGATGAGGTGTATGGAGAGGGGTGGGAGAAAAAGATTACAAAGAGACGTAAGGATGGTTTTGAGGGTGATAGATATGTTCATTATCTTTTTTTTTCTTTTTTTTTGATATGTTCATTATCTTAATTGTGATGACGATTTCATAGGTGTACAGACATGCCAACATGTATGACTATATATACCCTTTATGACTATATATACCCTATTGCATGTCAATGATAACCTCAATAAAGTTAGTTTAAAAGGATAGTGATCAGTGAAGCGTACCACCTCCAGCTTACCTGTACCTTGTCTCCTTCCCCCAAACTATGAACCTGCCGGCGCCTAGTAATGATCCCAGCTTGTTCCTTGAACTTGTGCATGAGTAAAGGAATGAATAAATTAGTCCGGTTACCAACCTGTTCTATGTCCTAACAGAAATGCCTCAATATTTTCATTTCCCTCTGGAAAATGGGAATGTACAGTTTATTCTTTCAGGATAATTTTCTCACGTGGCCGGACATTGATCCCAATTTCAGAACACTTAAAGAATATGGAACACTAAGTAGCTTTAAAATTTATGGCTCTACAATTTGTAGCAAACACAAAGTGGGTGTCACACTCAGTAATTAGAGCTATTCATTTTGCTCTATGAAGGTATCCAAGAATTGCTTCTGTCTTCAACCCTATTTCTTAAATCAATAAATTGATATCTTTTAGACTACAGTTCACATAAAATTAATCCAGATGATTTGTGCTTTTATAATATTGCTGTAGTTACCTGTCAGAATTTAAGGTTCCCTTCCAGATATTGTCTTGAAAATAACTAATTATGATGGTTATAAAAACTAAAACTATAGGACAAATAACTAGTGAGCCTATGAAATATTTATAAGCCTTTATTGTGGGTCTTTCCAACTAGATTCTAATACGCATTGTGCTACGTTTGTCCAGCTTTTTCCAGATATTGGGTTCCTGCCCTTTAGAGAATAATAGACGATTTGTGTCCAAGGTGATTTATGCAGTAACTATTAAGTAATCAATAGCGTTTCACTTTCTCAAATGGTTCCTAAGCTTAGTTAGTTTCATAAAGCATCACTTTTGTATTACAAAAGCAGCATCCTCCTTGATCAGAATTAAATTGTACTAAAAGGTTTATTTGTCAACGCCCTGATGATGGTTAAGTCCGATGAGGAGCAGTGTACATTTGGAAAAGAGCATAAGCCTCGGACCCATGACCTGGGTTCAAATTCTGGCTCTCCTACTTGTGACCTTGGCAGATTTCTGTCTGGTTTCCTCATCGGTATAGAGAATGGATGTAGATTATAAATACCTCGCAAAGTCCTTGTGAGGACAGACTAAGGTAATAATTTTTGGAAGGCACCAGCACCATGCTTAGCACACAGTAGGGACTCCATAAATCAATAAATATTGACTTGGTTACTTATTTTCATGAACTCTTCAATTTTCATTTAGACTGAGGCCAAATCTTAGCTTTGCCACTTGCCAGCCATGACCTTGGGTGAGTTGGGCTTCAGTTTCAACCTCTGAAAAATGGGAAATGTCATCCTGTTTTAGGATCAAAACCAAATAATTTATGCTCAAGAGTTTGGTCAGTTGCAGAGTGTATACAAATTAAAAGTGGTATTTTTCCTCCAGAGCTTGGCCAGGCATGATATTTGCTGGAGATGGGGAGGTTTGTAACTAAATGTTCCCTCTGAGTGGGATTATGTGCTGAGTGGCAGACTAATACAAATTTTCACCAAAGCTATGAGTCACTTGGCTTGGGTCTGGGCCTGTGCTTGGCCCTGGGATCCAGTGCTGAATAAACCGGACAGGCTCTTACTCGGGATGAGCAAGGCTGGAGCCCAGACAGTGAGGGACTGGGGGAGTGGGGGCAGCCAGACCCATTCCCAAGGTCTGTTGGTTGTGCTTCTAGATCACTCTTAGCCCACGAGATCATCTCCATCCACTCCACACCCCTAGGAAAACTGCCCTCACTGCATCTTTGCTACTACTTACATACATGGCACCTGTGATCCATTTGGAAATAATAGTTATAAATACTATGGAGCAAATTAAAAGGATTTTTTTTACCTCATATCCAAAGTTGTGCAGGTTTTTTTTTTTTTTTCCTTTTCTATCCTTGAGTACTAGTTTCAGGTTTAATGCAGTATGGGCAGCAAAGTTGGCCTCAAAGATTTCTACTTTGGGGACAGTTGGGATTAGAATGCATATTTAGTTTTTGTGACTGCTTTATGGATGTTTGAAGAGAATGTTTATTCTCTATTTTGGTTTAGAAAATTCTGTATAGCTACTAGGTCAAGTTTATAAACTGTGGTATTCCAATATTCCATGGCCGCCTTCTATTTTTGTCTATTTGATCTGTAGGTTCTGAGAAGTGTCTCCTGTGGCTGTGATTTCCCGCACTCTTCTTTCTCCACGATTTCTATCTACTCTGCTTCCTTTTATCCAGGAAACCACGAACATTTCTTTTTCTCCTCGGTGTGATAATGTCAATATTAAATTTTTTTTCCTACCATCTGGTGCTTGGATGCAGGAGTAAGAGTAGATACCTATACCCAGTCACCGTGCCTTCATATGATTGTTCCATGCATCTAAAAATTCATATTCTAGGAAGTGCTTGTGTTGGGGGGCAAGGAGGTCAGCACAGGATGCCAGGGGTGCCACCTACATGTCTGTGGTCACACGTGAGCTGTGGAGAAGGCAGACTGCGGACTAGAGTGTGGTTTTCCTCCTAAGTCTGCACCTGACCTGCTGTGTTACCTAGCAAAGTACTTAATCTTCTCTGCTCAGTTTCCTGATCTATAAAATGGGGATAATAATAGGAATGGCCTTAGAGGGTTATTGAATGATTAAAAGAAATAATAAAGCACTCAGAAGAGATCTGACATGGTATTATAACCCCTCAGCAAATATTCCATAGAGGTCATCACAGCTCTAGGGACCATTTCCATGAGCATGAGCCACCTCTGAAACCACAAGAATGAGAGGCAAGGCTGAGCTCCGAAATCCCTTCATATTTGCCTAGCTCAGCATTGAATACAATTAGGCACTTAATAGATATGCCTGATTATTAGGCTCAGTAGAAATACGGTTTTTACACTGGAGGAATTTTCATTCTAACAGAGGAAAGAGAACCCAAATTCCCAAGAACACAAATTAGATTTACATAAATAGGCACAAATATGTTTCACCAATTGCAGGCTGAGGAGTTGTGGAAAAATTAGAATCATCCAAACCAAAGGAGACTGGTTCCATAAATCGAGCTCCAACAAAAAATCAGTTACAGGCTCCTTTAAAGTATACAGATAAAAGAAGGTCTGCATATACAATGTAATTACACACACACACACACACACGTGCACGCACGCTCATTTAAACCTTTCTTTTATGAATGTAAGAGACAATGGTAATTTGATAAAGGTACCAAAAAGGTGCAAATGAATACATTAAGGCTAATTCATCATGAGCATCACCTGAAGGATGCTTGGTTTCACCAATATTCCTTAAAGTTTTTCCCATTGTCTTACACCTGGTTACATCTCATTTTCATGCCACCTGCCTGGAGACAGTTGAATCTGTGGCCCCTTCAGAATAGTCTAATAATGTCTTTAGAACTTAGAGAATTATTCTGTTGGATATATTCAATTTATCTAACCTAAAGGATATATTTGGATCTTTTTAAAAAAAAACAGAGATCTTTCAAATCAATGTGATGAATAACAAGGGTGACCAAGACTGGTAATTCATTCCAATCTGGGGTCAAAATGAAATGAGAATATATTGCAATAGTAAGAGCTACTGCTTATGCCATGCTTACCATATGCCAGGCACATATTACTCAAGCATCATCAACTATGTACTGATTTAATTAATCTTACAAAGGAGCTACCTAAGTAGTAGAAGTGGGATTGGCACAGAAGCAACACGACACAGATTCCATGCTCTTACCCACTGTACCATGTGGCCATTTGTCGGTAAATGGACTGGTTTTCTTGTGTGATTCCCAAACTGGTTGGAACTTGTGGCTACACAGGGATTCTCAACAGCAGAAGCTGTAAAACACATAACAGCAAGTGACTACCTCAGATCACTGGAAATTTGAGATGTTGATTCACACTGACATGTTAAGTGGCTCACAACTGGGTTTCAAGATTATTGGGTTTCATTTCTCATTTCTGTTGAGTTTCCTCTGGAAACATAGTTTGGGTTTTTCTCTTGTTTCCTTATTTATAAGAGGCAACCAGCATCTGCCCACTCCCTATTTTATGATGATGTGAGGAATAATTACACATTGTGTGCTTAGTTTTGCAGAACACTGTGTTAGAGACATGATATTCATTAATTATGTATTGGCCTTTATTGTATACTTTATGCTCCTTCTGAGACTATATTCTTGACTTCTTTCACTGATGTTGTTGTAACAAACACAGTGGAATTAGTTTTCTTTGATCATTGCCTGTAGTGATCAGATAAAATTCTTCCCTGAAATATTTCTCAAGGGACACTTGTCAGAGATGGAGCTGAATACCAGATTGGCTGGAGACTTGCTCACTTCCCAGAGGGAGACAGAAGTCAGGTCATGGGAGCCCAAACACCACTGGGGGGAAGAAAGCTTGGGGGAGACACACAAAGAGAATAGCCAGGTAACCCCAGTGTGTCTGAGAGGGCAACCATTCCAGTTCATCCCAGATTTTGGAATCTAGCCAGGATGATGGGATGTCAGAGACAAATCAGAAGTCCATCAGACAGAGTAGTCACTGTTCCAGAAGATCTGATGATGAGCTCCAGGGAAGGATTAGGGTAGGATGCAGCCCCTATGGAAGAAGTTTAGCAAGAACTAGATGAGGCAATGGGTTCCACCTTAGAATGAGGAACGGGGCTGTGGAGGAGGATAGCCCACTGTCACTCTGAGTCAGAAGCCTGGTCAGAGATCCCTGAGCCAACCAAGGCAGTGGAGGTGGGAGCACCTTGGCTTAGGAGCTGCATAAACATAGAGTCCAACCCAGGCAAAAAGAGCTCTAGGGTTGAATGCTGTAAAGGACCCCTAGTACATTTGGGGTCAGTGGAGAGAAGGAGCCACAAGGCCAGGTTCCAGAGACCGGTCAGAGGGCTTGGATAAAGCTCTGCCTCTGAAGGGGTTGGTTCGGGGAATGGGATGTACCACCATATTGTACGACTCCAGGGGCTCGGATCTCGCTGCTGCCCATGTGCATTTTGTCCACCTCACCTCCACCCACCGGCTGCCATTGTGCAGTGCACAGCCCTCAAGGCTTTAGGCAGTGCTCCTGGGCCACGGTTCTTGCTGAGGGAAGCCATCTGCAGACTTATCTTCTGGGACCTGGGGGAGCAAGCCAGGAGCCAGCCATGTCCATCCGCCCACAGGTGCCCCACAGTGCAAGTTGCCAAGGCCATGTTCACTCATCTTCCACCTTGTCTTGTCTCCCCAGAGAGTAAGGAAGAAGACCCTACTTAACAAGGAGGAAGAGTGGATATTTGGAGCATGGAAAAGGAGGGATAAAAAGTTACCGTGCCTTGCTGATACGGTTTTCCAACGGCCTGTTTGCTTTCTGCTGCACATTTTTTTGTTATACTGACTTCTGATACACAAATATTACACTATCTGTTTACTGCTGTTACAGAGGTATAAAGAACACTTGTTATCACGGTTCTTTTTATTCTGTACTTAGGCTTTCATTTTATTTTTAAAATAAGTCCTTGAACATGAATGGTCATGGAAAATTTACTGTTGTATAATTGCACATAATCCCCAAACTTCATCCAAAAACAATTCCTGGGTAGCAGAGAACTGTCATATTCAATTGTGTTTCTTCATAACAACAACCTTTGTGGGGGAAAAAGCAATTTCGCTTGCTTCATTTTCATACAGACTAGAAGTCCAATTGTGCTTTTGTAATTAAGTCCCCTCACATCAAGAGAAAAGAGTATGTCTATGAAATGTGCATTGAACCCAAATGGGAAAGTTAATTCAAAATAAAAAGCAGTGATTATCTCGTGTTTATTAATGAGATAAATATTTAATAAAATATCTCTGTTCTCATCTTTCTATTAAAAACATGGCAATTTAAAAGCATTTTTGGACATAATAGCACATTAAGGCTTGAGTTACTATTTGGATTAAGTACTCGGAACTTCTCAACAAAGTGCCTCTGGGCCATCTTGTCACAGACACCATGCGGGACCTCAAGTGACAACAACCTCATCAAAGCCCCTTTCTGCCTGAGTCAGGATCAGGTTTTATGTGAATGTTGGGAGTCCTCAGATGGAGGCCTCACAGGTTGTGCGGGGAAATCACAGGGCATTATGATGTCAGGTTTCATCAATTTGTAATTTAGTTTTAAAACGTTCAGAATCTTAGCAAGATTTTTTTATCCACTAGCAACCCTGCCAGAAGTCAATACTATCATCCCTCAGTGGGCCCAGGAATTCTCATCAGGAACTTGACCAGCGTATTGGGCCCACGGAAGGACAGAGCCTGGTCCCTGATCCCTTCCACCACAGCAAGATGGATTCACTCTTTGTTTGAACCTCTGCACATCTTTATATCTCTCTTGCCCATATGCCCATTTCTTCCTTTTTGTCCAGGAAGCACTGTGGACCCATGGAAAGAACATAGGTCCTGAAGTCCTAGAAACCAGTAGTTCAAATCCTATTTCGGATGGGGTAGGCCAGCAAGCTGGAGACTCGGGGAGGAGTTGTAGATTGAGTCCAAAGGCAGTCTACTGGGAGAACCCCCTCTTGAGCAGGGGAGGTCAGTCTTTGTTCTTATAAGGCCTTCAATTGATGGGATGAGAGCAATCTGCTTTATTCAAAGTCTTCTGATTTAAAAGCAATCTCATCTGGGATGCCTAGGTGTCTGAGCTGAAGGTTGTGGCCCTGGGGTCCTGGGATCGAGTCCCTCATCAGGCTCCCTATGAGGAGCCTGCTTCTCCCTCTATGTCTCTACCTCTCTGTTTCTCATGAATAAATAAATAAAATCTTCAAAAAATAAAAAGAATAAAAGCAATCTCATCTGAAAAGCACATTCACAGAAACATCCAGAATAATGTTTGACCAAATATCTGGGCACCATAGCCTAGACGACTTACCACATAAAATTAATTATCACAGGGTAATAGACATCCAATAGTTGTGTCACAGGCACCCTGGGTCAGAACTGGATGTGGGCCATAGCCCAGTCCACCGAGGCCAGTGTTGCCTCTCCTATTCTCTGTGTGACCCTGGGCAAGTCAGTCAAGCTCAGTGAGCCTCAGTCTCCTCATCTGTAAAATAGGGATAACAAGCTCTACTTCCCAGAGTCACTGAGGGCCTTGTACAAGGCAGCAGGCTCAGAGCTGAAAGATACCTGAGTTCCTGTCCAGGACACAGAGCATGTGTTTTACCTTCCACATGTTATCTTTACTTCAATTATGTTACTGTTACTTATGTTGCTGCTGAATTCACATGTTACTGAACATGTGGTTTTGAGCACATACTATCTGCCAGGCACTGTTCTGGGTGGGGGACCTAGTTGTGAAAAAACAAAACAGAGCTCCACTCTCTGGAGCATATGGTCTCGCAGGACGGTGGAGGGCAGGCAAGACAAAGCACAAACAAAATAATGAGGTCGGATCAGATGATAAGTGCCATCTAGGAAATGTACGGGGTGCGACAACAGAGGCAGGAGCAGGTGAGCTGGTCAGGGAGGGCCTCAGGGAAGAGGTGACCTCTGATCTGTCACCTGAACAGCAGGAAGGAGCCAGTCCTGAAATGCTCTGGGGGCTGTACATTCCCAGCAGAGGGGCCCACAGGTGCAGGGGGCCTGGGACAGCAAGGGGCTCAGCTCAATGCTTGAGGAGGAGGAGAAAGGCCAGGGTGGTGCTAGAACATGGGCAGCAAGGGGGAGAGCATGGGTAGCTGGTGATGGGTGGGGGTGCTGCTGGCAGCACAGGTTGGGTCTTGCAGGCCAGAGTGTAGGTATGAATTTTATTCCCAGTGCACTGGGGCTTAGTTTGGTGGAGAGTTCAACACATGGCAGTGATGCAGCAAGATTTTTTAAAGATCCCCTGAGCCGCTCTGTTGTGATAGACACGGGGGGACTGGTTAGGAGGCTAATGGTCTCGATCTAGGTGAGAAATAAAGGCATCTTGGGTGAAATGGGAGCAGCGAGATTGAGGAAACAGTTTGGAGGCGGAGCCCTGTGTGGGAGAGGCGGACAAAAGAGGAACCGAGAATGAGTGAACGGGGGTCCCTGGAGCGACAGGTGGATGGTGAGCAGGTCTCTGCAATGGGGGAGGCTGGAGGACGCACATGTCCCCTCCCCAGGATGTGATCGGCCGGGCGGGTTGAGGAAGCGCCCGTGCAAAATCTCGAGTTTTGTTTGGCCTTATGAGGATGGAGGTGCCCGGAGATGCCCGAGAACAGCCTGATGCAGGAGCCCGACCAAGGCCGGCGCCGCCCACAACCTGGGGTCTCATCAGCCCGCCCGCCCACAGCGTTGAAAGCCCCAGGACAAGGTGCAACTAGTAAGGGGGGGGGACGCAGGTGAAGGTAAGGCCCCAGCTCTCGAGACCGGGCCCTCGTGGAGGAGCCAAACGGGAAGCCAAGCCTTCCCTCCGGAGAAGGACCGTCGGAGGGGCGAGCGGCTGCCCACGGGTTCAAGGAGTTGCGGGCAGCAGAAGACCGTGGGGTGGGGCAGGCTGGGGACTCTGGCCAGACCCTGGGGAGGGGGGGAACGCAGCTGGCAAGAGTGGCTTCGCAGGCCAGTGCCCAGGGAGATGGATGGGGCTGTGGATCCGGGTGGGGCTTGCCCCCCCTCCCCCGCAGGTGTCCTAAGGGCTCCAGGGCTCCTGGACAGAGTGCTTCGGGCTGCCTCAACCACCCGCAGGTAGTGACTTCTGAGCTACCCATCCTGCAAAGGCCCCCTAAGTCTTAAAAGCCCTGAAATCTCACCCCCTCTTAAACCCAATAATTCTAGATCTCATCCTCGAATCAAGCAAATAATTTAAAATATATGCTCGTGTGACCAGGCACCAGGGGCTGGGAGGCAAGGACACCAGGTGTTGCTTCACACAGGAGCAGGGACGCCGCTTTCACAGTGTAAGAGGGGAGGCCTGCAGCTGGGGACACCCCCCACCCTGGCAAGGAGCGGGGTGCCCCAGCTGATGGACACAGGAGGCCGTCTGTCTTCTCAGGGCAGGAGCCAGGCAGGAGCTTAATACACTTAGGGAACCCAGGGGAAATCGGTGGAGCCGGAATCTGGCTGGTGCGGGGGAGAGGGTCGGTGGCTGAGGCCAGAGACGCCGAGGGCGGCAGATAGGGACCCGCCGGTGCTCACGGTGAGCGCGCAGGGGTGCAGGGGGGGTGCGGAGGGGCTACTTTGAGATGAGGAAAGATGCCACAGCGAGGACATTTAGAAGGACCATCATGCAGGGTATGTGCTGGTTGGAGGGTTAGAACTCACTTCATTTCAGCAGCTTGGCCGCTGGCCTGGGGGGAACAGATGGCTCAGAGTCTCCGGGGTCTGTGACGGCTGGGCGGGGCGACTGGAATGTCCCCTGACTCCAGGCTGGGTGAGCAGGTGTATCTGCCCCGAGGGAACAGATGAAAAAGTCAGAGGATTCGCCTGCAGGAGAGCTTCCTGAAGGTTCTCCTTGCAGACACGGTTGATGGTGAAGTGCCCACGGCCCAGCTGCGGTAGAAAACCACCCTGAACCCTGGGGCTGATGGGCAAGGGGGGATGCTGTTCCCAGGGCCCACAAGAGCTTGGAAGCGGGGCCTCCAACAGCAGCCGCAAGCACAGAATCCACCAGAACTGGGATGGGGCAGCAGGAGTGGTGGGACCTCTCCTCTCTCTACCGCTCTCTGATTTGTCCATGCTGTCCATGACCCAACCCGGAATCAGAGGGCAGCGCCCTCAGGCAGTGCAGTTCCCAGAGGTCGGATGCTCGGGCCACAGAGCAAAGAATGACAGAGAACAGATCAGGAGGTGGGCAGGGGTGGGGGGCAGCAGCAGGAGCCAACCCCCTCCCCCCAGGAGGAAGGTGGTGGATGATGCACAGATGCGCTGCGGTGACCCCAGCTGGTAGAGGAAGGGCTGCTCGGGGTCAAGAAGTGTGCCTTGAATTCTTTTCCTGCAACCACAGAGCTGAGCACAGTGCTCTCCATGGAGAGACCCAGCGAACGGTGTACCCGGTCAGGTGGCCGACGTGACAAAGTGCTGCCTCAACTACCCATGGGTAGTGATTTATGAGCTACCCGTCCTGCGAAGGCCTCCTAAGTCTCAAAAGCCCTGAAATCTCACCCCCTCTTAAACCCAGTAATTCTAGATCTCATCCTTGAATTAAGCAAATAATTTAAAATATATGCATGAAACCCCTTGATGCACAAGCAAGTTCCTGTGTAAGTTTAATAAGAAAAAACCCCAATAATCTAAAGCTGTAGAAGAATGGTCATATAAACTATGGGGCAGCCGCTCGAAGGCGTGTTTGGAAATGTATAAAATGATATGAAAAATACAGAATGATGAGAATAAAATCATCTCCTGTGATATTAATTGAAAATGCAAACCTGCACACACAATAGAATATAAATTGTGGAGGAAAAATGAGAAGAGGAAGCGGGGAAAGCCCTCAAAGCTGGAATTACGTTAACTGTTTTCCCATTGTTTTCTATTTTACTGTAAATTTCAAATCTTCGATATCTCAATATCATGAATTTATTTCATGATAAAAGAAATAAATTTTATTCCAAAAATATATCCTGAAGGAACAAATGGGAATCCGGAAGCACCTTTTGCAACACAATCTCCACGGGATTGAGCCAACACGAGTCTTCCAGCATTTTCCCTCTCTGCCTCCATTGTGTTTACACCTTGTCTTTATATGTCCAGGACTCCACTTCAGAAAAGCTGTTTTACATGCATTAGAACTCAGTTGAAATGGTATTTGATATTCGGGACTCCAATATTCTGTAGCTCCAACCACGTCCACCCCGTCACATGCAGCTGGAAAAGTCTGGAAGAAAAGTCTAGAAGAGGTTGGTTGCTATTAAAAGATGTGATACCCTTGATGAGTTTCAGTGGATAATATCACTGGGCATTTTAATTATGACTTAATACGGAATAAAACAGGGATGGGAAGCCAGCTTGCTTTTAAAATTACCTCTGGGGGCACCTGGGGGGCTCACCCAGTTGAGCATCTGACTCTTGGTGTCGGCTCATGTCGTGATTTCAGGGTCATGGGATCGAGCCTCTCGTTGGGCTCTGTGCTCGGCGGGGAGTCTGCTTGAGATTCTCTTTCCCTCTGCCCCTCCCCTCCCTATCTCAATAATGAAAACTTTTAAAAATAAAAATAAATAAATAAAAACAAATAAAACTACCTCTGTTGGCTCTTGGTTCTGGAAAAGACTTAGTTCAGGCTGCTACAACATAATACCACAGACTGGAGGGCTTATGGGCTTATAAACAACGGACATTTCTTTCTCACAGTTCTCAAGGGTAGAAAGTCCAAGACGAAGACACCCACAGATTCGGTGGCGAGAATTTGCTTCCAGGGTCAGAGATGACATTTTGCTGTGTCCTCCTGTCGCAGGAGGGGTGAGGGGGCTCTCAGGAGTCCCTCTTATAAGGGCACTAGTCCCATGAGTGATTAGGTGACACCTCATCACCTCCCCCAAAGCCCCACCTCCTGCCATCATTACTCTGAGGGTCAGATTTCATTATACGAATTTGGGGGAGACGCAAACATTTAGTCCATAGCAGACTCTCGTCCAACAACAGGAGACAGGCTCCTTCTCAACATATCAGTTTTTCACAGGCCAAGAAACGTGCCAACTCTGGGGAGCCCAATGCAGGTCATTCTGTAGACCTGAGTCTCCAAGTGGCTCAGACTTTTCGCTGCGGGTGTCGGGGGTGGGGGGTGGAGAACTTGAGCCTGCGTCAGCTCCAACCGAGCTCTCATAAATTGTTCTATGCCACATGCACTAAAGTGGATGTAACTTTTTATTAGTACAGCCACTTACTTAAAGGCATATAGTACCATCTGGAAGAGTTTTTCGAGGCAGTAGTAATTGATCACTCAGGAATTCAACCATTTGAAAAACAAAACAAAAAAAGACATGGCTTTAAGGTTTAGCTGTTTGTCTCCCATGCTTGACAAGAACACCCCTCATTCTGTCATGTGCCTTTCTTTTTTGTATCAGTCTTAAAGAGTAAGTCTTTTAGGGTGAAGGTGCCTAGACTCCCGTTCAAACCATCTCTAAACACTTGGAAAAATCCCCCAATTTTGTTTATTGTGGACAACCTTATTTCAGAGCTACAATAGGTATGAAGGAGCGGCCTGCATGATGTCCCATGGCACTACCGCTTCTCGAGCATGGCATCCTTGCCATGAGCCGTGTGCTGAGCTCTGTAAATGCGTCGTAGCATTTTGCCTTCATTTAACAACCCCAAGTGGAAGGTACTACTATCCCCATTTTATGGATGAGGAGGCTGAAATTTAGAGAGGTCATATGACTCTCCAAAAGCTCTCCCCAGCTGGTAAATAATGGAATTGGACCTGCGTCTGGCTAACCCGCACCCCCTGCATGCTGTCCTGCTCCTCAGCAATCATCCACTGAGTGCGTGGGCGCCACCAGGGCCTAGCTCACCAAGGATACACCTGTAGTCAGCAACGGTAGGTCTAGGTCCACTTAGCTTGATGCAGCAAGGGAGGATGTATCCCCAAGGAAATTTGGGAATATCTCAACAGGAGGAGGTGAGCTCGTGCCAGATGGTCTAAGGAGGGACTGGGGAGGAGGGAGCCAGCTCCAGTTGGGGCAGTTCAGCAACTGGTATCTTACTAATCTTTAGAGGTGGGAGGACTAACGTAGGGTGGGCTGTCATTAGCAAGAGAGCAGCGATACCTTAGAACCATCACACAGAAGTCTTTTCTGGACTCAAATATGGCCATGGGTAGAAAAAAATCATTAATGCAGGGTGCCTGGGTGGCTCAGTCAGTTTAGCATCTGCCTTAAGCTCAGGTCATAATCCCAGGGTCCTGGAATCGAGTCCCACGTCAAGGTCCCTGCTCAGCAGGGAGTCTGCTTTTCCCTCTGCCCCTGCCTCTCCCCCTGCTCATGCTCTCTCTCTCTATCTCTCTGTCTCAAATGAATAAATAAAATATTAAAAAAAAAGAAAAGAAAAATCATTAATGCAATACTGTCGTGGTGTCACAGCTCGTATGTCACTGGAACATCTTCGTCTACACATCCACGAGACTGAGCTTCATGCTCTTACGTACAAGTGATGTGGGTGACCCTATACTAGGTGTTGGGGATACATCGGCGAAGACGACATGCCACTCTCCAGATGCTTATAGGCTCATGAGAGAGGGCCGGGGAGATGGGATCCATGACCGTAGGTGACTTGTCCCCACTTTGTAACCAGGCTTCAGTCTTATTTGTGAAAATCTGCTGTTCCCCTCCTACCATTGGAGACAGTGATGGTGAAATCGTAAAGGCAGGCACACCGACTCCAGCCCCTGGCCACTGCCTGGGTTACCAACCCAGGTACCTCCCGACAGGATGCATGGAACAGCCAGCCCTCTGTACCTCCCATCCTCCTCATCACTGCCAGAGAGAGCTTTCCCATCATCCAGATCCTCTCACCAAAGCTGAATCCCCCAGCCCCTCCCATAGCATTTAGGTTCTGCTTTTCTTGCCAAGCAGCTGCTTGCCAGGCCAGTTCCCCTGTGCTCCTGCAGGCAACCCCCACCCCACCATCCCCAGTCCCCTCCCGTCCTCCTGGGCTCACACCCTGCTCCCTCTGCCTAGAAAGCCCTGCCTCAAACATTCCCCCTTGCAAAACAACTAATTATTTATCCTTCAAACCCCGCAGGGCCTCCTGCCTGCGCCCACCCCTTGGACCTTTTCCTGCCAGCACTGAGCAGTCCTTCCTGTTGGCTCCCTCTGGACCGTGTCTAGAGGAAGTATTCAGTAAGCAGTAGTTAATTATTGTTATTTTTTTTTGTGGAGCCTGGTCGCCAGTCCCCTTGAATTTCCTCTCCTCTCCCACCCTGGCTCCTCCAAACACACGGAAGAGAGATGGGGGGGGGGGGGTCTCAAAAATGCAAATCTGATGGCACCACTCAGCTGCCTAAAACTGCCTTGTCCCCAGAGCGAGGCTCAGAATCCCTGAGTTGGTCCCTGCTCGGGATCAGCCCAGGACCACGATGAGACTTTCAGAAGCCTGAAACACTGGAAAGCCGGCGGTATGTGCTTGCAGAATGGGAGGAGACACAAAGGCAATAGTAAACCACACAGTAGATGTACAGCCGCTCAGTAAAGTTCTGATTTTTCACACAATGCTCCCTTTTTTCTTTTTTTCAAATAGAATTCTTCTTTTTTTTTTTTTCAAATAGAATTCTTAAGAAATTTCTTTTTCTTCGGTGGCTTTGTGGTTGTCATGTGTGTCATCTTTTCACAAAGCATCCTCTGGCTCCTTCTATGAGGATTGGTACCATGTACCATGGGCTCACAGTCCGGGCCATATTCACCATTAAGTAACCATACAGTCCTTTGTTTCTCATGCAGGACAGACACCTGTGTCTCATGCAGGACACCTGTGCCCCATGAAGACAGGAATGATCTGAGTCATCCAGTGCAGTCCCCCAGTGCCTAGCATGGTGGAGACTTTGACTGAAGCTCAACAATGCTCATAAATTAATGTCTTCCTGAGTGCATGTTCATCTCCCCACAGAGGCATATGCCACTTAAGAAGAAGGACCGTGGAGGCGCCTGGGTGGCTCAGCTGGTTGAACATCTGACTCTCAATTTTGGCTCAGGTCATGATCTCAGGATCGTGGGATCAAGCCCTGCATCAGGCTCCGCACTCAGCACAGAGTCAGCTTATCCCTCTCCCTCCCTCTCACAAATAAATAAATAAAATGTTTAAAGAAAAGGAGGACCATGTATTTTCATCTTTACATCGAGAAATTAGCACCGGACTTGTCACACAGTAACCATCTCCTACAAAATGCATGGATGAACATTTCCTCCTTTGGTCACGTGGCAAATCAGTGTAGAACCATGAAAAGGGAATAATCCTGGGTTCTTGGACCTGACTCAAATAGAAATTTTAATCTCTCCAGAATGTAATCATTCTCAAGTCTCAGTAGGCATGTGAAATTTTTTCAAAGCTCTACACTTTGACTTTTCATCACGATTCAAATCACCATGCTCTGCGGAAAATGCAATTTAGATGTCTTAGGTCCGCATGGGGCCTTGGGCTCTCAAAAGAAAAACACGGCATTTCTCACCGAAGACACTGTAACTCTACATCGGAGCAGAACCACGTCTCTCCTCTCTGAAGGAAGTCTGTAAAAAGAAGTCGTTGAGATGACTGACCCAGCGCATGAACGGAGGGAGCCATCCTCACTGCACTTTCATCACTGGACACGGGAGGCAGCCTGGGGGGTCCCTAGATGCCCTTCCAGCCACACCCCTCCCGGCTGTAAACCTTGCTCTCTGCCCACGTCCCAAGATCCAAATGCAGCCTCCAGGACATCATGAACAAGTCCACTACTGGGGAGCTTGCGTGTCTTCTGGAACAGCTGCTTGCTTGAGAGGAGCCGACTCCGAAACCAGTGCTCGTCCAAGTGACCTGGTCCCATGTTCCCACATGACACCGGGTGAAGAGGTAAGCAGCCCGGAGTCTGAGGGGCCCACAGAGGTAGCACATGGAGTACCTGAGCTGGTGACACGCAGGTGACACACCCCTGTAGGGAGCTCTGCAGGCATGAAAAGTGACTCTTCTGAAGATTTTTTTCTTTTAGGTTCTGCAATTTTATAGGACCCCGGCTTTCCCTTATCTGAGAAGTTAGCAATGCTCATGGTCACAAGTCACAACCAAGTGATAAAAGTATCTTGCAAGAAGTTGCTGTGGCCAAGTTCAAAAGGGTGTTGCCTGTGTTCTCCTCTAGGATTTTGATGGAATCTTGTCTCACATTTAGATCTTTCATCCATTTTGAGTTTATCTTTGTGCCTGGTGTAAGAGAATGGTCTAGTTTCATTCTTCTGCACGTGGCTGTCCAATTTTCCCAGCATCACTTATTGAAGAGACTGTCTTTTTTTCCTGGTGCAGCCACTCTGGAAAACTGTGTGGAGGTTCCTCAAAGAGTTAAAAATAGAGCTTCCCTACGACCCAGCAATTGCACTGCTGGGGATTTACCCCAAAGATACAGATGCAGTGAAACGCCGGGACACCTGCACCCCGATGTTTATAGCAGCAATGTCCACAATAGCCAAACTGTGGAAGGAGCCTCAGTGTCCACCGAAAGATGGATGGATAATAGAAGCTGTGGTCTGTGTATCCAATGGAATATTCCTCAGCCATTAGAAACGACGAATACCCACCATTTGCTTCGACGTGGATGAAACTGGAGGGCATTATGCTGAGTGAAATAAGTCAATCAGACAAGAACAAACATTATAAGGTCTCATTCATTTAAGGAATATAAAAAATAGTGAAAGGGAATAAAGGGGAAAGGAGAGAAAATGAGTGGGAAATATCAGAAAGGGAGACAGAACATGAGAGACTCCTAACTGGGAAACGAACAAGGGGTAGTGGAAGGGGAGGTGGGTGGGGGGTGGAGGTGAGTGGGTGACGGGCACTGAGGGGGGCACTTGGAGGGATGAGCACTGGGTGATATGCTATATGTTGGCAAATTGAACTCCAATTTTTAAAAAAAGTGATAAAGTAAGCTCTTTTTTTTTTTTTTAAAGGACTTTTTCGGTTCTGTCACTGATTTTCTCTGCTTTCCTCGTGGTGTTTGCACAACACGGGGCCTCACGCTAAAAGATCACACCGGGGACAGCAGAAAGCGACAAAGGAACAGAGGGCAGTTCCGTACCACTCTTGGGAAAAGGCAAACCTTGTCACTGGTTTTCAAAAAGAAAAAGCCTCGAAGCCCTTGCCTGTCTCAGGAAAGGTGCAGAAGCCTCAAACTTCTCATCCTGGCTTAGTGACCCAGACACCGTGACTTATTCTCCTTCAGATTTGGCCACATTCTCAACCAAAAGACACGGACTAGATTTAAGGCAAGGAGAGGTGGATTAGTCACTAGTGGAGCCTTTCTGCCCTTTCCCTTGGGGTAGGAGGATAGACTGCGACTCTGCTGGCCTCCCTCTAACTCTGCTGGTGGTCCTTGGGGTCTCTGGAACTAAGATCCAGCAGAGAGGAGCAATCGGAGAGACAGTGGCACATCCCCTGATCTGAGAGAGGAAGCCAAGGAACCACATACACGCGGCTGTGACTGTTAATCCAGGCAATCTATAGGCTGTTTGGATGGTTCTTAGTTGGGTGACACTTGGTATTTCGCTGTGTCAGTTCCTCCTGCCATTTCAGTGCTGAGTTGGGGGGGCACACAGGACATAGTCCTGTCTCATTGCTTTCAGGTCACTCAAATAAAATATTTATGGATTTCCAGCTACAGCTTTTTGAAAACACTCTGTAAGGTCAACGGCAATTTTAAAATAAATTGCTGCTCATCCAGACTTACCTTTGGAAGGGGGTGCTACAGCAGAGAGAGGGGAGTGATATTCATGAGCACATTTTTTTTTTAAACAAATTCTTTAGAAGACTTTGTTTATTTGATAGAGAGACTGAGTGCATGAGGGGACAAGAAGTGAAGAGGGAAAAGCAGGCTGCCCGTCAAGCGGGGAGTCCAATGGGGAGCTCAATCCCAAGACCCTGGGATCATGACCTGAGCTGAAGGCAGATGCTTAACCGACTGACCTCCCAGGTGCCCCCATGAGCACATTTCAATGGATATTCCATAAATACTGGTGGAAGTGGCACTGATTAGGGAGGCAATGGGCCACACCTGCCTGTTGCATCTGATGTGTACAGAACAAGCATCAAATACAGCTGTCCCAGGAGGCGGGGAGCTGCAGACAACCCTCTGGGTTAAGGCCTATTTGGTCTCCTCCATACTGAATTTGCTCTGGCAAATATTCCAATCCCCACCCACTGGAGCCAGATAAATTAAGGATTTTAAATACCAATAAAATAATTATATATACTATACTTGAATAATGGGTAAAGTAACCGAGTAACTCAATAAATATTTTCAACCTAGGTCTTCAGCATTATTATTTCCTAAAAAATACCAATACAGAATTTGTGTTACATTGTGCCATTTTATGGAGCACAATAAAGGGTTATATTTTTATTAACGTGAGTGACCTTGCATACTGTTTGAGAAAGTCGATCTCCTGTCCAGGATGTATAAAATTAATAGACCTTAAGGGAAAAGGTTATTAGTATGTAACTCAGATGATGCAGGAAATATCACCGGTTGAATATAATGTCCAAAAGCCAGATACTGGTTAAAAACAAAATAGAAAAAAAAACACTCTTCTAACATTGAGCTCAAACAAAATAATATATGCTGGCTGTATTTTCATTTAATTTATCTTGCAGGGAGACGAGTTTAAAACCAAATGGAGTGGAGGCGGGGAGAGCAATTAAAGAAAACCAACATATTAAAAGGTACCCACAATGAGTATATTAAAATACATTATTCAGTAGCGAAATTCAGGGAGGCTGTGTTTGCTTCTGAAGTTCTCACCGCTACCAGAAAGGAATTCTTTTTCCCTTAATCTATTTTCCTACTGCCGACTTTACCCAAGCAGTTCTGACTTATTCTACTGATCAAACAGGCCGAGCAGGATAATTATCTATGCATGGATGCTTGGGAGCAAAAGACATCTCGGGAGTCGTTCAACTTTCTTATTTAAAAAACAACAACAACAACAACAACAAAAGGGGCAAAAGAGGGAAGAGAGGTGCAACCGAGCTTCATACACAACTAATGAAATGCTAATGTGCACAAATGAATTTCGAAAGAACACAAATATTGCTTTGAAATTAATTATACCTCTCCCATTGTCTTAAAAACTGGAAGATTGAAACCTGTTTCGCGATGTTTACTATGTTTAATTTTCAATTGTTTCTTTGATGTTTTCGATGGAAAGGTTTGCACCTGCAAAGAAAAAAGGCTCTGAACAGCTTGCAAACACTCTGCAAACACTTCATCAGGAATGTTAGTTGTCAGCCTCCCCCCAGCACAAGGGAGCCTTGATGATATCTTGTGTGCCTTTGACTCCTTTTGATTAATAAATGCAAACAATTTTTCTCAGTAACCTCTGTTGCAATCTATGCATGACAATTAGGGACAACCTCTGGTGAAGGGATGCACTGAAGTCTTTTCGCTTCTTCTGCTGCAAAATAAATAGTTGATGTTTAATGCTTTTTGACAATTAGAGAATGAAATCTCTGCAGCTATGCAATTTCAGGAACTGTTTATTATTTCTGTTCCCTGCAACGAAGGATCAATGTTTATGACAATTTTAACTCCACTCTGGATGGACAATTTGATTATTTCTTTCCCTGAGTTTCATGTCCTATTATTGAATTCTTGGGTGCAAATATCATTGGCTTTCACAAAATGGATTTGTGATGTTTCCATCAAAACAATGTATTGAATGGGCCTTATAAGGAAGCCAGGTGTGACTCTCAGGGAATATTCCATCACTTTCCAGGGCAGACACAGGTCTGAAACTTGTGGAGAGCCGGGTTGGTCCTGTTCTGAGCCCTGCAGCCTTCCACAGAGGCCCGGCTGGCGATGCCCCAGCAGATACGTCCTTGTGTAGGCGTCAGGGCCCTGGAATGGCAGTGGTTAGACTTTTCTGCTGCCAGGAGCCTTCGTGAAGTGTCAAGGTAGCAAAGGGAGGTGGGTGCTGCCACTCTGCATGGCTTTAGGAGGCATCATCCCCACTGGATCCAGGATGGATGGGGACCCGTGCAAAACACCCGGAGCTGCATGGGCCTGTGTGCAGGCCAACATGTCATGCATGCCGAGGGGGCCAGGGTGCAGAGAAAAGAGCCCAAACCTTAGAGACTGACAGACTTGGGCTTGGGTTCAGGAGCATGATCTTGGGTGTCTGATGTGCCCTCCCAGCCAGAACCCATGGCTTCTATCCATCATCTGTGCACTGCCATCGCTTAATGTGATTCACTCAGTTATTCAATTCACACTCCCTTATCTCCCAATAAGCAAGTCCCCCAGGGGCAGTGGTGGAAAGCTGGTGGCCCCATGGAAAGGAGGGTTAGCCGGTAGTCAGCTGTAGCTGCTATAATAGAACCCCATAGACTGAGTGGTTTATAAACAAGAGAAACCCAGGGCACCTGAGTGCCTCAGTCAGTTAAGTGGCTGACTCTTGATTTTGACTCAGGTCATGATCTTAGAGTCATGGGATTGAGCCTGCGTCAGGCTCTGAGCTCAGTACAGAGTCTGCTTGAGATTTTCTCCCTCTCCTTCTCCCTCTACCTCTCCCTCTGCTTGTGTGCTCATGCTCTCTCTCTCTAATACAGTAAATAAATCTTTTTTAAAAAACATAGAAATATATTCCTTGCAGTTCTAGAGGCTGAAAGTCCTAGACCAGGGTGCCAGCACAGTCAGGTCTAGAGAGACCCTCTTCTAGGTTGCAGACTGCCATTTTCTTGTTGCATCTTCACATCATTGAGAGGGTGAGAAATCTCTCCCAGGTCTCTTTTGTAAGGGCACTAATCCCATTCATGAGGACTCCACACTCATGCAACTAATCACCTCCCAAAGGCCACTCCTCACAGTGCCATCCCATAGGGGGTTAGTATTTCAACATAAGAATTGAGGGTTTGAAGGAGACACGGTGAGTCCATAAGAGTAGCTATGACTGGGTGGTGGGTTAAGGGCTAGACCAAGGCCTGCTTGGGGCGATGGGGCCTACCAGGAGAGAGGTCTGGGTGTTGAGAATTAAAGCAGCTCATAGAGGGGTGGGAAGTTCTAGACAGAACTGCCCAGTGGCCAAAGAAGGCAATGCTAGCTTGTTGGACCAGCCCAGAACAGGAAGTGTGGGAGATCCCAAAATGGCAAGGCCAGAGGCATGGACAGAAGATAAACAAGGGATCCCAGGGGGTGGGTTAGCCTCAAGGAACAGGCAGAGGATGGAGCAAGTGGTCTAAGATGCGGAGTCTGGAGAGCTTCTGGAATGTAGGGGACAGGAGGGCAGAGGAGAAGCTTGTGTAAGCCAACCCCGCAGTCAGACAGAGCATTCCTTGGCCTTGGGGAGTTGAGGCAAATTACCGAAACCACTGGACAGTTGCTGCATCTTGAAAGCAAGGGCAATAATACCCACCCACAAGCTGGTTGGAGGGTTTCAATGAAATAGCATATATAAAGCTGGGATAGACTATGTGCTAGCAAACGGCAGGTGTAATGGCCAACACTGCAATGATTCATCACCCCTGGGCCTCAAACTTTCAGAAGGCTCTCACTGGCTGAAAACCCTATGTTCCTCTCCACATCTACAGTCTTCACATTTCTTTTTACTTATTGTATGATCTTGGCATCTGTATACTTGTTACCATAAGTCACCTCAAACAATTTCGAGAGATGGTTGGGGATCCATTGTGAGTAAATATAGTTATCTGAGATAATAAGTAGATTTCACATCCTACTGATAAATTCATTCCTTATTTTCCAGGTGCTTTCTATTTAGGAAAGGACACTATATATCCTCTCACTATATATCCAAAGATAAGATGGAAGAGTCATCTCCCTTTAAGGTTATTATTTTTAGTTGGATGAGTTGAGAGGAAAAATTTCCCAAATATTATGCAAAATGAGATTTATGTGATATGAATGTACTGCTGTCATTAGATAGAGCCATCTTACGTTCCAGCCGATAATCAGCGTGGCAGGAGTTCGATGTGAAGAATGATTGCAGATAATAAATACTCCACCCTTCATACCCAGAGCTGGTGCTCCGGCTTCTCCAACACTCTGCTCGGATCCACTGGCACATTCTGAGCCATGGTCTCGGGACTCTAGGCAGCTGTGGGAAGTGAGGGGCCAGCCTAGGTGAAACCATGAGGCGTCATGGCCCATGAGAGATGCCGACCTTTCCTGCAGGGCAAATTTGGGAGGTAGTGCGGGGTGGGCAGGCCTAAGCCTACATCCCATCTTGCTGCTTGCTTACCAGCTTCATGACCTTGCAAGGACTTGCAGCCTCTCTTGGCCTCAGTTTTTCCTTATCTGTAAAATGAGCGAAAAAACCACCCACCTTGCAAGGTTTTACAAGTGAAGCATATTTGCCCTACACCTCGCCTTGAGCCTGGTGTACAATTAGTATATATTTTTAAAACTTTTTAAAGAAAGATAGCAATAATACTCTGAAATTTGGTCCAGTTGATACCAGATTTCCACTGATATTATGAGCCACTGAGATGTTTTTATAAAATAAACCTGAAAGCAAATTTGGATTAAAGAAATGAAGTGACACAAGCCTAAGAGTCTTGTTGGATCTGAATTAGTGAGTGTGAATGCCCATACTTCCTTATGTGGAGGAAGACTATCGAGGACCAGCCACATTTGGCTGGTGCAAGTTTGACCTCGGGCCAGGCAGCAGCAATGGTAGGTTTTGAATTTTGCTGAGCCACTCCGGTTGAGACCAAGGCAAGAAGAAGATCAGCGAGGACTGTTCTACAAGATGTTCCTCTGGGGGAGAGAAAGGCTTCAGTCTGACCCATGGTAATAAGACCTACACGTACCAGGTGCTTACACGGGCCATCTCATTCTGTCCTCAGGATAATCCTGCAGGAGGTGTTATTATTATTCCCATTTCACGGATGGAATGGGAATCGGACTCAGAGAGGCTCAGTGTCACCTAACAGATGGTGTAAGGTGGACTCACCGGCCATTTGACCCCCAGAGCAATACTCTTGGCCACTGTCCCTCTCCACCTGGGTACGGAGCCTGTAAAGCTGTGCCGCGAAGGTACAGACAAAGATAGCCTGCTAATGAAGACATTCCACAGAGCAAACTACATCACTGATTTTATTTCATATTTACAAATGCCAGCGTAGAGAGAAAAATATTAAATGCACAGCAATAGATTCAAATACCTTTAGAGAAGAGACGTAATTAAAAAGCAAGGGTGAAAAAGGCCAGGTTGTTTAAAAGAAAAATTGTTCGCGTGAAAGGAGATACCCTCAGAGCAGCCAACAGAAGAGTGTGGAAAACCAGTTCTTTGGGAAGGAGGAGAACATGCAGCTTTTTGAAAGTGCTGATTTGGGACACACCAGTAATAGAAGAGTCTGCGGTCATTATGGATGGAGCCCGGCGTCAGCTCCTAGTGTGAACTTGTTATCGGAGTATTTTATAGTCCACCTGACCGAAAAGAACAACTGGACTGTGAAATGATAGAGCAAATAAAAAAAGCCGTAAAAGAGCCAGAGTGATAGTAATGGGAGATTTTAAGTACCTGAGCACAGAGCAGAGTGCATTAAGTGGATGAAATAAAGCTTGAAGCGTGAGGGGAAGAGGCTTTGGGGAGGGGAGAGCAGGGGGAGGGGGCGGGGAGGGGGCAGGTGGCGAGGAGGCGGGGGTTTCTGCGGAGGGGACTCTATCTCAGCATCTAACATATCAGTATACAACGTGGAAGATATCATCGTGACGGGGATCTGCGTTAGGACACTCGTCCCTGTGACATGGACAGCCCAGCTCTTTCTCTCGGCCTCTGCGCCCCAGGAAGATGCTCTGTGCCCAGCCTTCTGCATCTTTCGAAGGTCCTCGCACCACCCCTAGGCTCACCACATCGTTGCCTTGTTCACATTGCACTGTTTAGTGCATTTATTTAAAATTTAAATTACATTCCCAGATTATGGTTTTAAGACGTGTTTCTGAATAAGTCTCAGAGTGAGAGCTTCCTCTAGCAATACGTTGATAAATGCGTTACTTCGAGATGACGGCCAAGCAACGGTTGCTGCAGGGCAGCGGTGTGTCAAGCGCCTGGGTCCTGCACTGAGGGGCCAAGGCTACAGGACAGGATGCCGAGCACCCACATGCTCCTACGTCCTGGGAAATAAGGCCTGGGAAGCCCGATGGCAAATCCACAGTGAAGCACGTTCATACCCATTCAGTGAAGGGAGCCAGGGGGCTCTGGTGACAGGAAAGCCACTGTCATGTCTCTGCTTTCAGGGTGGTGTGTGAACCAAGCTGCCCCTGGCCCTGGGGTAGGGCTGATCCAAACTCCCAGTCCAGGTGCCAAGAAATGGGGTCCCAAAACCTTTGCCAGCCCAAAGGTCGAGAAAACTCGATAATGTAGGTAGAGTGCTCAGCATGGTGTGGCCAGAAGTGCCATGAACTAAACACGTTGATTATTTGTGACGATAGCTCAGTTGCCAAATTCTGAGCTTGCAGGTGCAAGGGGCAAAATGGATGGAGAACGATCCAGGGTCCCAACCACCACCCAGGAGCACGTAGGCAAGGTGTAGGAGGCTGGGTCCCCTCTCCGAAAGGCATGATAACTGGACCCAATGGCTGGAAGGGAATGCAGTCTCCAGCGCCACCCCCTTCTCCTGCCCCATTCAGTTCAGTTTCCTTTGTCTCTAAAGCACTTTGTTCTAGCACACCAAACTCCAGAAGAAAAAAGACATAGAACAACTGCTTAGCGTTCCCTCATCACAACGCAAAAATAAAACCCTGGCACAATATTATTTTAGCTATTTGTTCTGAGATTATGCTTTCCATTTTCAGGATGTTAATAATGGGCTCTGGGGGGATTTTTTTTCTGAGCCCAATAGCAATGTTATAAAATTAAACATCCATGTGAGTGAGGGAAATTGAAGTAATTATCCTGTAGAGTGGAAGAAAGCCTCTTCTATTCCCGAGCACCCTCAGCCGGAGTACAGCAAGGAAACTCGTAATAACCACCACACCAAAAGTATAACTCGTCTCTGTGTTCAGCCACCAACGTTCTGAAGCCTCATTCTGCTGAAGCATGTCCTCGGGAAGCACTGTGCCTTTCCCGGTGGCCCTTTAGGGTCTTGTGAGACAGAAGATAGGGTAACACAGGGGCTTATGTGAAGGGCACCCAAATCCCTACAGGTACCACCCAAGATCGACCCAGCAATGCTCCTACTGCCTGCCGGGACTCACCACTTCTCATGGGCTGTGATGACCGGGTGAAGATGGGGAATGAAAGGAGCTTTGGGGAAGGCATTGTTCCTTGTCCAGCTCAGGCCACTCTCTAAGAATGAGCTGAACATGCAGTACCTGGAAACGTTCTGATGGGAGACCAAAGCAAACTGAAAGGCTTCTGACAGCCCAGGGAGGTGGAACCAAGGACAGCCATGGCACAGCGGTGTGCCTTGACACTAGCCCACACACAGGTCATTCATTCTTCACTGGTTCCTTCAGAAGCACACTGGCTCAGCTTCTCACTGGCTGTGAAATCTTAGTCAACTTACCAAATCTCTCTGTTCCTCCATTTCTATTCCTAAGTTTCCATCTGTGGCCCTCACAGGATTTGGAGAATTCCATGGATCCACCTAACACTCTAGGAACAGTGTTTGGTGTGTAATAAACATCCAGTAAATGTGAACCATGATGATGATGACTAGGGCAATTGTCTCAGCAGGGGCCTCGTCAAGCAAACAGAAGCTATATCCGTTGCTTCAACAGAGAGAATTTAGTAAGAAAAATTGTCCAAAAAAAAAAAAAAAAAAAAAAAGAAAAATTGTCCAAATAAGCATTGCAGAGCAGAAGTTAAAGTGGAACATGGACAGAAACTGTTAAAAGCAGCCTCCACTCACCTAGAGCTGAGGGAACATGGAGATTGTTATACAATATAGTGTGTGTTTGTATTTAAAATACAATATATGTTATATGGTACATAATATATATGTTATATGTAATTATATTTATTATAATATATAATTTATTATTATATAATGTATATATATAACATATATAATATATACCATATGATGCATACTCTATAATACACATTATATATTATTTAACCTATGCCTTTGGCAGGGATACCCTGCAGAGCTGGGGTGAGGGCCTATGGGGATCACAATGAACAGGTGGAAAGAAAAAAAACTCCTGGAAACTGCAAGGGAAACTCTGGCAGGAAGAATCAGCAAAAAGAAAGGAGTGAATCCCTCCTCCCTGGTCCTGCTGCCTGCCCAGCCTGCCTCTCCACACCCTATTGGGAACAGCTGGCAGAGGAGAGTTGTGTTTGCCGAGCTTCAGCCCTCACCTCTGGAGGAGAGTATGGAAGACTGGGTTTGGAGCCTAGAAACAGAACCTAATAACAGACACAGTGCAGATGGGGTGCCGACCACGAAGTAGGTTATAGCACAGAATAAACCAGAAAGGGTCTCTGCTCCAGGTGCAGCTCAGGGCTCCTGAGGTAGGCAGACCTTTAATAAATATACACAGGGATAAATGTCATCGCAAAGTTCGGCAAGATTGAGAAGGACATGAATTGTAGGATGAATCTGAATGGGGTACCTCTCTGAAAAGTTTGCTTAAGCTGAGATATGATGTTCTCTACCTGTAGAAGGGATGGGGGGAGGTGATCTAGGCAGAGAGTCTATGGGGACAAGTGGTCAAAAGTGGGAAGAATTTGGTGTCCTGGTGGAACGCTAGGAACTGGGTCTCCTGCTAGTTGTAGGCAGAGCCAAGAGGAAGAGTGGGGACTTCTACCCAGCTCACCCGTGACCCTGAGGCCACCCAGGCCAAGCTGTGGAGCTTCACAACAGAGGACAAGGTCTGTCCTGCTCTCCTCCCAGAGATACTTAGTGTGGAAACAAGATAGAGGATAAAAGGGCTTTTTCAAAGTGCTGTAAAAATGGAAAATAGCGTTGCCACTGCTGGAGCTCAGGTCACTCTGGCGTTTTATCCTAGTACTAGGGGCCACACTGGAAATATATGTTAAGGTAGTCTTCTGGGCTAGAAGATTCCAATTGGATTTTAGCCCATCATGACAATTGGAAGCTGTTTCTGCCACACATGAAATGGTAGTGTTTGTTGACAAAGAGTCATTACACTGGCGAATCTCCGTGTCTACAATCACTAATCTTTATGCCTAAAACAAATGCTTGCAGCAACTCTGCCCCCAGAGCCCTACCGACATCTGTTTGCTTCATGTGGATTGGCTTTTGTCATATTTCTGCTAAGAAGGATGGTCTGAGTATTAAGATGGAATGCTTTACTTCACTCTGGGGTAGCATGTATGTTCTTGGGGTCACGATTCATTCATTCATTCAATAAATCCTTGAGCACCCCCTATGTGTCAGTATAAATTCCAAAGTATGATTGTCTCTTAATAAATCTTATAGTGTTTATATTTCAAAGTATTTTCTTAGATCCATAAGACTCAAGAAATCCATTTATCAAGGAAAATTGGGGGGCTGATTGCTGTTCAGTCTTGGTACCATTCATGGATCTGTTGGGTGATTTCCCCAGGTCACTGGGAACACCCTCTATGTGTGGGGTTTCACTGCTCACTCTCTGGCTACATCTAGCCTTATGCCACCAGCTTTGTTTTGCAACATCTTATGAGGGCTTCTCTCCCTGGAAAGAATATCCGATGGCCAAAGGGTAGGTGGTACCCGTGAACCAGACCTTAGGTCCGAGACGTCCGGTGAATTTTGATTCCAGAAGGAGAGCTGGGAAAGCCATCTGCTAGATCCCTCCACAGTGGACTGAAACCCAAGGACATTGTCAAGTGGCCACATCCCCAAGAGAAAGCCAGGCTGGGGAATGAGGAGGGGATCCCAGCACCCAGCATCCAGCACTGGGAGCTGAAGAGAGGATGTTGGAGCCCAGTACACGGCACCTGCTCACCATCCTTGAGACACAAGTTAATGAGAAGTGTTTATTTTATTTACTGCTATGTCCTGAGCCTTTTATGGCCACCCCATGCATATCTTAATGTGCCAGTGGTCCCCGCCTGAGTACCTCCTGACATTTAATGCATCCTGGTGACATTTTTCCCAGCAGCCACCAGATCCTGAATTGTTTTAATGAACCATTCCATTCACCCACCATGCCGCTGCCCTACCTGAGTCGTAACCCAGATGCAGCCTTAGCTCATCACTTTGGCTCAGTGGGGACGAGTCAGCACCGTGCTGCTCTTTGTTTCCCCGAATCCGTGGTTGGGACATCTGCAGATTAGCTAATGGAGAGTGCTCTGTCTTGCCAAATGTTAATGGTGTAAAATGCGATCATTTTGCTGACAAATGTAAGCAGGTTTCATTCTGACTTGCAGTAGAAATAATCCCTCAATTTTGCAACCTGGGAACAATAGATTTTGTTGATGTTGATTACTCCATTTCTCGCTTCTTCCAGTGATACAGTGATTCTTTCAATTGCAGCTTTCAGGTGATACGTGTATGATGTTTTCTCGTTAGCACCTTAATGATAGATACCGCCGATTCCGTGTCTGTACTGCACCGTCTTAGAACCGCAAATGAATTTGCCAGAGCAGTTGCCGCAAACACATCTCTGTTTCCCTCTTGGCCTGCTCGGAGAAGTTTCTCTCTCCTCGCCCAAAGTCGCCAGGAGCTCAGAGGTCTCTGAGGGGACGCCGCACCCTCACGCACTGCTTCCTAGCTCAGCACAACCCATGGGGGAAGGGGCTTTCAACCTCGGGTAAATATTAATAGTCTGGGAATTTTGGCATAAAATGTCATTTTACACCTCCACGCCTGCAAATGTATGCAAAATGTAGCCCCCGCGTGGCTCTCATCATGGTGTCTCTCCCCCAATTTTAGTAAAAGAACTGTTTAAAATTACATAGGAATTTGGCATTAAATTCCACACTTAAGGAGCCCACTGGTAGGTCTCCGCTTGATGGCCTCTAAATTAATAATGAGGAATTCATTAATTTATATTGCGTTTCTACTACTGTCCTAGACCCTGGAGGGACCAGAGGGAGCAGAAACATCCCTCGGGGAAACGGTGAGCTGGTGATGGGGACAGAATGACGGCACCAGTGGCAGAGGCTGAGGAATGACAGGGTGTGGGGCAGGCTACCTGGGGACAGGAGCTCCAAGGATGCGTGACCGGGCACCTGAGGCCACATGACTGTGACGGGAGCTTCCCTGCGGGAATGCTAGGAGAGCGGAGTTCTGAAGGAGGCATTGGAGGGAATGTGGAGATGCAGAGTCTCCCAGTAGGAGATGCACAAAGGCCCAGGAGGATGGGGGGTGGAGGAAGAGCAGAGGAAGCCAGTGTGGGGACAAGTGGAACCAGGAGCCTGGCATCGTTGGTCCTGGAGAGGATTTAGATCTTCATCCTAGGAACAGACAGAGGCTGGAGGAGGAGAATGGGTGCTGGAGACAGAACCAGACCACCCCAGCTTGGGGCTGGGCTACCGACTGGGAGAGTTCAAGATGAGATGTGGCTGGCCCCAGGTAGGAGCTTTCTTAGGAGTCCAGGAAAGACCCGGTGGTGGCCAGGACGTGGCAGGTGATGGGAAGAGGGGAAGCTGATGCACATGGACTTGAAGACACGTAGGAGGCAAGCTGGGAGGGACTTGGTAGTGGAGGTACAGGGAGTGAGGCAGGAAACGTTAAGAGTGGCTCCCGAGCGCTTGGCTGGCTCAACGTTTGCCGAAACAGGCCCCCCTGAGAGAGCACCCGGTCACGGAGAAGGATCGAGAGTCTGAGGTGCCTTCAATGCGTCCTTTGGTTTTCTTTACAGAGTTCTGACTCTGAATGAGTCCCGGTGGCATTGCACACACGTGCCTGCCCCTGATACACAGCAGCGGGATTCGGGGTCGGGGGGCAGGTGGGAATCCCCACTGCAGAGGGAGTTTGTACAGACACGCGCGGGGAGGACAGAGTGGAGCACAGCAGGTGCTGGTTGGTCACATCACGCTAGGGACCCACTTCTCCCTGCTGCACGCTCCCCACCAGAAGTCACTTCTGGGCGGTGGGCAGTGGGGTAGTGGAGAGGCCGACGGGGGCACGGAGAGAGCCCCCCTCCCAGTTCTGTCTCCTTCTCAAAGCAATTCTGCTCGCCTGCGTGGTTGACGCCTGGGGAGGCTCTACGCCCAGGAAGAAGCCAGAGGTTTGGGGGGTGCTGCAGGGAGCCAGCCTGTAGCTGAGGAGTGAGCTACACTCTCAGGGGGAGTTCGTCTACCCTCGAGCTGCTGTTCTTAAAGACTTTTTTAATTCATTTTTTTAAAGATATTTTTAATTCATTTTTTTAAAGATTTTTTTAATTTTTAAAATTTATTCATCCTTAAGCTGCTGTTCTGATCTACTTCTGTGGAGCCCAGCGTTTTCCCCGCCACATCCAGTAACAGTCCGCTCCCTCTGGTTGGGGGCTTCCCTTGGATCAGATCACTTTTGCCTCCACTCCTCAGTTCACGTTGTCCCCTCTGCCTGGAAGGCGCTGCCCGGTGCCCTAACCAGTGCCCCCTCCCCATCCCATGCGTGGCCCTAGCCCGGCTTCCTCGGGGCCTCTGCATAGCCTCTTCCTCGCCTCACCTGGCCCAGGGGGGCCCACGCCTGCGCCTGCTGCTGTCCCCCACAATGGGTATTTGAGGCTCTATGCATCTGTTCCCACCTCATGCCACCGGGGTCCTGGGAGGTGTCTCTGTGTCACCTGGCCCTGGGCCTCGCTCCCCGTGTTTGTCAAGTAACCGAAGGTGGTGGTTTTGGAGGCACAAAAACAGAAAATGCAGATTTAAGTCCAGTTGCTTCATCTACCAGCGATACCCAGAGAAGCACCTTCTGACCCTCCTTCCCCCAGTGCTTCTGGTACCACTACACCCAAGGGGGCAAAAGGGCAGCATGGCAGGAGGAACGCGGTGCAGACCAGGGCAGGAACTGGAGGTGATCTCCGCCCAGCCCGACTTCTCCCTGCAGTTTCTGAGTGACTCCGCCTAAGAAAAAAGCAGAAATAAGAAAACATGGAGAGACTTGCTACTGGTGGTGGGAGTCTAATCCAAATATTTACCGAGAACATTACTACTACACTCCAACATGAAGCATTTTACAGGCATTATCTCATAGGATCCTCGCCATGACTCCATGAGATTATTATCCCTGTTGTACAGATGAGGCACAGAGAGGCTAAGTAACTGGCCCAACGGTGCACAGCTAGAGAGCAGGAGAGCTAGATTCAAACCCAGGCTGCCCGGCTCCAGAGCCCGTGCTCTGCTGTGACTTTAACAGGAAGGACGGTGGCAAAGACAAGTTTTAAAATGGGAAAAGGCTTTTTCCCCCAAGACTGGAAGCCCCTGTGTCATTAAAATCAGATCACAATAATGCATGGGACTTTCGTCATAAAGGCTGACATGGTTCCCAGACATGGTTCCCAAACAAGGCAAGCAAAGGCAAGCATCGGTTTAAAAAAAATAAAAATGAAAAAAATAAAAATAAAAATAAATAAATAAATAAATAAATAATGAAAAGGAGGAAGAAAGAAAGACAGACAAAAGGCAGACCACAGATTTCCTCTCTTGGGGAGGGACCAGAGAAAGGTGAAAGAGGAGTTGAGCCACAAGGGGAGACTGGCCTGGGGTGAGGATGGGGCCGGAGGAGGCAAGCTTTCTCTGGACAAGACTGTAGAAAGGTGTGAGGGCATCCAAGCATGGAAGAAAGGTGAGGATCTCTGAAGATGAGGAGCATGCCAGAACTGAGGGAAGAGCCTGGAAAGGAAGAGTGTGTGTGTTTCCACTGTAGACACAAGCGTGAGAGGCCCGGCTGGGCCGGGGGAAGGGTGCCGTTAGGGAAGGCTCAAGGAGGGGCTGCTGGAGCCCCTGGGGCACGCATGGTGTCATAGAGCATCACTCGTCTTGATCCTCCTACCTGCCTCCATCCAGGCTCAGCTCCATGCCAGCCAGGCCGGGTGTGGGCCCAGGGGTCCAGCAGGGGAGGCGGGGGAGGCAAGGCCCTGCCCCGGGTTTGGGGGGCGGTGGGCAGCATGCAGTCCAGACCCTGAAGGATGGCCAGCCGTGTAGGGACTATGGGGCCAAGCACCCACCCGTGCTGGCTCCTCAACTCCCACAGCGAGTTAGACGCTGTAAAGACCTTTCACGCTACAGAGGAGGAAACAGAGGCTCCCAAATCGGAGTTGCCGGCCCGAATTCACAGAGCTAACAAAAATCCAGCAAGTGGTGGTTGTAGGGTCCAACCAAACCCCCACATCTGGCTCAGAGCCACATTTTGAACTGCTGTGCCGAGCTGTCCCCTGCCCGCCTGCCTCCCTCCAGGGCCACGTTCAAGCCCACTGTCCCATGAAGGCTGCTGGAGGGTAGGGCCCATGAGGCAAGGCAGAGACTGAGCTCGTGTCATGGGACAGTCAGGCCAACATGATTAAACGCCAGGGTGATGAGAAGACGGTGGGTTTAGCTCACTACGGAGGACAACCGTCGTAAAACTCAGAGATTTTCTTTGGAGTCAGATGCTTTTCAAGCTACCATGTCATTTGCAAGAAGAACACAGAAAACGTTCTCAAATGTCCAATTTCCTCTTTAGAGACTTTATGCAAAGGGTCAGCACCAGCAAGGGGACGTGACAATGGACTGGGGAAGGAGGCCGGATGGGAGGCAGAGATACTCCTTGGCAAGAGGAGGAACAGAGAGGTGCTGAACACACGTGGCAGGGGCTGCACCTGAGCGAGCAGCTTTAGGAGAGCGCTGAGGCCACCCCAGACCCAGAAATGGAGGCGAATGTCCCCAGGAATGAGAAAATGCTGTCACCGAAGGCAGTTAGGGAACTATGGGTGGAATATCATGGAAGAGGTCTTGGTTGGGGCACACAGGGCCTTCCGTCGTGGGAGTCGTGGGAGGAGGTAAACAACCCAGACGTGGGGCGGCCGGTGGGTTAGAAGTTAGAAGTGCCTTGGAAGGAAACCAGATGGGTCTGAGGTTGTCTACACCCAAGGCGCAGGTGAAGGGTTGCGTTTTAATTGATGCACAATAAATGAGCTGAGAGGCGCCAGGAGTCGGTACAAGTCAGTACAGTGGACGAAGCGAAGGCGTGACCAGAAGTGCACACTGTGTGCTCGGGCTGTGCTCTGCGTGAAGCAAGGCGCAGGGGACACACAAAAGAAAACAAAGCAAAACAAAGGCACTGCCCAACAAAACCAAACCTGCCAACACAAAAACAAAATGAACCCCCTTAAAAAAAGGTGTGCAGTAGGGTACAGAAGATACTACGGAATGGGGTATGTACGTACAGAAGCAAACTGGAAACCGTGGTTATGCTTTAAAATAAGAGCTACCACAGCTGAGCAGAAAGCATTTCACACCTTCTAGGAGGGATGGGGTTAGTGGCCAAGGTCATGCTCCAGGAAGTTCTTTGTCAACCAGTCTGAGCTGGGTAACTGAAACTTGATATTTAAAAGACCAATAGTTAAATCAAAGTAGGTAGATCTAGAGGTGAGGTGGGGAGCATGGCAACTTCTCTTTACTGCGGTAAAATACACATAATACAAAATTAACCTTTTTGTAAGCATTTTATTTCGTTTTATTTATTTTTAGATATTTTGTAAAATTCAAATTCAATTTGCCAGCATATAGTATTACACCAGTGCTCATCCCATCAAGTGCCCTCCTCAGTGCCTGTCACCCAGGTACCCCATCCCCCTACTTTTTAACCATTTTTAATTGCACAGGTCAGTGGCACGAAGTACATTCACATTGTTGTACATTATCCGTCTCTAGAACCTTCTCACTCTCTCCAGCTGAAGCTCTGTACCCATTAAATGCACTCTGTATTCCTCTTCCCCAGTTCCTGGTGGCCTCGATTCTACTACCTGTCTCAATGAATTTGACTATTATTCCAGAAGGGAAATTACAATTTTTGTCCTTTCATGTCTCCTTATTTCACTTAGCAAAATATCCTCAAGTTTCTTTCATGGTGTAGCAGGTGTCAGACTTTCATTCCTTCTGAAGGCTGAATAATATTCCATCACATGGGACAGACCACATTTTGTTTACCCATTCATCCCCCAGTGGACATGGGGTGTTTCCTCATTTTAGCCACAGTGAATAATGCTGCTAAGATCCTTGGGTTACAAATATCTGTTCAAGATCTTGCTTTCAATTCCTTTGAGTAAATACCCACAACTGAAAATGCTGGATCAAATGGTAATGCTATGTTTAAATTTTTTTTAAGCACCATATTTTCCATGTTTTCCACAGCAGCTGCACCATTTTATATTCCCACCAACCAATGCACAAGGGTTTCAATTTATCCACATCCTTGTCAGTGCTTGTAGATTTCTGGATTGGCATTTTTTTTTTTTTTTTTTTTTAGTTTGATAGTAGTCTTTCTAATGGGTATGAGGTGAAAACCCATGTAAAAACGTGGAATTTCTATATTTTTAAATCATTAGAGAAAATTTGTATTCAGGTTGTACCAAATTCAATTCCAGTCTGAGAATCTGGATACCCATATTCCCATACAATCTAGAGGCAATAACTAGCCTCGAGCAGAATTTCACAGTTTACAAAACACTTTCACATGCCTGGTTTGTGTGCCTGGAAAACGTAATAGGAAATATTGGTGGGATGGCTGGGATTATTATTGTTGTGTTATTATCCTCACTTTAAAGATGGGGAAACTGAGGCAGTGAATGCGCACATTGACTTCCCAACACCTCACAACCAGTGGGTGCTAGAGCTGGGATTTGCTCTCGGGGCTGTTCTACTAAATGTCATATGCCTTTCCCGACTCCATGCTGTAGGTAAATTCCAACACCTACAAATATGGTTTGTACATATGGTTCTATGTAAATATTTCTATATGATTTGTGTGTGCCCATGAGTGTACACACACACCCACACGTGCCTATTTTGAGCTCAGGGTACACTTTTAGTTGTAGGATTACCAATCTCTCTCCCTCCCCCCGCCCTCTCTGAATTGGTCAAGACATTCCATTAGATAATTAAACGTGAACCAATTCTGAAACAAACTTGAACAGAAAATCTGCGATGATAGTAAGCAAGAGGGAGGCTATATGTAAAGCATGTTCATGCTTTATCCAAGGCATCTGTGAAATAAAACATGTACTGACACCAAATATTTCTACTCACTTATTAAGCCACCACATTGCAGATACCAGCAGCCCACACGGTAAAAAAATAAATAAATAAATAAAATGAGGCCAAGAAACAAAACATGGCTGCAGCACAAATTCAGAGTTTGTTTGGTAAGTCGGATGCTGCATTTTGCCCAGTGCTTGCACTCTTTCCCTCCCTCCCTGCCTCCGATGCCCCCTCCAGCCCCTCTCCCTGAAAGAACAGATATATGCTCATGAGGGACAACAAAATCAGACAGTTAGTGATAAGAGTGGAAGCCAAGTAAGGGGACAAAGGGAAATAGGACAGCTCTTGTCCTTCTACAGGCATTTTCTGGAGCCCTGTGCTTTGCAATGGCCGAGACATCCTCAATGACTTCTTCCTTCTTAGCTACGAGTTCACACCAGCTCTCATACAAGGGGGTCCCTGATGATTTCAGCAGCGCTGGCTGCAAATGAAGGGTTAATTTAGCTGCAGATCAACAGCATCCATGGCACAGGATCCTGCAAATTCAGGAAGAATTTTCTTTAGTTCATTGTACCTGATTAATGTAAAGGCTCTACTTTGCTTCCAAGAGTACAATAAATATTAATTAATTTGCAGTAATCTTACTAAACAGTTTTATAGTAGCTTCATAAAGCATAATTAAGATAACAGAATAAAAGACTATATCAATACTAGGTATTATTATCTTGCTTCATTAATTTTCAGAAATACAGTGTCTAAGCAATATCTTAATCACCTAGATAAGTAGAGCTCAGTCATAACACTTTCCAAGGGACACTTTCCAAGGGACCAGGGGAGTTAGCAAGTTTCTGGGTTGGAGAGCAAGAGTGGAGGCGGTGCATTAGTGGCCAGCTGCTCTTGGTCGGGGCTTCTCATAGATACTATGACAACCAATAATCGGATGAGGAGACCAAGCCTCAGAGAGGCCACTTGCTGCAAGGTCACGCAATGAACGAGTATGAGAACCCGCTCCCCACTTCCTGGAGCACAAGATCCTAGGCTCCTGGAAGACAGTGACTTTTCCCGCAGAGTGCTCTCGGCCAGAGGCCCAGGAGGCCCTTCTCTGGGGAGATTATAGGGAACATGAGAGGCGTGAACCATGAGGAGTCCTTGTCTCAGCGTGCGAGGTTGGAGTATGATTGAATGATTCTCCTCAAGGGTATGAAAGGTTATTTTACAGAAGATGGTTATGAGCTTTGCTTCGTTGCCTTTCAGGGAAGAAAAGGGAAGGAGTAAGTGGAAATGGAAGCATTAGGGATTTGGAGCAGACAAGGCGGACTTGGCAGTGAAATCAGGTACCAGGGAAGTTCGAACACCCCTTAGTAAGCTGCTAAAATAAAATAGTCTCATCGGTTGGTCCTGCCTGCAGGTATTCTAGACAAGAGGAGAGGAATGTGGGTGTACAGCTCATTCTAAGCCAAGGTCTTGGAGGTTTGCAACCGTTGGAGGAGAAAGGGAAAAGAGAGCCACCACGGCTTCACAGGGCTGCGGGTGATCCACAGGAAAAGCCCCCTGATGCCCCTGGAACAGCAGGATTAATAGCCTCTGACTAATGTTGCTTGTCTTAAGCAAGAATCAGCTCATCACTTCTCAAGTGATAAACTGTGTATATACCACAAGGGAGGAGAATGTGTCATTTTTGGCAAATGTCTTGCTTAAAGTCTCTATTGGTTTGGAAATCACTCTTGCCTTTTCTGGACACATCAGGAGAGTATGATTTACATGCAGTAAAATTTGCTCACGTCAAACGCAAGGTTAGATGAGTTTGGGCAAACGTACACAGTCACGTAAGCTCCACCACAGTCAGGACACGGAGCATTTCATCCCTCCAAACATTCCCTGGGCTCTGCTGCAGCCCATCGCCTAGGATTGTAGAGCCTGTGGTCTTCTGTGTCTTCCCTGGCTTCTTTCATTTAGCGGGCTTTCGAGACTTATTCATGTTGTTTTTATATCAGTAGCTTCTTCCTTTTCACTGCTGAGTAATATTCCATTGAATGGCTAAGCTGCAATGTGTTTAACCATATGATAGACAGTTGAGGTGTCTCTGTTTTGGGGGCTAGTGAATAACACTGCTACGGACATTCATATACAAGTATTTGTGTAGACATATTTCATTTCTCTTGAGTAGATATCCAGAAGTGCTATCACTAGAGTAATTTGTCAAGTATATGTTCAACGTCAGTGAAACTGCCTGGATATAACCAATAGAAAAGTGGTTATATCCTTTTCTATTTTTGCCAGTGATACATGAAAGTTCCACTTGCTCTGTGTTTTTTCTAATACTTGGTATTGTCAGGTGTTATTTTGCCATTCAAGTGCTCGATCAGTGATATCTCATTGTTGTTTTCATTTGCTTCCCTGAGCATCTTTTCATTTGCTTATTGGCCACTCGTAGATCTCCTTTGGTGAACCATCTGTTCAGATCTTTTGCTCTCTTTTAAAGTAAGTTAGGTTGTCTTTTTATTTTTTATTTATTGAGTTGTAAGAGGTCTTTATATATCCTGAACACCACTCCCCTGTCACATATGTGTTTTACAAATATGTCTTCCCAGACTGTGGCTTACTTTCCATTTTCTTAATTTTGATGAAGAGTAAAAGGGTTTCTTTCTTTCAGTTTTTTTTTCCTTTTAAGAAATCTTGTTTTTTTCTACCAAAGTTTACAGAATTTTTCTCTGATGTTAACTTACAAAAGTTTTATAGTATTAAACTCAGTTAAGTCTAAGACCTATTTTATATTATTTTTTATTTATGATGAGAGAGAAGAACTGAGATTCATTTTTTTCTATTGGACTATCCAGTTGTTTTAGCATCAGGTATTGAAAGGACCAAAAGTTCACATTGAATTATGTGGTCCCTTTATGCAAAAACAATTAACCTTATAAATAGAAGTCTTGGTCTGTCTATCTTCATGCCAATACCATACTGTCTTGATTACTATGACTTTACACTACAGAGATTAGGGACTGTGTATCCTCTAACTTTTTTTTAATTATAATGTTGGCTATTCTAGGTCCTTTGAATTTCCATATAGATTTGGGACTCAGCTTGTCAGTTTCTACAAAAAAGATCTGCTAAGATTTTGATCAGAATTTTGTCGAATTTGTAGATCAATTTGGGGAACACTGGAGTCTTCACAATACTGAACCTTCCAATCCATGCGCATGTTACATCATGACTTTGTGTGTTTAAATGTATGTCATCAATATTTTGTAGTGTAGTCTTGCACATGTTTTGTTAAATTTATCCCTAAATACTTTATAATTTTTATACCACTGAAAATGATATTTTAAAATTGCATTTCCTAATTGTTCATTACTAGTGCATACAAATGTCATTGGCTCTTATACTGAACCTTTATATAGGGATCTTACTAAAATCAATGATTTGCCCCATTATCTTTTTGGATATTCCTTCAGAATCATTTTCTATATATAAAATCATGTGTTCTGAGAGTAAAGATGGTTTTACTTCTTCCTTTCCAATCTGTGCATGTGTGTGTACCTGACTTTTTCAGTATAATGTTGACTAGAAGTGGTAAAAGTAGACATCCTTTGACCTTCCTGATCTCAGAGGGAGGTGTTTATTTTATCATGAGATATGATATTAGCTGTAGGTTTTTCATAAATTTTATTTATCAGTTTGAGGAAGTTTCATTGTCTTGCTGGTATGCAGAGTTTTCAGGAATTGAATTTTATCAAATGCTTTTTCTGCCTCTACTGAGACGATCATATGACCTTCTTACAGTATTAATATCATGATTTATAGTGACTAATTTTCTAATGATAAACCAATGTTGCATTCCTGCATTCCTTCAACATTGGTTGCAACACAACAACCTGTATGTGTAGGTTTGTTTGTTTGTTTGTTACTGGATTGGATTTTCTAGTATTTGTTAAGGATTTTGCTTATAAGTTCACGCATGATATTGGCTCATATGTTCTTTTTCCCTCCAATGTTTTTGTCTGGCATTGATGTCAGCGTAATTCTGGCCTCATAAAATAACTTGGAATAATAATTGGAAGTGGTTCATCATCCTGTATTTTCAGAAAGGCTTTCTGTAGGACTGGTGTTATTTCTTCCTTAAATGTTTGGTAGACTTTACCAGTAAGGTCATGAATGTCTAGAATCTTATCTGCAGGACTGATTTCAATTAAGAATTCAATTTCTTTATTCATGTTTTTATTTCTTCTTGAGTTTGTTTTGGTAATGTCTTTCGAGGAATTTGTACTTCATCTAAATTGTCACATTCATTGAGGTAAAGTCATTCATAATAATTCCCTATTGCTTTCTTATAGAAATCAATAGATTTCCTATAGAATCATTAGAGTTGCCTCTTCTCTCACTCAGCATGATATCAGTACATTTAGTCTTCTTTCTTGATCAGTTTAGGTATAGGCTTATTAAATTTATTGATATTTTCAAAAAACAAACTTTTGGTTTTAATTTTTTTGTCTGTGTTTTTTGTTTTCAGTTTCATCGATTTCCACTCTTTATTATTTCCCACTTTCTACTTACTTTGGGTTTAATTTGCTCATCTATTTCTAGCTTTTTAAAGTGGAAATATAGATAACTGATTTAAGAACATTTCACTTTTCTAACATAAGCATCTAACGGTGTTTATATTCCTTTAAGCACTGATTTAACTGCATTTCACTAATTTTAAAAGGGGTGTTTTCATTTTTACCCAGTTAAAATGTTTTCTAATTTCTCTTGAAATTGTTTCCCAGACCCGTGGGTTATTTAGAAGTGTTTGTTTAATTTCTAAATATTTGGGAGATACTCCAGAGATCATCCTGCTATTGATTGCTAATTTAATTCTGTTGTGATACATAATACAAAGCAAAACATAATATGTATTGTTTCAATCTTTAGTAATCTTTATTGAGACTTGTTCTATGGCCCAGTGTATGTTTATCTTTGTAAATGTTCCATGTGTCCTTGAAAAAAAATGTACATTCCACTCTTATTTGATGGAATAAATGTCAACTAGGTCCAGTTGGTTAATAGTATTGGTGAAGTCTTTCATATCTTTACTGTTTTTTTTTTAATCAATACTTAAATGGGAGTACAGAAATCTCCAACTCTAATTTTGGCGTAGCTTCTTTCTCCTTTTAGTTTTGCCATTTTGTTTCCTGTACTTCATAACCCTGTTATTATATGGGCCCACATTTATAATTGCTGAATCATCCTGCTGTAATAACCCTGTTGCCATTATGAATTATCCATCTTGGTCTCTAGTGATTCTCTTTGACTTGTTTATTTCATCTAATGTTAATATAGTCATTCCAGCTTTCTTATTCTTTTCTTTTGAATGGTGTGTCTGTTAGGGTGTGATTTTAAAAACAACAATAAGAACCACTAGGAGTGATAGAGAATATGCAATTTATCTAAGGGATCTGACTTTGTGTAATTTGGGGAGCTTGTTGGTCAGTTTATGACTGTTTGCTGCTTCTGCATCTCAGGATGAGCTTGGACCAGGAGTTGGCGAAGCTGAAGGGACCTAACAGGAGCTAACAGAGCTGTGGATCTGGCTGCTGCCCACCCCATCCACAAGGTGAGCTAGTAAATGAGCGACAGTGTGCATAAGATATAACAGTGCCTGATACCCTTGCACCCAAGTGTTGAAAGGACATCTTGCATAGTTTAGCAACCAGCCAAGATTTAGACATAGTCTGTACTCAGATTTTAGGACTCCTCCTCTTTGTGGTCCCCTACACTTCCAATTTCTCTGCCAATTTCTGATTCTGCCCTCTGATGAACCTGCCTCAGGAGAACTCACATCAAGCCTCATTTCTATCTCTGAGCAGCCAAGTGACCTCCTGAGTCCGCCACATAGGCCCCCAGATTTCCCATCTGTAAAGTCAGGCATTGGAGTGGGACCAGGTGATCCCTAAGAGTCCTTCTAGTGCTAAATAAGCTCTAAATATATATATACACTGTTGGGATCAGGAAAGATCTCATTTCATCATCTGATGTCTTAAAGACAGCCTGCCCCTGCACAGTCTTATTTCTAATAGAGAGATTGTAATTTATAGTTACTTCATTTTTCAGACTACTCATCATCAAAAGCATGTTGCTTAAATTATCCCTGTAGTTTAAGGAGATTACCAAAGCAGGAGGAAGAGATTGGCCTAGAAGATCCTTTAGATTCAACCACATAATCCAAATCCCATTGATATTTCCTAGCTCAATTGTATGTGCCATGTGGATTTGGTCAGCTAATAGGTCGTTTTTGGTCTCTGGCATTCAATAACATCTACATATCATCAACAAAAGAAATTCAGTCTTGAAATTGTGTATGCTATTTTTCTCATGGCCACTGGTTAGCCTTTATAAAAGTTAGACTTTATAAATGAACTGAGAGTAGTATATTTTTATCATAAACAATAAAAATTCTGGGAATTGGGTTAAGAAAAACATATTGCTGTGGTACACTGAGCTTCTGTTATTTTTTATATGAAGCAAGGACTTCTCTATCTCACCAACCGTTATTGTCGCATTCAATATGTGACATTGAATTATATGTGTAGCCACCCAAATGTTTGTATGTGCCTCTGGATCACAACAAAAATATCTTTCTATACTTCTGCTGAATCTAATTGTTTATAAACAAATATACGTGGAGGAAGATGATTCTAAGCATTTCTTGCTTGTTTGATAATTTACTTGTAGCATTTGCTTATGCCAGGGACTCATAACTGAGAAATTCCCGAACAATTTAGAAGGCCATCCACCAAATCTCTTCAAATGCATTGAAATGACCTTTTTTCTAAAGGGCATTGAAAACAGAATTATACTTACACTTAGGTTTCTTGAGCTGAGAATGAGTGAAAGGAGGCTGGCCTCCCCTTGAACAGGCTCTCTGAAGAACATTTCTTTTTTCAAGTTTTTGTAAACTTAGTCGATAAGTGCAAAAATATCATAGTAATCTCCAACAGGTAGCTCACAGGCTTGAACAAAAGTCTGGGAATGGTGGATGGGACAAGGCTTTATTTTCAGTCGCAAGGCATTTTTTGAAAGTGACAATGCATTTTGACACCATTTGCAGTTCCCGCAAAATAATTTGATAGCATTCGTCATGAATATGTTATTTTATGCAAAAGTTTGTCCAAAGAAAAGTTGGTTAAGCATCCCACTCTTGATATTGGCTCAGGTATGATCTCAGGGTCCAGGGATGGTGCTCTCCATGGGGCTCTGTCCTCAGAGGGGAGTCTGCTTGAGGTTTTCTCTCTCCTTCTCCTCTGCCCCTCCACCTGCTCAAACACACACTCTCTCTCTCTATCCCTCTATCATATATAAATAAGTCTCTAGGGGTGCCTGGGTGGCTCAGTGGTTGAGTGTCTGCCTTTGGCTCAAGTTGTGATCTCGGGCTCCTGGGATTGAGTCCCACATCAGGATCCCTGCAGGGAGCCTGCTTCTCCTCTGCCTGTGTCTCTGCCTCTCTCTCCCGCTGTGTCACTCATGAATAAATAAATAAAATCTTCTTTAAAAAAATCTTAAAAAAAAAGAAAAAGAATGAAGAAGAACTATATAGGTACCACCTGGGAAAATGATATATATATGCATCTTTTAAAAGATTTTATTCATTTTACTTAGAAAGAGTGCAAGCAGGGGGAAGAGCAAAAGGAGAGGGAGGGAGAGAATGTCAAGTAGACTTTGCTCAGCATGGGGCCTGGTGTGAGGCATGGAGCCTGGAGTGAGGCTGGATCCTAAGACTCTGAGATCATAACCCGAGTCAAAACCAAGAGTTGATTGCTTAACTGACTGAGCCACCCAGGCACCCCGAAATGATATGTTTTTAAGGGATTAAAGCTATTTGCAGAACAATACATATAGCATAATCACATTTTGTTTTTTAAAAATGTGCATGTCTACACAATCGTATCCTTTAAGAAAAATAACTAAAAGGTTGTGCTCCAAACTATTATCAGGGGTGAATTGAGAGGAATGGGAGAGGCAAGAACACTCACTTTTTACTTCCCATATCAAGTGTGAGATTGTGATGATTTTTCTTTCTAGTGTACCCTTTTATGCATTTTGCAAATCAAAAATAAATTCTTTTTTCAGAAGAAGAAAAACAGTGTGACGTGAGGAAGGAGTCCGGAGCCCAAAGAACTTGTTGCCTTCACCTGTGCTTTCAAGACTCAGTGTCATTATATGTGTAGCCACCCAAATGTTTGTATGTGCCTCTGGATCATCCAATTTTTTACCTGGATGCTTTGCATCTGCATAAATAAGTGCACACATACACTCATGCCCTGAATCAGTCCCCTGGGCACACGTAGGCATATATTTCTTCAACAAGCCTTCTTTACATGTCTGTTATGTGCTGAACACCTCTGTTGGGTTTCTGAGCCTTTCAAAGTTGGTCTTGGCTTTCAGGAGCTTCTAGTGTCCAGGTTGAACAAGAAGATGGACAATTATGTTTATGTCTAGAACTGAGAGGGGAACAAGGGCTGTGACAGCCAGGAGGATGGACCAGCTAACTCCTCCTGGGTCAGGTGAGAAAGGCTCCAGGAGGAAGTGACATTTGAACTGTGCCTTTAAGATTAATTAGAGCTTGTCAGATAAAAGGGTGGAAGAGAAGGCCCAAGAGATGGCATGCATGGAAACAGAGTCATAAGGTCCTTGGCACATCCAGGTGTGATATTGGCTCATCGTTCCAGAGCACATGGTGTGATGTTAGCAGAAATGACATCCTGAAGGGTTGAAATTGGGAGGAACAAAACGATCAGATCTGTAATGCAGAGGCAGCTCTGACAGTAGTATGATCTGTGGTCAGGAGTGGAGGGTGGCCAGCAGCAGGAAACCTAAAGGAGCCTTCAGCTGAGGCAATGGAATGAAGAGGACATGGGGGCTGGGAACTCACTTGGATGACCTAGGTGTGAGAGGTACAGAAGGAAAGAAGGTTCTTGCTCAGAAAACAGAGGGAATGAGGATACTTTGAGCCACAGCATAGCCCGTGTTTCTCAACCTCAGCACTACTGACTTTGGGGGCTGAGTAACTCTGTCCTGTGTGTTGAAAGATGTTTAGCAATAAGCAGTAGATGCCAGTAGCACCCCCATCCCAGTTGTGATGCCCAAAAGCATCTCCAGACTTTGTCATATGTCCCCTGGGAAGCAGAAAGGCCCCCAGTTGAGAATGAGGGGTTCAGGTAATAAGGAATGTGACAGGAGCTGGGGAGAGGGGTTGAAGCTGAGCAGTGGAGATCTGGGCTTCATCTTCACACAGATCTCTGGAGATTGATGGGGTCACTCAGGACAAGACAACAGAGGGCTCAGGAGGCCCCCAGGAGCCTGAACTCTTAAGAAGCAAATAAAAAGGGGTGCCTGGCTGGCTCAGTCAATGGAGTGTATGACTCTCAGTCTCAGGGTTGCAAGTTCGAACCCCATGTTGGGTGTAGAGGTTACTTAAAAATAAAATCTTTTTTTAAAAAAAGAAATAAATAAAAAAGTATAATACAGAATGAGCTAGAGAAGAAACACCAGAGGTAGGCACAGAAGCAGAAGAGTATAGTGCCTGGACTCCAAGTGGAGGAAGGTGGGTGTGGGTCCATGAGTATAGGCAGGATGATGTTATGGACTGCATTGTGTCCCTCCAAAATCCATCCGTCCAAGCCCTGACCCCCAGTGTGACTATATTCAGAGATAGGGTATTCAAGGAGGTAATTAAGGTTCACTGAAGTCTTAAGGGTGCAGCCTGGTGTCCTTACAGGAGGAGGAAACACCAGGAGTGTACGCACACACAGGGGAAAGGCCATGTGACGATGCAGGGAGAAGGTGGCTGTCTATAAGCCAAGATGAGAGGCCCCAGAAGGCATGAACCCATCAGAACCCTGATCTTGAACTTCCAGCCTCCAGAACTGTGAGAAAATTGCCATCTGTTGCTCAGGCCCCGCAGGCTGTGGTGCTTGTGATGGCAGCCCACGCTGACTGGGACAGATGAGGATTCATCCATCAGGAGGACACCACTTGTCTGAAGGCGAACACCGTCCATGGAGCTGAGGAGTGGAGGTCAGCTTACCGTGGAGGACAAGGAAAGCCGGCGCACAGAGATGGCTCGTGTAGGAAACTCAAGAAGGCTGGATGGGAAGGGAAGGAAGGCAAGAGTCTGCAATCATCAGCGAGGGGACAAGTGAAGGGAAGAGTTCTTAGGCCAGGGAAGCCTGGATCTTTTCATGTTCCTGCAGCCCCTTGAGGGTTCTTAAGGTTACCGGTCAGGCTCTTCATCCACGAACCATGTAGACTTGTGGCCCGAGGCCTCTTACTTCCTGTGGTTCTGAATATCTTCAAAACTGCTTCCTGATTATGAATGTGATAGATATACGTAATCTTTACATCACATTATGTATGTGACATATACATAGATGTGGGATGCGTGTGTGTGTGTGTGTGTGTGTGTGTGTGTGTGAGCGCCAAGCTCCTCTGCTTCTGTGCCTGCCTCTCTGATAGTCCTCTAGCTCATTCCCTGTCATACCTCTTTCTTTGCTTCTTAAATGTTCAGGCTTTTGGGGTCTTCCTTTGCCCTCCTGTTGTCTTGTCCTGAGTGACCTCATCAACCTCCAAAGGTCTGTGGGCTGATGACACCCACTTACAAAAGGTTGGTAAAGAAAATCTCAAGAAGAACGTAAAATACACCAATCTCACCCCCCAGCATGAACCTTTCACTATCATTGTGATCACGTGGGAAGATTGCCTTCTGGTCTTTTCTATGTATATTGTAACATACTCTGTATATTGTGATGGTACAAGTACCTAGAGTTTTGAACCCTCCTTTTTAAAACCGGGCACTGGGTCACAGGTACTTGCCTGTCATTACCTATTTTTCAAATATGATTTTTAATAACGTACACTAAAGTCCAAACTGTGAAAGTACATGCTTTAACCGTTCTCCTGATTTAGAAAGTTAAATCATCTCCTGATTTAGAAAGTTAAATTGTCTCCCTGCTTTCAGCACTGTGAATACCCAGTGATGAACCTCCCAGTACGTACATTCTGAAGCACATTATTTATTACATCCTTCTGTTTTCATCCTGGGTTGTGAATCAGCCAGGTCTGGAAGGCCTCAATACACATTTCTTTTTTTTTGCGGTTTCATCTTTTAGCCGGCTTCTCAATCCCTCATGCTGCAAATCCTCAAACCGCCTATCAGAGAGAAACCCTGCCATTTTAAAAGAAAAACAACATACTCCCGCAAACAGCACCCTCCCTGATTGACTCCCTGCATTTCCTTTTCATGGCTTTTAATTACATTTTCAACACTGGCTTGAATTAGAAGCCTATCTAGAAAACCAAAACTTTTGAAAGAATGTTGAGGACATCGAAATCACCTTGTGGAATGTCTGATGGACTGAAACAAACCCAGACAGAACATTTGCAGGATTTGTTCCTCTTTGCAGACAAATGAGGCTGAGTACAGTCTCTGTCCCTGCCTAAGAAATATTGTCCACCGGCAGGTGACCCGATGCAGCCTGGTGCCCACTGGAGGGGCTGTTCCTTGTTATAATACCAGACAAGGAAGGAGAGGAAAACTACTGGCTGGGTGGCCAAAGGGATTTCTCCCTCTCTCTCTCTCTCTCTCTCTCTCTCTCTCTCTCTCTCACACACACACACACACACACACATGTGCATGCACACACCTGGTATGAGTTCCAGGGACCCAGAACTTGGGGAGAAGCAGGGCTGCTCCACAGAGCAGAAGAGGTGTAGCGTACCCCAACAAGGTTTCTGTTGTTTCTTTTGTTTTGTTCTGAGGTGGTTTGCTTTTGGGTTTTTTGTTTTGTTTTGGGTTTCTTTTTTTCTTTTTTTTTTTTTTTTGCATTTAAAAAGGTTTTTATTTATTTAATTTTAATTATTGTATATTTTTATTGGAGTTAGATTCGCCAACATATGGTATAACACCCAGTGCTCATCCCATCAAGTGCCCCCCTCAGTGCCCGTCACCCAGTCACCTCATCCCCCCTCCCACCTCCCCTTCCACCACCCCTAGTTCGTTTCCCAGAGTTAAGAGTCTCTCATGTTCTGTCTCCCTTTCTGATATTTCCCACTCATTTTTTCTCCTTTCCCCTTTATTCCTTTTCACTATTTTTTATATTCCCCAAATGAATGAGGCCATATAATGTTTGTCCTTCTCTGATTGACTTGCTTCACTCAGCATAATACTCTCCAGGTCCATCCACGTCGAAGCAAATGGTGGGTATTTGTCGTTTCTGATGGCTGAGGAATATTCCACTGTATACATAGACCACAGCTTCTTTATTCCTTCATCTGTCGATGGACACCGAGGCTCCTTCCACAGTTTGGCCATTGTGGACATTGCTGTTATGAACATAGGGGTGCAGGTGTCCCGGTGTTTCACTGCATCTGTATCTTTGGGGTAGATCCCCAGCAGTGCAATTGCTGGGTCGTAGGGCAGGTCTATTTTTAACTCTTTGAGGAACCTCCCACAGTTTTCCAGAGTGGCTGCACCAGTTCCCATTCCCACCAACAGTGCAGGAGGGCTCCCCTTTCTCCACATCTTCTCCAACATTTGTTGTTTCCTGTCTTGTTAATTTTTCCCATTCTCACTGGTGTGAGGTAGGATCTCACTGTGGGACAGCCACGTGCAGAAGAATGAAACTAGACCATTCTCTCACACCACACACAAAGATAAACTCAAAATGGATGAAAGATCTAAATGTGAGACAAGAATCCATCAGAATCCTAGAGAACACAGGCAACACCTTTTGTGAACTTGGCCACAGCAACTTCTTGCAAGACACATCTATGAAGGCAAGGGAAACAAAAGCAAAAATGAACTATTGGGACTTAAGATAAGAAGCTTCTGCACAGCAAAAGAAACAGTCACCAAAACTAAAAGACAACCTACAGAATGGGAGAAGATATTTGCAAATAACATATCAGATAAAGGGCTAGGATCCAAGATCTACAAAGAACTTCTTAAACTCAACAGCAAAGAAACAAACAATCCAATCATGAAATGGGCAAAAGACATGAACAGAAATTTCACCAAAGAAGACATAGACATGGCCAACAAGCACATGAGAAAATGCTCCGCATCACTTGCCATCAGGGAAATACAAATCAAAACCACAATGTTTTGGGTTTCTTTGGTTGTTGTTCCTTTCCCGTGGGCCTCATTCCCCATGTGGCACAGCAAGGTCCTGCCAGAGTTTCAGAGAAAATAAAGGAATGCCTGCTAGTCCCTTGCCTTTTCATCCTCGGGTTTCCACCACAGGCTGACACAACATTCACAGTCCCTCCATGTGCTTTGATTTAAGGGACAGCTTTACTCCTGGGCTTCTCCTGATTCTTGAACCAAATTCAGCCACAGCAAGAGCACAGGCTCACTGGCAGGAGAAAGGCCAGGCTTGAGCCTTAAACCCCACCGTGGCTTGTTTCCAGGGCTCATAGTCCTTTGTCCTCACAGACCCCTCCCCTCCCCTCCCCCGACCTTTCATGTCCTCTTATCTGCATGGTTCCAAAACCTAACAGTCTGAGGAGCTCAAATCGGTATTCCAAACCCCCCCTACATGCGCACACGCACGCATACATGCACACACTCTCCTCACACAGGTGCACACATGCATCCATAAACTCACACACAAGTACCACACACATGCAAACAGGTGCACACTTTGCTTTATTGATACTGGACATCCATGAACCTGAACTTTTCCATCCTTATGGAAAATTTGCCACCAGCTCCATTTTTAAGAGCTTTTGCGACTAAGGGAGGAACCAAGGATATTCATGTAAGCAAGTGCAGGTTCTTCACCTGGTCAAGCCCAGGAGCAGACCCCACTCACCCCCATCCTAGACATCATTCTCATTATCTACCTCTGTGTTTTGGTAGCAAATAAAGCACTGCTGTGAATAACAGCTAACTTTGGGTGAGGACTTCTGCGTCCCAGGTGCCGAGCCGACCCCTTCATGTGTATTATCTGATTTACTTTTACCAACAAAACAAAACCCCAAACAATGTGATGTAGATGCTCTCGTGATCCCTACTTGACAGCTGAGGAATCTGAGTTTCTGAGAGGTTAAGAAACTGCTCAAGGACATGCAGCAGGAAAGGTGGTATCATTGGGATAAAAACCAGATCTAAGAGCTTGCGACCTCAACCACTGTGTTTTGTCTCCTGGACATCTGTCTTGTTTGTGTCAATGATCCACTTACTCTTTTCTCAGTAACCTCACCCAGAGTCCTGGGGATGCCAGTCCATGTGCTTGTGGTGGTGGTAGCTATATCACTGGCTCTTGGGTAAGCACGTGACCTCAACGTAAACCAACTAGCTCGCCTCTTTTGCTGGGCCCAGGGATGTTTTGAAGACGGGAATGTGGCTCATTTGGAACCAATAGTGTGTGTGGTGGTTTCCTCTAGGCTGCCCCATCCCTGCTGGACTTGAACGGAGAAGCACCAAGTCCTAGGAGTTGCCTGTGGCTATCTGGGGACCCAGGGAGAAGAGCTGACCTGAAAAGTCATGGGGGACCCTAAGAGAAAGAGAGAACCAAGTCCTGGATACATATCTAGGTCCTGAATCAAAACCAGCCTAAAGCACACATTACTCCGGGTTGATTTAGTAACATTACCAAAAAATTCCCTTTAAGTTTTCAGCTGGTTTGAACTGAATTTGCCACCCTGTACGGGCTGGAGTCCTGAGTGGTTCGGTGGACCATCTGGGTGACACCACTTAGGAAGTCGCCTGCTTTCCCTGGGACCCTGTTTCCTCCCCACTAAAGCAGGGTGAAAGCACACCCTCCCGCACCCCTTCCTCTGCCCGTCACAGCAGGAGGGTGGTCAGCAGGGAAGGGTGAGCAAGAGATGGTTTTTCTCCAACTAGAGAAAAATCTCGTGAATTCCTCAAGTTGACCTTAATTCTTTTTATTATAACATTACTCAAATATGTGCAAACATAAATTAGATATAATCTCCTTATGTTTATAGCTTTTATACATCTATAAAAACCAAAACAAATTTAAAGATTAAATACAAACAAAACCATAAAACCTATAAAAGTCCAATTAAAAGCGTGGATTTAATGTGGCAGATGATGCTGTGCCAGAACTAAATCTCTGCAGTATGGCTCTCCTCCCGGCTGCTCCCCTACGGGGTCTGGGTTGTTCTGCGAACCATACTCCCCATGTCTCATGATGATGCCATCCTCACCTCCCTGCCACAGGAGTTTTCCTCGGTGCAGCCTCCAGGAATCCCATCTATCTGGCACACAGTGATGTCTTCTGGCCTTGGCTTGGCGAGCTGAGTTTTCTTCCTACACGTCCTCTGTGCCCGTGGCCGGCCTGACTCCAACACGGTTCCAGCCACAGCTGCAAGGGGGGCGGGGGGAGCGCGCTGGGGACCCACTGGGTCACGTGGCAAGACTCCATCATATGCTAACATGGATTTTTAGAAGAGTATTGTCAGAAAAAGAACAGCATATTTGAATTATTCTTAAGACTTAGAGTATTCCAAAAATATGACCTTGAACTCTACTCTGAGAAACACAGGATAGTGAAGAGTATGGGGCTTAAGACCAGTGTTTGAGCACAGCCGCTTATGCCAGTGGACTTAGGGCAAGTTACTCCTAAGTCTCTGTTTTTCTGTCTTAAGTTGAGATTTAATAAAAATATCTGTCTTGTAAGGTTAATAAGTGGTATGAAGTGAACTCATGGATTTAAGCTCTATAACGGGTTGACTAGTGCCCCCCTAGAATTCAGGCTCACCCAGAACCTGTGAACGTGACCTTGTTTGGAAATAGGGTCTTTGGACATGTATTTGAGTTACGATGAGGTCGTACTGTGTTAGAGAGCACTTTATTCCAATGCCTGGTGTCCTTATAAGACATGGGAAATTTGGACAGAGAGACACAGACACACACACATGCATGGGAGAAGACCTGTGATGACAGAGACAGAGATTGGAGAGACGTGTCTACAGTCCAGAGAACCCCCCTGTAGATGGCTGATAACTGCTGGAAGCTGGGAGAGAGGCACGGAACAGCTTCTAAGAGCCTCCAGAAAGGATCCAACCCCCCAACACTTCATTTTTAAAATTCCATCCTCCAGAGACATTAAGTTTCTGTTGTTTTAAGCCACCTAGTTTGTGGCACTTCGTTACAGTGGCCCCAGGAAACTAATACCCACACTTAACACACAGCTCAACATATACAGTAAGCAAGACATGGTAGCTTTTTATTAGTAGAGGAGACTCTAAAGCACTTCAAGGAATACAAAATGGTTTACAAAGGCAGTTTCTGTGATTATTTTCCCCGTCCATTTCAGCTCCTGGGGCTGGCCCCAATGTGAAGTTTGCATTATCATCCTCCTCCAATTTAGTGCAGCACTTTACAGTTTACAAAGCTTTTTCCTACAGACTATTTCAATTAATTCTCACAGTGACCTTACAAGGTCGATAAAATTAACAATTTTTGCATGTTGGCCAAGGAATCTTTTAGAGCCAATTGGATAAATGCAATGTGGTATCTCACACCAGTTCCTGGAAGAAAAAAAGGATGTTCATGGAAAAACCTGGCAAAACCCAATTACAGTCTGTGACTTGGTTTATAGCAATGCGCCAGTGATAATTTCTTAATTTTGACAAATTTAACATGCTTATGTGAGATATTGTCAATTTATGGAATCCGGGTGAATGGTCTATGGAAATTCTCTGTACTATCTTTGCAACTTTTCTTGACATCTCAAATTACCCAAAATAAAATCTGATTTTAAAAAAGCTGATTGGAAAGACTCCCCAGCTGATTTGAATGCTTTGTTGGAATGTCATGGAGAGAGCCTGGCAGATAGAAATATCTGACATATAGCAAGCTGTGACTACCCTCACCTTTGCTTCCATCTTTTTTTCTTCTAATACTTTCCACTATTAGTAAAGCTCCACCTAGAAAATTTAGAAGACATATAAAATTGAAAGGAGGAAAAAAGATACCAGCCGTGGTCTTGCCATCGAAAGATACCCACCATGAGCATTCTAGTGCGTTTCCTTGCCATCTTCTTAGCTTGGGTGTTATATAAATGTGATCATCCGACTTACCTCCCCATGCTCACATGAGCAGCTGGATGTTGCCAGAGAGAAGCTCACTTTTGTGCTGGGGGTGAGGGGACTTTAGAGCTCACAGCCACGAGTCCTAATGGGCACCCTCTGTGACCCTACGTCATAACTTCTCCATACTAAAATCACACACACACATGCACACATACACACACGAGAACTTTCCTGTGTCTCTCTCATCTTCCCGTGACCAATGCCACCAGCCCAGCCACCCCTGCCCCCTGTGTCCTGCCTGTCCTGCTCCTATCTGAACATCTTCTGACTATTTGCTTATCTTCTGTCTCCTGAATCATCAGCATCTCCTTCTTCATTCCCAACAGCATAAATAGGCTACACGAGCTCCTATCGTGGGGTAAAGAAGCCCCTGTGTCCCACAGCCCCCTCCAGCTGTCCCCCCTCCCATCTCACCAGAATTCCTCAGAAGAACCAACCAGGCTTCTGACTGGTTTCAGGGAGGCACGTGTCTCTTACTGGTGTCCTCACTCATCTCCATGTTGTGAAAACCAGTACTTCTCTGCCTGTTCCCACCTTCCTGACCCTACTGCATGGCACACAGCTGAGTTCTCCATCCTTCTCCTGAGTTCCCACACATCACACCCTCCTGGGTTCCTTCTGTCTGCCCCTCAGCCTCCTGGCTGCTTCCGCTTCTTCATCAGGCCTTGGAATCTGGTCCTGCTTGATCTCCAATTTCCTCGCACAACTTGTCCCCCGACCCACTGTACTCGTGCCATGCTACCCTCTGTTTACTCTGCAGATGAGCCACCCTTGTTCCCACCTCAGGACCTTTGCACTGGCTCTTTCTTCTGCCTGGAGTGCTCTTCCCACTGATATTCCCGTGGGTGTTTCCATCTCCCAATTCAGATCTCTGCTTAAATATCACTTGTACTGAGACAATTTTCCTGATGCCTCCAAACCCTCCTCTCATCATACTCTCTATGTGGCTTCACTGCCCCTGCCATTCCTCTTGCCTTTACTTGTTCCCTGTCAGTTTCCATCCACCCCCAGACAGCGCCCGTGTGTTAGCTCCCCTGGAGTCTGGTGGGAACTGGCTTGTGCACTGCTACACCCAGGCCTCTAAGAATGGGAAGCGCTCGAGAAATACCCATCAAATGAACAAATGAGTGGTGAATATTCAATTTTACCCTTTTTACCCTGATGGGATGTGACCCTGAAGCATTTCTGCTTTCCAGATATCATTTTGAACAACTGCACTGCAGTCTCTATCCTTCAGACCCTAACATCTATTGACTCACTTTCCTATACTGGACATTTATGTTTATCAAAACTTCTCCCTATTAAAAACAGCTCTTTGTTGAATGTTGATCAAAACTTCTATGATAAACAGCTCTTTGATTAACATCTTCACATATAAAACTTTTTATGTACTTCAAACTGTGTCCTTAGGATAGAGTTCTGGGGATAAAAATGTGAATTGACAGGATTGTTTGTCCTTTAGAAGATGACTCGGCTGTAGGGAAAACCATTTTGTATTTGGTGTAGCTTCTGTAGCTGTTCGCTAGCAAATGACCAAAGCATTCATGCGGGGTTATAATCACAGAGTACTTTATGCCCACCTTGGAAGGTGCTATGGGTACAAACAAGAAATGCAAAGACTAACCTGTAAGAAAAGATTATGGAGAGGGACACAGCACATAGCCACCACCTAACTGCAATAGCAGGCGGGCCAAAGGGTCCTCGGGACCAGCAGTGAGGATGGCAGGAACAGAGGCAGGGGAGCCTGCTCTGACTTTCCTCTAAAACTATGTATTGCATGTTCCAGTTTACAAATCAGTCTCACCTCATTATCTTTGTGGGGGGTGGTTGGTCCTTGGGCCACCCCCCCCACCCAGAGCGCTTTTCAGGGGGTAGGTGTTAACCTTCTCACTTGCAGACCTAAGCTCAGACCGGTTTGCCCAGGATGGACCCCAAACCCAGAAGGCCTAACTACGAGCCTAGGGCCTAGAACCCTTGTCCCAAAGCTCTCCGCTCCCCTGCCTCCCCCGCACAGAGTCAATGTTCGAGTTCATCTCTGGGTTTGTCACCACACCATGCATAAATGGCTGGACGTGCTGTGTCCGGATTCTAAGGGTGCGTTGAACATTTTTAACAGCTAAGACACTGGCAGTGCAGCCCACCCAAGTCCATGTGAGGGGTCCACAAAGACACAGACCAATGTCCCCCAGGGAAGCGGAAGCTGAGGTGTGACCAAAGGCCGGTGTGGAGGAAGACCTACAGCGTCACCATGGACAGAGATGACAAACAGGGACACGTGCCAAGTCAGGAGCCCCGACAATGCTTCCAAAGGCAGTGTTGGTATCAGACCATCAGGCAGGCAACTCTGGGCTTGGGCTTAATGGAGGTGGGGGCTCAGCCCAGGGTTTGGTGAAAAGCACATGAATTCATAAAATATTGAAACAAGAAGATGCTCAGAGATCACCTTGTCCTACTCATTCAACAGATAGATGAGGAAGCCAAGGCCCAGGGAAGGGAGTTTCCCGAGGCCACGGAGCCAGCGCAAAAAGGGAACTTAGACAATGTTTTTCTCCATGACAGCGTGGAGCCTCTCATCCACAGAGTATTATTTAAGAAACGCAGCCCTATTATTTTCACATACTTGGAGCTACACTGAAAAAAATGATCACCTGTCCAGAGCTCTTAGGGAAAAAATTTTTAGTGAATAGATAAGTTACGTTTTATAGACAAGCAGGCATTGTTTCCCCAAGGGCACTTGGAAGTGATCTACGTATCTTCCTTGCTATCTTTCTTTCCCTGTGGACTTTCGTAGCACACTGTCTCCAGGAATGGACAAAGGTGAGCCTCAGCGCAGTTATTGTTGTGATTATCACAAGCCTCAAGTGATGGGGTCTGGTGAACGAGGACCTGCTGCCCCGTGAACTAACTAAATGTCACTGCTCAGTGGCATGATAATTCATGACCATGCAGGGAAACATGTAACATTTCCTAAGCAATCTGACACTTGACCTGGGTAAGGACGGAGAGACAAGATGGATTGATGGAGAGGGCATCAGGTTTTAAGTATTTTTCTGTGTTGATCGAACTGCCGCTGAGATTTTGTACCCCATCTGTGCGTTGCATTCATGGCTTGGAGGGAGGAGGGGTGGGGGCAGCAGCAGGGAAAACCCGGTCCACTTGAGAACATTCCAGAAGATGGTGGGTAGTTGTGTACCTGGAGACAGCCTCACGGCCTCTTCCTTTCCCCTATCACGTTGTGGCTACACCGCCGTCCCTCCAGGCCTGCTCACGTGTCTTGATCATACCATCAGGATGGAGGCTACCTAGTTCTTTGTTAATAATTCTCATAAATGTCCTTTTTAAGATCCTTACACTGATGTCGCAAATGGATCCCTTCCCCTCCGTGACTAGATGCCGTGATCAGACAATCTTTTATGCTACATTAAAGCAATTTTTTAATGGCAAATCAGATCCCTATCGTCTCGTAAAACAGAGGCAGGTCAGCTGGGGCCCCTGCAGGAAATAAGGAGGGCATGTTTGATTTTTCTCCTCCATCCCTTCCCAGACACGCTCGTTTCTGAGGTGGGCCGGGGGAGTTATGTGGTGCCAGAATTATTAAAATCATAATGAGATCAAGAGTGAGGCTAAACACTCAAAGTTTTTGGACTGGCAGGTAGGGTTTGGCAGTACAAAAAACGTTTTGTTTTTTTCCCATTCATTCAATCCAACGTGACAGCCTTGAAAACTCCTCTGTGTGTTCCCCACGCTCTAAGAAATGACAGTGACCGTAATTCAAATTTACGGCTGGGTTTCTGTGTGTGCAAGCGTGTGCTTTTCTTTTTTCTTTTTTAAACTAGTAATGAAGTTGTAAATGCAACATTTTTTTCATTACCTATTCATTAAAGATATGACATGAAAACAGAGTTTCCATGGAAATGGCTTTGTGGATTCTGAGTACATAATAAGAATTTCATTGTTTACACTACAGCACAGATAACTGATGGATGTTATTGTCGCTAGTAAAGTCTTATTTAGCTCCATGAATGCACGTAGGGCACAAGGGTGGTGCGCGTGGTCCCGCCGCAGCCTGCGCTCGTGCAGAAGCTCTGGCTGGTCAGTGGCCCTGCACTTCACAACGGAGAGGACGCGCTGAGCTGTGCCTTTTCAACACCCTGAAGCTTAAACATTGAAACATTCCAGATAAAAAAAGCCAAAGTAGTTCCACTCAGCATTTAACATGTGTCCATTTAATGTAAAGAAAGGTTTTTCTCTGCTAAGGCCTGGGCTCTGGCATCAGAGTCTGGGTTCAAATCTTGGCTCTTATGCTTATTAGTTGCGGAACCTCAGCCACATGACTTGGCCTCTTCCCCTGCCTTAGTTTTTTTATCTGAGAAGGGGGGAGCTATATGCATATGGAATACATTACACATATTACACTGATAACCAGAATACGTATCACATCATAATTACATATAATATAATAATCACATATATATCTATGTCAATAGGGGATTGTTTGGAGGATTAGAAGAGAAATTCCATAAAGCATTCAGTGGATGCCTGGCCCCTAGAAGTGCTGTGATGTGGTGGTGTTGTCATTTTTATCATTAATAGATTGATAAAACTGCTGGGTACTAATGTTTAGGCTCAGTTCAAACACCTCCTCTTGGCTGAGGCTCTCCCTGAAAGTGGAGTGGTCCCTCGGTGCTCCCAGCAGAGCCGCTGAAGGAGGCACCTGACCCCCCCACCCCCACCCCACAGCCCTCCCAGCTCCCATTTGCCTTTAATGATTTATGGGTTAATTCCTCTCTGCCTGAGGCCATGCCCTCCTGGAGGTCAGGGGCCACCCCAGCCTTTCCTGTTATGGCCCAGGGCCTGACGCAAAGTAGTAATCCTACCCCCCAAAAGGGAAAGCTTTGATTTATATAAAATTAAATTTATTAAAAAACCCATCCTGTGAACTCAATTCAGGAAGGGAGGATTTTTATTGTTTTGGTTTGGTTTGGGAGGTGGGAGGAGCCTAGGGAGGCCAATATCTTTTTTTAATTCTTTTTCATTTATTTTTTTGAGAAAGGGCACAAGCACAAGTGGGGGCCAGGAGGGGAGAGGCGGGGGGAGAGAGAGGGAGAAGCAGATTCCCTGCTGAGCTCAATCCCAGCACCCCGGGGATCATCACCTGGACCCACTGAGCCACCCAGGCCCCCCCAAGACCTTTTTTCTAATAAATGTAAAAGAATGCAGGTAATGCATGACCGCAGGTTGAAAATGAGTCCTTGATGACTGAGACACATGTGGTGTTCAGAGCATTCCGTGGCCGGCTATCCTGCAGGCTGGGACTAGGGCAAGGGCGAGGAGGCACCCAGCTCCCACCTTTCTCGTGGCATTCACTGGCAGGGCCCTCCCCTGGCAGGGAACGTCTGTGCCTTCGGCTCTCCCAGACTGGACCCAGCCCTGTGCCCTGTACAGCCTGCGTGCCTGGATCCTGGGCTAGGTCACCCTGGGCTGTCACACGAAGCTCTCTGGCACCCGATCCCATAAAGTCCCTTCCCTCCGCTCCCAAGTTAAGAATAAGACTGTAAGGACACGAATGTTGCCTAACACAGCAGACAGAGAGGTAACCTGGTGACTCCGGCTGCTGCACTTTGCAAAGTGATACCATTTGGACCTTATTTATAAAACAGACATTAATCCAGTTCCGCATGACTGTAGCACAATTTACTCAAAACGTGCCAGGAAGCCTTCCAGCCTATTAAAATAAGTGTTCCACCATCTTCATCTCTCCTGCCTGATTGCTGGCATCCAGATGAGAGAAGAGATTCAACCATGAAGACGTGTTTGACATAGACCATGACTATATAATAAGAATTTTAATTGCCAGGAGTATTCCTTGAATAATTAAGCAATTTAGGGGTAAGGAGCACCGAGAAAGAGAGAGAGAGAAAGGCAGAGACACAGGACAGCTTTGCCTGACTGTTGTTTCACACAGAGGAGCTGCACTCACCACTTTCCAAGGGGCCCCAAAATGCCTGGGGTCGTCACGGGGCACCCGGGGGACCCCCAGTCAGTTGTGCAACCAGCTCCTGGCTTCGGCTCAAGTCGTGATGTCAAGGTGGTGAGATGCAGCCCCATGTGGAGCTCCGGGCTCAGCGCACAGTCAGCTTAGGACTCTCTCTCTCCCTCTCCCCCTGCCTCTCCCCCACCACACTCTCCTGCTTTCTCTCTCTCTCTCTCTCTCTCTCTCTCTCTCTCTCTCTCTCTCTCTCGGATAAATCTTTTCTTAAAAGTGCCTAGAGTCTTCGTCATGCAGAAAGGCAAGTTATGACTGGAAAACTGACTTTTAAAAAAAAAAAAGATTTTATTTGTTTGAGAGAGAGAATGAGCCAAGGGGAGGAAGAGAGGGAGAGGGAGAAGCAGACTCCCCGTCGAGCAGGGGCTCCATCCCAAGATCACCACCTGAGCCAAAATGAAGAATCAGCCATTTAACGAACTCAGCCACCCAGACACCACAGAAAACTGACCCCAGGGCAGCCTGGGTGGCTCAGCAATTTAGCACCGCCTTGGGCCCAGGGTGTGATCCTGGAGACCTGGAATCAAGTCCTACATGGGGCTCCCGGCATGGGGCCTGCTTCTCCCTCTGCCTGTGTCTCTGCTCCTCTTTCTCTGTGTCTCTCATGAATAAATAAATAAAATCTTTAAAAAAAGATCTTTTAAAAAAAAACTGACTTTGAAATATAGATAGAGGGGCCTGTGGGTGGCTCAGTGGTTGAACATCTGCCTTCAGCTCAGGGTGTGATTCAGGGTCCCAGGATGGAGTCCACATCGGGCTCCCTGCAGGAAGCCTGCTTCTCCCCTGCCTGTGTCTCTGCTCTCTCTACATGTCTCTCATGAATAAATACATAAAACCTTTTTAAAATATCAAAAATAAATAAAATGTACATAGAAATGCAAAGGACCTAGAATATCCAAAACAATTTGGAAAAGGAGAACAATGTTGGAGCATATAGACTCTCAGACTTAATAAAAAGCTATTGCCATCAGGAGAGTGTGGTATTGCCACACAGAGATCAATGGAACAGAATAGAGTCCAGAAACCACCCCATGCATATATCACAGCATATATCATATGCTTTTCAATAAAAGGGCTAAGGTAATTTAATGAGAAAAGCATAATGGTGCCAGAGCAGTTGGATTTCCAAATGCCAAGAAAAAAAAAAGGGGGGAGAGAGAGAGAGAGAGAGATAACCCCACCCATTACTTCACATCACATACAAAAATTAACATGAAATAGATCACATATCTAAATGTAGGAAATTAAATTTTTTAAATTTTAGAGAAAACATAGGTGAAAGCCCTAATGATGTGGATTTGTCCAAAATTTCTTAAATATAACAAAAAGCACAAACTACACAATAAAAAATCAGTACATTGACTTCATTAAAATTTAAAACTTTTGCCCTTTAAAAGTCTCTGCTCTGAACATGAAAGGCAAGCCACAGCCTGGGACAAAATATTTATAAAAGTTCATCTGACAAAGGACTTGTATTTAGAATATATAAAGAACCTTCTAAACTGAATAATAAGAAGTTAACCCAATTTTAATATGGGGAAATATTTGAACACTTTATCAAAGAAGATATACAGATGACAAATAAGCCAAGTAAGCATGTGAAAAACCACATGGCATTATTCCTCAGTTAAAGAGACACAAATTAAAACCACAATGTGATATTATTACACACCCACCACAATGGTCAGAAGAAAAAGGGCCAACCACACCGAGTGCTGGCAAGAATCTGGGGGAACTAGAATGAATCCTCCTATGCTGGAAATAGAAACGTAAAGTGATACAATTACTTTTGAAAACATTTTGACATTCTCTCAAAAAAGCTAAACATAGACCTATCACAGGACCCAGCCATTCCATTCCCAAGTATTTACCCAAAAGAAATCAAGGCATTGCTCACACAAAGTCTGTACTCCAGCATTTGTAGCAGCTTTATTTATAATAGTCAATGGTTGGAAGAAAATACAAATAACCCGTGGAGGGTGATTCCTGGGTACATAGCAAGTCAAAACTCATCAGACTATTGGCTTTGAATATGTGTTGTTTATTATATGCCAACTTTGCCTCAATAAACTTGTTTTAAAAAATGCAAAACAGGGATCCCTGGGTGGCACAGCGGTTTAGCGCCTCCCTTTGGCCCAGGGCGCGATCCTGGAGACCCAGGATCGAATCCCACATCAGGCTCCCGGTGCATGGAGCCTGCTTCTCCCTCTGCCTGTGTCTCTGCCTCTCTCTCTCTCTCTGTGACTATCATAAAAAAAAATAAAAAAATAAAAAAATAAACATTTAAAAAATGCAAAACAAAGCAATGAGAAAACTAGTATGAGCATGGCCCTAAGACTGTGGAGGAGCTGCACAGTACCACTGACCTTCCTCTTTGAAGCCTCCCTCAGGGTAAGAAGCCAGCAGGAACCCTGCAGGAGCACCCTGCACACCATCTCAGGAAGTGGATCTAACCATCTGGGGGTAGACTGATGGACACTGGACATGCCTCCTTCTCTCCCTCAGTGAAGGGCTGGGCTCTCTGCAGCAGGGTTTGCTGCTTGCCGGAGTGCCTCCATCCATAACACCAAGATGGGTTCCCAGCTCTAGGGCTCTCTAAAACTCCTCTCTGAATCCTGGGTTGACAGGGATCCCCCGCCCCCTTCCCTGGATGACCAGGAACTTGTGTCCCTGGCATAGCTGACAAATATCTCATTGACCTTGTGACACCATCAGGAAGCCATTCATCTGATGAATAGTCTGCAATCCCTGCTCCTGGGCATCCAAACTCCATTCCAAATTCCTCTCTGGGCAACCCTACCTTGTGGGGGCACTGTGGCAATCTGCCCACCCTCGTCCTCCACCCCACAGTGGTCATGGCCACAAATGACAATTACAGGCCGGACTGGGATGTGATACTGTTTAACCTAACAATTCAATAGTAGTCACAATAAATAATAATTAATTATTATTTTCCACCTCAAGAAGAATTCCCCCTTTCCATTATCTCATTGCACTAACGATAAATAAGTGATCTGCACAAGGCTACATGACTTAGGAAAGGCAGGGCCAGGTTCAAAGTCAAGACTGCATCCTATGTCATGTGCTAATACTTTTCAAACTTAGTGAAATTTGTACACCACTTGTCCTCTTATTTAATTGTTTTCTTTATTTTATTTTAAAGATTTTATTTATTTTTTCATGAGAGACACAGAGAGAGAGAGAGGCAGAGATACAGGCAGAGGGAGAAGCGGGCAGCCCGATGCAGGACTCGATCCCAAAACCCCGGGATCATGATCTGAGCCAAAGGCAGATGCTCAACTGCTGAGCCACCCAGGCATCGCTGTTTTCTTTAAACTGATTACCTTTCATGAAACAATATATCAATTTTAAATTTTTGTGTCACTTCTGAAAATGGAAAGTAAATATCACCTTTCACAAATGGGGAGAAAAATAACTAGAAAAACAAGTGCAATAAACACAAAACAATGATATTAACAGTTGTCTGCAGAAGGCTCTGAGCCTGGGCGGGCATCAGAAAGGTGCCAAGTCGAATACCCTATGGAACTTTGTTCTAGACTGGGCCCAGGACTGGAAACAGAATAATTTTATCACTGGGTGACTCCATCAGTAACCACTGCCTAGTCCTGTGTCACCTAAATCATCCGATGCCTCTACACCTGAGGCTCAGCCACCTCTCTAGAACCCCATCGGCAGGTGTAGACATCATCCTGTTGTGAGTACCACCATCTTACCAGTTCTTGGGCAGCATGGGGTCAGATGAGTGCTGGCTTTGTGTGTCTTTGACACAGGTCTGACCCTGACTCTAGAACATGTGCTGCTCAAGCAGTCTCCTTCTGTGTTGGCCATGGTTCTCCAGAGAAACAGAACCGATAGGAGATAGATGGACGGCAGGTAGGTAGGTAGATAAATGATAGGTAGAGAGGTAGATAGCTAGCTAGCTAGATAGATGATAGTTAGCTATTTATGATGAGGAGCTGGCTCACCCGGTTACGGAGGCTGAGGAGTCCCACAGTCTGCCATCTGCAGGCTGGAGACCCAGGAAAGCCGGCGGTGGAGCTCCACCTGAGTCTGAAGGCCTGAGAACCAGAGGAGCCAACGGTGTCCACCCCGGTCGAAGGCAGGCAAAGACAGATACCCCAGTTCAACCAGTGAGGCAGAAAGCAAAATAGGCAAATTCCCCTTCCTCTCTCCCTTTGTTCCGCTCAGGCCCTCAGTGGATCGCAGGACAGTCTCTTCTACTGAGCCCACCAATCGTCCAGGCGCTAACTTCGTCCAGAAACACCCTCACCGACACGCCCAGAAATCCTGTTCAGTCTGGGCGCCCTGTGGCCCGCTGCAGCGGACAGGAAAGGGCACCCAGCACGCCCTCTGCGCCTCGGCTGGCCTCTAGAAGGGAAGTGTGGTCAGGGGAAGCTCTGGGCAGCAGCCCCGGCGCTGACACATTGGGCCGCTGGCGATGCTCACCCGTGGGCCGCGGGCCTGAGGCCACACCCTGGCCGTGAGCACGATCCCCCACTGGAACCCAGCCTAACCCACTTCGGGCTGTCTTCCTGGTAGTAGTCCCACGTCGATGCCCAAAGTGTCCTGCATTGGGGTAGGCCCAGGCTGGCCTGCAAAAGGCAAAACACAGTGTTGCCTCTGCGTCTGTCCACCAGGCCCCGGATGGCTTGGGTTTCTGCTCGACGGGCCCTCTGCGTGCCCCCCTGGCCGACCCATCAGGGTGCCTCCTGCTGTCTGGAAAGCGCAGAAAGAAGCGCACAGGGCCTTTGCTTCTACTCTCCAGCCAGCCTGCGGGGCCTCTCCTGGACGGGTCTTACCCCCGTGCGGAGGGGATTTGATTTGCACAGAGCCTTCCAGCAAAACCTGTGAACGGCCTGCGCTCTCTCCCTGCCGTGGATGAACTTTGCTGCTGTCGCTCAGCACAGGCGGCAGAGGAAACCGTTTCCATGCATTTTCAAGGTCAGAAAGGAGAGCGAGGAGCATAAATATGGAGGGGGCATTGCTGCAGCCAACAAACCCTGGCATGAGACACACAGAGAAGCAGAGATTAGCTACACACAGCTGGTTGCCAGCCTAATGCGTCTCCTCTTGTGGGTGTTTTCTCTGTGGTGCTCTCTGGAGCTGGCTGGCATCCTCACACTTTGCGGGTGGGGCCACAGGCAAAATGTGGTTTCTTAAAAAAAAAAAAAAATCTGTTTTCCCTTCGATCTGATCTGTCCCCCAGTGTAAGGGCTCTAATCATCCAGAGGCAGGAGTTTATATTCTCAGACCTGGACCAAAATTTCAGGGAGGGCCACTTGCTCCCCCACAAAGTCGAGAGTCAGGCTGGGCAGGAACGCTGAGCTTCACCTCCATGACCCCTCCCTCCCTGCTTGATTTTAAGACTCTGAGATTGACAGACAGAAAAATATTTGTCGAAAGTTTGTTTAAACTGTTATATTCAACATTCATTCATGAAAAGCAAGATAGGTTCAATTTTTCTTCTTATCATTTGTTACCTTTTTTTTTCTCTACAGTTTACATTTGCAGAAGGTTCACCCCCACCCCAGTCCCCACTTCCTTGCAAATATTCCTTGACATAGTGACAAACAAAAATGGTGGGAAAGAGTATCATTTCCTAAATAAAACTAAGTTGTGGGCATCTGCATGTTCTCACGGCCCTCCTATTTTTAGAGCGTACAGGACAGGCTCCAACGCTGGAGGTGTACAGAGTATAAAGGTATGTACGGTCACAGCATCTGTTTGGTGCTCACGGGTAGCATTTTTACCCGTCGGTTAGTCTCCCCCAGGCCATTGATAACCATCCAAAATCCGACTTGGTGAATAATTATATTCCTCCTGTTTTCCCTGAAAACCGTAAACTGTAGTTACTTGGTATCATGTGCAATCATTCCCATAGAAGGTGGGCTTTAAACATGTACGCTACACATTTCCTACCTGTTACCTCAACATGCTTAAATATCTGGGAGTCAGGTGTTCCTTCAGACTAAGGGAGAGGGCGCCTGGGTGGCTCAGTGGTTGAGCATCAGTCTTAGGCTCAGGGAGTGATCCCGGGGTTCTGGGATCAAGTCCCACATCAGGCTCCCCACGGGGAGCCTGCTTCTCCCTCTGCTTATGTCTCTGCCTCTCTTTGTGTCTCTCTTGAATACATAAGTAAAATCTTAAAAAAAAAAAAAAAAAAGACTAAGGGGGAAATTATTTGAAGCCCAAATTTCCAGATCTGACTTCCGGTTTGTAATCCTATCAAAGAACAAAAGATGACATTCCACATAGTAGATATAAAAGAGCGTGGTTTGCTCCTAAACTAAACACATGCCTACATTCATCTTCTACCTGAATTTCTTGGCCTAACCCATCAAAATGATTAGGGTTGGAGCAGGTATCGATTGCTGGGGGTTTCTCTTTGTATAGTTTAAATAATGGTCCTTTGTCTTCCACTTTTGCTGGAGTCCTTTTGGCAACATAACTAGGAAGTAAACAGTCCTCGGGCCAGCTTCCTGTGAAAGTGTTCCTTCCAGAAGGGGGCCCCTGCTGAGACACCCCCTCCTCCCCAGAGTCTCAGGAGAATGACATTGCTCCTTAGCATCTGACAAATAGGGCCAACATAATAGATCTCTTGGCTTAAGGACATCTTACATATTTATGGAATGACATCTTTCCCCATCAAGATTCATGATGTAGATTTTCAGCGACCAAGAGGGACCTCGGCCATTGTCCTAGCAAGTGTCACATTAATGTGGCCTTTTCAGATTCGCAGACCAGAGTGAGCAAAAGTCAGAGGCAATGCAAAAAACGTAGTTAGGAGACAACCCCCCTCACGACTACATTTTCCTCTTTCAGATTTGAAAGACGGCAGAACAGAGAGCCTATTTCATCTAGAAAACCTTAATACGAGTCAGGGAAAGTTTTGTAAACAGTATTTCAACTTATGATCCCATATGTTTCCTGAAGCCTGAATTTTAAATTAGTATTCTTCTAATCATTTAGCAAACTCTTTCAAAAAGGTCAGTAGGCAACTGTGTCACATGATACAACCACGCATTTTTAAAACGTTATTTCTACATTAGTTTGAGAGCTAGAAAATGAAACGTGGAGGTTAAATTAAAACGGCTGATACATAAGAATTCTGTGATAAACCTGAATTGTGAATCACATGCCTTCCAGGATAGCACTTGTCGTGTTTATAGTAAATTGTATCTCTCACATGAAAGTTGGCTGTTAGTGTGATCTCAGGATTTGTGTCATGAGATGACCATTTTTAATGCAAATTACAGCTTATACACAACTGTTGAGCTGTGGAGCCTGGGGGACTTACTAGGTCTTATAACTGTTATTAGCAATTCTCGGAAATTGATTACCTGAAGAACAGTCAGGTCTTTACTATTTTGCAGGAGAGATGATAAACACAACTGTTAGTTGTCAGGGTGATTTTTTTTTCCTTAAAAAACACTCATTAAAACTGCTGGAAATCATGCTGGTTAGAACAGGAGTTTGCAATTTTCCAAGTACTTTATGCATCTTGGAGGAGAATTCATTATAACAACAGAGCACCGGGCCGGCTCCATTTGCGTGAAACAATGGCCTCTTTGGAAATGCTAGATGTGTAACAAAATGAATGTACACTGCCCTCACAGAGATAAAAATATTGATCTTAGGAGCATCACAGCCTAAAGACTACAGGTTATTGGAAAATAATGAAATCTCTTCTTTCTGTTCCAGCATCTTAACGCCCCTGATTATCACTAGGGTACTTAATTATCCGATGAGCACATCTTCAGTAATGGGCAGAGTTCGAAAGAGAAACAATCAAAAATTTCTGGTTTGATTTTTTTTGCTTGTTGTTTTTACCCCCAAGAGGTTAAAATTAAGTGCCTTCCTCCCTCCTGTAATATATTCTTGAATCAGGACTGTCAAGAAAACATGATGCTGGAGGTCAAGAAAAACCTTAGTAAATCCAAGCCACCTGGATAATTAAATTTAAAATATTCTTCCTTCCAAATTAACCAGACACCGTCTTGGTTACTAAAACAATTCCCACTTTCCTGCTACTTTCCTAGACCCATCACTGGTGTGATGAATTATCTATTGTGAATTGACTCTTTTTAGCCTGATTCCACTGGATTTGAAAAACAAAAACAACAGCAAGACCTAGTCCCTCTTTACAAAAGTTTCCCTTAAAATATAAAGCTAGAGAGGCATTGGTAGGTTAAAAGTAAAAGGATAGAAATGATATACCATAATCCTTACTATACGTATAAATTATAGGAAAACTGTGGTGGATTTATTAATATCAGACTTAGGATTCAAGGCAAGGAAAACTATAAGAGATAAAGAGGGAGATTTTTAGTAATAAAAGGATCCACTAATCAGAAAGACATAACAATTCTAAATGTCTTTGCACCCAATCGCAGAGCATAGAAACACATTAAAAAATAAATAGCCGGAGGGAGAAGTTAAGGGGAAAAAAGCATAGTTAATGATTTTAACATTCCACTCTCAGTAATTGATGGACCAATAGACAAAAGTCCAACAAATAGAGAATAGACAAGAGATAAATCTGGAATATTCAAGGAAGTCCCATAAACCAAAAGAAAAGCACAGCCCCAGTAGAAAAATGGGGGGGGGGGGGACAGGTATGAAGGAACAACTTACAAAAGAGGAATCCCAAAAAGCCAGTAGGCAAATTAAAAGACACTCAAATGTGTTAGTAATCAGAGAGTGACAAATCACCAGCAAAGAGATACACTTCACATCTAGAAAACTAGCGAAAATTAGGAAGTGGGATGACATCCCAAGGGATGCAGAGATGTGAAGTTTTCATGAACTACTGGTAAAAATATAAAAAGTTACAGCCATGCTGAGAACAGTTTTGGGTCTTTTTAGACAAAGTCTTATGGGCCCTATGGTCCAGCAATCTCACCCTGTATATACGTCCCCAAGAAATTCCCCCAATAGATCCAAAAAGGGATACACTATAAGTATGTTCCCAAAAAGAACATGTACAAGCACAGAGTTATCGGCAGCAATGGGGCAGGGGTGGGGAGTGGGTAGTTTCCCCGGCATTTAGGGGTTGCACCCCCTGGAATGTTTACTGAGGAAGGAAGCGAGCGCACAGAACTTTAGCAATGGGGATGAGTACCTTAGTGCTCAGTGAAAAAAGTAAGAAACAGAATGAGATACATAACCAAATACCGTTTATGTAAAATACAAATGCATGCACATAAACAGCAATGCGCGTTTTGGAAAAAAAAAAAAAACCCTTACAAACAAAAACAAACTCATTGAGTTAGAATTGTTCCCTATGGCGGGGAGGGGAATAATATGGGGATTGCGGTAAAAGGAAATAAAGATGAAAAAGTAAGAGTGAAGGGGCACCTGGGTGGCTCAGTCAGTTAAGCATCTGTCTTCAGGTCAGGTCATGATCCTGGGGTCCTGGGATAGTGGGGAGGCTGCTTCTCCCTTTCTTGCTGCTTCTCCTGCTTGTGCTCTCTCTTTTCTGTCAAATAAATAAATAAAAATCCTTAAAAAAGGAAAAAAGCAGGAACAAGGCAGAAAAAAGGGAAAGCAGAATGCATGAAGGCATCCTGTACGTACGCACACACATTCCATTTAAACACCACATGCATTCGTAGTCAGAAGGGAATAATCAATGATGGTAAATCCACTAAATAGATTAGGATTGTGTAGGGACTTTGTCAATGCTTACTGATACCATGCTAAATTAAAGAACCAAGATACACGCTTTATCACAATTCACATATGACCATTTTTTTAAAAAGAAAGTGTTTACATACCTATACATGTAGGAAAAAAGATCAGAAGGGAAAGAATTGAAATGCTAAAAACAGTAGTATTAGGATGGTGGATGATGGATCCTTGTTTTTCTATTTATTCAGTTGCATTTACATTTGTATATATTCAGTTTCATGGGCTCTGTTTCATAATTTCTTTGTAATCTGTATTCTCATTTCTCTTTCTTTCACACAGAATATTGATGTCTTATAAACATATACAGAAAAAGAACACATTTTTACCTGAACTTAAAGTACATCATTCCCAGGTCTCCAGACCGACTGAAAAGTTGGGTAATCTGGACCCCGCCTTCGGTACCTAAGGATGGCCTACTCGTGTCTCAGGGACCCCAGTGGCGATGGCTATGTGGGTTCTCTCATGTGGGTGAATGCCTTTGGATTGCTTTGGGATCTGGAATTGTGCTAACGCGGACCTAGAGGTTATGCCTTGAAATAAATTCTGTTAAAAACTGGAAGCTGCTTATGATGACTTGTGGTCACTCGTAAATGGATATTTACTGTGTTCTCAAGTCTGGGCCAGTATGGAGAGGGAGTGGCAAGCAGTTTGATGTCTTTTCTTCTTTTCTCTTTTAAATGTTTACAGTGATTTTCTACTTATTTTCATAAGGACATTGTCCACGTAGACTTATTTTGAGAAATTGTGCTGTGATGTCTTTGTTTTCATTCTTCCCTGTTGGTAATCCTAAAAGCGAGGAAGAACCATTTCAATGGGAGAAGATTAGCCTAGTGTTAAAGGGACAGCAATCGGGGATGACTTCAAAAGAGTCAAATGTTCCAATTTTGTTCAGACCCACAGCCAGGACCATTTTGCCGCTTTCTAGTTTAAATTCCAGTGGTTATTTGCAGAGATGTATAAAGTATGGATTATGAATGAAGACAAAACCGTGGAATTTAATCTGCCAAGGGACCCTTGCACAGGAGCTCTGCAGAGCTGTAGGCGCCAACTTTAGCCCGGCAAAGGAATCCCCAGGGAGAGGAAATAAATCTCAAATATTGTCCGCAGATGTGCAGTAATCAGAAACCACCCATATAATACAGGACTATTCCGTCTTTTTCTCTCCCTTCCTAATTTTTTCTGATGTCTCTTTCTATTCTACTCTCCCTTGCTCCTATCTCTTAAGACACATAATGAAAGGACGTCTCTGGGTCTTATCAGACATCTGTGGTTTTCTTTTTCCTCCATAACTGTCAGAAAAAAGAAAGTGGATAGTAGTTATCTGCGAAGTATCCTGTATTTCACCTTTATTATCTGTATGCTACACTATCCTAGATCTAACCCCTTGACAGTAATAAAGAGAAAATCTTTTTAAGAAATTGATCTACCATTGCTGCCTATTCTTCATGAGAGGATGTGATCCTTTCATTTATTACAGAATAATCGTACTGAAGCTGAAGAGTGTGATATAATATGCTAAAAGCACGTCGTGAGCCATCCATCAGGAGGCATGGCAGCGAAGCCCAAGGCCGAGCGTCGGTCGTCCTGCACAGATAGTGGCCAGGTCCGTTCAGGTCCTGGCCCTGCAGAGAACCACAGCTTCGTGCTACATTTAGACACAGCACTCCGGGAGGAGATGCAGGAAATCACTGTTTCTTAATTCACCTTCATACGGTTGTTTTAATGAGATTGCTTTGGAACTTGACAAAAGAGTTCTGGAGCTTCTCTGGAAGACCCACCTTGTGAGAAGAATTAGAGAAATCCTGAAATAGAAGAATCGTGATGGAGTGCTTGCCCTGGCAAACACCAGAACCAATAATGCTGGTTTCTGGAACAGTGTGTCCTGGCGCAGCAACAATCAGACGAGTGAAATAGGATAGAGTGTACGCAAGCAAACCTGAGGTTAGAGAAGAAATAGTATTTGGGGACGATGCCTTCAATCAATGAGTGAAAGTTGGATTATTTAATAAGCAGATAAGGATACAGAAAAACATACTAGCTATTTGTATCACCACCTTGGTCCTTACACCAAAATAGATTGCAGTTGAATCAGAGGCTTCAATGTAAAATTGTAACTATAACTCTAAACTGTTAGAATAAAATAGTGGGGAAGATTGTTATGCTCTGGCAATAGAAACTTCCCCAATATAAACACCCAGGTCAGAAGACTTTAGAGATAAGATGGACTATTTTATTATATGAAAACATTTACATTTCTCCACGTCAAAAGGCACCATCAAGATTAAGGACAAGCTAGAAGAGCTGAGAAAGTGTCTGCAAGATATATGGCAAAGGATTAATTACAAATATAACAATATCACCCATGGAATACCAAACAGAAAAATGGGTACAAGACTTGAACAGGTTACTCACAAAAAATACACATGGTGTTTAGAGTTGTAAAAATTCAGCTCACTAACACTAAATGAAAATTAAAACCACTGCAAACATCATTTTTCTGTATCAAGTTGGCAGAGACTGAAAAGAGTGATGAGTAACAAGTGTTTTCACATTCAGTTGATGGGATAATAAATTGTTAAAACTTGTTGCATGGAAATCTGGTGGTAACTCTCGGATTGTGACAACAGTAATAATGACCAACACTCCTGTCTTTGATTGGCTTTAATGGGCATTGCTGCTAGTGTTTTATTATTAAGCAGAAACTGGCTATTGTTTTGTGTAACATAATTTACACACATACCATACGCACACGTAAAATTGTAGCTAAGAAGTACCTGTTTATTTCTGTTTTACTGTGGGCTTTTTAAAAATAAGGAGTAGATATTCTAGGGTGCCTGGCTGGTGCAGTCAGTAGAGCATATGACTCTTGGCCTCAGGGTTGTACATTCAAGTTCCACGTTGGGTGTAGGGAGTACTTAAAATCTCAAAAAATAAATAAAAATGAGTAGATATGAAAATTTATGAAATAAATTTTTAATATCTATTGATAATATATAGTGGAATATATTAGCGAATTTCTTACTGTTAAATATTTTCTGGGCAGCCCGGGTGGCTCAGTGGTTTAGCGTGGCTTCAGCCCAGAGAGTGATCCTGGAGACCCAGGATTGAGTCCCATGTCGGGCTCCCTGCATGGAGCCTGCTTCTCCCTCTGCCTGTGTCTCTGCCTCTCTCTGTGTGTCTCTCATGAATAAATAAATAAAATCTTAATAAATAAATAAATATTTTCTCTTCTGCTAAGAATTCCTCTCAGTCTTGACATACCTCTTGGTAAAATTCCTTTACTATCCCACAGACCCTATATTTCAATAGAGGATTCTAATTTTTACCTGGGTTTTGAGTGAGCTCGTCCTGCTTGTCTGTCAGTACTTTGGTTTGGTGCATGCTCTATCTTGCAAATTCTGGCATTCAAACAAGATTTTAGAGGTTTCCATATTTGTCTGTGCTCTCAAAGAGCTAATGAAGCACAGGGATGATCTGTTCCTTGAAGGTTTGAATGAACTGGCCATGAAACCCTCAGGGTAAAACCTTTATACACTGACTTCTTAACTTCCTCCAGCACGTTCCTAGATTATTAGCCCATTTACATCTTCTAGTTACTTTTCAGTTGATTATGACCTTACTCTTCTTGAAAATCATCCACCTCATCCTTGTGTTTAAGTTGATTAGTATAAAATTAAGCAAAGTACTATCTTCACATCCTTCAAATTTTATCAACATCTGTGCTTGGTTTCCCGCTATGAATCTGAGTTTTATATATCTGGGCTTTCTCTCCCAGATCTTGACTAAGCTAGTTAGTAAACTAATTCAATGCATTTATTATCTCCCAACCTGCCAAAGAACTCTCTCTTGTATTTACTAGTTATATCATTTTCTAATTTATTAGTATACAGTTTTACATCTGCTTTTACTCCTATTTTCTTAAAATTTGTGACACTTGTTTAATTTATGTATTTATTTATTTACTTATGGGAGCACAGAGGAAGAGGGAGAGAATCTCAAGTAAGCTCCGTGCCCAGTGCAGATCCCAACTCAGGGCTCAATCTCACAACCCTAAGATTATGACCTGAGCTGAAATCCAATGCTTCATAATGGAGCACCAGGCACCCCAGTGAACTCTCTTTTAAAACAGATTTTAATTTTTTGAGCAGCTCTAGGTTTACAGCAAAATGGAGTAGAAAGTAAATTCTGTTTTATTATCTGATTTGGACGCTTGAGTTACATATTTTTCTTTTTTAATAAAGTGCTTAATAGAAAATGCCCATAGAGTCCAATTTCAGCTGTATCTCAAAGTTTTTAAAATTCTATTTTTACTGTCAATACTTTCTAGATATTCCATATATAGTTCCAGGTTTTATTTCCTTTTTGATTTAAAAAATGGGTTAAAAGGGACAGTTTTTGTTTGGTTTGGAGACTTTTTGAGTTTGGTTTTTTTTTTTCCATCTTTGTTGTTAGTTCCCAGAATATTTGGCAGAGATCACGGTACTTTTTCTTCCTTAGGGAACACATTCAGTTTTTGTTGTGGTTCAACTATGAAAATTTATAAATGTACCACTGGCGCTTGAAAAGGTATACTGCATAAAGTTGATATATCTATTAGATCTGCCTTGTTAATTATATTATTCAGATTTCTACATGTTCACTTTTGTTTCCTATTTGATCCCTAAAGAGGAATTTTAAGGTCTTCCATTAAAAGTTTATTTCTATTTTTTTCTCCTGCATTTCTAATTTTTTTCTTTATATATTTCAGTGACAGATTTTATTCAGTTAATAAACATGATGATGATTTTATCTTGATTGTGTACTATTACTGTTATGTTAGTAAGAGCTCTTTACATTGCAAATGATAGAAACCCCAACTCAAACTTGCTTGGACAATAAATGAAATCTACTGGTTCTGGTAACTAACAAACCAAGCTTTAGGTGAGCTTTGATCCAGCAGCCTCATTTGATGCCCCCAAGATTTTGGTTTCTCTTCCTCTTTCTACTCTATCTTTTTGGAGTAACTATGTTCTTTCCCGGTCCCATCCCAAAGCTGATAGTGGGTCATCCCCAGCTCAAGACACATGGCTAATAATGGAAGAAGGATACATTCCTCAAGGAGAAATCAGGACAATATAGGGGAATAGGTTCTGGAAAAGCAATCAACAAATGCTCATTCACTACCTTCATAGTAATTGTCTCATTCAATGCCATTTTCCTTGAATATTTCTTTATTTGCTATTCATACTGTAATCTGTGTTTCTCATTCTGTTTGCCCTAGCTTTGCCTATCCTATATAGTATGTTGCAGAGTGCTTATCTATTTATATCCTTTAGGAATGAAACCACACCATTGATTCACCCTAACAAGTGATATGGCCAAACTAGCCCTTTCTACATCTGCTCCACATGGAAAAGCTAACCTTTCTTATGTTAACCTGAACGTTCACTGGTGATCTTTTCAGGCTTGCCATCCATAGAATGCTTGTGCTTGGTCCTGCCTCTAATTCTGCACCCCCAGGTTCAGAGTAGCCCTAATTATTGTCATAGCTGTCATTGTCCTAGGGGTGCCTGTACCTCTGCCCACTTTCTGCCACTGGGACCATGGCACTCAGTGTGGCTGACCCTTTATTTTCAACCCCTTTTATTTCACGTCTCCTTGCTCTAGCTTATTTCCACAAGGCTAAGTGCCACCCTGCCACCTGAGCTCATGAATTTCACATTCTACCCAGAAGGCCACTAGTGCTCTTGCAGTCAGTCCTGTCCATATCCTCAGTTTTCGTCTCTACGAGCTACACACAGTGCAGCTCGGCCCACGGGATTTGTCTCCAGCTGGGGAGAGGGCCAGGCTGCACACAGAACCAGCCAAACATTTAAAGAGGGATCACCTAAGAGGCAGCCATGTCACCTACAGCCCGAGAAGTGGTGACAAATGTCCAGCTGCCTCAGTGCACAGTGGGTTGACCTCCTGCCAGAGTCCCCAAAGACATGGGGCCCACCCCACTGACTGGCTCCATAATCCATCCTCTTGTGGCTTCCTTGCCTTCCCTGTCTCAGCTCCTGGGATCACCTTACAAACCAACTACCTTGAATCCTTATCTCGGGATCTAGTTCCAGGGGGACCCAAATCACAACAGGCCTCTGAAGAGACGAAGGGCAATATTTTAACTTTGCCCTGAAAAACTGTGTTTATTTAAATTATTTGACAAATCATGAAAAGAGTGTTCCTTTACTTTCTAAGTACAGTCATCTTACTAGGAGTTATAGCTTCTTTTACATAAACTCACTGAAACACAACAGCATGTGTTGAACACCTCCTCTGTCCACCGAGCTAAGCAAGGTGCCAACAGAGATGTGAGGATGGACAGGCATTGTGTCTGCCCCCAGAAGCCTGAGAAGGAGAGGGCGCTGAGCCCCTTACGGGGATCTCTCTGACTCTGAAAAAGATATTACTGATATGAAAGACAGAAAGTGTTTGATGGGAAGTTTTTTAATTTCTTTTGAAAATCTGTCATTTTATAAGCAAATGTTGACTAGACACAAAAGACAATGAATTAAATTTAAGATGTAAACAATAGCAAGTCAATGATCACAGACCTATCGCCCAATGTAAGGAAAAAATTGTCAACTGCCTTTGAAGTCAGTGCCCTGTGTGTCCCTCCTTGGCCCGATTCCTGCCCACCCCCGCCAAGTCACCATGATTGTAACTTCCATGTGTATCACTCTCATTTTTCTTTATAGTTGTATTATGTGTGCATATCCCTACATGATATTTACTTTAGTTTTGTGTCTTCAAACTTTTGTAAGTGGGTCTTCCCTTTTTCTTCTATTAGTTTAGAAATTATGTGCCTCTGGCAGCCTGGTTGGCTCAGCGGTTTAGCGCCGCCTTCAGTCCAGGGCCTGATCCCAGAGACCCGGGATCGAGTCCCACGTCGGGCTCCCTGCATGGAGCCTGCTTCTCCCTCTGCCTGCATCTCTGCCTCTCTCTCTCTCTCTCTCTCATGAATAAATAAATAATCTTTTTTTAAAAAAGGAAATTATGCATCTCGTTTTCATTATTTTAATAGCTACCCTAGGGATTTTCACTCACACTTTCAATTTTCCAAAATGCATAATTAATGACGATTTTTACTCTCCTCCAAAACAATACAAGTCCTTAGAACAACTCTAGGCACCCCTTCCAGATATTAGTGCTATTTTATGAGGTTTTTTTTTTTTTTTTTTTTTCTAACCAGGAGAATTGTTGATACTGTTTGCTTCAGCCCACGTTTGTTCGGTTGCATACTTTCTTCACCATTTGTTCCTTCCTGCACCTCAGACCTTCCATCCAGGTAGCATTTCTTCTGCCTAACGACCCTCTTTTCAAATTTCCCATGTTTAGAGGTCTACGGATAACAAAGCCTCTCAGTTTTCTAGAAAGATATTTTACTGGGTACCTTACTCTAGGTTGATAGTTATTTTCTCTTGGGATTCTATCCTGCTTGGGCTTCTGCTGTTCCTACTGAGAAATCAGCAGTCAGTCCAATGGCCATTCATTTGAAGCTAATTGAATTCCCTCTGGATATTTTTTTAAGCTTGTCTCAGTTCCTGATGGTCTTTAGTTTCACTGTGATGAGTCTATGTGCAGGATTTCCTCTTCTCTGTCCATCTGGCTTGGGCATCCTTGGGCTTTCTCACTCCATACGTTGGCAACTTTCTTGCATTGTGGTAAATGACCAATGCTTATCTCTTTAGATACAGCCTCTGTGTCATTTACTCTCATTTTCTCTTTCAGAAACTCCCATCAGACACATGTTGCACCAACTCATTCCATCTTGCACACTGCCTTGTCACTCCTTCTGCTTGTCCATATCTTAATCTCTCTGTGCTTCCCTGGGAAAAATTTCAGACCTGCCTTTTAGTTTACTGACTCGTCAGCTGTGTCTAATTACCTTCCATGGAGTTTTCAATATCATTCATTCTGGTTTTCATTTTTAAAATTCTGTTTATTTTTCAAATCTGCTCAATCATTATTTATAGGTTCTTACTCATCTTTTCATACACTCATTTTATTTCTTTAAATATTTAGTTCTCTTTATTGTGTATTCTCTATGTCTTAATTTCAACAAGTGACTTGTTTGGGAATCTGATCCTCCTCTCTCACCTGCCTTTCACTCTGGCTTATTTTCTTGTGGTTTTTACTATGTGTGTATTTCTCAGAAGTTTACATGTGTGGGCAACTGAGGGCCAAGTTGACCATGGATTTTTCCCAGAAAGGAGAGAGGTGATTTGCTTCTGCCAGGTACCTGGGAGGTTGATCAGCCTGGAACTCCTTTATATTTGCCTGAGTTAAGTTAGGTTCAGAATAAATTTGAGGTGTAAATCTTGTGCAAATAGATTCTCATGGAGGCATACTTTCTCCAGCACCATGTTTTAGAAACATAATTTCACTTGCATTTTGGGGGAGGAGAGAAAAGTGGTTTAATTTCTAGTTCACTCTTATACTAATGATGTAACCTTTTAGAGCAGAGTCTCTCAACCTCATCACCACTGACATTTTGGACCAGATAATTCTCTGTTGTGTGAGGTTGTCCTATATTTTATAGGATATTTAGCAACATCGCTGGCCTTGACCCAGAAAATGCCAGTAGACCTCTCCAGCCATGACAATCAAAAATGTCTCCAGACATTCCTACATATAGCCTGGTAGGCAAAATCACCCCCCGTTAAGAAAGAACTTCTGCTTTAGAGTACCAGTAGGGATTCTCCTTTTAGACTCTATCCTCAGGGCAGCCCGGGTGGCTCAGCGGTTTAGCGCAGCCTTCAGCCCAGAGAATGATCCTGGAGACCTGGGATCAAGTCCCATGTCAGGCTCCCTGCATGGAGCCTGCTTCTCCCTCTGCCTGTGTCTCTGCTTCTCTCTCTCTCTGTCTCTCATGAGTAAATAAATAAAATTTAAAAAAATAGACTCCATCCTCATATAGATCTTGAGCTTTGTCTTCTGTTCCCAAGGAGTTATGAAAATCAAAGTTCAAGGTTATCCTGTTCATCAAATCCTCTCAACAGGAAAACTAGGGGCACCTGGGTTGCTCAGTGGTTGAGCATCTGTCTTCAGCTCAGGGCGTGATCCTCGGGTCCTGGGATCAAGTCCCACGTTGGGCTCCCTGCATGGAGCCTGCTTCTCCCTCTGCCTGTGTCTCTGCCTCTCTCTCTATGTCTCTCATGAGTAAATAAATAAAATCTTTTAAAAGTGGGGGGCAGGGAATTATCCTACCTCAGTAGGTACTTAGATAATGCTTAAATCATTATGACTGGTGTCCTTACAAGAAAAAGAAATTAAGACACAGACACACAAAGGAGAACCACAGGGAGAAGAGGACCATATGCAAGCCAGGGACAAAGGTCTCTGAAGATACCAACTCTGCAGACACCTTGATCTCAGACTTCCAGACCCCAGATTTGTAAACAATAAAAACAATAAATAAATAAATTGTTTAAGTCCTAGTCTGTGGTACTGGTTATGGCAGTCCTAGCAAACCAATATGTCTCTTCACTTTTATTTTCTTATATTTTTAGTGTACTCTTAGTCTACTTGGTTTGTAAACTGGGACCAGTTAGTACCTGTGTTTAGAACACTTTGCCAGTGAGGTCAAGGTCATGGACTCAGTCACAAGGAGGAAAACAGGGGGAAAAACCTCTCCACCACCACAGAATGCCCCTAATGCCAGAGCAACCACTAGATAAAAATGTTTGCCTGGCACAAGGTCAACCCAAGAGAAAGCCTTCTAGCCCATGAGTACTTCCTTAAAAATGTCTGCAAAGTCTGGGTCCTACTGTTGGTAATTTCATCCTTCTGAAGTGAGCATATTCTGTTTTTCATAACAGTTATCCTCACACTTCCTGGTTAGAATCTTAAAGCTAATTCTCTTACTACTTCCTCCTCAAACTGGCATGATATGCCCTTGAAGATGAGATTCCAATCTATTCTAGTGATGGAGAAGAGAATTTGTCAAAACCTCCATTAGCCAGGAGAAACTTTGAAACTCTAGCTGTGCATGCTCATTTACGGCTTATTTGAATAAATCCTCCCATTACTCAACCAGATAGGAGACCCAAACCCTGACCCCATTCATCTCAGTGAAAGACCAACAATTGCAGGCAAGAGAGATGCAGGTGGTGGTTCTTGACACTCCTTGTCCAAAGGGTCTAATTTCCATTTCCCACCCTTTTGCTGCTAAGTTTTTTTCTTTCATTTTTCCTTTCTTTATTCTTTCTTTTCTAATCAATAACTCATGGAGCACAAAAGGGGACTTGCATTGGCTTCTTGATTTGCTGTATACATCACTTGAAGTGTTACGTTTTAGAACCCAATTTTTAAAAATCATTTACACTTCAGAGTAGAAAAATAGCAACATTACTAGAAGATTCAATTAAATTATCCCAGGTTAATGCGTTCACTGTCAGCAATGAATAACCACAAGTATATAGCCAATGAATAGACTATAAAGCTCTATTTCTTTCACAGATCTATAGTCTATTTTGTGAGCATATTAAAATATATTTTCTAATAGAAAAAAATGAGATGCCCTTTTGTTTACTCCTTTTTACAGCAAGTTAGTGCCTATCATTCCCAGGACAATGGTTTCCCTAAAACTACAATAGCTTTTATCTCTTCAAGCCCCAGAGGACACTGGGAAAATCTCTCACTTGGGTTAACTTTGCTGAATATATTTAACCAGTAAATTATTTGCCTTCCCAACTGGAAGAACCAATATACATTTATGTTCTAGGAATGGTTTGTTTTACTAACTTTATGAGTGAAGACCTCAATAGTAGCAAAGCCAAGGGACATTTAATTAAGTTATATTTGCTTTTTCATGATCTTTAGCTCTAGCTTATAAATCAAGAATCAATGAGTACTTAATTTCCTCTTATAGCATTAAAAGTAATTGCTTCATAAATTCACTTTAGTAATCCAAATATTTGCACACAGTACAGCACAAAGAGAAGTTGTTTCACTGATGAGATCCTAACTTTTATTTTATTAGTATAAAATGGAGCTTGCTCATTTTATAGCTTATGATTTTCCTGGCTGCCTCAAATTCCTTTTTGAAGCAGACAGGATATAAATTTAAAATAAATACAATTATGACTTTGCTTGAGAAAAAAAAGCCAGTCTACTTATTTAAAATATAAAAAGACATCATAGTTGTAGATACATTTCTGCTCAGTAGAGTAGAACAACAATGAGTAAAGTCTTTTCCCCAAAATTGTGTATGCTCGAAAAGCAACAAAAATATTTTCAAGCCTGACTTAACCCTTACCTGCATATTTTATCGTGGAGGAGATAAAATTGTTATCCGTGCCTCTAAGCAACTGGCTATTGCTAAGCTTGCTCTGCCCCCAGAGTGTTTTGCGTTCAACTGCCCTATTCACAGTATTTCCCTAAATTTAGGTAGCACATTACCATCTCCCAAACTCATTTACAGTCTCAGAGTGGTCCAAGTCTCCATGATCTAGAGGCCTCGTTCCTGGTGAAACTAAAGGAAGGCAGGTAAGAGCCCAAGCAAGGGGGTAACCTGGGAGAAAGGCACCCAGGTGCTCAGATGGCAGGCCAGGGCCGTGTCCACCCACAGCTACTCCTATCTGTGCACTGTTCCACTTGACACATATTACAGCACCTACTGTGTGTCAGCTACTTAAAGAGCTTATAGTCTAGCTATCACATGGATGAACCTAGAAAACATGCTGAGAGAAAGAGGCCAGCAGGAAACTCCACAGATTATATGATTCCACCTGTACGAAATCTGTAGCAACGGAACACAGATGAGTGGCACCTGGGGGAGGAGAGAAGACTAGGGGATGGGGAACAGGTAAGGTATGTGGGGTTTCTTTGGAGGGCAATAAAAATGTTTAATATTGATTGTGGTGGTAGATTCACAACTCTGTGAATATAAAACCACTGAATTGTACATTTTAAATGGGCAAATTGTAGAGTGAAGTATATTTTAATTAAGTTATTTTTTAAAAAACTAAACAGAGTGACTGGAGAAGCCACACACCTCCTGCCCTCGAAGAGGTGGATGTGGACCTATTCTTTCCCAGATGTCCCTTGCACACTGGCCGCCTCTGTGCACATGGCCACATTCCCCAAAGGCAGGACCAGCCCTGGCTCTGGAGACATCCCCGGGGACCGCAGGAAGCCACATCAGCACCTCCTCATCCAGCTCCAATCTTGTTGAAAGTGTGGGTTATGCAGCATGGGTGTGTGGTTTAAGTAGGATCATCCCTTCAGTGTCCTTTCATTGCCAGACACAAAGCTCTATTAGGAACCGTGACAGCAACCCCAGAGGAAGGACACATAGCGTGGAACCCTTGGAAGGCACAGATGCCCTTCAGTACAGGGGATCCAGTTACTTCTAACACCATCCCCCCCCCCCAACCCTGTGCCCTTGGCTACACCCAGCTCTGAGAAGTTCCTGGAAGCCTCCTGCGAGGCATGCCCCGGGTCGTGCAGATGCACTCAGCAGATATATGGTTGAAACGACCTCATTCCAGAAACTTACCAGTAGAAAATTTGATGCAACATTCGCCCTGCCTTAATGAGCCACACTCTTTCCACCTCCCTTGTCCACACAGGCAGGTCGCCCTGCTTGCAACCTGCCTTCTGCACCTCTTCCAGGTTGGCATCTTATATACATCTTTGCAGGTCAAGGCTGGTCAGTCATTCCTTCTGTGTTCTCTTAAAGTCCAGGGCGCTCATTTTGTGATATGACTGGTCTTTTATGAGTCAGGGCCCCGCTGTCTTCCTGTAGCCCCAACCCAGGGCTCCGTGGCCATGGAGGTGCCATCCCGCAGGGATTATTCCACTTGAATTGAGTTGAGTCATTTAACAAGCAGAGTCTTGGATGAGGAGCATGTAGGCAGAAGCGACAGTGCTACTTCCAAAAGCCTGAAAAGAAAAACAAGCATGTTTCTTCAGTGATATCAAATGAGACAAAGGAAAGAAGAAACCGCCTGAGGTCACAGACAACCATCAGAGTGGAAGATTTCCACTGGAGCGCGATGGAATAATCAAGATTTATTTTTTAAATATTGTTATTAAATAAACATTATAGAAACTTTTGCATATCCAACTTATTTATAGCTTAAGGCATGAAAAACTACATTAGTATGTTGAATTATAAGAATTCACTGCAGCTTGCTAGCTGACAGCACGTCAAATTATTTGCAAATATTTTCTGGAACAGTAACCTTGAAGGATGCCAGCCCCATTCAGTGTAACCTTATCACAAGACAGGAAGGGAGCGTGGAGACGGGTCCAAGGCAAAGGACGCTCTAGTTCTCTGCAACCTCTGTCGGCTGTTTGAACAAGCAGCTTATCCCCCATCTCCGCCAAGAGCCTTGCTTGGATCTCTTGGGCATTTACATCTCTCTCTGCTGCACTTTAAAAAGATGCTATGCAGAGGGCCCCCTTGAGAAATTGTGCTCTGGGCAGGAATTTGTGAGTACATTAGTCACATTTAAGAGGCTTTATATCCTCCAGTCTGCAATAACATAGTTCTGTGAAAATTATGTAATCATTTTAACAAAGAGTCTCTAATTGACATGAAAAGGCAAAGTCAAAATAAAAATGAATTTCAACGTGAGCAGGACAGACTCCTCATTCTCACCCCAACCCCCCGGAGCAGGGTGGGGGAGACCAGCACACCAGGACCTCTCCGTAGCTCTTGGCCTCGTGAAAACGGCAGTGCCAGATTCCTCCAGGGAGTGATTTTTCTTTAATATCCAATATCTCTACCTTTCAAACACCTCAAATGTGTTCCTTTTCTTCTAATATTCAACATTATCTTCGGTACTTTAAATATCTTTCTTTCCACCAAGAAAAATATCTTTCTTTTGATGAAAAGCTATTATGGCCCATTTAAATAATCATGAAGTGGTTGGGTGGTTTAAAAATTATATCTAGATCATTTAGCAAGGTTGGCACAACACCTGACTTCGAAAATCAGCGTTTTGCCAAATATTTTAGCCATATCACAGTTGCTAAGCTAACGAGAAAATGTTAATCGCTTGGCACAAATGTGGCCATGTTAAAATTAAACAAAATTGATTGCCTTCAAAATAACCTTTTGTTTTTGTCTCCAAAAACCTGCTTTGCACATTTGGTATAGGTACGAACTCATTGCTCATCCTGACACTAACATCTTTCATGTCTTAAACAGGTTCTGTGTTTTTCTTTGTTCTCTCATCAATAACAGTGAGCCCATATTTCACTACCATTCAGTGAATTCAACAGTTGCTTTGGTCCCTTCTATTTGCTCTCGATGCGATGCTGGTAGATGTAACCATAGTCGGCCTTGCCCAAGCATGACCACTGTGGGAAATTAAGCGCTTCCAGGGAGGAAATAATAGCGTATCTACTGTATCTAGTGCCCTGTTGCTACAGTATACCATTTCCAAATGAGTTTATGAATTAAAATAAAAGCACACATAATTATTTCACTTGGCTTATCCATTCTAATATGTTCTCAACAATATATTTTTCAAAAGCAAATCTACACAGCTGCTGTACATCTGACCCTGTGGTGAGCATAAAAGGGGGACAAGGTATAGCCTCCTGCCCACCAAATGGGTTCATGAGCTAGTTTCAGAAGACAAAGCATACAGTTCGTACCACTGTGAACCGTAATGAGCACCATAAAAATCATACCAGAGGCACAAGAAATGTCTCAGGAGAAGAGAGGAGGAAACGAAATTCATCGAACACCTGCTATGTGCCAACATGTTTCACACATTCGATGAGTCTCAGTGTAGGTACCCCGTGACACCCCAGTGGCACCCCATGACACACATCCAAGGGGGCTGTGGGAAAATGTACAAGCCACAGAAAATATCTGAAACTGCTCACCACTTGGGAGAAGCTTTTTATCATGTATGTCCGTGTAATTTTTTTAGATTAACACACGTATTTTGCTTTCAGTGAAAACTTGTTGAACGTACGTACATACACCTGAGCCTACTCCTGATCTACTGGATCAGAATCTCTCACGTTCTCCATTAAGAATTACCAGCCTATATTGATTATACTACCTCTAGTAACTCATTTAGTCCTTTATCATTGAGGAGATTAAGGCTCAGAGATGTCAAGACATTTGCTCAAGACAACAATGTCGATGAGGGGCAGAGACAGAATTTGGACACCTGGTCTCTCCGAGTCTGTTGAGATGACCACGTGGGTTTTGTCCTTTATTTCATTATTATGGTGCGTTTTCAGGTGTTGAACCAACCGTGCATTCATTCCTAGGATAAATCCCACCTGGTCACAATGTATAAACTTTCCCATATGTGGCTGGATTTGGTTTGCCAGTATTTTGTTAAGACTTTTTATATCTATACTCAGAGAGGATATTGGTTTATAGTTTTCTTGTGATGTCGTTGTCTGGTTTTGATATCAGGGAAATACTGACGTCTAGAATGATTTGGGAAGTGTTCTCCACTCTTCTACACTTGGAAGACTTACCAAAGACCCGGTGTTAATTCTTCCTTAAGGTTTGTGGAAATTACCAGTGAAGCCAACTGGTTCTGGGCTTTTCTTCAGGGGAAGTTTTTTATTACTAATTCAATCCCTTTATATTCAGATTTTCTATTTTTTTAAGTTAGTTTTAGAAATTTCTGTCCTTACGGGAATTTGTCCACTTCACCTAGGTTATCTGACCTTTTGGTGTACAATTATTCATAGTACTACCAAATTGTCCTTTTTCTTAGTGGTAATGTCTCCTTTCAAACCTGTTTTTGGTAATTTGAGTCTTTTTTTTTTTTTTTGTCAGTCTAAAGATTTTCCTTTTTTTTTTTTTATCTATTTGGTCTTCATTGATCTTCTCGATTGTTTTTCTATTTTCTATTTCATTTATGTCAGCTCCAATCTTTATTATTTTCCTTCTTCTGCTAGCTTTGGATTTAGTTTTCTCTTCTTTTTATAGTTTCCTAAGGGGGCCATTTAGGTTATTGATTCAGGATATTTTTTCTTCTCTAATATAGGTATTTCTTGTTGTCTAAGCACTATCAGTTTTTTTTTTTTTTTGGAGTTCAATTTGCCAACATATAGCATAATACCCAGTGCTCATCCCATCAAATGCCCCCCTCAGTGCGCATCATCCAGTCACCCCAACACCCTGCCCACCTCCCTTGCCACCACCCCTTGTTCATTTCCCAGAGTTAGGAGTCTCTCATGTTCTGTCTCCCTCTCTGATATTTCCCACTCATTTTCTCTCCTTTCCCCTTTATTCCCTTTCACTATTTTTTATATTCTCTGAATGAATGAGACCATATATTCTTTGCCCTTGTCCGATTGACTTGCTTCACTCACCATAATACCCTCCCATATTGAAGCAAATGGTGGGTATTTGTCGTTTCTAATGGCTGAGTAATATTCCATTGGATACATAGACCACATCTTCTTTATCCATCATCTGTCGATGGCCACCAAGGCTCCTTCCACAGTTTGGCTATTGGGGACATTGCTGCTATGAACATCGGGGTGCAGGTGTCCCGGCATTTCACTGCATCTGTATCTTTGGGGTAAATCTCCAGCAGTGCAATTGCTGGGTCGTAGGGCAGTTCTATTTTTAACTCTTTGAGGAACCTCCACACAGTTTTCCAGAGTGGCTGCATCAGTTCCCATTCCCACCAACAGTGTAAGAGGGTTCCCTTTTCTCCGCATCCTCTCCAACATGTGTTGTTTCCTGTCTTGTTAATTTTCATCATTCTTACTGGTGTGAGGTGGTATCTCATTGTGGTTTTGATTTGCATTTCCCTGATGGCAAGTGATGTGGAGCATTTTCTCATGTGCTTGTTGGCCATGTGTCTTCCTCTGTGAAATTTCAGTTCATGTCTTTTGCCCATTTCATGATTGGATTGTTTGTTTCCTGGCTGTTGAGTTTAATAAGTTCTTTGTAGATCTTGGATATCTGATATGTCATTTGCAAATATCTGCTCCCATTCTGTAGGTTGTCTTTTAGTTTTCGTGACTGTTTCTTTTGCTGTGCAGAAGCTTGCTATCTTGATTAAGTCCCAATAGTTCATTTTTGCTTTTGTTTCCCTTGCCTTCATAGATGTGTATTGCAAGAAGTTGCTGTGGCCAAGTTCATAAAGGGTGTTGCCTGTGTTCTCCTCTAGGATTTTGATATAGATTTTTTTCTAACATTTAGATCTTTCATCCATTTTGAGCTTATCTTTGTGTATGGTGTAAGAGAATGGTCTAGTTTCATTCTTCTGCATGTGGCAGTCCAATTTTCCCAGCACCGTTTATTGAAGAGATGGTCTTTTTTTCCAGTGGATAGTCTTTCCTGCTTTGTTGAATATTAGTTGACCATAGAGTTCAGGGCCCATTTCTGGATTCTGGATTCTGTTCCATTGATCTATGTGTCTGTTTTTGTGCCAGTACCACACTGTCTTGAAGATCACTGCTTTGTAGTACAACCTGAAATCTGGCATTGTGATGCCCCCAGCTCTGGTTTTCTTTTTTAATATTCCCTTGGATATTTGGGGTCTTTTCTGATTCCACACAAATCTTAAGATGATTTGTTCCAACTCTCTGAAGAAAGTCCATGGTATTTTGATAGGGATTGCATTAAATGTGTAAATTGCCCTGGGTAACATTGACATTTTCACAATGTTAATTCTTCTAATCCATGAGCATGGGATATTTTTCCATACCTTTGTGTCTTCCTCAATTTCTTTCAGAAGTGTTCTGTAGTTTTTAGGATATAAATCCTTTACCTCTTTGGTTAGGTTTATTCCTAGGTATCTTATGCTTTTGGGTGCATTTGTCAAGGGATTGATTCCTTAATTTATCTTTCTTCAGTCTCATTGTTAGTGTATAGAAATGTCACTGATTTCTGGGCATTGATTTTGTATCCTGTCACACTGCCAAATTGCTGTATGAGTTCTAGCAATCTTGGGGTGGAGTCTTTTGGGTTTTCTATGTACAGTATCATGTCATCTGCGAAGAGGGAGAGTTTGACTTCTTCTTTGCCAATTTGAATGCCTTTTATTTCTTTTTGTTCCCTGATTGCTGAGGCTAGGACTTCTAGTACTATGTTGAATAGAGAGTGGACATCCCTATCGTGTTCCTGATCTTAGGGGAAAGGCTCCCAGTGTTTCCCCATTGAGAATGATATTTTCTGTGGGCTTTTCATAGATGGCTTTTAAGATGCTGAGCAATGTTCCCTCTATCCCTACACTCTCAAGAGTTTTGATCAGGAATGGATGGTGTATTTTGTCAAATGCTTTCTTTACATCTATTGAGAGGATCATATGGTTCTTATGGTTCATATGGATCATATGGTTCTCGTTGATATGATCTATCACATTGATTGCTTTACAAGTGTTGAACCAGCCTTGCATCCCGGGGATAAATCCCACTTGGTCATGGTGAATAATCTTCTTAATGTACTATTGGATCCTATTGGCTAGTACCCTGTTGAGAATTTTTGCATCTGTCTTCATCAGGGATATTGGTCTATAATTCTCCTTTTTGGTGGGGTCTCTGTCTGGTTTTGGAATTAAGGTGATGCTGGCCTCATAGAACGAGTTTGAAAGTACTCCATCCCTTTATATCTTTTGGAACAGCTTTAGTAGAATAGGTATTGTTTCTTCTTTAAATGTTTGATAGAATTCCCCTGGGAAGCCATCTGGCCCTGAACTTTTGTGTCTTGGGAGGTTTTTGATGACTGCTTCAATTTCCTCCCTGGTTATTGGCCTGTTCAGATTTTCTATTTCTTCCTGTTCCAGTTTTAGTAGTTTGTGGCTTTCCAGAAATGTGTCCATTTCTTCTAGATTGCCTAATTTATTGGTGTATAGCTGTTCATAATATGTTTTTTAAATTGTTTGTATTTCCTTGGTATTGGTTGTGATCTCTCCTTTTTCATTTGTGATTTTATTAATTAGAGTCTTTTCTCTTTTGTTTTTAATAAGGCTGGCTAATGGTTTATCTATCTTATTAATTCTTTCAAAGAACCAACTCCTAAAAAAAGAAAAAAGGAACCAACTCCTGATTTTGTTGATCTGTTCTACAGTTCTTCCGGTCTCTATTTCATTGAGTTCTGCTCAAATCTTTATTAACTCTCTTCTTCTGCTGGGTGTAGGTTTTATTTGCTGTTCTTTCTTCAGTTTCTTTAGGGTGTAAGCACTATCATCGCTGTGTGCCATAGGTTTGGGTATGTTGTGTTTTTGTTTTCAGCCATTCAAAGGATTTTTCTGATTTCACTTGTGATTTCTGGTTTGATCCACTGGTTATTTGGAATGTGTTGTGTAACTCCCCCATATGTGTATATTTCCCAAATTATCTTGTTATTGATTACCAATTTCAATCCATTTTTGTACGATTTCAAGCCTTATAAATTTATTGAGTCTTGTTTTGTGACCTTACATATGGTCTATCTTGGAGAATATTCCATTTTGTAGTTGAGAGGAATGTGTGTTCTGCTTCTGGGGGGAATGTTCTGTAGATGTCTGCTAGGTCTACTAGGTTTACAGCATTGTTCAAGCCTTCTATTTCCTTGTTTATCTTCTGTCTGGCTGTCTCTGTTATTGAAAGTGAGGCATTTAGGTCACCAACTATCATTGCCAAATTGTTTCTCTCTTCAATTCTGTTAGCTTTTGTTTCATGCATTCTGGAAACCTATGTTAGGTGCATAAATGTTTATTGCTGTTATACTTTCTTGACTTCATGAACTTTTATCACTATAAAATGTCCTTCTTTGTCTCTAGTAACAGTTTGGGACTTAAAGTTTATTTTTTCTGATATTAGTATAGCCACTCCAGTTCTTTTTTTAATTACTGTTGGCATGGTATATTTTTTTCCATCGCTTGATTTTCAACCTATTTTTGTCTTTAAACCTAAAAGATGTCTCCTACAGAAGGTGTGCAGTAGAATCTTTTTTAAATCCATTTTTCCAACATTTGCCTTTTAATTGGAGTTTTAATCTATTTACATTTAATATAATTACTGATAAGATGGGATTTATATCTGCTATTTTTCTATTTCCCTTATCTATGTCTTCTGTCTCTTTTGTTCCTCTGTTCCTCCATTATCTCCTTTTCTACGTTAAATATTTCTCACATACTATTTTAATTCCATTGTCACTAACATTCTTTAAAATGTTGTTATTTTCTTACTGGTTGCCCTAGGGATCATAATTAACATCTTAATTTACAACTTAAATCACAACAATTTGGATTAATATCAACTTAATTTTAATATTATACAAAAAATGTGCCTATATAGTTCCAATCTCTCCCCCATCCTTTGTGCTGTTATTAGTATACAAATGACATCATTATACATTTTATGTCAATTAACACAAATTTATAACTATTGCTTTAGGCAGTTCTTTTATATCAGATATGAGAAGACTTAAAAGTACATTAATAGTCTCTTTTATATTTACTTGTATAATTACCTATGTCAGTATTCTTTATTTTTTCATATGGATTCAAGTTGCTGCCTAGAATCTTCATTTCAGACTCGAGGACTCCTTTTAGTATTTCTTGTGGAGCAGATCTGTTTCAAACAAAATGACTCAGTTTTTGTTTTCTGAGAATATTTTAACTTCTCTATCATTTTCAAAGGATAATTTGCTAGATTTAATTTTGCTTTATAGTCTTTTTTAAACATTATTTTATTATTATTTTTATTATTATTATTATTTTGAGAGAGAGAGAGAGCACATGAGCAGGGGGAGGGGAAGGAGAGGGAGAGAGAATCCCAAGTGGGCTCCACGCCCAGCACAGAACTTGATGCAGGGCTCAATCCCATGACCCTGAGATCACAACCTGAGCTGAAACCAAGAGTCAGACGTTCAACCAACTAAGCCATCCAATTGTCCCCTTGGTACCTTTTCTTTTGGCACTTTAAATATGTCATCCCACTGTTCTCTGGACACCACAGTTTCTGATGAAAATTCAGGTGTTAATCTTATTGAAGATCCTCTGTATGTAATGAGTTGCTTCTTTTTGCTGCTTTTAAGAGTCTCTCTTTGTTTTTGGCTTTCAATAGTTTGATTATGATGTGGTTAGCTGTGACTCTGAGTGTATCCTAGTTCAAATTCATAGACCTTCTTGAATATGTAGATTAATGTTTTTCATCAAATTTGGGAAGTTTTTGGCCATGATTTCTTCAAATATTCTTCTCACCCCTTTTTTCCGCTCTCCTTCTGGGATTTTCAGTATGAATATGTTGCATGGAGTCCTACAGATCTCTGTTTATTCTTCTTCATTCTTTTCTTTTCTTTTTTTTTTTCTGTCCTCTGACTGGAAGATCTCAGTTGACCTATCTTCAAGCTTTATGATTCTTCCCTCTGCCTATTCAAATCTGTAATTGAGCCCCTCTACTATATTTTTCATTTCAATTATTGTACTTTTCAAATCCAAAACTTCTATTTGTTTCTTTCTCATAATTTCTGTCCCTACTTGATATTCTCTATTTGGCAAGGCATCATTCACGTACTTTCATTTAGTTTATACATGATATTTTAGTCATTAAATATATTTTAAATGAATAATTAAAAGCCTTTATCTAGTAAATCCAATATCTGGGCTTTCTCAGAGACAGATTCTATTGCCTTTGTCCCCTCCTGTATTTGGACCACAATTTCTTGTTTATTTGCAAGCCTTGTGTTTGTTTGTTTGTTTGTTTGTTTGTTTCTGAAAACTAGACATTTAACATAATACAATGTAGCTGACTCTGGAAATCAGTCTCCCCCCTCCCCAGGATTTGCTGTTCTTGCTGTTTATCATGGTTGCTGTTGGCTTTTCATTGGCTTTTCTGAACCAATTCTGTAAAGTCTTATTCTTTGTTATGTGACTAAAGTCTGCACAGTTGGCTTAGTGGCCAACTAATCACAGGGCAGAGATTTCCTTAAATGCCTAGAGCCAATAAATCTCCCAGTCTTTTATGGCTCTGTGCGCACTCCTTCAACACTCAACCAGGCAGTTTACAACTCTGTCTTAGCCTCACTTCCGGCTCGAGCAGAGCCTCAAAGCTCTTCAAAGTTGAGAGCTTAGAACCTTGTCAGGTCTTTCCTGAGCACAGGCGTAGCCCTAGACTTGTGTACATCCCTACATATGTGTACAGACTTCCAGATTCCTAACAATATATCAGAGATTTCCAAAGCCCTGTGGACATCTGATTTCCTAGATTTTTCTTCAAAACCTTTTGTTGTGTATTATTTGCCCCAACTGTTATCCATCACCTCATGAGTACTCACTCTGTGCCAGACACTGTGCTGGGTACCTGGAGATGGAGTTCACACCATAGATAAGGAGATGGCATTACAGCTGGGTTTCATGAACAACATGGGCAGAGTAACAGTGGGATGCTGGGAAAGTCCAAGGGAGAGACATTCAATGAAGTTCGGGGTAGAGGCAGGCTTCCAGAAAAGGCAGCATCCTCCCTGAGCTTTAAGGGACAAATGGTCTTGCTAAGAATTGGTGGGGAGTAGTGGTCATGTGTTAGCCTGTTCAGGCTGCCATCATAACAAAATATCACAGATTTGGTGGCTTAAACAACACAAATTTACTTCCTCACCCTCCTGGAGACAGGAAGTCCAAGATCAAGGTATTAGCAGCTTGGTTTACTCTGAGGGGACTCTCTTTCTGACTTGTACTCAGCCAGCTTACTGTCCTCACATGGCCTTTCCTTTGTACACACGCACACACACACACACACACACACACACACACACACACTGTTTCTCTTCCTTTTCTTATAAGAACACCAATTCTTTTGGATCAAGGACCCATCTTATGACTCCATTTAACCTTAATTACTTTTTAGAGTCCCTATCTCCAAAGACAGTCACCTCGGGAGTTATGGCTTCAACATACGAATTTTGGGAGGATACAGTTCAGTCCATAGCAGATAATAATTCAACAAAAGTTTGGAAACGAGAGGGAACATTGACATGATTTGATTTATGTTTTCTGCTTCACTGACGAATTTCTCCTCCCAGCTCATCCTGGTTTTCTGAGTTGATGTGTCCTTGTTTCACTGTTCTGAAATAAAGGAATATACAGAAGTCTTTTAATTGCCTGTATTTATTTAAAAATACCTCTAATGAACCTAAAGAATACTTTAAAGAAAAAAAAATATCACTGGGATAGACATAAATGACTACTAAAGCATTAAAGTATTTTAAGTTCCAAGGTACTTACATATACTAAAGGATTGTGCTCCTTTCCACAGTGTACACTTGTGATTAGGAAGCACAACCCAGCTGGGACTACATTTCCCAGCCCTCCTTGTATCCAGATGGGGCCATATGACACCCTCAGGCCAATCAAATGTGAGTGGAAATAGACTCACCTCCAGACTAGGAAGTTAGATCATGGCTCTTTACCCATCACTGAATGGAGAGGCTTCCAAAGCCCTAGAGGAGGGAATCACCATGAGCTGGAAGGAGACTGGGTCCCTGAATGCCTGCATTGGACTTGCTATGAGCAAAAATTCACTTCTAGTTCATGAAGCCACTGAGGTTTCAGTTTCTTTTTTGTAACTACCTGATTCATCCTTAACTAATATAATCACCATAACCCCAAACTTGTTCTTTTTTTCACATATTTCCTTCTAGTTATTATTGGCACTGATCTATTTTTACATAGCTGGAGGCATGGTTACAGATCATTTTTTATTTTTATTTTTTAAACATATAGATTTTTTTAAAATTTTCCTGGTCCATCTATTCATTTCATTTTTAGGGCCTAGATAATATTTCACTAAATAAGCATATCCCCAGTTGTTGAACATTTGGTTGTTTCCAATTGTTACTTGAAAGTATTATAAAGCACCTGTTAGTCTGACACTGGGCAAGGAAATATGCCAGACAAATGATCCAGCAAGATAACACTACAGATGTCGAAAAGAGGAGCAAACACCAGAAGAAGGGATATAGGCGAGGAGATAAAAGGAAGTGATTCCTATAATAAGCCCCTCAAGAATAGCTGCATTTGGAGAATAGGAATTCTCAATCCACACATGACAAGTCTCTTAAGTGTGGGACATGGGATTCAATCAGATATGGTCTCTCGGCTAATGTGACAGGTCATCAAATATTTATCACGTTAGACCTTGGAGAGGCAAAGTTGACATAGAAAAAAAGTTTTAGAACCAAAAGACTGGATTGAAATCCACTTCCAGATGGAAGTGCCTTTATTCCCTAGGAGGCCTCTGTTTTGTCTCTACAGCAGGACTATATCACTTATATAGGTGAAAATGTTTGGTAAACTGTAAATTGGCAATGCATATGCATGCAGACAATATTTTGAAATATTGTTCAGCATACTTTCCCTCTAGGCAGTTCCTAGGTTTTCCATTTGAGTTTCAACACAGACTTCTGAATGTCCATGCCCACCATTGTTTGAGCTCCAGCCTTGCCTTTGGTTTGTAAGCATCAGAGGCTAGAGAGAAATGGCTCTGGGGATTTCTAAAAACATGACAAATCTGGTTGGGGCTCAGTCGATTGCCCAACTGGTGATTTGGCTCAGGTCATGATCTCACAGTCATGAAATCAAGCCCCAAGCTGGGCTCTGCCCTCAGCAGGGAGTCTATTTTGGCCTTCTCCCTCTACCCCTCCCCACTGGTGTTCTTTCTCTCTAAAATAAATAAATTAATTTTTAAAAAGTAAAAACCTGAAATCTGGTGGACTAGGATATGAACTGTAGCAGAGAGAAGGATGTATGCCAGTAGCACAGTTCTCCTGCACCCTGGGTGGCATGGGACAGGCTAAGAGAACTGGAGGAGGGGGCTGGGGTCTAAAGGCTGGTGAGGTTCCTCTTCTCACCCAATGCCCCGGGTGCCATCTGGGATTTCCTGAATGGTTCCGGAGACCCAAAAGTAGATAATACAAAATTGTTCCCCATTGGCACTCTGAGGGGAAAGAGTCTTTTCTTTTTTAAAAAGATTTTATTTATTGGGCAGAGGGAGAAGCCGACTCCCTTTGAGCAAGGAGCCTAAGGGAGGTGGGGCGCAATTCCAGGACCCTCAGATCCTCACCTGAGCCAAATGCAGACACTTAACTGACTGAGCCACCCAGGCGCCCAGAGGAGAAAGAGTCTTAAAGCACCATGACTGCACAACCATGGACAGAAGGGAGAACTCCTTATTCCTCAGGGCTTTGGAAACTGAAAACTCCCCTCATATCTGAATGCAGTGCAAGAGGACTGTGCTGTGCCGGGTCCCTGACTAGGGCGCCAGGGCGAGGCTGCCAGTGGGCTCCCCAGCCTGGCAGGGCAGGAGGATGTAAGGCCCTTCCCAGGATGAGCCCCCCATAAAAACTGGGTTGGGGTGAGGCATGTCAGAGCCTGCCAGTTTTCACCCCCCCACCCCCCACCCCCGGCCAACCAGAGAGGACCCAGCACAGCAGAGGCTGGTGCCCTAGAACCTGTACAGGAGAGGGGAGGGGGTGAGAATGTAGAGCTGCCTCATGTGGGCACGAGCAATTCCTCCGATCTCCACGAGTTAGGGGTTTGAAACAAGTTCCTTCCCAATATCCAGAAAGTGATCATCCTTGCGTATCCGAGTTTGCCTGCAATATATGAAAATACGTGAATGCTGTCTTTCTTTGCAGAGTGCTTTGCAAATTGTAATGCAAATGTTTAGTATCACTATTAATTGCTACAGTAGAGCTATATTCACTTACTCAGTAAATATTTGTTGTCTACCAGACGTCAGGCACCAGTGAGGCTATTGAAGTAGGGAAGGGAGCAAAGCAGCAAAATCCCTGCCCCGGAGAGGTTCGGGTCTGGGGCAGTGGGCGCGAGCTAGGGAGGGTGCCAAGCATGTCAGCTGGTGGCAAGTGCTATGAGGAAAATAAGGCAGGGGGTGCCAAGGCCGGCAGGGAAGCCTTCCCTGAGCAGGTGTTCCCAGAGCCGAGGGACCAGGCTCCAGGCCTGTGAACCAGCCAGAGCCAGAGGCAGAGGTGCAGCAGGTGTGCGGCAGGAGGCAGGAGCCCGGCAGGAGCCCAGGCAGCCGGGCAGGAGCGGGGAGGAGGCCTTGCGGAAGAGAAGGGGAAGGGCCCGGTCCTGGGAGGGTGCCCCGGGGCGTGGGGGCCCGCGGGAGGGCTTGGGGCCCTGGAGGCACAGACGGGAAATGAAGTCAGGCAGTGGAGGGGGAGAGGAGCTGCGGCTCCTCCCCAGAGGGGCCTCTCCAGCGAGGAGGCCGGCGGGCGGGAGAGTGTAGACACGTGCCCTCCCTCAGACCTCGGTGAATCCTCTCCTTGATCATCATATTTGGTCTCTCCGATTTATTACAGTGGGGGGGGGGGGGGACCAAAGATCCGGCAGGACTTCGCGGGGAGGGGGGCGGGAGGCGGGGAGGGGCCACCGTAATTTGTCCATTTTATAGCTCAGGACACACAAAAGACACTGGAAGATTTGCCCACGGTCATAAAGCAGAACAGTGGGGAGCAGGGCCAGATGTGAGGCCGCGTATTTCCAGCCCCGCCGCCCTCGCCCGACAGGTGCGGCTGCTGATGGGGGGCAGGGCCGGGGGGGGGGGGCGGAGGCTTCCCACCTGTGCAGGGGCCTGCGGGGGAGGTGCAGTAGCAGCGGGGGGCACAGGCTCCTCTCCCTCTCCCTCTCTCCCTCTGTCTCTCGCTCCTCCACCCCCCACCTCTGTCTCCCTCCCCCTCCCCCGTCCCCCCATCCTCCCTCCCTCCCCCCTCTCCCTCTCCCCTCCAGACCTGGAACGAGAACAGCGAACGTCAGGAGAGTCAGAAATAACAAACAAACGGCAATGAAGTGCTTTCCGGATGGTGGACGATGCTAACTGGCCTAGTGTAGCCGGGGAGGTGCGGCCCAAACGCCGACGGGAAGACCTGGGTCGCCCCGGCTCCAGGTGCGCGGGGCCCGGGAGCCAGCCTGCACCTGCCGCGCCCAGCGGGACGAGCCCGAGCCTCTGGCTTCCGCTGGATCGCACCCCCCCTACCCTAACGGAGACACCGCCACCGGCCCCCGGGGGGTGGGGGGGATAGATGGCCCGGCGGGGGGGGCAGGGGGAAGCGGTGGCCACCCCCCCCCCCCGCGCCCTCTCCGGGGCTCCCCAGGCTGACACCGCCCACGAAGCATCCCCTAGTGCATACACATCCCCGGAACGGCACGCTGCGGCCGGAGCAGCTTTGCATTTCATTTCATTTTGTTGCCCTTCGCCAATTGCTGTGCATCCCCCCCCCCCCACCTCCCTGACTCCTGCTGCCATCCCGTCTCTACACAGATCCCTGTCCTGACCCTTATTCTTTCTCCCTTCACGTCTCTGCCCTCAGCCAACTAATTTATTGATTGGCTTTTACCTAAGGCCAAATGAAGTTCTCCTTTATTGAGACAATTCCTCAAAGTCTGTAACTTGCACCGAACGACTTCACCCCTCGTTCGCTTTAATTAATGGAGAGCCACTCCCCAGGCGGCCCCGGTCCCCGCCCGCGTCCCCCGGCCACCGCGCCGCGCATGCTAATTTCCTCCCACCCCGCGGAGCCCCCAGCCACAGACTCGGAGAATGGTTTCATCCCCCTCTTCACGCAGGGAGTCGTTGCCTCCATAAGCACCACACGCCCTGCCCTTAAGAGATGGATGGACTGGGATCCTGGCTGGCCCAGCGGTTGGGCGCCTGCCCTGGGCCCAGGGCGTGACCTGGAGACCCTGGAGTCCCAGGATCGAGTCCTACACCGGGGTCCCTGCAGGGAGCCTGCTTCTCCCTCTGCCTGTGTCTCTGCCTCTCTCTCTCTCTCTCTCTGTGTGTGTGTGTGTGTGTGTGTGTGTCTCATGAGTAAATAAAGAACATCTTAAAAAAAAAAAAAAAGACATGGATGGACAGTGGATTTTGAGTCCCTTCTCTGTCCAACTGCACCAAGTAAAATCAAAAGATCACTGATACTCCGGCCGGAATTATTGTTTACCTAAGAGCTCCCTCTCTTTAAGATATTCAGGGGATTGAGTTTACACAGTTGGAGTGTAAACTAAATTTCTCACCACACCTTGCAGCTAGCCCCCTCTCTTTACTCACCTTTGTCTCTTTGCCTGGGAGGCTACACCTGAGGAATTCGAACACATTTCCCATGGGTGGGCCTCTTTGCCCCGTTGGAGACTTCCAAACTTCCGTCCTTTAAAATGAGTCTCAAAACGTGGGCAACACGTTTAAATCCCTTCATTTTACTAAAAGTCATTGTAAAATTACCATTCTGAAGTAGTACATGACGGGTTTTTGCTCTCTTATTAATGAAAAGACTAAAGCCACAAAAGACTAAAAGTTCACGAATTCTCTCTCGCGCTCATCTTACTCTCCCAAGTCACCAGCTTAAGAAAGAAGCAGGGCATTCTACCCAAAATTAGTGCAGGCTAACATGGAATAATTTGTTTTAAATCCCTTGAATGGCTAACGTATTCGCAGAGATCAAACATCCTTTTATAAGAAAAAGTAATCAGGGAAAAGTCTGCTCCCCACTCAATTTGCAATCACCCCCACCTCTCTACACAGGTTACCTCTGTTTTGAGATTCTTAATGTATTCCTCCAAGTTTCTTCACACAAACCAAGTAAGTAGAATATAGATCCTTCTACTGCCCCCACCCACCATACACACCTTTATGTAAAAAGTAGCGCACTATATATACTGTTCTCCCTTGCTTTTTTCCACACAGTGGTGTACCTTGGAGATCTTTCTTTACCTAAATAGAGATTGTGTGGATGCATCATCCATTTAACCAGCCATCTGTTGATGGACTTGGATTGTCTCCAGTCTTTGGCGATGATGGTGCTGCAGTGAACAACCTGACACATACACCATCCTGGCCTGTGGGCTAGAAGATTTGTACACAAATTCCCAGAACTGAAACTCAGGGTCACAGGGATAGACCTTTAAAATTTTGATGGATATTGCCAAACAGCCTCCAGAAGGTTTGCACCAACCCACACACCCAGCAGCCATGCATACATATGCCTGTTTCCCCACACCTTCACCAATAAAATGTTATCAAATATGTTTTTCTCCCAATCTAATAAATGAAAAATGGAGGCTCTTTTTCTATTTGCATTACTCTAATTATGAAGGAGGCTCAGCACTTTTTCATAGGTTTAGGAGGAACTTGCATTTCCCTTATTATAAACTGCTTGTATCATTTGCCTATTTTTCTATTGAGTTTTGGGTTTCTGTTTTATTGTTATCGATTCCCAGGAGCTCTTTACATATTCAGAAGGTTAGTCCTTTGCTACAGTGTGAATGATATGAATTACCATTTATCTGTTCGGTTTTTGGTTGTACTTTGGCTTTGCTTGGTAGGATTTTTGTTTGCTTTCTTTTATTGTATGGGGTGGTTGTGGTTGTTGTGCCATACAGGAGGCTTTTATTATTGTGTAGTCGAATTTATGGGTATTTTCTTGCTTTTGTGTCACAGAGTTTCTCTACTCCAAAGTTAAAAAGGAGTTCTCCTATTTTTCTTCTGGTAAATTTATGGTTTCCTGTTTTACGTATAAATCTTTGACTCATTTAGAATTTATCCTGATGTACGATGTAGAGTTTAGATCATTTATTTACTTTTCCAGATGGCTACTCTCCTGTCTCATCAGGTGACAAGCATTTTTGCTGCGTCATCCAAAAAGGAAACAAGTCATTACTGTCAGAGGCTTTTTTTTTTTTTTTTTGGAGTTCAATTTGCCAACATATAGCATAACACCCAGTGCTCATCCCATCAAGTGCCCCCCTCAGTGCCTGTCACCCAATCACCCTTGTCAGATGTTTTGTTTTTCATCCAAACACATAGAGACTTGAGGATCAATCCCTGAAGCATTCTCTTAGCTGTTTCCCTGCATCTCTGTCACTATCCGAACCTTGGGACTTCCTAGTCGTTGTGTTTGTCAAGTCCATCTTTCCAGTCACCCAGCCAGTTTTGCCTTTTGTCTTTTTAATTAAGCTTTTTCTTGAAGCATGGCACCAGTACAGACAGGCACACAGGTCATAAATTCCTTTACGAAGTGTCACAAAGTGAACACCTCAGATAACCACCCCGCTGGAGATCTAGGACATCACAGCACCCCAGAGTCTCTCTGTACTCCTTCCCAGTGTCTTGGCCTCCCCCCACCCAAGGGTAACGGCTCAGGATTTCTGTCACCACAGGTTGGTCTGCTTGTTGTTAAGGTATCACTTTAACACATCTACTCTTTTGCCTCTTTTTTCTCTTGCATTGTGCTTATGAGAGTCAAAGGTGTAGTTCTTCCTTTGTTCTTAGTGCTGTGTGTATGGTTGTGTGAATGTAACACGATGCATTTCTCCATTCTCATGCTGACATTCACATTGTTTCCAGTTCAGGACCATCACGAGGACCCTTGTTATCCACATTCTTGTCATGTCTTTTGATGCATCTATGTGAGCTCTACTGGGTAAATACCTCAGTGTGAGAGCCCTGCATTAAGATATGCATATGGTTAGCTCTGGTCTCTACAGCTATGCAAACTCAATTCAACAAAAATGTGGTCAGTTAAATCCACAGTTAAATGTAGTGGTTAATTTCTTGGTTCCCCACTGTGATCAAATACTTTAAATTATGTCTCTAACTACTCCCCCTAACCCTGAGATGGCATTCTCTTATTGCCCCCATTTTGTAGCTGATGAGGCTGAGGAGCATCACATTCTCTCAGTTGGGAATTTTTACTGATGAATTGTAAAACGCTAAAGCTGTCATGTTTAATAAAGCTATTTATCTACTCACCAATTTGGGTTTCACTCCTGTGTTTTAAAACAGTTTTTAGAACAGGGATGGGTTTTATTTATGAATACAAGAAGAAATTGCTAAGCATTAAGAGAGTGAGTGATGTAATTCAAGACAATATGTGTTATACTTAAGTTGTCAGTTAAATTCCAGTGAGTTTTTATGTCTACAGGTGGTTGAGTAAGAAGCATAAACATGGAAGAGGTCATGAGTGTCTATTCATTCACTCATTCATTCATTCATATTTTCCAACAACCTTACTGAGCTCCTACTGTGTGTCAGGACTGGAACAAAGCTTGGGTAAAGTGATAAAGTAAAATATGGTAAAAGATCGCAGATGTCCTAGACATTGAAAGCTAAGATTCCACAGGTTCCAATGAACCGAAGCAAAAAAAGTCAAAGTCATCTGACATGTACTATCAAAGACTATACACGAATCACTATTGGAATAAAGGAGGGAATTGGAGATGGCTTCCAGAGATAGGACATTTGGGCTGGCCTTTAAAGGATCAAGAGGAGTTCTCTAGGCAGATGAACAAATGTAAGGGCTCATTAAAAAGGCACAAGTTGCAAACAAAAAATGATAATTGATGTGCGGTTCAAGGTACACAAAGGGAGGAAGTGAGACGTGACAGTGAGTGACAGATGTTGGTCAAGTCAGAGAGATCCCTGAATGCCACAGCAAGGATTTTGATTTTATTCTGTATGTACTTGGGGCCGGGGTCATGGCTCAAAGAGATTGGCAACAATGTAGAAAATGTACAGTTTTTTACAATTTAAATGCTAAATTGACATTCTTTAATAACAAAATTCTATTTGAGGCATTGAGGCGATCCTCATCAGAATTCCTAGTTTCCAGCTTTATACCTGAGGGGGGAAAAAAAAAAAAAACCTCTTTAAGATCGAAAGATTCAACAGTGAAGACAGTAGAAGTTCTCTTCTTCAGGGGCACCTTGGTGGCTCAGTCAGTGAAGCATCTGACCCTTGATTTTGGCTTGGGTCATGATCTCAGGGTGGTGGGACCCAGCCCTGCATCAAACCCCACATGGGGCTCCACACTCATTGGGGAGTCTGCTTGAGATTCTCTTCTCCTGCTCCTTCTGACCCTCTGCCCACTTGTGTTCTCTCTCTTTCTCTCTTCCTTTAAAATAAATAAATAAATCTTAAGAAGAAGAAGAAGGAAAAGATCTCTCCTTCAATTGGATCAGGACCAGTCATTGATCAAAATAGTTCAAGCAGAAAGTCAGAAAAAAAAATCATAAGTACTTTAAACTTAATATTTAAATTAAAACAAATAAATTTACATGGATTTGACAATATTATAATGTAGGTGCAAGACCTCTTCTTTCAGTGTAAAGTATTCAAGTGTATTTCAAATGTGTTGTTTACACGTTAATTTTTTATACTATTAACACACCGGCGTACATTTTTATTTTGAGATACTTTAAAATGGAGCAAGAACTTGAACATTTGCAAATAATCTTTTAAAATAATTTTCTAGCTTATTGTGGCTCTTCAATTTTCAGTTATTGTGGTGTTTTTACCATTGTCTTGATCACTCCTAATTCTACAGCAATTTTTCAGTGACTCATCTATATCATGTCTTTTCGATAGCACTCAACTCACATTTTATAGATACGGGTCTTTTTTCTTGTCTCCCTGCCATTTCATCAGTTCCTTCAACAGTTAATTAGGTTACCCGGTTACAGTAACAAGGACAACTGACATAACCAGGTTTGGAAACTAACACTCTAGACTCTGGGTAATCACACAATCCAGCTGGTGGGGAAAATGCATAGATGTTCTGAGCAACTGATCTCTAGACCAGCAACATCCACATCCCTGAGAACTTGTGAAAAATGCAAATTCTCCAGCCCAACCCAGACCTAGGGAATTAGAAATTGCTTGGGGGGATAGGCCAGAAATCTATGTCTTAACAAGCCCTGCAGGTGATTCTGATGCTCCCTAACATGTGAGAACCACTGCTCTAGAGAGTAACCCTCCAGTCCCGGGCTTTCTACACAAGTGTGAACCATGTTTCATCAGGGGCATGGAGAGCATCAGTTAATCTGATCACAGTTAAGAGGGCTCCTTGTGGGGCAGCCCAGGTGGCTCAGCGGTTGAGCGCTGCCTTCAGTCCAGGGTGTGGTCCTGGGGACCCGGGATTGAGCCCCACGTCAGGCTCCCTGCATGGAATGGAGCCTGCTTCTCCCTCTGCCTCTGTCTATGTCTCTTATGAATAACAAAATAAAATCTTTAAAAAAAAAAAAAAAGAGGACTCCTTGTGCCTATCTCTATACATAAGTAAACTATTTTTTAACCAAATTGAATCAGTCTATACTGGACTTCTCTGGTACTCCCAGGTCACATCCCCTGGACCACCCCTGATTTCAGCCCCAAGTGGGGCAGGCAGTTCTGTGAGCACCACATCCTTTCCTGCGTGATGTCCACCTTTCATCTTCTGTCCAGATACTCTGGCTCCTGTCTTGCAATCAGGGGACATTTCTGTCCCCATACTCTTCCCAATGGGCTCCAGGTGGATCAAGCTCTTCATTCCCCCATCATGTAATGATTCTGCTGTTTCTTCTTCCCTGACTCACTCTCCCTGCCTCCTCACTCCTTCTTCCTAGGATCTCTTCCCAAAGAAACTACCTGCACTACACCCTTGTCTCAGACTCTGCTTCCAGGGAAACCCACACTAAAACATACCCCTTTTCCTTAATCGGATGCTTTTGATATATTTTCATTTCAGCATATGTGTTCTATCTCATTTCATGAGAGAGATTGATGTTGTATTTCATCGTTGTATCTACTATAATTTAACTAGTCATCTATTGATAGACATTTAGAGTAGTTCAAAATACAGTGTGATAAAATGATTTTATAAAACTCTTTCTACTCTTAAACAGATTATCAGGAGATTTTCAAAAGTAAAATTGCTGGGTATATGCATTTAACATTTTTATTAGTGCTGCCATATTTCCATCCAAAAAAAAAACCTATGCCAATTCAAATGCACACCCAAAGTGTGTGATACTGCTTGTTACATTATGTTTCCCATCACTTGGTATACTGATTTTCTCAATCTCATAGGTAAAAATTGGTATCACACGGTTGTTTTATTTTACAGGACCTTAATTATGAGCTCTTTTAAGCATGAAAAAAATTTTAGTCTCTATAATAGTCCATCCAATGGGTAGACCCCCTCCTTTTTTTTTTTTTACCTTTTGTATTTTATTTTTGCTTCTAGTCTTGTGCTACTATACATAATGGTATTACTTGTTATTTGTAAACTTTGTGTCTTTGTTTTTAGCATAGATTTTAGAAGTTGGATTGTTTTGTCAAAAAGTATGAATATCTTAAAGGCTCTTGAAACATGCTAACAAATTTCTTCCCAGAAATGTGGATTCACTCTACACACCCAACTTCAGTAGATGAGAATGACTATTTCACTCAGTCTTTGGAAATGGAAGACATGAAATTTCATTGTTGGGTTTTTAAAATTTATTTGGTGACTAATAAAGCAAAATATTTTTATGTTTATTCTCCATTTCTATTTTTCTTTCGAGTTCTTAACCCTTAGCCTATTTTTCTATCATGTTGAGCATTTTTCTTATTAGGTTGTAAGAACTATTTATATATTAATTATTTTAACACTAGGTCTCTTTTTAGTTTATATCTTTTAAGGGCAATCTGTTAGGAATAAAAATCTAAACATAAAAAATTATAAAGGCTTTCATTTTTTATTTATTTATTCATGGGAGACACAGAGAGAGAGACAGAGACGTAGGCAGAGGGAGAAGCAGACTCCCTGCAAGGAACCCGATGCAGGACTCATTCTGGGACCCCAGAATCATGACCTGAGCCAAAGGCAGATGTTTAACCACTGAGCCACCCAGGTGCCCCTACAGAGGCTTTTAATGACATTGAAGAAGACCCAAGTGGAGAGAAAGAATGTGTTTATGGATAAAACAAGTTCTTTCTTCATTTTCTCTTTTAATTTTGTAATGTCTTTGGAATGTACATTTTTATTGCATATAGTTTTACTATGAAAATAGAAAAACAACATGTTTCTATTAGATTGATTATCTTTTTTTTGACTTCTAAGGGATTTTTCATATTTTCTTGATGATCATCCTTTGTCACTACTATATATCTCTACTACAGATATTTTCCAGTTTGTGGCTTTTTAAAAAATGGCTGTTCCTTTCTAAATGGTTTTTTAAAAACAATTTTTTAAAAAATGGTTGTTTTTTTTAATAAAAGAAGAAGAATAAGAAGAAGAGGAGGAGGAAGTCTTTCATTTTCATTTAGTCAGAATTGGTATTTTTCCCTGCTGTGCTTTATTTGTTTGTTTTGTTGAAACAGTCCAACCTTGATCAAGATAAGAATGATAGTCACCTATATTTTAAAGTGTCACTTTCAACAGTTAAAGTTTTAATTCACTTGGAGTTGATAGGGACCCAATTGGGTTTTCCATAGGGAGAATCAATTTTTCGGCTTCATCTCTCTAGTGATGTCTCATGCCACCTGTGTTGCATTTCACAATTCTTTTCCTGCTCCCGCTGCTTGGTTCCACTCACAATTTGACTATCCCAGCATTGATCCTACTATCTTCATTATTATATGGTTAAAATAAGACTGAGATGTGACAGGGCAAGTGTCCTAACAGTTAATAATTACTCTTGGCCCTCCTACTGCTCCGTGTACATTCAGGAATCAACTTGTCAAATTCCACAAAATAGCATTGTGCTGACTCTACAGATCAAGTGGGGGAGTGGCAGGGGAGAACTGAAATCCTATCTATGAACATAAAATTTCTCTCAACTTATCTAGGTCTTCTGATTGTGACTTACTAAAGAATTTTATATTTCTAAGTTTTTGCCTTGCATACCTCTTTATAGGGTTAATTGTAGGTATTGTGTAAATGTTGTTTGGCTATTATAAATAATGACCTCCTTAATACTACATTTTCTGTTTATAAATGGTATATAGAAATGTCACTGGCATTAGTCTATTGGTTCCATATCCAGCCACCTTGCTAAGGTCTCCTGTAAGTATAAAATTTTTTAGATTATCTGGGGTTTTCTATGAACTCAGTAATGTCATCTGCAAATAATAATAGTCATATATTTCTTTCCAATCCTAGTGTCCTTAATTTCTTCTTCATGTCTTTATTATTCTTTGACAAAGACCTCCAGGACAGTATTGAATAGTAGTGGCATTAACGGACATCCTTGTCTTATTCCTACAAATCAATATAACAAAAACAAACAACCTAGTTGAAAAATGGAAAAGACATAAGCCTATAAATTCAGAGGAGGAAAAAATATGGCCTATAAATGTTTGAAAAGATACTTAATTTTATTAGAACTGAGAAAATGAAAATCAAGACTACCATAAGATACTTTTATTCCCATTCAACTGACAAAAATGTAAAAGCCTAACCTAGAAATGTTGGACCGAATGTAGACTGATGGGATCTCTTGGACCTTGCTGGTAGGATGTAGGAGATAGTAGGGGGTGGAGGGTGGGCAGCACACAGGAAATGTAAGCCAATCTTACTGTTTGAGAACTCGAGTTGGATGGTGGGCATAGATGCCCACTCCAATCATCAAGTAAATACTCAAAATAAATATTCAGATATCTAAATAAGTAAATAAGAGAGAAAATAAAAGGGACTAATTATGAGTGTGTGTCATAAACCACGGCTTGTCATTAATCCTCTCGGGGCATCAGATATCCAGGAGGGGGCAGGAAAAAGAAACAAAAAAGAAAGTAAAATCCACTCATAATCCCATTACTGTGGGACACCTGCCATAACATTTCTGAGCATTCTTTCAGTCTATTTTAATACACACTTGTAGATTGATTAGATTGGTAGATGAAAGAGACACAGATAGCACAACGATAACAAAATTGGGATAATATGTATATGCTGCTTTGTAAATTGGTTTCTTCAATTTATTTGCAGGGGTTTTTAAAAGTTGCTATTGTCTTTTGTGACTTAATCTAATGCTTTTCTGCTCAGAAATATTTTGAAAGAAGAATCAATAAAAATCACATGAGTAAATGAAAAAGCAGTTAAAGAAAAGAAAAACATTAAGTTTGACTCTAACATCTCCCTCGCAGATAATTGAGAAAACGGTACTACTGACAGAGAGGGGGAAAAAAAGAAAAATCTGGTAGAGAGCTGGTTTGGGAAGAGTGATGTGTAAAGCTCTAGAGACTGCATTGAAGGTGAGGTATTTGGTTGAAAATTCAATATAGCGATGTAAACTTTGGGGTCATCAGTTTAAGATGATGACTGAAACAAGTGATGCCTGAAAATAAGAATTTGAAGGATGGTCAGTGCTAAAAAGGCAATGTTATAAAGAGAGAAATTAGCAGAGACTGAAAATCCACCATTTGGGAGAGAGAAGAGAAAGAGAGAGTGAGTGAAAGAAGAAAGAGAGGGCAAAGAAACAAAATAGTTGAACATATAGGAAGAAGAAGAAAAAAATAAAGAGGGAGGCAAGCTGTAAGAGACTCTTAACAAAAAGAACAAACTGAGGGTTGGTGGAGGGGAGGTGGGCAGGGAATGAGCTACACGGGAGATGGGCACTTGCTATGTTGAGCACTGAGTATTGTATGTAAGTGATGAATCACTAAATTCTACTCCTGAAACTAAAGTACACTATATGTTAATTAGCCAGAATATAAATAGAATTTTGGAGAAAGAAGAAAAAGAAAGAAAGAAAGAAAGAAAGAAAGAAAGAAAGAAAGAAAGAAAGAGAGAGAGAGAGAGAAAGAAAGAAAGAAAGGAGAAAGGAATGAACGGAAGGAGGAAGGAAGGAAGGAGGAAGGAAGGATGCGATAGAAGACACCCTCAAAAACAGCCCCAAGAAAGAATCAAGCCCTCCCCCAGCCCTCCAAGCCTCCCGCCCCAGACTAACTCCGCCCACCCGCCTCAACGCACCCCCTACCACGAAGAACTCCCAAAGAAAGAAAGAAAGAAAGAAAGACAAGGCAGGTGGGCAAGACCCCAGAAAAGACAAGAGCAGAGAAATAAGAAGAGAGCAGGACAGGAGGAGGAAAGGCTGAGTTGAGGGTCAGTAAGGTCCATTGCAACAGCAAAAAATGGAGGAAGAGAAGAAAGCATAGTTGGCAAAGTGTGTGGAACAGAACCAAAGTGGAAGGGGTCAAGGGGACTAAAAGAAATGGAAATAAACCAAGAGGAAACAAACCTGAGGGTCGCAGTACTGTGCCATGAGCCACTGACAGGCCATGCAGTTCATCTCCCACTCCAGGGGATGGGTGTCTCCATCCTGGCAAAAGAGGAAGGGTGGGGGAAGGTAAACCACATCCTCTGCAGGGAGGCAGACTGGGGTGCTGACCATGACCATGCCCCTTGTGCTCCGCCATGTTGCCTCCATTCTCCCAGCCTTGACAACTCCCATTCCCCCAGAGCTGAGTGCAGACCTGGCACTAGTAGGCGCTTAATCACTGTTTTGGGGGTGAATGGAAGAATGAAGACATTTTAAGAAAAGTTCTCAGAGGCTCCTGGCTGCACCCTGGGGACCGGTAGGTCTTTCTCCAGCACACATTAGCATATTGTCAAAGCTTAAACACCAGGCTACTCTGGCTCTGCTAAGAAAATAAATAAATGGATCTTGACATACAGGGAGCAAACCGCTAGTGGCTAAATATTTTTTAATTTTAAATAAGTACCATGGGACTTCCAGGCTGAAGGATGAAGGCCCTTTGATTGGAACTTCAGCATCTTCATATCTGTTACTCTCTGCAATATATGGCACAGAAATACCAACTACACATGGATCTGCTAATGTGCCTGAAATGATTTGAAAATCAAAAGCCTTAAGGAATCACATTTGCTATTTTCCAAAAGACATAGAGAAAAAGTGTTATCTGTAGCCTAGATTACACAAGAGAGTTGTGTTTCTTTCTTTCTTTTTTTTAAATCTGTTTACTGACAGGAAGAAAAAAATAGCAATAATGGGGAGAAAAAAATCTGCTTTCTGCCTAACACATGATTCGGCTGACAGCACAGAGAATCAGATAATTCTACAGAAAACTGACAAGCTAGATAGTGATTGGGATGAAGCTGTAGAGTTCTCTAAATACCCACAAATATTACTGTCTGATGCTTAACGTTCACAAACCATTAGATTCAACATGTATATTTACGGTTTGATAATCAGCTGTCATTAACAGATGAATAAACAACATAATGCTCATGTTTAGAAGAAATATACAAATGGGAAAAAAAGTGCCAACAACCCAAAAAGGTTTACCTTGTTCCCCTCTGTGAAAATAAAGAGGAATGAATCTCTATAATTTTAATAGTTGAATCTTATCTGATATTCTTAGTCTTGTCTTAGCTGGCAGAGCCTCAGATTTCTTTTTCTTTTCTTTATTTCTTTTTTTTTTTTTTTCCTGCACATGAAATGTATAAGATCAGTCTGCCTTGTCAGGAAAAGTTGCATTAAAGTTACTACATTAGAGATAATCATTCAATGGCCATCTTATTTAATCAACCCACATTTGTGTCCATGCAAACGAAAGAGTTCAACAAAGTCTTTCCGAGTGATAGAACTATTCCCTAATTTTAGTTGTACCTCTCACTGGGTTAGGGAAGTCATTTTATCTCTCTGGAGCTCAAACTCCTTGAGCTACTGATGATAAATGGACCTAGAAGAAATGTGCCAAGTAAAACTCTTCCCCCTGGGGCATTATATGGATAACAATGTGATGGTGATGATGATGATGATGATGGTGATGATGATTTCATTTCAATGCAGTGGGAAATGTACACACAGATACATCTGATTTGAGGGTGAGTGGCCGGGGTCTCTTGCATAACAGCCCTTTTAAAACTTAGCAATGTTTGCACAGCCATATTCGCAGCAGCATGATTCACAATAGGGAAGCAACGCAAGTGTCCATTGATGGATAAATGGATAAACAAAATATGGTCTCTACATACAATGGGATATTGGCCAGCCTTAGAAAGTAAGGCCACATCATGGATAACGCTTGAGGACATTGTGCAAAGGGAAATTAGCCAGTTGCAAAAGGACAAATACTGTACAGTCCCACCTGTACGATGTGCCTGGAGCAATCAAATTTGTGAAGAGAGAGAGGAGGATGGTGGTGACTGGGAGGCAGGATGGGGGACTGACCACTGTTTAATAGAGACAGAGTTGCAATTTGCAAGACGGAAAGAACTCTGGAGATGGATGGCGGTGGTGGTTGCCTAATGATGTGACTGTACTTAATATTACTCAACTGTAGCTTTAAAATGGTTATGATGGTCAATTTTAGGTTATATACATTTAACCACAGTTGAAAATTATTTTTTTTTATTTTATTTATGAGAGACAGAGAGAGAGAGACAGAGACACAGGGAGAGGGAGAAGCAGGGCTCCCTGTGGGGAGCCCGATGCAGGACTCGATCCCAGGACCCCTGGATGACGCCCTAAGCCAAAGGAAGACACTCAACCACTGAGCTACCCAGGTGCCCGAAAATTAATTTTTTAAAGAATGAAGCCTTTATAAAAAATCAAAAAAAAAAAAAAACCAACAGTGACCTCCCAGATGAAAACTGAGCCTCAGCATTCTCTTTTCTCCTGAGACTCCATTATAATAATATTGAAAGAATTTTTTTTTAAATGTAAGATCTCACACCAATGAAGGAAACCAAAGGAGCCATCAGAGAATGAGTAATTTAAACCAGTTTCCAGATAATGTAAAGGTGATGGAGTGAACCTTGGCTATGAAATCAGAACAGAGGAAGGCAGAAGCTGGACACGAAGGGTGGGCCTGGGGGTCAATCAGCCCAGAAGTACCCAGAGAGTCTGCAGACTTGAGAACTGCAGCCAGCTGGACCTCTCTCCATGTACCTGCCCCCGGGTCTCCTGTACTCATGCCACAGAAGGATATGTTCATAGTAAGTACAATATTTAAAGTAACTCATCAACAGGAGCTGGAATATACCACATATAATATATTGATCACTACTACCAGTTAGGAAGCCTTTCTGTGCACCAGGCACTGTACCAAGCACTTTACCTGCATTATCACATTTGATACTCACGGCAACCCTGTGGGGCTGGCAGTTTTATTATTATTTTTGCTTTATTCACAAGAAAATAGAAGCTCCAAGAAGTTGCCTGAAATCTGTCTGACTCCAATCCTCTTAACTTAAAGGAACACCCACGTCTCTTTGACTTCATACTCTCCATCACTGTGCTGTTAGGCTTCTGGTATGCTCTTTTGGGAACGTTTTGTGGCTTAGAAACACACAGACATATGCAGCTATGGGTGTCTGAACACAGATGTACACCCAAATACATATTACGGACCAGACATCTCCGGAGTGGGAGGAATAAAATCCCTTCTTGCCTCATGGGCTGGACCCAGTGGGAGGAAGTTGGACACAAGATGGTATTGATGCCATCCCCGTGGACCACCAGGGGCACAGAGCCACCCTGGGGTGAAGTGAGAAGGGGAAGAACAGAGGTAGAGAAGGGAATCCATCACATCGATTTGTTGTCTGTCTCCCTGATAAAAATGCAAGTTCTGAGATCACAGAGCTCTCTGGACTTTTGCCAGTGTGGTTCACCGATGTATCCCAAACAGCCAGAACTGTGGGCGCTTTACAGAGTTCAGAGCAGATGCACAGTGAACTTTTGTTAAAGACATGAATGATTTCTTGCCTGAGCCAGCTGACCAACCGACAGCATCTAGGGCAGGGATCAGCAAACTCCAGCAAGGAGCCAAATCCTGCCCTCTTTCTGGTCTTGTAAATAAAGCTTTATAGAAACACAGCCGTACCATTTGTCTCCCTGTTGTCCGTGGCTACTTTACGCAATAACAGCAGAGTTGGGCAGGTGCTGTGAGGCCAGACAGCCCACAAAACACAAAACTGAGAATGATTACCATTTGGCCCTTTCCAGGAAAAGTTTGCCAATCCCTCTGGTTGTGGGACTGGGAGTCAGAGAGATCATAGGGAGCCAGGGACCAAGGGCTATTGAAACTCAAGACCTAAGCAGCATCTGGGTAGGAAACAATTTCAGAACCCATATTTCCATTTTGTGAGTTACCTCTGCACAAACCCCACATGATCCTATAGAAGCAAGTCTTATGCGGAAGGAAAGTCCCTCAATGGGACACGTCACGCACAGATGAGAGTAATGATGCCATTGGTGAATAGAAGTTTTATCTGAAGAGCTTATGGGAGGTTCTCATCTCATTAGTCCTGGTGACCTGGGTAGTGAGGAGGTACCTGAGGATGGGTCTACCCAAAGAGTTTCCATTTTCCAAAATTCTCCAGGCATGCCGAGTGGCAAGGTGGAAGTCCTACCCTCCTCCTGCATGCCCTTTGCTCTCCAGAACTCAACTCCTTCTAGAATCTTTCAGGGATTAAGCTACCATGAATCATATTTTCCCCTCAGTTTTGAACCTGAAACCACAAACTTCAGCTTAGCTATTCAACTTTAGGGTGCAGGAGGCTGGGGGGTATGGAGTGCAGGGCAGTTGACGTTTCCACAAACCCTCACCGCAGCAGGCTGGGGTAGGGCTTCTCACCCCTCAAGGGCAGGGGAGTCCATCAAAGAGGCTGCTCCAGCACCCTTCACCTCCCTGCTCATCCTCCAGAGCCATCCTCTTCATCTCCCTCCCAAAGGGGCGTCTACACTCACCACTCTCTGCTCTGGACTGAATATGTGTGTCCCCCTAAAATTCACAGGTTAAAGCCCTACCTGCAGTGTGATGGCCTCTGGAGGAGGAGCTCTTGGGAGATCATCCAGCCGTGATGGTGGATGATCAAGACTCAAGACTCAAGACTCAAGACTGCCCCTTATAAGAAGAGGTGGGAGAGAGACAACCTCTCCCCCCTGACTCCAAGTGAGGATACAAGAAAGAGGCTGTGTACAGGCCGGGAAGAGCACCCGAACCAGAACCCCACCACGCAGGCATCTTGGTGTTGGCCTTCCAGGCTCTGGTACTGGTCAGAGCAGCTGAGCTGAGCCCTCCACATCCCCAGCTTGCTGGGGTTCGCCTCCTGTCCCCACGCTCCAGCACTACCCAGCAGTCACTCCACAGAGCCCACTGGAAGTGGACCTCTGTGGACCTCAGTGGACCACCACTGACCGGGGTCCGGTCAGACTAATATTGTGCCCAGAGACGCACTCTCTGCACTTACAAAATGGCATTATTTATGCACATGGACACTAACAGTGAGTCGCTCGCCTCTGGGATAAATCACGGAGTCCTGAGTCCTCACTGACAGGAGCAAGGCTTTGCTGCCCAGGCATTGAATTTGCTTTCCCCGGGGAACCTTCATCGGGAAGAATGAATTCTCCTCCAGGGTGTCAGGAGCTCCCTGCCCAATTTACGTGCCTGGGGAATACACACCTACCACACTGCCTCAGTCGTAGTTCTGCTAACCTGCAACGAACGCAAACATTTCTGTAAGCGCGACTTATTGCTGGAAGCTTCTTCCTCTTGTCCAATGCAGCTGTAGTAATACTATTAATATTTCATTTGGAAGAGCCAAAATTGGGAACCTAGGAGACACGTCCCCCCACCAGTCTTCAGCGCACTTCCAGAATGTACGAAGCAGTTCAGAGAGACATTTGAGTAAGCTGGGGTGACTTCATCGGAAACCCCACTAGTCTTGCTTTATTCCATAACATTCTATTTATGACAGCCTTTGAAGAGCAAGGTACGTGGAAAAGTATTTCTGGCACCGTGGGGGTTGTCTATTTGCCTGTCTGTCGTGGTAAGTACTGAGAGACAGTTGGAATGAAAGCTTAAATACTTATGTAATGTAGGGAGAAATGTACTCACATCTGTGTGTAAAATAAGCAGATAAAACGGCGCTCAAATTAGATGTGATCTCCCCCCACAACCCCCCGGTATTGGCAACAAGCAAGTGAGGCTGGCAAGTGGTGGCAGTCACCAGATGACAGCCGAGGGAGAGTGGCAGAACTGCAAGGCCAGCTCCGTCCAGGCGGCTGCGGTCAGGTGACCTGCCCATCCATAGAGAAGCAAATGGAAAAGACTCCAGGGATGGGGATGCTGGCGGCTGAACAGTGATCTGAGGAATGCGGGCAAATTGGGGTCCGGCCAGCACGGCGCTCTTCTGAAGCCCAAAGGACTGCGAGTCCAACATTTAAATCACTTACACCAAATCCACCCAGCAGCATCCCAGTCGGGCCCGAGTACGGACAGGCCTGTCCTGCTCTAAGGCATCTCTCGTGAAGGAACATGAGCGAGCTCGCGGTTCCATCTCACTGGGTACCGGGGAAATTGGTAAGGCGTTTCTGGTACCGTGTTGAAAAATTGAATCCAACATAAGCCACACGAGAATGAAAACAAAGATGCCTTCTTCCTGCAGCTACCAGTTGGGGAAAAATAAGAGCTCTCAGGAAAAAGCACGAATACTCGGCAATTATCAGCTAATGCATGTAGTCATCCTTCCCAGGCTTGGACATGGGTGTTGCATTTTCTGTTCTATAACATTTTTTTTTAACACTGACATCTTGGTCCCAAAGATAAATGTTGGCTCACTTGTTTAGAATAAGAAATGGGTTATACCGGTTTGGAAACTCAGAATGCAAGTTTTTTTATTATTATTATTATTATTATTCAGAATTTATTACTTGCCAGTGGGACGGGAAGGGAGGACGAGGGTCCGCTTCAAAGCAAAACCAGGCTTCGTGTGAGGCCATCTCAGGGGCCTTCTTATGTATATATGGGAAACTCAGAGAATTGAAAATAAGTAGGCCTACTTAGGTTTCTCACTGTTCAGAAAACAAAACAGAGTTTCCTCTCCAGTTTTCTGTTTTGTCGACAATTTGGTATAATAATATTGCCTCGCATTTTCGTTTGACTGACCTAGCATGGGGTCAAATTGGAAAGCTAGGGGGAAGGCTTCAGGAAGAGGATGCTGGAAGAGAGGTTCAGAATTCAAGGCTGTGCCCTGAGCAGGGGGAGGCGGAGGGGGTACAGGGAAAGGCTTGCTGACCGGGGGCCCTGAGTGCCAAGCTGCAAGGACCCTGGAAAAAACCCAGGGGGGTCATCGGTAGCCCAGCTCCTCTCTGATGAGGATTTGGGGTTACAGAAAGCAGCCGCCCCTGGCTGGGGGGCTGGGGCAGGAGGTTCTCCGCATAGTCCGCTGTCTGAGCAGCTTTTGAGTTGAAACCAGACCGAAAGGGAGCCAAGAGCCGAAGGCCGGCGCACACCCCCCTTGCCAAAGCCATTTCAGTGGCAGGGCCTCAACTCTGCTCGTACCTGTGTCCAGATGGACACTTTGACCTTGGCCGCGGCCGCTCGGGTCCTCTTCTGTCCATGCAGGGCCCAGGTTTGGCTGGACCGCCGCGGAGGGGCAGGAGGGACGGCCATCTGGCGTGGGAGGCGTTGCCTGACAGGTGGCTCAGCGGCAGGAGGACTCACCGGGCTGAAACGGATCCGAGGACCGGCTGGCTGCTGGGGATTATGCAGCTCACGGAAACCTCCCAGGCCAACTCAGACGGCGAGGCGGAGAGGCCAGGAACCAGGAACTGGGTCACCCGCGTCACTGCTGCCACGGCGCGGCCCTGAGTGGAGTCCCGGGACCACAAGCCCACCCACCACGGAAGAGCCAGCCTGAGGATGAGATGGGGGACCAGGGCCCCTGGGGAAGAGGAGCGGTTCGGTGGGCGGCACCCCCTAGCTGGACTCCTGTGTCCCAAGCCACATTCAGGGTGGCCTTGGATGACCATCACAATGGCTTTTTTCAGAAGGTGACTGTGGTCTGGTCCAATCCAAAGTGACTCTTGAGTTGAGGATGTCATCAACAGGGACCAGTGGCATGAGGTGCTTGGTGCTTGGGGATCTGTCTCCGCTAGCCTGATGTCCCCCAGAGCTGAACACAGCACCCAAAGACCACCCCCTGATGAGCAAAGCAGCTGTTTGACACACTCGCTCTAACCCTGATGAAGCCAGCAGGCTCTGCAGGCCGCATGGGTTCACCTGTCAAGCGAAGGAGATCAACCCAGTAAACTGTGTCTAGGTTCCTCGTGGGAGGAGTGAGGACATTGGAGCCAGATAATTTCAGGTTTGGATCCTGACTCTACACCTTACAAGTTGCATGGTCTTAGGGAACTTACCGTCCTCATCTGACCTTCATTCTGTCACTGGGAAGGTCATATAATAATACATCATTTAATCCAAGGGCTGAGTGAGATACAAGCTCTCCAGAGAGTGGATGGCACACAGTAGGCCAGCCTCTCCCCCAAGGTCCCTTCATTTTAAAAAATTCTGCAAATCCTGAAAAACCCCATATTCAATCTATATCATCTCTGGGATCCTGTCCAGTTAAGGCTGACTTCATTTGCACAGGGAAGGGATTCCTTAAGAAGGTACAGGTGCCACACTGTCACCCGAACTGGCTAGGCTTGGGCAAGTCACCTTTCCTTCTGTATCCACAAATGAACTGCACCTGCCATTACCCTTGTGGCCGCTGAGCCATTGACGGTGTCCCCACAAGGGCCATCCAGCGCTCTCAAAGATTTGGCCCCATCTCCTGTGGAAGGCGTGTAGCACTCACATGGGTAGCTCTTGACCACGGGAGCCCATCAGGACCACCCGAGCAGCTTGCCAAGGGGAGGGCAGCCAGCCCACCCAGGGCTCCCATGACAGAGCTGTGCAGAGGAGTCTGGGGGTCTGCTTTTCCAAAAGCTGAGGTTTTATGGAAAAAAGAAAACTGAAATCTGACTGGCAAACATCCTCAAAGGAAGATTTAGAAAACAATGGGGCATCTGTTAGGGAAAAGGAGGGACTTGTCTAAGACTTTTCTTCCAAGGTTGATCATCTTTTCAAAAAGTCCAGGTGAGCAATTCATTCTTTTATTAATTCAACATCAACTTTTGGGCCACCTAGTTGACATTATACCACACCCTGTTCTGGGGGCTCAAAATCCTGAGGCTGAACAACATTCTAAAGATGGAATCTTCCAGGGGCACCTGTGGGGGCTCAGTCAGTCAAGTGTCTGACTCGTGATTTTGGCTCAGGTCATAATCTTAGGGTCGCGGGATCGAGGCCCATATCAGGCTCTGCACTGGGCTTGGAGCCTGCTTGAGTTTGCCTCTCTCTCCCTCTGCTCCTCCTCCCTCCTAAAAAAAAAAAAAAGAAAAATAAAATAAAGATGGACATTTCCAGACCTGTGACTCTCCAGATGAGGAAGATGAGGCCCAAGAAGGGGCATGACTTGGCCAGTGTCACACAGGCAGTGGCTCCAGAGCACCGGCATCCAGAGGCCTGACTCCCCTCCGTCCCTGCGTCCCCTGCACACCCTGCCCTCCCCCGGCCGCCCAGCTCACACTACAGACACGTTCTGTTTTGTCAGGCAATGTTTTTCCGCCAATTTCAAGGGAAAGCACAGATAACCATCTTCTCTCACTAAGATCTGACCGCGCAGGAGCCCTGGGCCGTGTTTCTCCCGCAGGAAGGTGCAGTCATGCTTCCCTTCCAGGCGAGCCGAGGGCCTCACGTGGCCACCCGCCTGCCCTCCACGTGTTCTTTACTCCTGTCACCTGCCCGGCTCCTGAAGTCTCAGTTTGCAGTCCCCCGGGCCCCCGAGAGAGGAGGGCCAGCCCTCGGGTCCCCGACTGACTCTCGCAGCCAGATCTCCGTGAGACCCTTGAACCTGAGAAAAGAATGGTTATGTTAACAAAAAAAATCAAGAAATCTCACTGACATATTTACCTTGTTGTGATGAACAACATGTGCCGCCCGTGCGACTTCCCCTGGGCCTGCAGCCCTGGGGCCCGGAACGTGGGGGTTCTTTCCTAGAGAACTGCCAAATCCCCAGTGGGCCACGGAGGTTTAAGAGGGGTTTTTCCCACCTTTTCCCTGGTCCCCACGCAGGTTGTCGCGGGGAGCCTCTGTTCAGCCCCCACCTGCCTCGCCACCCGGGGCCAGTTGCCTCCTCCGCCAGATTCTCACCCAAGTTCACACACACACACACACACACGCACCGTCAGAGCCGGTGTGGCACCTGGAGAATCTGGGTGGCGTTGTTAGAAGTTCAGAGGAAAGGGGGTTCGCTCTGCAAATTAACTGTGTTGGCAGAGCAGAAAGTAAATGTTTAACCTGCAGAGAAGACACTATTTGAAAACACTTGGCTGCCCTTTTCTGCAGACAATCCCGGTGCTAATTGTAAAGAATTACATTAAAATGGGCCCAGCCTGATCTTGGGGCCCGTGGGCGCACCTGCCGCGAGCACCTGCCGGGAGCACCTGCCGGGAGCACCTGCGAGCACCTGACGGGGCAGGGCTGTGAACGTGGGTCTGGCTCAGGTGCTCCACCAGCCCGCTAAGCTTTCCTGTATTCACTTTCAGTGAGTCAGGTTTTCTAGAGCATCTGCAAATAGGAGCAACAGGTCCAGTCTCTTCAGGTCGTTTTCTCAAGGGACCATGCTAGGGTAACAGAAACTTGGTGACCCGCCGGCCAGGGAAACGTCGCTGCCTGGCCCCACAGCAGCTCTGGCGTCAACCTGAGCCTCCGCTGAGGTAAGAGCCGGATACTAAGCTGGAAAAGGGTGTTTCCAAAGGGGGTGGGGAAGGGCAGGGGAACGTGAGCAGCAGGGGTGCAGAGTGACAGCTGCGTGCAGGTGTTTTGTCCTGTCCCCTCACTGCCGCTGGTCAGAGCCCAGAGCCAGGCTCATCCTTTGGGCTCGGCACAAACCTGCCCCCCCGCCATGCAAGTGTGACCTTCCAGGCCCTTCTGCTGCCCCCATGGCCCATGGCCCATGGTGCTGGCTCCCTGGGTCTCAGCCGACTGCTTGGGTCAGTGGTCGGCTCCTTGGAGGCCGGACCCACTTCTTACTCATTTGTCTGCCCTGCCCTCTTCCCACTGGTCTCTGACCCCAAGGGAGATGCTCAATGTTTCCCGAGGGGGGGACATTGGAGGTTGAGAATCTGCAGGGAATCTACAGGAATGTTGTGTTAAAGAAAGTGATACAGACTTCCAGGGCTGGAGCCAGGGCTTCCTACGAAAGCACCTTGTTTGGAAGTTGGAATGCTCCCTGGGTGACTCCGTCAGGCCCCAGTAACCTGGCACCTGCTCTCTGCAAGGCTCCAGAAGTGCTTCGGTTCTCCAGGGCTCGGTAAAACCACCAAAACCTAAGGGCTGAAAGCCAGGCTCCCGGGTCTGGGGCCAGACAGGCGAGGCTCCTAGGGCACAAGGCCTCAGGAAGTATTCACTCTCCAGGTCAACCAAGTACAAGCAGTGTCCCCGAGAGCGAGCACTCCCTGACCCCTTGGTCCCTTCTGGCCTCATCCGGGTCCCCACCCAGCTTACAAAGACCATTTCAGCATCCCTCACGGTACTGTCGGGTTGAAAGGCTTCAGCTGGGCAGTTCTGCTGCCTCACCTGAGCTCTCGTGATCTCAGCTGCAGCTGGGGCTGGAGTCTTCTGGAGGCTCTGCCAAAATGCTCCTGGGGTTGACTGTCGTGCACGTGGCATGGCCACGCGGTCTCTCCAGAGAGAGACCTCACGGGGCAGCTAGGCGTCTTGACAGTGAGTGCTCTAAGAGGGAGGAGGGCGGAGTTGCCAGTCCCCTTCGAGGCAAAGCCTGGAACTGGCACATCCTCACTTCCGCAGCATCCTTTCTGTTGATGCAATCTCGGGAGCAGCCCAGATCTGAGGAGTGCCAAGACCACACACCCCTCCGCAGAGAATGTGATAAAGGCCTTGCGGCCATTCTAACCCATCATGAAGAATTAGAGTAAACCTCTTCCTAATTTCAAGAGGGATTATGGAAATAGGAAGGTTGGATGACCCTGGTCGGAAGCCAGGCTTTGTCACTGTCACTGAGTCTCACTCTTGTCGTTTATAAAATGGAGATACAGGGGGGAGGAGCAAGATGGCGGAGGAGTAGGGTCTCCAAATCACCTGTCTCCACCAAACTACCTAGAAAACCTTCAAATTATCCTGAAAATCTATGAATTCGGCCTGAGATTCAAAGAGAGACCAGCTGGAATGCTACAGTGAGAAGAGTTCGCGCATCTATCAAGGTAGGAAGACGGGGAAAAAGAAATAAAGGAACAAAGGCCTCCAAGGGGGAGGGGCCCCGCGAGGAGCCGGGCTGAGGCCGGGGCGAGTGTCCCCAGGACAGGAGAGCCCCGTCCCGGAGACGCAGGAGCTGCACCGACCTTCCCGGGCGGAAAGGGGCTCGCGGGGAGGTGGAGCAGGACCCAGGAGGGCGGGGATGCCCTCGGGCTCCCTGGGACAGTAACAGCAACTGCGCGCCCAGGAGAGTGCGCCGAGCTCCCTAAGGGCTGCAGCGCGCACGGCGGGACCCGGCGGGACCCGGAGCAGCTGAAGGGGCTCGGGCGGCGGCTCCGCGGAGGGGGCTGCGCGGCCCCGGGAGCAGCTCGGAGGGGCTCGGGCAGAAGAAGAGGCTCCGTGCGGTGGGGGCTGCGCGGTTCCAGGAGCAGCTCGGGGGGCTCGGGCGGCAGCTCCGCGGAGGGGGTTGCGCGGCCCGGGAGCGCGAATCCACCAGCGCAGGCCCCGGAGCACAGGGCGCCGGGACACAGCCCAGGATCCCGCCTCCCCCGGGACAGGCAGAGGCCGGGAGGGCCCAGGACAGCAAGGACGCTCCTGCCCCAGCTGAGCAGATCAGCGGCCCCGCCCCGGAGCCTCCAGGCCCTGCAGACGGAGTTCCTGCCGGAGCTGAATCCAGGTTTCCAGAGCTGCCCCGACACTGGGGCTGTTCCTCCTGCGGCCTCACGGGGTAAACAACCCCCACTGAGCCCTGCACCAGGCAGGGGCACAGCAGCTCCCCCAACTGCTAACACCTGAAAATCAGCACAACAGGCCCCTCCCCCAGAACACCAGCTAGACTGACAACTTCCAGGAGAAGCCAAGGGACTTAAAGAACACAGAATCAGAAGATACTCCCCTGTGGTTCTTTTTTTTTTTTTTTTTTGGTTTTTTTTTTGTTTTGTTTTGTTTTGTTTTGTTTTGCTATTTGATTTGTTTCCTCCCCCACCCCCTTTTTTTCTCCTTTCTTTTTCTCTTTTTCTTCTTTTTTTTTTTTTTCGTTTTTTTTTCTTTTTCTTCCCTTTTTTTTCTCTTTCTCTTTTCTTTCCTTCTTTCTCTCCTCTCTTTTTCTCTTTTTCCCAATACAACTTGCTTTTGGCCACTCTGCACTGAGCAAAATGACTAGAAGGAAAACCTCACCTCAAAAGAAAGAATCAGAAACAGTCCTCTCTCCCACAGAGTTACAAAATCTGGATTACAATTCAATGTCAGAAAGCCAATTCAGAAGCACTATTATACAGCTACTGGTGGCTCTAGAAAAAAGTATAAAGGACTCAAGAGACTTCATGACTGCAGAATTTAGAGCTAATCAGGCAGAAATTAAAAACCAATTGAATGAGATGCAATCCAAACTAGAAGTCCTAACGACGAGGGTTAACGAGGTGGAAGAACGAGTGAGTGACCTAGAAGACAAGTTGACAGCAAAGAGGGAAACTGAGGAAAAAAGAGACAAACAATTAAAAGACCATGAAGATAGATTAAGGGAAATAAACGACAGCCTGAGGAAGAAAAACCTACGTTTAATTGGGGTTCCCGAGGGCGCCGAAAGGGACAGAGGGCCAGAATATGTATTTGAACAAATTCTAGCTGAAAACTTTCCTAATCTGGGAAGGGAAACAGGCATTCAGATCCAGGAAATAGAGAGATCCCCCCCTAAAATCAATAAAAACCGTTCAACACCTCGACATTTAATTGTGAAGCTTGCAAATTCCAAAGATAAGGAGAAGATCCTTAAAGCAGCAAGAGACAAGAAATCCCTGACTTTTATGGGGAGGAGTATTAGGGTAACAGCAGACCTCTCCACAGAGACCTGGCAGGCCAGAAAGGGCTGGCAGGATATATTCAGGGTCCTAAATGAAAAGAACATGCAACCAAGAATACTTTATCCAGCAAGGCTCTCATTCAAAATGGAAGGAGAGATAAAGAGCTTCCAAGACAGGCAGCAACTAAAAGAATATGTGACCTCCAAACCAGCTCTGCAAGAAATTTTAAGGGGGCCTCTTAAAATTCCCCTTTAAGAAGAAGTTCAGTGGAACAGTCCACAAAAACAAAGACTGAATAGATATCATGATGACACTAAACTCATATCTCTCAATAGTAACTCTGAATGTGAACGGGCTTAATGACCCCATCAAAAGGCGCAGGGTTTCAGACTGGATAAAAAAGCAGGACCCATCTATTTGCTGTCTACAAGAGACTCATTTTAGACAGAAGGACACCTACAGCCTGAAAATAAAAGGTTGGAGAACCATTTACCATTCGAATGGTCCTCAAAAGAAAGCAGGGGTAGCCATCCTTATATCAGATAAACTAAAATTTACCCCAAAGACTGTAGTGAGAGATGAAGAGGGACACTATATCATACTTAAAGGATCTATTCAACAAGAGGACTTAACAATCCTCAATATATATGCTCCGAATGTGGGAGCTGCCAAATATATAAATCAATTATTAACCAAAGTGAAGAAATACTTAGATAATAATACACTTATACTTGGTGACTTCAATCTAGCTCTTTCTATACTTGATAGGTCTTCTAAGCAAAACATCTCCAAAGAAACGAGAGCTTTAAATGATACACTGGACCAGATGGATTTCACAGATATCTACAGAACTTTACATCCAAACTCAACTGAATACACATTCTTCTCAAGCGCACATGGAACTTTCTCCAGAATAGACCACATATTGGGTCACAAATCGGGTCTGAACCGATACCAAAAGATTGGGATTGTCCCCTGCATATTCTCGGACCATAATGCCTTGAAATTAGAACTAAATCACAACAAGAAGTTTGGAAGGACCTCAAACACATGGAGGTTAAGGACCATCCTGCTAAAAGATAAAAGGGTCAACCAGGAAATTAAGGAAGAATTAAAAAGATTCATGGAAACTAATGAGAATGAAGATACAACCGTTCAAAATCTTTGGGATGCAGCAAAAGCAGTCCTAAGGGGGAAATACATCGCAATACAAGCATCCATTCAAAAACTGGAAAGAACTCAAATACAAAAGCTAACCTTACACATAAAGGAGCTAGAGAAAAAACAGCAAATAGATCCTACACCCAAGAGAAGAAGGGAGCTAATAAAGATTCGAGCAGAACTCAACGAAATCGAGACCAGAAGAACTGTGGAACAGATCAACAGAACCAGGAGTTGGTTCTTTGAAAGAATTAATAAGATAGATAAACCATTAGCCAGCCTTATTAAAAAGAAGAGAGAGAAGACTCAAATTAATAAAATCATGAATGAGAAAGGAGAGATCACTACCAACACCAAGGAAATACAAACGATTTTAAAAACATATTATGAACAGCTATACGCCAATAAATTAGGCAATCTAGAAGAAATGGACGCATTCCTGGAAAGCCACAAACTACCAAAACTGGAACAGGAAGAAATAGAAAACCTGAACAGGCCAATAACCAGGGAGGAAATTGAAGCAGTCATCAAAAACCTCCCAAGACACAAGAGTCCAGGGCCAGATGGCTTCCCAGGAGAATTTTATCAAACGTTTAAAGAAGAAATCATACCTATTCTCCTAAAGCTGTTTGGAAAGATAGAAAGAGATGGAGTACTTCCAAATTCGTTCTATGAAGCCAGCATCACCTTAATTCCAAAGCCAGACAAAGACCCCGCCAAAAAGGAGAATTACAGACCAATATCCCTGATGAACATGGATGCAAAAATTCTCAACAAGATACTGGCCAATAGGATCCAACAGTACATTAAGAAAATTATTCACCATGACCAAGTAGGATTTATCCCTGGGACACAAGGCTGGTTCAACACCCGTAAAACAATCAATGTGATTCATCATATCAGCAAGAGAAAAACCAAGAACCATATGATCCTCTCATTGGATGCAGAGAAAGCATTTGACAAAATACAGCATCCATTCCTGATCAAAACTCTTCAGAGTGTAGGGATAGAGGGAACATTCCTCGACATCTTAAAAGCCATCTATGAAAAGCCCACAGCAAATATCATTCTCAATGGGGAAGCACTGGGAGCCTTTCCCCTAAGATCAGGAACAAGACAGGGATGTCCACTCTCACCACTGCTATTCAACATAGTACTGGAAGTCCTAGCCTCAGCAATCAGACAACAAAAAGACATTAAAGGCATTCAAATTGGCAAAGAAGAAGTCAAACTCTCCCTCTTCGCCGATGACATGATACTCTACATAGAAAACCCAAAAGTCTCCACCCCAAGATTGCTAGAACTCATACAGCAATTCGGTAGCGTGGCAGGATACAAAATCAATGCCCAGAAGTCAGTGGCATTTCTATACACTAACAATGAGACTGAAGAAAGAGAAATTAAGGAGTCAATCCCATTTACAATTGCACCCAAAAGCATAAGATACCTAGGAATAAACCTCACCAAAGATGTAAAGGATCTATACCCTCAAAACTATAGAACACTTCTGAAAGAAATTGAGGAAGACACAAAGAGATGGAAAAATATTCCATGCTCATGGATTGGCAGAATTAATATTGTGAAAATGTCAATGTTACCCAGGGCAATATACACGTTTAATGCAATCCCTATCAAAATACCATGGACTTTCTTCAGAGAGTTAGAACAAATTATTTTAAGATTTGTGTGGAATCAGAAAAGACCCCGAATAGCCAGGGGAATTTTAAAAAAGAAAACCATATCTGGGGGCATCACAATGCCAGATTTCAGGTTGTACTACAAAGCTGTGGTCATCAAGACAGTGTGGTACTGGCACAAAAACAGACGCATAGATCAGTGGAACAGAATAGAGAATCCAGAAGTGGACCCTGAACTTTATGGGCAACTAATATTCGATAAAGGAGGAAAGACTATCCATTGGAAGAAAGACAGTCTCTTCAATAAATGGTGCTGGGAAAATTGGACATCCACATGCAGAAGAATGAAACTAGACCACTCTCTTTCACCATACACAAAGATAAACTCAAAATGGATGAAAGATCTAAATGTGAGACAAGATTCCATCAAAATCCTAGAGAAGAACACAGGCAACACCCTTTTTGAACTCGGCCATAGTAACTTCTTGCAAGATACATCCACGAAGGCAAAAGAAACAAAAGCAAAAATGAACTATTGGGACTTCATCAAGATAAGAAGCTTTTGCACAGCAAAGGATACAGTCAACAAAACTCAAAGACAACCTACAGAATGGGAGAAGATATTTGCAAATGACATATCAGATAAAGGGCTAGTTTCCAAGATCTATAAAGAACTTTTTAAACTCAACACCAAAGAAACAAACAATCCAATCATGAAATGGGCAAAAGACATGAACAGAAATCTCACAGAAGAAGACATAGACATGGCCAACATGCACATGAGAAAATGCTCTGCATCACTTGCCATCAGGGAAATACAAATCAAAACCACAATGAGATACCACCTCACACCAGTGAGAATGGGAAAAATTAACAAGGCAGGAAACAACAAATGTTGGAGAGGATGTGGAGAAAAGGGAACCCTCTTACACTGTTGGTGGGAATGTGAACTGGTGCAGCCACTGTGGAAAACTGTGTGGAGGTTCCTCAAACAGTTAAAAATATACCTGCCCTACGACCCAGCAATTGCACTGTTGGGGATTTACCCCAAAGATACAAATGCAATGAAACGCTGGGACACCTGCACCCCGATGTTTCTAGCAGCAATGGCCACGATAGCCAAACTGTGGAAGGAGCCTCGGTGTCCAACGAAAGATGAATGGATAAAGAAGATGTGGTTTATGTATACAATGGAATATTACTCAGCTATTAGAAATGACAAATACCCACCATTTGCTTCAACGTGGATGGAACTGGAGGGTATTATGCTGAGTGAAGTAAGTCAGTCGGAGAAGGACAAACATTATATGTTCTCATTCATTTGGGGAATATAAATAATAGTGAAAGGGAAAATAAGGGAAGGGAGAAGAAATGTGTGGGAAATATCAGAAAGGGAGACAGAACATAAAGACTGCTAACTCTGGGAAACGAACTAGGGGTGGTAGAAGGGGAGGAGGGCGGGGGGTGGGAGTGAATGGGTGACGGGCACTGGGTGTTATTCTGTATGTTAGTAAATTGAACACCAATAAAAAAAAAAAAAAAAAAAAAAAAAAAAAAAAAAAAAAAATAAAATGGAGATACAAATATGTGCCCAACAAATATCTATTAAATGCCTGCTGTGTGCTCAACATGATGGCAGGTCCTGGAAGTATGATGGTGAACAGGACAGTTGACCCGGCTCCAAGCGCAATTTTATTGTGAGAGAAATAGATTGTTTAAAAAGGAAATATATAAATGCGAATAAGTCCTATGAAGGAAAGGAAAAGGGTGTTGAAATAAAGAATGGATTGGGGAGGAGGGGCAGTGGCCTTATCCAGAATGATCATGAAAGGTCTATATCCGGAGGTGACATTAAGATGAGATCTGAATGCTGAGAAGGACTAAGGACTGAAGGGATCTGGGATCCAGGGAAGGAGCTGAGGGCAGGAGAGGAGCTGGGATCCAGGGGAGGAGCTGAGTTCCAGGGGAGCAGCTGAGGGGCAGGGGAGGAGCTGGGAGCCAAGGGAGGAGCTGGGAGCCAGAGGAGTTGCTGGGAGTCAAGGGAGGAGCTGAGAGGCAGGGGAGGAGCTGGGAGCCAGGGGAGGAGCTGAGAGGCAGGGGAGGAGCTGGGTTCTGGGGAGGAGCTGAGAGGTAATAATTTGAGGGGCAGTGAGAAGGCTTGTGGAGAGAGCACACTTACTCACTGGCTTACCACTAACCCTGAAAAGTTAAGTAAAACAAAACATTAATCGATTTGCAAATACGTTATGAGCACAGAATGCCAAGCAGTAATAGCTCTGGGACTGAGAAGTATTTAATATTGGTTATTCTTATTGAAGGCTTGAATGATGATGTTTTAAGAGTAATAAAGCTGAAGTTTTGCTCTCCCCCAAAGCCCTGATCTCTTGAGGGTGTTTGTTGCACACGCACCAACACCACAGGGACGAGGGCGGTGGCGGTAGGACTTCAGAGCCATCTCCCTTTACCTTCAGGTAACCCCATCCTTGTAGGGCCCTCACCACCCAGCTGTACCAGCCCCTGCCACATGTCCTCATCATCATCTCTTCCCCCACTCGCTTCCCCACATTCATCCAGCGCTGACTGCCAGATCCAGTCTTTCTCTGCACCCCAGACCCTTCCATGAGCCCATCATCTGCCCTATGTGCTCCATCCTGCTCAGGCCTTAGAGCTCCTTATGACTTCCACTGGCCCCCATTCACTTTGCCATCCTCTTCACGGCTCCTCATGGGCCTCTTCATCCTAAAGAACAACTCCTCTGTGGAAAGAGTAAACGTCAGAGCTCCTCTCTGACCTTTTCACTCCTTCATCCCACCTCACAGGCTCATCCCCAGTTCAGGGACCTTGCGGCCAACCAAGCTTTTTCTGGGTCTCTTTTGGCTTCTCTTTAGTCTCTGGAAATTCTGAGCATCATGTACTTTTGAGCAACCACTTTGATGATATCCTCATCCTAATACCAACGTGCTGGGGAGCCACTTCTAAATAAACCCCTCAGTATCCCCAGTCCCCACTCCCAATTCTCTCTCAAATCCACCCCAGCCAAGTTCTTAGCACCAGCATTCAGGATCACCAGTGACCTCCGTGCTGCTAAACCAGTACTCAGCTCCCATCCGACAGCACTTGTCAGCAACATCCTTCCCCTCATGATACATTTTCTTTGTATGGCTTTCAGGATACTGCTCTCTTGGTTTCCCTCCCATACTGACTGCTGCTCTTGCTCCTTTGCTGGTTCTTTGTCTCCCAACTTAATTTTGGAGTGTACAGTGCTCTGCCTTTGGTTTTCTATTCTGTGCACACACTCTCAACTATCTCCCCCTAGTCTTGGGATTTAAACAAAATATATATGCTGGCAATGTCCAAAATATGTATATTGGCTGAGCTGTAGCTCCTAAACTTGGTACTTGCATATCAATGGTCTACTCAGCAAACATCTCAAACTCAACACGTCCAAAACTGAACTTCTTATCTTCACCCACCCCCTACCAAAAATTTGCACCAGCCTTAGTCTTCCCCAACTCTATCTTTACATGTTTCCAGTGAAAACTCCTTAGAAATCAAAATTCTCTCAAGCTCCACATTTTAACTTTAAAATATATCCAGTCCTGGTTATTGTGAGACATTCCAAACAAATAAATTCATGTACAGATAATAAAATATAAAAATTTAACTGTCTAAAGGCACCAGAGAACAACCCAGAGCAGACAGGTTTTGGAGGGCAGTGGACATATGGGAAAAGGAAATGACCCTTGATGAGTTTTCCACTTTTGATGGGTATTATCCAAGGGAAGGCTCAAATGCATATCAGGTGGGGCAGCTGTAAGTTCAACAGCAAATCTTTAGTCTTGTGTTGAAGAACACAATCATGTCTGATAGAGAAAGAGAAGGGAAAGGCTAAAAGGAAGAAAACCATAAAACTGAAGCCCCAAATTCAGGATACTGAATCCCAAATCTCTGATGGACACCAAACCATGCATGAGAAGGGCAGATTCCAGAGGCCCAGGTAGGGTTAAAGGAACTGAACCCCAATTTGATTTGCCACCTACTGCAGGGCAGGCAGTTTACACCTGGAAACTAACCAGTTAAGTGACTGCTTAAAAAAAAAAAAGGCACTCTTCAAAGAAATATAACTGAATCCAGTGTCTCCACAACATAACATTCACAATACAATCCACAGTTACTCAGCATACAAAGAAACAGGAAAATGTGGCCTATTTTTCAAGAGAAAAGACAATCTAGAAAAAAATGTTTCTATATTTCTTAAATGCTCATAATAACCTATTGGAAAATATGAAAAAAATACATTTCCAGAATCTGATTGCATCTTTCCACCTCCTTGTCGTTGCCCTGTTTAAATAAAGTGGAAACACTGCACAGGCCTTCAGATAGACCTATTTCCACCTTCCTCCTCCCCTCCATAGTCTATTCCTAACACAGCACTCAGAGAAATCCTCTCAAAATAAAAGTCTGATCATAGAAGCCTGTGCCTACGACCCTCTGATAGCTACCATCTCATTTAGAGTAAAAGCCAAATCCCTTGAGATGATAAATACAACTGTGTCCATCTCTCTTTCTTTCTTTTTAAATATGTTATTTATTTATTTGAGAGAAAGAGTACAAGCAGGGTGGAGAGGGAGAAGCAGACTCCCTGCTGAGTAGGGAACCTGATGAGAGACTTGATCCCAGGACCCTGGGATCATGACCTAAGCCAAAGGCACAAGTCACAAAGGTTCCCCAACTGTGTCCATCTCTTGAGGCTGCTCTAACAGAATATCACAGACATAGTGGCTTATAAACCATGTTTCTCATGGTTCTGGAGGATGAAAGTCCAAATCAAGGTTCCAGCAGTTTCTATGAAGACCCACTTCCTGGTTCATGGATGACCATCTTCCCACCATTATCCTCACAGGGCAAAAGGGGTGAGGGAGCTCTTTGGGGCCTCTTTTATAAAGGCACCAAAACCATTCATGAGGGCTCCACCCTCACCACCTAGTCACCTCCTAAAGGCCTGCCTTCTAATAATATCACCTTGAGGTTAGAATTCAACATATGGATTTGGAGGGACACACATTCAGCCCATAGCAACAACATTATGTGATCTGGCCCCCATACCTCTTTGACCTCTTCTCTACATCTCTCCCCTCCACTCACTGGGTGCCAGTCACACCAGTCTCCCAGCTATTCAAACACCCAGGCATGTTCCCACCTTAGAAGCTAGTATTCCTTTTGCCTGAACATTCTTCTCCCAGATTTCTGCTTGGTTAACTCTCTCCTCCTTTAGGTCTTTGCTCAGATTTCACCTCCCCACTGACCTCCCCTACCAAATACTGCAACCTGCTTCTACCTCCACACTCCCCACCCAGGAGCCCCCTCAGCCTGCTCTAATCTTTTTTCCATATGACTTATTACCTTCTGACATACTCTGTAATTTTCCTCTTGTTATATTATTTGTTGTGAGTCTTCCCAGCTCTGAGGACAGGAACCTTTGTTTGGTTCAGTAGTATGTTCCAAGAGCCCAGTACAGGGCCTGGTTCATGGCAGGCACTCAATAATGAATGGAATGAATAAATGCATTAAATAGTGCCAGGGAATATTGTATAATTGTGAGGACAAATCATGATCAGGCTACATATGCACACCTATCTTTCTTCCATTGCAACTTTCCATTGTAATGGATAAAGGAGATGTAAAAATTGTAATGGATAAAGGAGATTTTTAAAAATCAATCTTGAAAAACAAGAAAGGTGGACACCTGGGTGGCTCAGTCAATTAAGCATCCAACTCTCGATTTTAGCTCAGGTCATGATCTCAGGGTCATGGGATCAAGCCCTATTTTGGGCTCCATGCTGGGCATGGAGCTTGCTTTGGATTCTCTCTCCCTCTGCCCCTCCTCCCCGTTTGCTCTCTCTCTCTCTCGTTCTCTCTCTCAATTAAAAAAAAATTAAAAAGAAAATAAAAGAAGAAGAAAACAAGAAAAGGAGGCTGCAGCCAATCAGAGAGTTTGTAGAAACTCTGGAAGGTAAGCGGCAGATGGACTGGATTGATTGTTACACAAAGCAGGTCATCACCAAGCATGTATCTAGAACTTCTATGATGAGGCACTGCTCTCCGTGCTGGGGATGGCAGTCCGTGAATGTCCAGCTCTCAAGAAGTGTGGGGAAGGTCGGCAGAAAATCAACAGAGAACAAGCCTCTTGTTTTATACAGATAAGTGCTATAAAGAAAATAACACCTGGTAATTTGATAGAGTACTTAGAAGGTTGGAACCTAGTAACAAAGGGAGTAGGACGTGAGAATTAGAAGGTCTATAAGGACTGGATCCTGTTCAAAACCCTGTAAGCGGGTTGGATTTTATTCTAGCTGCAGTGGGAATGCAGTGGATGAATAAAAGCAAAGAAGTGACATGACTAGATACAGATTTTTTTTTTTTTAAAGACCTCTCTGGTTTCTGAGTATAGCATGTAGGGCACAGGGCAAGAGGGGAGGCAGGGAGATGAGTCGGACACTTACAGTAGTCCAGGTATGAAGGGACCACCAATAAGAATTGCTAATATATTGGATGCTACTGGTGAGGTAATGGGAGGAATCGGTTGTAAATAGTGTCTTGGGCCTGACCTACTGCTGCATGGTGATGCAATTTACCGAGAGGCTCAAACATCCACCAACTTGTCCGCAGGAATGTGGAGGTGCTCCCCCACCAGGTGTTCCCAGGTTCTCATCCATGGGGCTTCTGTAAGAAACATCACGGTAGCATGTGGGTAGCAGGCAATACTCAATTCTGCAGCTAGGATGAAAGAAAAATTACGGGCCAATATCCTTCATGAATATAGATGAAAAGACCTAAATAAATACAAGCCAATCAAATTCAGTGGTAACGTTCAGCTCCCAGTTCCCCGTGTCAGGGGCTTGGAAGTGGCTGCTCCATCCCCAACAAGTAAAAAGCTAAATAGAATGAAAAGTAAACAGCTCCTCTTGAATCCATAAGAGAGCGGAGAACACAAACTTCTCCCAAGGCTGGAGAAACAAGCAAACACAGCGAGTCACAGCTTACCAGAGCCGAGACTCACAAGCAGAAACTACACAGGGAACCAGGGATGGGGAGGAAACCTGAGCTCTAATTGGCAAATTGCTGGAGGCTCAGTGTAGACAAGTCTGAAGTTGAAAATCCCAGTGGGATCCCGTCATAAGGGAGCCCCCAAAATATTGTGAGATTACTTCCAGGAGCTCCACTGTGTTCCCACAGTAAATATCAGAGGCAAAAATAAAGCCTCAGGCTTCCAGCAGGGGGAGTAGAAAAGGAGCCCTACGGACATATATACCAAAGCACTCTGTTCTTCCCTGCCCTCAAGGGAAACCAGTTAACCAGAACTGACTTGGGGGAAGGGAGATACCCAGTTCCACTCTAGCCATGGTGTTCCACTGAAGGGAGAGAAAGAAAACTGAGAAACACTTGTGAAGTTCACAGCCCTGAGGCATAGGCTCACTAGAAAACTGAGACCTGGTCCTGGGACCATAGAAATCTTCCCTTCTTCCTACACCTCACCTCGCATTACTAAAGGTCTATTTACCTAAAGCATTCCTTGTATCCAGCATATCATGTTTGAATATCAATTTAATTATAAGGCAGACTAAATGCAAAAACCACAATCTGAAGAGACAGAGCAAGAATGAGAACCAGACATGGCAGGGATGTTGGAATTACCAAACCTGGAATTTTTTTTTTTTTTAAGATTTTATTTTTCCATTCATGAGAGACACACAGAGGCAGAGACATAGAGGGAGAAGCAGGCTCCTCACAGGGAGCCCAGTGTGGGACTCGATGCCTGGACCTGGGATCACACCCTGAGCCGAAGGCAGATGCTCAACCACTGAGCCACCCAAGCGTCCCCCAAACAATTTAAAACAACTATGATAAACATGCTAAGGGCTCTAATGGATAAAGTAGCATGCAAGAGCAGATGGGCAATCTAAGCAGAGAGTTGGAAATCCTAAAAAGAACCAAAAAAGAAATACTAGAGATCGAAAACACGATCTCTAGGAGATCTAAGAGAAATGAAGAGCACCTTTGTTGGACTTAGTAGTAGACCGGCCACGGCTGAGGAAAGAATCTCTGAGCTAGATGAGAGAGCAATAGAATCCTCAGAAACTGAAAAGCAAAAAGAACTAAGACAATATCCAAAAACACTGGGACAACTACAAAAAATGTAACATATGCATAATGGGAATACTAAAAGAAAGAAAGAGAGGAAGGAAGAGAAGAAATATTTGAAAGAATAACAACTGAGAATTTCCCCCCAAATAATGTCAGACACCAAACCACAGATAGAGAAGGTGCAGAGACAATCAAATAGAGTAAATATCCAAAAAACCTACACCTGGGCATATTTTCTTCAAACTACAGAAAATCAAAGATGACAAAATCTGAAAGAAGCCAGAAAGGGGGAAAACAGCTCACCTAAAGAGGAACAAAGGTAAGGAATATATCTGACTCCCTCTCAGAACCATGGGACCAAGAAGAAAGTGGAGTGGAATATTTAGTGTGAGAGAAAAAACCGCCAATATACAATATACAATATTCAGTGCCCTGTGAAATTATCCTTCAAACGGGAGGGAGAAATAAGACTTTTCAGACAAAAATCGAGGGAATTCTTTTATAGTAGTTCTGCCTTGCAAGAAATATTAAAAGAAGTTGTTGAGAAAAAAATGGGGAAAAATAGATCCAAAACTGAGTTCTAAGTAAAAGAAAGGAAGGGCATTAAAGAAGAGGGAAGTGAAAGTAAAATAAAAACTGTCAAAAAAAAAAAAAAAAACTGTCATTTAAAAAAAAAAAAAAAACTGTCATTTTTCTTAATTGATCTAACAGATAACAGTTTGTTCAAAATAATAATAGCCACAATTGATCCAATCATGTTTGGTTTTGTGTATAACATGTATATACGTATCCTATATTAGTATATACATGTAAACTAGTATACATTTACATATAAGTGAAATGAATAACAACAATGATACAAAGGATGGGAGGGAGGAGACTTATTTCATTACTCATTACCTCAGACAACCCATGAAGTAACAAACTGTTATTTGAAAGTAGATTTGGATACATTGTAAGTACATATTGCAAACTCTAGGGCAACCACTAAAAAATGTAAAGAGATAAGTATACCCAAAAATGGAATCATATGCTCAATTCAAACAACAAAAGACAGGGAAAAAAGAGTGGAAGACAAAATAGGAACAAAACACAATGGTGGTAAATGGAGTCTAGAAACCACTAGTATCTAATGGTAGATAATAATCTATATCAAATTCAATGATAGATAAAAAGGTAATGCATCACTATTAAGTTGCATTCTAAGAAGAGAAAGTTGTTTAACATTCTAAATTCAATCAAAATAATGTACCACATTATCAAATTATGCAATCATCTGAATAGATGCAGAAAAAGCATTTAATAAAATTCAACACCCATTCATGGGTGTTGAGTAGTAGGGAACCTCTTTAAACTGAGAAAGAGTGCCAAAAAAAGAACAAATATCATAATTTAGTGGTGAAATATTGAAATCTTTCACCACTTTGAGATTAGGAATGAGACAAGATTGTCCACTATTATCTTTATTCAACATTGTACTAGAGGTCTTGGCTAGTGCAATAAAGCAAGGAAAAAATTTTAAGGATAAAGAACATAAAAAACTGCCATTAGTCACAGACAACATGTTTGAATATTAGCAATTGAAAAGATTTTCAACTAAGTGAATTCAAGGTTACTGGACATAAGGCCAATATACAGAAATCTATTGTACCAGCCACATACACATGGAAAATTAAATTCAAAAATGATATAATTTACAATGGTATCAGAAAATAAAATATCCAGGAACAAATCTAACAAAAGATGTTGCAAAATCTATACACACAACAAAATGCAAAACAGTGTCAATGGAAATTTTAAAAGACCTAAGGGAGGGAGGGACAGAAGGAAGGACGGAAGGACACATTCATGAATTTGAATAGTCAATGTTATAGATATTTTCAAACTGAGTTACAGATTCAATACAATCCCAATAAAAATTCAGAATTTTTTTTAATGTGTGTGTCTAAACTGACAAGTTGATTCTCAAGTTTATGGGGAAATGATAAAAGCCAAGAACAACCCAGACAATTTTAAAGAAACACAAAGCTAGAGGACTTACACAACCAGATGTCAAGATTTATACAAAGCTACAGTAACAAAGGCAGTGTGGTATTGGTGCATGTATAAGCAAACAGAGCAGTGGAGTGGAAAACAGGATCCAGAAAGACCTATGCATATACAGTCACTATATTCATAACAAAGGAAACACATTCATGCAATAAGAAAAGATGGCCCTTGGGGATCCCTGGGTGGCTCAGTGGTTTGGCACCTGCCTTCGGCCCAAGGCGTGAACCTGGAGTCCTGGGATTGAGTCCCACATCGGGCTCCCTGCATGGAGCCTGCTTCTCCCTCTGCCTATATTTCTGCCTCTCTGTCTGTCTCTCTCTCTGTGTCATGAATAAAAAAAAAAAAAGAAAGAAAGAAGAAAAAGAAAGAAGAAAGAAAGAAAGAAAGAAAGAAAGAAAGAAAGAAAGAAAGAAAGAAGAAAAGAAAAGAAAAGATGGCCCTTTCAATAAATGAAACTGAGTCAGTTGGATATCCATGCAGGAAAAATGAATCCTAGCCATTAACAAAAATGAATTCCAGATTAATTGGAGATCAGCTTGCGAAAGCAAAAACAAAAAAGCTTTTAGAGAAAAACACAGGAGAATTCTCTTCACTGCTGCAAAGTAGGCAGAGGTTTCTTAAGCATAGCATTAAAAGCACTAACCATGAAAGGAAAAAATTAGATTTTATTTATTTATTTGAGAGAGTGAGAGAGGGTTCAAGCAGGGGGAGTGGAAGAAACTCGCAAACAGACTCTGCCCTGAGCACAGAGCCAGACACGCGGCTCAGTCTCATGACCCTGAGATCATGACCTGAACCAAAATTAAGAGTCAGACTCTTAGCCAACTGAGCCACCCAGGCAACCCCCACCAAAATTAATTTTTTTTAATTTAAAGAGAAAAATTTTTAACTTAAAAAATTGTTAGAAAAAATTAATTGTTACTACAAATTAAGAATTTCTGATCATCAAAAACAAAAACCACCATTGAGAGTATAAAAAAGACAAGCCGTGAGGAGTGGCAAGGGAGGCATCTCCAAAATACGTAAAGAATCCCTATGAATCAATAAGATTGTGTGACACTCAAGATACTTGAGCAGATGCTTCACAAAAGAGGCTACCAAATGGCCTAAAGCATATGGCAATTTCCCAAAATCATTAGTCATTAGAGAAACACAGAGTAAAACCACAATGAACACTAACACATACCCACCAGCATGACTACCATTTAAAAGACTGGTCCTACTAAGTGCTGGTGAGGATGTTGAACTGACCTCTCATAAACTGCTAGTGGGAACGCAGGAGTGTCAGCTATGGCTGAACATATTCTGTGACTCAAATCTCTTCCTGGTTAATGGATATGTACACAATATGTTCTTTAGAACGTGTAAGACTGTTAGAGCAGTGCTATAAAAGTTGATGGAATTATTAAGTAAGTTGTAGTATATTTATGTAATGGAATAATATTTAGAAGTGCAAATGAACAACTGATTGCTATACACAACGTGGATTTCACAAAGTAGAATACTGATTGAAAGAAATTGACACAAAAAGGTACATACCAAAGGGTTGGTTCCATTATGATAGAGTTCAAATTTAGAAGTCAAAATAGTGGTTACCTTTTGTTTGATAATACATGGGAGTACAAAGGGAGTTGAGGGAGCTGGTCATTTTCTTTTACTTTTTTTTTTAAGATTTTATTTATTTATTCATGAGAGACACAGAGACAGAGGCAGAGACACAGACAGAGGGAGAAGCAGGCTCCCCACAGGGAGTCCAATGTGGGACTCAATCCCCAGACCTGGGGTCATACCCTGAGCCAAAGGTAAATACTCAACCACTAAGCCATCCAAGCATCCCCATTTTATTTTTCTTTTGGTTGGTTATATGGCTACGTGCCCTTTGTGAATGTTTTGTCAATTTTACACTTATGATTTGTGCCCCTTTTTATACTTGTATAAAAAGCTTACTTAAAAATGAATATTATGAGGCACCTGGATGGCTCTGTTGGTTAAGTGTCTGCCTTCAGCTCAGGTCATGATCCTGGGATCCCATGATCCTGGGATCCTGGGTCCCATCAGGGGGAGCCTGCTTCTCCCTCTCCCTCTGCCTGCCACTCCCCCTGCTTATGCGCTCTCTCTGTCAAATAAATAATTTTTTTAAAAAAAGAATATTAAACCCATAACAAAATAGCTAATCCATCTGAGGAAAGGAAATACTAGAGAAATAAAGTTCTTAGAAATTAAAAATATTATTGAAGAAAACGTTCAGTAGACCACCTGAACAATAGAACGGGCATGGTTAAAACCCAACCTGATATTCTTTAATGAGAATCAGCAAACCTTCTCTGTAAAGAGCCAGAGAGTTAATATTTGAGGCACCGTGAGCCATACTGTCTCCACCACAGCTGTGTGGCTGCCACTATAGCCCAAAGCCACAGACAATATGTGAATGAATGAGCAGAGCTGCACTTCAATGAAACTTTATTTCTGAACACTATAATTTGAATATAATCTTCAAGTGCCTTGAAATACTATTATTCTTTTCCTCCACCATTTAAAAATGTAAATTAACTCACAAGTCACACAAAAACAGGTAGTGGACCAGAACTGCCATGTTGGCTGTAGTTTGCCAATCCTTGGTCTAGAAGGTCAGCCAAGGAAACGTCATATAATTTAGAGCCGACACAAATGGAATTTTTGAAAAGGTGAAAAAAACAAGTATGATAAGCCCAGAAGGTAAAATATTAGTTTTATTAGACTTCCAGAAGCAGAGAAAACAAACAAACAAACACAAAAGAAGATTTAATATTCCAACAACCAGGGCCCACCGAGTGCCCAGAGGGATGAACAAAAGAAGGTCCATATTTAGGGTGCAATTTCAGACCTCCAAAGTTAAAGAGAAAATTCAAAACTGTTCCAGAGAGAACAAAACACTTTACCCAGATAGGCATCAGAGTCAGATTACTCTCAGACTTCTCTACAGACATACTGATTGGTGGAAGACGATGGAACTATACCTCAAATTCCTGTGGGAAAGTGCTTTTGATCTAGAAAGCTATACATGGCCAAACCCAGAGTGAAAAGGAGAAGCAAACAAAGGTACCTCTGGACACCCAAGGAGTCAACAACGTATCCTACGTAAAATGAAGTTCTCCAAAAAGTTTCCTGGAAATCAGGATAGGCATGTTTCTCAGGTATGCTGCTGTAACCAAAATGTGGGGCTGCAGACACCATTAGTTGCTTGTTCCTACAACCATATCTCCTCACCCCTTTTGCTAACCGACCCCAGTTTTCTTCAACACAAGATGCCAATGTGCTTCAGACAGGCAGCTCGGATTAAATAGTATCTGAACCATTCAGAGTAAATACATTCTCTTTGCCACTGATCAGTGAGGGAGGGGTATATGATGAAGTTCTGGCCTGTGAGATTTAGGGGAAACTTCTAGAAAGCTTCAGAGCAAGCTCTTCCTTGCTGATGAAGGGGAACAGACAGGAGAAGACAACTCCTCATCTGCTGCTCACATCCCCATGTCTGCCCAGGGAGCTGGGCACCAGGCACCGATCTCTAACATCAGGGAACAAGCCTGAGAACAATAGGCAACATGAGGATTATGACAGAACGGAAAAATAGAAAGCACCTGGGCCTCTGATAATATCTGAGCTGCTTAATTAACCCAGCCTGAACCAGTCTACCTCCAGAATTCTTGGTGCATGAGGTAATAAATACTCTTTTGTCTAAGTCACCCCTAGCTGGAGTTATTTCCAACCAACTGACCTCCAATTGATGTAAGTAATGAAAAAAAGACTGGACACCATTTACCTATCTACATATTTGTAAAACCATGCCTCTGGGGCCTAGGCAGGCCACCCATGAAAGGACCACGGAAATGCCACTGGAGCTGCCGAGGAGAATGGGCTGTAGGTTTGGGGCCCCTTTGGGCTAGACAGGCAAAATCTGGGAGTAAATATGATTGAACTCCATTAAGGAAAAATATCATGATAAGATTGGGATAGACTTGGACACCACATCCCACAACATTGGAGTGGCAAAAGCATAAATGTGACGCCCTACATTAGTGGCCTGAGCTCTCAGGAGACTGTTTAGCTGAGTCACTAGGACTCAGGACTTATGACTGTTGCCATCCATCCAGGACTTAGAAGGGCAACAAGCTTCCCTGCCCACTGTTCTATAAGCACCTGGTTAACATCATCTCCAATATAGGAGTTGTGCATTATTAAATTCTGCAGAACTGGAATAAGGTGGGTGAGTGCCAGGCTGTTGTCCTTAGACCACTAACTACTTTGCACCATTCAGGATCCAGTGTGTGTAGAGACAAAGGGACCAAGCTCAAAGCCATTTCCTCAAGGGCCTTCTAGTGAACCCTGAAGCCATTAGAAGCATTTTCTTGGACAGATGAGCTTTGATTTTCCAGTGACGCCCCTGGAGGACTGGCCAAAAGGCATGTCTCACCCATGGCCATGAAGTCATTTTATGTTTGTACACCTACCAGTGCAGTGATTCTCAACCCCGGAGGCACAGTAGAATCAGATGAAATATTTTATTAATTAAGTGGGGCCCGGGCAAAGCTCAGGTGATACTGACATGTTTCACAAGAGAGAATCCCTTTGCTAGGAAATGGGTTGTGTGAATTAAGTGCGTGGGCCCCGGTACGCTGAGATTGATGTCACTGGGAGAGCTGGGTCCTTTAGAATTGCCATAGTTGTTTGGGTGGGAGTGAAGATCAGATCTTAGGTCTATTTGGTTGCAAAGCCGATGGGCTCGACAGATAGGATACACTTCTTCCCTGTGTCCTCAAACTGTCTCTATTTTGTTATTTCTGTCACTGGTATTTTATTTGGGTTTGTATATAACCCAAAAAGTCAAGCGTAGCTGAGAAATAAAAGCAGTCCTCATGTCAGGAACAAGATATTTTTTCATATTTCATTTGCGAGTTGGTGCTTTGTTGTATATAAACAGTCAGCAAATGGAGGACTGCCCTTTCGATTTTAATTGTTTGTTGCTACTCTTCCTGCTCCCCTCAACTTGACCATGGAGCAGGCCTCCCACGCTGCCTGTGTCCTTCATTGCTTATGATTCGGTTCACACACAGGGCGGTGCATTGGGGCTGGCTTGTACCAGCTCATGGGAGCTAATTGTCTGTGTCTCTTCCCAACTCTGCATTCAGTGATATGACATTGGGAGCCTGAAATTGGCCATGGTGGCAGTATTTGCACCATGAAAGTCAGCAAATGCTACAAATCAGGGCTTTTCCCCCCAGAGAGCCAGTTATTCAACATTCCCCAGCAGAGCACTGAGTTCACATCTTCATACATAAAACAAATGAAAAAGATACTTGATGGTGAAGAATTGACTGTGTGTATTTATCTTTCTTGTCTCCTGTCACCCCTTATAAATCACAGTAAACAGCAACCAAGAAAAGGTGTAAGTCAATGACAGAACAAGAGGCAGACCACGGGCCAGAATGGTGCATGGGATACCTCTCCAGCACTACTTGAAGGCCTCTTGTCCTGGCCACCATGGCACCACCCAGAGCAGGGAGGGCTTTGGCCAACTTCCAGGAGGCAGCACCTGACAAGGTCTTGCCTCCTGCCCCAGTCTTCCCTGAGGCATGGGGTAGAGCAGGCGCTCCTGGGCTCCTGGGCAACCTGGATGTGTGGGGTGTTCAAGTTTCATGAGGCAAAACTTTGACTAATGAGATAGGGACATTGAACCTCACACAGTGTGGTCCCGCAAGATCAGTCTGCTGTACTTAATGGGCCAGCACCTCCTCATATGGGTTGTCCCTCCTCCCTGGATCCCTCCCCTATATCTGGAGTTACACTTCCTAGTAAGGTGGTAGCTCATTAGCCTTTCCCTCTGCTTAGCCCGGACTATGACAGAACTTCTGGAGGCTGTTGAATAGATAGATGGTCAGGAGGTGGATGCTGAGACCCCACAGACAGAGCTGTAGTAGAGAGCACAGCATAGGGGTTGGAACCCTGTGGGTGAGGACTGGTCCACCCCCAAGGACCCTGGATGCCCAAGAATAAGAAACACTGTGCCTCCCATCCAAGTGCTAGCTGAGGGCACCTGGGTGGCTCAGTCAGTCAAGCATCAGCCTTGGGCTCAGGTCATAATCCCTGATCCCTGATGGAGACTTGCAACAGGCTCCCTGCTCAGCAGGGAGTCTACTTCTCCCTCTGCCCCTCACCTCACCTCACATTCATTCTCTCTCTCTCTCACTCTGTTTCGCAAAATTAAATAAATCTTTAAAAAGGAAAAAAAAAAAAACACTGTCTGATGGAAGGTGGGACAGAGAAGTAGACCAAAGAGGGTGGTGGAGGTGGGGGGAATTTAGTGCAGTCTGTAGCTTTGACCAAGGGTCACCACTCTACTCCAGGCAACTCAACGATAAACATGTGGTCAAATGAGACCAGGAAGAGTTAAACCGTGGTACACAGGGACGTTCAACAAAACAGCTAGCCAGGACTCTTCCAAAGGTCACTATCAGAGGGGAAAAATCTAGATTTAGGGAACCTGAAAAGAAATGACAGTACAATGTATACAACTGTATTGGACCCTGGTTCAGAAAATGAAAGACAGGGATCCCTGGGTGGCTCAGTGGTTTAGCACCTGCCTTCGGCCCAGGGTGTAATCCTGGAGTCCCGGGATCAAATCCCACATCGGGCTCCCTGCAGGGAGCCTGCTTCTCCCTCTGCCTGTGTCTCTGCCTCTCTCTCTCTCTGTGTGTCTATGAATAAATAAATAAAAATCTTTAAAAAAAATAAAAAATAAATTAAAAAGGCTACATATCTACATAAATACATAAATTCACACAAATACATAAATACATCATCAATACTTTTTTAAAAAAGATTTATTTAGAGAGGGAGTGTGTACACAAGACTAAGGATATGGGGTGCAGAGGCAGAGAGAGAGAGAGTCTCAAGCAAGCTCCATGCTGAGCGAGGAGCTCGACACGGGACTTGTCATGAACTGAGCCAAAATCAATACTTGAACATTTAACATTTAACCGATTTAGTCACCCAGGTTGCCCCATTTTCAATGCTTTTTAAAATACTATCTTATTTTTTGTTTTCCTTCTCCTCTGACTTACTTTTCTCCCTCTCCTTTCCTTCCCACCTCCCTCTAGCACAAATATAAGTAACTTATGTTAGCAATCTACAATAAAGCCTTTCTTAATTCTCCGTGCTCATAAAATCATATACAGACACAAAAATGCACATATAAGTACACATTTGCATATATACACATGTGAGGGGTTTTACATTTTATTTCACATGCATTGTGTTATTTTCCTCTTAAATACTCTTGTGGGTTTAAATGATATTACATCGCTACTTTAATCTGAAATTCCCTTACCACCCATAACCTTAAGGCTCTTTTCCTGTTTGCTGGTCTTTCTGATTTACACTCTCATGAACGCCCTGTTCACTTCTCTGTTGGATTGCTTCTAACAGCTTTTTATTGTCAATTTGTAAGAGCTCTTTGTATGTAATAGAAATAAGCTTTGTCATCTCTATTGAATTTTTTTTCAAAACTATTTGTTGACTTTGTTTATAATATCATTCACCATACAGAGGTTTTTAATTTTTATAGAATCAGATATGTCTATTTTTTTCTTTTAAAGCTTTTCAATTGTCAGTCTGGTAAAGAAAGTCTCCCCACTCCTAAATTATGCACAGAGTTTGCTAGGTTTTGCTTCTTGTATTTATTCCATTATTATCCCATAATACAGCCATAATTTGTTATCAAATAGAACATAAGATAGAGATTCGCTTTTATTTTCTTCTAGATGTTGGGTGAATTGTGCCAGCAAGATTTATTAAATAATCTTGTCCTTTCCCAGGAACAAAACCACCGTTTTTGTCATATATGAGTTCTCTTCTGGCTCTAATTTCAGATTCACTATTCTGATACACTGATCTATTTGCCTGTTCTGAAACAAATATTATATTGATTTCACCACAGGACCTTTATTGAATGGTCTTCCACCAGATAAGACAAATTTCCCCTCATTAAGCCTCTCTTTCTTTACCTATTCTTGACTACTCTCTAGGATTTATTCATTCATAGGATTCTTTTTATTTTTATCCTTATAAAAATTCCAATGGCATTTTTTTTACAGAAATAGAAAGCAATCTTAAAGTCATTTGAAGCCACAAAAGACCCTGAATAGCCAAAGAAATCCTAAGAAAGAACAAAGCTGGAAGCATCACACCTCCTGTTTTCAAACTTCATTACAAAGCTATAGTAATCAAATCAGTATGGTATTGGCATAAAACACGGCAATGGAACAGAATCGAGAGCCCCAAAATAAACCCTCACATATATGGCCAACTAATATTTGACAAGGGAGCCAAGACTATTCAATGGAGGAAAGATAGTCTCTTCAATAAATGGTGCTGAGAAAAGTAGACATTCAAACATTAAAAAATGAAACTGAACCCCTATCTTATACCACTTACAAAAATTAACTTGAAATGGATTAAAGACTTAAATGTACGACCATAAAACGCCTGGAAGAAAATACAAGGAAAAAAGCTCCTTGACACTGGTTTTGGCAAAGATTTTATAGATATGCCCCTAAAAGCACTAGCACCAAAAATAAACAAGTGGGATTACATCAAACTAAAAAGCTTCTGCACAGCAAAGAAACCATCAACAAAATGAAAAGGCAATCTACACAATGGGAGAGAATATTTGCAATACATCTGATAAGAAGTTTGTATCCAAAATATATAAGGAATTTATATAACTCAACAGCAGAAACAAAACAAAACAAATAATCCAACTTAAAAACGGGCAGAGGACCTGATAGACATTTCCAAAGGTGATATTCAAATGACCAGCAGATACATGAACAGGTGCTCAATATTCCTAATCACTGGGGCCACCTGTGCGGCTCAGTCGCTGAAGTGTCTGCCTTCAGCCCAGGTCATGATCTCAGTGTCCTGGGATCAAGTCCCACATGGAGCTCCCTGCTCAGTGTGAGTCTGCTTCTCTCTTTCCCTCTGCCGCCCCCCCACCCACTGCTTGTGCACTCTCTCTCTCTCTCAAATAAATAAATAAAATATTTTAAAAATATATTGCTAATCATTGGGAAAACGCAAACTAAATCCACAATGAGCTACTACCTCACACCTGTTAGAACAGCTATTACAAAAGAGACAAGAGATAACAAGTACTTGCAAGGACGTGGACCAAAGGGAATCCTCGTACACTGTAAGTAAGAATATGAATTGATATAGACATTATGGAAAACTATATAGAGGTTCCTCAAAAAAATTTTTTTAAAACAGAACTACCTTATGATCCAGCAAGCCCACTGCTGGATATTTATCTGAAGGGAATGAAATCACTGTCTCAAAGAGATACCTGCCCCTCCATGTTCATTACAGCATTATTTACAATAACCAAGATATGGAAAGAGCCTAAATATTCAATGATAGATGAACGGATAAAGAAAATGTGCTACACACATACATACAGCTTTCCTTTAGGTTGTATCCGCTTAGTATTGCTTTACTAACCCATTACTTTCAACTGTTTTTTGCCATTTATCTTTAAATATGTATACATTGTATTTAGCTGGCTTTGTTGGTTTTCTCATTTTTTAAAATTCCCATACAATTAACATACAGCATTGTATTAGTTTCAAGTATACAATACAGTGATTCAACAATTCTATACATTCCTCAGTGCTCATCATGACAAGTGTACTCTTGAGACCCTTTGTCTCTTTCACCCATCCCCCACCCACAGCTCCCCTCTGGCGAACACCAATTTGTTCTCTGTATTTAAGAGTCTGTTTTTTGTCTTTTTTTTCTTTGTGTCTTCTTTTGTTTCTTAAATTCCACACATGAGTAAAATCCTATGGTATTTGTCTTTCTCTGACTGACTTATTTCCCTCAACATTATACTCTCTAGTTCTATTCATGTTGTTGCAAACAAGCAAGATTTCATTCTTTTTTATGGCTAACTTATATTCCAATATATATATATATATATATATATATATATATATATATATATATAATGTAATATAATATGTAACATATATTATATATTATATTATATATATTATTATATTATAATATTACATATTATATATTATATAATATATATGATGTTATAATTATATTATAATTATTATAATATGTAATATTATATTATATATAATATGCAATATATATATATATATATATATATATATATATATTACATATCTTTATCCTAGCTGGCTTTGGTTTTAAACACCTAATATAACAACCTCTATCTTTAGTGGTTGAATTTAGTTCATTCTCACTTACTATAATGACTGATATACTTGATTTTATTCCTTCTGTCTTCATTATTTAAAGTGTTCTATCCTCTTGTACATTTTTCCTATTTTTGCATGTATTATCAAGTTGCTAGTCATTCCATTTTTCCTCTTAAAATTGTTTCAGTTTTTTAATTTGTCATAGTCAACTTGGTCTGCTATAACAAAATACCATGAACTGGGTGGCTTATAAACAACAGAAATTTATTTCTCTCAATTCTGAAGGCTGGAAAGTCCAAGGTCAAAGTGCCAGCACTTCAGTGTCTGGTGAGAGCCTGCTTCCAGGTTTATAGATAGCTGTCTTCTCACTGTGTCCTCACACGGCAGATAGGGCAACCTAGGTCTTTAGAGTCACTTTTATCAAGGCACTAATCTCAATTCTGAGGCTTAATCTTCATGACTTAATCACCTCTCAAAGGCCCCACCTCATAATATCATCATCTTGGGGATTAGGATTTCTACATATGAATTTTGAAGGGATACAGACATTCAATCTATAGCATTATTATAAAATGAAACACATACCAAAAACTATATAAAATAATTTTATGACAATGAGTTATTATAAAGTGAACACCTTGTAACCACCATCTCTGTCAAAAACTCTCCCACCAGCCTCTCTAAAAGGCCTGTTTCTTTTAACATAAAGGACCAGACACTGGGTAGTAGAGGTGAATGTTGCTATTGAACTAGATTGGTGTTATGGGATGAATTGTGTTCCCCACAAAATTCATATGTTGAAGTCCAATCCCCAGTACCTCAAAATGTAACTGTATTTGGAGACAGGGTCCTTAACAGGATGATTACATTAAAATGAGGTCATTAGTATTCATCCTAATTCAATACGGCCAGGGTCCTTTTAAGAAGAAGAGACTAGGATACAAACAGAAGAAAGATCACGTGAAGACATGAGGAGAAGGCAACCATCCACAGGCCAAGGAGAGAGGCTTCAGAAGGAACAAACACCTTGATCTCAGAATTCTAGTCTCCAGAACTGTGAGAAAATAAATTTCTTTTGTTTAAGCCACCCAGACTCTGGCCCTTTGTTGTGGTAGCCCTCGTAGACCAATACAGTTGGCCATTATATCTAAAATTTTTCAGAAGACAGAGCTAGAAAATAAGCAAATACACACATTTCTATCTCCCTCTTCCTCACTGAAATCCCTGGTTTTCAAAGTCATAGGGGAAGATGGAATTAGAATGCCCTATAATTAATTATTTGCTTTATCCTGTATTATACATACAATGGCACCAGAATAATAATAATATTATTAGGCTTACTAAAAATATTAAGTATTTTTATATCCTTTCCCATTCTCCCCTATCATTGGTAGTTTGACTGCCTTGTCAGATATGACCATTATGCACTGGTTGTGTTCTATCTTTCCCCTCAGTGAGACTTTATCCTGTGGGTAATTATATTTAATGCTTATTTGGTGATCCTCCCATTATTTGGGGTGTCTGAAGCTTGCTCCCGACTAGGTTCTCGGATAGGGTTCATGGGATCAATAGTACAATTTTTTCATGATCCTGGTGCTTGAAAGTTAGTTTTGCTGGATATAAAATCCTTGGCTCACATACTCTCCTTCGGTTGCAGGTGCCATCTGCTTCATGGGCATACCCTTCTTGAAGGTGTCAGTAGGACACCTTCATTCATAGTCAAGAGGTAGTGTTCTGCTCTTTATTCTCCTTTATTTTTCAATAATAATTTTGTATGGGATTGGGCCTTAATACTTTTCTATTGTATTTTTTTATGGGAAATTACTTCTGAACTTTGAGTTGTCCAGGAGAATCCATTTGAACATTCTCCTTTCCTTATGGGTGGTCCCTTTGAGTGGTACAGTAATGGTGGAGCTATAGAGAAGGAAATACAATCCTGGTACCAGACTTGGCTCTTCAGTGAAAAACATTTGCATTATCATGTTAATCTAAATGCTGTTTACAGATTTCAATCCTATAAAGGTTATTTGTGTAAAATATTGGCATTCTTTGCAAAACAAAAGTAAATATACAACTCTGAGAAGTTGGAAAATAGAAGGAAGCAGGACCAGTGGGAGATGGGGTAACCATCTCGTCCCACAAAGAAGGAAGTGGACAGCACTGTTTCTAGCTGATAGAACATGAAATAGAGTTATGTCATGTTATATGTGTGTGTGTTTTTGTATATATATATATATTTAACAGTCCTCTTGAGGTATAATTTACATACCATAAAATTCGTTCTTTAAGTGCATAGTTCAATGACTATTAGTAAATTGACAGATCTGTGCAACATTTCTCTCAGCTCAGGAAAAGCCTTCATGCCCATTTGCAGTTGCTTCCCATTCCCACCCTCCAGCTTCTAGAAACTACTGATATTCCTGTCTCTATTTGTTTGTCTTTTCTGGACATTTTGCATATGTGGAATTATACAGTATGTGTTCTTTTACATCTGGCTTCTTTCACATCATGTTTTCAAGGCTCATCCATGTTGTAGTGTGTGTCAGTACTTCCTTTTTGTTGGTGAATAATATTTTAGTCTGGTTGTAGCACACTTTATCCATTCATAAATGAATATACATACGGGTCATTTCCACTTTTTTGTGATTATAGATAGAACTGCTGTAAACATTCTCGTGCAGGTCTTTGTGTGGATATACGTGTTTGTTCCTCTTGGTCATTTATGTTTAACTTTTCAAGAACGTAACAAACTATAGATAAATAAGTATATGTGTATAGGTACAAACTATAAAGAAAAATAAAAATGATATAATTATGGGAGGAAGAACCATAAAGTTACCAAACAATGAGTTCATGGTTAAAGGGGTTGCCAGTCAAGAGCAGGACTGGGGTGCGGGTGGCAAGGCAAGGGTCCCACCATTAATCCCTCTGTGTAGCTTTATTTTCTAACTTTGTGCATGTATTACTTTGATTTGAATTTTCTTAAGTAAAAAATAAACAAATAAGTGCACATAGACCAGGATGGAAGCCATGAGAACTGTGTAGAAACAAGACAATGGATTGCGGTGCTCGTGCTGGAGATGAGGAGAGAAGGAGATAAATTCTAGTGGTTTCCAGGGGAAACATTTGAAAAAATTAGAGATTGTTGAATGTCAACCCATGCCAGTGGTGTTGGAATCACACACAGTCATTGTAATCATTCATAGTCAAGAGGTAGTGTCAACATTGAGAAACCTCTATGCTGAAGATTTAACTTTCTAATGGCCTGAGTTAACTAGAATTTTCCAGAATGAGACCACTTCTCTGTCTGGTATCATATAATATAAAATGACAGACTTTTCAGTAGACTTCCTTTGTGTGCTTTTTAATCACTGCATCTTTTAGATATTTTCAACCTAAGGATGCGTATTCAGGTAAGAATAATTCAGATATGGGATCTATTTTTCCTCGTACCAAAGAGCGTAGGGGTGAGCAGTTTCCAGGCCTCCAAGACCAGACCCTGGCAATCCTCTTGGCTTTATCCAAAGAGTCTTAAGATGCCTGCAGCAGCTCCAGAGTTCACATCCTCACATGACAACATTCAAAAACAAAAAGGAGGTGAGCGCTTCCTCTAATGTGTCTATCTCTCTTATCAGAGGAAAGTCTTTTCCTGAAGCCCCTAGCAGACCCTCATTTATCTCTCATTGGCTAGCATGGGTCACATGCCCGTGCCTGAACTGTGGAGGATGAGCTAGCATCTGTGGATGGGCAGATGTAGTAGTTTGCACCATAACAAAATGGCATAGCCTGGGTGGCTTAAGCAACTGAAATTTATTTTCTCATGGTTCCGAAGGCTGGAAGTCCAAGACCAAGGTGCCAGCAGAGTTGATTTCTGGTGAGAGTTCCCTTCCTGGCTTTCAGATGGCTGTCTTCCCACTGTGTCCTCACACAGCCTTTTCTCTGTGCATATGCACTCTGGTCTCTTCTTATAAAGACACCACCTAAATCGGATTCAGGCCCCACCCTTTTGATTTCATTTAGCCTTAATTCCCTTTATAAAGGCTCCATCTCCAAATACAATCATATTGGGGGTTAGGGCTTCAACATCTGACCAGGGGTGGGGGAGACACAATTCAGTCCATAACCACAGACAACCAGGATCAACTGCCCACAATAACCAGATTATGGAAGATGATTCTGGCTACGGTTCCTCTCTGAAATAGTCTTTATGTACACACACATTCGTGCTTTTCTTTGTTTTCATTTTATAACAATAAAGATCTTGGTTCAACAGATTTCCTGGAGAGCCAGGGGCAGGGAGTGCTCCCAGCTTTCATCACCAGACCTGTGAACTCTTCCCACTGTCTTCTCTATCCCAGAAACCATCCTCTGCCTATCACTTAACACGGCTCACAAGGGTCTTGACTTTTAAGCAATGCGACATCAGTGTGTATTTAAATGCCATCCATTACCATCAAACAGTGACATTTACTTCATTTGTAATTCAGAAAAAGAAAACACATCTCCGAATACAGCAAAGAGACACTCATATCAAAGATAATGGACCTAAACAATTGTCGTCCCTTGTATTTCAAGTTTGGAGAACAGAGCTAATAAAAGATTAAAGAGAAGGCCCAGGAGCTGTAGGAACAAGTTGGAGCAATCACTTGTCACTCGAGGTTAGCACAGAAGTTATTTTAACAAGATATTACTTGCAGAATTTCCACCATAAATCTTTTATTAAGTCCAAGAATCTCAGTCAAGACATTTTCCATGCAGGATTGTCAGAAATAATGCTCCTTCATCCCTTCCTTTAAAATCCGAGGATGAGAGAAGCTAAGTGCTGAACCGGCTGACCTTCACATAAACCTAATATTATTATTGATTTTTTCTCTACTCAAAGAGGCAAAATATATTTTTTGGAAGCGCCCATTAACGAGCATGTTTGGATAAGCCTGGACAAAGCCAATGAGTATTTATTTTGCACTCCTATTTGCTTGGAGCAGAAGCCCCCAGTTGGGTGTAATAAGCCTCGACACATTTTGATTGCTCTGCATCACCCCTGGGCACGATAAAGAAAGGGCAGCAGAGACAGCCTAGTCAGAGGGTGAAAAATACTGAAGAATTCCAGCAACCTTAGCAGGCCCTGCTGACCTTCCCAATTAGGCAGGATTGTTTATTCTTAGAGATTTCAGGAAAGAAGCCCTTACTCCTGCTCAGTAGCCCCACTCTGGCATTTCATCTAACATTTCCTCCCCCTAACACCTAGTAATCTGGGCCTGTCCACTGCAAATGTCTAGAATGCTTTTTTTTAATTGCATGAGATGTCCCGCTGCTGTAGCACCATTTGTTGAAAAGACTATCTTTTCTTCATTCTTTTGCCTTTGATCCTTCTTCAAAGATCAGTTGACTACTCCTGTGGGTCTATTTCTCTCTCCATTCTGTTCCATTGATTCATTTGTTTATTCTTTCCCCAATATCACACTGTCCATAGCTTTATAGTAAGTCTTGAAGTCAAGTAGTGTCAGTCTTCCAACTTTGTTCTTCTCCTTCAATATTGTGTTGGTTATTCTGAGTCTCTTGCCTCCATGTAAATTTTAGAATTAGTTCGTTGCAATCCACAAAATAACTTGCTGGGATTTTGACATCCATTGCAACTGGAAAGTTATCTCTGCCTCATTGGTGGGTTTTGCCTTTATTTACATCCTTTAACTTTTTTTTTTTAAGCACTTTTGAAGAAAGTGCCAGACTTCCCATTTCTTTCCAAAGCAGGAAGTTTTATTGGCCTTGATTTGGCACAACAAAGTCTGAGGCCAAAGCTCAATCCCCAAAAGCCATTGTGTGGCTGTCAGCTTCACTGATGGAGCTGAGCTCGTGGGTTATTATCGGTCGACTGCCAACATCTTCTTATACATAAAGATCACTGTCCTGGAATTTAATACTGATTAAAATAAAAATCCATCATTTAGACAATGGAGGTGTTTGAAATGGAGCAGAAATAAACACGCTAAAGAAATAATATGTGTAATATACACTTGATACAGTTATCCTCTTGACCCTTGGTTTAAAAAAATGCTAAACAGGTTATTAAAGTTCTGACACATATCAATTTTTTTAGGTTTTCCAAACTCTGTAAATCAGATAATTAAAATACACGGTATACTAAACAAGGCAACCTAAAAGGGGTGGGGGGACTTTCAAAATAAACTAATGGAGACTGTGTAGGTTATAGGATGCTTATGTTATGCTACATAAAGTGATATTAAAATACTTTTAAATTTTAGCAGTGCAAGTACTTCACGTAGACTGAAGCCCAACAAGAATAAAATTCATTAGCCATAATATTTACCTAAAACGTGCCCTCTCTTCTGCTGTTAATGCCTGCGGATTCTAAAAGCAGATAGGCATAATTATTACAGATCTCTGAAGTTCCTGGGACTCAACACTTAGGGATTGCTTGAGTTCTGTTCTGTTTTGTTTTAATGTTTTAAATAACACAAATTTTTGCACCTATCCTACTGATAATGAATACAGTTTCTCATCCCCTAATGGTGGGGAATAAATTGCAAGGATCTCTCCTTGCGTATTATTTGGTGATAACAGTCAAAAATGTAAATGCACACACTCTGACCCAGCGTTTCTGCCTGTCATGATTTCCCCTATAGATCGACTCACTGACATGCCCAAAGATATATGGTCAATGGTATTTGCTAAGACACCGTTTGTAATAGCAAATGATTGGGAGCAAACTCCATGCCCATCAATAGGAGGCTACTTTTAAAAAAATTATGGTACATTAATAAATGAAATACTGTTAACTTTTCATTTAAAAAAAAAGTGCAGAATCTCTGTACACACATAGAACTATCCTCAAGATGCTCTGTCAAATTTAAAAGAGTAAGTTACAGTGTATGTAGAATGCTACTATTTGCAGAAAAAACACACTGTGTAAACTCAGACTCTATCTCTGGAAAAATTCCTAAGAAACTGGTAACAGTTGTTGACTGTAGGGAGAGAATCAGGGTGGGGGTTTATAATTGTTTGTAGCTTTGAGTTTGTATAGGCTGCCATTTCACCTGTGAATAAAATAATCATTTGGTGACAGCCCAGGTGGCTCAACGGTTTAGCGCCACCTTCAGTCCAGGGCCAGATCCTGGAGACCCGGGATCGAGTCCCACATCCGGCTCCTTGCAAGGAGCCTGCTTCTCCCTCTGCCTGTGTCTCTGCCTCTCTCTGTCTCTCATGAATAAATAAATAAAATCTTTTAAAAAAATAATCATTTGGTTAATAAGATATAATTTAAGTAAATTTATAAATGTAGAGTAAAATTTAAAGTATAAAAATAAAGAATATACAAACTAAAATCTAACATGATAAATAATAAAAATAATCATCACCCCAGATGCCCAGCACCCAGAATGAACCACTTATTAACATTTTGCTATATTTGCTCTCCTTTTTTTTGCCTGTTATTTTTAAAGATCATACAACCCTTATGAACCCATTGTTCTTTTAAAAAAAAATTAAGCCACTCCAGATAAAGCTAAACTCCTTTGACCTTCAACACATCCAGACACCCCCTCGCACCTCACCAGAGGAGACCCTCCAATGGGTGATGCTCATCGTTATACTCAGGTAATCCTCTTACCCACCTGTCCCTCAATAGAAAACATTTTGTGCCTCTAAGACTTTACATAAGTGATGTCATGGAATAGTTCTCATTCTCCACCTTAATTTTTTTTAAGATTTTTTTTATTTATTCATGAAAGACACACAGAGAGACAGGCAGAGACACAGACAGAGGGAGAAGCAGTAGGCTCCATGCAGGGAGCCCAATATGGGACTGGATCCCAGGACCCTGGGGTCACACCGTGAGCTCAAGGCAGATGCTCAACCACTGAGTCACCCAGGTGCCCCACCACCTTAATTCTTTTTTTCCTGCAATTCTATCTCGTGAGGTTCATCCATGTGAACGGATATGGATCTCGCTCAGAGTTTGCTTTTTCAAGATAAAAGATTCCCATTGCCAATTTACCTTCTAGGTAGCTTCTGGTTCTCTTCATCACAATGAACATTCCTTTCTCCACACATTTATAGCGCACCTGCTAGGCACAAAGCACCAGGGCGGGTAGGAAGACAGTTTCTGCCTTAATAGAGCTCAGAGGATGGGCCAGGAGGTCAGACTCTCACACCATGTGGAGAGTGGTGCCTGCCAGAGGAGGGGCTAGGGCTTCAGAGGAGGCAGGATGCCTTCCGCTGAGGGAAACCACTGAATCGCTTCTGGTTGAAATAACAGTTGTTACCATTATCATTACATGCGGCATCCCAGGCTTCCTTCCGTGTGCTCCACATGGATTTTTCTCATTTAATCTTTACACCTCTATGAGGTGGTGCTGTTACTTGTCCCGTTCTATAGACTCAGAAAAGGAGCCTCAGAGAAGTTTAAGTAACTTGTTCACGGTCACCTGGCTAATAAGTGGTAGATTAGCTCTAGTCCTTTCAAGAACCCTTCAAAGTGGATATAATTCTCAATTTACAAGTGAAGAATCAGAGGCTCAGAGAGGTTAAAGAGATCCCCCTAGGGGATCCCTGGGTGGCTCAGTGGTTTAGTGCCCGCCTTCGGCCCAGGGCATGATCCTGGAGTCCTGGGATCGAGTCCCACGTCAGGCTCCCTGCATGGAGCCTGCTTCTCCTTCTGTCTGTGTCTCTGCCTCTCTCTGTCTCTCATGAATAAATAAATAAAATTAAAAAAAAAAAACAGAGGTCCCCCTAACCAAGCCACTCCATATGTTCGTTCCCTGAGTCCACACTGCCTCCTAAATCGAGGATACTTGTCCTGGCATTCAAGGATCGCACTGATGAGGTCAGGCATAGCAAGCCTTGCCCCCCTGTCCCCCCACCATGGCTCTATAGGAGGAGGCACAGGACAAAATACGGTGCTCTGTCCTGGTCGGATACAGGCACCCACTCCACCTGCTGCACTCAGGTCCTTGTACGGTCCCCGCTCCCCGACACCCAACTCCTCACCCTATCCTTAAACTTCTTCCCTTTCCATGTCTTTAGTCACATGACTTCATTTGTCTTGAGTTTTTCTTCTCCCTGCCTGTGAGTTTCACCTTCCAAACGACTTCGTGGTGGCCAAAACTTCTATTTGAATGACATTTTACGTGCCGCAGGGTGCTCAGCCTCTACCTGCACCTCATCGCTCCCTCTGAGGAGTCATTTTCTGTCACTCTGTAGATAGCTTGCACGATCCATGTGATCCCAGGGGGCTGCTCTTGTTCCCTCACACCCATGGACCCCATGATGGGTGCATGGAGGCCAGTGGGAGAACAATGGCTGGTTCAAAGATGGACACTGCATCTAAGGCCAATTAGAGTCTTTCCCAAACTTTTCTCTCTCTTTGAGATCAGGAGCTGTAAAGAGAACGTCAGTTCAGCTGCCAGCTGCCATTCACTACATGGAAAAAACATGCTTGAGAATAAAAGCAGCTATAGTTATACAAGCTGAGAGGTGGAAAAAGTGACAGAACTCTGATAACATTATTTGACCCTGGATCCAACCATTCCTGATTTCCCCCAAGATTACTCAGTTACAAATGTAAATACCCCTCCACCCCCCTCCACCTTTTTATAGTTGTATTTTATGGCTTGCAGCCCAAACAGTCCTGAATAGTTCCTACTTCAATATATAAGGTAGATATTATATAAACTCAATTTTTATAATATTTCCTTTGAAATAAAAATAGCAAGACCTTTATAGTCACACAAAAATTAAAGCCGGGAGCTATAGATGACGATTGTAGTATCAGCAACAGCAATCAATCGATTTCTTTATTTTGGCTTCTGAATATCAAGAGAATCTTGAGTCAAACAGATAAGTAGCTACAAATATTTTTAAGCAGGTTATATAAACACCTTAGGCTGGTCTCCTAACTAATTTCAAAAGCTTAAAAGAGGAGTAGGTCAGTTTTGAGAACCATCAAAAGCATAATACATGGGACACCTGGGTGGCTCAGTGGTTGAGCCTCTGCCTTTGGCTCAGGTCATGATCCCGGGATCCTGGGATCAGGTCCCCCATTGGGCTCCCCACGGGGAGCCTGCTTCTCCGTCTGCCTGTGTCTCTGCCTCTCTCTCTCTCTATCTCTTGTGAATAAATAAATAAAATCTTTAAAAAAAAAGCATAATACAATTGTTCTCATGGTGGTGGGACGCTTGAACCAGTAAGAGCTGAGTATTAAATTTTGGGAAATTTTATTGCCAATCCTTAAATTAATACAGCTTGGAATTGGCCATGGTGAGACTATTTACACCAGGGAAATTCGCAAACACTAGAAATTAGTGTGGGGATTTATTCTCCATGGAATTGGTTGTTAAACATTTGCTGGCACACCACTGGCTCCTATTTCTTTAACATTTTTATTGCAGTGTTACACACATAATGTATGCAAATCTTAAGTGTTCGCTTGATGTACAGATTTTTAATAAATATGCACCTACGTAACCATCACTCTGATCAAGAAACAACGCCTCCAACACCCTAGAACACTCCCACACTTGTTTCTTGTGTTTTTGATTCTAGCCATTCTGAGACAGATGCGAGGTGGTATCTAATGTGGTTTTGATTTGCATTTCTCTGCTGATGTGTGATGCTGAGCATCTTCTCACGTGTCTGTTGGCCAGCTGTATGTCACCTTTGGAAAAATGTCTATTTAGGTCCTCTGCCCAGTTTTTAATCAGAGTATTGGGGTTTCTTTGGTGTTGAGTTGTATAAGTTCTTTGTATATTTTGGATACTAATCCCTTACCAGATACATCATTTGCAAATATCTTCTCCCACTCAGTAGGTTGCCTTGTAGTTTTGTTGATGCTTTCCTTTGCTGTGCAACGGCTTATTTTGATGTAGTCCCAATAGTTTAATTTTGCTTTTGTTTCCCTTGCCTCAAGTGACAGAAAATGTTTCTACAGCTGATGTCAGAGAAATCACTGCCTATGTTTTCTTCTAGAATTTTTATGGTTTCAGGCCTTACATTTAACTATTTAACTATTTAACTCATTTTGAGTCTATTTTTATGTATAGTGTAAGAAACTGGTCCAGTTTCATTCTTTTGCATGTAGCTGTCCAGTTCTCCCAGCACCATTTGTGGAAGAGGCTGTCTTCTCCCCATTGTATATTCTTGCCTCCTTTGTCAAAGATTAATTGACCACATAAGCATGGGTTTATTTATGGGTTCTCTCCTATGTTCTAGTGATCTATGTGTCTATTTTTATGCCAGTACCATACTGTTTTTATTACTACAGTTTTGTAGTATATCTCGAAACCTGGGATTGTGATACCTCCTGTTTGTTTTTCTTTCCCAAGATTGCTTTGGCTATTCGGAGTCTTTTGTTCCAAACAAATTTTAGGATTATTGGTTCTAGTTTTCTGAAAACTGCTATTTTGATGGGGATTGCATTAAATCTCTAGATTGCTTTGGGTAGTATGGACATTTTAACAATACTTGTTCTTCTAATCTATGAGCATGGAATATCTTTCCATTTGTTTGTGTCATCTTCAGTTTCTTTCATCAACATCTTATAGTTTTCATAATATAGGTCTTTTACCTCTTTGGTTAGGTTTATTCCTAGGTATTTTATTATTCTTGGTGTAAATATAAGTGGGATTTTTTTCTTAATTTCTCTTTCTGCTGCTTTATTATTAGTATACAGAAATGCAACAGATTTCTGTAGATTAAATTATATCCTATATTGTTTCTAGTTTTTAAATAAAACTGGCATACACATTTTTGTATGATCTTTGGGGTATAGATGAACTTATATCTTTGGATAAATACCTAGGAATCTAATGAATCTAATTAGAGGATCATAGGCGATACGCTTGCACAACTTTAATAGAGTCTGCCAAATAGTTTTACAAAGCGATTATAGCAATGAACTCTCTAAGAGCAATGTGTGAGGGTCCTAATCCTCACCAGCACTTAATATTAACAATCTTTTTAGTACTAGTCATTCTAGAGAGTGTACAGTGATGTCTTATTATAATTTTAATTTGCATTTCCTGGTGACTAATGTTGCGCATCTTTCCGTATGTTTATTTGCCATCTGAACATTATTTTTGTTTGTGAAGTAACCATTCAAGTATTTTCCTTATTGACTGGTAGGGGCTCTTTATATACTCTGGATACAAATCCTTTGTCGGGTATATATTTTGCAAATATCTTCTCTAGTCTTTTTTTTTTTTTTTTTTTTTGCCTTTTCACTCTCTTAATAGCATATTTTGGTGAACAATAGTTCTTAATTTTGATTATATCTCAATTTTTTTAAGTTCTTAATTTTAATGAAGTCAAATTTGACAATCTTTTCTCTTGTGGGTAGCATTTGTGAGTATGTATGTGTCCTAAGATATCTTTGTCTAACCCATGATTATGAAGCAATCCTCCTCTGTTTTCCTTTAGATAATACATTGTTCCACCTTTTCAGCTGCCTTCATATTTTGTCAAATATAGGTCAAACAATAAACACTTAAAATTCACTGCTTCCCAAACCACCATAAGACAGCATTATCATAACATAAACTGTAACTGCCCACTTGACTAATTTTGTAGTCTGGCAACATGTATCAGGTAGACACACTTGAATTTGCCTAGCCTTTAATTGGGCACAACATATGGGTTCCGTGATTCAGAAAAAGGCCAGCGTATAGCTACAATCTCCCTTACAGAAACACGTTTATTAGAAGTTTATACCTATCCATCCACAGGAATGATCCCAGAAGCCTTATTCTAGGGTCAGCCCATGTGACTGAGCTAGTAGCCTCACCTTGTTAAAATTGCACTATTGCACATTTGTGTGGATGTGATGAGTTGTTTTTTAAATTACAGTCCTACAAAACTTATCATTGATCTCTCCTAGGGGTAAACTTTAAGTCAAATATTTGATATACCATTGGTGATTCTGGCTTGAAAGCCACTGTCTGATATTTAAGTTTTATAAAATTCAGAAGAAATTTGCTGTAGTCATCCACCCTTGGAAGCTCACCAAAAGCCCCTTGACCAGCCTGGAAATCCTTTTGATGACAAAGCACATATTACACTCCACTCTCCATGACCAATGGATATCATGCCCGCCTTCCAATCATGGAGGGATCTGTCCTTCTTCATTGTGATGATGCACAGAAATTTATAACGTTCAATAAAACATGCAGCAGCAATCAATACAGATTTACAGCTGCATCCTCAATGAGTCTTTAAATATTTATGCCATTGCTTTACTTAAGTTACTCACTGAATTATACTGTATGCAATCCTTATGCATTCAACAAAACGTTGATTAAATATCTCCTACTCTGTTGAGCGTTCTGTATTAGAGAATCACATTCTTTGAGATAGCAAACAGGCAGCAAGCAAACCAACCCCTGGGAAAGTAGGATGAACAGAAGGACAGGGTACTGGTCCGATGTATTTCCCAGTGCCACATATATACTGGGGGACACAGAGCAGTAAAGGAAATGAAAGTAAGATGTACTATTCACCCAATCTCATGAGAAGGCTATTTTACTCATGAGGAAACTGAGGTTTTGGAGAGTTTGAGTAACTTGTGCAGGATCACACCACAACTTCTGGGAGGTGGGAGGTGGAGACTGGGATTCAGATGCAAGTTTCCCTCACACCAGATCTGTGCCTTGTGCATCCCATTGTTTCTACATGCTGGGAGAGGGGAACAGAGCTAAAAATGCGTGGGACGGCGTGTTTTATGCCAGGTGTCTCTAGGTAGATTTAGGTGGATTTAAGTCTGAATATACCTAAGGAGCTTTTGTTTGTGTGTAGGGATCCATAGATCTCTCTCTTGCTGAGTTTTATAGTTTAGGCCAGTGTTTTTGCTGATAAATGTGTGTGGACAGGCTTTTCAATTTCCTTCTCATTCCTGGAGATATTATTTAGTACATTTCTTTGATGGCTGGTGATGCACAAATCGGTTTTAATATCAATAATGTACCATTTGGAAAACATTCAGTTTCTAGTCCCGCCAAAAAAATATCCCTCCGTGTCAGAATTTATTGAATCCAATCCTAGGAGGCTGCGGGAGAGTGGAGTTCCTTAAGCAGAAGAGTAAACAGATGGTCTTTGGAAAGCACTCACGTTCTTAAGCACTGAATTAGTTTTGGACAGAATGGAGTCACATATGCCAACGCTTGTTGGCCAGCAGAGTGGTAACAGGGAGACATCAAAACTATCTTGACATTCTTCAAACCTTTGGGCTTAATTTGAGCCTCAGTGATCTGAGAGAAATGGCCCCAAATTGCCAGGTGCCCCTCAGTTGGATAACTTAGGGAGTTATCCATGACTGTCCAATGACTGGCAGACAGTAATGGGACACCCCAAAAGTGCTTAGAGCAGCTGAGAGCATTTGATGCCTAACACTTCCTCAGGGCCACCTTGTCCTTGGGCCAGAGATCAGTAATGCTGTGCCTGCTAGCTGCTGGCCTCATCCAAAATGGTAACCCCCAAGGTGAGCCCACTGGGGCAGCAAGGGCTGGGCTCAGAAGCCTCTAGTTGCCACTTCATTCAAGGCATTTCCCCTGCAAATTAACCTTTCCCTCTCTGGATCCTTCCTTCTCCTCCTCTTTTGAGCTCTTTCCTCTCCATCAGCAATGAGTCCCTCCTGCCATCTTAGCATGGACATTCTCACTTAATCCTGAGACCCTGTCCAGTTCCGCCTCCAGTCTCTTGTCCCTCTGCAGCTGGTGCTTCTGTTTCCTCTCCCCACATCCCCACCTGAAACACCTAAGACCTGGCTTCCTTCCCCAGCACTCCACTAAAACCACTTCCTCAAAAAATGCTGAAATCCCCATAACCAGCATGGAGCCTGGCGTACCACAGGAGCTCAGTAAATATACGTTGGATAATTCAACCAAGTGACCTTTACTGCAGCTTCTTTCTTCAGCTGTCCTACCTGGCTGTACACTGCTGGCCACTTGCATCCCGTTGATACCCCACTCCCTGGCTCCTTGGGCCCTGAACCTCAGCATTCTACTTCTCTGGCCAATCCTGGGCTTCCCATTGTGGTTCCCTTGACACTTCCAGATCCACTTCTCTTCTCCAATGTTCTCCTGATAGGAGCCATCATGATCCCCAAACCAGGACTCCCAAATTCCACCTCCTTCTCATTGATTTTTTTTTATCAAGGTGAAATTCACATAACACAAAAGGAACTACTTTAAAGTATACAGTTCAGTGGTGTTTAGTATACTTGGAATGTTGTACACCTACTACCCCCTCTACCTGTACCAGAACATTTTCACCATCCCCAGAGGAGATTTAGTGTTCATTAAGCAGTCATTCTCCATCCTGTCATCTCCCTCACCCCTGGCAACCACTAATCTGTTTTGTGTCTCTATGGGTTTACCAATTTGGAATATTTCATATAAATGGAATCATACACATGGTCTTTTGTGTCTGGTTTATTTCACTTGGCATAATGTTTCCAAGGTTCATCCATGTTGTAGAGTGTGTCACTACTTTGGTCCTTTTTAATGGCTGAATTATATTCCAATGTATGGATAGATCACATTTTTTTAATCCATCTATCTGTTGATGGACATTTGAGCTGTTTCTACCTGTAAACTAGTGTGATAGTCCTGCTGTTAACATGGTATCCACATTTTCTTTTGAACCCTGTCTTGCATTCTTTTGGGTATGTATCTAGGAGTAGAATTACAGGGTCATATGGAAATTCTACACTTAACTTTTTGAGGAATTCCCAGATCTCCTTTTTGCAACCATACTCTAGTCACTTAGGTCTGCCTTGGGAGGTGTAGTGCACATCTGCACTTCTGGGGGCTGTCCTATTGTCACTGCACACGCGTGAGTCCAGAGTTGGCCTTGTCTCCACTGCCCCAGCCAGGCCATGCTCCTGCTGGTGGTCCTCTTGCCAGCAGGGGCCACCATTCATCCAGTTTCCTGGCTAAAACCCCTGCAAGAGCCAACTCTTCATGAACCACTGTTTTCGTGGTCATCCTGGGTTTTTTCCACCCTATGCTCTAAATTCTAACCCTCAAGACCATCCACCCCAAGGGTATCCCTATTGTATTCACTTATTCCCTCATTCATTCATTCAATCACCTTCTTATCAAGGCCATACCATGTACCAAGAACCACTGAAGATAAAATTGAAGGAAACAGAGTCATTGTATCAAAAGGCTTGAATAAAGCAGTGGCCAAAAAACCCACAACACTACCAGTGTCTACAGAAACATTATATACATCAGCCTCTAGAAATGCAGAGGCTGGGTGATCCAGTAAAGCATCACGTAGGAAGTGGCCTCTGAGCAGTGCCTTACTAAAGGGCATAATTTCTAGAGGCAAGAAAGAAAGGCCAGGGTAAGGAAAAGGAATGCTGTGAACAGTGTGCTTCTGAGCAACAGCATGTACCGTCCACGAGAAGGACTCCCTAGCTCAGAAGGTACCTCTTGAGCTCAGAATATTAAGACCCTGGGTGAATGGAAGTGGAGAATTTCTTGGGAAATGTGGGGAGCCAATGAAGTTGTTGAAAGAAGGCATTGTCATGGCAGTGCTCCAGGAGGGCTCATTAGCAGTGGTGCGGAGCATGAATATGGGGGCCAAGTCTGATGGGAAGGACCACTTGTTAGGCCAGCATCTCCCACCATAGGCTCCTTATGACCTCAAAAGTGTTACATGAAAAAGGATGCTAAATTTTTTGAAGATTCTGAAAGAAGATGCCAAAATGTCAAGACTGAACACAGGGTGATAGGCACAAGGGTACTTATGCTAGCCTCTCTGTTGAACATGTGCTTGAAAGACATCACTAATAATTTTTAAATACAACCCCAAAGAGGGGTGATTGTGTACATTTGGGACACACTGGAGTGAACAAAGTTAAATTGAGTTATTTACAGCAAGCTTTCTCAGGGCCTCTGGAATTCAAATGCAGGCTATAAATTTCCATAAGATGACTATCGTCTTCCTACAGAAATCTTCATCCAGATCCTAATGCGAATCTGCCTGGACCAGTGTTTTGCTGACTCACAGCTTGACATACATCCCCCAATACCTGAGGATATTGAAGTTTAAGGCATTCTTGGCCTCAAGGATCATCCAGAGGCAGGCGGGGAAGAGGGAGGATGTTTATTAACAAATATTAAAAATCCAGAGTCTATCCGGATCCACTAGACACATGTGGCTTACCTGGGTGCAGGCTAAGTAGTTATTTGGCCCCTCCTTCAAAACAGCACATTTTAAATATCTAACAGTTGGAGAAACAGAAGAAATTCTTTTTCTATTAATAAGAACAGGAGAGCCTTTCTTTACAGTTGAAATAAGCAACTCATTCATTGCATGTACTGAGCCTAATGTCAGAGCCTATTTGGCACTGTCTTTCCTTCAGCAGATTTTTGAGACCCCCAGCTGGAGAACATTAGTCCCTCATGTGTACTAAGCAGAGAGGTGTTCTGCGTGGAGATAGCCAACAAGTCCCACTCAATACGCACTAGAAAGTTCTCATCCAGGCTTTGCTGTCAGCGGGACATTTCTTATATTGTTGTAGTGCATATTTTTATTTCTGTTTTGTTCTGTGATTTACCAAACTGGGCAAGTAGTACTGAGGGGGTGGGGTCATCTTAGAGATACATGAGATACAGATAATGGGAGAGATCCCTCATTCAGATCCAATTCACAGTAATTGGAACCACGCCGTGGACGATTATGGATTCAGAATTTTGGTGTCCTGAGACTGCCAGGTCCAGGTAGCTGTCACTGATGGGTGTCAAGGTGGAGGGCGTGGCCTAAGGTTGGCCTGGGCCTTGCTTGTGCCAGGTGCAGAAATCACTCCATGGGGTAGCATGAGCAAGAATTTTCCCATCGCACTGGCTTTCTCTTTTAGTAAGAATGGAACCAAGTTATATTTCACCTGTTGGGTGAGGAGTCCTGTAACTAACTAGCACCCATCTGTGATTGATGCCAATGATATTTTATAGAAACCAGGAGTCACCCCTATACCTAACTCCTCCCCCTTCTACTGTAATCAAACTTTTCCCTAGACATACAACCACCAAGGACATAAAAACTACACTTCCCAGACTCCTCTGCAGCTAACCACGGCTATTTAAGTGCTAGTCAACAGAATGGGAATAGAAGTAAAGTTGTATCCTTAAAGGGAAGGGACAGGTCCTCTGCTTTTGTCCCCTCTGCTGGCCAAAATAAGGACATGGTGGTCAACTATCTCAGACCATGTGGACAAGGGCAACACACAAGGGCTCTGGAGCCTCAGGGGAGAAAGAGTTGCTACCCCGATGACTCCCTGGAGCAGAGCCACTTTCCTGCTCAGACCCTGATATATATGAGAATCAACACCAGTCTTGGTTAAGCCATTGGTGTTAGGTCTTTGTCACACACGGCTGAAACCATATCCTGATGATGCTGACCTCTTGGAAGCCACCCAGCTTGTGGCCCCCTTAATCCCTACACAATGGAGACATAAAGGCCAGTATGAACGACCCTTCTCTTGGGATTCAAGATGGCTCTTCAGAGAAATGGTCTTTGACCAGGTCTTGGAGGATATGGAGTGCAGACAATCTGAACAGGGGAGAAGAAACCAGGACACCCAGGAAGGAAAAGGGACGATTCACTTATCAGGTTTTTGTTTTTTTTTTTTTTTTCCCAACAAGTTCTGGGCAGACACAGAAGTCCCCAGAAAAGGCCAGGAAAAATGGGGAGGAATTCCTGAGCAGCAGAAAGTCTGTTCAAGCTAAAGCAGTGGAAAGAAGTAAGGTGGGTGTGGTATCAGGAGGCTTAAACCCCTGCATAAAAAGTCGCTGGGTCACAAGACACCAGAATCAAGGTCAATAGGACATCAGGCTGAGTTGACCAGGTGGCCCAGTGCCACCAAGCTCCAGTGTCTTCCCATCTCCGTGTCCACATCTTCATCATCGGCTTCCTCCTCAAGCTGGCTCCTTCCTGATTATAAGACAGCTGCTAGCATGCAGAGCAGCAAACTTCTTTGCTCACCTTCGGAGGGAAAAAAGCCCTGGCTCTCTTCCAAGGGAAGAACTTTCTCAGGAGTTATCAAAGGAAAACTCAAGTCTCGGGGATCCCTGGGTGGCGCAGCGGTTTAGCGCCTGCCTTTGGCCCAGGGCGCGATCCTGGAGACCCGGGATCGAATCCCACGTCAGGCTCCCTGCATGGAGCCTGCTTCTCCCTCTGCCTGTGTCTCTGCCTCTCTCTCTCTCTCTCTCTCTCTCTGTGACTATCATAAATAAAAATTAAAAAAAAAAAAAAAAGAAAACTCAAGTCTCAATGGCCAGAGTCCTCAGTTCCTGACAATGGGGATCCGATTACCTTTCAGCCAGTGTGGCCTGCCTTTGGTCTGGGTTAGTTCCTGACATGGCTTGTTGCTGCATGGGACGAGGGGCTGGCGCATGTTGGGGGGACTCAGCCCAATGGGCCCCTGACATTTGCTTAAAGGATACAGGGCCAGGATTCTGACAGAGTTCCAGCGAGACAGCTCTAGTCCTCTGACACAGGAGAGAAGTCTTCAGCTCAGAGTCCAAAAGCAGAAACTTCCCAATCTACCTACACTTAGGTCCTTTCTTCCATTTCAGCTGAAAATGTCAGCTCAGGGAGGGAGAGAAGGGAAAATGAAATGTGTAAACAAGGTAGCCCTCTCCTGGGGCCCGGGAATATCCGGCCTCCGCCTGGAGGTAATGTTGAAGGTTAAATACAGAAAAACATAACACAGTGCACAATTATAGCTGTTCATTCTTCTGCTTAAAATGGAGACTAAAGGTCACAAATCAAATAACCACATTAAGTGCAGGAGTCACCTGCCTCCAGTCACCTCAATCCCTTTGTTAGCTCCTGACAAACGTGTCCCTGTCCCTGTTAATTAGAAGGCCAGGGCTCTCTGTGGCTACAGAACAAACAGGTGAGAGTCTTGGGGGCCTCTGGCTAATTGCCCCATTTGAAGCCAGGGGCTCCCAGGCTGTGAGCCGAGGTGGCCACGAGGGAGGGCGCAGGGCACCTGCCACCCTGGTGAAGTTTACGTTGGTTTGAAGCAAAAACAGAGAACTGAGCTCCTACCATACGTAAATACATGCAGCCTAAAGCACCGTCCTCCGTTCTGAGGTTCGGGCCTTCCTGTTCCGTGGTGGTGGAAATTCCCTTGTTTTCTGAAATGTTGGGGGATTGAGTGGAGAAGGGGAGCATGCCATTTGCAAATGTCTTCCTGACTCGAATAAATAACAAGTTGTCAACCCAAGGCCAGTGCCTAACATTCCGTGTTCCTCATCACAGGAACCTGTGAAAATCCACGTCCGGAACCACTAATCAAGTGCCCCCGTCTCTGCCCCCCAAAAGTTCACCTTTCTTCTCCCATATCTAAACAGGCGAGGCTCACAGCATCAGTTTCTCGGACCAAATCCTATAGTCACCTCTGATTCAGAATAAGTAATCCCATGCCTGGGACCACTGACCCAGCTCCTTGCTCACCAGCCTTTCCCCTGGACTCCTCTTTGGCTTTCCTTCTCAAAAGTCCCCATGTTTTCTTCATCAGCCCCAGGGAACTCGAACAGCCAGAGAGCTGAGCCCAGCTCGTGGGTACCACGAGGCAGCGCGGCCTGCGTACCCGGGCGTACCCGGCTGGCCAGTTGTCCCCCTCCTTCCGTACCACGTCCCTCTGTCCTCCCCATCACCCCCAGGTCCCTGCTGGCCTTGTGCCAGCTCAGCCTCCCAAGGGGTTCCTTCTCGCCGGGAGGTCAGCAGCCCCAGCCCCACTGAGCTGTGCCCCTCCGTTCTGTTCCTCCCTCCAGCCAGTATCCCCAGCCACCCTGGCTGCCAGGAGAAGCAGCCCTAAATTCAGTTCTGCTCTTCAGGGCAGTTTCCTCTAAAGTGCTTAGGATGCAGACACAGTGTCTCAATTTTTAAAACAGCACTACTAACCCAAGAAAATGTTGGAGTGAATGTGTCGTGTTCCCAGCGAGTATCCAATTTATGCAGAGGTCAGATGCACGTGGATTCTGGGTTTTCTGCTGCTTCATCTGTCACCTGTCAGCTGTCGGCCGCCCACTGCTATGGTGCTGCTGTAAATCACACTTCTTCCATTAATCTTAATTTCACGTCTGGCGAGCAAAAAGCTTTCTGCGGAGCACATCCACAAAACTTGGGGTGAAGAAGAGAGGAATTATTCCGTTAATTTGATCAGCGTAGACATCTATGAGTAACGCTGAGTTACTGTGTGTTGCATCTGTGGTTTGCATCTGTGAGTTACATCTGTAACTGAAAACAGAACCAGTACGTGACACAAATCTAAGTGTTGGGACAGTATCTTCTGGAATGGCCCCCTGAGCTCATCAGATCTCCTGGAAAATGGCCAAATGTCTACTTCTCTTTAAAGAGCAGCCCCATGGCTGAGTTTGGTTTTAGATAAATCAATGCTGGGTTGATAGTGAGTGAGATGATATTAAAGAAGAAGCAGAAAACATTCTAAACCCCCTTTCCCTATGAAGCTCATGAAAGTTGATGCAGGGAAGTTATTGGGAACCTCCATTAGTGTCACAGACAATACACCCTGGCATGTGCTAAATCCTGTCTCCCAAGCCTGGGGCCACTCCGGAAAAGACGCCTGATTTCTATACAGCCTGAGAGGGTGTTGGTCATTTTGCCCAACGTAAGAAATAACATTTTATTTTGGAAATGCCAAACCTATTCTTTTAAAAACAGTCACAAGAGTGCAGTGATAAGCACTCGTTCACCCTTTACCAGCACACCTGTATTCATCTACTTAGCCGCATTTGCGTGCATGCGCCTGTGCCCCCCTGTTCTTTCTCTCTCCCCATCTCATGCATTGTGGAATTTTTTTTTGCTGAACTAATTGAGAGTAAGTTGTAGAACCATGACCTGTCACCCTTAAATACTTCTGCATAGATTTCACAAGAACAAAGACATCCTCTTATGTAACCACAGTATAATTATTAAATTCAGGAAAGTTTACCTTGACACAATACTGCCATCATGGAATCCAAATCCCCAGTCATCCCAAGCATGACTTTTAGAGCAATGTGTTTCTAACTTAAGATCCAACCAACAGGCACATGTTGCATTAACTAATGGGCTCTGGTTCCCATTAACCTGGATCACATCTGCAGCCTATCTGCCTTCTGTGACACTGACAGCTTTGAAGAGAACAGGCCAGTTGTTCTGTAGCATGTTCTCTGATTGAAAGTTGTTGGATGTGTGGTTAGATTCAGGCCATGCATATTGAGCAAAGCTGCCATATGAGTGACAACGGTCCTAATTACACATGTTCATCCCCCTATTGATGCTGTTGGCTCTGCTCACTTGGTTAAGGCACTGTCTGCCAAATTTCTCTACCATCAAAGGTACTTCTAAACAACCTTTATGGTTAATAAATAATATATGGGGAAATTCTTTGAGACCTCCAAAGCTGGTTAAATATTAGAAGGAATAAACGTAAGTTAACTAGGTCACAATCCCTGCCATTAAGTTCAGTCTTGTGGAAGACACAGATAAACACCGCACATGATGCAGCCCACAATCTTTTGAGGAAGGAAGCAGGAAGAGAAATGAACAAACTCATGAATTTCCCACATACAAAACCAAGCAAAATAAATGTTCTGATAGAGGCCTCAGCTAACTGGTGGTACCAAGGGACCAGACATCTAGTTCCAAATGTCAGGACTGAGAAAGACTTCCCAGAGACATACAAGAAATGGAGATAGTCTGTAGGCAAATACTTGCAATTATAATAAGCAAGTCACAAAAGAAAAGGTGCAAATGAGCAATAAACATGAAAAGATGCTCAACCTCATCAGTGTTCAGAGAAAGATGCATTAAAATAATGAGTTTTAACCCATCGCAGAGTCAAAACTTAGAAATGTTGGTAAGATCCAGTGCAGACAAGGGCCTAGGGAAGCTGGTGCAAGTATGAACTGCCACCTCTGAGAAAGGAATCTTGCAGGTCTACTAAAATGTTCAACATCCACACGTTTTTGATGTAGGTCTCTATTTGAATCATTGCTTGAGATCAAGAAAAATATCTGAAAAACAAGTGCAGGCGCTAGAAGTTTAATCCATAGAACAAAAACTCAAGAAATGTCTTATTTTTCTGAGCAAAATTTAATTTTGTCAGAGCCCCGTGGATCAAGTTGGCAGATGATTCAATTTCAGTTGTTTTGGGAGTTCCACCACGTTCCTGGTGTCACCAAGGGCACTAGCAGCCTAGCATTATCCAGAACATTCCTAGAATAATCATCTGGTCTCTAGACCATGTTGGCCTCCAGGTACGGATCATGGCCCAAGAGGATAGTAGCTCCTCTGCTTCTCTGCTCGGGCACAAGGGCTTTCAGTGGCTTCCCCAGGCATACCCACATCTGCCTCCACCTTGAAGGCCTGCCCTCCCCAACCCCCGGAAGTCTGAGGGAAGGGTCCAGGTTCCAGCACAAACCCTTCCACTCTCTAAGTGTCAGAGGACCCTCCCAAATGCTTTCACCTCCCAGGAAGTTTCTTTCCCATGCTCCCACAGACTCTCAGCTGGGGCCCTCCCCATACCCCAGAAAAACATGGATGGAGGGCCCTGGGTTACCACGTGGTTACCAGGCCACACCAAAAGCTGCCAACGGTCCTTATTTGTATGAGTGATGGAGAAAACCTAGACTGTGAGCTCCCTGAGGGTAGGCTGCATCCTTTATCTTGGCACTACCCAAGCACAGGGGCTGACAAGTTGTAAATACCCAGTCATTGTGGAATGAAGAAACAAAAGGATGGATGGATAGATGGAGGATGGATGAGCACATGGTGGGTGAATAGATGGCTAGGTGGGTGGTGAATGGCTGGATGGGTGGGTAAGTGTTCATGTGAGTGACTGGATGGCAAGGTGCATAGGTACTTGAGCAAATAAATTTGGATGAATGAATAGATGCATGGGTTGATGGATGTGTGGGTGGATAGATGAGTGGATAGGTAGATAAGTGTATGAATAAGCAGTTGGATGGGTGGATAGATAGATGGAGGGGTGGATAAGTGGATGAATAGATGGTTAGATAGGTGGAGGGACAGGACTGAAAAAAATGTGACTTAAAAGTTTTCAAAGTACACTATTTTTAGGAAGGCCAGAGCAAGGGCTTCTTCTCTCTAATCCCTTTAGAGTAAGCAGTGATCCACCTAAAAGTTCCCCTGGCACTGGCCAGTCTATTGTGTCACTTTTTCCCTGAGGTCTAGCTCATTCACTTTGGGGCTCTGGAGGATTCTCAGTGTGCCTAGGGCCCCTGCTCTGAGCAGCTCACAGGTAGCACAACAGACTCACTTAGGACATGCCTCACCCAGGACACGCCTCACTGACTATACACTGTTCCAGGGAGCAGGATGGGTGAGATGCATTTGTTGGATGAATGAAGGAATCCCGTCAGTGAAAATGTAAATAACTCACCCCTAATTCTACCATCCAGAAAGAGTTATAGTTACTAATTTTGTGTATATCTTTCCATTATTTTTTAAATAGCCTCCATGCCCAGCAGGGATCCCAACACAGGGTTTGAACTCATGACCATGAGAACAAGACCTAAGCTAAGCCACCCAGGCACCCCCATTTTTCCATTATTTTAATTAGCATGTGGGTATTTCAGTGCAAAATTATATACCACTCTATCATTGGGTTACTTTATATAACAATGTATTTTGAATAATTTCCATGTCATTCAATGTTCTTCAAAGACATAATACACCATTACATAAATGTACCATAATTCTTATTGAGCCAGCCTCCTTTTGTTGTTTTCAATTATTCCTTATTATAAGCTCTACTGTGATGGACACGCTTACAACTCTATTTTTACAAACATTCAGGATTATTTCCTTAGAAGAAATCCCAAATTGCAGAATCGTGCCATCAAAGGATATACAAAATCATAAGGCTTTTCTCGAACGTCACCAGATTGTCCTCTAGAAAGATGGTGCTAATTCACACTCCTACCAGCAGAGTGAGAGAATCCGTGCATCTGACACACTAACCTGGTCTGGTTTTTAAGCCCAGAAGCAAGTCGCAATGTAAGATCTGCCTCTTTTTTTTTTTTTTTTTTTTTTTTTTACAGAGTGCAAGAACCCCTGGTTGGTTGGCTTGCTGCACTTCTTGAGAGTAATTTTCATTTCTAAAAACACTCCTAGTGTTTCGAATGCCACCACAAAGGGTGTGGTTCCTCATTAAGAGCAATAACGTGGTGCAGATTGATTGGTGTCTGAGCAGGGAACCGAAGCAAAGCAAAGGAACCAACATCTGCTCTCGGATATGTCTGCACGACGGGTGTGGGAAGGCAGAGCTGGGCTGGGCGGTTGAGGCAACCCTTGGGAGAAAGTGCCAGCACTTCTGAAGGCAGGATAATGAGCAACCGCCCATTTCTTATTTCTAATAAATGTTCTCCATCATAAAAGTAGTTATCTTCTTATTAAGGAAAATTAAAGACATAAGAGGAATGGGGGTAGGAGTTATCACCTATGGTTCCACTCTCCAGGAGTAGCCAGTGTGATGTGTCATTGCATTTTCTTCCAGGATTTTTTTTCCTGTGTATAGCTTATTTCTTTTATGTGGTTATAATAATATAGGAATGCGTTCGTGTGTCCTGTTTCTATTTGCCAACACACTATAAGCATGTTTCTAACTTATTGCAAACTCCCAGTAAACCTAATTTTAACAAGTGTATGATATTCCTTCAAGTTGGTTGGGTGGAAGCTTAACCATTTCCCCACTGGATACACAAGTTACATTCAGTTATTAACAACATGACACAAACATTGGCATGTGTGCATTTATCTATTATCTCCTTGCTTTAAACACATATGATGATAATTGGAGAATTCAGTTGGCGGGGTGGACAAAAAGGAGCATCTCGAGATGCTGACTCGTTGGCAAACAATCAAACAAGGGTATAAGTTGGCCTTCATCCCTTCTGCCGGTGGGATGCCGCCTTGGGCACTTTACAGCAGAGTATTGCTAAATTCTCGGAGCCTAGTACTACAGGCCAGTAGGTTAAATCACCCCCGGGGGACTCCCCCCATGGCATTGGAACAGAGCGCAGCCACCAGAGCGGTGGGGACTTTGCTTTCATGAGACCATGTGCTCACTATGGATGCCATTAGAAGAAAACGCTCCATCTGGTTTTGCAGCAATTCCTCATTTATGCTTATTAACTTCTTTGGCAACTTTGACTTTCCAGAGAACCAGCACTGTACTTTTTTTTTTTTTTAATTTTTATTTATTTATGATAGTCATACAGAGAGAGAGAGAGAGAGAGAGAGGCAGAGACATAGGCAGAGGGAGAAGCAGGCTCCATGCATCGGGAGCCTGACGTGGGATTCGATCCCAGGTCTCCAGGATCGCGCCCTGGGCCAAAGGCAGGCGCCAAACCGCTGCGCCACCCAGGGATCCCCAGCACTGTACTTTTGATGACAGTCAGTGGGTTCAAGTGCATAACTGGTGTTTTACAGTCTCCCCTCCTCCAGAAGTGTGCTAATGGGTGGGGCAGGAGCACATAGGGAAGTGAGAATTGTTCTTTTGAAAGTTTGTTCCTAAAAAATAAATAAATAATTTTTAAAAATAAAAAAAAATAAAAAAATAAAGAAAGTTTGTTCCTATCCACTCAGCATTGTTTTCATGTGAAAAATAAAAAAATACATGGGCTGAAGAACAGAAGATGAATACCAATGATTAATAAACACAAGAAAAATTGGCCAGTCTCACTAATAATCAAAACAAAGAAAAATAAAACAGTAATACCTTTACAAGTCACATCAGACTAGTAAACACTGATGATGTATATTGTGTGCTGAAATGGATACTTTTCTTAGACCAGATTTAGGCTTGCTTAACCTTTCTTTTTTCTCAAATATCCGTATTTATTACTATATGGATGTAAATGAGTCTGAATAGCACTTTATATGAAAAATGAGTAGCAAAAGTAGCATAAAGCTCACTGTGTACAAGAAGGGCAATAGTCTCATATTATATGAAAGTCCCAAGAGATGATAAGATGACCAAGCCTCATATAGGTCATATAGTCTGGCTTTGATTTCCCTGAGAATCAGAGCCTCTTTGGGGATGTAAACGAGAAAAGCCCCAAATGCCTCATGGAAGCAGGGCTCACGCCATTCGGGGTATCAGGTCATAGATGTGGGCACATACTGCGGGACCAGCAGGAATGAGCCTAGGAGAGCTGACTACTCTCTGTTTTCTGCCCCTGAGCCCCTCATCACTCACCCCTAGGGATCAGAGGCAGGTCAGATTTATGAGGATGAGAATCCACAAATGAAGGGATCAACAAAATATGGAATATCCACACAAATGGAATATTATTCAGCCGTAAAATGGAATGAAGTCCGACACATGCTACAATGTGGTGAAACTTGATGACAGTAGGCTAAATGAAACAAGCCAGACATAAAATAAGTGAATATTGCATGTATCCACTTACATGAAGGACCTAGAATACTCAAATTCATAGACAGCAGAGTGGAGGTCACCAGGGACCGGGGGGGAGAGGAGAATTTGGAATTACTCCTTATTGGCTACAGAGCTTCTGTTCACAGGGACTCTGGGGTGGCCCAGTCAGTTAAGGGTTTGAATTCAACTCAGGTCATAATCCCAGTGTCCTGGGATTGAGCCCCACATCGGGCTCCATGATTAGCTGGGAGTCTGCTTCTCCTTCTCTTTCTGCCCCTCCTTCCCATCAAATAAATAAAATTTCTGTTTACAGTGGTGAAAAATTCTGGAAACAGATAGCAGTGCTAGTTGCACCACATTGTGAATGTATACTTAATTGTGCCACCAAACTAGACGCCTAAAAATAGTTACAAGGGCAAATTTTATACTACATATATTTTGCCACAATTTTTAAAATATTTTTTAATGCAGAAAACAAAAGGATAGTGAAAGAGCACAGGGCGTCTTTGTGGTGACAACCCTGCACTCTCGTCTCAACCCACACTGCTTGGATCCATGGGCCTCCATATCCAGGGTTCACCCTCCACCGCCATCCTAGAGGGCCCCGTTACCTCTCGTCTTGTCACTTGTCCAGTTTCTTGTCTCTCAGTCCTCCTTTATATTAACTTTGTTATTTTGGTAAAATACAAACTATAGCAGCTTTCTGAGAAATGTGTGTATGGGATGTAAATTTTCTGAGACTTTGCAAGCATGAAAATCAGTTTATTCTACTCTCAGATTTGATTGGTAGGTCAGTTGGGTAGAATTTGGGGTTGAAAATCATTTTTCTTCCATATTATGAAAGCATTGCTCATTGTCTTTGAGTTTCTAGGTTGCTTCCAAGCTAAAAACTCCAAAGCCAATGTGACACCCGTCCCTGCAAATATGACTTATTCTCTTGTATTGGGTTTACTTCATTTCTTTTCTCTGTGATAGCTCATGATTTGTCCACAATGCCTTGGAATTTCATGATGCGGCTCTATTGTAATTCACAGTAAATTCGTGAGCCCTTTCCACCTGAAACCTATATCCTTCCATTTTGAAATTTTTTATTGGCTCAGTTCACTTGTTATTTTTTTTTTCTGTTTTCCCTCTTCCTGCTCTCCAAGCTAGTCTACTAATTTTCTAATCTTTCTTATTTTCCATCTCATGGATTTTCTCTTTATTTTTCTGAGATCCCTCAACTTTATCATTTGATCCCTATTTCTGGGTTTTTCATTTCTAGAAGACTTTTAATCTTCAAACAATCTTCTTTTATTGGCTGGGCTTTTAATTATTGATTTGTAGGAGTTCTCTATATAATCTGGATAGAAATCCTCTGTGTAAGATGGATATTTGCAAATATCTAGTCCCACTCGGTGACTTTTTTATTCTCTAAATAGTGTCCTGGGGGCAATATGGGTGACTCGGTTGAGCATCAAACTCTTTTTTTTTTTTAAGATTTTATTTATTTATTCATGAGAGACAGAGAGAGAGAGAGAGAGAGGCAGAGACACAGGCAGAGGGAGAAGCAGGCTCCATGCAGGGAGCCTGACACGGGACTCGATCCCGGGTCTCCAGAATCAGGCCCTGGGCTGAATGCGTTGCTAAACCGCTGAGCCACCCGGGCTGCCCAAGCATCAAACTCTTGATTTCAGCTCAGGTCATGATCTTAGGGTCTTGGGATCAAGCCCCATGTCGGACTCCACACTCAGCAGAGTCTACTTGTCTCCATCTCACTCTGCACCTACCTCTGCTCATTCACTCTCTCTCTCTAAAATACATAATCAATCAATCAATGATAAATAAATGTCCTTTGAGGAGCAGTAATTATAAATTTTAGTGAATTCAAATTAATCTTTTATTTTTTAATTAGTGGGTTTTGTGGGGGGGGTGTCCTGTTTATTTTTTTTTAAGATTTATTTATCTGAGGGGAGGAGGAGGGGCAGAGGGAGAGGGAGAGAGAATCTCAAGCAGACTCCCTCTTGAGCACAGAGCCCGACACAGGGCTCCATCCCACAACCATAAGATCATGACGTGAGCTGAAACCAAGAGTCAAACACTTAACTGACTGAGCCACCCAGGCACCTCTGTATGTCATGTTTAAAAAGTCATTGCCAGGGTGCCTGGGTGGCTCAGTTGGTTAAGCATCTGCCTTCGGCTTGGGTCATGATCCTGGGGTCCTGGGACCGAGCCCCTCATCGGGCTCCCTGCTCAACAGAGAGTCCACTTTTCCCTCTCCCTCTGCTTGTGCTCTCTCTCACTGGCTTTCTCTCCCTCTCTCAAATAAATGAATAAAAATCTTTAAAAATAAAAAAAAATTTAAATAAAAAATCTTTCCCTACTTCAAAGTCATGACAGTTCCCCTACGCTTTCTTCTGGAAGCTGTAGTATTTATTGTACCTTTTACATTTAGAATCATGGTCCAACTCAAACTGGTTTATGTGTGGTGTGAGGTAGGGGCCAATGTTTCTAGTAGTTTGCTTTGGCCCCTTTCTTCCATGTTAGAGACTTTCTTTAAATGCCTAGTAATCCCTGTTGCCTTCACATGCTTAAACTTGAGGAACTAAAAATCTGTTTAGAAATTCTGAGTGTGGGGATGCCTGGGTGGCTCAGCGGTTGAGCTGCTGCCTTTGGCTCCAGTCATGATCCCGGGATCTGGGATCAAGTCCCTCATCAGCCTCCTGTGAGGAGCCTGCTTCTCCCCTGTCTGTGTCTCTGCCTGCCTCTCTCTCTCTCTCTCTCTCATGAATAAATAAATAAATTTTTAAAAAAAGAAAGAAAGAAATTCTGAATGTGAAGGTAGGGAATGTCAATCACAAACATCCCTGGAAGTTCATCTGGAAATTCTGCACATTAGTATCTTTGTAGTCTTTCTTCCTGTGCTGGACAAACTCCCTGAAGAAAATTCCTTCATTCTCCAGCCTGGAAGTCCCTGCTTGGCTGTCCATGTCCAGGAGCCTGGGGAGGGTCCTAGAAGCCACCTCGCATAGGTTCACTTAGACTATCAGGTGTGATAAACACCCCATCCTAACTGGATCTAATGGCCGATGCAGAGTTACTCAGTTTTACTTTCTCTAGAGAATAATCTCCAAATGCAGGCAAGGTGTAGGGGAGTGTGGTAATCACTCCATGCCCCACCAACAGAGTACAGGAGGAAATGTAGGGATCCGACTGCTTTTGGATTAACTTTCAGCTTCCCCGCGACTCACTTGGTGCCACCTACTTCTGCATGTTTTGAGGATCTGGCTGCATATGCATCGAATTGCCTTTCTGCTTTCTCCACCACCGGCTGCAGATTCAGTCTTCCCAAATCTGCTAAAGCAGCTACCACTTGTCCATCTGTTTCCCAGATTCCCAGATTGTGCTGCTGTGTTCCTCTCATGTTCTTGCAAGTTTATGCCTTTAAAAAAAAAAAAAATCTTACTGTAGTGGGGGGGAGGAGAGGCAAAATTAGTGTCTTTCATCTGCCATCATTACCTGGAAGTTAGTTTAAACTTTTTTTTAAAGAAAGTAATGAACGACATTTACCAAGAACCTTAGAAATGTTCATATCCTTTCATTCTACTTTTAGATTTCTAGGCATTTGTCCTGAAGGAGTCATCAGAAAAATAGGGACAAAAGTATTTATCTTTTGGAGTGTTATTTATTTACAAGGCCAAAACTGGAGGGTATTATGCTGAGTGAAATGAGTCAATCGGAGAAGGACAAACATTATATGTTCTCATTCATTTGGGGAATGTAAATAATGGTGAAAGGGAATATAAGGGAAGGGAGAAGAAATGGGTAGGAAATATCAGAAAGGGAGACAGAACATAAAGACTCCTAACTCTGGGAAACGAACTAGGGGTGGTGGAAGGAGAGGAGGGCGGGGGGTGGGGGTGACTGGGTGACGGGCACTGAGGGGGGGCACTTGACGGGATGAGCACTGGGTGTTATTCTGTATGTTGGCAAATTGAACACCAATAAAAAATAAATTTATTATTTTAAAAAAGGCCAAAAATGGAAAACAAACTATATGTCCCACAAGAGAGAAACCGTTTAGAAACCGATGTATTTCCATGTGATGAAATAGCAAAAGTCATTAAAAATAATATGTATGAAGAATATTTAATGGTAGGGGAAATGTTCATAACATAATCAGTAAGTGCTAGAAGGATATAAAACTATATGTTCAATTTCATCCCAATTCTGGAGAGGGAGATAAATGAACAAAAATAGTCCCATCCTCCATTTAAGAAGGGGGGATGGAGGACACAGAGAAGGAGAAAATACAGGAGGAATAGCATAATTTTAACCACAGCTCTCTTTAAACATTTACTGTTGCTATAATCAGAAAAATGTAATTGTTTTAAAATTAAAATAGGATCCTGCTTCATTTCAGCCCTTTCTCTCTCCTCACCTTGTAGTCTACTCACGTGCCTTGACATGGTGACTCAGGAGCCCTCCTACCTGGAACCAACACTTGCTTTCTGCCTGACTCCTCCTCACCCTTCCAGCGCCGTCCTCTCTTAGATTCCTGTCCACTCCACGCTGGCTTGGGAATCCGTTCTCTAGTTCCTCAGCCTTGGGGGCACGACTTTATCAGAATCCTTGCACATTAATAGGACCAATGATATTTTCTATGAACTCTGGGAGGGGGCCAGGGAAGCAAGTCCTGTTTACCTCTGCATCCTCGGCCCCAGGCCGGGTACCTGGCACTGAGCAGAGCTTCACTAAATGGCCATCACAAGTCTTTGAATGGAACAGAGTTGATCGGAGAACGTGAAGGAATGAACAGCATTTTCATGGACTATTACTTGGCCCTTGAGGGTGTGTTGGTCTCTGCCATCCTGGTTTTCCATGGCTGTGAAAAGCCTAACCTCTGGACATACAATGCCACACACAAGATATCTGTGTTCATCTGGGGACACCTACCCAAACTGCAATTGTGAAGTTTAGGAGGAAATAATCTGCAAGCATCTGTAGACTGGCCTTACAAACCAATCTCAGAGAGAAATGGCAAATCCCACAGGCCCCAGCTGCAGTTGACAAGAGTAGCTCAAAGCATAGGGCTCTGTAATAATTATCATTATTTAACATCGTTCCACAAGGAACCATTAGAGGAACAAGGCTTGAAATTACAGTCAAATGATTCCCCCTTCTCTTCAATCTATACACACAAGACCCCAGCAGCACAGCAAGGGGGGTGGGAAAGCTGTGCTCAGTTATACTGTAATTATTTCTAACTCTATCCCCAACCCCAAAATACCATCTTGTCACATGGCTTGTCATTTTGGCATGGCTCAGTCTACCATAACTTGTCATATTTTCCCAGCTTTTATTGCAGTTTTCATGAAGCACATGGATTCCTGATAGAATAATGGCTTATGCTGGGAAAGTCTTGTTAAAAGCTGCTGAAACTTTGCGCTGCCTCTGCTCCTGCAAAGACTTGAGAACAGATCTGCCCCACTGATACGGATCTGCTGTGGCCAGGACGTGAGCATTCTGTAGCGTAGGGGCACATGAACAGCCTTGCCTAGAGCCCCATGCCACCAGCCAGTAGGAAGCACGTGGATACTGCGAGGGTCACGTTGAAGGGCGAAGGACAATCTGCCCCTGCTGACAACACTTTAGACAACCAGGTGTGAGCCACAGACTCTCCAGGCAAGTGTGCCTCTCTAGCAAGCTCTGGTGTAGCTCAGGGCCACCCACCCCATTCCTTCTCCTAATGGCATTCCAGTCCCCTGGTGGGAACTTACTCTACTTGTGGGACTGTAGGAAACCCTGCCTTCCCTTGAGCCAAGAGGAAGACAGGTGGCTCATGCTAGGCTCTGAGGCTGAGGCTGAGTGTAGATCTTGAGTAGGTAGACCAGTTGTCCAGGAATGGAGAGGTTCCCAGCATTCCTGCCATGGAGTGATTCCCACAGTTCCGCTTCCATCCTCCCACCACCCAAAAAACTTCCTTGGCTTCTGCCTATTTCTGAGCCAGGTCTCCAGTCTTCCCATTGATTCTGGATACTTCTTTTGCTTAAGTCCAGAGTTAGCTTCTATTGCTTACAACCTGGCGTCCTGGCTGACCTACTTGTTCCTCCCTTTCCTCAAGGCCCTCAGGGGCTGCTGAGAAATCCTGAGCCAGGGTAAGTCTGTGATAAAGCCTTCCTCCCCTGGATCAGAACTGCAGGTTCCATCCCCTAGACAAGCACTCCTCCTCAGGAGCCCTCCAGACCTCCAACCTTAACCAACCACCCCCTTCTCCCCATTTTTATCTTTGCCCACACTCTGCTGGCTGACAGTCACGGGTCTGGCCAGTGAATCTGGCTCAAGCTGTATTCACTAACCACAATGACCACCCCAGATGGTGTGGGACACCCGCCCCACCAAGCTGTTCCCGTAGATCCCAGAGGGACACAACTGCCCCTTGGCAGCCCTTTACATCCACCTCTCCGGGCACTTAGCACGTTTGACCTTCTGTTACAGCTGTGTCCAAAGATGTCCTTTCAACTCCCCAGCAAGAATGATGTGTCAGCAAGCTATCAGAGAAGCCAGGATCTCCCCAGCCTTGTCCCGCTGCCAGCCGTGTTGGTGCGCAGTGATTTGGCTGCATCTATAGATAGACTCTGCCAGGCACTGACAGGGTCCCTGAAACAGAGGCCAGATCCGTCCACCCCAGTTCCAGGATAATCTCTGTAAGAACCTGTGCCCATCTTGCTCACCTTCTCTTGCAGACCTGGACTCGGTTTTCCATTAAATGTCAAGTCCAGTGGTCCATCTTGATCAGAAAGGGTAGGCTTTCGCTGCCATTAAAAACATCTTATTAAAAAGATGGACAGATTCAATAATAGGGAGCGTTAAAAGGTGATTCAGGTTCAGAGTCTGCACCTGGGAGATAGCACTGCTTCCCACAGAATAAAACTCAAAGGGCTCGGCTGAGCCTCCAGCCCCGCGCCCCCCAGATGCACACACGTAGGCACACGCAGGGGGCCGGCACCCAGCTGCAGCTCAGCAGGACCCCTCTTCCTCCCACGCATCCTCGCTCTCCGCCCTCTGCCACTGCCTGTGCTCCATCTGAGACGCCTGCTTCCCATCTCCCCATCCAGCAGCATTGCTCTGGTTTTTCAAGGTCCCCAGTTGAAGCCCACCACTATCCAAAAAGCCTTCCCACCACCACTAGGCTAAGTGAGTTCCACCTCCCTTTCTCCCAGCACCTTTCGGAGCCCTTTGATGGTGCTGACCACCAGCCCACTCCATTTATGAGACCGTGTCTCCTGCCAGGTCATGATCCACAAAGAGAAAGAGGATGAACTTCTCCTTCAGGTGCCTCACCTGCAAAAGGGGTCGTAGCATAACTGCCCCAGAGTCACTGAGAATTCAGTGAGCTGATGCGAACAAAGCACTTAAACAGCTGACACAGGGCAGGGCTCTCTGGCTCCTGGGCGCCCACCGAGGGCCACTTGTCTTATCTACACGCTCTCAGTCAGTTCTCTTGGGCTGCAAAGATGAGGTCACTAGGTACACAGAGCTCTCGTCCATGCCCCAAAGTCATGGACCTCTGGGTAGAGTCAGGGGGCTCACGCCCAGGCCTGGCTGGCTCTCAAGTGCACATTCTTCCCTGCCCTCTTCACCACCCAGACTAAGACCATCGCTGACTCTACCCAGGGTCAGTCCCTCGAGGGTTGCCTTTTTAAATTTTGAGGGAAGAAATGATCGTGCCAATCCACTTTTCTTTCTTTCTTTTTTTTTTTTCCAAAAAAATCCGCCCAGTTTAGGAATGCATGCCCCAGCTGAGCAGGGCTCCAGGAGCCTCCCAGGCCCACCTTCATGCCCCCACAGCCTAATCCAAGCAGGTTTTGGTACAAAATGGGCCAAAGGGGATCGGGCAGGAGGTGAAGACCAATCTGGATAATTGAAAGCCCTATGGAACTTCACAGAGGGATGAGAGGAGGCCTTTACTCTGCAGAAGGAAAGCTGTCCCCAGGAAGAGGCACCCAGGCATCCCCAAAACGTGAAGCCGAGCTCCTTGGTCCAGAAGACATCCACCCTCATTACCCCCTGCTAGTGACTGCGCGGACAGCAGCGCCCAGAACTGCAGGGACCTGCTGGGAGGTTGGCCTCCATGCTCCCCTCTGTGATGGCAACACTCTGGAACAAGTTTGACTCAAAGCTTCCAGAAGCTCTTTTGCCTGCATCGCCTCAGGGAAGACGAAGGCAGGCAGTTCCTGTAAATGTGTAGACACCCCCGGGGCCTGCTTTGCCAGGACCCTGACTGCCCAGCAGGACCCTGCTCCTGCTCATACAAATTACAGACAACTGCCCATGGGAGACATCATGTGCCATCCCCAAGATTGCTGACTCTTCTCATTTTTTTAAAGATTTATTTTTTTTTGAGAGAGAGAGAGAGAGAGAGTACGTGCACACAAGCAGGGGCAGCAGCAGCAGCGGGAGAGGGAGAAGCAGACTCCTCGCTGAGCAGGGAGCCCAATGCAGGGCTCCATCTCAGGACCCTGAGGTCATGACCTGAGCCAAAGGCAAGCGCTTCAGTGACTGAGCCCCCCAGGCACCCCCCCGGCACCCCCCGACTCTTCCTATTGACACAAATGGGGGCAAATGAGGCCTCTGGAACAAGGGAGCCAGGCGTTCACCAGCATCTGGGTCCTCGCAGTTAGAAGAGTGCACATGACATCATCAGATCCACTGCCATGTGTGGCTCCCGGCAGCTCTTGAGGAGGAGTCCCTTCAGTGAAGGATCCCATAAAGGCCACAGCCTCTAAACCTACACACCGTCCATGAGCAGGATTTCCCCAGCCAGGCTGGCCATGGAGAGAGCAGCTCAGTGTCCTTTCTGTCAAGACAGCTTCAAGTTCAACTCATTTAACTCATTTAATTGTTGCTTCCATCCCAAAAACTAAGACATGACCTACTTCTCTCTCTTTCTCTCTGTCATTCACACACTCACACATACACACAGAAACATTATTTCTAAGGTCATGGCTAACAGCTTCTTCATATCAATTGTTGCCAAAGATTAGGGTTGCCATGTAAAATAATAGAACATCAAGTACATTTGAATTTTATACAAACAACAAACAGTTTTTAGTCTAAATATATACCAAATATTGTGTGGGATATACTTATACTACAGAATTATCCGTTTTTTTCCCTGAAAATCAAATGTAACTGAACATCCCGTTCTTTTATCTGCTGAATCTGACAACCCTATCTAAAAGCTATTATTTCAAGCACAGTGTAGATGTGGCCCCAGAGGAGGCAAGGGTCCTGGGAAATTGTACCCGGAAATATAAGTCCATTGAGAAATGCTTGCCATCCATTCATAGTCTGTCCCTTTGAGGGTCACCGAGCCTTGGTAGGATCAGAATAGGAAAGATGCCGTGAAAGGGTGGACAGATCCTGCTGCTGAAGTGACCCATCCTTAGCCACCTTCCCTGGACCCTTTTGTCAGCCCCACCCCCACTGCCTCATTCGTCCAGGCCTTACCCATGTGGAAGCCACCATGCCCTTCCTTTCACATGACCCCATGCCATTCCCAGTGGTCGTTCTTCTCATCCCCTTCATGTCTTCATCCCTGGGTATCTCAGCACGCTCCCTGCGGCATCTTTCCCTTCCAGCCTCACCTCAACTTTTCCATCCACTCACTGGCACTCTGCTGTGCTCCCTAAAGCACGGCTTGCCCTCACCATGACTCCTCTGCTCAACAACCTGCCTTGGCTCTCCACAGCCCACTGGATAAGATGTACAGTCCTGAGTCTGGCATTCAAGCTCACACCAGCCCCACTTCCCATTTCCTATCTTCTCTCTCTCTTTCATGCCCCATCATCCTCCAGTGCTGTTCCTTCATGACACTCGGTCTGGAGCGCCCCGCCATCCTTTTCTCCAAGGTTCTACTCACTCATCAAGGCCTGGGGCATCCTCATTATCTGAACTCATCACTCTGTACAAAGTGTCCTTTCCACTTACTCATCAGCTTGCTCATTGCCTGCCTCTGCGCCTCACCTCCGCTATTATGTAAGCTCTGTAGGAGCAGGGACCTTCTAGCCCAGGCCTTATGGCAAGTAGGGAAACTTAAGAGACATGCTCAGGAAATGCTTACTGTTGAATAAATACAATGCCACCTCTTCCAAGAAGCCCTCTTTATTTCCTCTAGCTACCTATAACCTCTCCATGCTCAGAACCCAGGCAGCCCTGGAGCAGGCCTCTCTAATTCAGTTATCATTTCCAACTTGGATTACAGAGAGTGTTTCATTCCACCCACCGGACTGCAAGTTCCAGAGAGAGAGCAGAAACTAAGTCTTACCCTGTACATTCTATGCAGAGTGTGGGAACCCCATATTTTGAACAAATGCACCTGTGAAATGTGGATAAGCACAGACAATTGGCCTAGGACTCTGGGACCCACAGAATACATTGTGCGAAGACATCGAGGCTCAAGCTCCCCACCCCAGCTTTCCGCAAACAAATCTCTACTTCTCTCCCCAGGCTGGGTGGGATCCCAGACCTGCTGGCTTCACCTCCTAGTGCTTCTGATCTGCCCTGGCCTGTGTCCTGGCCACAAGCAGCAGTGGGAACTGCTCTGGGAACAGGGACTCCCCTCACATGATCCACTCAGGGATCTGTGTTTGAGGGGGTATCACCCAGGTCAGATTCCCAGGTCAGAGCTCCCTCAACCCCAAAAGTCCTGGGTGCAGTGCAGTGGGAGTGGGAGGGTGAGTGATGAGGTTGAGGAGCAGCACCTGTGGGAGCCCTGGACAGGGTTCAACGCCCACAGATGGAGAGGCCTTGGGCTGCAGTTGGTAAGTGCATGCATCTCACGGTGAAGATGAGGACTCTGGGCTTTCCCTGGTACCCATTTCGGAGCGTCGACGGAATGCACACACAGGTCCGTGCAAATCCACACCCACATCCCAGACCACCCAGCAGTTCCACTGCTAGAACGACACAACCATCCCAGCCACTGCAATGTGCTCCCGTCCTGGGGAAGCCAAGGAGAAGATCAGCAAGAGGTGCGTCGATCTCTCCCCGATTCGTTCATTCAGCAAGTATTTACTGAGCCATTACCCACCAGGGATGGAATGCCATCCCGCACCCACACCTTCCCCGTATTATGGCTGATCCACACCCCCGCTTGTTCTGCAGAAAACTGCCGATTGAAAAACGTGATGCAACGTGCCCAGGGTCACATCGAGAGTGTGGCCGGGTCTATCTGATTCCCACACGCTTCCTCAGTGTCCACCATGCCTCTTATTAGTTTTTTATCGTGTTTTGTTCAAGGACAATGTATGCTTCTATGTGCTTTCCAAGTGCATCTAGATGCAGGTTTTATTTTTTTTTATTTTTTTTTTAATTTTTTTAATAGATGCAGGTTTTAAACTCAAAGGAGCAAGTGCCTTTCCTTCCGTCGTGCGTTCAGCAAGCACACCTTCCCATGAGGTCCCAGGGGTACCTGCGGGAATGCCCGTGAGCCAGGCCTGCCCCCTCATCAAGCAGCTGGCGGTCTGGTGGGGAACAATGCGAAGGGTAGTACATCTTAGGGACGGCCCGTAAGCATTGGGCTGACCCCTGGACTTCGCTTCTAACCTCTCTGAAAGGCTGGAACAAAATAAAAACAGTAAGGGAGTAAACCCACATGTCATCCAATGGAGAGCTCTCGCGGGCACACGCACACACTCAAGGAAAGGCTTCCCGTTGCAATGAGCATCATTTTGTTTTCATACCTCTGTTTTGGTTTCACTTGTCACGGGCTAGGATTTTCCTGTTGTCTCCCCCCCACACACACTTCCTTTCTTTATTTCCCTGCTATGACAACCCCGTTAGAAAAGCGTTGGAATAGCAGGCTGGATGAGAGGTATCATTAGAAGCGCATTGATATTATTTAAGACAGGGCTCATTAAAACAAAATAATAAAGATCCAGATGATAGCAGGGAAAGCAGGTTGTCTGGGTGCCACCGCACAAAATACTTCGTTAGTGTTCCTAATTAATACTAACAACTGTCACGAAATAAAAATATCACACCCTTTAAGATCTGCCTGCCTATCAGGCGCTGTTCTAGCTGAAAAGCCCCCACGTCTAGTTCACTGTGATCCCGTTCGGAAATAATTGGTGTGGTTTGATTGATAATGTGGATTCCTCTTTAAAAGAAAACACACTATTTTTCATAATCAGAGCCAGAATGCATAATGAGCAGGCGGGTGATGCCTTCAGCATCAGGTCTGTCAAAGCGTGCGGTTATTTCCATATTGATGCAAACTAAGATATTACACTCCCTCATTACATTGACGTGGCACATCTTTCAACACTCAGCTCCGAATCATACATTCCTTGCAAACAAAATTACCTTCATTTTCTCCTTTGGTTCGGCGGAGCTAGCAGTTAAAATATGCCCTAACAAGCTAATCAACTAATTTTTAGAATATGTTGGTACCGTTTAATATTCTAAAAGAAAACAAGAAAAAGTTGCTAATGGGTCTGCAGGCACAAACAGAAATAAATAGACAACTGGTTCATTGAGCATTAGCATACTTAAGTTTGAGCCAGTCACGGTGGAATTCATTTTGCAAGTCAAAAAAGCAGTATCTATTTGTATCCATAAGCCAAACAACCTCATTTACTCGGTACATACTTGAGCAGATAACCTTGGCAAGAAAACAACAAGGAGAAAGCCTTCTTTTAAAGAGTGGTGTGTGCCCCGCAGGGGAACCAGCCCGGGGGAGGAGTCGGACGTGGCAGCCCGGGGTTGGCCTCCTAGCTCTGCCCCAGAAGAAAGGCTCCACTTTGGGGGTAGTCCAAGAGCTCGGGGGAACCCCAAGGCCAAGCGCATCCCAAGGAAGAGGATCAATGGAACTTTGCTCGGTGGTCATCAGTAAGGGAGCCTGGGAACACCTGTGGTGGGTGCTCACCTGGGTGTTGGGGAGGACCCAGATTGGCCGAGAGGGGTCAGAGGCCCAGACAAATCGAGTGTATTAGCTCAGGCTGCTATCACAAAATACCAGACAGCGGCGCTTCGACAATACATATTTCTGATGGTTTTGGAGGCTAAGAAGCTCAAGATCGAGGTGTCCCCCACTCCCCCGCCTCCCCAATTCGGTTCCTGGCTTGCCTCTTGCTGGCTTGCCTTCTCACTGTGTCTTCACACAGTAAAGAGAGAGCAATCTCTCTTTCTTGCTCTTCTTATAAGGGCACGAATTCCATCATCAGGGTCCCACCCTCACGACCTCACTTAACCCGAACAACCTCTCAAAAGCCCTATCGCCAAATACCATCAGGTTGAGGGCTAAGTCTTCACCCTATGAATTTGGCGAGGGGGAGCACAATTTGGTCCATAGTTCCCGGATTTAAGTATCAGAGTCCCTGGGATCTTACCAGCTGTTTGACCTTGAGCAGGTGCCTCAGTATTCTCACTGTAAAGTGGGGGAGAGAGGGATGAGTGGCTCCCCCTCCTAGGCTAGAGCAAGGGTTAAGTGTGGTAATGGATACAAAGGGCTTAGTACATGGGATGCCCCACTTGAAAGTTAGCCATGGTGCCCCACCCTCCTGTGTAGGGACCCTGGTACCCTGCTCTCCCTACTTGCCCTTAAGTTCCCATCTTCCTGCCTTTGCTCACACATGTGTTCCTCTGGACTGTCTTCCTTTCCTCTGTCCTCATCTTCCACCAACCTGACTCCTGCCCATCCTCGGCTTTCCAGCTTCTTCTCAAAGACATCAATGCCCCCAGATCCTTCCCTGGCCCCCACATAACACACCCACCAACAAACACACATGTCCCCTGACTTTGAGCTCCGATAGCATTTTCACAAAAACTGAGTGAGTGACAGTCTCCATCCACTGAGCTGCAAGGTGTTGAGGATGAGGACAGAGTCTTGTTTTTTTTGGTATCAACATGGGACATGCCGTCTGGCACATAGTAGACACTCAATCCGTGTTTGCTGGACAAACAGATGGACAAATGGGTAGATGGATGAAGGGATAGTACTTTATGTACATTCTTATTATGGCGCTTCCCCTCCTTCTTGGATGACAGTCAGTAGTGTTTATTCTCAACCCTTCACTGTGCTGAACTCAGGAGGCCCCCCCACCCTCCCCAGTCTACACCTGCTGACCCCTGGGCCTAGCATGCCCCCCATTCCACTGAGTACCTAACACTATTAGAATGTGGCATTACCTACATGTGGGGTGATACCCAATGTCTTTAACCATCCATATGGCACCACATGGACAACTGGGACAGACACTGGCCGATTTGCCAGATACAGGTGTGCTGGCTGCATGCCAACCCTGCTTCTGCAGATCTCCCCCAGTGAGGCCCAGACAGACTGAGGGCCAGGCTTACCTCTCTGTCCCCAGCACAGTGCCTGGCACAAAGTAAGTGACACTCAGTAGAGGCTGGATGGAGCTAACTTGCCCCATGCTGGCCAGGCCACATGGAGATGCTGGGTGCCCCTGCCCCTCCTATGGATACAAGTGCCCAGACCACCCCCATACCACACAACAAACACTTGTTGTCCTCAGCCAGCCCAACTTTGCCACATAGCAAAGATTAAGGAATGGCACTTTCTTTCTGTTCCTGATCCCAAAAGCTACTTTTTACAAAAATCTGCAATGACATATAGCCTGCTAGGCAATTGTTCATCATTTCCTACCAGGGATCTTACTATGGTTTAGAACTCAGTTATATGAGAATAAACTATGCCTCCCCTTTGCCTGGCATTTTGCTGATTCTGCAAAGTCCACACATCCATTGCCTATTGGTCCCATCACGCTACACCTCAGACCTGGTACTGGTATCCCCTTTCCAAATGGGGAAGGCTGATGCTCCTTGATGTTGAGCGATGTGGCCCAGAACTTTACTAGAAAGAGCTGGGGTCAGGACTTGAACACAGATCTTGGACAACTAAGCATGCTTGCTCTCCTACCCGCCCCCTTCCGCAGCCCCGAGGGCTTCTCTAGAGCCTGTGAAGTCTACTCATCACTTAGCAAATAGCTCCTGTGTGTCTCCTCTATGTCACGCCCTGTTCTGCGAGCCCAGGGGAGAAAGAGCCCCTCGGGCAGGAAGGAGACTGACAGGTTCACAGAGAGAAGGGGGGCTGGGGCTGCTGGAGTAGGACCACGGAGAGACAGCAGGGGAGGAGCAGGTAAGAACCCAAGTTGATTTTCAGATCAGAAGACTTTTAGGAGATTTGCATAATTTATGTCCTTTTGAGAACCACCATTTAAATGTATAAATACAGCCACGAATTCTCTTTTGAAGAAAACCAAGAGGCAGGCATTGCTAACCCATAACCCACAGTCAGGGAGAAGTGAAACCATCATGCACCGGCTCAAAAAAGTCATTTTCAGAGCTTATCACTGTAACCATGGTTTAAAAAAGTATTTGTTTTACATAGACACACTTTTAAAAGCTAACAGGTGTCACTTTTTAATAAATTGGCAAAGACGAAACAGGATGAGAACGTGCCATTGGCAGGTGGGAAGCTACAGATCCAAGGCGCACAGGGTTGATAGGAGGTTACGGGGAAAGTTTGAGGTTTTCAGCAACAGCAGAGCCTCCCCACACCCTTCATCACAGCTCCTCGTAGAAACAGGCGCTCACCACGAAACCCGGGCACATCATTTAGAAGGATTCTATTTCATTTAGTCACTTTACTAAGGCAGGGAGGGATCATCCTATTTTCACTTTTCTGAATCCTAAAAAAAAAAAAAATCTCAAAAAAAAAGAAAGGACCAAGCTTCAGTTTTCTAGATAGACAGGAGAAACTGTTATAAATAGACCCTCTAAAACTGCCTTTGGAGGTCAGAAGACAGCGAAGTTGCTGGAGCTGGAGCACCCGCAAATTACACTTTTGGATGTTATGGCAACAAAACTATGCAACGTTACAGACGCAGAAAACATACATGTTAGTGCCGCGTGCAGGCTCGCTGCGTCCTTTGTGCAGGCATGACCTCAAATACCCACGTGTGAAGGGTTGTCAAGGAAACGGCAGCTCACCCTCTGGACCTGTGAGACAGAACGGCCCTAAGCATCTGAGCGACCAGCTGGGTGGGTGAGGGCGAGGGGAGGCGAAGGTGGGTGGGGGCCACGTGGCCCGCAGCGCCCACGGGGACCCTTCTTTCCGGAGCCCCTGGGTGAGGCACAGGAGTCGGGGCGACCATCAAGGAGACTGGACCCTCAGGAGGCTCCCAGTCCAGCAAGAACCACTGGAGTGGGTTGCAAGTCACCCCACTCAAGGGGTGTGGCCGGTGCCGGGAAGGGGGAGCAGAATCTGGGGGCCAGAGGTGGGAGCCGTGACCCCGACTGCAGGGAGCAGGGAAGCCTTTCTCAAAGATGTGGACCCTTGGGGCACCCGGTGGCTCAGCCCATGAAGCATCTGCCTTCAGCTCAGGCCCTGATGCCAGGGTCCTGGGATGGAGAGCCAGCGGGGAGTCTACTTCTCCCTCTCCTCCCTTGTGTTTGTTCTCTTGCTCTCGCTCTCTCTCAAATAAATAAATAAAATATTTAAAATTAAAAAAAAAAAAAGGATGTGGCCTCTGAGTTGGGCACCGAGAGAAGGACGGTCTACACACAGGGACCCGTGTTTCGCGGCAGTGGAGCCTATGCCCCTGGGGGAGGAGTGAGAGACACATCTGGAGAGGCAGATGTGCAGCTCAACCTCGATAAACAGTTCCAGTACACAAACTGTACAGATTTGTGTCTAGCTGATAAGATTCTTTGCGGAGATACTACTACTTTGAAATGCAGGTTGTTGCTTCTTGAGGGTTACTACAAATAGATCTCTAAGATTCTGACGTTGAATGTTTCTAAATATTTTGATGGTTCCTTTTATTTCTTGACTTGTATATGGCAGCACAGCAAACTCCTGGGAATCAGCATCCATGATTAATTTGGGGGAGTTTCAGAATGCAACATTTGGGTTTTTTTTGTTTTATAATCAAATCATGTATATATGTTTTAAATCCAGATGCGATGGGGATGGGGTGTTAGTCTAAGAATTACAAGTTGGTTGTGGAAGAAGGAACACTAGACTTGGACATCACAGAGAGGCCCTCCCCCATGTCCTGGCTGTCTGGCCATCAGCCATGTGTCCCCTCCCGGGTTGTAGAGATGTTCACAGTGGGTCAGAGGGTCACATAACCCTCACATGTCACCTCTGAAGCCATGCACATGTCTTTTGGTAGCAGTCATTCCAGGCAACCGGAAGATATTTGAGCTTGATCCAGATTGCATGTCAGAAAGATAATGGGAGTAGATGTTGGGTAAATCAAGGTGAAAAGAATCAGGTCTGCCCTGGGCTCAGCCTTCCTGGGGCCTGGTCAGGTTGAACTGTAACCTTGGGCGAATTTCAGGCTGGGGATTTGTATGGTTTGAGGGCAACCTGGAGGCAACCAGATTCAGTTCGGACTTTGGGGCCCTATTTGGAACCTCTAAACTTTTGCTACAGGAGATGAAAAAAAAATACTCTGGCAGCCAGGGAAGATGGCCGTAGGGGTCTCATCTGGGGGTACAATGGAGAGAATCACCGAACATGCCCAGTGGCAGCCAGGGCTTGCTCCTGCCTCACTCCCAGAACTAGTCAAGTATCCACTTGGACAGATCCACCCAACAGCATCTGCTGACTTGCCAAGGACTCCCACCCTAAAGCACTGTGACAGCTTTGCTCAAAGTATACTTATTGACTATGGCATTCTGTCTTGTATATTAATTATTTCATATTTTCAAAATGCTTTGATGATGAAAAGAGCTACTTAGGAGCTGAGTTTCTATGGTTATTTTTGCTGTTATTTATATAATGCCACACAAACAATACTACGCAGCCCTGTGGATGATGGTGAGCTTTAAACAAAGAACAAGTCCTGCCCCAGCAGAGTTGGAAGATTCCAACACAATAGCAAAAACAAAATGAAACAAAACACCAACAAAATGGAGTGCAGATGAATCAGATTTTTCTGAGCATGATGACTGCAAACCAGCAGGCAATTGAAGGATTACACAGCTCCAGGCAGTCTAGAAGCTGGTCCGAAGAGCATTCATTCCTTGGACATCAAGGCGTGGGAAGCATCTGAAATGAGAAGCCCTTTGTTGCTCTTGAGGCTGCACCCCGTGGACCCCACGAGGAACCTCATATACCCCAGGGTTCTCATCCCACAGCTTCACCTGTGTTGTTCCCATTCTTAGGGATGGGGAAATTGAGGTGAGCCTGCACCAGAGAGCCCCTTTCCTGGCCCCATCTTGCCTTGACAGAATGATCTTGATGTTAACCCAGTATAATGAGGTGGAGAAAATAGTCTCCTACAGCAAGCATGTGAAGTTCCCTCAGGGAAACTCCCATGTTTGGAGATAAATTAATTGAGAAATCCAATTGGAACAAAAGCAAAGGTCCCAGGAGCCTGAGGGATGTGCAGCTGCCCTGAAAGGGTGATTGTTGGAGGGGCAGGGAAAAGAGAGGCAGGACAGGGTAGACAGGCAAGAAGGGGGCAAGAGGCTGTGCAAAGCAAAACGAGGTGTTCTAGTAACTTCTGAAGTTGTCATATTCATCAAGTGCTGGGTGCAAACAAATCTTTAATGGAAATCAACAAAGGAGACTGAGCTTTGTGTACAGGTGATAGGGAAAGAAATAAAATGTAATGTGCCAATTCAGTCAGGGATACTGGAGGAAGCTAAGGAGAAGATGCCACATTCTCACAGGTATGGTCCTAGGGGTCAAGCCAGCTTTCCCTAAATTCCTGCCTGATAGAAAGGCCTTGCTCTCATCAGGTGACACCAGAATCAGAGCTCCAGGAGAGCAGGGGACACATCTGCAAAGGGGGATTTGCCAAAAAGCCAACAAAGCTTGACCTTCAGGGCCTCTCGCTCACATGGGCCCCTTCAGAGGCAGTGGGACGCCCTAACAATTTTGTATTTGTGAGTGCATATTCTTTGTAAAGAAAGACCCCCAAACTGCATAAGCTTTAGGTCACATAAACCTGGGGCCTCTTCTGCTCAACAGCCTTATTCACCATGTATTCTCAGTACCTACTATCGCTGTGCCTGGGTACACAGCAGGGGACTTAAATCTGTGTACTAGAGAGGTGGGTGGACAGAAACACTATTAGTCAGATAGTTGGATAAAGGAATAGAGGGAGGAAGGAAACATGAATGAACCATAGATGGTTGGATGGAGGGAGGAAGGAAGAGAAAGATAGATGGAGAGATGGACAGATGGACAGAAGGGAGGAAACATGGATAAAAAGAGATGGATGAAGAAAAGAGAGAGGTAGAGTGGGAAGGAGGAAGGGAGTGAGGGATGGGTGGTAGGAAACATGGCTTCATGGATAGTCAGTCAGATGGGTGGGTGGGTAAATGGATGGATGGGTGGACAGATGGGTAGATGGATGGGTGTATAGGGAGGTGGACGGGTAGGTGGATGGATGGGTAGACAGAGGGGTGGGTGGATGGATGGATGGATGGATGGATGGATGGATGAGCAGGTCAGATGGATGAGTGGGTTGATGTGTGGACAGATGGGTGCATGGGCAGATGGATAGGCGGATGGAAGGATCAAAATGTGGACAGATGGGTGGGTGAGTGGGTGGTTAAGTGGGTGGTAGACAGGTGTGTAGATGGATGGACAGGTGTATGGACAGATGGTTGGGTGGTTGGATGGGTGGGTAGGTGGATAGATGAATGGATGGGTGAGTAGATGTGTGGGTAGAGAGGTGGATGGACAAGTGGGTGGCTGGATGGATGGAAAGGAGACAGGTATGGATGAAACAGTGGTGGCCAATTTAGAACTAAAGAGAAATTGAAAGCACTTGACAAAAGTGCCATTTTAATCTGATTTGTATAATGCCAAAAAAAAAATAGCTAGGAAGGGCCTACAAAACATGTAGCTCAAATTCCTCCATTTTCACACACGAAAATACTAAGATCTTCATATGATAGAGAATTTCCAACACAGAACCACCGCCAAGGAGAGAAGTGCTTACAGAGAGGCCTCCACTCCTGGATTCACGGTTTGCTGTTTATTTTTAAAGTTTCCATCTTGATGAGTTCATTAACCACCATTAGCAAATTTAGAAATGCTTGAATTTCAAGAAGAATGTTTTCTCAGTCCAGCCTACCATGACATACCAGGCCTTAGAAGCAGCAGAAAGTGTCTTGTGTTGACATTTTTAATGGAGTTGTAACCAACAGCAGAGGCTTCCTCGTTCACACCCACAGCTCCACGAAGAGTTGAGCCAAAGGTGCTAGGATGCTTGAATACTCTTCCCTGGTTGTTTTGCCCTTTGTTCCTAGGTCTTGAGAGGAAATCTGAAGGTTTCAAGAGAGGAGAAAGACCCCATCTATAGTAACCTTCAAAAGCTCTACCTGGGAAATTATGCTTTAGTGGATTGAACCATACACTGCCCCTCAAAAGATATGTCCTGAATATGATCATATTTGGAAGAAGGGTCTCTGCAGATATAAATAATTAAGGTAAGGATCTCCTGATGAGATAATCCTGGGTTAGGCTTAAATCCAATGAGTGTTCTCATAAGAGACAGAAAAGGAGAAGCCATGGAGACACGGGCGAGAAGCCCGCGTGAACATGGAGGCAGAGATGGAGCCATGCAGCCATAGCCCAGGACCACCCAGGGCCACCAGAAGCTGGAAGAGGTAAAGGAGGATTCTCCACTTTGGAAGGAGCACAGCTCTGCCAACACCTTGACTTCAGAATTTTGGTCTCCAGAACTCTGAAAGAATAAATGTCTGCTGTTTTGGGGTGGGTAGGGGAATGGGGTAATTGAGTGATGGGCATTAAGGAGGGCATGTGATGTGATGAACACTGGATGTTATAATACACAACTGATAAATTATGGACCACGACATCTGAAGCTGAGTATGCACTGTATGTTGGCTAATTGGATTTAAATAAAGTAAATTAATTAATTAATTAAGCTGTTTTAAGCTGCCTAGTTTGTGGTACTTGATTGCAGTAGCCCTGGGAGGCTTATACAGATATTTTCTCTAAATTGACCCAAATGAAAACCCTCTTTCTTCCTCCCCTATTTCCTTCTTTGGTGGTAAAGTGTCTGTCTAAAGGAAATGGAAATTAGCCAAGTAAAATGGCGATTGTGATCAAATTTCTTCTTCCTCTAAGAAATAAAATCCCAGGTAGGTAGACAAATGTCAACATTTGGAAAAGATGGTTCTGTCCCTGTCTTTCCTAGATATTCCCTACCGCCCTGGTCCCTTTTCATATCCGCACAATCAGGCTGATTCTTATTTGAAATGTGCATTGGTGTGATTGTATCTAATAAAGCATACATTCTTACAGAGTAGTTGCAAGCCATATGGTACCTTGTGCCAGGTAACTACTCAATAATTCTGTATCCTACCAACCATGGTTCAAGTGACAGTCACTTCAGAAATGGTATCTGCCCCTTCACCTTATTCACCAGGAAAAGAGAATCCAAAATTTTAATTTAAAACTTAGGGAAAATACATATTCCTTTGTAGGAAAACAATCCCATTTTACTGGAACCATGCTTTCCAGGCTTGAAATTAAATACTCTGATTCGGAAAAAAAAAAAAAAAGAAGAAGAAGAAGAAGAAGAAGAAATCTGAGATAATTTCCAAGTCATCATGCATTAGGTACGTTTAGCAACAGCATTAGGCCTGAAAGCAATCATTAGAAGATTCTAACAGCAGTAACCAGAGTCGGAATAGTAGCTGCTATTGTTCGAGCATGAGTTCCACAAAGTGCAAAGCCAAATAAATGCTCTACCTATACAAGGGTTCACAGCTGGGAGGGACTTTGCTCCAACCCCCAGGGGATATTCAGTAATGTCTAGTGACAGGTTTGGATGTCACAACTGCAGGGTCAGGGGTAAAGGGTGTGCTAGTGGGTATAGGTCAGGGATGCTGCTAAATATTCTGCAATGCACAGGACAGCCTGCCATAACCCAGAATTATCCAGCCCACGGTGTTCATTGTGTGAGAAACCAAGCCGCCCTGTGTCCTATAATGTCAACACAGGCCCACCAATGGTTCCCAACTGGCCTAGTCAACAGATAAGGACACTGAGTTTCAAGGACAATAAATAATATGCCCAGGGGCACCCAAGTGACACAGTTGGATAAGTGTCCCAACTCTTGGTTTTGGCTCAGGTCGTGATCTCAGGTTCGTGAGATCAACTGTGGAGTCTTCTTAAGGTTCTCTCTCCCTTCTCCCTCTGCACCCTCCTAAAATAAATAAATAAACCTTTAAAAAAATAATAATAGTAATAGGCCCACATTCCCATAGCAAGTTTGGAAATCAGTGGTTTACTCCACAGGGATAGATAACAAAATAGCAACTATTTACCTATAATAGGAACCTGGAAATGGATTAAAGACACAAAGACTTTATAGGTATTTTGGTTAAAGAGACACAGTAATTTTCATGGCTGTGCATGTTTCTGGGCGTTGACCAGGAGCAGATCCCGATACCAACAGGGGAACACATTCTTTATAACCTGCCGACCCATGTTTGCCTCTTTTCTGATTTTTTTCTCTGCTTTATCATCCATAATTGGATAACTTTTCTCCAATTTTCTCCTTGGAGCAGTGAAGATAAGGTTTCTGTTTAATCATCCTCCTCGAAGCACTTGCAATCAGGCAGGATATTGCTGCTTTTAAAATAAGACAATGACATTTAATGACTTTCATTTCTTCCTATACAAAAGATTAATTTATATGCTGGAGCCATCGTTTCATTGGAAAACTCAGCCTATTCTTTGTGAAATGCTGCAATATGATTAACAGCTCAATCCCACCCTTATATTTTTAATTTTGTGGCTTTCTCTGCGTCTATTTACCTTCATAGTCTAATTGAGCCTTTGCTTTTGCATTAGGATAAACTTAGCCAACGGAGCAGAGCGGTGGGTGCCTCCAGGAGGTGCCGCAGGAATTAGCCTTCCCGTCTCCAGGCATTGCTGGCACATCGAAGAGACTAGGACAGTCACGGTGAGTAGATGGGGCACTTGGGACCTTGCTAGAGGCCTGCTGAGCCCAGCCTCTGTGATCTGACCCTAGCACCCCCATTGCATCATTCCACACACCCTCAGCTCTGGCCACACCAGGCAGCAGCTCCTTTTCCCCCACACATCCAATGTAGCCCCGTATTTCCACGTCCCTTTTCAAGATTTTCCCTTTTACCTGAACACTTTCTCTCCATCTCTTCCAGCAAAATCCTGTCTACCCCTAAAAGTCCATCTCAAATGTCCTGTGCCCAAGGTCTTCGCTGACTCCCCAGTAGAAGTGACTCACTGCCTCCTGGACCCACAAGGTCCTTTCTATGGAGGATCCTGGTTCAATTATGTCTTTTATCATGGTGCAAGCAGCCGCCACTTGCAGGTCGCTCTCTTGGTGGCCAGCTACCATGTTATCACAACAGCCCTGAGCTGCTGAGTCATTCGTGTCATGTTACAGATGAGGAAGTCAAGATTTAGAGAATGTGAATGTTCTAAGTTCACACAGTTATTAAGAGGGTGTGGTGCCCTGTGGAGTCAAACTCCAAAACTTTTTTTTCTTTATAAAACTCAAGGAAGAGGAGCACCTGGGTGGCTCAGTTGGTGAAGCATCTGCCTTTTACTGGGGCATGATCCCAGGGTCCGGAGATCAAGCTCCATGTCAGGCTCCCTGCTCAGTGGGGAGTCTGCTTCTCCCTCTCCCTTTGCCCCTCCACTCATGCGCACACGCGCACACACTCTCTCTCTCTCTGTGTCTCTCAAATAAGTCAATAAAAATCTTTAAAAATAAAGAAATAAATAAAACTCAAGGAAGATCCCCTTGCAGTACTGCGAGAGAAGGGTGTGAATGAAAATTTCCCCAACAGAGAGAGGCCAACTTGGCTGCAGCCTGATGCCTCCACAGGCAGTGTGGGCCACCTCTCCCAACACTGCAAAAGGTGGGCCATAGTTCTCCCCAGGCTCCCCGTAGACCTGTCTCCAATTAGAGATTGCCACATTAAACATGCAGTGGAAAACCCTCTAAGACGGTGCGATGAATCAATATTAATGTGTTTATCTCTCACCCACAACGAGATTTTCCCCACCAAAAACATCACATCACTTCATGTCTCAAGCAAAGAGAAAGGGTTCAGCCGATCCTTAGGCCAAGTTCTGGCCTCAGAAACTTGCTTCTAATTCTTCCTGATATTAATAGTTAGTGTGACCTGTTTCCTAAGAGAAAAGATGCCCTTTTGGAATGGAGTCTTATAGTTCCCGTGGTCCCTTGTGTTCACAGATGACTTGATCCATTGTGACAACTTCTTGCTGCCCCCAAAGCTATACATTACAGAAACCAAGAATTCTTACTGCAAGGGTTGAGTAGATGCTGTCAGGAAAAAGACATCATAGTTGTAACAGTTTTGCCTGAGAAGAGTAACTGACTCATCTGTGCTGCAGAAAGCCCCCACCCGCCTCTCTCTGCTCATTCCCGGATATGACGTAACCCAGTGATTACAGATGGGAGAGTAGTCCCATCTTGCCTTCCAATGCCTTCCCACCCCCCTCCCTCTCTGGCACAGAGACAACTTTAACTACACCCTTTCAGCTCAGTGCCACCCAATATAAAATACACCCTCCACCCGACTGTCTGTGGCCCAGAAAATCATGACAGGCAAAGCTATAGTGCCTTTGGGATTATGTTTTCAGTGACTCTTTATCTTTTTAGGTTCCAGACACCTTAAAGAATTTGGTAAAAGAAAAAAAAAGAAAAGAAAGAAAAGAAAAAGAAAAGAAAAGAAAAGGAAAGAAAGAAAAGAAAAGAAAAAAAGGAAAAGAAAAAGAAAGAAAGAAAGAAAGAAAGAAAGAAAGAAAGAAAGAAGAAAGAAAGAAAAGAAAGAAGAAAGAAAGAAAGAAAGAAAGAAAGAAAGAAAGAAAGAAAGAAAGAAAGAAAGAAAGAAAAAAAGAAAGAAAGAAAGAAAAGAAAAAAAGTTCTGGTCCTCTCCCCAAAAGCACACATACATACAGGCTTACAGTCTACAGACCTACAAAGCCCAACCACAAAGGTCCATGGTTGAAAACCCATGATCCAGTCCAAGAGAGATCCAGAAAACCATCACAACTGGCCAAGATCGTGCAGCCAAGGACAGAAGTAAGGCAAAAATTCAGATCCTATTCCCTGGGGCAGTACTAGTAAAGCTGCTCTGTGCTGCCCCCAGTCTCCCACCATGGTCCCTCCCAGCACCATCCCCCACCCTCATACTCCCCTCAGACTCAATCAGGCACACCTCCTCCATGATCATACATGAGGTCATTTATTAAGCTCTTTAAAGTAAACTCTTTTTTAAAAAATTATTTATTTATTCATGAGAGACACAGAGAGAGAGAGGCAGAGACATAGGCAGAGGGAGAAGTAGACTCCCTGCAGGGAGCCTGATGTGCGACTCCATCCCAGGACCCCGGATCATGACCTGAGCCAAAGGCAAAAGCTCAACCACTGGATCACCCAGATGACCCTAAAATAAACTTTTTAATGAAGAATTATACACATGCCAAAAAGGACACAGCTCAGTAAATGTTCACAAGACAAGCGCACCAACCAAATCAACACATAGCACAGTCCGGGCATCCCATAGTCTTCCTGACAACCCCTGGCAGTCACCCCCGTTCAGGAAAATAAACACTATCCTGATTGCTATCACTCTAATTAGCTTAGCTTATTTTTGAAACTTTATGTCAATGGAATCAAATAATATGTGCCCTTCTGTGTCTGGATTCTTTCCCTCAAAATCATGTTTGGGAGAGTCATCCATATTGTTGTATATAATTATAATTTGTTCTTTCTCATCACTGTAGAATGCTCCATGGTATGAATATGCCACAATTTAATTTTCTGTTCTATTGTTGATGGACATTGAGTTATTTCCAGTTCAGGCTATTACAGATTGTTCTGCTGTGAACTTTTTCATGCATATCTTTTGATGAATAAATGTACTTAACTATTTTAAGCATATACGTAGGTATTGAAGCAGTGGGTCACAGACTGTATCTAAGTTCAAATTTAGTAGGTAATGCCAAAAACTATTTCCAAAGTGGACATCCCAATTTACATTCCCACCAACAATAAATAAGAATTCTAATTGCTTCACATACTCTCCAACACATGGTAGTATTGGTCTTTTTAATTTTAACCATTCAAATGGTTATTTCACTGTGGCTTTAAAATGTATTTCCCTGATAATTAATATGGTTGAGCAACTTTTCAGATATTTATTGGTCACTTGGATATTTATTGCTTTTTTGTAAAACATTTATTCAAGTCTCTTTGCTCATTTTTCTTTTTCCTTTTTTTTTTTTTTTAAACAAAGCTCAGAAGGTATTAGGGACAAGCTTGACACATTTGAATTTTTTTTTAATTTTTATTGATTTATGATAGTCACACAGAGAGAGAGAGAGAGAGGCAGAGACACAGGCAGAGGGAGAAGCAGGCTCCATGCACCGGGAGCCCGACGTGGGATTCGATCCCAGGTCTCCAGGATCGCACCCTGGGCCAAAGGCAGGCGCCAAACCGCTGCGCCACCCAGGGATCCCTTTGCTCATTTTTCTATTGAGTGGTTTATCTTATTGGTTTGTGGGGTTTTTAAAAATATATTCTAGTATGAGTCCTTAGTCAAATATATGTATGACAGATCTCTTTTCCTACTCTGAGGCATGACTTTTTCTCCTTTATTAGTGTCTTTTGGTGAGCAGAAATTTTTAAATTTTAATGTAGTCCAACTTATTAATCCTGTTCTTTATAATTAGTACTATTAGTGTCATGTTTTAGAAATCCTTGCCTAAGCCAAAGGTCATAAAGATTTCTCTACATTTTCTTCTAGAAGACTTATTAATTTATTTTTCACATTTAGATCTATAATCCTGTCTATGGAATTGTTTCTCATGTACAGTATGAGATAGGAGTCAGGTTGGGTTTTTTTTTTTTTTTTTAAATGGATATCCAGTTGATTTAGGATCTCTTGTTGAAAAGACTTCTTTTTCCCTAGTGTACTGCAGTGCCATTCACCTTTGACATAAATCACTAATCTTAAATGCATGAGTCTGTTTCTGGACTCTCTTCTCTTTCATTATAATTTTTATCCTTACCCTAATGCCATGCTCTCTTAATTATTGTAGCTATACAATAAGTTTTGATATCTAATAATGTAAGTCTTCTAACTTTGCTCTTCTTCAAAATTGTCTTAGCTCTTCTGGGCTTCTCCATATAAATATAAGAATCAGACTGCAATTTCAAAAAAAATCATACTAGAATTGGATTCAGATTGCATTGAATCTATAATTTGGGAAGATTCGATATCTTTATAGTAGTGAATTTTCTAATCCATGAAGATGGTATATATACCTTCACTATTTGTCATATTTAATTTCCTTCATTAACATCTGATACTTTTGGGGGGCACCTGGGTGGCTCAGTGGTTGAGCTTCTGCGTGTTGGCTCAGGTTGTGATCCCGGGGTCATGGGATCAAATCCCACATCAAGTTCCCCATGGGGAGCCTGCTTCTCCCTCTACCTATGTCTCTGCCTCTCTCTGTGGGTCTCTCATGAATAAATAAATAAAACATTAGAAAAAAACTTATACTCCTCAGTGTTGAAGATTTACACATTTTTCATTAGATTAATTCCTAGAAATTCAATGTGGGTTCTTTTAGTTTGAGGTATAGAAGTGAAAGGGGCTGGTGCTACTGGAAGTGGTTATTTTATTTTGTGATTTTCTCTTCTTGCTGCCGGAGAAAAATACTTTATATACATATGTAAGATCTGGATATATATATATATATATATATATATATATATATATATATACACTTTGTATCCAGATCTTGCTAGGCTAATTTGTTAATTCTAATAATTTATATATTATTTTTGTTTTTTACACAATCATGTTGTCTATAAATAAGAAGCATTTTATGTCTTTTTTTTTTTTTTTTTTGCCTTTTTCTTTTTCTTACCTTATTATATTGGCCTGGACCACCAGTAAAATGCAGAACTTGTGTTAGTGGCCATCCTTGTCACTTAGACTATTTCAGAGAGAAAAATGTTTATATTTGACCATCAAATATGATGTTTTACTATAGAATTTTTATCCAGCTTAAGAAGTTCTATTCTTACTCTCAGTTTTTACTTTTTTGTCACATGCTTTTATTGCATTTTGTTTTTCTCCTTTATTCTGTTAATGTGGTGATTACAGTGATTAATTTTTTAATATTATACTTACTTTGCATTCCTAGATAAACCCAACATAGCTTTTATACATCATTGTATTCTCCTAGATAAACCCAACATAACTTTTATATATCCTTGTATTCTATTCAGAATATTTTGTTTAAGATTTTTATGTTCATGAGAGAAAATAAGCCATAATTTTCCTTTTTTGTAATGTCTTTTATCAAGCTTTTGTGATATTATGCTAGCCTCATAAAGCAAGTTGGGAAGGGATTCTTAATCTAAATTTTGGTACAACTAGTTGGCTATATCTTCCTTGAATGTTTGAAAGAATTCACCAGTGAAGCCATCTGAACCTGGAGCTTTCTCAGTGGGGAGAATTCAATTACAAAATAAGTTTCTCTGATAGACATAGGACCATTCAGATTGTCTATTTGTTTTTGAGTAATTTGTAGTTAAGTGTTGTTTTTCTAATATTGTCTGTTTTGCTAATTTTCAAATATATTGGAATAAAATTGTTCATATTACCATTAATATCTGTAGGATCTATAGTGATTTTTCTCTTTTTTAACATTTTGTTTATTTATTCATGAGAGACACAGAGAGGGAGGCAGAGACATAGGCAGAGGGAAAAGCAGGCTTCATGCAGGGAGCCCGATGTGGGACTCGATCCTGGGACTGTAGGATCATGACCTGAACCAAAGGCAGGTGCTCAACTGCTGAGCCACCCAGGCTTCCCTATGGTGATTTTTTTTTTCAATCCAAATTTCTGTATTTTGTGCTCTCTCCCAGTCCTGCTAGACAGTTGTCAATTTTATTAGTCTTTTTGAAAAATGAATATATGGTTTTATTCTATGTTTGCTTTCTATCTTGTTAATTCCTGCTGACCCTAGACTAAATTATAGTCTTTGTAAAGTTCCAGTTTCCCCCATCTAAGGTTGTAGCCTTCCAGATGTCCAGTTCAGAGTCTGGAGTATTTACTAAGACCACCACCACCACCATCCCCCACCTTCCACATGTCTCCTGAATACATACATTTCTCACCCTAGTATCATAAAACTGCCAATAACTTCCTATTTTTTCAGCCACCTCTTTGATTCTTAGCATCTTGCCCTGTGTAAATACCTAAAGGTGAGTACTATCAAGTATTGGGCTTACTTCTGTTCACTTCTCTTTATGATCTTGACTATCTTAAGTTCTGGCTGCCTAAGCAATCTCAACCTCTAATGTTTGCTTTCCCAGCCCTACAGGATTGCCAAATTTTCTGCTGGCTTCTCTGCCTCGCAGCAAGGGCCTTTTAGCAAGCATCTCAGCCTCTTGTCACAACCAAATATCAACAAAGCACCCAAAAGGAAAAGAGGCAGATAGAGTGTTGACCTGCCCTCAATGATCCCTTCATCCTAAGACCTTTTCTGGCTGCCTTCACAGCTTTATAATGCCTCCAAACAGATGCTTTGGGGGCTTTTGTTTTTTTATTTAATTTTGTGTGGGCTTTCTAGCTGTTTCCATAGGTCTGCTGGTCTGATAAAAGCTACTCCATCAAACACAGAAGAGGAAATCTTGTTTTTAGCTCAGCCTGGAATTCAGGATCTAAACAACATCCAAGGTCCCCAGGCTTCCTGCTAGTTTTATCTCCTAGTTTCTCCCTAAAAGTGAAAGTACTCTACTTTCCCTCTCAGCACTCGGTCCTGCTATGTTCTTTACCTAAGATGCTATCACTTGCCAGTTCCACCTATCAAATTCTTGGTCACATCCCAAGACTTGTCAGAAATGGCACTTCCTCGGGGTGCATGGGTGGCTCAGTCATTTAAACATCTGACTCTTGGTTTCATGGTTTCATCTGAGGGTCATGAGATCGAGCCCTGCATAGGGCTCTGCACCCAGTGCAGAGTCTGCTTGAGATTCTCCCCCTGTCTTCTGCTTTCCCCCTATTCACATGCTTTCTCTCAAATAAATAAATAAAATCTTTTTAAAAACAAAAAAGTAATGTCACTTCCCCGTGAATCCTGTCCTTATCCTGCCAGTTGAATGTAATCTTTTCCTTCCCTGACCACCCACCCTACCTCTGCCTTGTCTGTGGAACATTGAGCTCCTACCCTAGACTACAGATTCCTTGAGGGAAGGACTAGACTCATGTATCCACCTGCAATCAGTGCTAAGCAGAGATCTTATCCCATTCACATAGGCTCAATGGCTACCTTATCCATTTAGATCCCTGAATTGAGTTGAAATTTAGTATTACTATAGTAGTGAGGACTCTTGTATCTAAGTGACAGGAACCCAAATCAACCTGGCTTTTAAAAATGTATATATTTGTATATATAATATATTACATATAATTTATATTACATTACATTACATTATATTACAATGTACGCATGCTGAGAAGGGAGAAACCAGAGCCTCCTGTTAAGGTGAGAGCCCAGAAAGAAATATGGTGTCAAAACCAGTTCACGAATTATACCTGGGGACCCAGCTGTTCCCTAATGAGTTGAAAAGAAACAGCTTTGCAGCCAACCTACTGCTCACCTTCTAGGGCTGGTATCCCACAGAATGACACTCAATGAAAACCCAACACTCTGTAAACTGCCTGACTGAATAAAGCTTCTGGAGCCTTCTATGGTCATGGTTCCTGCCACAATGCTACTACAACCAGCTCTGTGCAACAGCCACTTCTTTTATAAAGTTCCAAATCCTGTTACTCTATCTTGACTAAATCACCTTCAACAGATAAAGAGTCTTGGCTGGCTGCCCTCCCCACTGAGGATTAGCTGTGGTTTGGGGAGCAGTTGGCAGTTTCCTCCCCAGGGAGCTGTGACTCCAGGGTCCTTTCATCATTTTCTGTTTCTGCTCTTGGTATGGAGGCTGGTGTCAGCACTCACCTTTATCCCTTCTTGCCAAGAAGATGTTCTACACAAATACTACAAGTGCAGCAGATTTGTCTCAAAGCAATTCACTTCTTTTACCAAGGAAAATGCTATTCGTAGGAGGAATAAATGGTAATGTTCATGTGCATAACCTTTGACACAGTATCCCCATATCTAAGAATTTATCTTAAGGAAATTATGAGACATGGGCAAAGATGCGTGTACAAAGATGTTCACTGAAGCTTCATCCTTAATAGCAGAAAGAAAACAGGCAAAGAGCCTAAATTTTCATTAGTAGTGAAAAGACTAAAGAAGTGGTGGTCTAAGCTGAGTGATAGAATCTTTTTCAGGCATTAAAAGTCACATGCTGAGCTAGTTGCTGACTTGGGAAAGTATTCAAAGTAGAGTAAGTGAGGAAAGGACCAAAAAGTAATAAAGTCCAGTTTGCGTCTTGAAAGATTAATCCTTATGTATAAAATATACATCGAGCTGGTCTAAAAAGACACACTGAAATATTACTGGTGGTTATTGCTGCAAAGCATAGCGATGGTTGACATTAAGGTTTGTATATAAAGAACCATCATTTCATTTCCTTCTCAGGGGGCAGGGAATCTTCTACACCCATCTGAATAGCCAGTGCCTCGTTCACATCAACATTGGACCACAAACACATCTGTTTTAAAGACTCTGCTTCTGTTAACTGGGCTCCTAAGGACAATTGTATTTTTTAAAGCATTAATATTAGCCTTGAACATGGTTTTATTGGCAGCACAAAAAAAAAAATGTAATGCTATAATGTTGGGAAGGGACCAACTTCCAAGACCAGAAGCAAGCTTTTGAGGCCAAGAGTCCCAGCTTGGACATAAAAGCCAGAGGCAAGCCTCCCATTGGGCTAGTATTTGAGACAGCTTGTCTTCAGCTGCTAGAGTGATGGGTAATTTCCCTCCTGTTTCCCAAACTCTAAAATATTATTTCATTGTCTCTACGATAATACATTTCTAAAGGATAAAATATGTGACATAGATGAGGCTCCAAAGGTCCCTTCCAAGCCCACGGTCAGCTCAGAGATGATGCAAACCCCACGAAGCTTGGCCAGAAAGCCAGGGAAAGTGAAGAGGGACTCAGAGTATCTAGACAGCTTTGTGCAGGAACCTACAGGTGATGAAAGGCACCAGGCGGGAATTTCCTCCTCATTTAAATATGTGATTTGACTCTCCCTGGATGCCTTTATTTGTTTTTCCTGCTTCTTGCTACATCTTAAATTTGAGCATTATTTTAAGCAAAGTTGTTGTATGTTAATTTACTTTACCAAATGCACACAGAGCTGTCTCAGGAGCTGGCATGATAGATGGTAACTGCGCTGGCTATTGGCCCCAAAGGCGGTAATTTGTGTTTTGAAATTCCTTAATTATATATGTACACAGCAACTCTAATAGCCCCCATAGAGGCACTGGGCCCGGCCAAAGTCCCTAAACACTGTCACAGAAACAGGAATAAAAACTTATAAAGGAAGAGCTTTAAATCAGTAATGGGCATAAATTGTATAAAAGAAAATCTGTAATGTAGTGTACAAGACATTCTAACCACCACATCTATAATTACAAAGAAGAATAAATCACTAAAAGAATTAAGTGTCCTTGATACAATAAAAAAGAATAATTAACTTCTAACTCGGAGCTACCATCCCGATGCTGGTTGACCCCCACCCCAGCTAATCCTTGGGAAATGTAAGGGTGACAATAGAAATCAAGTTTCAGAACTATGAGGAGAGTGCTAGTAGCTTCCATGGGGGTTCATATCTTTTTTTTACACAGCAAGACAAATAAATGAGCCTCTGAAATGATCACGCATATGAGAGTGCCTCTATGTAAATACTCAAATTTTAAAAATAAAAAAGCAATTCCATTTTACAATGTACACACAGTGTAGAGTCTATGTCTATTCACAATGCACAAAGCATTTTCACATAGAACTGTTGGTGTGGGCTCACGACAGCCCTATAGGCCCAGCTGGACAGACAGCATTGCCCCATTTTACAAAAAAAGGAAACCAAGGCTTGGTGAGTCGGTGTCTGGCATACAGTCCCATGGTCAGAAGTGATGGAGCCAGGGCTAGAAATCCAGTCCTCTAAGTTCTTCTCCCCACTGCTGCAATGCAAAGAACAGGAACGAAGCTGTGTGTGTGGCGGTGGGGGGTGGGGGGGTCAGCTGTGTCCCTGGGGACTGGTCTAGGCAGGATGACTGGCAGAGAGGCCCCCAAAGGCTGGAGTTCAGAACCACTGGCCAGTGATGATGAGGACCAGTGAGAAAAATCAAGCCCCCACTCCTGCTACTGGTCCCAACTCTCCTCCAGGGAAGTGGGGACAGATCCCAGTATTGCCATTGTCCCCTAGGACATCATGGGTGACACACCTAACACTTCTCTAAATAACAGGTTCCCCTTCTTTGCAGGCGAGTAACTCATAAAATTGTTGCCCTGCATAACTCACAGATTGCTGTAATGATGACATGCAGAAATTCATGCCGAGTACATAGGCCCAGAGGAACAGTTGGCTCCGTTGGAAGAAGAATGGTGGGTCCTGAATTAAGCATGTGGAGGTTCTTGTGAACCACAGTCTTCAACAGCTGAAAGGCTGTTGTTATCATTTTGTCAACAAATAGCATTGAGAATATATCACTTGCTCTGTCCTGTGCCAGGTACTCTAGGTGATGCAAAGGATCAGACGAGGTGCATTCCCCATCCTTGGGGACCAAAGCTTAATGCAATGAAACAAAAATGTCTGTAGCCTGTGAGTATCGACAGTAGCAGAAACCATATAAAAAAAGACATGGTGCTATATAAACAAATACCCTAAAAGATCTCCAGTTCCACATGTAAGGAGCTTGGATGTTGCCACTTCATCATCACAACCAGCAAAAAGTTGAACATATTGAACAATCCACAACTCTTCTCAGATCTGTAGGAGAAGTGAGGTCACAGAGCTGACCGCTGCCCCCAAAACTGGAGAGACAGACAACCAAATACAGAGAATCTCAAATGAATGTAACAGAAACCGCCGCAGAACCCAGGGCAGGTAGGGAAATAGGAACTGTCATCAACAAACTATCATCAACAACCGCTGGGGGCTCAATGGGAACAAGTCCCATTGACTTAAAATTCCAGAAGGTCCCTATCATAGGAAGGGTCCCATGCTTTCATGAGTTTAATCTCCAGGAGCTCTACCAGGTTCTTACAGTAAATATCAGAGAAAAATCCCCTCATGTTTCTGGGAGGTAGAGAGGAAAATGAAGTTTTTCCGAAATATACCAGAGCACTCTTAACAAGGCCAGCCTTCAGGAGAAACTAGTTATCCAGTACCTAACTTGCTGGGGTTTATCAGAGCTTAACTGACCTACAGAAATAGAAATTCTTAACTCCAGTCCAATCTAGATACCGTGTATCACCTAAGCAGGGAGGAGTAAACAAACTGAAAAACACTGTGAAGTTCACAGCCCAGAAGCACAGGCTCACTAATAGGCCTTCCCTCTCCCCTCACAACCACATTACTAAAGACCTATTTACAGCAATTCTTTTACCCAGTACATCATATCTGAGTATCAATTTAAAAATTATAAGGCATAGAAAAAGATAAAAAAGACAGTTTGAAGAGACAGAGCAAGCATTAAAACAAGACATAGCAGGGATTATCACACTGAGAATTTAAGACAACTATAATTAATATGCTAGGGGCCATCATGGATATAGTAGATAGCATGAAAGAGCAGATACACAATCTAAGAGGAGAGATGGAAATCCTAAAAAGAGCCCAAAAGAAATGCTAGAGATCAAAAACACTGTATGAGAAATAAAGAGTGCTTTCAATGGACTTAAAAATATTTAACATAGCTGAGAAGAGAATCCTTGATCTTGAGGATATGATGACAGGGATGGCAGAGAGGCCCCCAAGGGCTGAAGTTCAGCCCTTTGGTTTTCACCAAAGACAAAAAAAGACTGAAAAAAGAACAGAATGATTCAAAACCTATCGGATAGCCTCAAAGGTATAATATATGCACAATGGGAACACCAAAAGAAGAGAGAGAGAGAAAGTAACAGGGATATTTGAAGTAATAATCACTGATAATTTCCCCAAAATTAACAACAGACATCAAACCACAGATGCAGGAAGCTCAGAGGTCACTAAGCAGGAAAAATGCCAAAATACCACACCTAGACATATCATTTTCAAATTACAGAAAATTAAATATAAAGAAAAAATCCCAAAAGAAAAGAGAAGAAAGAAAACCTTGCCTACAGAGGTGAAAAGATAGGAATTGTATCCAACATCTCAGAACCACGTAAGCCAAAAGAGAATGGTGTGAAATATTTAAGTATTGAGAGAGGAAAAAAACCCCACCAACCTATAATTCTGTACCCTGTGAAATTATCCTTCAAAAGTGAAGGAGAAATAAGACTTTCTCAAATAAAAATTGAGGGAATTACCTGCTTTGCAAAAAATGTTAAAAGTTTTTAGTGAGAAGGAAAATAATATATGAGAAATTCAGATCTAAACTAATTAAGGAAGAGCATCAAAGAAGGAATAAGTGAAGATATAATTAAAACATATTTTCTTATTCTCGTTTGACCTAACAAATAGCAGTTTGTTCAAAATAACAATAGCAGCAATGTATTTAATTACATATCCTTATGTATATATCTAATGTATCTATTACCACATATCTATGTATCTACTATTTAAGTAATCAAAAGAAACTGGAGTAGCTACAGTAATTTCAGACAGAGAAGAATTTGAAACAAAGAAAGTTATCAGGGAATAACAAGAGTATTACATAATGATAAAGGAGTCAAATCTCCAAGACCTAACAATCCTTACGTGTATGCTTTTAGCAACAGAGCATCAAAATATATGACACAAAAACAGATAGGACTGCAAGAAGAAGTAGATTAATACACTATTATAGTTGGAAATTTCAACACCCCTCTATCACAATGAAAAAATCCCACAGGCAGAAAATTAGTAAAGATGTAGTTGAACTCAACAATACCATCAATCAACCGGATATAATAAATCTCTATTGACTATACTATTTCATTCAACAACAGCAGAATATGCATTCCTTTGTTTTGGGGGAGTGTGTGTGTTTTTAGAAAGAAAGCAAGAGCATGAGCAGCAGGAAGCAGTAGAGGGCGAGGGAGAGAATCTTAAGCAGGCTCTACACTCAGGGCAGAGATCTCATGACCCTGAGATCATGACCTGAGATGAAATCAAAAGCCACCCAGATGCCCCCAGAATACACACTCTTCTCAAGCTCATATGGATCATTCACAAAGACAGATTGCATTCGGGGCCATGAAACACATCTGAACAAATTGAAATGTATAGAAATTATATAATACCTGCTCTCAGACCACAATTAAATCAAACTAGAAATCAATAACAGAAAGATAAGTGGAAAATCCAAAACATGTGGAAATTAAAAAACATACTTGTAAATAACATGAGTCAAAAAAGAAATCTCAAGAGAAACTAAAAATACGTTTAACTAGATAGATATGTTTTGTGGAATGCAGGGAAAATGGTGCTTTGAGGGAAATTTATAACATTGAATGCATATGCTTTGGCAAGAAGAAAGATCCAAAATCAATTATCTAGGGACACCTGGGTGGTTCAGTGGTTGAGCATCTGCTTTTGGCTCAGGGCGTGATCCCAGAATCCTGGGATTGAGTCCCATATTGGGCTCCCCCCATGAGGGGCCTGCTTCTCCCTCTGCCTATGTCTCTGCCCCTCTCTCTCTGTGTCGCTCATGAATAAATAAAATCTTTTAAAAAAATAAAATAAAATCAATTATCTAAGCTTCTGCCTTAGGAAACCAAAAAAACCCACAAGTTAAACCCAAAGTAAGGAGAAGAAAATAAATAATAACAATTAGAGCAAGAAATCAGTGAAATTGAAAATAGGAAATCAATAGAAAAAATCAAAACAAAAGCTGATTCTTTAAAAAGATCAATGTAATTGATAAGCCTTTAGCTAGGCTAACCAAGGGAGGGAAAAAGACTAAGGACACAAATTACTAATAACAGAAATGAAAGAAGAAACATCACTACAGATTCCATGGACATTAAAAGGATAATAAAAGTTACTATAAACAACTCTATGGCCACAAATTTGATAACCTAGATGAAATGGACCAATTCCTCGAAAGACACAATCTGCCAAAACTCACACAAGAAGAAGTAAATAATCTGAATGGATCTATATCTATTAAAGACATTGAATCAATAATTAATAACTTTCAGAAACAGGAAGTCTAGGCCTAGATGGGTTCAGATCTATATCTATTAAAGGCATTGAATCAATAATTAATAACCTCAGAAACAGAAAGTCTAAGTCTAGATGGGTGAATTTTATCAAACAACTAAGGGAGAAATTATACAAATACTCTACAATCTCATTCAGAAGTTAGAAGCAGAGGGAATACTTTGTAGCTCGTTCGGTGAGGCCAAAATCATCAAAACACCAAACCAAAGACATAACAAGAAAAGAAACCTACAGACCAATACTTCCCATAAACATAGAAGCAAAAAAGTCCTCAAAAAACATATTAGCAAATTAAATCCAATAATATATAAAAAGAATTATATATCACAACCAAGTGGCATCTGTAAGGCTAACCCAAAAACAAATCACTATAATCCATCACATCAGAAGGTTAAAGAAGAAAATCAGAGCTCCTCAAAAAGTTGAAAATAGAGCTATTCTACAACACAGCAATTGTGCTAGTAGGTATTTACCCCAAAGATACAAATGTAGTGATCCAAAGAGGCACCTGCATCCCAATGTTTATAGCAACAATGTCCACAATAACCAAACTATAGAAAGAGCCCAGATGTCCATCAATAGATGAATGGATAAACAAGGTATGGTGTATATAAACACTGGAATACTACTCAGCCATCCAAAAAATGAAACCTTGCCATTTGCAATGACATGGATGGAACTAGAGGGTATTATGCTAAGTGAAACAAGTCAATCAGAGAAAGGTGATTATCATATGATCTCACTCATGTGGAATTTAAGAAATAAAACAGACGATCATAGAGGAAGAGAGGAAAATAAAACAAGATTAAATCTGAGAGGGAGACACACCATAAGAGACTCTTAACCATAGGAAAAAAACTAAGGGTTGCTGGAGGGGAGTGGAGGTGGTGGTGGGGTAACTGAGTGATGGATATTAAGGAGGGCATTTGATGTTGGAGAGGATGTGGAGAAAGGGGAATCATCCTGCACTGTTGGTGGGAACATGAACTGGTGCAGCCACTCTGGAAAACTGTGTGGAGGTTCCTCAAAGAGTTAAAAATAGATCTGCCCTACGACCCAGCAATTGCACTGCTGGGGATTTACCCCAAAGATACAGATGCAGTGAAACGCTGGGACACCTGCACCCCGATGTTTATAGCAGCCAAACGGTGGAAAGAGCCTCGGTGTCCATCGAAAGATGAATGGATAAAGAAGATGTGGTTTATGTATACAATGGAATATTACTCAGCCATTAGAAATGAAAAATACCCACCATTTGCTTCGACGTGGATGGAACTGGAGGGTATTATGCTGAGTGAAATAAGTCAATCGGAGAAGGACAAACATTATATGGTCTCATTCATTTGGGGAATATAAAAAATAGCAAAAGGGAATAAAGGGGAAAGGAGAAAAAATGAGTGAGAAATATCAGAAAGGGAGACAGAACATGAGAGACTCCTAACTCTGAGAAACGAACTAGGGGTGGTAGAAAGGGAGGTGGGTAGGGTAGGTGGGGGTGACTGGGTGACGGACACTGAGGGGGGCACTTGATGGGATGAGCACTGGGTGTTATTCTATATGTTGGCAAATTTAACACCAATAAAAAATTTTTTTTTAAAAAAGGAGGGCATTTGATGTAATGAGCACTGGGTATTTGAATCACTAACCTCTACCTCTGCAATTAATAATACATTATATGTTAACTAACTGATTTTAAATTTTTTTTAATTTAAAAAAAAGAAAAATCAGGGGCACCTGTGTGGCTCTGTTCACTGGGCATCTGCCTTCAGCTCAGGTCATGATCCCAGGGCCCTGGGATTGACCCTTTCATAGGGCTCCCTGCTGAGCAGGGAGCCTGCTTCTCCCTCTACCACTCACTACCTCTTGTGCATTCTCTCTCTCAAATAAAGTATTTTTAAGAAGAAGAAAAATCATGTGATCATAATAGATGCAGAAAAAGCATCTTTTGACAAAATCCAACACCCATTCATGATTTAAAAAAAAAAACTCTCAGTAAATTAAGAATAGAAGGGAATTTCTTTAAATTGATAAAAAGTATCGACGAAAAACCTACAGCTGGGGCATCTGGGTGGCTCAGTGGTTGAGCATCTGCCTTTGGCTGAGGTCATGATCCCAGGGTCTTGGGACTGAGTCCCACATCAGGCTTCCTGCAGGGAGCCTGTTTCACCCTCTGCCTATGTTTCTGCCTCTCTCTGTGTATCTCATAAATAAATGAATAAAATCTTAAAAAAAAAAAACTACAGCTAACCTCACAATCAATGGTAAGAAACTTGAGGTTATTTCTACTAAGATTAGGAACAAGGTATGGATGTCCCTCTCAAGACCCTTTTCAATATCATTCTGAAAGTCCTAGATAATGCAGTAAGACAAGAAAAGGAAATAAAAGGTATACTTATTGGGAAGGAAAAAATAAAACTTTTGCAGATGACGTGATTGCCTATGAAGAAAATCTGAAAAAAATCAACAACAAAAAAATCTTGGAACTTATAAATAATGATTGCAAGGCTATTGTTACAAGATGCAAAAGTCAGTTGCTTTCCTCTTTGCCAACAATGAACAAGTGGAATTTGAAATTAAAAGCACAATACCTATTTATATTAGCACCCCAAAAATGAAACACTGAAGTATATACCTAATAAAATATGTACAAGATCTATATGAGGAAAACTATAAAACTGATGAATGAAATCAAAGAACTAAATAAATGGAAAGGCATTCCATGTTCATGGATGGGAAGACAAAATATCGCCAAGATTTCAATTCTTCTCAACTTGATGTAGAGATTCAGTGCAGTCAAACAAAATCTCAGGAGGTTATTTTGTGAATGAGTTTATATAATGGGGCAAAAGAATAACCAGCACCATACTGAGGAAGAAAAACAGTCAGAGGACTGACACTAACTTGACTTCAAGACTTAATATAAAACTACAATAATCAAGACAGTGTGGTTGGTATTAGTGAAATAATAGACAAATAGATCAATGGAACTAGGTAGGAGAGAAACAGACCCACGTAAGTATAGTCAATCTATCTTTAATCAAGAAGCAAAGGTAATATAATGGAGAAAAGATGATCTTTGCAACAAATGGTGCTGGAACTGGACATCCACATGTAAAATAATAAGTATAAAAAAATTAAAATTAAAATTAAAATTAAATAATAAGTATAGACACAGCTCTTACACTCTTGACAAAAATTAACTCAAGATGGATCATATACCTTAATGTAGGTGCAAAACTGTAAAACTCCTAGAAAATAACAGGAGAAAATCTAGATGACTTTGGGTTTGGAGGTGACTTTTTAGATATGACAACAAAGGCATGAAAGAAAGAATTGATAAGCAAAACTTCATCCAAAGTAAAAATTTCTGTTCTGTGAAAGGGAATGAACAGACAAGGCACAAACTGGAAGAAAATATTTGCAAAGACACATGTGGTAAAGGATTGTTATCCAAGATATACAACTAAACAATAAAAAAACAAACAACCCACTTAAAAGATGCATCAAAACCTTAACAAACATTTCACCAAAAAAGATATCCAGAGGCAAATAAGCGTACAAAAAGATGCTCCTTATCATGTGTTGCCAGGGATATACGAATTAAACCAATGGGATACCACTACACACCTACCATAATAGACAAAATCCAGAACACTGACAACACCAAATGCTGGCGAGGATGGAGAGGCACTCTGATTCATTGCTGGTGGGGATGCAAAATGATGCAGGCATCTTGGAGACAATATGGCAGTTTCTTATATAACTAAGCATACTTGATCCAGCAATCAAGCTCCTTGATATTTACCCAAAGGAAGTGAATACTGTGTCTACACAAAAGTCTGCACTTGGATGTTTATAGTGGCTTTATTCATAAAATAGTGATAATTAAACACTCACTTGAAAGGGCTATTAAAGAATCCACTGGGATAATGCAGAATCATGTCCCAAAATTACTGCTATCAACTGTACCTCACACTGGCCAAGAGGGGAACCCGGTGCTAACTTACCCATATAGGTCCCATAGGGCAGAGTTGTCAGCTGAAGGGTCACATCTGTGCTGAAGCCTGGGGAGAAGCATTGACAAGGGAACCACCTGGAAGCCCAGATGATCAGCTGAGGTCAGGGGCTAGAGAAGAGGGACCAATGAGGAGGTTCTAAAGGTGAGGCCAGGGTAGGTACTGAGGGAGGCCACCAGCCACTGAAATCCTGTTGGTCCTCAACCTCTGAAGGGTGCCACTCTGACCTTCCACCTAGAGTCCCCACCCTCAGCTCTACCTCCTTCTACCCAGACTGCACACATGGCAAAGCCAACACAGAGTTCAATGGAAAGAGCAGCAGATGTGGCCTTGAGGACCTGGGTTTGCAGGCCAGCTCTGTCCTGAGCCATCTTTGAGGCTGTAAAGGTCAAGGCCAATGCCAAAGTCACACTCAAGTCAGTGCATATACCAAGATCCACCAGTGTGGACCCCAGAATGGACATCTTCCTTCAGACTGCACAACAGGCCATGCAAGCTCACTCGTGTGCTCTCACTGCTTGGACTGGGGGGCTTGTGCCCACTCCTCTCAGACTCCCTCAGACGCAGCCCTGTGCCCACAGTTCCTTGTACACAGACGACCTGCCAAAGTCTCGGTAAACAGAGGCATGATGGCCTATGCCCGAACACAAGAAATCGGAGATAGGACAGAATGTGGCCCAACTGGCCACAGAAGTTGTCCCACCCAGAGGTTCCATAAGCCTCCCCACACCCGCCCCCAGGCCTCTCCTCCCTTCCCACCAATGTGTCCAGGGGCCTGGCTCCGATCTGACCCAAACCCCGAGACCCGGTGGCCCAGAAGGCAGAAGGTGCTGATCAAAATTGCTATCACAGCTCATTTAGTCTAATTGTGAGTCTTTGCAGAGAAGGGGGGGCTGAGGAGGGCGCTGACGTGAACAGTAAATCTTTTCTGCAGAAAGGGGAGAAGCTTCCCTTGGAAATTAAGGGACGGCTGTTGACAGGCCGGACCATCAGAACGCCAGCTGCCTAATGAAGCAATAAAGGCCTTTGTTCCCCCACTTCTCGCTGCCCTGCTCTTACATGTACAATTATTACAAAAATCAAAGAGAGGAATGTTGCCTTGAGATATGATTTCCATATTGGTATGGATTTTATTATACAAGCCGTACAATACGCGCTATTATCATTTTGATTATATGCGCCTTTCATTTGCACTATTGGACCATTATCTGCAGTACATTCATTACATTATAAGAAACTGGAACTCCATCCTTAAGATGAATTGTAAAAAAGGATTTCTATTTTTGCAGATTGATATTTCAGGGGAGAACATTAAACAGCAAACATTATTTGTAAAGTTTGGGTTTTTTTTAACGTAAACTCTTAAAAGAAGGAAATAACCCTGATATTTCTAACAGACAGAAAAGCCCCAGGCTAGATGCAATAAATGATTGCAATTTAGAATGCGTGTACTATTAGGGACTCCTGATTAAATTGTAAGTTCCTTGAGAGAAAGGAAGTCAAACAGATGAAGCTGGGAATTCAGTCCAGTGCCCGGGCGAGAGCAGATCTCACACTTGGAGAAAGGAAAGATATACCTGCCGCTCTGGCCTCCAGGCTGGGAGGCTAGGCTCACAGAGAGCAAGGGAAGTTTGGGGGGACGGCGGGGGGTGGGGTCGGTTATCCCTGAGTCTAGATGGAATGTTGGAGGTCACCAAGTTCATTTCTCCGGACGGAGACCCCCAGGAGAGGGGTCAGCTGGCTATGATGGCAGGAGAGCCTGCTGAGGTCTCTCAGAAGGGCTCACAGCCTCACTTGCCCCAAAAGTGCCCAGAGCATCGGCCAGAGAGGTGCCAGTAGGAATATTGGGATGGGGACAGCTGGAGAGGGAAAGCAGAGGGGAAGAGCCCTGTAAGGTCGATGCTTGCCCCCCAAACCCTGGCATCACCCCATCAGCCAGAAGTGAAACGGAGCCCAGCCTGGTCCTTCCTGCCTTGGGGGCCCCACGGGGATGCAATCCAGACAGACTCAAGCCCAGACTGGGTTCTGCTGAAGCCTGGGAGCTGTGTGTCCTTGGGCAAAATCCTTTACTGCTCTGACTCTGTTTCCCCATTTATAAAAAGCAGCTAATATCTAACTTGATCAAGGGTTTGCTAGGACGATCCAATAAAACTATAGGCTTGGAAAAGCCCCTTGAGAAGAAGAATGCCGTTTACCACATTAATAATATCATGTATACACTATTACAAATATAGTTACTCTTTCCGGCTCAGCCTGTCTAAACTGCAAACTCCAACCATCATTCAGGGCCCAGCGTGAATGCCACCTCCACCCTGAGGCCCTCCCTGATTTCCCTCCCAGCCAGAAGAGCCCCGCCCTCCTCTCTACTCTCACCCGTGGCACTTTCTTGCTCTTAAATCACTTTTCACTTCTGCCCTCGTATTAGATCAGAATTTTCAAACTTCAGGTCACTGCGCATGAGTAGCAGGTCATGAAATCAATTTGGAGGGTAGCAACCAACTCTTACTCTTTTTCAATAAAATAGGCTAGAATAGAAAACAGGGTGCATCACACGAAGTGAAAATAAATATTGCTTCATGAATTTTTTTTCCAGACCGTGTACGGATGTGCGCTGGGCCACATGCCATAACGTGCGTCTTCAGAGGGGCTTGGTTAAAAAATGTGAAAGCCACCCCATCAGAGTGTGAGCTCCCCAAGGGCAGTGCTCCTTCCTCGTCAGCTTTCTGTCCGGCCGGGTGTCACCGAGCCCAGCCCCTGACCCACTCGAGGCACCAATCCCACACGTTTGTTGAATGAATCTTCGTTACTGTAGTTTCTATCGTATCTACAGATTGGACCTGTTTGGGGTCAGGGAGGGTGTGCAATTACCGTCTCGGCTGATGGGAAGATCCAGCTTTTTATCATCTGTTCCTGCAGAGGCAATTAGAACTCTTTAGAAACAGTTTTTGCACGTGCATCAAGGAATCACCCAAATACTCCCGCCTCATTAGCTGCACGCCGGAGAGGATTAAACACTCTCCTCTTCTGTTGCTTACTCCTGCCCACTTGGCTGTGGATGGGGCTAACTCAATCTTTAGAAGATCCTTTTATACGCTGTTATATTGATTTTTAAAACATTTTTAGTAGACACAATGAAAAGCTCACCCAGGGGTCTTCCTTCAACTTTGAGTTGAAATCCATACCTTAACCCCTCACTGCCCGGATCCTACCCTGCTGTGCAGTGACTCTGGGGGCTGCAGCCAGACCAGATTTTCCTCATATGGTTCTCTAACCCCTTTTAGGGTAAATACATTGATTTTCGAGTTAACATTTTCATTTCCCCGTTCTCTCCAGCTTCCTAATTGCTTGACATAGAACCTCACGGGGTGTGTTGCATGTTGATCTTCACCTTATTTTAAAAAATAAATAAATAACTGGGTGTTATTTTTAGAGCTCCTAGCTCTTTATTTATGTGAACCCGTGTCTCAAGTACAAGTTCATCAATTACTTTAATTCCCAGTAAATGTGGAGCTGGGTTTCCAGTGGTGCCGCAAGGTTAATGCACCCTTTTAGCTTGCTTTAAATCTTGATGGCGGTTGGAAGTAAAGGTTCCCACCCTTCCTCTGCTTTAGCCCATTGCCAGGCCCCAGGGCCCAAACCAACAGGGCTTCTTAATTCCTCAGGGAGGACAGGCCAGCCTCAGGGACGAGGAGAAGTCAGGGAGAAGGCAGCCCTGTGGAACCTCTTTACCTTCGGGGCATCTGGTGCAGCTTCCACCCTGCCCCAGGGCTCAGGACATGTGGCAGCCTTGCAAATAGTGTCCCCAGCCTTCCAGCCTGTGCAGATGATGCTCTACCCACACCATCTACGTTGAGTGGTGCACACCACCTGCCCTGTTGCCAGCCCTCCCCTGCTCTCCAGAGCCTGCCTACCTGACAACCTTCTCTGCCCCACCTGCACCTCCATCTCCTGGACTGAAACCTAGAAATTATAGACAGAGAGGGAGAGAAGATTGCATAGGTACTGAGCGCCTACCACATGCCAGGCTGGAGTGGAGCTGAAAGGCATGGTCCCTTCCTCGAGGGGGAGATGGTCATGGCACCCCTGACTAAGACCAGTGTTCAGGTAGAGGTAAATACAGGGCTCCAATGTGGGGTTCAGGGAGGATCCTGGAGATGGTGACCCTGAACTGAGGGAGAGCAGGATGGCAGGGGGTTGCATCAAAGGCCTTTCAGGCACTGCCAGCAGGATGATGACTCAGTCGGGAGGGTGCCAAGTCAGAGAAGTTAGGGCTGGGGCAATGGGGGACTCAGTAGACCAGCCAGATCTCAGAAGAGATGGTTGGACCCTGGACTTGGGCTCATGTGCATAGAGGAGGTCCTCCCAAGAGATTAACCAGAGGGAACCAAGAGAAGGATTCAGGGCAGAGGCAGGATGGGCCCAACTTTAAAGGGCCAGCCTGGGAGGGGAGCCTGGGAAGGGGCAGCCACAGAGGCAGGCAGCCTGGGGAAGGGAGAACAGGAGCCAAGGAGAAGGAACACTGTAGAAGGCTGCTGGCCTAAAATGCCACAGATGGGTCAAGGGACACACGAGCAGAAGAGTCCCCTTAGGTTCAGCAATCATGAGACAAGAGCGTACGTCTCTCCTGTTCAGCAGGTTGTCCATTTTGCTGATTTCCTTCTTTCTGCAAAAGCTTTTTGGTTTAATTTAGTCCTGGTTGTTTATTTTTGCTTTTGCTGCCCTTGCCCGAGGAGACAGATCCGTAAATACTTTGCTAAGACTGATGTCTAAGAGCTTACTGCCCACGTTTTCTTTCAGGAGTTTTATGGTTTCAGGTCTCACATTTAGGTCTTTAATCCATTTTGAGTTTATTTTTGTGCATGCTGTAAGAAAGTGGTCTGGTTTCATTCTTTTGCATATGACCATCCAGTTTTCCCAGCATCATTTGTGGAAGAAACTATCTTTTCCCTATTCTGTATCTTTGCCTCCTTTGTTGTAGATTAATTGACCATATAATCTTGGGTTTATTTCCGGACTCTTTACTGTTCCATTGTTCTATGTGTCTATTTTTGTGCAAGGACCATGCTGTTTTGATGACTACAGCTTTGTAATGTACCTTGAAATCTGGGATTGTGATTCCTTCAGTTTTGTTTTTCTTTCCCAAGATTACTTTGGCCATTTTGACTCTTGTGATTCTATACACATTTCAGTATTATCTGTTCTAGTTCTGTGAAAACTGCTGTTGGTATGCTGACAAGGATTGCACAGAATGTGTAGATTGCTTTGAGTAATGTGGACATTTTAACAATATTAATTCTTCTAATCCATGAGCATGGTATGTTAATATCCAAAATATATAATGAACTCATACAACTCAACAATAAAAAAGCAAACAATCCTATTAAAAATGAGCAGAGAACCAGTTTAGATATTTTTCTAAAGAAGACCTACAGATGGCCAACATACCAACAGCAGTTTTCACAGAACTAGAACAGATAATATTAAAATTTATATGGAGGGGTGCCCGGCTGCTCACTTGGTTCAGCTTCTGACTCTTGGTCATAGTCTCAGGGTCATGGGATTGAACCACATGTGCAGCTCCATACTCAGCAGGGCTCTGCTTCAGATTGTCTCTCTCCCTCTCCCTCTGTCCCTCCCTCGCTAAAATAAATAAATAAATCATTTTAAAAAAATTGTATGGAACCAGGAAAGACTCCAAATAGACAAAGCAATCCTGAGAAAGGAGAACAAAACTGCAGGAATCACAATCCTAGATTTCAAGATGGATTACAAAGCTGTAATAGCCAAAGTAGTGTGGTACTAGCACAAAACATGAAAAGATGCTGAATGTCACTAATCATCAGGGAAATGCAAAGCAAAACCGCAATAAGATATCACCTCACACCTATCAGAATAGCTAGTATCAAAAAGACAAAAAATAACAAGTGTAGGGGCACCTGGGTGGCTCAGCGGTTGAGTGTCTGTCTTTGGCTCAGGTCATGATCCCAGGGTCCTGGGATCAAGTCCCACAGCAGGCTCCCTGCAGGCAGCCTGCTTCTCTCTCTGCCTGTGTCTCTGCCTCTCTCTCAGTGTCTCTCATGATTATGTAAATAAAATCTTTAAAAAAAAAATCAAATGTGTTGAGGATCTGGAGAAAAGGGAACCCTTGTGTACTGTTGGTGGGAATGTAAATTGGTGCAGCCACTGTGGAAAACAGTATGAATGTTCCTCAAAAAATTAAAAACAGAATTACCATATGATCCAGCAATTCTACTTCTTTTTTTTTAAGATTTTATTTATTTATTCATGAGAAACACAGAGAGAGAGAGAGGGAGAGAGAGAGGCAGAGACACAAGCAGAGGGAGAAGCAGGCTCCACACAGGGGGGCTTGATGTTGGACTCGATCCCGGGACTCCAAGATCACACCCTAGGCCAAAGGTAGACGCTAAACCTCTGAGCCACCCAGGGATTCCCCCAGTAGCAATTCTACTTCTGTGGATTTACCCTAAGAAAAGGAAAACACTAATTCAAGAAGATATATGCTATATTTATTTATTGAAGTGTTCCTTATAATAGCCAAGATATAGAAGCAACCCAAGCGTGGTATAAATGAATGGATAAAGATGTGGTGTATACATATATACAATGGGATATTACTCAGCCTACAAAAAAAAATGAAATCTTGCTAACATGGATGGAGCTAGAGAATATTATGCTAAGTGAAATACATCAGAGAAGTGCAAATACTGCATAATTTCACTTACACATGGAATCTAAAAAACAAAACAAAGGAACAAACAAACAGAAACAAACTCATAAGTACAGAGAACACACTTCTGTACACACAACTCTGGTGGTTGCCAGGGGAAGACAGGTGAGATAGCTGAAGGGGAGTAAGAAGTACAAACTTCCAGCAATTAAATAAATAAGTCACAAGGATATGAAGCACATCATAGGGAATATAGTCAGTAATATTGCGGTAACTTTCCATGATGACTGATGGTAACTACACTTATCGTGAGGAGCATTTAATAATGTACATAAATGTCAAATCACTATGTTGTACACCTGAAGCTAATATAATGTTGTATGTCACCTATACTTCAATTTTTTAAAAGTTAATTCTAAAAAAAGGAGACAATCGTGACCTTTGACCAGTTATTTGACCAAAACAAGGAGAGCAAAAGCTGTGTTGTTGTGTTGGAGAGAAGACAGAAGCAATTCAAGCCGTATTGAAGGGTGGTCATCCCACCAGCATGAGGGGAGCTGACCGTCACCAATCATTGAACTACCTCTGAAAGGAAACGTGACCTATGGTTCACCCAAAAGATTGGCTGCCGCTCCAGTCCCCTGACTGGCCTGGGTCACCCTCAGCCTCAGAACTCTGCCTTCTTGCCTTCATTCATTCATTCATTCCTTCACTCAACAGATATTTGGTCATTTCTGTCCATGTGCTGGGAAAGGGACAGACACAGTTGTGCCTGCCCAGAACCCACAGGCTACAGGGGCTGCTGCTGGGAACTAAAGCCAGGTCAACAGGACCATAAAGAGAGCCCAGCGTGGTGACAGGTAGGCAGGCCATGGAATAACAGGGAGCACCCGCCTCCAACCCAAGGGACTCGGAGGAAGCTCCCAGAAGGCCAAGTGCATGAGCAAAGGTGCGAAGAGTGCATATTGGCCAGGGAGAGCATGGCTGGGGGAGGGGTCAGGTGTGAGAAACGGCGGTGTTTTGATGTCCTGGGAGAAGTTCTGACAGCAGAGTGGGACAGGAGGGTAGCTGTGATGAGGCTGGAGTGGGGAGTGAGGACCTGGATCTGCTAAGGTTTGGATTTTGTCCTCAGAACATAAGGAATCAGCTAAGGGCTTTAAGATGCTAGGTGACATAGTCAAATTCACATTCTTTTGGTGTCACATAGACCAGGGGTCAGCAAACTTGTCCTATGAAGGACCAGCAAGTAAATATTTTAGGCTTTATGGGCCAAGAGGCAAAATCAAGGTTATTATGTAAGGATATATAAACATGAAAAGAAACACGTTCCACAAAATGTTTTATTGATGAATACTTCGATATACTTTTGTAGCTCAAGTCTACAACTGAGAAGAATGGAATTCTTTGGGAGAAGATAGCATTTTGCTTAATTGAGGTTCAGAGCTAGTGTTCCCTATTTTATCGATTGCATATTTTCATCTGTGAAAATCATTCTCAGCTCACACAGGAACAGGCAGTGGGCCCAGCGTTACATCACGGACAGTGAAAGATGGGAGAAAGTGCTCGGCCCTCTAGGGGAGAAGGGGCCATGAAGCTGCAATCCTGGGACCGGCAGAGTCAGCCTGAGGAGGTGTCCAGGAAGGCTTCTCAGAGGAGGCAAGATTCAAGCAGAGGTTCAAGGTCAAGCAGAGGACAGTGCAAGGCCAAAAAGGTGGGAGGTGGAGACAGGGAGAAGGGACAGTCTGCATCCAGGTGCAGAGTGAGTTGGGGGTTGCAGCCAGAGCGCCAGGGGCTCACGAAGAAGGGACTGGCTCTGCAGAGTTCCCAGAGCAGGATGGGGACCCCGAGTCCCCCCAAGGGCTGAAAAGCCTACCTCCCTACTGTAAGCAGAGAAGGGGTCCGCTCAGATGGGCACCTTGGAAAGATCTCTGGGGCTGCAGGATGGTCAAGGAACCGAGGGGGCTGGGGCCAGGGTGCAGGAAAGGCTGCACCCCAGTCTGGGTGAGCGGCTAGAGCCTCAATGACGGCAGGGGCCTCAGGGCTGCAGAGGAGTGTGTGCACCCCAGGGAGAGGGCAACCGTCTCCATCTCCAGCGGAGACCCTGGGGCACCGGGGACACCAGCTCAGGGGGTCCCAGTGGACACCTGGCCATGCAGGGCTGAAAGTCAGAGGAGAGAACTGGACAAGAGACACCCAGCAGGGCCCTTCAGCAGAGAGGTGACCAGTGCCCCCCCCCCCAGGAAAGGCAGAGGGTGTGGAGGAAAGAGGCAAGAGGGCCAAGGGAGGCGAGGGGGACTCGGAGGGCACTGGAGAAACCAAGAAAGGGAGGCGAGGGAAACAGGAGTTTGCCAGAGGAAGGAGCAGCCAGCAGGGCTCCCTCCACAAACAGGAGGCAGCGTGGTGCCCAGCACCCAGGCTGCGCAAGAGGGGGCTGCCTCCAGCGGGAGGGAGGACGCGGAATCACGACGACGGGGGCCAGGCCACAGTTTCCAGAAGCTTGCCTCTGAGAGTAAAGTAAGATTCTGGTGTGTGGAAGGGCGGGTGTAAGCGCTGACGGTAAGCCAGGAGCGAAGGAAGACAGGCGTGGAGTGTGTGCCACATTGTTTTCTTTTTTTCTTTAAGATTTTATGTATGTATGTATGTATGTATATATGTATTTATTTATTTATTTATCTATCTATTTACTTATTTATTGAGAGTGAGAGGGGGAGGGGCAGAGGGAGAGAGAATTCCAAGCTGATTCTGAGCTGAGCGTGAAGCCTGACGTGGGGCTCGATCCCACGACCCTGAGATCATGACCTGAGCCAAAACTAAGAGTCAGACACTTAACTGACTGCACCCCCCCAAGCGCCCCCATGTGCCACACGTGGATGTTGTGCCTTCATCTTATACCGGAGGATGCCCAAGGCTCCACCACCCCAGCATGGCCGTGGGAAGCTGAAGCACCAAATCTCACAAGAAGATCTCCTAGGTAGCTGAGTAGCATGCCCTCCTTTTGGGGGGTTGTTGTTTTGCTTTTTTTTTGAGACAGTAAATTTTAAAACTCCAAATGCCCCCCTTTTTGCTTTGGCCACCAGGAAGCTCAGTGCTAACTCAGTGGCACAAAGTAACAGTAGGCGGAAGAATGAAGCTTGCAGTTAGGTCTCCCCCCTCTTCACCTTACACACGCTTCTGCTCGTATTCTCTGTGGTCCCTGGTTCCATTTCCTTTATTTTTTAATCTGTGTCTATGTTCCCCTGTTTTCTTCTACTGTGGCTACTTTAGATGTGTTGTTGGAACGGGGCAACGTACCTGCAAGGGATCTTGTTTTCACCAGGACCCTTCCCCAGAAACCCCAGTGGCCTCGGAGTGAGCCAAGGCCCGAGCTTTCCCGCCCGCGCCAGGTGCCCTGGGGACAATCTGTCTGCTCCCGGCCTGCGTCCCCATGACCCGCCTGCTCTCTGAGCAGAGCTGCTGTTCTCCTATTACTGTGGACATGTTGCTGAGCAAAAAGAGGGATAAAGCCAGCGCAATTTCTAACTAATCTTCAATAAGTCAGATATAGGGGTTTTTTTCCCCCACCTCTGGGAAGATTGTCAAATGAAACAATGTGGCTTTGAGCTTCTGACAGATGCTAATGAATTGTTGTTTACATTTTTGATTTACTGCCTAAACAAAGATAAGACATGCTCTTGAAAACACATTGAATGCACAATCCAAACACATCCATTAAATCTGTCACAATAAACATGACAGCTTTCTTCTAACCTAACAACTGGCATGCCTCATTTGCATATTAATGAGAAAACTGGGATCAGCCTGCACAAATTACTTATATCTCATGAAGGGGCTGCTCCTGATGACAGCAAAGCACTTGGGGTGTAAATACACCAAGTTAATACCTTTGCTGTTTTGATGCCTTTCCCGGCTCTTTGCTTGGGCAGCCCTGGAGTCCTGGACAGCTTGCCCCTGTCAGCTCTGTGGGTCCAGGGATCAGTGAGGAGCATCAGTGTGGGCTCAGAAGGAGCTGCATCTACCTCTACTTCCGCCAGCACTCCAGGGATCCTTACTGAGCAGCTACTATGAGCTGGTCAGGGCTTCCCAGCTGAGGTGTAGCTTGACCATCAACTGTATCAGAATGAACCGAGAGAAAAATATGAGATGTTTATGGAGTACCAGCTAGGTATAAGGAAGCTTCACACACATCATCACATTTAAACCTCCACAGGAAGCCTTCACAGAAGCACAGGGGTGCATACTCCACCCTGCCCTCCCTCACCGGCAGCAGGCATGACTAATCAGAGCCAGACCCCTCCATAGAGTGTGTAATCAAACTTCTGGTCCAACCACACAAGCCTCCAGGAGGCTGCCGCCATCCACAGTGGTCCACACAGGCAATGACACCCATCAGTATCCCTTAGAATGGGTATGATTGCTGCCTTTAGAGAAACGAGGCAAGACAAAGTCAGAAAACACAGGTTATCTAGAGGCCTGTCCAGGTAACCCAGATGGTAAGAAAAAGTTGAGATTCCAGCCTGGATCCTCCAGCTGTCGGCCCTGTCCTCTCTTCCCTGATGTCCCATGGCTTCCATGAGCATCTCACACCTCCACTCTCTACAGGGCTCCAGCTGGCCTGCATTTTTAGAGAGAAATTAAGTTGGTCGTGATTGAGATCTTAGCAACAAGATAACTCAAATTTACGTGGCCAGGAAAAAAGGATCCTTCCAGGAGGGCATAGTCCAGGTGCCAATACAACACTCCAATGACTTCTTCAGTGTCACCACGGCTGAAAGTCTGCAGGAAGGTCTGCCCTCCCTGCACATCTCGGACAGTCTTGGGTTGGCAACCTCAGTCTGGGTGACCTTGGGCAATTTACTTCATTATTCTGAGCCTCACCTGTAAAAGGGAAAAAAAGAGCTCACTTCCTACCACTGTTGTGAGCCTACAAGAGATCTTGTTCTAGAAAAGGGCCTGGTACATGGGATGTGCTCAATGTGCTAAAGCCAAACCATCAGAATCTACTGACGACAAGATCCCAGGTTACAAGGTGGAGCAGGCCAAAGGGATTCTGTAAGAAAGGATTCTCTGGGGCTGTTGCCGCTGGGCATTTAATTCCAGATTTTTCTATCCATCTCATTTCACAAGACAAAAAAAAATTATATTCCAATTAAACTAAGATGCAAATGGAAACATAGCTAGTGATATTTCTCTTCCCCTTCATTAATTCTCTTTACCATTTTCTTTCTCTAAGATTTGTTTATTCATTAGAGAGATAGAAAGAGCATGCATGTGAGCTGAGGATCAGACAGAGGAAAAGAATCCCAAGCAGACTCCCTGCTGAGCAGGGAGTCCGATGTGGGGCTCGATCTGAGGCCCCCGAGATCATGACCTGAGCCTATTAAAAGTCAGATGCTCAACTGACTGAAGCACCCAGGCACCCCTTCTCTTAACTATTTCTTGAGGTCTGTGTGCTAGACTCTGTGCTGGCTGCAACATGTTATAGAGGGAAGCTCCTAAGATGGACCCCAATGTCCCCCCACCTCCTGGTTTTCACACCCTTATGTAGTAAGGTCCCCTTGAATGTAGGCTGGACTTGAATGCTTGCTTCTAACAAGTAGGACACGGCAGGGGAGATGAAACATCACCTCCAATATTAGGTCATCAAAAGACTGTGGCTTCCATCTTGGGCTTTCTTGCAAATTGCTCACTCTAGAGCAACAGCTCCTGTGTCCAGAGGCAGCCCTGTAGAGAAGTCTACACAGTGGGGAACCCGAGGCAACCTCCAGCCAACAGCCAGCAAGGAATTGGGCCTTCATTCCATCAGCTCCTGCCAATAGCTATGGATGAGTGCATAGCGATGTTGCAGCACAGCTGTGGGCCCCCCTCAATCGAGTCCTCAGATGAAACCGCAGCCTTGGCATCAGTTTAGCTCAGCCACACCTGGATCCCCGACTCACAGAAACTGTGAGATCATAAATGTTTCTTGCTCTCAGTTGCTAAATTTGGGGGTAATTTACAATGCGGGAATAAATACCTAATGTATATTAGGTGGAACTACGTGAAATTGCTGTTTATTAAGTTTAAAAGATAGGTAAATACCAGCAATTTTCTATAGGTCAAACTCAATGCTGTATCCTATTCATTGCATAGAACATCCTGCAAGCTACAAACCTACTACTGAAACTCACTCCAAAAATAATAAAATGGACTCTGAGAGGCTAAGTGATTTCCCAAAAGTTACAGTCTGTATGGGCTGCAGCCCAAACGCAAACCCATGACATCAAGACCCACCTTCCCAACCACAGCACGGGCAGGCAGACCCAGCCCGCCTCCTCTGTGCCGAGTGTCACAGTGGGCACCAGGGGACAAATGAAAGGGCCACTGTCATTGCCATTCAGAAAACAGAGGGGCTCCCCAACAGGCTTTAAACAAAGAGAAAGCCAGAAGCAGTGGAGCAGAGTTGATTTGGGGATCCCAGCAACAACCCCACGGACCGAGGGGTGGACATAAAACATACAGACATCTAAATGTAATGATCTTGATCAGATCAGACCTGCGACATTTCTGCAAGGAGGCCGATCCTGCCTCGATCTCTCCCATCTATTGCTCACTATATCACAATTATTTTGCCTTTTCTAATCAGCAAGCAGGCCTTTGAAGCCCGTTCTTGAACACATTTATCATCCAATACTATGTGGAGAGAATCAATTTTATTTTCCCTCGCTGAGCCTACCAGCACCTCGTTTGTAATTAGAGAAGTGCACGTGAGGAAAAGGATTTGTTGTTACTAAATTAGGTCAAATGTGCTCATCCTTGGAGTGTCTGGCATGTTTGTGATGTGCCCTGGATCGCTGGCTGTGGGTGGGCTCACGCTGCCCACCGCCTTCCTTCCCTAAATCAATATCCGTCATCACTTTTCCTACCCAAGTCACTTCCAGAATTGTCTCCCTGGCCCCCAGCCTGTCGGAGGGATCCACTGATGATAGAAGGAGATTGTTCCCGATATGCCAGGGCTAGCTGTGACGTCGATCTTGCCAAACCCTAGCAGAAGCTCTGCTGGCAGGAAGAAATCAGGAACCGGTGACCAAAGCAGACTCAGTGGCACCGGGACAGTGACAAAACGCTGGGAAGCAATGCCACTTGTAATGCTTCAAGTATCCAAGTGGTCACTTCCTTGAGGACCAAGAGGGCTCCTCTAATCACAGTCAGATCCCCCAGGGAGCAGAGAGGAGGTTCCATCGCCTTGAACCCTTGATGACACAGAACTCCTCTGCTTTGGCCTGAAAGGAATTGTAAAGAGCTGCTCCGCTCGGGGTCAGGGCTGGCCCACAATATGACCCAATCTGTGTTCTCACTGCCGCCTTTCTCACCCTAACTTCCCACAGAGTGGACAGCTGGGCTCGGGAGCCACACCTCTCATGGCTCTTTATCTGGGGAGTGCGCCAGGGAGGAAAAAATGGGAAACACGTCCTCAGACATCACAAGAGAGGATGATCCAGCAGCAGACATCCCCCCACCCCGCCCCCGTTTTCACATTAAAGTCATACCTGACAGCTTGCCCCACGGAGAAACCTCATAAAAATTAAGATATTCCAGATATTCTTAGGAAAATGAAATATTGAAGAATGGCTCCCTGAGCTGATAATGGTGGTGCATTTGAAAAATAGACCAGAGCACCGTGTTTAAAAGCCTGAAGTCATAAAAGGTATTATGAATGGATGGATTGGGAACCTCTACAAGCAGACTTCATTGATGTCACCGTAAACGATGAATGCTGTCACTCTTTTTTATATATAACAAGAGGATATGCTGCTGCACCCAGATCTCATTGTAGAAACTGTCAGACTCACTGAAATGGCATTGCATAAGCTATTTATGACGATATGCGGGAAAATACAAGGTTAAGAGATCTTTATCTGCTGTCTATGGAAATGTGCTTCCACGCTGAGGCGGGTGCACGAAATAACCTTCGGGATAACCCATGACATTGGGGGAACTGAAAAGTGAGATTAACCATCGGAGACACAGCTGCATCCAAATTATGTTTCTGCTCACCCTGGTGCCTTGGTCTCGGGAACACAAGGGTTCTAGCTTTCTCTGTGCATCACTCTCTCGAAATTTTATAACATTCGTTGGTGACAGATTCACAACAAAAAGTTCATGCTCCTCCCACCCCCTTACAGAAAGCAGAGAAGGGGACACCTGGGTGGCTCAGTGGTTGAGCGTCTGCCTTTGGCTCAGGTGTGATCCCGGGGTCCTGGGATCGAGTCCCCCATCGGGCTCCCCACAGGGAGCCTGCTTCTCTCTCTGCCTATGTCTCTACCTCTCTCTCCAAGTCTCTCATGAATCAATAAAATAAATTATCAATCAATCAAATAAAATCTTTAAAAAAAAAAGAAAGAAAGAAAGAAAGAAAGAAAGAAAGAAAGAAAGAAAGCAAGCAAGCAAGCAGAGAGGTTTCTGGGAACAGCTGTCCAGTTGGGAACCACATTTCCTGACTCCCCTCACCTCAGGCATAACCACAGGACTGGTTTCAACTGATGAAATGTGAGTGGAAATGTCAGGGGGGGGAGGGGGGTCACTTCCAGGCCACAGTGTTTTAGAAGCAGGTGTGCTTCTTTCACAGTCTCTCTCTCCTTCCAATGTCTGGAGACAGAGAATTCCCAGGCTCTAGAGGATAGTGGAATTACAACATCCTGAGCCCCTGGATCACCCCATGAAGAAATGGCTGCAAACAACCTTAGGCCACCCACATTGTCCTTTACATAAATGAGAAGTGAACTGGCACCTCACTGCTAAGCCAAATGAAATTTAGAGGTCTGTTTGCGACAGCAGCTAGTGTTATCCTCACTAATATAATTTAGGACCTTTCGAGGGGTCTTATTCATTCATTTGGTAACTGGGAGGAACCATGGCATAGCAGCCTCCAATAGGCAGGGAGTTAAGACTTGTTTCTGCCACTGATCAGTTTGTGACTTGGGGTAGCTAGGGGAAATTGCTTACTTTCTCTCAGCCACCATATCCTTTATTGTAAAAGGAAGATTTAAAAAATCCTGACCCTTTAGTGTCCATTAACAGGTAAATGGATATGGGATGCCTAGATGGCTCAGTTGGTGGAGTGTGCAACTCTTGATCTCAGGGTTGTATGTTTGAGGCCATGGTGGCTATAGATTACTTAAAAATAATTTCAAGGGGATCTCTGGGTGGCTCAGTGGCTTGGCGCCTGCTTTTGGCCCAGGGCGCGATCCTGGAGTCCCGGGATCAAGTTCCACGTCAGGCTCCTGGCATGGAGCCTGCTTCTCCCTCCTCCTGTGTCTCTGCCTCTCTCTTTCTCTATATATATCTATCATGAATAAATAAATAAATAAATCTTTTAAAAAAATAATTTCAAAAAAAAACAAGTAAAGGAATAAACAAAACATGTATTTTCATATGGTGGAATATTATGCAGCCATAAAAAATGAAATTCTGAAACATACTACATTGTGGATAAACCTTGAGGACATTTATGCTAAGTGAGAAAAGCCACAGACAGAAAAACAATATTGTACAATTCCACTTATGTAGGGTCCCTGGAGGAGTCCACTTCAACTCTCCGTTTCTGGAGAGTTCTCCGTAACTTCACCAGAAACGGAGAGTTACTATTTAGTGAGTACAGTTTTTGTTTGGGAAGATGAAGAAAGTTCTGGACATGGATGGTGGTGATGGCTGCACAACGATGTGAGCATGTTTAATGCCATTGGACTACGCACTCAGGGTTGACATGCTAAATTTTATGTTATGTGTATTTTACCATAATAATTTTTAAAGTCTTGAACTTCTTGGGGCGCCTAGGTGGCTCAGTCGGTCGGTTGAGTGTCAGATTCTTGATTTCAGCTCAGGTCATGATCTCAGGGTCTTGGGATCCAGCTCTCCAACCCCAAGTTGAGCATCTTGCTCAGCAGAATCTGCTTCCCCCTTCTCCCTCCCCCTCTGCCCCTCCCCCAGCTCCCATGCACGCACACTCTCTCTCTCAAATAAATAATTTTTTAATTAAACTTATTTTTTAAATTTTTATCTTTTATTTATTTTTATTTTTACTTTAAAATTAATTTAAACTAAAATAAAGTATTGAACTTCTGGGGTTAATGTGAATATAAATTCAATAGTATACGTAAAGCGCTTGCCAGAGAGTGTGGGAACATAATTAAAGCTCTCTTTAGAGCGGTAATTATTGTATGCATTAAGTGCCTACTACCTGCCCCGCACCGTACTAAATTCTGGGGACACAACAGTGATCGAGACAGAGATGATCCCCACCTTCACAGCTGGGGGAGGCCAAGGCCAAGTCAGTGACAGAGCACAGGCTGTGCAGCCTGGTCTGAAAGAAGCAAACACTGGTTAAGGGCTGGAAGCTCGCAGCAGGGGACCCAGGTCAGCCTTCCTGCCTGGGAAGGCTTCCTGCTGAGGCCTCAGCACGCATGTACCTCGGAGCATTCCAGAAACAGCAAGCAGCTTGCCCGAGCGTCCCCAGGATGGCTTCAGATGTGCACCTGTCACACGTTCTGGGGCAGAGGGGCCAAGCATCCCTCTCACCCAGGGTCCCCAGCCCTGGCCCAGCACCCAGGACACAGCAGGCTCTCTGAAGTGTTTCTCTCCCTCCGTTTCCTTCTCCGTTGCCCTCAGAGTCTTCAAGTTTGTGGCATTCCTTAAAAGCAAGATTTCTACCTTCAAGTTGAGCCTTGAGAAGCCAGATCAATATACAGATAAACGTTGTAACACACAGCATCCATCAAACAACCTTCCTAATCCAGGACTCAGAATTTCCTGGGAGGAGAGAGAAGTGCCTGTGCGCCACTGGAAGGCCTGTCCCTGCCCCCCGGGGCCTCCCGGGCTCCCAGGGTGGGGGGAATGATTAAAATTCCACAGGAAAATGCTTCACAGGGACACGGAGGAGGGACCAAGGGGGGCGGGGAGGAAGGGGGAGCAGAGAAGGCAGGGTCCCCGGGGGCCGTGCCTGTCCCCACACCCTCACTTCCCAGGGATGCCCGAGGACACACCTGCTGGTGGGGAGCCCCCGTCCTGGAGCTGACTGTGCCCCGGGCTGCAAGGATGCGGGGACACACAGGGGACGCTGTCCTTGCAGGAATGAGAACCGCCCCAGCTGCACCCGTACCCGCACCGCACCCGCACCTGCACCTGCCAGCGGAGACCCGCAGGCAGCCTGCGCCCCGCCTGCCCCAAGCCCTTGGGCTCCCCCATTTGCCCAACGCCTATTCAGATGGAGTTTCCATAACTTCCCAATCCTGTTTCTCACCCAGGGGAACCAGCTCAGAGAACTTGGACTTAGGAAGCATCATAATGACTTAATATTCACATGTGTGGGGTCACCCTGCACCCACCCCCACCCACCCACACCCACCCCCACCACCACCACCCCCACTCTTCCTGGGACTGACTGAGGGGTTTCCAGGCTAAAGCCGGGCCAGCCCCGGCAACTCCGGTAGGCTGTCACCCTGGATCACTCCCACCTGCCCTCACCCCCTATTCCCAGCCGGGGCTGCACCTGCTCGCCTTCCCTGGCAAAAGCAGTGGACCCTGGGGAGGTCTCCGGGCCCTCCTGTCCCTCCTCCTGCTGCCGGTCCGTCGTCACCCTCCCGGGGACCCACAACCCACAGGGCCGGGGATCTGCAAAACCAGAGCTTCCCAAGTGCAGGCCGGGGCTGCCGAGGGACCATCAATCACCCCGCGGAACCGTTCCCACCCACCCCGTGGGCGCTCTGAAAGGGGCCACTGACCAATATTTTCCCCTCACACCACTGCGTTTTGCACAACCAGTAAGTGTTGTTTTTTTCCTGGTGATGCACAATTTGCCATTTGATATCGAGACAGCAGATTGTGGGCAAGAAGCTTCTAGAAAACAGGGTTCTTTCTACCTTCCCATTCCACCAGCCTCCATTAGGTCTCGTTGATTGTGGTACAAGGGAAACAGCTCATTTCATAGTCTCGTCTGGATTCTTACAGAAGCTCTCCCCCCTTTCCCTGCCACTGCAGCCCCCAGAAACACCCGGCCGGGCCTCCATCCTATGACCAGGGAGTCAGCCTCTCAGGGCCAGGAGACAATTTGTTTAATGGGAGAAGGAGTAGGAAGGGGCAGATGCCATTTTAGCAAGAGGACAGGAAATGAGTGTGGATTTCCTGCTGGAAACCTCTGCAGGCGGACAGAGCTAAGCTCTCCCACTTTCAACCATCTCTTTCCCTTGCTTTCTCTGTCAATATGCTATTATCTCCAGTGACTCCTGCCCTCCCAAGAAAAATGAGGCAGGAAATAGACAATATAATGGGAAATATGGCAAATGCACATTTCCTGTCAACAATATGCCTTACTAATAGATCGTCAGATGAGTATTTTATTAGAACAATGATTATGACAGCTACAATATTTCCAGAGACAAACTAGGGCGGGTCTGAGTTAGAGGAACGTGAAGGAGCTTTGCCAAGACACAGCATGAGTTTGGGGCTTCGCTGTGTATCTGGAGGCCAGAAACCTACCCAATCTAATCTTAGATCTGGCTCTGATCGCTGCGTGGCCTTGAGCGGGGACACAGACGCTCTGTCACCTCCCTCACTCCGGTCTCTGGCCTGAGGTTTAGGACCCTCCAAGAGGCTGGGAGATGGGGGAGCCCCAGGCAGGTGACCCTGGAGACGCTGAGGGCTCCAGAGGCAGCTGGGAGGGGTGGGCTCCCGCAGGCCGGCTGTTCTTCCTGGCTCTGACTCCTGGTTGCAGGGTGGCTGAGCTCTGCCTCAACCAGACAGGTCCCCTGCCACTGTCCCGCCGAGCCGGGGCTCCACGCCCGGGCCATCTCAGCCTGCCCGCAGCCCACGCAGAGGGATCCCAGCCAGGAACACAGATGTCTCCAAGTGCGGTGGGAGGGGCTGGAAAGGGCAAAGACTTCATGAAAATGCCTCCGTTTTGTGTGTGCCTCCTTTCCCATCCTTGGCACCCCGAGTGCCTCAGAAAGCAGCTGGCGTTGTCCCCATTTTATGAAGGAGGTTGCAGAGGCACGATGATGAGGGACCCACTCACTCCCAGAGCTAAATTCGGAGCCCGGGCCCTGGTAGAAGTACTTACCACAGTTTAAAATATCACTTGTGTGTTTTTTTATAAATGCCCCCATTCCTGTCACCCCACATGGGACTGTGCTTTCCATGAGGGCAGGAGCCAGCTTCGCTTTGCTCATCACTTTTCTCAGAGCCTATAGCAGCACCTGGCACCTACTGAGTGCTCCATAAACATTGACTGAATGAATGAATCCGTGAATCCATGAAGGATCTAATGGAGCAACAGCCCTGTGTGGTTACAGTTGGGAACAGAGAGTCTCCTATCATCTCACAGGAGGGACAGCCATCTACCATGTGTCCCCAACCTTAACACTCAGAATACAAGTTTTCACCTCCCCAGAGGCAGGGTAGGCTTCTTTCTCCACCCTAGAGGAGGACCACATACCCAGAAATCAGTGGATTTTTTTTTTTTTTTTTTTTTTTTGCCTCTGGAATTAATAAGGTGTAAGGTCCTTTGCCAGGGAGAGGCAGCAGTAGGTGGGGCAGAGAGGTGGCTCACTCCCATCAGAATTTAGAAGAATGAGCAAAAGGAAATGACTGTGCCCAGGATTCAGAACCGTGAATTGAAATGAAGAATTCGTCTCATGAGTACAGAGCCAAGAAGAGAGCAAAGGGCAGAGAACTATTCAAGTCCGTGGGGATCTTAATTTTCCTAATAGCAAATTTATTTAAAAGGCTTAATCATAAAGTGAGGATTGCCTATGCATGTTCAATTTCAAACTTCATCAGATTCTGAGACGATAAAGCCGTCCTCATCAGGTTAGCAGAAATATAAAAATGAAAGAGACGGGGAAGAAGGGAGATGGTTTGAGGGTTTTACAAAAAAAAAAAAAAAAGGAGAAGTGTAATCTCCAGAGCAGAATCTATAAATAGACCCAAAAAATCAGCAAGAAATGAAAATCGATAGTTAAGCAAAAGCAAGAGTTAAGTTCTTAAAGAAAAAAAAGATTTTGTAGAGCAATCAACCATTCAATTTATGGAACCATTTCCAGATGAGCAAATGGAATGACCAGGATTGAGTGCCTGCCAAGGGCTGCTTGCCCCTCACTGACCACCTGTGCTCTGTGAGGCAGCCCCCTGTGTCGGGCATCCCCTGCCTGGGTCTTTCTGAGGCACAAGGATCCCACCGCCCGCCCCTAGAGGTGATTTCAAAGAAAGCTAATCCAATTCCTTTAACTAGTTAACAAGGCCCTACACTATCTCCAAAGGTGGACTAAGCTTTTAGGGCCCCCAAAAGTGAGCTAAAAAAGACAGTCTATGTCCTTGAGGGGTTTATTACCTGATAAAATGGAGACAAGTATCCCCCCAGATTGTAAATCATGGCAGGAGAATTTCTCCATAAGAGATATGCAGAGCTCTGTGCTTTCTTTTGAAGAGAAAGCGGTTTAATCTCAATCAGAAAGGCAATATGAATAGAAAGCTAGAAAAAATAGAGATCATGCAGGAGAAATTTTAAATAATCTGTAAACTACCGGCTAAAGATAATCACTGCCCACCTTTTAACCTATTTCCCTCCCGCCTTTGTGCCTATATAAAATAACTTGTTTTATAAATTGCCTACGCTGTTCAGATATTATACCACAAGCAGGTTCCCATGCCATTGGATACTCTTTGAAAACACAATTTGTATGCAATTGCATATTTCACACAGGGACACGCTGTGATATATTGGGCCACGACACTCTCGATGAACATCGAGAGTCGAGAATGTGCACCGTTTCCATTTAGGGAACATACAAGTAACACTGCAGCACATCTTCTTATGTAGGAGTCTCTGATGGCATTTCCAGTGCTTTCTATAAAATAGACTCTTACAAGTGGACTTACTGGGTTTATGGAGAGAATTCTAAAATCTGAACCACAGGCCAAATTGGATTTCTCAATGATTATATCAATTTAGACTCTACAGGCAATACAAGAGACTGCCCGCTGCCTGCTGGCCAAGTTTAGGGGCTATCGTTGTTTTAGAGTCCTGGACCATGAAATTTTTAAAGTAGAAGAGGTTCTTCCTGATTTGCGTCATCAGGAGTTTTCTTGGAGAAAGAGGGATTCAAAGTGGGAGGTATCGTGGTGGAGACATGCGGAGGTGGTGCTCTGGGTGGAAGATCCTGTAAGCAAAGGGTCAAGGGTGGAAATGGCATTCACATCCAAGAATGGTGGGTGTCCAGAGTGGCTGTTAAGGAAGGCGTAGAAGGTGGACTGGACAAAAACGCTGGACAGACAGGAAGGGCCTTTAAGGAAGGGCCACCGTAAATGGGCAGCTTGCAGTCACTCACAAACAATGGTGAGACATGGAAGCTTGGCAGGGCCATGCAGTGAATGGCACTTCGATCTGGAAGCTTCGTCTGGCCAGATGTGCTGGAGAGACCAGAGAGGAGGGGAGCTAACGGCATGGAGATCAATCCTGAGCAGCTTCAGTGGTCCAGGGAGGAGGTGATGACAACCACATCTTTGGGGACAGATAGAGTCCAGGAGCACGTTCATGCATGCAGACATACTGGTAGATTGATGTGCGTGTTTTCTCTCTGCCACAAAGCCGTTAGCTCCCCAGGGTCAGGGATTGGGTCTCACTCTCTTTTATAGAGTTCCTAGCACCAGGCACACAGGATGCATTCAATACATCCTCACTAAATTGAGAATGATGGCTCCATCTGGTTTCATTCACTCAAGAAACACATAAGAAACATCAGATGAGCCAGACACTGTACCTGGACCTCTGAGGACCCAGTCACAGGCTCTGCCCCCAAGGAGCCTCCAGAAGGGGATGGCATCTTGAGGCCTATAAATCTGCATCTGCACCTCTACCATGGGCTCCATAGGCACAGGCAAGAGTGGGGAGGTGGGGAGTGATCTGGCTGGCTGGCCCCTTGTGATGGTGACCACAGCCACTGGCAATCAATACATTCTTTCTCTGGATGAAAGCCATGGTCAGAGAGAAGCAGGGACTCATGTGGAGGTTTTGGAGGAGAGGAGTGTTGTTCAGTATTTGTTGGTCAGAGGGGGCTGCTACCTGTCCCGAATGCAGGTGACATGCAAAGGGCCCTGAATTGTGGGGGTGATAGCAGAGAGCAGAATGGAGGATGGCTGCCACAGAAGGGAGTGGGAGAAGGTGAGTTACAAAGAAACAAAGGAAAGAAGAGCAAGCAGTTGTCCAGTGGAGTCAGGTGCAGCATGGACATGGGGAGAATGTGCTGGAGATATGAAGGATGGACTAGAGAGGGGATAGCGGGCACACAACACATGAGCCAGCACAGGGCAGTGGCAAAGTCAACCTGAGGGAGCTCCAGAGGACCCAAAACAGATCTCTTACTTGAATTGCTTGAGGAAGTCACCAGCCTGTCAGTCCTGGTTGCCAGTGGGGCCCTGCCCACAGAGGAGTCATGCATTCTGGAGCAGAAACCCCACTGCATGGGCCCAACCTCTTGGAGAAGTTCTTAGGAGCTCAACATGAAAGCAGAGAGGTAGGACTTCCTTCCTCCTCTACTCTGGCTAGCTCCAATTCAGTGACCCATTTCTGAATCTACACCCCTGGACCCTTTTCAAATCACATCATTGTCTCCCGTCGACACCGTCTGTCTAGTTGACAAGTTGAGTGTGTGCATTATCTCAGTGAGGTCAGCATAGCTGGCCTCATTTCTCAGATTAGGAGACCAGGGCTCAGAGTGGAACCAACTTGCCCACAGTCCCCCAAGGAGTATGACAAGATCCAAACCCAGGCCCTCAGACCCCTGATCCCATGCTCTATCCATGCAACACCCCACCTACTGGAACCCAACCAAGATCTGATCTCCAAAAGAAAAAGTACCTTCGGTTCCAATTATCCCTAGAGGAGGACCTTGTGAGATGTCAGAGGAGTGATCCTGTTCCCAGGAACCAGACTGGGATGTGGTGGTTGTGGCAAGAAGCCTTTGAAGAGAGAAAGGAAGACATGCTAAATCCTTGGAGTAAAACTGACAGAAAGTGAAGAACACATCATCAATATACAATAGAATCAACTTGTCTCCAAACCCGAACTTGCCAGCTCCCCTGGTCTTCCCCTCCAGCAAAGCCTCCTCCACAGCAGGAGCCCAAGCATCTTCCTTTCTTTCTTGTCACTACAGCAAGCTCCCAGGCCAGGGGGCTTCTAAGCTTACTGAGTACCAGAATCACACGGATTCTGAGAAAAGTTCAGATCCCTCCCTACCACCTACCCACCTCCAGGATTCTACCATTTTTAATAAGGTGGGGGACTCAAATTTGGAGAAATATTTCCCTGGTCCCCCACTTTGGGTCACTTCTCCAGTTAAAACCCTGCAGGGACTCCTCTCCCCTAAAGGTGAAGTCAAAGCTCCAGGACACAGCCTACAAGGGCCCCATCTCTCACCACTTCTTGCTGCCCCTAATTTCTGGCCAAACCAAGTTGCTCCATCACATCCCAGCCTGTCCTAGCCCCAGAGCATCCATATTCTGTGTGTCCATGTAGGTCTCAGTTCAACGGCAGCTTCTCAGAAGACCTTCCCAGACTCGCCACCACCCCAACGATGAAGACACCCACTCCCTGTTCCTTTCCCCTGTGTGGTCCTCCCCATGGGTGTGGTTGGAGTCTGTCCCGGGGGGCCTCCCAGTCACCTGCAGGACTATCCTGGGCCTATGGGTAGGCCTGGCCTTGGCACGTGTAACAAGCACTTCAGGTGATCCTGTTGGAAACTCAAGTTTGAGAATCACTGCCCTTTGCCCTAAAAGGCAAGACCCTGTTTTAATAAGAAGAGCTAGCATTCCTTGAGTATCTACTGTGTACTGAATGTTGTACTGAGCACTTTATGTAAATTAGTTTCTGGAATCCTCACGATGGCAATTTATTATCCCCCGTTTACAGGTGGGGAAACTGACCGGAGCCAACCACTTGAGTTGAATCACACTATCACTGTGTCCCATCCCCCAGCAGGGCAGATGCCACCCAAAGTGGCCATGTCAGGAGAGTTCGAAGGGGCAGTTCACAGACACGGGGGCACGATTTAAGGGAACCAACAAGAGATGTACAGTATCTCGGGCTGGTGACAGCAGGAAGACCTGACCACCCCTAGGCCTGAAGGACAGAAGGGTAAGAGCCTCTGGGACCCACAGCGAGGTAGGTGTAGACAGAAAGCCTCTGGAAAGCAGCTTTGGTCTACAGTGTGTGGGCGGAGGGGAGCACAGCCAGAAAGGAGAACCCGAAGAACCTTCTCCCACTCTTGTCCCATGTCACATCTGGTCAGTGCCTCCCACAGGCTCAGGTTGACCAGAAGCTAGAGCACAAGAAAGCCTACAAATGTGGCCCATTCAGGCCAGCGCCCCAGGGCACAGAGCAGAGTACAGTGGGGCAGAGTGGATCAGGAGAACCAGCTAGAAGGTCCAGCCCAATCCCACCGCCAGCAAGTGGTAGTCGGAGCTGGATTGGCATCTGTATCCTTCCTCACTGCATGGCCCCATCCTGGTGACTCTAAAAGAATGCAGTGCCTGGGATTCCTTAGAGTCTCAGTGACCATTTGATCTGAATGAATGAATGAATGAATGAATGAATGAATGAATGAATTGCTAAGTGGAGTGCATATGGATTTAGGAATCAGACCTCAGGATGGAGCTTCACCACTTCGAACTGTTGTGACCTCACGTCTCTGAGCCTCAGTCTCCTCGTCTGTGATTTATGGGTGATCATACCACCTCCCTTAGAGCCCCGGTGTGAGAAGCATGCGACCTGATGCATACAGAGCACCGGACACTGAGCATCGATAAATGCTAACAATAGTTATTATTGGTGATATAATACATAATTGAATGCAGATATTGTGTCTGGGGGATCAGGACTTAGCTGGTCATTTGCTCTACTCATCTGCTATTTGACAGAGGGGAGGTGGGGAGAGAGAAGAGAAGGGTAAGTGGAAGGATTCCCCCCCACCCCCGCCAGTGTCAAGGGCGGGCCGAGCCCAGTGCTTTGTTCTATGTATGAAGAGCCCCCTCTAACTTCATTAGTCATAAGCGTGGCATCAAGCAATAAGTTAATTTCTAACTGTGGCACTTGATAAATTTTCCATTTATCTCATTAGTTTTTACAGCCTGCAATATTGGTGAGAACACTTCCAATTAACCATATGGGAAGCTTCAGTATGGAATCACAACAATTTTTTTTTAAATGTGTTATTTAACCAAATAAGAATCACAGCCCCCAGAAATAAAGATGCTTGGTACCAGCATTGAAGTCCCAGGGAAGAAGTGCTTCCAGAAGGCTTGTCAGTCAGGGTCCTGAGTTGAGGGGCTTACCTGGAAGGGAGAGGTCTGAGCGGGGTGCTCCCCCTCCCAGTCCCTCAGGGCCTCAGGGAAGGAACCAGTAAAGGAATTCAGAGGCCTGGCATTGAGGCCAGACCGTGAAAATTGGGTGTCAGGGGACTCCATTCCAAAATCTAACCAGTAGCTGGAGAAACTCCTTGGTTTAGCTAGTAAGCATTTCTCAACTCCTCATCTTATGTGATGATCACAAAAGTCTGTGCCACAGGAAGTGATCTCCCAGTTTCATACCTGGGGACATCAAGAACCAGCCAGATTCCGGGGCTGCCAAGATCACATGGAAGTCCACGGGCAAGCCGGGGCTCATCTGGACCTTCCAAAGCTGACTCCTCTTGCTGCATCAAGGAACCTAGGACAGGTCCAGACCTGTCCCCTGAGGGACCTGCACCATTCCCCAGGGGCCCTGACTGTGGTGCCTGCAAATTCTCTGGTATCAACTCCCCGGTCCCAGATGGAGTTTTTGGTGAAGGCTGGGTCAGCGGACATCTCAGTCCCATGATGCCAAGAGTGGTCCCAGCTGCGGGTGTAGGATTCAAGTACATCCCCAGGAGTCTTCATCCTGGACGGAGAAAGGAGCATCTGGAATTCTGTCCTTGGGCTAACCTGGAGAGGCCAGCCTGAAGACAATGGAAGCCTCATTCTTGGGGATCCCTGGGTGGCTCAGCAGTTTAGCGCCTGCCTTCGGCCCAGGCTTTGATCCTGGAGTCCCGGGATCGAGTTCCACGTTGGCTCCCTGCATGGAGCTTGCTTCTCCCTCTGCCTATGTCTCTGCCTCTCTCTCTCTCCCTCTCTCTGTGTCTCTCATGAATAAATAAATAAATAAATCTTAAAAAAAAAAAAAAAAAAAGGGATCCCTGGGTGGCGCAGCGGTTTGGCGCCTGCCTTTGGCCCAGGGCGCGATCCTGGAGACCCGGGATCGAATCCCACATCGGGCTCCCGGTGCATGGAGCCTGCTTCTCCCTCTGCCTGTGTCTCTGCCTCTCTCTCTCTCTGTAACTATCATAAATAAATAAAAATTAAAAAAAAAAAAAGGAAGCCTCATTCTTGACCACAAAAGAGAATGCAGTAAGCTTTGACAAAGCCGCCATCCAGGGGCCAATGGGTATGGGGAGAGAGAGAAAGAGAAAACTGTTGATGCCAAGGATCCAGACATCCCTGAGACCAACTCTGCCCCCACCTGTCCCAGTTTTACCAGATGAGCCAGTCAGCCCCACCTCCCCCATCACACAGGCTACTTTGAGTGGGATTGAGTGGGGTTGAGTAGGGTGTCTGCACTGCAGCCAGCTAAGAGGGAACCTACTAGTCTCAGTTTCCTTGGCTCTGAGCAGACTTGGATGAGCAAAATCAGTTGTCTTCAAATCATGCTCCCGGAGTGCTGGGAAGATTCTCGGCCTTGGTAAAGGATGGAGAGGGGGGTACTTGGGGCTCCCAACACGGCTTTGGGTTCCCAAGCCAACTTTTATTTGATTCTGAGTCTTAACAAAATGTGAAAAACACTGGCCCAGGTATCATCCAGTGATACCCCAGGAAAAACCCTCTATCAGTGGTTCCACTGGGGGGCGGCTACGCTCCCTTCCCTCGCCTTTCACACTCTGCTGTGAGCTACTCAGAGCAAGTTTTCTTTTCAAGAATTTGGGGCGTGTGGCCTCGCCAACTCAAGACCGGAGTTCCACTGTGACTCGGTCATGTTCTCACTTTCACTATTCTGCCGAAATGTGGACACCTTCCCCTGCAAGTGAGCCGCAGGTTCGGGTTTTTGAACCCTTAGCTGTCTGCTGCCGGCAGAGTGGCCAATGGGACTCCAAGGTGAAAGGCAGGGGTTCTGGCTCAGATTTAGCTCCAACACAGAGGCTACTTCAGCTGCAAGAATTGAATCTGCTCAAGGCCATGTGGCTTTAAGAATTGAGACCTTTCTAATCTCCAGGACGAGAGATCCAGTAGGAGGTAAGGTGCAGACTGGTGCATGGCTCAGAAGGCACAGGGGCTCTCCTTTTCCTGTGCCCTCCCAACCTCAATGTGGTGACAGGGTCACTGCTGTTTGCTCCTGGACCCATTCCCTGCTGGAAGAGAGGTTGGAAAAGTGAGTAATCCAGCATTTTTAATCCCTATAATGTGAGACGGGCTTGTCAAGCACGAGAAAGGGAGCTGGGCAATGCTGCGGAGTGAGTGACCAACCATGTCTACCACACTCACCTGGCCAAGTCACTTCCTCCCTCTGGGTCTCAGTTTCTCCATCTGAAAAATGAGGGACTTTGGTGATTAATAGTGTCCATATTCTTTAGAGCCCTTGTCTTCCAACGATGTGCCTTAGGGGCCACAGCGGGGCCACTGCAGGGTACAGGGAAATGGGGTCTGAGCAGGTGTGACTCTGCCCCCACTTCAACAAAAACAGTTTCATTTGAGCTTCATAAAAATGAAAAAAAGAAATAAGAAAAAAAATCTACTGGGTTCGCTGATTTCTAATATCCCTTGTGGCTCTCTCAAGGACCAGGATTCAAAGTTATAGATCAATTTATAAAAAACGAGAAAATAACCAGGATGATGTGCTTGCTAAGGATGATCCATTAGCTCTGGGGGTTATTCATAATAAACTTTGGAGGTTGATTAAGCTCCTTGGCTTTTTGCCAACTATTAACCAATCCCCATGATGCTGTGGACTCTGTGCCACGGAGCAGAAGACATTCTCCTGGAGATATTCTTGACTCCCTCTGTTCTCTTCAATTATGAAAAGGCAAGCCCCTTACATATATACAATTATTTAAAACTATTTATCTTGCACAGAGGAATTGATCTTTGCAGGTCTTTCTCGCCAGCCTTGACACTGACGAATCGCCTCGGAGATGGTCTCAGAAAGGGAAGACATGCCCCAAATAGATGGCTTTTCTCATCTTAATTTTTCCCCTGGAGGGTCCTCTCCCCTTGGAACCTTCCTTGGCACCCTTTGCCGATTTAACTCCGTGAGTGCCATGCCACAGATAGCACCCACCTTACCTCTATTACCAAGGGCCTCTTACAGGTCAGAGGTTCAAAGGCACGGGCAGGGAAGATGGGGGAAAGCCTCAGAAACCCCCCAGCTTTTGCCCAGGCTTCATCCTTCACTGAGAACTGTTGACAGGTATCTTCAAGGACCGGCTATGGAGCTGATTGCTCTGTTACCTGCATGATCAGAAAACAATTCTAGCCCCTTGGATCTGTAGCCTTTCACACTCTCTCTCTTACTTAGGTGTGTGGGCTCCCTGAGGCTGTTCTGTTAACACCCCCTTTACAGATGAAGAACCTAAGGCCAAAAGAGGCAAAACGGTTCAATGTCTCCCCCAGTGTCACACGGGTAGTGAATGGCCAGGTCAGCGATCGAACTCAACTCTGGTGATTCTGAGTCGAATGCTCACATGAGGACAGACACACAGGAGATTCTCAGTACACCCCACTTCCTCCTCCTCTCTTCCTCTCTCCTCGTGGCTCCGGGCTGCCTCCGTGAGTTCAATGGAGATGGAACAGGTGGACCAAGGGGGGCCCAGCCTTCTTGCAGGCCTCACGGAATTTACTGGAGCTTGTGTTACATGCCAGCTTTTCTTTTTCAAGAACTCATGCAAAACAGAAGTACAGTCTGTCTTAGCTCAGGCTGCTAGAACTAAGTACTAGACAGTGGGCCGCTTCTGAACAAGAGAAAACTACTCCACTCAGTTCTGGAGCCTGGAAGTCTGAGATCAAGGTGCCAACATGGTCAGGTTCAGATGCAAGCCCCCAGGGGTGCAGACGGCTGACCTCTTATTGTATCCTCCCAAGGTGGAAAAAATAGAGTGAAAACAAGCTCTGTTCTTAGGAGGGCACTAATCCCATTCATAAAGACTCCACTCTCATGACCTAATCACCTCCCAGAGGCTCCGCCTCCTAATACTATCACATTGAGGGTAAAGTTTCAACATATGGATTTGGGGAAACACAAACATTTAGCCCCTAACATGATCTCATTATGAAATATTCAAATGACACCGATAAAATAATACAATTAATAATAAAACAAATAACACAACCAAGTCCTTAAGAAACTTACCTCTGATTCCCATTCCCTCCCCAAAGTCCCTACTGGCATTTGTGTACCATGGATCCTTGCAGCTCAACTTCTATGTGTTTATGGTTCTGTGCAGATGAAAATAGCATATAAAGAAATAGGCAGGGATCCCTGGGTGGCGCAGCGGTTTGGCGCCTGCCTTTGGCCCAGGGCGCGATCCTGGAGACCTGGGATCGAGTCCCACATCAGGCTCCCGGTGCATGGAGCCTGCTTCTCCCTCTGCCTGTGTCTCTACCTCTCTCTCTCTCTCTCTCTCTGTGACTATCATAAATTTAAAAAAAAAAAAAAAAAGAAAAGAAATAGGCAGTTGAGGTTTTTTAATCTGCTGGGATTTTATCATTTAAAATGGTGGTGGTATCATCCCATACACATTCATCTGCAATTTGCTTTATAGAACGTTCCAAATCAGTATGTACTCATTGGCCTCATTTGTCTTTTTTCTGTGACTGGTAAGTCCAATAGTTAGTATGGATGTGTTGTGGTTGGAATAACTAGTCCCTTATTGAGGGACAGAGGGGTTTTTCCAAAGTCTCACTATTAATAACAGTGCTGCAATGGGCACCCTTGTCTTGGTTTCTCACATATAAATGAGTGTCTCTGGAGAAAAAGTGAGCATTGCTGGAGGAAAAAAATAAACCATAAACTAGGTTAAAAGAGAAGCCAATTGGGAGCACATATTTGCAAAGTATACGACAAAGTATTAGCAATCCAATTACGTGAAGAGGGGCCTCAACTTTATACTGAAAAGACCAACAACCCAATAGAAAAGTGGGTGAAGGATACAAAGAGCAATTCAATATGCATAAGAAAAGTTGCTCTACCTCACGAGTAGTCAGGAAATAGCACAGTAAAGCAACCGTAAGGTATCTTTTCTGACTCACCAGAGTGGCACATATTTTCAGTTGAGTGAGGTCCGTGATTGGCAGGAGTTTGGGGAGATGGCAACTGTCATCGTCAGAGTGCAAGCTGATCCTGCCCTTTGGAGGGCAGGTTGGAAGCATCTTATGGGCCTTCTAATGCCCTTACCCACCCACCCTGCAATATCACTTCTGGAGTGCTGGTCGCTTTATGCTGGTTTGTCCTTGTCACACCTAAGTGTGCTATCCAGGTCAAAGGCAGGCCAACAGGGGCCTGGAAGGGAGCTGCCCAGAGCTGCGTGGGTGGTTGAACAGGCCAGCGTGACCGTGACCCAAGGGCCCCTCTGCCATCCCTGGCCACAAAAAGCCCAGCAGCATTTTCTACCCTGTGCTGGACCCTGGGCCCTTGAGCAAATGTTCATGGTGCCCAGAGGGGGTAATGACACTATAGGATGGAGAGGCATTTCCTGGGGTGGATGAGGTGGTTCTGAAGACCACTCACAGAGTGATCATTCTGGCATGTGCTGGGTTTACCTTGCAACGTTGCAATCCGGCCTGAATGATGGGACTGGGTCCAAGGCACCCTCAGTGTGTTTCCCCAGTCTGAGCAAAGCCTCCATGACTCCCACACAACTGCAATCCTCTCATGTCTCTGGGCAGTTCCCTGGGATGAAATGCATCCCTGTGGCAGGCCTGGCATCACGTGCTACCACCATGTACAGATGTGGCTTTGGCCTAATGCCCCACGTGGCTCCCAGAGACTCTGCCCCTTACAAAGGACTTGGGCTCAAAGGGCACAGGCTTCAGCTGGCTTTGCCACTCAATCATTTTCCTCGGGCCTTCAGATCCTCCCCTGGCCAAATCACTGGAGGATGGCAGTCCAGCCCGGGGCCCATGCAACCAAGTGTTGCAAACTCCATATTGTACCACTTGAGTCACATCAAGCCTTGGGAAAGCCATTTAGGGGCCTGGTTTATGAACTTGAAATAATTCAGTGACAGTGACTCAGGGAGCAGAGGTAAGAGCCAGTCTTGCTATTTGTAAATGTTACAGGCCTTTCCAATAGGACGGGAAAGATAAAAGCCAGCTACGGACATAAAGTCCATTTATGTGAGTGGAATGACAACCCATAAAGTCGAACATGAATAAACAGCTTGAAGCTTAGCAGGGCTGAAGGTCTCCAGCTATGAGGACATTGGGGTGCAGAATGGACAGACATGGGACTCAGGGAAAGTTCCTTCCTGGGCTCCCAGGACTAGCCTGGGGACTCCCCGTCGTGCCCAGCCCGCTTGCTCTGATGCTTCCACAGCCCCGTTCCCTCGACACGCTCCCGTCCCCCGCCTTGACCAGGAGGCCAGAAATCTGGGCTTCAGTTGCACCGCCAATATTAGATTCTCTGTAAAAATAGAATGATTTTGGGCAGCCCGGGTGGCTCAGCAGTTTAGTGCCACCTTCAGCCCAGGTTGTGATCCTGGGGACCCGGGATCAAGTCCCGCGTCGGGCTCCCTGCATGGAGCCCGCTTCTCCCTCTGTCTCTCTCGCTCTGTGTCTCTCATGAATAAATAAATAATACCTTTTTAAAAATAGTGATCTGAACTATCCCTGCAAATATTTCCTATTTTTAATAACGTGGTATCAATTTGCAAACGGAGTAATGATCTCTGTTACTTTTCAGGAAATTATGTTTAATATGCTTTACTAGAGCCAAGGAAGAACAATTTAATTGAAAGAGCTGCTTTGAACCATATTTAACCTCAGATGTGCTAAATGGAGTGTCTCAGAGATAACTTATGGTTTTTAATTTAATGTAAACTATTCCGCACATAAGCACTGTGTTTTTGCCACTCTAATAACAACTGGTTTGGGTTTAGGAACTAGTTTTCCCATCGTCTCTTTCCTCCCACGAATACTCCGGTGACCATTAAGCCCAACCAGGAGGTTTTCCCACGTAACACCTGAATGAAAGGGCCCGGGAGCTCCGCAGATTCCACTGTCTGGGGACAGCCGTGCCTCAAATGTGACACTTCTCACAACTAGAGAGGATCCGCAGGTTTTTGAGAAGTGCCCATATTTCACTGGCCGGGCTGATCTGGTGCCTGGCCGGCTCCTTCGCTGCTCTGATTAATGGATTCCAGCCACCGTACCAGCACTTTAAATGAAGTTTCGTGCTCACCAAGATTAATTGCCGAATGAAAAATATTGAAACTTTATTATTCACATAATTCATTTGAAGGGATGATCCCGGGAAAATGTAGTATGTGGTTGAAGTTCATCATTTGACAGTAATCGGAGGGAAGGAAGATGGAGAGAAGCACGTGGTGGGATGGCACGGCCCTGCCGCCTGCACTGCTGGGGGCACGGGGGAGCTGGCGCCAGGGTGTTCAAGAAAGCTGGTTATGGGGGCGCCCGGTGGCTTAGATGGTTGGGCGTTGGCCTTGGGCTCGGGTCATGACCTCCGGGTCCTGGGATCCAGCTCTGCATCCAGCAGGGAGTCTGCTTCTCCCTCTCCCTCTGCCTCACCCCGCTGCTCATGCTCTCTCTCTCTCTCTCTCTCTCAAGTGAATAAATAAAACCTTAAAAAGAAAAAAAAAAAGAAGAAAGCTGCTTACTCAGACCATCATATGGTCGATCAACACTTGTTCTTTGGGCCCCTCCTGTCCCAGCACAGGCCGTGACGCGTCCTATGGCGACCAGCCTGCTGCCCTGTTTTATTTTATTCATAAATCTTCTCTCGTTTTCTTACACTTGCTTGTCAGAGCCAGTTTTTATTGTCTTTTTTTGCCACCGGGTCATCTATCGCCCCTCATTTGGGTACGATGGCCAATTTCGCTTTGAGAAGCTGGTGGCTCCATGCTCGGGGGACTCTTGGGGAGCACCTGCGAGCAGGTGTGAGCCAGGGAGCCCGCGATCTCCTGGCCGCCGTGGTTTGCTCAGTGGCCCCTCGACGGCATCAGGACAATGCCAGGCCTCAGTCTGTCCCCTCTTCCTCTCTGCTGTGAAAGCTGAGCGTGCGGGAGGCTGGCAAGCAGGAACCCCGGTGCCAGCACGCGGGGACACCAGCCCCGCACGTGGGGGGCTCCCACCAGGGCCCAGGGAGAGGCCGAGTCCAGGTGACCTCACCTGGGCCCGCAGCTAGCTCTGCTTCCATCCGCTGGGCTTAGTTCTGTGAGCCATGTGGTCTGTCTTTGCTTAAGCCAGACCGAGTGACCTTTTCTCTCAGGGACCTTAGGTCTTGAGTGAAATGACAAAAGAACAACAGCAACAAAAAGTCAGCCAGAAGGCATTCATTCCAGTGGCTTCTGACAAGGTGGATTAATTCCTGCCCCCTAGACTCCTGGACTCCTGCCCTGTTACTATCTTTATCCGCTTTTTTTTTTTCCTTAGATTTTATTTATTTATTCATGAGAGACACAGGCAGAGGGAGAAGCAGGCTCCCTGCAGGGAGCCCCATGTGGGACTCGATCCCAGGACCCCAGGATCACACCCTGGGCTGAAGGCAGGTGCTCAATCACTGAGCCACCAGGTCCCCCGTCTACTCTTAAACCCCCCTCCAATAACTTACACTACCTGATAGCCTGTCGATAAATTCGGCTCCCACTTTAAGTTAACTGGGTACCGGCTTGGCTGCTGGCCCCTTGAGGTGCCTGATATAACACAGAGGGCATGGTAGGGACAGTTCCCTGGCTTCAGGGCTCTTTTTCTCTCAGGCTGCAGGTGCCCGGGGCCTCCATCACCTGGTCCATCTGCAGACCAGGATCTGCGTGCATCACTGTGGACACGGCCCAAAGACAGCCAGCTGGGTGAAAAACTCATGTTGCACAATGGTATCATTGACGAGTGTATCAAAAACACACAAAACTCCATAAATTGTTTACAGATGCATATATATGGAGTAAGATTACTAAGGATGAATGGGACAGGGGCACACCAAATTTGTGTGGGTCGCCTTACCTTGGATGGGGGGGTGGTATATTAAGAAGTTGCTTCTCTGAGTTTTTGTTCTAATAAATCATAAAATGAAAAGAAAACCCTCCGAGTACTCAGGCGCAGAGAGCAGTTGGCTGAGATCCTGGCTGGGCCACTGGGGGACCCGGTGGGATGTGAAGAGAGGCCCTGGCCTCCAGAAGCTCACAGCAGAAGGACTGGGGGGTCAGGACAGGGCAAACGAGGGGGCAGAGAGTATGGGCATGTCATGCAGGAGGACAGAGAACATGGAAGAGCGGGGGGGGAAGATGACTACGCATCGCTGGAGGGTGGGCACAGCAAGGGGCAGGAGCTAGGACAAGACCCTGGACAGAATGGTCGTGGTCTGAAGGACACCTCGTGTCTGGACACGCAGATCGGTTTGCAGAAGGATACACCGAAGCACCTGGAAGCACACGCATTATTCTCCTGTCTTGTCTTAACCTTGCACATTTTAAAAATAAAAGTGAAGGAAAACTAATAAAAAAGGAACAAGACTGAAAAAGACAAAGAGGAAAATGACCACCCATAATCTCATCATGCAGATATAAATAACCACTTTGAACATTTTAATGAGGCTCCTCCTGTCCTGGCTACACAAGATAAATATTCTGGGGTGCCTGGCCGGCTCAGTCGGTGGAGCATGCAACTTTTGATCTCAGAGTTGTGGGTTTGAGTCCCTTATTGGGTGTAGAGACTGCTTTAAAAAAAAAAAAAAGATTTTATTTTTTTAAAAATATTTTATTTATTTATTTACTTGAGAGAAAGAGCAAGAGAGGGAGAGAGCACAAACAGGGGGAGAGGCAGGAGGAGAAGCAGACTCCCTGCTGAGCAGGGAGCCCAATGCGGGACTGGATCCCAGGACCCCGGGATCCTGACCTGAGCTGAAGGCAGACGCTTAACTGACTGAGCCACCCAGGTGCCCTTAAAAATAAAAAATAAAAAATAAAAATAAAAAATAGATAATTCTCCCTGAGTCAGGAAGCAGCGTAAATAGAAAGCGTTTTGCACAAAGCCGGTGGGCTATACCATTTGTGCAGCCCTTTTTCCTTTGGAAACAGGTTCATGATCATGAAGGACACAAGAGATATGAGAGCAAATACTTGTCACGTTGACTGTGGATTTGCCTTCTTTATATACGCTGACCCAGGCCATCCTCACAACCCCCAAAGGAGGTTGCTATTAGGAATTCCCATTCTACAGATAAGAAAACTGAGGCCCTGAGAGCTGACTTGGCCTGTCCAAGGTCACCTGGCTGATGGGTCTCTCTGGGTTTCTAAACTGCTAAGTCTGGCTCTGAGGGACGTTCCCGTGATCACCCACAGCATCGCCTCTCAGAGAAGCTGACGTCTGCGGAAAACTCAGTCCGTGTGGCCCGCGCTCCTCCAGCCACGCAGCAAGGGAGGTGGGTCAGCGCTGTTAGCTTGCTCCGCAGGTGAGGCCCAGGCGAGGCTGCTCAGCTCCCGGTGCTGACTCGGGGGGTCTGGCCGCCCTCGGACCCCAGCCTTCCCCTCTGCCCGACCCAGGGGCCCTCCCACCGTCCTCCCCAATCCAGCAGGCTCCTCACTGTCACTTGAGGAATTTCCCACGCTGAGCCCAGCAGCCGGAGAACACTTTATTTCTTTTCACACGTCTCCTTGGCAGCAGCTTGCACAGAGGGTGGCACAGACCCCTTCATTGCAGGCCTCCTTATGCCAGCAAGTTCATCTGAGCACAACTTTGTGCATCCAACCAATGAATAATAAATTTAATAATTAAAGAATAATTAATTACACCTGAAACTTCTCACTTGGGGGTACAATTAGCCTCTGGCACCTTTAGAATGAGTTGCTAGTGACTAATTGTGCCCTCAAGGAGGCATTTGTAAGTACAATTAATTGTGTGCAAAATTGAACCCACAAATACTTCCCAAGTATTTATGTTCCCAACATAAAAATCATTCCCACAAAAAGAGTTTGTTCAAAATCCAGACCTTATTATTATAATTTTTTTTTAAAGAGGGCTGTGGTGGGTTCCCCCAGCAGAATCCAGATGTGCCAAGGTCTCTGTGGGAGGTCATCCCTCCCCCAGCATGAGGGTCACCTGAGCCAGAGGCTCTGGTGCTGTGGGAGCCCCGAGGCAGCCACACAACAGGGCACAGCATTGGCCAGTGACTCGCGTAGTTAACTATTTAATACAAAGCCGTGGAAATGGAGAAGCGGAAAGGAAAAAACAAAAGTTAAGGGGCCAGCCTTCCTTCTTTGTCTCTTCCCAGCCGGGCAAAGTCCACCCAAATTGGAGGACTGGCAGCCAAGTCTCCCTGGTCTTCCCTCACCTTCTGAAATGCACCTGCCCACACCTGGTTCTCCGTCAGCCTCTGCAGAGCAGCCTTTTGTTGTAAGGGTTGATGTCGGGCGTCGGACCCACTCTGGCCATGTCACTCCCTTACCCAGAGCTTCAGTGATGCTCCAGAGATGGAGTCCTGGTTCCTCGGCTGTTCGCCGAGGAGCAAATGAACTCAAAGACTTCCCACCATGTGCTCCCAAACCTCACACTATTACCTAACCAAGCCCCCACCCCAAAATGGCCATCTAATGATCTCTGTTTCCATTCTATGGTTTCTCATCCTATGCTGTGCCTCTGCCCCCTATGCCCTCCCATTTACACATACGCATGCATACGTGTGTACACACACGACATATACCCACGTGCATGCTGCTACGCCCATACACATATACATACCTGTACACACAGACATGTACACACATACACACAGGTATATATAAATGCACATTTATATACATATGTACCTGCAAATGCACACTCACCTATATATACACACATTTACACACACGCACACGTGCCTGTATACACAGATGTATACACACACATGCTCTGCTCACACACATATACACACATACATCCACACCTGTTCATCCATATACACCTATGTTCACACACACATAAAGATGCACATGCATGTTCATACACACACATGTGCACACATACTGCCATGCATCCTAATTTTAACCATTTTATTAGACTCTCTCTTTTTTTTTAAGATTTTATTTATTTATTCATGAGAGACAAAGAGAGAGAGGCAGAGACACAGGCAGAGGGAGAAGCAGGCTCCATGCAGGGAGCCCGACGTGGGACTCGATCCCGGGTCTCCAGGATCATGACCTGGACTGAAGGTGGTGCTAAACCACTGAGCCACCTGGGCTGCGCCAGAGTTGGGAATATTTAGACAGAAGTGTTTTCTATGTCTCTTGATGTGTGTTGCCAAAATAGCTCATAAAAAGTTATACCAACTTATTCTGTTCTTGACAGCATTGGCTTGTTTCCTATTAGACTCTCTTCTAATGCCATGTTGGCCGCATTGCCTTCCTTCCCCCCTGAGTCAAGCTCTCTCCTCCCCTGGATGACCACAGCTCTCAGGCCTTCTCTTCCTGTGACCAGCTCTGACTCCCCTCTGGCCTGGAAGGCCCTCAGGATAGGACTGCTGACGGTACCCGAGGCTCATCACAATGCCTGACGCACGGCACAGGTTCCATATGTGTCTGGCACCTAAATGAAGTAATAACAGAATGAACAAGGAATGAGTTTGGGTTCTTGCATTTGTATGAGCGTCCTTCTGGAATCCCCTTTGGAACACACCAGTGGAGGGCAAAGAGGCAGCAGGCACTGCCTGAAGTTGGCCCAGCGAGTAAGAGGAAAGACCAGAGAGCCACTAGGTAATTCCCCCAATTTGGTAAGGGGGTCCCAGGGGCTGCTCATTGTTCCCCAGCAAAGGGGAAGGCAGTGCCCTCACCCCTGGGGAGCACTCATCCCCAACTGGAGAGATTCCTCCAAACTTCCATGAGCTTCCCCTGAACTGGGTGCCAAAGGGGCTCCCAAGGTGACTACCACCAAGCTCACAGTCTCAGAGGGGAGACAAGGTAGGAAGAACCCCAGAAGGGGTACATGGAGGAGGAGAGCATTCCGGACTGTGGGCAAACATGAGGTTGGGGGAAGGAGGAGATGACAGATGATGCCATGAGGAGTTACACTGTGGATGGCCTTGAATGAAGAGTTTGTACCCGGCTTGGTAGCGCTGAATCAGGGAAGCCACTCCAGAGCGGAGAGCCTTCAACGCCCGCAGAGGGATTTGGACTGACCTTGATAAGTAGGGAGCAGCAGATGCACGACCTTCTGTCTGTGCTCTTATCCTGCTCTTATTCCTCATTGTCGCCCACAGAGACACTGCCAACCTTTCCAAATTTCACTTGGGTGCCACAGATCTTCCAAGATGGTGGCCTACCTCAGAGGCCTTTGGGTTACTGAGGTGGCCCTCCTGTGTCTCCTCCGGGTGCTGGCTCCTCGGCTGTATCCTCCCCTGTATCCCCGGGGCCAGCCAATGTCTGGTGAGGCAAAGGTAGAAATTTCTGATTCCAAAGGTGGAGAAGAGAGTACCCGGAGGAGGTGGCCTTGCACTCACTGCTTGCATCCTTGCTGCAAGGAAGAACAGCTTTACGAAGCCGAAAGCTTTTTCCTGGTTATTTTCCTATTATTTCTAGAAGGCGAACCCCCTTTGAGGGCACAAACATTGTGTGCCCTGGGTCTCTGCTTAAAGAGATTTGCATTTCTTTATTAGATTTTCTTCTTGATGATCCCTCAGTAAGGTGCTCTATTGTCTTCTGGTGCTGGTGTGGGGTCCTACAGGCTGCCAATCATCTAGAAGCCCCTGGAAACTAACCACAGAGCAGAACCATCTGCCATGCTTCTTGTTTGCAGTTTCAGGGCACTGGGAACTTTAATGAATCCTGGGTATGGGTTCAAGTGCATTAATGGGGCCAGCCTGTTTATAAAAGCCTGATACGCTGTGACGTTCTGCTGTTCACCAAACACACAGGACACACCTTTGAGATGACAGATCCTGGACAGGATGCTCTAGGTACAAAGATGGGTAAGATAAAATCGAATCCCAGAAGCTCCCAGGCATGAGGTGGGGATTCCAAAGCAATAGGAACAGTGCCATGGTGACACTGGAAAGCCCCAGACAGGGAACACTGACCTCTGCCCAACGGGGCAGGCGAACCTGCCAGAGGAGGTGTTCTCTGAAATGGGCTCCATCAGATGAGTAGGAGCTCAACAGAGGAAAACTGGGAAAACTGGAGATACAGGGGGAGGAGAGAAAAAGGGGTGAAGTTAAGGGCAGGGAAGAGAGGGAGCAAGAGGGAAACCGAATTCCAGATAAACAGTGACAGCCCCAGGAGGAGGAGCTGAGATTGCAGGCGTGGGACGTGGGCACATGTCTACATGCCACATGGATTCATGTCGGCTGTTTCTCAGGTTAAAAGCCGGATCATTCATTCTTGGGTTCGTGTCTTCCTTCATTCATTCAACAGGCATTTCCTGGGCACGTCTGTCGGGCCTGCCTGCAGGGAAGCCCTCCTGGAGCCCGTGGGCCCGCTACGGGCCGTTTGCTCGGTCACGGCCCCAAGAGCCTCGGTGGGCATTCCGGGCACGGCACTTCCACTTGCAGACTCTAGGATCAGAACCGGCCACCTCAGCTGAACACCTGTGTGTGGCTCCCTGCCACACTCTTTCCCGTTGCCAGCTCATCCAATCCCCATGACAACCCTGCGGGTTGTGCACTGTGATTTCCACAGAGCAGACAAAGCTGCAGCTCAGAGAGGGAGAGTGCCCAGGGCCAGTGCTGGCTCCGGAACGAGGTCTTCTCGTAGACACCCACGTACTGTGTCAGGCAAGACACAGTGGGTGTGTGTGGGTGTCTGTGTTGTGTGTGTGTTGAGACCGAGAGGCTCAGGCTTGTGAATCAAAACAAGACTCCGTTGGTTTTGCCAGCTTTCTCGACCATGGCACCCAGGGCAATGGCTACTGGCCCGAAGAACTTTCTTTTCACTGTTGCTGTCTGCTTTCCCACAAAACAGAACAGAAAAAGGAAAGGCCACAGGAAACCCTTGATGTATAGGAGAAAACCATCATTTCCCAATGCTTCTCGCTCCTAGATGTTGCCACTTGGCACGGTGTCCCTCCTCCCAGGACCTTAGCTAGGAGTAACCGACACCTGACCAAGGACAGAGCATGCTGTGTTTGCCAGACAGTGCTTTCTTCTGTGTGTGTGCCTTGGAAAAGGAGTAGGATTGAAAAGTTCACAAATTAAGCCCAGTCTTCCAGCCTTTCAAGTGAGATGGTGGGAAGCCTCCCCCAGAACCCCCAAAACCCCCTCCCCACCCCCACCAAATCCCTCCAACTGCATCCCAAGCTCCCCTCCTGGGGTGGCTCAGTTCCCTGGAGCAACAGAGACCGTGGTTGCACTTAGGAGGCCAGGTCACACGCAAAAGCAGGTGATCAGAGGCCCCTCCAGCCCCGTAGTTGGCCTCAATGGAGGTGTGAGCTGGGGTGCCCCTGATATCCTACCCTCCTTGCAGGCAGAGCAAAGAATGCTTCCCTGGCGTGGGTGCATGCCATTCGTACGTGACACGCCCTCCGCCTGCGGGCACAGCACAGATCTGTGTGTCTCCCTGTCTGACCCTCAACATCTCAATTTTCAGTGTGTGTTGGAAGTCCTATGTAATTAGGAGGCTTCCTGCTTCCTGTGAGACTGGCCTTCTGGGCAGAGTTCGTCATCAGAGTGTTAAGAGTAGCACTCTGTTAACTACAAGAATCGTGATTCTTAGATTGAGTTAATTAGAGTATCTGTATGCCATGTTCCCTCAAGATGTTTTGCATCACAGTAAATAAACCCCGATCTGAATTCAGAGACGTGACCATAGGTTTTATAAATACATAATTGTATTTATGGAAAGCCACAGTCCTCCAGGGTTCCTTCTCCAACCCTTTTTCAACCTACTATTCAGAAATAAACCGACTTCCACGGAAGGTAAGCCACCATGCTTCTTGCCCACTCTTTCAGACGAAGCAGCTAAACCTCTAAACTCACCAGTCAAGATTCTTGGCACCACTCTTTGCTAGAAATGTCTCAGTAAAAAAAAAAAAAAAGTCAAGCATTGCAAATGGCTTTCCTTGGGTGTGAGAGGGATTGTCACATCCTGACAATAGAGTGGATATTATTGGTATAAGCCATTTGGAAAGTCTTTGGATAATAGGAGTCAAAGCCTTAAAAGTGTCCAACCTTGGGTTCATAAAGAATAACTCCTTCCCTACCAAGGTGCATTTTTGGGTGCAGCCCAAAAGATTTATATAGGTCTCTAGTAAATTATTAGGAAAATGTTAATAAGTTAGAGGGGAACATGTATAATTATTACGTATATTATATGATTATATATGCACATCAGGAAAGAGCTGGAAGGATTGTCAACAGTAATTATCCATGATGGATTTGCCTGATAAGTTTCACTCCTTCCTATCTTTCTTTTACCTGAATCATTTATATTCAGTAGGTTTTTCTTTTACCATTAAGAAATGCCATTTCATCTTGAAAGAAAAAGGAAAAAAAAGAAAAAATATACCAGCAACATAAAATAAAATTTGATCAAGAAGGGACACCTGGGTGGCTCAGTGGTTGAGCGTCTGCCTTTGGCTCAGGGTGTGATCCCAGGATCCAGGATCGAGTCCCACATCAGGCTCCCTGCATGGAGCCTGCTTCTCCCTCTGCCTGTGTCTCTGCCTCTCTCTCTCTCTCTGTGTCTCTCATGAATAAATAAATAAAATCTTTTTAAAAAAATTGATCAAGAAGAAGAAGAAAAAAAAAAAAACAGTGGAAAATGTGCACGCCTTTGACCTAACGGTTTCATGTATAGAATCAGTTGCAGGGAAACCATCTGAATGCAAATAGAGCTTAATGGCATAAAAATATTAATTGTGGCCATACTAATATTAATAAAATTGCCAACGACTTTGATGGCAACCAAAGGAATAATTTACAGCACAGTCATATGATGGGATCTTATATGCCATTTTGGAGGTTTTTGAGGAATGTGTACTAACATGAAAAATATTCTTATGTCATGATAATAAATGAAAGGCAAGATGCATTTGCCCTGAGAATGGAGAGCCATTTAGAAAGTACAATATTAACTTGAAGTAAATTAAACACCTGGACAAGTTTAAAACAGACCCCTCCCCGTCTCTGATTTCCTTCAAGATGATCCCAGCACCTTTTGTCAGAGCTGAAATTGTGCCAAGCCTGAAACTCCTGTGATGTCCTTCTGGGCTCTTAACTGTTCCTTTGCAGGTAAAGCCGGTGGCGACTCTGTTTGTGCGGTGAATAGGCTTCTCCTTCAAGTATGTTGACAATACAGTTGTTAGTGAATAATATAAAATGCTTCTTCTGCACACTTGGGCAGCTCTCCAAAACCCAAACACCTCCTTTGGCAAAACAGAAACGTCTCCCTGCGTTCTTTGCTGCTCCATGAAGTCTAGATTCTGAAAATGGACAGCTGCACCCACTGTACAGGAGAGCTCCCGCTCGGTGCTCTTCCACGTGAGGTGTGCAGCTCCTCTGCTTGGGGGGTCAGGTCCCTCTCTAGTCCCCCATAACCCTTCCCCGAGGAAGGGCTTCTTCTGCCCAACGCTGCCCACCCAGGCAATCAACTCACTACCACAGCTATGTATGTGGAGGACACACCACCCACGGCCTGGAACTTATGGAATAGTCAGTGCCAATCACGGGGGCTTCTTTCCTGCACTGTCAGCAGGCGCTTTTTGTACTTGTTGTCCTTGAAGCCATGACCCTGAAAAGACGTCTGGTGGGTTTGGAATGGAAAAGATGGCAGCTCCTGCACTTGGACTTCATTTTTTTTCTTAAGATTTTATTTATTTACTCATGAGAGACAGAGAGAGAGAGAGAGAGGGAGAGACACAGACAGAGGGAGAAGCAGGCTCCATGCAGGGAGCCCGATGTGGGACTCGATCCCGGGGCTCCAGGATCATGCCCTGGGCTGAAGGCGGCACTAAACCGCTGAGCCACCCGGGCTGCCCGACTTCATTCATTTGAGAGAGAGACAGAGACAGAGCAAGGTGGAGGAGTAAGAGTCGGACGTGCAACCAGCTGAGCCACCCAGGTGCCCCCATTCTTTTTAAATCGCAAAAGTAATGTGTACCTGTTTTTATACAGAAAAGTGTAGAAATTGCATAAAGTAGCCAAGGAGGGTAGATTCTCAACTGCCCCAGTATCACCTCCCCAGCATAATACTTTTAGAAATCTATTCCTCTTCTACTTTTTAAAAACTGTTTGGTTTTTTTTTAGGATTTTATTTATTATTCATGAGAGACACACACAGAGAGAGAGAGAGAGAGAGAGAGAGAGAAAGGCAGAGACATAGGCAGAGGGAGAAGCAGGCTCCAAGCAGGGAGCCTGATGTGGGACTCGATCCTGGGACTCCAGGATCATGCCCTGGGCCAAAGGCAGGCGCTCAACCACTGAGCCAGCCAGAGATCCCAAAACCTGCTTATTTCTGATTACAAAACTGGTGCATGTGCCTGTCAGGGGATCCCCGCACACAGGGATACACAAAAGTCAACACAAATCCTGATGCCCAACAAGGACTCCTGCTCTTGTTTTGCTATCTATCTTCCAGCCTTTATTCTATGCACTTAAATTATTGCAAAATTAGGATCATACTATAACCCTATGTTCTGATGTGCTTTTTGACTTAATATGTCATCATTTTCCAATGCCACTGGATAGTCTCTTATGACTGAACTCCATTGGATGATATATGATACTTTGTCCTGCCCCTGTTACCAGATATTTAGGTTGATTTTATTTCTTCTCAGATGCACGTCATGCTGTGACATACCACGTGTGCAGAAGACCCTGAAAGCCTCTGAGGACACGTTTCAGACACATGTCTCTGAGGATATGGAAGTTCGTGGACAAAGGGTAAAAACATTTTTGAGACCTTTCTAAAAAACTTTTCTTTTACTTTTAATGGTGCCCACAAACACCTAGATTTAACTTAAATTAGCCATTTTTAAGTGTACAGTTCAGTAATGTTAAGGATATTCACGTTGTTGTACAACAGATCCTTAGTATTTCTTCGGCGTGCAAAACTGTCTACCACCCATTAGACACTAATTCCCCATCCTTCCAGTGTTGGCAACCCCTTTTCCTTAACGTTTTTATGATTTTGACTACTTTATAGATCTCGCGTGAGTGAAATCGTACAGTATTTGTCCTTTTGTGTCTGCCTTATTTCCCTTGGCATAATGTCCTCAAGGCCCATCCACGTTGTAACAGGTGTCAGAACTTCCTATTTTTAAGGCTGGATAATAGTCCATTGTGTGGATGGACCACATTTTGTTGATCTGTTCATCCATCAGTGGACAGCTGGGGTGTTTCTACCTCTTGGCTATCGTGAATAACGCTGCAAAAAACACGAGTATGCAATATCTCTTCAAAATTCTGCTTTCAAAAAAAATAAAATAAAAATAAAAAAATAATAAAAGATTCTGCTTTCAATTCTTGGGGGGTAAATATCCAGAAGCCGAATTACTAGATCGTATAGTAGTTCTATATATTTAATTTTTCAAGGAACCTCTATACTGTGATCCCCAGAGGCCACACGTACCATTTTGCATTCCCGACAGCTCACAAGGGCTCCATATTCTCCAAATTCTCCACATCTTTGCCAACACTTGTTATTTTCTGTTCTTTCGATCGTGGCCATCCTATTGGGTGTGAGGCGACCACTCATTGTGGTTTGATGTGTATTTCTCTAATGTTTACTGATGTTGAGCATCTTTTCATATGCTTGTTGGACATTTTTTTTTTTGAGCTTTTTAGTACAAATTGCTAAAACTTCTTCCAGAAATGTTGTGCCAGTTGAAACACTCACTAGCAGAGTGAGGGCATTTCTCCTTGCTTCTAACCAACATTGAATATTCCTGAAGGTGTAAACTTTCCCCCAAACAGTGTAGATGAAATATTAAGCAAGGCATTTGCATTTGCCTTGTAATGGCAGCAGCTAAATGCTATCCTTGAAGATAAAATTTCTGTGAGCTGGGCAATGCTGACCTCAATTTTCTTCTTCTGCCCGTAACATGGGATCCAGGTCTTTGTTTTGTTGGGCTTTCAGTATCCTTTTCCTGTTCTAAACAGTTGCCCGGCTCCTGAGTTTTATCATTAAGATTTAAATTGCAATTGGATTTGGGGCATTTTGAGCATTCACATCAAAGATTGCTCCAGAAAGAAGCCCTCGGGTTTGAGTGACAAGCTGAAGAAAACCTTGCCTTGTTATTTGTGGTCCTCCACACGGGCCCATTGTCTCACTCTGCTGTTCCCGCCAGCTCCTCCATAATACAGGAAAAATCAAAGCCTTAAGTAATAGGAGGTTATTTGCAAATGGTATTCTTTTTTTTTTTTTTAAATAGAGCAGTTCCTTGTTAATAAATGAAATTTATTGAAAACTCTTTTGAGAATCCTCATGAGTAGGCACAGGCTGGACAGTGTTCCCAGCCACCAGGGGTGACAAGATGAAAGCAAGAAAACGGCTCTCTGTCGGCTACTAACATCCTCCCGAGAAGCCCTCTTTTTAAAATTAGGGTTTTGCACATTTCCCAAGTGTGTCTTCATGTGAAGTTACAAGTTATGGCCACTTTTCAGTCTGGCCATGCACTACGACTTCCACCCATATTTACTTGGGCCAAGCGAAAGTAGAGACTTCCAAAATGCAGCCAAGTGCCAGGCTCTCTCTGGGGATTATTTCCAGAAACAGCAGGGTTAGGGTTGAAGGGTGTGAAGGGCCCCCCAAGAATTTCTGAAATCATTCAGCAATATGGTAACAGGCAAGAGTGGTAAGGAAGAGCCACCCACCAGGTTTCAAGTTATCAGCAAACCTATCATGTATTCATTTCTAGCCCAACTCATTGTGAGAAAGTATGTGAACAGTATTATAGAAATTTGTACAAAAAAGAAACAGTGGATGAGGAAGTTGGGTGCTAGTCAGGGTCCCGACAGCGCACAAAGGCACACTCCAAATAGGATCATTTGAGGAGGGTTTAATTATAGGAACGTGGGTACAGGGAACCCCCCATGAGGTGGCACAGCCGCCGAGGACTCATCACAGCAGAGCCGTCACGGTCCCTAGATCCAAAGGGCAAGGAAAGGAGGAAGTTACTAGAACCCAGAAAAGGAGATGTGTGGAATGTCACAAGGAAGCCTGAAAGAAAGGAAGTATTGACACCTGCTGTGACATGGAGAAACCTTGAAACCGTTATGCAAAGTGAAAGAAGCCAGACAAAGGGCCACACAGTGTATGAGTCCACGTATAGGAAATGTCCCAAATAGGCAAATCCATGGGCGCAGAAGATAGATTTGTGGCTGCCAGGGGCTGGGAGAGGGGATTTGAGGAGTCACTGCTGATGGGTTCCAGGTTTCTTTTTGGGGTGATGACCGTGTCCTGGAACTAGATAGCAGTGATCGTTGCACAACTCTATCAATATACTATAAAGCTCTAAAATAGTGTACATTAAAATGTTGCAATTTATGGTATGTGAACTATATCTTAATAAATCTAAAAAAGGAGGAGGGACTATGACCTCTGGTAGAAAGGCAATAAGCCCAGGGCCACCTCAGGTGGTGGTAGGAGGGAGGAGGGGAGTCTAGGGAATAAATACACTGATCTTGCTTGCCTCTCTCCCTCTGGTTGACTGAGGCTCCCCATTGGCCAAACCTGACAGGAAGCCCGTGGGCAGGTGAACATTGGTACAATGTATATGGGTCGGCCTGCCAAGGTGGAGAGCAAGGTAGGAAAGGGTGCAGAGTGGATCGAGAGGGCAAATGGAAGACATCTGGCACACCAGAATAAAAGAAAAATAAGAACACATAAATGAGATGAAGCCAGGGGTGGTGAGAGTATATAAAATGCACCCTATGAGGTCCGCTCTTGTTAGGATTAGTTCAGATTTGGGATATGAGCTTCCTAGAAAGTAGCACAGACAGGGGAATCTACCAGAAAGGAGGTGTGTGGTGTCCATCGGGTAAAAACAAGCTCCAGAGAAAGACATTCCACCGAAGGGTGGACACAGTGGCATATTCTCAGTTTAACACGCTGTCGTTACTATGTGGGAAAGATGCAAAAGGAAAGTAGGCAAAGAATTTGCTGCTCCTCTGCTAGCTCAAGACTCACAAAGACTTCCCTCCCTACACTCACCTGGTGGACGGCTGCTCCATTTAAGGGGCCTCCCGAGATGGCAAGCACGGAAGGAAGATGGTCCAGCGCACCTGCCAAAGGGCTGGGTCCTGCGGTCAGACTGCTCGAATTGAAACCCCAGCTCTAACAGTTAATTCTCTGTGACCTATGGAAATGGACTTACTCATTCCACACCTTAGTTTCTCAGTCTGTAAAATGGGGATAATGAAAATCCACACCTCATAGGGTTGTTGAAGATTAAGTGAAATGATGCGTGAGAAGGACTTGGCACAGCTCCTGGCACACAGTAAGCACCTAATAAATGTCTAGGTTGACTCTGTTGACTATAATGATCTAAGAGTCGACGAGCCCTGCACGATCATCTCGTTTCATTTGCTCATTTTTCCCAGGGAGGAGAAGGAGGCCCCGAGAGGGGCTCGATCTACCCAAAACCACATGGTTAGAAGAAAGGCAGAAAGAAGGAAAGAATCGGGCTTCTGGGCTTATTGAGCCACAGCGATTCTTAGCTGTGGCTCGAGTGTCTATGTTTTGTGCCTGGGAACAATTCTCTGGGCAGGCCATTTGGGCTGCAGATGTAGAAAAAGCAAAATCTCAGTACAAATTTCCTACTGTGCATGCAGTAGGCACTCATGCCATGAACCCGTCAGTTTTTGTCTCCGGTGAAGGCACACCAGGAGCTCTTGGAGGCAAGGCCTGTGCCCAGGTCTCTGTCCCCTAGAGTCTGATAGGGGACCCTGGCATAAATAAGGCGCTTCGTGAGTATTTCACACGTATTAATCATTAACATCTGTGGCTATTAATAAATAGCTACATGGGAAAAGCCCAGTTGGGATTATGGCCCGTATCAGAGGTTTAAATTCTCCACCCACCTATATGGCTGCAGTCTTCCCCGGGGAGTCTGGCTTCCTCACAGTGACATAGACGTGAAAATGCCACATAAGGTGACTCATGAACTGGTCCTAGAGGAACAGAGTATCCTTTGGTCTGAGCTGCCTTATTCTGTCAGTGGCCCAAGGAAAAATCAAGCCCTGGCCCCAAGTGTTATGCGTCTACTTTAAATAATCCCACTCTCCATCTGTGATGGGTAGAGGGCCGTCCCCTCAACTGACATGTCAAGTCCTAACCCCTGGGACCTATGAATGCAATCTTATGGAAATAGGGTCTTGGCAGGTATAACCAACTTAAGATAAAGTCATCCTGGATTAGGGCCCTGATCCAATGACTGGTGCTGTCCTTATAAAAAGAGAAAGTAGAGAAGCAGATACAGAGGGAGACAGAGGCAGAGATGGGAGGGATGTATCTATGAGGGACACCGAGGATGGCCGGCAATTAACAGAAGCTGGAAGAGGCGAGGAAGGATCCTCCTTCCTTGCTTTCAGATTTCTGGTCTCCAGAACTCAAGAGAACACATTCCAGTTGTTTCAAGACATCTGGTTTGTGGTCCATCCCTGTTGATCTTAACATTTCCTGTCGATTTCTGCCGATGGAGCAACTGGACAGGTAAGATGGGGATTATACCAACAGCATCTACCCCTCACTGAGCTCCTGTTATGCACCAGGCTCTGAACCAGATGTTTCCATAATTTACCTCCGTGCATCCTGTCAATAATCTTATGAGCCAAGTGCTCACTTGTTCACGAACACACAGTCGTGGAATGCTCACCATTGAAACTGTCTTAGCATGATGCGTTCCCCAGAAGCAGAACTTCAATGTCTTGGGTGAAGGGGTTTTTTGGGGGAAGTTATCCCAGGAAGCAGGAGTGAGGGTGTAGGAAGGTGGAATGGGCATCAGGGGCTCGGTTATCCTGGGAACTCTGCAAAGTACAGAAATCATTTCAGAACAGTATATCCAAAAAGCAGGAGCCCAGAGCATTTACTCATCAGCTCTTGTCCCCCTGATGGCAGCTGCTTGTGGGAATTCCCCCCACACACACTTTATCTCCCCTGAACTTCGGGGCTGTATTTAAGTGCAGGTGAATGTGATTCTTTGGTATTGGAGAAGGCTTGGGGCAGAATGTAGCCTATGCATGAGGCATGTGCTGTCAGTATGGGGGAAGCCTGAGCTTGCCTCTCCCTATGCACCCATCTGCTATTAAAATCAGAAGCGGGTCAGAAAGATTTGGGGGAAGGGGTGCGGGTCTGGCTACATAATTTGCAGGGCCCAGTGCAAAATGAAAATGCGTGGTACTTTGTTTTAAAAATTATTAGAAATTTCAAAGTGGCTACTGCAGAGCATCAAACCAGCACAGAGTCCTTCTAACTGCTCATATTGCAGCCTTGAAGCCGACCTGTGTTCAGGAGCCCAGGGGCATCTACTCTAAGTGCCTGCTAGGGTACTTATCTGTCTATAGCTTTTCGAACCGAAATTTCTGCAGGCCCCAGAGAGGGGCAGACCCTCCCGGATCCAGGCCCCCTAGTACTGAAGTTACTGGCTCTAATCTGGGCACACCCTCAAGTTCCAAAGAGAAGCAGGAAGATGGCTCAACGTCTGCTTAGAAAGCCTACACACCTCATGGTGACTAGATGGGGTATGTGAACCTCAACTGGATCCCAGATCCACAAACAAACAAACAAACAAAAATCTACAAAAGACAATTGGAGAAATTTGAAAGTGGTCTGAGAACTAGTGCTTCCCCAATGATCTGTGGTGAAGGATGAGTTTTTTCATTTGTTGTTTGTTGGTGTGACCTAGACTGGTGCTTTTGTGAGATCTAGTAATAGTGAATTTCTGAAAAATAAAATTAAAAGTATACAAAATGTAAGATCAGATTTTTATTAAACTGAACAGATCTGAAATTGCCCTGTCAAATCGCTATGCATGTTTCTAAAAGCTGGCTCTCCATTTTGTTATTTAGCTTGCTGAGGACCTGCTACAAAACGTCTGTGGGTTGGCCCTGGTGTGCTGATCATGCATTGAACAGCACTGAATTGAGAGCCCTGGTATTAAAAGGTATTGTTAATTTTCACAGGTGTGATAAGATATTAGGATTTTGTAGTAGAAGGTCTTTCTTCTTTAGGACTTCCACGCTGAAGTTTTTAGAGGTGAGACATCAGGATGTCTACAACTTACTCTCATATGGCTCAAGAAAATAGCATCTGTGACCACAGAGAGGAAAAAGCTAAGCAAATGTGACAAAATGCGAACAACGGATTCCAATAGGTGGTGGGCCTGTGGGTATTTGTTGTACTGTTAAAACAACTGTTCTATAGATTTGAACAATCTTGAAATGAAAAGTTGGAGCAGGGGAGAGAAACTAGGAGACCACCGTTTCATTTCTTCCTGGCACAAATTCAATGTGAGGACCAGTCTCCAGAGAGACACATGGGCCTGGGGTGGTGGTGGAGAGGCGGCGGTGGGGGTCCTGAGTGCACTTACCTTCCCACATCCCAGCGAGAGCCGGGCAGGCCAGGCAGCAAGGCCAGGAGAGCCTGGGAGGACCCCAGCCCTGCAGTGTCAACCCAGGCAGCTTGTCTGTTGAGAGGCCTTGGCCAGTGACCCAAAGTTGGAGCCTCAGCATCGTCATCTGAAACACAAGGGCCTCCCCAGCTATGTAAATAATGATGTTCCTCTGGGACCCGAGTACCATGAATGGTGGCTATGGGCAAGCCAGGCTCCCCTGACTAGCTGACCTGATGAACATAGCCCTCATTTGTAGATTTTCAGGGGAAAAAAAGCGGATGAATGATTTTTTTTTTTTTAAGTACAGAGTTCCCCAGGGAGGACAGGCTCTTACGGAAGTCAGCTCCATCATTAGAGCATTTTACAGGTGATTGAACTGCAACTACAATCCAGATCTTTAGACCCTAAAACCAACTCTAGTTGGAGCTAAATAATTTCCTTTGATGATGGAACTCCTTTCCCCTGCATACAGTAATTCCAGGAAGCTGACTGTCCCCACTCCCGGCCCTCCTTGGCCGTTCCCCTGCTGTGGCACCACCACGGCCCCACCTTGGGCCCAGCGACACAGGCTGAGTCAACATCAGTGGCTGCATGACTCTGGTGTTAGTCACAGCTGCTCACACATCTGAGGGTCTGGGTGTCATGGGCCTGCCCTGCTGCAGGAAAATGAACATTCTCAGCGGAGGATCAATGCTGGACATGTGACATCACGAGGCCAGGGAACGTTTTAGACTCATGCTGGCTTCAGTTTGATGCCATGGGCCACTAAGAGAATTCTAGGCTTTCCCACACTGTGTTCTACTGTGCAAGAACTGGGCCTATTTTATCTAGCATTTTTTTTTAATTTTTTTAATTTTTATTTATTTATGATAGTCACAGAGAGAGAGAGGCAGAGACCCAGGCAGAGGGAGAAGCAGGCTCCATGCACCGGGAGCCCGATGTGGGATTCGATCCCGGGTCTCCAGGATCATGCCCTGGGCCAAAGGCAGGCGCCAAACCACTGCGCCACCCAGGGATCCCTTTATCTAGCATTTAAATGAGTTTCCCCAGGTGGTTGAAATGCAGTGAACTCTGAAGTTTTAGGAACCACCCTGCGGGGGTGCCTGGGTGGCAGAGTTGGTTCAGCTCAGGTCGGGATCTCAGGGTTGTGAGATCAAGCTGAGTCAGGCTCCGCACTCAGCACACCCTTCTGCTTGAGGATTCTCTCTCCCTCTGCCCCTGCTGCTGGCGTGCTCCTTCTTCCTCTAAAATAAAGAAGTCATTAAAAAAAAAAAAAAAAAAAAGAACCACCCCGCACATCAGATCTGCCCCTTGCTGGCTGAGGGACCTCGGGCAAGACACTTAATCAGGAGTAGCTGCATAATTTGTGGGGCCCAGTGCAAAAGGAACACGCAAGGCCCCTTGTTCAAAATTACATAGAATTTCAAGAAGGCAACTGCAGAGCGTTAAACAGGGCGTGGGCCCTTCTGTATGGGAGGTTTGTGTGACTGCATGGGCCACAGCCCGTGGATTTGGCCCTGCACCTAATCCTCTGGGAGCTTCACCTTTGTCATATGGCTGTGGGGTTTCAACCCCATCTCGAATTATAGTGAGGATTAAATGAGATGATACTTGGGCCAACACAGCATCCCTGTGATCCTCTATCCTTGGAGGTGGCAACCAGCTCAGGTGAATCTTTGTACCAAGGGCCCAGCCCAGGCCAGGCATGGAGCAGACCCTCTTTCAATGTTTGTTGAGTAGAAGGAGCTCAATATGTTTGTTTATTTCCTCCGTATGTTACACTACAGATTCACTCATTTCTGTGGATCTGCTTGCTTGTTTTTGTTTTCCTAGGACTAGAGACACTGTTTTTTCAAAGAATTCAGGCAAAGTGTGTGTGTATGTGTGTGTGTGTGTTTAATTACAAAATAAAAGTGATAGGGGGGAAAAAAGGTGATGGGCTTAAACCCAAATGCCAATTAAATCTTGAAACGGAGAGCTTCACCCACTCTGATCCGTACCCCTCACCCATAGGGCACGAGCATAGAGTTTGAAGGCACAGTTGAAAAAGGCCACAGCATCTGTAAAGCAGTATGTAGTCGCTGATTGATTAATTATGGGTCACAAAGTGATTATATTATAGCCACAAAGAGCATAGCTATGTTACAAAATAGTGTGGCGAAATTCCCACCTCCACTCGGGACAGCAACTGAGAGCTTCAGATAATTGTGCTTCTGAAGTGAGCTGGATCCTGAATAGCCCAGCGAGGTGAGTGACAGGGCAGCGGAGTCCAATCCCCAGCCACTCTCGCTGCACAGACCCTTGAAATACTCAAGTGCACACAACTAGTCCATTTTATTTCACAAAACAGTTGCAATAAAAGGACCCACGATTATCTAGGGCCACTATCTTTTTTTTCTGCAACCGTTGGTTCCTGGAAATGAAACAGGAGAGAGATAGGGAGCTGAGAAATAGGGACGTCAGTTGGAGGTCTGTGATTATGGCAGAGGGAAAGCTCTAGCAGCGGGCCTGTCCCAGGGGCCTTTTACAGGCCCCCGGTTCCAGAGACATCAAAGCCGCTCCGAGGGAGGGACAAAGCAGGGAAGGAATTATGCCTTCCTGTTTAAAGGCCGCTAAACGGAGAAGTAAGTGCCTTACAAACTCTGCACTTCACGCTGGGGCTGTGGATGTCATTTCACTGCTTCCTCAAAAACTTTGCATTCTGAAATAATTTCTAAATTTGCAGGTAAGGGACGCCGGGGTGGCTCAGTGGTTGAGCATCTACCTTCGGCTCAGGGCGTGATCCTGGGGACCTGGGATCGAGTCCCACATTTCCCCCCGCTGGGAGCCTGCTTCTTCCTCTGCCTCTGTCTCTGCCTCTCTCTCTGTGTCTCTCATGAATAAATAAATAAAAATCTTGAAAAAAATAAAAATAAAATTTTGCAGGTAAGTTGTTAGAACTTCTGTGTATCCATCCCTGCAATTCACCAGTTTTTAAATTTGCTATATTGGCTTTGTGTACGTATTGTTTTTTTCTAGTTGCAGATGTCCCTTCTCTTTGCCCCTTTGCTCTTTAAATTAGAAAAGTAACATAACAAGGGGCATCTGGGTGGTGCAGTTGGTTGAGCGACCCCCTCTTAGGTTTGGCTCAGGTCTCCAACTCAGGGTTGTGATCTCAGGGTCATGAAATTGAGCCCCACGTGGGGCTCCATGCATGGAGGGTGTTTGGGTTTCTCTCTCCCTCTCCCTCCTCCTCTGCTTCCTCTCCACACACACCCTCCCCCGCAGGGCACTCCATAGCTCTCAAATAAATAAATAAATCTTAAAAAAATAATATAACACAATAAAGATACAAAATCTTTAAAGATAACACCAAATCCTACCTCTCTAATACCAGTATATCCAGTTAAAATTTGATTTTTTTTTCACTTTTTTTTTTTAATGTAAGCACTTCCATTTATACGTGCTAACTTTTATTTAGGGTTGTTTTTTTAAAATTTTTATTTATTTATTCATGATAGAGAGAGAGAGAGAAAGGCAGAGACAGGCAGAAGGAGAAGCAGGCTCCATGCCAGGAGCCTGATGCCGGACCTGATCCTGGGACTCCCAGATCACACCCTGGGCCAAAGGCAGGTGCTAAACCACTGAGCCACCCAGGGATCCCGGGTTTTGTTTTGTTTTGTTTTTTAAGATTTTATTTATTTATTCAAGAGAGACACACACACACAGGCAGAGACAGGCAGAGGGAGAAGCAGGCTCCATGCAGGGAGCCTGATGTGGGACTCAGTCTTGGGACTCCAGGATCGTATCCTGAGCTATAGCAGACGCTCAACCACTGAGCCACTGAGGAGTCCCTAAAATTACTTGATTCTCTTGTCAGTTTGCATATATGACATTTGTAAAGCTCAGATGTCTTGAAACACATTCACGGAGTCATCCACCTTCCATCCATCTGTCCACCTGTCCATCAATCAAAGAAATACTTAACTAAGTACCTCCTATGGTCCAGGCCCCATACAACAGATCAAATTATCACATGAGTTCATGGTTACAAAATGTGGTAACGGTCACTGACGGCAATTCTTGTCCTTGCCATGCCATTTCACTCCTAAAAAAAAAAAAAAAAGTCCTTTGCCCTAAGCCAGGGATGTCAATATGATTGGGGTTTTTGTCATATTTCTTAATAATTTCCCACCAACTTCCAAAAAAAAGGGTAGTTTAGGTGGTTATAGTAAAAACATGTATACAGGGGTGCCCGCTAAGCATCTGCCTTTGGCTCAGGTCATGATCCTGGGGTCCTGGGATTGGGTTCCCTGCTCAGCAGGAAGCCTGCTTTTCCCTCTCCCTCTGCTGCTCCCCCTGCTTGTGCTCTTGTGCTCTCTCACTCTGTCAAATAAATAAATAAAATATTTAAAAAACAAAACAAAAACAAAAATAAAAACAAAAGCATGTCTACAACCCTCCAGTTAATAAGCAAGTCAAAACAAAAATCAGAAACTCCTTCTAACCATTTCTCAGTCCCGTTTTTTCAAGTATAAGAAGTGCTCCTTATGTTATCTGTGTATTACCACCGAGCAAGAAGATTTTATTCAGTTTCATTTCCCATACTTTGTATTATCAGAACAATTGTTTTCCAGATATAAAATTATATGATGAAAACATTTAAGATGCCTCTTCAAAATCTTAAAAGATTTTATTTATTTATTTATTTATTTATTTATTTATTTATTTATTTATTTATTTATTTATAAGAGAGAGAGAGAGTCAGCGCACACAAGCAGGGGAAGGGGCAGAGGGAGAAGGAGAAGTAGACTCTGAAGAGCAGGGAGTCCAACACAGGGCTCGATCCCAGAACCCTAGGATCATGACCTGAGCCAAAGGCAGATGCTTAACCAACTGAGCCACCCAGATGCCCCTAACATGCCTCTTCAAACAGCACCCCGCTCCCACAGCAAGTTCAGAATCACTTTTCACAGAGGAAGGAAGAATTTCCTGGAACACGACAATAGGCTGCTTGGCATCCTTGAGCAGTACATTTTTTTTTAAAGATTATTTATTTATTTATTTATTTATTTATTTATTTATTTATTTGAGACACCCCGAGAAAGAGAGAGAGAGAGAGAGGGCGAGGGGCAGAGACACAGGCAGAGGGAGAAGCAGGCCCCATGCAGGGAGCCCGATATGGAACTCGATCCTGGGTCTCCAGGAGGATCACGCCCTGGGCGGAAGGCGGCGCTAAACTGCTAAGCCACTGGGGCTGCCCTTGAGCAGTACATTTTGACTTTGAGCTTCCTGTGAGCCAAGGCAATAAGGAATCATGATGATTCACACTCTTTTAATTATCTGTTAAGAGCACACCGTTAGTTCTTAGATGAACTTTATTTTCTTTTGAAGGAGTGCAGAGCAGAGATCCAGAAACTCACACGGTTTAAGCGGGAATCTGGACCGGCTCTTGCTGCCTGCTTCCCCCACACCCCTTGTGTGTCTGCAAAGTGGGGAGGGGTGGCCAAAGGAAGTGACTGGACTGACGGCCTGTGGTAGGATGGAAGCCATGGCTTCTTGGAGGGCACAGAATGCACTTGAAAGTTAAGAAGTCCTGTGTATCCCTGGGGGAAGGTGGCCCTGTGGGAGAGGTCGGGGAGTATGCCCTGGAGGATACTGGTAGCATCTCAGAGAATAGCAGTGCCAGGCCTATCTCAGGAGGGGAATGGTTGTGGCCTCAGGAATAATGTTCCTGCCCTGTCGGTACTGAGAGCTATACCTGTGTCTTATACCTGCCCCTACACTGCAGTACTGGGGCTCCCCTGGGCCAGATCCCTCAACTGGAGAACTAGGACCCCTCCCCCAGAGCCTTAGAGTTGGAACCTGCCCCCTGCCCCATCTAAATCCCAAACTCGTACCCAGAAAGGAAGAGAGACTCCTTCAACAGGGGAGAAATCACTTTGATGAGGAGTTTGAACCTGATGCATCAAAAGAGACTGGTGAACCCAAAGAGCTGGTTAACCCAGAAGAAACAATCAAACCAGAAGACGTGAAGTTACCTTTGTCAACATCAAATGGGGACGGAGGCTTCTCCGCAAGTGAGTTTAATTCTCTAGAATAAAGAAAAAACTTCCCCACATCCTGGAGAAGTGTGTACATTTCAAACTCCTCCCACTTTGGAAGCTTGATTAATGAAATCATCTGAATAATGAAGCATTCCAAGAGATTGGATTTTTCTCTTTGACTCAGACCACCAGGAAAAAGTGATTCTGGCTCTTCTAAAAGGAAAAAAACCCTGTTAGGTGTAACCTTTTTGAACAGTTTATATCAATTCTTCTTCCTCAGTATTATGTGGAAGCCTTATTTTCAGTAACCAAAAGTTTATTTTCCACTTTCTAGATCACAGCTTCGTGGTGTTGTTCTGAAACTGATTCTCAGGAGCCTTAAAATCCACTCATCTTGGTCCTTTTATTCTGTAAGCAGTGTCTGACAACACATTTAATTCTTGGGCTTTCTTTTTTTTTAACCCCCTTGCTAAAGATTAGATTGCAACCACATCAGTAAAATAAAAACAAACCAAAAAAAACTTTCTTTTTAAAAAGATTTTATTTATTTATTCATGAGAGACACAGAGAGGGAGAGAGAGAGAGGAGGGAGAAGCAGGCTCCATGCAGGGAGCCTGATACGGGACTCGATCCTGGGTCTCCAGGATCACGCCCTGGGCTGAAGGCGGCGCTAAACCGCTGAGCCACCCGGGCTGCCCTCCCCCGCAAAAAACCTTTCAAATAAGATACTGAAGATACGTTTCAAAAGTAATTTCGCCTTTTCTGAGTCTGTGCTAATGAATATATATGTGTGCAAGAGGAAGCCCTTCCTGAAATAGAGGAGAAGAGTAGTCAAAATAAGGCAGCAAATGTCCAAGCCTCCCTCCTTGCTCCCCAGCCGCATGACCTTGGGGAAGTCGGTAAGTTTTTTGAAGCTCAGTTTCCTTCATCTGTAAAATGGGAATAATGCTAATATTTCTCTTAAGGGTCTGCTATGAAGTTTAAAGATACCTGTTGATTGCTTAGTCCAGTGCCAGGTACCCTAGTGAGCCATGGAGAAACATTTGTTACTGTGATTGTTATTTTTATGACTCTTTTTTTGTGTCTGTCAAAACCCGTGTTGGAACATCAGAAACTGAACTTGACAAATAGGATTAGATGGAAGAGATCATGGAGAGCACTGAAAAATTAACGTTTCAGTATGATATTCTATAATGGGAACACAGATAAAAGTTGGTAAAAGGCATTTATTCTGTAAATTAACCGAAAGGTACTTAAAAATATTTCCTCTGTATCTTAATGTTTTTTTCTTACTGAAAAATACCCATATATCTAGTAATAAAAATAAACCAAGAGGTTTGTAAGGCAAAACCTAGTTTGCAACACTTAAGAAATACTATGGCAAAGTGTACATAACATAAAATTTACCATTTTACCCATTTTAAGTGTATAGTTCTGTGGCATGAAGCATATTCACAATGTTTCACAACCCACTTCCATCACCTGTTTCCAGAAGTTTTCCTCGAAACACTCTGTGGTCATTATATAATAACATCCCTTTCTCCCGCCCTCCAGCCCTTTGGTAATCCCTAATTTATTGTGAATTTGGCTATTCTAGATAGCTCATATAAGCGGTATAATGTTTATCCTTTTGTGTCTGGTTTATTTTCCTTAGCATAATGTCCTCAAGGTTCATCCCCATGGGAACAGGTGTCAGAACTTCATTCCTTTTGAAGGCTGAATAATATTCCATTTCACATACATAAACGTATTTTATCCATTCATTCTTGGATGGAGATTTGGATGATTTCCACCTTTTGGCTATTGTGAACAATGCTATGAACATTAGTGTTCAAAAAAATATTTTTGAGACCTTGTTTTTCATTCTTTTGGGAACACCTAAAATTGGAATTGCTGGATCATATGGCAAAGCTATGTTACTTTTTAAGACAGTACCCCACTGTTTTCCACAGTGGGTGCACCAATTTACATTCTCACCAACAGAGTACGCATTTGCTCATTTCTCCACATGTTTACCCACACTTGTTATTATGGTTTATAACAGTCATCCCTATGGACGTGAAGTGGTATATACTGTGGTTTTGATTTGCATTTCCCTGATGATTAGTGATGCTGAGCATCTTTTCGTGTGCTCATTGGTCTTTTGTATATCTTCAAGAAATGGGTTTGCCCATTTTTGAGTAGGGCTGGGTTTTTGGCTTGTTTTTTTTTATTTTTTATATTTTATTTATTTATTCATGAGAGACACACACACAGAGAGAGAGAGAGAGAGAGAGAGAGAGAGAGAGAAAGAGGCAGAGACACAGGCAAAGGGAGAATCAGGCTCCATGCAGGGAGCCTGATGTGGGACTCAATCCCGGGACTCCAGGATCATGCCCTGGGCCAAAGGCAGGTGCTAAACCGCTGAGCCACCCAGGGATTCCCCTTGGCTCGGGTTTTGGAACATTAGAAAACAATTTGAGTTTGAAATAATTCATATGCTGGGGATATATGTGTTTTTATTTATTTATTTTTAAGATTTTATTTGAGAGAGAGAGAGAGAGATAGCAAGAGAAAGCATGAGCAGGGAGGAAAGGGAGAAGCAGGATTCCCACTAAGCTGGGACTCCAAAGTGGAGCTGGATCCCAGGACCTTGAGATCATGACCTGGGGGGAAGGCAGAGGCTTAACTGACTGAGCCACCCAGGCACCTAGTAAATGGGTTTAATATCTTAAAAAAGAAGGTGTCCAATTAAAGTGAAAAATACTTTTTTGGCTCCAAGGATGCTTTCTTTTTAAGCACTCTCAAAACAAGAAGATTCAGGTCATATTCGTAAATGAGATCGCATTCCTGTTAGACAAGAAAATGAACAAGTTATAGGAAAAAACCAGCTGACTTTTTGTGGTTTCTGGGTAAGAATAGAGGGCCACTCAGAACCAATGATCATCTGGGAAATAAGGAAGCAGAAAATCTTTAGTTACGGTTATTTATAGTTTATGCCTAAGAAACAAAATCACCTGCTGGCCGCCCAGTACCCTGGCCTTGGGCGGGTCCCACAACCCAGAACTATCCTAGGCCCCATGATCTTTCCGAAGGACAGCTGAGGAGCCCCCTGACGATGTCCGTGATGCTTTGAGGTCACCAGAAGATGGAGACAACTGGGAGGGCACATCTGGGAGCTTTTTGACTGAACCACAGACCCAAGAGCTACGCAGCTGGCCTGGTCGGGGCCTACCATTCAGGCCAGGTGATAAAGTGGCCTGGGACACCTTAGCATCTGTTACTGAGCCAGCGGCTGTGAAATGCCCGGGCCGTGCTGCCATCACGTGTGGGAGGTCTTCCATAGAGTCTTAAAACCTTAGTGTTTGATGATCAGACAATCATCAGGAGTCAAGGCCCCCACAGGGCCAGCCGCTCTTGGACATCGGGGTGCGCTTTGGCAAACCGGCCGTGGGCACCTCTCCCCTGCTGAGGGCCGGAGCAGTAGTTTATTTATTTTTTATTATCATTATTTTTAAATATTTTATTTATTTATTTATGAGAGACACAGAGAGAGAGAGGCAGAGACACAGGCAGAGGGAGAAGCAGGCTCGATGTGGGACTCGATCCCAGGACCCTGGGATCATGACCTGAGCAGAAGGCAGATGCTCAACCACTGAGCCCCCCAGGTGCCCCGGAGCAGGAGTTTAAACCTGTTCCTAGACGCACAGGGCCAGGCCTGGCGCAGCTAGTCGCTAGGGCGGGCAGGAGGGCATCCTCGGCTCTCCCTCTGGCTCTCCCTCTGGCCCCCGGGGCCCACTTGATTCCTCTGCTCGTGGGGTGTGGTGCCCTCCCGGGGCGCCGAGGCCCGGCACGGCCCTGCCCCTGCCCGCCAAGGCCCGACCTCACACCCCTCCTCGTGCCTTTCCTGCTCAACATCTCAATCCAGTTGGTAACATCTCAATATAGTTTTAAAACGTCGACACTGGGGGCTCTGTTCAGCCTCCGCCGGGGCTCTTGCAGGGCGCGCGGGGACTTCGGGGGGAGCGAGGAGTTCGAGGGGCTCTGGGGCGCAGGGGGGAAGAGCCCTCCCGACCCCAGGCCGGCTCCAGCGCCCCGGGTCGCGGGCACTGAATGCAACCCCAGCTCTGGCGTCCGGACCCCAGGCTGGCGGCGTCGGGGGCCGCGCGAGCCCGGGACCCCCCACTCCTGGGCCCCCCAGGCCGCCGCGCGTCTCTGTCCCGCGAGGCCCCGAGCTCCCACCCAAAGCAAGGCTTTAAAAATAGCCCCGGCGAGATCCAGGCAACAGGAAGGAACGCTTTTTTCTTTTCTTTTCTTTCTTTTTTTTAATGTGTAAGAAATGTTTTGCTTCTCGTAGGGAACGCAACCGCTGCAAGTTCCAGCACACTGGGCCCCTCCCGCGCACCCGCAGCCATCGCCGCCTCTCGGGCAAGGCGCGGGCCGCGTCTCCCGGATCCGGATCCGGGGAGCGCAAGTGCCCCCTGTGGCCGGCCCGCGCCTGACCCCGCGGGGCCCGGGAAGGCAGGAGCAGCCGGCGCCGGGCCCGGGAGGAAGTTGGCGCCGCGGGCCGGGCGGGGGCCCGAGGGGGCCGGGGCCACCCCGGGGCGCTGCGCGCAGGCCGGCCCGGGCTCGCGTCCCCCCACGTGGCCGGCCGCCCGGGGCCCCACGTGGAGGAGGTGGAGGAGGTGGAGGAGGAAGGAGAGTCGGGGGAGGCCCGGACTCCCGGCCGCCGCCGCCGCCGCCGCGGGACCCCCGCCCCCGCCCCCGCCGCGGCCCCAGGGCTCCGCGAGGGCCTCCCGGGCGGGGCTCGGCCGGGGAGTGCCCGCCGCGCCCGGCCCCCTCGCCCGCCCGCCGCGCCTGTGTGCACTTTCGCGGAGCCACTAATCCCCCGAGAGAGCCGATTTGTAGTGAGGAGTATCTGTAGGGGGCGAGGCCGGCCCATGTGGGGTTGTGTCATTGGTTTGCAAAGAGAGACCCCGCCTTTGCCCAAAAAAAAAAAAAAAAAAAAAAAAAGAAAAAAAAAAGAAAAAAAAAGGAGCGAGGAGTGAGCGAGCGGCGACCCTCACCTCGCCTCCCGCCTCGCTCCTGCGCAGCCGGCGGGCACCGGGCGCCGCTCCGTTCCCTTTCTCTCCGTTTTCCGCCTCCTTCCCCGGAGGAGAAAACAAATAAAGAAGAGCAAATAGCCAGGAGGCGCGAGGCATCCAGGACGCTCCCTCCCCCGGTCCAAGTTGGAATTAGCATCCTCTCGGGGGTGAGCGCGGCGCGGCGCGGGGCGGGGCGGGCCGGGCCGGGGACCCCCAGCGCAGCCACCCCCCCTCCCCTCCCCTCGTGCGGGCGGGCGGGCGCGGGGCCGGGGCCGGGGCCGGGGCCGGGCGCGGAGGCTCGGGAGCCCGGTGGGCGGAGGAAGGGGGTGGGGTGGGTGGGGAAGTAGGAAGAGGCTCGGCGGCTCGGGGAGGAGGAGGAAGGGAAGGGGAGGGGTAGGGTGGGGAGGGGAGGGGAGGGGAGGGGAGGGGAGGGGAGGGGAGGGGAGGGGAGGGGAGGGCGGGAGGGGGAGGGGCGGGAGCTGGAGAGATTAAGTTTTTGTGTGTGTGTCCCTGTGTGCGTGTGTCATTTTAAGGTGGCCCGGGAGCGGCCAGGGAAGCCGGCGGCGGCCCGAGGAGCGAGGGACCGAGCCGGGAGCCATGCCGCGCTGAGGGGGGGCCGCACAGCCGCCGCCGCCGCCACCGCCACCGCCACCGCCGCCGGGTGGGGTGGGAGGGGCGGGAGCCGCCGCCGCCGCCGCCGCCGCCGCCGCCGCCGCCGCCTCCCGGGTGGGCGCCCTTCCCCGCGGACGCCGGCGGCCCGGGACCAGGTAAGAGGGGCCCCGGGGGAGGGCCGGGGCCGGGGCCGCGGCCGCCCCCGCCTCACCTGCCGCCGCGGGCTGGGGGCGCCGCGCCCGCGCCTCACTGCGCCACTCGCGGGCGGGAGGAGGGCGAAGGACACGGGGCGGCCTCCGAGGACATCTTTGCCTGCGCCCCCGGGTCCCCGCGCGGCGGCCGGGGGCGGGAGCCGGCCCGGAGGTCCCCGCCCGCCGCCCCCCGCCGCCCATCGCGCCCGCCGGCGGCCGTTCGTGCCAGGATTTTTGTTGTTGTGATGAGAGTTGATGAATGCGAAGTAGGCGGTCACCTTCCTTCCCATCAGGATTGGCAAAAAAAAAAAAAAAAAAAAAAAAAAAAAAGAGAGAGAAAAGAAATCCCGAGCGCGGCGGCGTCCGGAGGGCAGCGGCGGCGGCGGCGGCGGCGTCTCGGCGACGGTTTCCTAGGCGCCCCCGGCTCCTGCTCCCCGAGGCCGGTGGGTGCGCGCGCGGGGGCCGGCGGCGACCCAGGCCGAGCGCGCGGCGCGCCGCGGGGACAATACGGCCGGATCCCCCGGGACCGGGAGTCCGAGCGCGCGGGGCCTGGGCGTGCGGGGCGGGGGCGGGGGCGGAGCGGGGTCCGCGGGGAGGCCGGGGCGCGCGCGGCTCGGGGCCCCCGGGGGAGCGGCCCCTGCCGGCCGGGGCTCCCGCGCGGCGCCCCGGGAGCGCAAGTGAAAGAAGGAGGGGAGGCGAAGTGGAACCCTTTTGTTTTGCCGGCCCCGCATTGTTGGCTCCTCCGGGCGGCCGGGCCACAGCTGCCGCCGCCGCCGCCGCCGCCGCCGCGCCGGGCTCGGCCCGCCAAAGTGGCCGCGGGGCGGGGGCGCGGGCGCGGGCGCGGGGCCGGCGGGCGGGCGGGCGGGCGGGCGCGGGCGGGGGCCGAGCGGCCGGGGCATTTCCTCTGCCCGTCCGCGCTCCCGCGGGCACCACTTCCTCCTCGCCCGCCGCCGCCGCCGCCGCCGCCGCGGACCCGCGCTGCCCGCCTCCCCCTCCCGGGCCGCACTTTTCGGGTGGGGCGAACCAAAAAGAAAAAGTTTCGCAGGAGGGGCTGGCGAGGGCGCGCCCCGGGCGGCGGGGACCGTGCGCGGCGCAGCGACAGCCGGGCCGCCGCGGCCGCCTCCTCCTCCTCCTCCTCCTCCTCCTCCTCCTCGTCCGCGGCAGGACTGACCCGCGAGGCCGAGGGGAAGCGCCTTCCTTTCTCCCGCTCCGCGCGGCGCTCCGGGGCAACTTGGGCAGAGGCGCGCGGGAGCCGGGGCGCGCCGGGGCCTTTCTCCGGCCCGAGGCCCCGCAGCCCGCGCCGCGTCCCGGCGCTCGGAGGCCGCGGGCCCGGGAGCTCGGCGCGGTCACCGGCGGCCGCGGCCAGACACCCGCGCGCACACACGCGCCCCGGGGCTCGCTCCCGGCCGCGGCGGATGGACCCGGACCCCGGGTGTGCGAGCGCGCGCCGGCGCGGGGGCTGCCCCCTCGCGACCCCGAGCGCTCGTCCCGGAGGCGGCCCGGAGCAGCAGCCGGCTCCAGGGGTCCCCACGGTTAGTGTTTTGCAGGGGAAAGGAGAAATTCTTCGTAGAAACCCCCGCTCGCTCCGCGTCCTTGCGGTGCAGGCTGCTGCCGGGGGCCTCCGTCGTCATGCCGGGCTCCCTTGCCCCATCCAGGGTAAACAGATCTTTCTGGATTTTTTTTTTTCTCTCCCTCCCCCCCCCAACCTCTTTTTCTTTAAAGATCGGAGATCAGGTTAAGTTCTTAGAGAGTCAGATGTGAGTGGCTTGAAGGGTAGACAAGAGAATTGTATTCTATAAATATGCATTGGGAATTTAAAATGCTAAGTGCCTTATTTGCAATTCCGTTGGATATTCTAGAGACTGGTATATTTTTATCTGACATGGATAATTTGGAGGGGACGTATATTTTGGTTAGTTTACAAAGTGATTTCTGCCTCCCGACTTTGGCGACATGTATTAAACTCTCCTACTACTCTTTCAAAGAAGAGTCTATCTACTGGGTGCTTGGGTTCAAAGACGGTTTTAAAATTACCTCGTGTTCAGTACCTAAGACTGCTGTTCTGCCTCTAGGGCTCTCACAGTAGAACTAGTTAGTTTTCGTGTACTTTGGAGAATTCCAGTGTTTTGAGAATTTTTTTAAATAAAATCCTTTACATTTTGAAGTAGTGGTACTTTAAAGGATCTTGTTTTTATAGTCATTTGATTTCAAAGAGTACTTTTTACAGCAATTATAAAGTGATCTTCAAAATGCTAATTAAACACTGTAAGTCAGAGCAGCTTTAATATTGAAAGAATGTTTCTTTTCTTTCTCCTTCCTTCCTTCCTTCCTTCCTTCCTTCCTTCCTTCCTTCCTTCCTTCCTTCCTTCCTTCCTTCCTTCCTTCCTTCCTTCCTTCCTTTTTTTAACTATCAGGGACTATATCCTAGAGTTGAAACACTAAAAAAATCCTTTTGTCTGCCATCAGATCTCTGAACTGCTGTGACACTCTCCTGTAAAAAAAAAAAACAAAAAACCCTGGTGCCCTTTTTATTGCCCCCAAAAGAAAAGTTAATGAGATGGTAGGTTTCAAGCAAAAAAGCAGGCCCTCCTTCTTGCAAAATATGCTTACAGTTGCCATTGAAGTTGTATGTTAGCCGTGAATGCACTTGCCTTTAATGAAGCCAGTTTAATCGTTCACACTTGATCAAGTATAACAGGACCAAACAAAGGAAATAAGCCAGCATATTTCTGTAGAGCGTTGAGGGGTTTAGTGTAAGTGTTGATGTCGGGTCAGTCCCTCCCCCCACTCTGCCCCCAGTGCAAAGGAGTGAGGGTTGAAGGCAAAATGGGATTTATGGCACTGATTGGTTTTTCTGTGCCCCAGGGGTAGGGGACCCCAGTTTGTCCTTGTAGAAAGCAGTTATTAGAGGGAATTTTAAAATCTTGGCTTTGGAGCATGTTTTGAACCTGACAGGGTGCTTTTTGGTTTAATCCTTTTTCCTGTTTGGGAAGATAAGGCTAAGGGTGGGGGTTGGGGGGGGCATGTTGTCTCCCTCATTTCTAATTGTACCTTAATAAGGCTGAGTGGTGAGTGGTGTGGCTTTGCAGTTTGAGTTCCAAGCCCTGTGTTATTTATGACTTCACTTGGGATCTTTTGAAACTGGCCCTTGAATGGGTGTTCTCTTGGGGGGGAGGGGCAGAGTGAATTACCTTTTCTTAACTGTGATTTTTCTAAAAACCCTCTTTGTCCCTAAAATGTATTTCTTTGCTAAGCACAAGTTGCAACTTTTCCTGGGACTTAGTCATCAACTCGAGGAAGAAATATCTGCCAAGTGTGTCTTTTTAAGGTTAAGAAAGTAAAAAAGTTTGGCTACTTAAAAACAAACACGACTAGCCTGGTAAAAATACACCAGTGACATACTTTGTGAGATATTTTGGCCTTTTAAGACTCAGGGCACACCTGTTCCTGTCCCTACAGGGTCGAGTTTGCTTTCCTTGGCATTGTTAATCTGGTCGTGTACACAGATGAAACAGGAAAACTTGGCTATCTGTATAATCATTAACTAGCCAATCAGTTATCCTTTCAGGGAATAATTGATAACTTTACTCTCGACTTTTAAAAGCCCCCAAAAGAAATGGCATCTGTAAGTCTGGCAAGTGTTTTAAAGGGAGAGGAAACACAGCCACCACCACAACAAATAAATAAATCTACAAAATCAACCTGCAAACTCTTTCAGTGTTCAGAGTAGCTAGCTTACAAGGTCAGTAAATGATGAGTGTATAAAATCGGTACTGAACAAGCAGTGCTCGGCGTTTGAAAAGGATATTGTTGGAACTGTTTAAATACTATAGCAAAGGGAGCTCAGGATGGCTCACACCACTTGAAATCCTTGAGATTCTCGGATTAAAAACAAAAAGTGCCTGCATCTCAGGCTCGGCCCCCTCTTTGAGATCTAGCATCAGAATGCCATTTGCCAAGTCCTTTTCCTTCGTGAATCCCTTTTTGAATGCAGAGTTACACCCTTTGCTTTGAACGCTTTCTCTAAATGGAACAAATTTAAAGAGTTGCAGCAACGGTGGAATGGCCATCCCTGTTGTCATTTTTTTTTCTTTCTTTCTTTTTTTTTTTTTTTTTTAACCACTGTCACTTTAATCTAGGAAGGCTGTCATCATAATGTATGTGAGTGCAGCCTGGGTCCCTCTGTGAATAATCTTCCTATCAGTGACAAGCAGCAGGCTAAGTGTCCCGCGTCCCTGATATAGGCCACAGACCATATATTCATAAAGTACATGATCAGGAGAGGAAATTTATCTGGTGGGCAGGGCACACAACTCAGGTAATATTTCCACTGGCTGGCTGATAGTTCCATTACATAGGCCGCAACACGGTTTAGTAGTCATTAAAAAAAGGGGGAGTGCGGTTTGCGTGACCCTTTGAAGAGAAGGACTTAGCAGAAGGGACACCGTCTAGGGAAATATCTGGGTGCTTTCTCTTCCAAGATCTTCCCATGAATTACTAGCTAAGGAATGCTCGTGTGCACTACTGAAAACTTTTAGTAGGCTCATGAAAATGCTGGAATGGATATACAGTCTGAGGCCGCACTGCCTGGGTAGATGTATATCAGTTTTCTCCCTTACAGCTGGTGAGCATGTCCCAGTTCACACTGCTGCAGTTAGAGTTACAGCACACTGGGGAAGGGGGAAAACGCAAGCCTTCTCCCCACAGAGGGTCTCCAGAAGTTAATTTCATTCTTCAAGTCTGTGTTTGATGGAATATGTATCAAAGACATAAAAGGTTTGGTTTGGTTTTAAACCCTATCTCTGGATTTGGAAAATTATACTTAATCATCGCTAAAAACTTCAGAACCATTTTCAAGGTGGTCAGTGTTTGTTTTGATCATGATTGAATGGATGGCATCCAAAAGCAATCCATGTGACTCGAGTGATACTCACAAATTAATGTTTGGGCCAGCATCTGCAGTTGGATTTTGGATATCATTATAGATGTTTAAAGCCTAAATTTATGGCTGCACTTGGGCATTTAGGACTTCCCCAGTGAAAAGGACTTTGCACATTGTGCAAAAAAAAAGGGGGGGGATTCACAAATGAATACAGAATGTACAATAGGGAGAGAGCCAGGCTATTGTTTGTGTGGAATGTTGACAACGGGAGCCAAGGGGCAGTTTGGCCTTCATTCTTCCAACTGCTCGAGAACACAGAAACTTCAGGAGCTGCAGACAGGATGGAAACCAGAGGCACATTCATCTGTCTTTGCTTGGCATGGCAGTCTGGGCCACTGGTCTACTCCCTTTCCAGAGTTTTCTTAGAAGGTGGTCTTTTTTTCGGACTGTGGGGACCTTTGTGCGCTCTTCTCAGTAATCTGCTTTTTTGAATCAAGATTCTAAAAGCAGAGAGAAGCGTTCTTCAAAGAAAAGTGTAAAAAGCAGACTCCCCCCACCCCCAATGCAGTTTTAGGGAATCGGATTCAACCCTTACCAGAAATTGAGGCATTTGGAGTTGCAGGAAGCTGTTGTGTTTATTTTTATTACTCCTCATGTTGAAGTAGTTTTTAATCCGTTTGTAGCGTTAGGGAAAGTACAGCTAAAGTGAGTATTTGTTGAGTTTTCGCGTTTGGTTGTACGGCCACTGCCTTTTCTGAAAACCCTCTTCTGTATGCATCTTTCTCCCCATTCACAAAGCCCTCCTGCCTCCAAGTGACAGCTGAGGTTCCAGAGCGGAGCCAACTCTGTAGTTCAAGTGACAGGCATTACTGTGCCCTTTCTCCTTTGCCCCTACCCTAAGTGGAATCCGTATAGACATTGACTACCATTGAGGGCTGATACCTGTTGGGATTTTATCGAGGTACACTTGGCTAAACCTGGGGGGCCAGTTGACCTTTCCATCCGTATCAAGCCTCTCCTATCCCTCCTGGAGTTATTTCAGAGATGATCTGTTTTAACTGTTTCTATAACTAAATTTAACAGATGGTTGTCAAAAGTTGGCTTAATGTTCACAAAAATTCTGATAAAACTGTTGGGTTCTTATTCATGGGGCAAGTGATGCTTTTGATTTTATGAGGAATTGGGACTTCTATCCTGGATAATAACAGAGCCTTCGGTTTTTCTCGGTGGTATTAAGAGGATGTTAATCCCCAATAGCTGTTGTTGTCTGAACTTGGTGTGCCGGACTTTGTTGTTTTTGGGGAGTCCAAAAAAGTCAGAGGCGGGGTTGGAAGGTGGGGGAGGGCAGTGCTTTTCATCCGTTTGGTTCTTAAAATCTTTCCCACTTGTAAAATGCAAAAAAAAAAAAAAAAAATGCACCTTCCTTTGTGTTGTTGCTTTAACTCCCTTCAAAAGCAATCTATTGATCAGCAGAAATGTGCTTTTTGCATTAAAATAAGTCCTTAATTATGACTTGAAAGACACTGTTACTGGCTTGAAGATTGATTGGAAATAGTGGCAATATTTCTGCCTCTCATCCCAGCCTACTTCGTGGCAGGGAGTGGAAGGGCCTTTTTTAAAAGATGTGTTAACTTAGGTGGCGAGCGGGTTCTTCTGCAGCGCCGAGGCTAGCCAAGGGGTTGTAAACTCACTGCTGTGTTCCAGCCAGGCCTGAAATCTGGCCTGCAGCAATCTGTCCAAGCCCAGGACAAACAAAAACTTCATTATGGTGTCAAGGAGTCCCAGGAAGTTTCTTTGGAAGGAACTGTAGACCAAGACCACAGAGGTCAACTTCTCTGGCCTAGTGGGATGTTTCCCTCCAGTATGGCAACTTGAAAAGCCTTCCTCATGGTGTGGCCTCTCAGAGAGCCCGTAGAGAGAGGAGTAAATGGCCGGAATCAACCTGGAAGTGCTCCTAGTGTGCCTGCCCCAGGTGTGTGGGAGGGGTACTGAAGAACAACAGGTGAAGTTCCTTTGCTGTAGGGGGTGTGTGAGGCCAGGAGAGGGTTTGTGCACCTTTCCTGTTGAATGAGCTCTGTCTGGGACTTTATTCTTTTGTTGATGGATGTCTTTAGTGTGGTAGGCCTAGAAGCACAGAGGCATAGTTTATACTTTGCGTATTCAGCCCCAGGTGGGCCTCAGGAGGGGGTGGGGACAGTGCTTTTTTGGATGGTGGAGAGCCTGTGGCATGTTGCAGCTCCCAGGCGGTGCCAGCAGTGAGCAAGGGAAGGCTCTCAAGAGCTCTTGACACCCTGTCCAGGAATTGTTGAGGGGACTGGGAATGTTCCCCCTGGAGGGGAACAGCCTCACTTGGTCACATGGGCTTGCTTTGCCAGGAGGGACCGAGTCCTGGTGACACCAGGGAAGATTTGCTGGAGAAGCTGCCAGGCCAGATGGCTGCATGGGCTCCTGGCTGCATGGGTTCCTAGCACCGGCTAAGCTTGGCCGACCGCTGCGTGAGATGTGAATAGGTGGGACAAAGCTTTCCAAACACTGGAGACCACTGGGACAGCCCTCACTTGGGGACACTTGCCTAATGAACTGGATGGGGTTTGGGAGAAAATGCTGCATTTTCTTCCCAGTGGGGGTGACAAATATTTTTAAAGTTTTTTTCCTATTCCTTCTCCAGACGTTGAACTGTGGTCTGCAACGCTGGCTGATTGCTCCATCTGCTCTTCAGGGACTGGATGGAGCAGGAGGCCCAGCGTAGATGCCAAGTGGGAATGACGTTTCTACCCAGGAGCACTCAGATGTACCTGATTCCTTTTTCTCTGCGCTTTCTGGTTTTGGGCTAGAAGTCCCTCCAGGAGGGCAATGAATAAAGAGTATATGTTTTGCTGTACGGATATCAGTATGCACATAGAAGTGCCTACAAGTAGAATCTCATAATGTTTTTGATCTTAAAACCATTTCGCAGTCATTAATCTTCACGAGGCTCCTGCGGGCTAGGTAAACAGAGCAGCAGAGCAATCGCTGTGTTGCCCGGCGCAGAAGTAGTGGATCACCTCCCCCCACTCCAAGGAGGCTGGTGTCGGCCTCTGGTTTCCGTGGGGGGGGCCCCGGGAACCCCCGCGTTCCGCCCAGACTGACCACAGGGCGACTTCCTGTCTCCTGCCTGACCTCCTGATGCGGGGAGGGCCCGGCTGGGCCGGCGCGAGGCCTGGCCGCCGCACCTGGCCGCCCGCCGCACCTGGCCGCGCTCTACCTGAGGGGCGGGGCCTGGCCGCCTTGCCCCGCGCGCGCCCCGCCTGGCGGCGCCTGCGGTTCCGGGGTGCGGGACCCCCTGACCTGGGCGCCCTGACCTCGGGGCCCGGCCCGCCCCTCCCGGCCCGCGCACCTGTGCCCCCGCCCCGCACCTGCGCCCCCCCCCCCCGCGCCCCCGTGACACCCCCGGAAGCGCCCCTCCCCTGGCGCTGGCCCTTTCACTTGTAAATGCAGCTGTTTCCCGCCGTGGGGAAGCCTTGGAGAGGTGCGAGAAATGGCCCGGCCCCCCGGGCCCACTTCCTCCTTCCTCCTACAGGCCATTGTGTGGGGTCCGATCCCGGGCGGCGGGGGTCCGGGCCGACACCGCCCACACCCGCTGGGCCGTCTCCCCCCCCCCCCCCCCCCCCAGGCTCGGAGCCAAAGCAGGTACCTGGCAGGACCGAGCCCGAGACCCCCACCCCCAGCCCCCCAGCGATCGTAGGCTCCAGGGATCCCAACCTGGGGTCTCCTTGGTCCTGTCTGCCCCCCCTGCTCTGCGGGGGGGCCCCCAAGGGGCCAGGCAGGTCGCTGGTTCAGGGCAGTGGCCACATCCTTGCCACTTGGCTGGCTGAGCACAGGTCCCCTGGAAGGTGCCGGCTGTCCCTCCTCTTGGAACCTTCCAGTCTGGGTGTTTTACTTGTGCTAGCAATTGCGCGGTGGTCGTTGCTGCCTGGAGCCGCGAGGGCCACGCAGGCCTTCCTCACGATTTACATCCAGGACAAGTGACCTTGCCCGGCTTGTCACACTGCAGCCCCCTCCAGTGAGTGTAGCCGGTGATGGCCTGGGGCTTTTACAAACTTTGCACCTCTCTTCTTGCTGGAAGAAGCTCTGTGTGTTTGACCCTTCCTCTCCTGCCTGGCTTTAATTTGAAACTCCGTCCACCCAGGCCCTTTAAATAGTACCCTTATTTTTAAGGTGACCTTAGAACTGCAGTTTCATTGAGCATTTACTTAATATCTTTGTTTACTCCTTCACTTGGTGTATGTTGCCATCAATCTTGACGGTGAGGTTGGGCGATAGCAGCCACAAAAGGCCCTTGGGCGACTTGCCTGTCATCCCCTGCCCCAAGCGGCAGAGCTGGGACTCGAACTAGGCTGGGCCATTGGCGGTGGGGTTCAGGCAGGATTCCTTGGCAGACGAGAACCTCCTCCTGTGTTGTTGGGAGCCTGTCTTGTCACCTTGAGAGCAGAGGGGAAGTGAGAATTCAGGCTTACCCAAATCTGGCGTGTTCTCCCCAGGATTCACATGAGCTTCTCAGAAACAAACCTCTTTCTCAGGCCCGGGGTGACTTCCAGATCACATGGGGCTATGAGAAGTCTGGCTTGTTTTAAATTTCCGTCTTTGATTAGTGATCTTTTGTTAGGATCTCACAATCTAATGCCAGGGAGGAATTTCTAGATAGTTTCCTGGACTAGGCCTGTTTCAAATTCCCTACACTTTTTGGGTTAATGAACAGCATGGCTCCTGATCAGAAGCCTCAGGCAGGCTTAGCAGTCAGGGGCCCCCCGTTGGATGCGTGGGGGGAGCTCTGCCCTCGGGATCACAGGCTCTGTGTGTAGGCGGAGAGCAGGCATCCGGAAGCACCTCAGGAGCCAGGCACAATGCTGTTGCTCCAGCCACGTTCCTTCTCTCCCGGGTAGAAGTGAGGGTGGTGGTTTACCAGTGAAGAACCCCGCCAGTCAGGAAGGCTGAGTAACCAAGGGAGCCGGAAGTTTAGTTTCCCGGTGCATCTTGAGCTGGTGTCTCTGTAATTGATTGAGATATTTGGCTTTTGGTTGGGACTTGGGTACAGTTGGGGATGGCTTTGCCATGATAGCCAGGTTAGACCCCTTCTGTGCTCTCAAATCTCATTTTCTCCCTTGCTTCCTTCTGGGTGTCTGATGGAACCACCCCACCTCCTCCCAACACACACACACACACACACACACACACACACACGGATTATGTGGATAGCTTTTACAGTGCTTAGGGTTTTTTTGTGGTAAAATTGGATTTGGTGGCCACATATCTTTATCAGACTCAAATGTCCCAAGTTTGTGGTCTAGGTTAGTGATCTCAGAGTTTTTTTTAAAGCCAGTCCCCCTTCCTGGTGTGTGCCCCTTTGGTGGTGGGGAGGGGCTGGAGGTGGTGGGTGGATGCTCCCTTCCCTCACTGTACTCTGGCTGCTGCTCACTTTCCAACTGGATTCATTATGCCATGGAGTTGCTTTCTGTGTTCTACACAGGGGCATCTGGGAAGAGAGGCAGGAAAGATGGGGAGGATTTCACCTAATTGGAATAGTCTGTTTGCACCATTCCTGTAAAAACCGGCCAGAAACTTGATTCTGCTGGGTAAACCTCCTTTGGGTTGCTGCCCTGCGTTTGTGTTGGCCTTAGAAAGGAATTTGAAATCATACTCCGGAACAAAAGGAGCTGCCTTCTTTTCAAAGAGTCTATCAGAGAACTGAAAGGGAATGACACAAAGTTGGGTGTGTCCTGAAATCTGGAGAGGAGCCTGCTTGGGTGATTAACTCACCTGAAAGGCACCCAGAGCAGGTGACGCGAGAGGGCTGGCTGACCTTGGCTTCCTGCAGGGTAAGGTCCCCACAAGGTGGAGATTTTCCTGAAAAACAGGCTTTCCTTTACTTTCCTACTCTTCCTTTCACCAACATGTGTGTGCTTGGGAAATCCCTGACATCTTTGCTGGTGCTCCAAGGCCCCCTGTGGGGGCTGCGGGTGGTCGGGGTGGTGGTGGGGGTACCCCGCAAACACCCCGTCTCACTCAGCTCTTGGGTTTGGCCTGGTCTAGAGGGCTGAGGGCAAGGCCAGGAAGCAGGGGGTGTCTCTTGATCAGCTGGTCCCATTAGCCACACAGTGCTGGCTCAGCTCTAGCTTAGGTAGTGATTGTATTATTTCTATTTTAAGTCCTCCATGTGGTTTTCAGACAGGTCTCCATTGGGCTTCACTCCCCACCGCAGTGGGCGGTGGGGCTTGGTCAGACACCTGGATGGGACAGGAGCAAGGGAAAGAAAGGCTGCTTCGGGCTACACTGCCTGGAGAGTGGACGAGGCTGGGGCGTCAGGCATCCACGCATAGATGACACTCCAATCGATGTCCCTTGTAGCTATGTCAGCCTTTGCTGGCTGGTCCCCCCCCCCATATGCAGGTTCTTGATGGGAGCCGGGGGTCATGGGTGGCCTCAGAATCCGCCTTTGGATCTGTGCTGTAGAAGGCGTGTGTGTCCCTGTGTGTGTCAGGGGTCCCTGGCTCTGCAGAAAGGCCCCTAAGCTTGGCATCCAGGTACCTCTGGCAGGACACAAGGGCCATCTGATTAGTGCCCCACATGCCCGTGTTGATGCCCTGGTGAATACACCAGGTTTCCCGAGACCCGATTTTTCTCTGCCTTGGCCTCTGTGCAGAATAATGTTTATTCTCCAAGATGCTCGTTGCTTTTCCGACAGGGCTGAGGATTTTTTTTTTTTTTTTTAAATATACATCCTTTCTTCTCATTTCTCAACTAAGCCTGGGATTAAGAACGTGGCTTCAACTGACAAAAGCCAGGAGATTTCAGAATTAAAGTTGGAATTCTATCTGTAATGATGTCTTCCTGAGTATTTAAGGAGGACTTTGAACCGTGGGTAATTTTTTTTTTTTCTCCTTCCTGAACTGGCCAGATGTGCTCCAAGTAGTAGGCAAAGGAAACAGCTCCACACAATTTGAGTTTTCTTGGTGATAATTGTGAGCTTGCCTTATTTGAGTCTCCCGGGTCCCAGAAGCACGAAGGGAGAGGCTTGGGACTGGCCGTTGTTTGGGTTGTGTTCTTACTGTGTGTGTCACATGGGGCCTGAGAGCTTCGAAGCTGGCCCCCCTCCCCAGCTCAGCCAAACCACTTGAAACGCACTTTGCCAGTATAACTCTAGTTCTTTAAAACGTTTCTCCACCAGAGAGATTAAAAAGTTTTTTTTTTTTTTTTTCCTTTTGTGATTCTTTTCATCATCTGGGGCAGCAGCAGGCAGGCTGGGGGCATGGAGGGAGAGAGAGACTGGTGGGAGTCGGGTCTGGGTTCTCTGTTAGTGGGGGAGGGATGGCGGGATCAGTGCCGGGACCACTTTAGGCCTTGCCTGTAGGGGGGAGTTTTACAACCTGGTGATGATCATCTGGCATGGCAGGCTCCAGGGTCAGATCCAGAAGCTGTGCCCTGGGCCATCCCAGAAGCCCACTTCAGAGCACACGCAGGGTGACCTGTGTTCTCCGCCCGTTCCCTCTGGCGAGGGAGAGGAGAGGCCCTATGGAAAGATCGGGAAGTGAATGTCTTCCTTCCCAGACTGATGCTGGGCCCTAGGAGAGCCACCCCTGACCTCAAGACCTTAGAATAGGCAACAAGATAAATCCGTACTCACCCCCCGAAGAGGCATCAGATTGGACAGCTCAAGGAAGTGTGTGGCAAAGGAGGGAGGGAAAGTTGCCTGATTATATTAGGAATCTTCTGAGGCCTTGGAGAGGACCTCTGTCTCTGAGTCTAGAATGAAGGTCAGAATTGTAAACTGCTTAGAATAGGCCTGACATATCATGGATATTTGTGTTAACTTTTTATTTTTTATTTTTTTATTTTTATTTTTTTTAAGATTTATTTATTCATTCGGAGAGAGCGAGAGAGAGGCAGAGACACAGGCAGAGGGAGAAGCAGGCCCCATGCAGGAAGCCTGATGCGGGACTCGATCCCGAGTCTCCAGGATCACACCCCAGGCTGCAGGCGGCACCAAACCGCTGCGCCACCGGGGCTGCCCAACTTTTTAAAAATAAATAACTGCTTCTGTCCCGAGGTGCTGTATGCCCACTGGAGCAGGTTCCTCATGCGTCCCTCACATGGACTGGGTAGAGATCACAGAGTCCTGACCTTGGGAGTGGAAAGAGGGGTTCCCCTTGGGTGTTGGGGGACAGGAGAGAAGGCTTCCTGGGCTTTGAGATGGGGCTTGCTAGTCACAGATGTCAGGCCATGTGCTAGGGGAGCAGTCCTATAATGGATGGGACACCCTTTGCACAAAAAGGAAGGGTGAATTTTATGGAGCCTGGTGAAGTGTTGGGTGGAATGGGTATGTAGTGGATCCTGTTGAGGCTTGGAGATCCAAATCCTTACGCTGTTAAAAAAAAATACAGGGATATGGGGGTCGTGATTGGTTAGGTTAGGGAGCAACCCATCGTCTCCATGATTCCTGGGGCCAGAGTGATGCTCTGAAAACCAGTTGTTTTTAGACTGGAATGTTCCTCTGTATTAGGTCACTGAGAAAGGCCCAGAAAAATATTTACTTTCCATTTAAGAGCTACTTGCCCTTACCAGAGAAGGAAGAAAGAGTCGCGTTGGGTGCTGCCTACCTCTGCATGAGGACGGCTTGCAGGGGAGGTTGGGGGCCCCTGCTCCAGCTGCCCTGGACAGGTGGCCCCGCTGGAGAGCCAGCCCCATGTGTAAGCACCACTGAGTGCTCCGCACCTTCTCTACAGAGTTGATGGGGCACAGTGCCCGTGGGCCCGGCTGGCCACGTTCCTAGGGGAACCTGTGTAGGAGAAGGCACAACGGTCAACCCCCTTCCCTGCAAGCATTTGCCTTCACGTGCTCCCATCCGATCTCTAGGTCCCGAGTGGACAGTAGGAGGGTCATGCCGGTCCCAGAGAATGGCTTTGTCGGGGTTGCCTTCTTGGCAGCGGTGGACACGGCGGTCAGTAGCAGCTCTGGTGACCGGCCCAGGTCCCGCTTAGTGACCAGTTTGCTGCTTGGTGTTTCCCGACCGTGGCCCTGAATATAGGATGGTACTTGGTCATCTGCTCCCAGGGCGGTCATCCGCTCTCAGGGACTGACCCGGTGCCCACTGCCCAGGTGCGGTGCGGGTGTGCACATGACCACCCGGACCACCCGGACCACCCGGCCCGTGCTCTCGTTCTGCACTTCGTGTTGGGCTGCAGGTTTCGAGTAGTAGGGTCCTGTGAGTATGAAATGGTGAAGGGGGTCCCTGGGTGGGGGGGACTATGTTCAGGAAGATGTCCTTCTGGTCTTGGAAGGAAGTTTGTTGCCTTCAGGGCAGGTGGGTCATTTTTTATGGACTTTGGGCTCAACTTGTGCCATTAAAAAAAAAAAAAAAAACAAACCTCACTTGGAAAGCAAGATGATCCTTGAAAATGCCCTTAAGAGGCATCCGGTGCTGGAATGAGAGAGCATCTTGGAGGTCAGGGGCCGAAATGTCATATGTCCATGTTTGCAGCTCCTGGGGAGTGGTGTTCAGTGCCCTAAAGGCTGATACGCGTGGGAAGTGCTCGGATGCCATCCCTGTAAAACATAAAGTTGGAAGTAGGGGCTCTCCTGAGATCCCGGAGAGGTCTTGGTGCCCAGCCCTGTTAACCGAAGTGCCTGCACTCCTCCGCCCGCCACACCGCACCCCACCCCACCTCAGGCCCTGCTCAGTTCTGCCCCTGGAGGGGAGGCCAGGGATCCAGTGCGTGCGTTTAGAGGTAAGAAGCTGGCTGTGGGCTTGGTGGTTTTCACATGAGTGATTCGTGCCCTCCCCGGGGAGGGCCTGCGCCTAGGTGGTTTAAGAGGGTGGCCTCTGGAGCAGGGCTTCTCTGGGGCACACCTGGCCAAGAGTCTGTCTCCTGGAGCTCCACCCAACACACCGTGGGAGAAGCTCCAGATGGGGCCAGAACATCTGTATTTTTAGCAAACTGGTCCCTGTGGTTCATAGTGCAGCCAGCCCAGAACCTGCCAACTGTACACAGACCCTTTTTCTTGAAAAACAAACCACTCCCCACCACACATCCATATACTTGTGTCTAGTTATTGAACATTTGGCACGACAAATGATTGAAAGATTTTATATGTCTTGAATAACCCCCTCCCCCTCAGAATCTGAATGAATAGATTTGGAAATGGAAATATGGATTTCTGCCCAACCAGTCTTTTTTTTTTTTTTTTTTTGTTTTTTTTTTGTTTAAAAGGGATTCACCACTCCCTAGAACAGCACCAGGCTTTCCTAGGGATGGACGGGAAATTCTGCAGGTACCTGTTACTAGGGGAGCTGGTTCCATACACAGATGGATGCACTTGACCTGTAGGGGTTATTTTTATTTTTTTAAAGATTTTATTTATTTATTCATGAGAGGCACAGACACAGGCAGAGGTTGAAGCAGGCTCCATGCAGGGAGCCTGACGTGGGACTCGATCCCGGAACTCCAGGATCATGCCCTGAGCCGAAGGCAGGTGCTAAACCACTGAGCCACGCAGGGATCCCCTATTTTTTTTTTTTTTTAAGATTTTATTTATTTATTCATGAGAGACAGAGTGAGGCAGAGACCCAGGCAGAGACAGAAGCAGGCTCCCTGCAGGGAGGCCAATGTGGGACTTGATCCCAGGACCGCGGGATCATGCCCTGAGCTGAAGGCAGATGACACTCAATGCCTGAACCACCCGGGCGTCCCCAATACCTATGCTTTCGACCAGTCAGCAGAGTTCACTGAGGGGGCTGGGCTGAATGTCACAGCATGCTAACCAGGGGAGAAACTTTTTGCAAATTAAATTTCAGTCCAGTCTGAGTCACTTTTTAGGGAAGCACACTCTGGAATTCTGTGTCCACAAGTCCAAGACGGGTGCGGCAACTTTCAGGGTGGCCTGTGTGAGCGTGACGAGGGGACCCGTACCACCAGGTGCGTGTATGTCCTTATGCGGGTGAACAAATCAAGCTCCGGGTGCCGATGGCATCATTTCCCTGTGTTGCCAAACCCAGATTTGGGAGCAGCACTTTCTGTTTTAGAAATGTAAGTAAACACATTTTTGTGGCAGATCCTTTTTATCTTGATCAGTGAATTTATTAATTAGTAGGCTTCACTTGAGGCTGGTAGCTTATGTTTTCCATATAGATGACAACCCACCTTTATTCTGTTTGTAGAAACTCCTTATCATACGCGAGCTTACTTTGTTTTTAGTAACAACCCTGATAGGAGATAGTGAGGAGGTGTGGTTACTTTCCACTTGTGGAATCCCCAGAGGGGGTCTCGGGAAGCCAAGCAGATGGGCTCACAGTTCATAAATGGTAGAACTGGGTCTAACCTGCCTCTTCTCTCTCTTTTTTTTTTTTTTTTAAGAATTTATTTATTTATTCATGAGAGACACAGAGAAAGAGAGAGAGAGAGGCAGAGACACAGGCAGAGGGAGAAGCAGGCTCCATGCAGGGAGCCCGATGTGGGACTCGATCCCAGGTCTCCAGGATCAGGCCCTGGGCTGAAGGCGGCGCTAAGCCGCTGAGCCACTAGGGCTGCCCCTAACCTGCCTCTTCTCTACCGATACTGAGCTGCCTGAAGAGTGGCTTTCTATCCAAATACCCCAACTCTTTTTTTTTTTTTTTTTAAGATTTTACTTATTTATTTGAGAGAGAGTATGCACACGTGTGCATGGGGTGCATGAATGGGAGGGAGGAGGAAGGGGAGAGGGAGAAGCAGACATTTCACTGAGTGCAGAGCCCAATGTGGGGCTTGATCCCAGGACCCTGAGATCATGACTTGAGCCAAAGTCAGGTGCTCCACTGACTGAGCCACCCAGGCGCCCCTCAGATAACCCGACTCTAAGGATGAGGGTGTGTGTACAAATTTAAAGGCAGGGTAGGGGTGTGGGTAAGTCCACCCAGTTTGCAGAGTCTGGAGCCTTTGGCATGAGTTCTAGGTGCTTGTTTCAAGGTGAACTTGAGGGACATGCATGGTGTCCTCAGAGGAGTGATTTACGGGGCCTCTTAACTCCTTGAGCTGAGGTTAGGTCGTTAACTGGTCTTGAGCAGAAAAGATCGACCCTTTCTGGTTTAGGTAACTGCTTTCTGGGGGAAGTTTGGGATACCCTTTGAATTGCACACAGAGACATTACTTTGAGAGAAATTCTAGCCATTACCTTAACCGTTAGTTACCTGGCCGAGTGGCACAGGGATAGATGTCTGGGGCCACAGGTTAAGAGACCTCCAACTCTGCTTGAATATGAGAAGTGGATTTGGGTCCTAGCAGTTCCTTTTAGGGCTGCTTTTGGACTTGGGTTAGCAAAGAAATGACTTTATGATTTATGGTGTTTATGAAGACTAGCGTACCTATCTGTTTTCATATAGACATCCTAATAGAGATTAAATATAAAATAAAGCAGAATGCATGAACAGACATATTCCCATAAGCAATATTGTAGTGTTAGGCAGTGTAATTACGTTTTGTACACTTCCCAATTAAGCAGTTATGCATTACTGGAAAAAAACCACCTTTAAGAGATTTAGGAAAGCTTTATAATTTTGTAGATCAAATAAAAATAGATGTATCATATTTTATGCATAGGGTTTAAAATTTTTACACTATATGATAAAGGAACTCAGTTTGGATTGATTTGTGGAAATTTATGCAGTGACACGGAAATGAATTTGCTTTTTCTGAAAATGGCCTGTTGAACAAAAATCTGCTTCTTCAGCAAATACAGCTCCTACTGTGTGCCAGCCTCCAAGCAGGAGCAAGGAGGGTTTATCCTGAGGTTCAGCAAAGCCGTGGTGACCATGAAAGAGCTGGAATGGGCTCAGGATGCTGCATCAGTGCATGGGCGGAGGGTAGGTCATTCCTGGGCTGAGGCCCCAGGGAGGCTGGCCCGCTGGAGGAATTAAAAGACATTTGTAGTGCTCTCTGACCACTGTAGACGTGCTGTGTAGAGCTTAAGAACATAACCTCCAGGGGTACCTCAAGTGGCTCAGTTGGTTAAGCATCTGCCCTAGGCTCAGGTCATGGTCCTGGGGTTCTGGGATCGAGCCCCACATTGGCACCAGGGAGCCTGCTTCTCCTTTTCCCTCTGCCTGCCGCTTCCCCTGCTTGTGCGTGTTCTCTCTCTCTCTCTCTCTCTCTCTCTCTCTGTCAAATAGATAAATAAATCTTTAAAACAAACAAACATATGTGGACTTCCGGTCCCAGGACACCAGCCCCCTGGTGAAATCCTTGGGAAGTGACCCCACATATGTGCCTGAATGTCTTCACAGTGGGCCGATGGGTGCTCAGGGAATCTGTGAGGGTTAAACGACTTAAAGTATGGCAAGCCCTTGACATGCACCTTGAGGAAGATCTCCCATGTGGGCATTATTACTATTTTTTTTTTTTAATTTTTATTTATTTATGATAGTCACAGAGAGAGAGGAGAGAGAGAGAGAGGCAGAGACACAGGCAGAGGGAGAAGCAGGCTCCATGCACCAGGAGCCCAATGTGGGATTCAATCCCGGGTCTCCAGGATCGCGCCCTGGGCCAACGGCAGGCACCAAACCGCTGCGCCACCCAGGGATCCCCTTACTATTCTTATTCGTAGTCGGAGCAGTAGTAGTTATTGGAGTTGGAGTAGAGAGAATGAAGTGTGGTGGGAAGGACTCTGGGTCTGAAGAGGCAAAGAGAGGGCCCAGAGGGTTGTGGGGTGGCCCTGAGTTCAGATCAGTTTCGCCAGGCATGGCCTTTTAGGGCAATGTCGAGGGTGGAGGAGCTGTCAGAAGAGTGTTTGGTACTCAGACTAATAGGCCCAGGTGCCTGATGGGTGGTGGATGGAGCGGGGGGACGGTGGGTCAAGTACTTGGGCTACATATATGGTAGGTCACTCGTTGGGGGTCTGCACAAGTCCTTGGGCTACGTGGTGGGTCAGTCATCCTTTCCACCCAGCTTATGTTACACCAGAGCTTGAGTGTCTGTTTGACTCTGAGCTCCTGGACATGAGCCTGCTGTGTCCCTCCACAGAGAAGCCCAGGTGCCAGGATAGGGCTGAAGGCTATTTTGTCACTGTCTCTTTATCTTCTGCCTCACACCGGTCATCTTCAGGGGCAGGGGTGGTGGTGATCCTGTTTAACGAAGGAACAGCAAGGGAAAGCTCTGGTCTTGCCCTGGCTCTGATCTTGAGTGACCTCCAGGGCTACTCTTCTCTCCTTCAGTGGGGGATCCCTGGCTTCTCTGAATTGAGGCATGCTTGCAGTCCCAACACCTACTGATGGGGACTTGTTGGGCTGGGTGTGGCCTCTGGGGGCTCTCAGAGGGCCATGGCCTTGCCCGTGCATGCACGTCCCACGCTGCCCCAGGATGATTACCACGGGTGGGGCCACGGGTAGCCTGTCCATTCCTGGCTTGATCGGATGGGTTTGCAGTTAGATTAAAGGGACTGAGACGAGGCTGCCTGGGATGGAGGAGACTGCAGGGGCAACCAAGGAAGGGTACTTGAGGGGAGTGTCATTTCTCCTTTCCTGGCTACCGAGCTGCTGGAGGTAATGAAAGGGTCTCCCCTGACAAGATTGTGTGACGTGCACCTGAGTTTCAGAGACGCTCTCTGGAGACGTCGACACTCTGCTGGGTGTTGGGATTGGGACGGAGGTGCCTTCCTGGGGAGAGCTGGAGGCTGAGGTCACCGCCTGGGACTACAGGGGAGGATACCTTGTTTTATTATTTGTTTTGGTCCTTCGTGGGGATCGATGTTTAGAAACTTTCACACAGGTGTAATTTCCATAAAGCTCCGATTCACCCTTTCCACCTGCAGTCCTGCAAGTTTTGACAAAAGATATGTAAACATCAAGTGGCTGCAGAACCAGTTCCATCACCAAGGAAAGTTGTCCCATGCCCCTTGGTAGTTATGTCTCGCCCCTGCCGGCCACTGATGAAATCGCCCCTTTTTGTCGGCAGAAAGGCCAGCCTAGGAAGTTTGGGGAGGTAGGCACCGGTGTCCTGTGAGGTGCCGGGATTTCCCAGGACATCCAGGGGTCTCACTTGGCTCAGGGGGACTTCTCCAGTCCCAGCAGGTAGACTTGCTTGGGTGTGGCACTGCCCGTGCCGTCCCAAAGAAGCCCAAGACTTCAGCATTTAGCTGGATCAAAGGCCAGTCCCTGTAGTTGGAATCTTGTCTTTTCTCTGCCCAGAGGGGCTGGTTCCAAAGCCATACATACAGGCCTGGGTGCTTTCTCAGGCCATTGTCCCCGGGCTTCCTGGGGACACGCACGTAACAGCTGCTCACCCTCCTCCACACAATGTCCTGCCAGCCCTTCTTGGAAGGTGTCCGGAGACAGGTGCTTCTCTATCCACCCAGGCTGCTGGCTCCAGGTCCAGAGGGATCGCGAGTGACCACCACGTCACTGGCTGCTTCCTCCTTTCTCCTCCTTGGGGGAAGTGGCTTTGCAGCAAGCAGGCAGTGTGGCCATTCGGTGTTCTGTGACTCCAGGGGGCATGGGGCAGCAGTGGGGTGCCCTCAGGTTCCCGTTTGCCTTCCTGCAGGCAGAGGCCAACCAGGCCACCACCTTCCTGTGGTCAAGAAGGGCGGCGTGGGGGAAGCCTGGAGGGACCAGAGGGCTTTCCGGTGGGAAGGTCAGCAGCTGGCAGATCCAGCAGTGGACCACCCGCTCAGCGTCCCACCCTAGTACCTGCACCCCAGGGTCAGGGTCTCCCTGATGACGGGTGCTTAATGAGGTGGGGCTGGACGGGCTGCAGAGCATTCCCTGTCACTGCATGGGCACCGACATCGACTCGCTTTCTTCATAGTATTTAATATTCTCCTGTTTCCGTTCAGTTGGGGGGGAGTTTTATGAAATGAATCTGGGAGTTTTTAAAAGTGCTAGCTGGGGATTGCTGCATTTATTGACTTTTCTGATGGCTGCTGGAAATGTCTTCAGTGCTGGTTCTGTCTTCAGTGCCTCCCTGCCAGGGCCCAGCTCTGAGGGTGGGAGAACGCGCTGCTCGAGCCAGAGTGGCTCACGATGCTTCCTGGGTGTGTTAGGAAACCCCCTGAAGCCTGTGAGCTCAGACTGAACCTGACCTTGGTCCTGGCCTGAAATTCATGTCTAAGCATCCTTGGCCTCTTGGAGGGTGGTCGTGTATGGGCTACCATTCAGGGAGGTAGCAGATGGAGGTGCAGACACGTGCATATGGGACTTTGGGGGGCTTCTCAGTGCAAGGAGACTGGAGCCAGGGTCAGTAGCAGAAAGGTTGGCATTCCGTGTCCCCGGGAGGGCTTCAGAGGCCAGTGGGACAAGGGCTGTTTGAACTGGCGTCCGGGACCTTGAGCAGAAGTTGTCTGTATGCGGCCACCAGTCCACTCTGGCCATGGTGATTTTGGAGGAGTCGCTTCTACCCACAGGCAGGGGGAAGGCCCAGATTCCCCCAGCCTGGAGAGCCTGCGGGACCTGGCTGCTGTGAGGTGCCCGGGCACATACCGCCAGACAGCCTTGTGACACCAGTTCCCTTGCCTGAACCTTGCCAGGGGGAAGAAACTTGCTCAGAGGCTGGAGTTTCTTAGGGCAAAAGTTGAAAGCACAGAGATAAGAGAGAAAAGTGTTTTATGGTCCGAAGGGTGTCAATAAGCATCTGCTGTGCTATGCACAGCAATCAAAGCTTTTCGTGTGGCTGTGGTGCCCTGCTGTGACCACAGTAGGACCGCGGTTCCAGGCAGCCCAGCTCCTGCTTCTGTCCTGCTCTCCGGATGCCTTCTGTCTCCACAGGGCAAATTCTAGGTGAGAAGCCGCTCCCTTGGGTGGATCCTAAAATTCCAGCTGACTTGGAAGGAAGTGAATGGGGAGCCACTCTGCTTTGCCTGAGGGGTGAGCAGCTTGCTGTTATTGTATGCCCAGGCCCAGCTGGAAAAGAAAGAGAACATTCTTGAGGTGTGCACATTGTCAAATGACTCTTTCAAAGGGAGCCAGCTAAGAAGGGCCTTTGCCTGCGCTCAAGAATACTAGAAATACATTCATTTGGTAGATAAATAAGAATATAGCTGCTTTTTGTTGAGTGCCAGGAATGGGCCAAGGAGGACAATATAAAAATAAATGGATCTGGTGCATCCCTAATAATACAGCTAAGTGCCTCTCACGGGCTGGGTGTTCTTGAGTTGGGTTAGGCTCGGAGCAGCTCGGTGGCTTGCAGGGACACAGTTCTTGGTGACAGCTGCTGCACAGGAACCTCAGGGGGAGTTGGGACCAAAGCCCCGTCCTTTGCAGAGCTAACCGTCCGAGTGAGCCTGTGGATGTGCACTAGTAGGTTTGGGTTTCCTGAGTCATGCATCTCACACCCAAGGATCGAGGTCTTGCAGTGAAGCTTCGAGGCTCTGGAAGCAGACAGGCATTTCAAGAGGGTGGTGCTTTCTGAAGACACACATTTCCATTTCCATCTGGGTAGTGGTTTGCTGGTCAAATTTTTTTTTTTTTTTTAACCTTTTGGCTTGGAGAAATTTTCCCTCTGGTTATGGTAATTTTACTTTCCTGATATGTAAATTGATTACAGCAGCTCTTTCAAGTCTTGCACATTTGATTATCCACGAGCCTCCTCCTGCCTCTTGTTTAAACTTATTTTTAGCACAGTCCTTGAAACCTCAGTGTGAGACTGTCCATCTTCCGCGCTCTCGGAGCTGCCGAAGGTCATTTTAATCAACCCCATCCACCAGTTGCCTTGCAAGTCCTGCAAATGTGGTGGCAATGGGGCCTCGTGGATGGGTTTAGGGATGCCAGAAATCCGTGAGCCTAACCGGCAGGACAGGGATGCATGAACTTGACCAGCAGCCGCCTGCATCCTGCAGCTCTGGCCGATGCTGGGGTTCTTAGGGCTGGGGTTCTCAGGGCTGGCCGCAGACATAGCCAGCGTTGACACCAGCTTACTCCCAGGTGGGCCGACAGGCCACAACTTGTCAGCCTGAGCATGATCTTGTGTCATTAGGCGTCTGTTTCGGGGTTCGGCCTGTGGTGTGCTGGAGATTAATGCTGAGTCCCTGGTTCCGTTTGTGAAGCTGACTCCTGACCTGGGTTTGGTGAATCGGGGAGAGCTGTGTGGCTGCATTTGGGGGGTGCAGAGGTAGCTCTCGGCCTGTCCCCTGGGGCCTCCCCTGCAGCAGATCCTTCTTATAGGGACCCCAGTCAGAGGCCTGGTGACTCCTGGGTATTTTCTGAGCCTTACCTCAATAAGAATAAAAACGTCTTTTTTTTTTTGGTGCTTGATTGGATTTGTTTGCTAGAAGATTAGTACAAAAGCAGGAAGGAAAAAGAATGTGTGGTGGAGGTGATTGCTAGAGACTGGCAGAAGGTTATTTACGGATTTTTGCTGACAGTCCTTGTTTAAAGACTTCCCTGTGAGATTTATGAAGCCTTTCCAATTTATTGTCTTTCCAAGTAAGGTAAGCAAATAAATAGGTAATTCTCTTTTATTATAAACCTAGCCAATGTGAGATTAAAAATAAGAGGAAACCGGGCTCCATTTTTCCAGCCCAGTGTGTTTCTGGAATTTGGAAAGCATCTTGGAAAGGCTTTTTGTTTTGTTTTTGGCTCAGGCACACTGTGCATTTAAAAGATAAAGTCTGACCCTTGATATTGTGTGTGTGCTGTTCGCCATCCTTGAGGGGAACCGGCTGCTCGCTGGCTGCCTGGTGGGGGCTGGAGACCGTGGGGACTGGGGGCTGGATGTTGGGGGGCAGGGGTTCCCGAGGCCCTGCTCTGGGTTTGGTCTCCGCAGCTGCACCCAGAGGGGGGACACCCGTCTCTATAGGCTCGTATCGTAGCCCCTTGTAAAACACAGAACCCGTTCTGATCCAGCAGACCCGTTCCTCCTAGACCATCCTTCTAGCACCTCGATTTCCCCGTCCCTTTTTCTTTTTAGACCCTTCCTCTGAGATCGTTGGTGCTTTCGAGGTTTTGGTGAGTTGTGATTTGGGCACCACTGGTATGTGAAGACCCAGAAGGGGAATTTATTATTTTAATTAATTAATTCAGGAGAGACACAGAGAGGCAGAGACATGGGCAGAGAGAGAAGGAGGCTCCCTGCGGGGAGCTCCACCTGGGACTCGATCCCAGGACCCAGGGATCACGCCCCGAAGGCAGAAACTCAACCACTGAGCCACCCAGGTGCCCCCAGAGGGGGAATTTAGATTTTTAGCTAAGCAGGAACATGAGACCTTGTTAAAAATAAACATCTCATATCCTGGAGGTGATGTCACGCGGGTGGGGAGAGTTTGGTGACCTGGCCCCTCCTAGTACCCCCTCCTCCCCCCGCGCCTGTGCCCGGAGCCCATTTGAAATCACTCCGGCCTCTCTCAAGGCCACGGGCAGCACCTCCGCGGGGACGTCCTGTTAGCCTTTGGGGAGGACGCGCTGTGTGTCTCGGTCCCTGGGTGTCCGTGGCCTGGCGGAGCTATTTTGGAGGGATTCGTAGTCTGTGTTCTGGACGGTGCCTTCTAACCGACTGTGGGTGCCAGTTCCGCAGCCCCGGCCTGTGGTAGGGACACGGTGGGGGTTCAGGGAGCTCTGCAGGGGGTGGTTTAGGCGTGAATCACCCCTGGCTAGGGAGGCTGGGAAGGTGCTGAGCACCCTCATTCCTGGCAGAGGGGGTTCGCTTTCCTTCTTGCCTCTTCCTTGTCTGGCCACACCGAGGGAAGGTGGGGGGCCTTTCCTCCTCGGGGACGGCAGCGGGGACAAGCCTGACGAGGTCCTGCCTGCAAGGAGCAGACCTCCCACCCAGAGGGCAGCCCCAGCAAGGGGAGCCGGGGAGGGCGTCAGGAAGGAGGTGGGCTGTGGGCTGCGGGTGGCGCTGGGGAGGGGCGGCCTGAGTCCCTCCAGCACGTCCTCCGCATCCCTGTCTGGACCTACATCACCTGGGGGCTTTGAGGAAAGGGTCTAAGCCCAGCCCCACCCTCCGAGGTTCCTGCCGTGGGTAATTGGCGAAGCTCCTCGATGATTCTAACGGGCAACTGGAGAGAGCCACTGCCCTGCCTCGCCGCCCTCAGCTGAGGCCACTTGGCCCTTTCTGCCCGTGGGCCAGACGCCCTGGAAAGTCATGAGCCAGAGGATCAAGCGAGTCCCGACCTCCCTGCCCCACAGACGGGGGCCCCAGGCAGAGAGAGGCTTCCGGGGAGCCCAGCTCCTCGACCGTGCGTCCGACGCGACAGGTCCCAGGTCCGTCGGTGCTGCAGGGCCAGACGGCAGGTGACCCAGAGCCGCTCACGCCCAGTGTCTCCCTTCAACAGGTGAGGGCCTTTGGGGCTGTGCCGTTTTCTCCGGGAGTCAAAGTGGGGTCAGGTTGGCAGGACAGGTGCCTGTGAGCACGTGAGGCTGAGGGTGGGGGTGGGGGAGCCCTAGCTGCTGGGATCCCATCGGCCTCAGGGCCCCTCCTGCTTATAAGTCAGGAAAGCTGTGTCTCCGGCCTCCTGAGAAGTCACTTCGAGGAGCCTCCCGGTCTTCCTGCCTCGGTCAGTGGGAAGGAAAGAAGCTGGTGGCAGGGCTCAGGCCCTGGACCTCTCAGGGCTCCATGCTCCGGGGTGGCTGTGAGCCCCAGGGGTGGCGCTAGTCAAGGGGATGGGGTAGGGAGGGTCCTGTGTGCATTTTTGTAGGACAAGAATCCGACTCTTGGCAGTTCTTGCAGGAGCCTGGGAACTCATACTGTTCAGAGCCCTTGCCTGGGGTTCTTTGTCATCTGGGGTGGGGAGATGTGTTCTGACCCTCCAGGACAGGAGGGAGAGGCAGGAGGTCGAGGCGGCAAGGGTTGCAGGGTGGGTGCTGAACGGGGAACAAAGGAAGCCCTGGAGGAGCTGCCAGGAATTGTCTTGCTTTCAGGCCACCAGGCTGGGGGCGGGGATGAGGGGTGCTGGTGTCCCCACAGAGGAGGAAGTGAACTCATGGTAACTGATTCCTGAGTCTGGGAGAGGCTTTGTAGCTGGCCTGAGTGGGTGGCAGCGCCCCACAGCCCACTGTGGGATGGGATCCAGCTGCCTCCCCTTTATTATGAAAGGCAAAGGGTTTGAGATTCTAAACATCACAAGGTTCTGGGTGACTGAGTGGCGTTGGGATAAGCCATTGGGGGTTCAGGGGTGGGGCAGGGGCAGCTGGCCAGCAGGCTGGGCTGAGAGGCCCCAGCTGGGGTCAGGGAGAGGGCTGTGCCTGACTTGGCTTCCAGGCTGGGGAGGGGAATGAGGGAAAGCCCGGAGGTTCAGATGGGATGAAGCCCTACCGGTCTGATCCTGTCAGCTGATTCCCTTCCCTGAGCTCTTGTGGGTAAAGAGCTGGCACCTGAGGGTGAGGGTGCTGGGGGCTTCGCCTTCATCAGCTGGGGACTCCTTGCTGTGCAGAACTGGGTATCTGGGACTGCTGTGGCAGGTGGCACAGTTTTCTAGCCGAGTGTTTTGTGATCTTTCGTCTGCTTTGGGAACCTGGCCAGCTCCCTTCTCATTGAGGAGTCTCCAGTAGGTGATGGACCATTAGGGTCATGGGGTCTCGTGGATTCCCCAGTCCCTGCCTGGGGTTCCTGGATGGGCCCTGAGCTCAGAGCTGGAACCGTGTTATCTGCTACCCCCTCTGGCCACCTGGCAGAAGGGGGTGGGGTGGCCAGAAGCAGAGAGTCCTAAATTCTCCATGGGGGGTCCGTCTTGAAGCCTGATCCCATTTCACCTTATTCTTCCTGTCCTGTTGGCCTTTGCTGGGCAGGTCATGGGTGGCCTTCCGCTGGTTGGGTTTGAATCTGCTTTTGTGCTGTGGACTGTGGCATGAGGCTCAGAGCCTCCACCTCCCTGTTGACGAGTTGGGAGTCATAACAATTACTTGATGGAAAGGCTGCAGGCCCGGAATAGGTGATGGATTTAAGAGCTCCAGCTGCATGAGTCTGGCCATTGGGGGCTACCTTGATCCTTGGACTCACAGCAAATGAAAAATAATGTGTTTGTGGCTTTCACATGTTTTTATTTGTTCCTGCTGATGACATGCTTTTAAAATCAGATCTTGTTTCTTGCTTAAAATCATACCAGTGAAGTCTTAAATGCTTTTCTGTGCCTTTCTTTTTGGAACTGAACTTCATTGTCCATGCAAAAGAAAAAAAACAAAACAAAACACAAACTCCTATAATCTTGGGGCCATGGCCAGGAAGTATCTGTCAGACACTCAGAACCCAGGTAATCGTGTGTTGATTCCCACATGTGAGGCTGCAGGAGGAATAGAGTAAGAGGGGGCCACTTCCTTGTCCTCAGAGCTCGCAGTCTGGAGAGACGGGTACACTTGTTTTTTAAAGGAAGCTATTAGACTTTTTTTTTTTTTTAACGATTCTGAATTTGTTAATTGTCCAAGCTAAAACATCATTTCAAAAGACCAGTCCAGCCTTTTATAGTGGTTTATGGTTGACAGTTGTGTTTAGACATGTTCCAAGGACAGCTTACCAACAGCCCCTGTTTTCCGATGGAGAAGACGGGGGCCCAGATGCCTCTTGGAAGAGATGGCTCTGCCTGCGTCTCTCCAGAGTATCTGTTTCCCTGTCTCCTGCTCGCTCACTGCACTCTTGAGTTTAACAAAGTGCTAGTAAAGTCACTGCTGAGGTTTAACCTGGGCACCAACCCCTTTCAGAGGGCCCATGGGATTCAGACACACCGTAGAGGATGGTGGGGAGCTGAGTAGGGCTGTGGGGGAGTCTGGGCCTGTATCCTCTCCCTATCCTCAGACACTTCCTGCCCTTGATTTGATGCTGGGGGCCCTACTGAGTTTGATCTAGAGACAGGAGCCTGCTCTCGGCAAGAATATGACCAGAAATCTGTGCAGTGTCTTTTGTGACGGCTGACCCACCTGCTGTACCCATATTTGCATGTGCCAGACACCTGGTAATCAGATTGAGCAGTTTGAGTAGGATTCAGGGGTCTAGAGTTCCTCCACTGGCTTCACACACAATCCGGGGAACTGTACATGGGCAGCATGCCCAGGGCCAAGTTTCAGACCCACCAGCCATAAGTGGACCCTTTGCACGGAGTCATCTGTTTTGATTTTTCTCTTGTGGTATCTGTCACTTGCTGGGAAGAGTTTGCTTTCTGGGGCTGTCATTCAAAGAATCATTTTGTGCCATACTATTAGAATTTTCAGAGCGTTTGCTGATTTGCGTTTATTGAAACTAAATTCATTAGGATGATGTGAAAATAGCGCTCAACTGTTTACCAAATCGGATTCTTGTTTTTGATGTTTCAGTACATCATCTGTTCTCACTTGAATGTTGTGGAATTTGTTGGTAAAGTGTTATGCAGATGAAAATCCGTATTTTAGTAGAGTGGGTTTTTTTTTTTTTTTAATTCAAATGAGTTTATAAGAATATTCCACCCAGGGTGCTTGATTTGCCATTTGAAGGAGAGTCTATATGGATGTGAGGATATTGGAGCGTGGCTGGTTCTGTGAGAGTTTGCAAATGGGCTGGGGCTCGACACAGGTGTAGGTGCTAAGCCAGGCTGGTTGGAAACTGACTCCCTCTCCCCAACCAGCTGCGTAACCTCTGGCAAGTCACCCAACCCAGGACAGAGGCTGGGGCTCCCAGTCTGTGAACTGGTGATTTCTGTGCTGCTTCCTAGGCTGTTGAGAGACTTTAACAGAAACCCTGTTACTTCCTTGATGTTCACCATTGAACATGTCTGGGATTGAGCAGTCATGAAATCGATACATGCCATAGTTTAATGGACAGTATTCTTTCCTAGTGACTTATGAAATAATGCTCGGTGTCCGATTTGATAGTATCTTAGACTTGGTGGACTTGAGAGCATTTTGCAGACTTTAAAAGTTTTAGAGTTGGGTCTTTTAACTTAAAACTTTCAGTTGATGAGTAAAAGTTCAGTTGCGATCAGACTTCTACTTTACTGCTGTGGCAACAGGAATATTTAATAGATGCATTTCTGGAGTGGGCATCTCTTTTCAGGTTAGGTCCTATGGTCAGATAGCCTTGGATTCTTGTGTTCAGAGAACCAGAGCCTATATTGCTTCCAAAATAAGCCTGTCCCAAGGCCGAGTTGGCAGGTGTGTGCAGTGGAGGTGACCAGATGTTCATTAAAGGCCCACGCTTCCCTTCACTGGTAGGGACTTAACACTGGAGCGGCTGCACTGCTACCATCTGGGCATCTACCAGAAGTCCCAGGACAGTTCTTGGCAACGGAGTCCTGGTTGGAATAGGTGTCCCTTCCTGGCAGAAGTAGTTAAGAAACCAGTGTCTGTCCCTCCTTCCCCTCCCACCCCCTGATTGTCCAGCAGAAGGTAACCTAGCATCCTGGGTCCCTGGATCACCCTGTGAAGAGTTGCCCATGCTCAGGAACACTGATCTTTGTGTGATACAGAAATAAGCTTGTGTTGTGTTGAGCTGATAACTCCGTTCTGGGTCTGTTGAAGCAGCGTTAATGGAACTAACACCCTCGTTTGGGAAATTCATTACCTTGATGGTCAATCCAAGCCAACCCTGCGACACACTCTGCCTCAGTGAGAAGGTGGCCCTTCTCCATCCCCTCATGTCCATTTAAGTGCTTCCTCGTGGAGACTGTCTCCCACTCCCTTCTTGTTTGCTGTTGGGGTAGGGGGTGGAGGCTCCCACTAGGCTGTGAGTCCCTGAGGGTGGGTGTCCTTGCAAGGCTCCCTGCTTCTCGCTGCCAAATGCCATCCACCCCAGTGCTTTGGGTGCAGCCGGGTGGCCCTGAGAGTGGATCGTCAGTCTTTAGAGAAGTTCACAATAAAGTCTTGGGTTGTAAAACTGTAGACATGACCTGGTATGGGGTGGCAGCCTTGAAAACGTGCCTCTCTGGTATCTTCTGCTCCTGGGAATGGATTCGACTGGTGGCCCTAACTACTGTGTTCTGCATCTGGAATCCAGCTTGGCACTTATAGAGCCTCTGTTCTCGCAGGCTGCCCCCAGCTGGGGCCTAAGCATGGCAGGGATGCCAGGCCGGCCTGGCTGGCTTGCTTCCTTGCTTGCTTTCTTCCTTTCTTTTTTTTTTTTTTTAAAGATTTATTTACTTGAGATGGGTGGGAGAGGTGCAGAGGGAGAGGAAGAGCAGGAGAATTTCAAGCAGACTCCCTGCTGAGCGTGGAGCCCAACAACAGGGCTCAATCTCATGACCCTGAGATCATGACCTGAGCCAAAATTACCAGTTGTGAACACTCAAGCCACTGAACTATCCAAGCACCCCCAGGCCTTTTCTGTAAGAGTTGGGACTCCTCTGAGCAGCCAGCTGATTATGCCTGAGCATTCTCCTCTGCCTTGAACTGTACACAACAGGCGGAGGGTCTCCCCCCACCCCCCCTTTGCCAGAGTCTGACCCATATCTCCCTCTGACTGCCTTTTCGTGTTCCCTGAGAAGTTTCTTGCACAGCTCATCTTGTCTGGCATTGTTTTTGGAGGACTCTTCACACACTTTGAACTTTATGAAGTAGGTCAGAGGGATAGTGCCCAGGAATTTCTTCCAGTTTGGGCAGCAAGCCATATGTCCTCTCCCAGTGTGGTTTGTCTGACTCTTTAAGTGCGGGGCGCGTGCCTGGTGATTGCCAGGAGTGGCCCAAGTCTGAGCACCAGGGTTCCATCGGGGTCCTGACTCCCTCAGCCTTGCCTTGCTGCTGCTCATGCCTCTCACATGTGCTTTTATTGTAGTTTGCCCACCATCTGGTGGGAGCAGCAGGAATGAAAGGGGAGTGGGCGGCCTTTCAGAGGGTCCACGCTCTATTTCACCTGGGAACTTGTGGGCCCTTTCTATATATTTCATTCTTTTTTTTTTAAATTTTTTTTATTTATGATAGTCACAGAGAGAGAGAGCGAGAGAGAGGGAGAGAGGCAGAGACACAGGCAGAGGGAGAAGCAGGCTCCATGCACCGGGAGCCTGACGTGGGACTCGATCCCGGGTCTCCAGGATTGCGCCCTGGGCCAAAGGCAGGCGCCAAACCGCTGTGCCACCCAGGGATCCCTATATTTAATTCTTTAAAAGTCTCTTTGGTGATATGAGGGGCTGGTACGTCCAGCCCATGTGGGGGCACACCTTGAGACTATTTTGATAGGACATGATCCTTCACTACGTTGTGTTACAGCCGTATGGCATTTACAGTGTGCTTCCAAATGGGCCCTAGCTAATTGTTTTGCTCTTTGGGAGCTATTTGTTGGCAAAAGGATGTACTGGCCCTGAAGGGGCTTGGAGAGGGAGGGTCTGAAACCCTGCTGGCTGCTCCAGTGGCTTGTCCCCTGGGCAGGGGCTTCCAGATTTATCAGTCTGCATTAGTACCTGGTCCTAAACACGGCCCTGCCTTGGCTCCTTGGATTCATGTCTGTTCACGGAAGGAGTGGGCGTTATTTGGGTGCATGGTGATCCCACACTTGGATTAGGAGTGGATCTCCTACCTGGTCTGCTGGGATTCCTGCTCTGGGTGGGCGAATGGCCCCTGCCTCTCAACGGTTCCCGTGGGCCTCATTCTAGAGACAGGACTTGTACGGATTGCCATGAGTGAGAGGCTCCCCATGTGGACGTGATTCTGCAGCGAGCCCACGCTCCCACCCCCGCCTGACTGCTGAAGCGCTCTCCTGCCCTCTGCCCATCAGCCTGTCTTTTACTTGGCAACGTTTCTTGGCTACCTTTCCGGATCCTGCTCACCTCTACCCCTGAGTCTCTCAGTGTGCATCTCACTATCTGACATTGACTTGCTTGTGTTACCCCTTTGTTTTGTTTTCCTCTAGAGGTAAAAATTAGGGGAGGGAGTGGGGGGCATGTGGTAAAACGAAAGGCTTAGATCCCTAAGTGTGCCAATCACTTCGCTGGCAGATTGCACACACCTGCGCCCTCGCAGGATCTAGAACATGCCATTGCTGCAGAAATTTCTCTTCTGGCCCTTTCCAAACAGTCCCCATTCCTGTCTCTGATCACTTCAGGCAACCCCAACCTCCCCCCGCCCCATGATTAATTTTGCTTGTTTGTGAATACCATACTATGTAATACACATACCTATAGGTTATGCATTCATGTATATTATACCCCATGTACCTTTTTGCAAAAGCTTTTTCTGATTCAGCATAATGTTTTTTGAGCTCCTGGCATGTTTTTGCCTGGATCAGTCACCTGTTCCTTCTTAATGGCTGTGTAGGATTCCACTGTAGGAATCGGTCACACTGTTTACCCATTTACCTGTTGATGGATGCTTGGGCTGTTTCCAGCTTTTGGCTGTTCTGAATAAAGCTGCTATGGATCATTCTTGCACATGTCTTTTTATGGGCCTACATTTTCATTTCTCTTGGGTAAATTCCTAAAAATGGAATTACTGGTTATAGAATAGGTATATTGTTTACTTTTCTAAAGCAGTTATAAAATGTTATGGAGCTACCCATCATGGAAGGAAATGGAGCTGTTTTTGAACCCATTTAACTGAAGGCTGGCTTTCTGCTTGATGGTGGTGCGGTGGGAAGGAGGACGAGTGGGTGGCTGGGGGGGGGCATCCTCCCCTCCCATGGTCCCTCCACTAACAGGACAGATGCAGAGTCTACACCATTTGCTCTGCTGACGGTGGGCCGTGGAGTTCACTGGCTCTGGAAAAAGGAGCCATGGGCCCGCTTGGCTTGGCTTGGCTTTCCCTGGATATGCAGAAGGATCATTGATCGCCCCTCTCCTCCCTCTCCCGTGCCCTGTGGTCTCCCCTCCCCTCCAGATACTCAATGAAGCATGAGGGTCAAGGTCTTTAGTTCTTGGGTCTTAACATCTATGCCAACTTGTTTGCATTTCTGACTGCCAGAACTTGATTTTTGGAGCCCACTGGTAAGTCACGTGGTAGCACATGCATTTCTAGTTTTTTCAGTGTGAAGATACTGGTTAAGTGGATATTCTGGAGCTGTACCTGCATATCTGCTGCCTTGTGGGCAGGGCCTAAAAGACCCAGCAATCTGGGTGTACTGGCTTTATTGGCCTTCGAAGCTTCTCCAAGTTTCTCTGGGGCCAGTGCTTTGCTTTTTTTTTTTTTTTAAGATTTTATCTATTTAGAGAGCTAGAGAGCACACAAGCAGGAGAGAGATGCAGAAGAAGAGGGAGAAGCAGATGCTGAGCAAAGGAGCCCCTTCCACGTGGGACTCAATCCCAGGACCTCGGGATCACGACCTAAGCTGAAGGGAGACACTTAACCCACTGAGCCCCCCAGGTGTCCCTGGGGACAGTGCTTTTGAAGACCTGGTTTAAAGGGCTACTAATGTGTCCTTGGGTAGATTCCATTTACTTATTTATATCTTACCTCTTTTGAGAAAGTACTTGGACTCCAAAAAAAAAAAAAAAAGAAACCCAACCAACCAATAGGCTGTTGTAAGAGGGGATGAGAGCCAGAGTTGGTAAGAAATGCAAATACAGCAGCCGTAAATTTCAGGACAGTTGGCCGTGAACAGCTGAGTTTAGGGAGACCATGTGCGTCCTTGAGCTGACCACAAAGAGAAATGCTCCAATACAGGGAGTGGTGTACAGGGAATAGTTACCATCAACCAAGGTCTGGTAACACCTACACCTGTCAGGCTGCTGCTTGTGCCTGGGTCCAGTGGAAAAAGTCAGAAGCCTGTTGAGGGACAAATTAGAGGAAGCTGTTCTGTGAGGAGACCTTCTAAGGTTGTCATTTGATTTGGGATGGAATTAAAAATATTGAAAGGACAAGGCCAGTTGATATCGACCAGTTGAACTGGACTGTCGTTTTCTCCAAAAAAAAAAAAAAATTTAATTCTGCTGGGCTTCTGACAGATGTTGTAGAGATGATGCTTAGGAGTTTTACTTCCTGCCCCAGAATTGGTAACATCAGGATTACTCTCCAGTCCGTCAGACATCGAGGTGAACACACGTTAGAGGCTGGCCTGGTCGATTCCAGGAATATGCACTTGAAATCAGGGCAGGGTCTGGGTTTGTTTTACTCAGAATCAGGAACTCTCAAGTATCAGGGCAATGATGTGGGTAAGCTGAGTTTGAGGGGCAGGTGGGACATGCCGATGGGGAGGAAGCATCTAGAAGGCAGGTGTGAGGTGCGCCAGGAGGTCCTGGGGGAGACTGACCTGGGAGCATCTGAATGGGAGTTCAGGCAGAGGGACGGTCTACTCTTTCCTTCTTCCATGCCTGCTTCTCCAGCACAAGGCATTCTATTCTTGTTCCTTGTTGGAACTCCTAGAAGACAAGGGTAGGTTTCACTTATCTTTAAATTTTTTTTTTTTTTAAGAATTTATTTGAGAGAGAAACAGCAGGAGCAGAGGGAGAAGCAAACTCCCTGCTGAGCAGGGAGCCTGATGTGGGGCTGGATCCCAGGACCCACCCTGAGGTCATGACCTAAGCCAAAGTCAGCTATACTTAACCAACTGAGCCACCCAAGTGCCCCTAAATCTGCTTCTTTTAATAGTATCTGCTTCTCAGGTGGTGCAGTATGAGCGCATAGGGGTGTGTGTGTATGTATACACATGTACACACGTGTGTGTGGTGTCCTGGGTGTGTGTGGGGGTGTATACCAGCCAGGAAGATAGATGGCAGCTGAGAAAGGGCTGTTGGTTTTGACCGTCAGGAGTCCACACCAGATTCTTGGGGTGTCCGTGTTAATATGCTGTCATCCTTGCTGGCTGCAAGATTGTTTGGGTGTCAGTCCCTAGTGCCAGGGTTTGGCAGTTAGCGCTTGCATCCCCTTTGGACACTTGGTAGGCCACATGCTTGTCACCCACGCTTAACTGGAAGTCATTAGCCGTTTTCTTTCTGAGCGCTTGCTATTTGTCGGGGAGTACTGGGGAGGCAGAGGTGAACCAGGCTTCCTCTTGCTTATGTTCCAGCGGAGATGCTACTCACAGTTGCTTTTAACAAAAATGACACTTGCTCCCTCACTAAAATAATGGAGACACAGACCCACGCGCGTTCCTTCGGAGTTCCACAGATGGGTGATGCTGACTGGGGTTACCCTCTTTCAGTTGAGGGGAGGAGGGCTGGGGTGGAACGCTTATCTGCATCACTAACGTTTCAGGAGAAAGCTATATCCGTGCTCTATGTTTAAATATAGCATGGTGTTTGCTACGGAGTTGGATAATAAGCAATTGAATATGTAGGTCATTGACTTAAGAGAATGAGTTTGGAGTTTTCTTTGTATCTGATTAACACGGTCTTACAATTGGGCCCTTGATGCTTTGCCAAAATTGGGTTACCTGGAGTTCAGCGAGGTATCTGGGAGGGAGACCGTAGAATGGCAGGAAGATACCTTTGCCCCCTTAAGGCGTTAGGGGTGTGACTTGGTGCTGGGCCCAGTGGTTTGCAGCCAGCCGGACACTGAGCATGCACCCTGGGGTGTAGTATGGGGGGGACGGACGGAGGGACAGGTGCCGGCTCCTGAGCAAGTCCATCAGGAGCAGGGGTGCGGACGCTGTCCTTAATCAGGATAAATGCCAGCGGTGTGTTTTAATAACGTACTTGATTCAAAACGCACTGCTTGGAATTGCATATTTAAAAGGAAACTGCCATCCCCTTTTGAAGGTGTGTGACATTTAGAAGATCTGTAGCAGAAGGTAGGTTTGACAGCTTCGAATTATATTTGAAAGAGTTTTTCTTTTAAGAACGAAAATGATTGCTTCTATTTTAAATGTCATCACAAAGACATAAACACATTTAATCAAATTATATATTTAATTTATGTAGAATGTAATTTTTATTTCCGTGGAAGGGTTGCTGGTTATTTCTTTAGCAGCTTTGAAGCTGGGCAGTGTTGGAGATTTGAAAACATTCAGGTTTTTTGAGTAAGTGGCTATTTAAGGGTTTCTAGAAGCAGAAGACAGTGGCGTTATTACTGAAATACTTCTCAGCTGTACACTGTATCTAATGGCACATTTTTGGGGGGAGAGGGAGATGTTTTTGTTACTGTCTCCGGGAGATATGAAGGATAAACTGTCGAAAGAATCGGGGGGGGGGGGGGGTTGAAAAAGTGTAGCCCTGAAGACAATAAAGGCAGAAACAGCAAAGACGCTCTTGGAATTTTCTTCCTTGGGTTCTTTGAATCAACAGGGAGGTACCGGCGAGTGTGAGGAGTGAGTGTGCCAGCTTTCCTTAAAAGGGAGGCCACGGGGGATCACGGGAGGACAGACAGGACGCAGCCAAAGACCTTTCGGTTGATACAGTGTGATTACGTTTTGTCCCAGAAGGCTGCTGGAAGAGCAGGAGTGCGGCGGTGGGTCCGAGCAGGCAGGTGGCTCGCCTGACCCTGGTGATCTGCCCAGACTCTTCAGCTCCAGAACTTTCTTTGAGCGAGGTGGGTGCAGGAAAGTAGCCAGCCCAGCGTACAACCGTGTGTGTGTGTGTGTGTGTGTGTGTGTGTGTGTGGGTGGGTGCGCGTGCCAAGGACGGTCTTGGCCTGTTCCAGCCTGTTGCCTGTAGTTTCGATTTAGCCAGGCTGGGTTCAGGGAGGCCTGGGTTTAGTTCCCCACCAGTGTGCCCACTCACCCAGCACAGGCCAGCTCGGGGTGGGGGTGGGGGCTGGTTTCTCTCCAGTCCTTTCCAGGGCTGCTCCGCCAGGGAAGGCGCCCTGGTCACTGGTGACCTGGGGAGCCCCGGGCGTCCCGCAGCAGCTGGGAGAGGGAGAAGCCAGTCAGGTGTGACTATTCCCAGGAAAGAACTTACATAGCAAGCATCTTTGTCGACTGCGGCGGAGAAGGTCAGGGTTCAGGAGCTGGGAGCTCTGGCTTTTGAGAAGCAGGCTGGGCTCGTGGGCCCAGGCAGCCAGAGGAAGCCGATTCCAGTTCAGTGTGTAAATCCTGTTACTAGGGTTGGCTCCTCATGGCTCCTCTTCTTGTAAACACAGCAATCCACAAAAGAAAGGAATTACCCTATCTGTGGTCCACATGAGCCCAACTAAACCCCCCAAAACAGGGCAAACCTAGTTGTTAAGTTTGTAATTAAACTTATTTTGAAGTAATCCTCAAATCATATGTAGTTGTAATAATACCCTATCTAGGCTCCCGCAGTGGTAACATCTTCCCAGACAATAGTACCAGTTAACCGGGAAGTTGATATGGATGCAATCCCCAGATCCCCTTCAGATTTCCCCCAGGGTTCATGTGTTCATTTGAGTGGGTGTTTACTTCTGTGCAATAGTGCACGTGTTGGTGCCAGCATGCCCCACTGTGGTCAAGACACGGAACACTTCCACGGCCCCAAAGACGTCCCCTGGTTCCCACTGACAGCCACACCCTTTTGAGGTGGCTTGCGCCTAGCTTGCTCTTACATTGTTCTAGGGTTGGCGTGTCCTGCCCCCTTCCCAGTCCCTAACCTTGAGAACCACTAATCTGTTTTTTCATCTCTGTAATTTTGTCACATGAGGATGTTAACATACGTGGAGTCAAAGTAGAGGTGGCCTTTTAGGATTGAATTTTTTCACAGCGTAATTCCCTTGGATTTCCGGTTCTTTTGTGTGTCCCTGATTTGTTCCCTTTTATTGGTGGGGAATATTCCATCCCAAAGGTTTCTGACCCAGTCTTAGACCAGAAGTGGGTAAGAGGAAACTCTAGTGGGGGACCTGCGTGCTGAAAGCTGCTCCCAACACTCCTCCCAGCCAGGTCCCCCACTTGCTTGGTGTCAGGAGGACCTGGGCATCCAGGCCTCCTGTCTCTGTGAACACCCATGGAGTGATGCGTGAGTGGCTGGTGCCAGGTGGGCTTGGCTCGGGAGTTTTGTCTGTCTGGTGTGTGCTTTTGCATAGTGCTCGGTGACTGCAGGATGTGAAGAAATAAAACTTGGGATAACGGGTCATCAAATTTTGAGGTTTTGTTTATTAGCAGCTACACAGTGACAATAGTGACGTGTGGGGCGCAGGCCTGATGCGTGAAGTGGGGTAAGGCAGCGTCAGCAGGACCTCAGGAGTCCGTGTGGGCACCTGGGGCTTTGGCCTGTGTTCGTGACGACCATATACTGACAGGTTCTGGGAACCTAATTTCAGAGTTGTCGCATTTGAGCTGCTGCCATCCCTTCAGGAAGCACATGTGCCACTGTGCTGTGCACATACATAAGCGTGTATTTACACACTCCTCTTGTAAGACAGGACAGCACTCCAGGAATTATTGCCCGCATGACCATCCATGCTAAAAGGTTGCCTGTACTTTGCAAATTAATGAAACACAACTGAGGAATTAGGGGTGTGGAAGTGAGTTCAGGATTCCCAGGGTTATTGACCTGATGTATATGAATCGATAGGTAATTTAGGGGCTTTTCCTAGATAAGACGGTCAGGCCGGCCTTACTGTGGGTGATGCTGCTTGATACCTGGGAGGCGCCTACACTGAGATAACCCCTGGCTCTTGGGATGGGGTCATACAGTGTGGGGAGGGGGCCGCTGGGCTGGGCTGGGCTGGTATTTGGCTTTTCTCTCCTGGTCCTGGATTCCATGGGATGAAGAGGGTCTGATGTCTGTATCAGGGATCTGGTCTGAGCTGGGGTCACAGGTGAAGAGGCTATCCACCAGTTGAGGGGCTTTACCCCACTGCCAGGTGTTCTGATGGCGTGTTGGGGTATGAGTGGAAAGGACCACGCCAGGGACGCCCGGGTGGCTGGCTCAGTGGTTGAGTGTCTGGTTGAGTGTCTGCCTTTGGCCCAGATTGTGATCCCAGGTCCTGGGATGGAGTCCCACGTCGGGTTCCCCGTGGGGAGGCTGCTTTTCCCTCTGTGTCTCTGCCTCTCTCTCAGGAATAAATATATTAAAATTCTTAAAAAAAAAAAAAGAAAAAGAAAAAAGAAAGAAATAGGAAAGGAAAGGACCAAGCCGAGCTAGATTTTTGCCTTTGTCCCTGATTGGCCAGGTGATCCTGGGTCTTGGCTTACCTTCGAGAGGATCTCCTCTGACTCTGATTTAGTCTTAAAAATAAAGGTTGTTGGGGATCCCTGGGTGGCGCAGTGGTTTAGCGCCTGCCTTTGGCCCAGGGCGCGATCTTGGAGACCCAGGATCGAATCCCATGTCGGGCTCCCGGTGCATGGAGCCTGCTTCTCCCTCTGCCTATGTCTCTGCCTCTCTCTCTCTCTCTGTGACTATAATAAATAAATGAATGAATGAATGAATGTTGTTGTCACTAGAGGAACTAGATTCTGGACCCATAAATCCTCAGATCCTTGGTGCCTCACTTGTGTTTATCTGTGCAGGGTTTCCCCACGTGCTAGTCTGTCACATGCCCAGCCTTGTAAGTGGATTTTAAAATGTAAGGTCCTCTCCTCTGTTGCAGGTACCACATCTGTTCCATTTGATGGCAGTGATGTACTTCATTTTATACTTAAATCCTCCCTGAACCTTGAGGTTTGGGTTTGAATAAATTTGCTTTGAAATAAAACAACCTAATTTCCTGCAGGCTCACCCTTTATTTCCTCTGTTCCTCTCTTCCGTGTCTCTCCTCTCCTCTCCTTCCTTTCTCTCCTCCCTTTGACTCTGGATTCTTGAATTTACCCAGTCAGGTCACTAAGACAGCATTTGTTAAATGATAGGGCTGTTCGAGTGCTTCCACCCTGCTCCCAGCCCCCTGTACACAGCCCCACAGTATCCCAGGGATCCCCAACAAACGAGGTGCTAATGGTCACATCCTGGGCTAATGGGAGGAAGGCATTCTGAGGATGAGCAACTCTTCCAGGACCACATACAGCCTCCTTCTACGACTCTTAACTCTTGCTTAGTCTCCAACAACGTTAAAATCCACGGTGTTCTTGCTGGCGTGGAGCTGACCAGCTAAACCAGTTACAAAACAAGCACAGCAGTGATTGGCTTCTCTGGTCTATAAAGGGGTGGGGGTGAGGACGGGGGTGGGGAGGGACAGCAGGGGCCTGACGGGCTGTTAACTGTCTGCATGAATTTTACCCACTCCACTGCCCTGCTCAATATTCCGCATGGAGCCCATTGATCAGTACTGTTGCTATTGAAAGTTGATCGCTCTTCTTGTAAGTAATTCTCTAGGGGTTGAGGACTCCACTCTAAATTCTCCAGTGCTTCTCCATTCATTCTTCCGTGGTCTGATCTGTGGCCAAGACCTTGGCGGAGCCTGCTGAGCCGTCTTCCCTGCTCTCCCGGCCAGTGCTGCGTCGTTCTCCAGAGGCCCAGGTGGGTGGGGGTGGGTGGCCAGCTCCCCCCTGGAGCCCAGGGACCCCCTGCTATGCTGGTGTCTCCCCCCCTCCTTCCATGGATTCTCTGGCTTAGGTTGCTTGGCCATTGGAATTCAAACTTATGTTTTGGAATCCCCAAGAGGGACACCCCGTTGCAGGCTGAACTTGCACCAGGATGTGGGAGCTACCTTACTTGCTTCAAAACCCACCTAGATAGTTGCTGCCGTGACTTGGGGCCTCCTGTCCTATATCCCCAGCTCACCTCCCAGCATCAGGACACCCCCCCCCCACCCCATCTTGACAGAGAACCCACAGCATCTTCACTATACATGTTCTGTTCTTTGCAGGAAATGGAAAAGAGCAAAGAATGAAGAAAATGAAATGATTTTCAGAATCCGAAAGACTTAGATTTAAAAAATCACCTCAGTCGGTTAAGCTTCTGCCTTTGGCTCAGCTCAGGTCATGATTTCAGGGTCCTGGGATCGAAACTCTTCTCTGTCTGCCTCTGCCTGCTTGTGTTCTCTGACAAATAAAATCTTAAAAAAAAAAAAAAAAACCCTTTAAACTTAGTGTAGAGAAATAACATTTTGAATATAAATTGTCTCATATTAAGTATATACAAAAAATGAAAGTAACCATTTTTAAAAAAGATTATTTATTCATAAGAGACACAGAGGCAGAGACACAGGCAGAGGGAGGAGCAGGCTCCATGCAGGGAGCCCAATGAGAGACTTGATCTCGGGACCCCGGGATCATACCCTGAGCCGAAGACAGACCCTCAACCACTGAGCCACCCAGGTGTCCCAAAAATGGCTATTTAAAGTTATGATTGGATTATTCTATGTATTTCATACTTCTTTTTCCACTTAACCTGTAAGTATTTTTCCTATGTTAAATATTTAAATATTTTTTGAGCCAATCTTTGATACAGGTGGTGTAAGTGTATGGTATACAGGCACAGCAAATGTAGGTGTGTATCTGTTGTGTTTCATGAGAGAGAGTTATCTAGCTGTTGGGGGCATCTTAGATGGTTTCTTATTGTTATGTAAATGCTGGAAATGGGGTGAAGGATGAAATCTAAACCTCTCAGAAAAGGAGCCCTCATATTCCCACAGCAGCATGTGGAGTTGTTTGGCTCTCTGACTCTTCAACATTCTGCTTTCTCATCAGTGGATTTTATTTTAAAGACTGTCAGCCTGTAAGTTCGATGTCGTGGTGGTACTGAGCATCAGGAGACCCCTCTGCTTCCCCCTGCCCTTTCATCACATGGGGTTTTTAGATGGGGTACCTGGAGGAAAGGCCATTTAGATAGAACCTCTTCCTCTTCGGAGCCCGCCACCCTACCAGGGAGAAAGCTCAGGCCAAGGGCCTCCCTACCAGATGCCCTGATGGGTTAGTGGTTCCACCAGGTGGGCTCTGTCTTCAGGGAACCCATGTCTGCTTACACTCCTGGCAGGTTCCAGGCCCTAGAATACAGAGGAGTATGTGCCTTGGCCTATAGTTTCCTGTTAACTATTTGGAACCACGGGAAGCCACCTACAGGTGTCTCTGACTTGCCACGGGGGGTCATCATCTCATTTCCTCCCTTGCTGGAAACTGGGTCCTGGTACTTTTCAGCAGAGGCCTCAGTGGCCGGGCTTCCTTGTGAGCCAGGCTGATCTGAAGGGGGTCCTGGCCCCCTGGCAAGGATTCCTTCCGCTCCTCTGGTCTTTTCAGAGTTAACAAAGCAGCTTCACGGCTTGTCTGACTTTTCCTACGGGCTTCTGTGAGCTGAGAGGGTCAGACTGCTCAGGCCAGCTGCCTTCCCTCCCCTGGCCAGCTGGGCAGTTTGGGGTGTGGGAACACAGCTTGAATTCACAAAATGACGTCATTGTGTGTGGGGGGTTGATGCTTATGGATCTACTTTTTTCCCCAAAAAAAACCTTGGCCTGTGCCAGGCCTGATCAGCTCCCATTTATTAATTTGCTTTCCCTGGTCATTTTTACAATTGTTTCCAAGTACCACCCCCGCAGCTCACCCCCCACCTGGCACCTTCATGTCCTTGCTTATTTCTCCAGTGGAATTACTTGGTGTTCTTGTTTATTTCTCCTCCTGTTTATTTCTCCAGCGCACTAGCTTGGAGTCGGAGCATTGTGCAGCGCCCAGCTAATGCTACAGGGCTGTGCTCTCCTGCCCACCTAGCCGCTCTCAAATCTTCAGGCTCTATAGGACACAGAAGTTTAAAAAAAAAAAAAAAAACCCTGAAAACAAAGCAGAGAAAGGGACAAATTAATTGACTACATCTGAGACAACACTGAGAAAATATCCTATTTTGTTTTCCTTAAAAAAAATGGCAGAGTTCCAGTGCTTCCCTTACAGTTTTCCACTGGCTTGCCCTTCTATTTGAAGACCAGAGTTTTAAAATCTTGGCTGTTGGGCCTTTAACTTTCTTAAAACTTAAAACCAGCTTGAACATATTTAATATTACAAAATTTCCATAAACATTCTCCACAAAGACTGTGTATGTAAAGTTTCTGCCTGGAGGGCATTTTTCTTATTGAAGCTGAAACTCTTGGACATCGTGGGATTATAACGAAGTGTTGATTTGACCTTAAGTGTCTCAATGCCAACGTGGGCTGTATGGGGACCTGGAAAGAATTAGCTTTCAGGGTTGTGGGTTTTGTTTTTTTGTTTTTTTTTTTTCTTCCCATGAATAAAGGCTAATTGTTTCAAAGCTAATTAATATGGTTTATTTATTATTAGGCAATAGTGAGTGGAATTGAATCCTGGGGAGGAATAACCTGGCTGCGCCGAGGTGATGGCATCTCAGATCACACCGTGTTAATTCTTTCGTGACCGACGTGCAGGGAACATTTTGCTCTTCGGTGAACGTTGTTCTTTCCTTACTTTTTCCCATGTAACAGCTAAACCAGAATTCTGTACTGCTTCATGCCGGTGGGCTGGGCCTTTCTGGGATGAGTTAACAATTGAAGTCTGGGTGGGCAGAGGGGTGGGGGTGCCATCCTGGGCCACTTGGGCTGTATATTGCAGTTGGCCTGGCATCCTGACTGGAGCGCAGATCCCATCTGTGGCCCCTCGTGCTCAGAGGCAGAAGGCTGCCCGCCCCCCCGCACCCCCACTGCTGGCCTGTCCTGCCCCCACGTTGCTCCTCAGCAGCTCCCCAGGCATGTAGATCCATCGCCTGGCTCTGCCCAGGCTGCTGGGGGAGCCCTGATGCCATCTCGTTAGTCTTGGCGGGTTGCTTTGCCCCCCACAAGCTCATAGTGACCCTGAAGAGAGTGGGCCAACTGGAGATGGGAGCTCTTGCCCTGAGAGAACAGCTGAGGTGGCCAGGGTGTGAACCAGGGACTGGTAAGTATAGGACCCGGTGTGGAGACAGAACCAAGTGCCCATCCCTTGTCATCGTGGAACAGGGGCCCAGGGCGCTCATGGCATCCTGTGAGATGCTCTCCTGGTGTTGGCATGTGTTCATCCACCTGGTCCAGAAGGACTTGTGACCCAGGCAGGTCTGTTTTACAAGGCGTTTGGGTTCTCTATGAGCTGCTGGGTTCCACGTCTGCCTGAGGCTTTTCCTTGTCTATTGCCTTTGAACTTGAGACTATTGAGGGGACCTGCTGTGTATATCAGGAAAGCCCCTGGCTGGCACCCCCTTTCTGTGCCTTCACGTCCCTATTGTGGTCCCATCGCTAAGGGTCACTGCCCTCTCACATTGAACAGTGATAGGGGCCTCAGTCTGCAGCAGGAGGGGAGAGTAGATTGAAACAGGTCTTGCATGAGGAGTGGACCCACGGACCTTTGGGTCATGAGGGGCTCCCCTGGGAGCCTCCTTCCTTTCCAAAGGGGAGCTCTTCCTTTCTCTTAAGAGAAAGCTTACGGCTTTTGTTTCTGTGGGTCCCTCCTGTAGCCCCCACCACCCATGGCAGGACAGGATGGGCATTTTAAAGCCTCGATGACCCAAATGTGAGGCAGAGCAGAGAATCCAGATGGGGTTCAGGTCGGCCCCAAGTGGTAACACGAGCTGGTGTGACACATTAAAGCTGAGATGTACGAAGTAGCGTGCGAAGTAACACACGGAGCAAGTGCAGTCAGTGGGCCTTTTCCGTGGAGGATGCGGCAGGTGGGAGGGTGGGAGAGCCAAGGCTGAGCTGCCGTGTACTCCCCTCACTGCAGTTTGGATGCTGGAGGGCAGGGCACAGGAGCTCTTGGGAAAGACACTGAAGTTGAGGCAGGACAGGTCCTTCTGGAATGAGCCAGGACAGAGCCTCGCGGGCCCACTGCTGCACCAACCTTTGTAGAGCTTGGTCTGGCTCTTCGCAGATTTCCCAGGTTTCCATCTCATTCCGGCTCAGAAAAGTAATCTTACTTAACTGTATACCTAATAGTAACTTTCATAGGCCTGACTTCCTGTAGAAGGAACTAGAAATCCAGGAGAAGTTCCTTCTAGGCCATGTGTCCTGAACTGTCTGTTCCCATCTGTAGGCAGCCCCAGGACATGGCCTGGCTGATGCTCCCCCAGATTTTTGGGTGCTGCTGTCCCCTCCTGTGTGGGCGGGGTGCTCGCGAGTGCATGCCCCATGACTCCCCAAAGGTGGGTGGAACACACTTGCCACGGGATGTGGAATAGCTTCGCCCAGGTGATGGCACAGGCGAAAAATAGGAGCCTTTCACCCCGACCTGATGCATTCACCCACCGTGGCCAAGGCCCTCAGTGGGACCCCTGCTTGGGCCCGAGGTTGCCTGTGTAGGAGCTGTGGTGATTTTACGCTAAGTCCTTCCTGTGCCTTCGTGCATCCTCCTGAAAGTTCTAAATCGTGACGGGTCTGCGTGGCACTCTGGTGCGTTGTGCTGCCCTCGAGTATGCACGGAAACGGGGGTCTGTGGATTCGTAGCCTTTCCGCGGCTCATGGTTGTGTGTTTTTTGTTGTTGTTTTTTTGTTTGTTTTTGAAGGTTTTATTTATTTGACAGAGACCGAGCCCAAGCAGGGGGAGCAGCGGGAGGGAGAGGGAGAAGCAGGCTCCCAGCTAAGCACGAACCCTATGGGGGACTCGATCCCAGGACCCCTGGATCATGACCCGAGCGGAAGGCAGACACCCAACCGAGCCACCCAGGTGCCCTCTGGGGCTCTGGCTTTTAAAAGTACTTCTTTCCACCTCCAAGTAACAGAGGGCCCCGGCTTTCAACATCCTGGCAGTCTTCCAAACCTTTTTTCATGTTCTCGATCTGCTGCTACTAAGTCGTCCCTGTCGGCTTGGGCCATCGCAGGTTCTCCTGAATTTGTCACCTCCTCTGTGAAGCCTTCTAAAAGGGCAGAGTTGTCTGTTCTCTTTTTAGTTTCACTATGAAGTATCTTAAAGTAAAAATCTAACCCCCCAGGTAAAATGTTACCTTGTTAGTATATTTTTCTTCAGACCTTCCTTTAAAAACAAGAAGTCTCTTTACACTCTGCTCAATTTCACCTCCCCAACAGCTTTTCTTTCCCTCCTTCCTTTCCAAAGGGGAGCTCTTCCTATTGTTACATAGTCAACCCCTGAACTACTTGGGGACCCCCCCCCCGCCCCGTGCAGTCAAATCCACATAGAACTTTTGAGTCCCCCCCAAACTTAATTACCAATAACCTATGATTGACTAGAAGCCTTAATAATGATATAAACAGTCGATTGACACGTTTCGTATGTTACTTGTATTATGGGCTGTATTCTTATAATAAAGCAAGCTTGAAAAAAGTAAGAAAATCATCAGAGAAAATAACGTTTACAGGACTGTACTCTGTTGGAAAAAATCCACGTATAAGTGGACCCGCACACTTTACTCACTCCCATGTCATCCAAGAGTCAGATGTGTGTATAATTTCCCCACGTTTTTGGAAACGCATCATTTATATGTATCCATATACATTCAGTTGTCTGTTGTGTAAGTGCTGGAAACAGGAATGAAATGGGAGCCTGTGACCTACTAGGACAAGCAGTACTAGACTGAGGATATAGATTCTGTTATACAGTTAGTTAAATATTTGATTTTTTTTTCAGCTATGGTCCACACCTGGAGAAATTTAGATATGAATCACATGGGATCAAGACATTTAACACTGAAGAGACTTGGAGATGGTCAGGGTATGAAACAGCCTGGCAGCTGGAGCAGAAAGGTGTTACAGAAGATATCTAGGAGATGGGTTTTGAAGGGTGCACAGGAGTTAGCTAGGCAAGCTCTGGCCTCCTGAAAATTTCAGGATAGTTACTAGGTATGGTAAATCATACCCTGATTATAGAGGTCCCCCTTTTTCCGGCTAGTTGTACAGAACCGTGCCGGCCCTTGACTCAGTTCTAGTTTTATTGTGGGATCTGGCTGATGTTGGAGCACCCAGATCCTCTGCTATGTTGTGCTGAATAGAGAACACAAATAGGTTCTTTTGAATGGGTAGTGGATGGACTTAGGAGGCCCAGTGGTTCCTTTCTCTGACTGGCTGTGTTATTGAGCAGGTTATGCCACAGGATTGGTTATGCTAAGAGATGACCCCATTGTTTTAAAGGAGGAGAAAGTGAGGCACCTGGGTGTCTTGGTTGAACATCTGACTCTTGACCTTGGCTCAGGTCTTGATCTCAGGGTCGTGAAATCAGACCCCTCGTTGGATTCCATGCTAGTTGTGGAACCTACTTTAAAAAAAAATTAAAGGAGGAAAAAGTATATTAAGAAACTCTTAGCACACACAAACTCTAGCTTCCCAAGACTCGAATGGTTTGAAAGTAGAATGTAGCCGGGAAGCTGGTTTCCGTGATATCATACCCTTTTTGAAATATTAATCAACCATCTGAATCCTGATTGATTATAAGATGGGCTTGGGAATGGTCAGGGTTGGCTGCAACAGTTCATTTCCAGGACGCGTAGCTCTCCTTTCTCACGGGACTTGAGAAATACTACCTTGAAACATGGACAGTCAGGTTGCATGACAAGTGCAGTGTTGCAATCCTGTCTGTTCTTCATGGGAAAGTCACCGAAGAGGCACTTGGACACACTCGTCCGGGTGCTTGCCTGTGCTGCCTGCCCCAGGAGTACCTTCCCCACCTGCCCCTCTTATGACTCCGTGCATATAGGAAGTGGTTCAGATAAGCGATGGTACCGCAATAGATTTCCTCTTCGTCCCTTGTATAGTAAAATAAATGTGAGTGCTGTTTAATGCATCACCTCATTTCATATTGCATTTGCCAAGAAAGTGCAATTTTATTGAACATTAGGATTGAATTCTTAACTGAGTAATCAATTTCAGTAGTAAGTTAAAATGCCTTCTATTAATGGACAACTGCAACCGTTAATCAGAGTTACAGTGGATTAACAGTTGTCAGCATTTATGCTAATAGCACTTATAAACCATGGGCTTATGAATTGCACTTTATACTTCCATATTTCTCAAACAGTTGGTAATACTTTTTGCTTGCAGGTATTGATTGTGTTGTCCTTTGCTTGCTACTTGGAGATGTAAAGAGATGTAAATGACATTTTCACGGTGATGACACAATATCACCTTCTGGTCTTGCACACTTGGCTTTGTGTCAAAATAGATGGAAAGGGTTCATTTGTTCTGGTGCTCTACTGTTTAATTTGATCTGGTGTGTGACTAAAGCAAGACAAATAGTATTTTTAATGAAACCATTTAATAACCTCTGGTAGCTTAGAATCGAAGGCATTGGAAAAATGCAATTAAGGAATGGCTAGATGTAAACAACAGGAAAAAAAAAAATCACTGCTTCAGCTCCACTGACCCAATTCATTGTACTTTCAGACTTTCATCGCCTTAAATGGTTTTGAACCAATGAAGCTGGATTCCCTTACGAAGACGGACAGCCCATCGTGTGAACTATAGTTTGTGGACAGATTTATATTGGTGAGTTATTATAAAATATCTCCAGGTAAAAGCTCAGGTTTTTTAAAACCCCTCTGGAATGCGTTTTCAATTAGTTGATGACTATGGATTGCCAGCAGGCTCTGGATGTTTCATTGCGATGTCTAATAGCAGGATCCTATTGATTGTCTTTCAATTAATTGCATCTGGTATTTTCATTTATCAAAAGCAAAATACATGTAATTAACTCTGAAGCAATATAGTTCAGTGTAAAGTGATTGTTTCTGCTGTCGCTGCTTCTACAGAGATAAGTCAACGGAAATTATACTACTAGGAAACTCAAGGCAGAATGGAAGTCGTGTTAGGACTTCTCGACGTATTAATTACAAAGAATAAAAATGAATTAGGGAAATAGTCTCATGCCACCCCAAAGACGCGTGAGTAAAAAGGTAGATGGATGTCTTTAGAAAGAAAGCAGTTTGCTGATGAAGGCATAGCTCTAATGAGCTTAGATTTTTAGAGTTACCAACCTCTAGAAATGTCTTGAACATGAAATGATTTTTTTCTGGTGCATTTGACTGGGGGTGTGGGTGTGTGCAGAAGAGAGCATTCAGTTTTGCCTGTGCTCGCTCCGGAGTGTGGCTGAGAAAATCTCGATCGATGGTAGTTCAATTCTTTACCCAGAGCAAGGTTTGGAGGTCCAGGGTCTAGTCACAACACGCCACTTGCCATTTTTCACAAAACCTGCATCTTACTCAAAGTCTCAAAATGGCAACTTCTCAGAAGTGATTGATGTTTCTCTTGCTGGAAAAAAATGTTTTCTCCTTGAGCTAACAGCGTCATTTAAAAGCAAGAAAAAGAGTGAGAGCAAATTTTCTCGGTGTCCTTTCTGTCAAACCCCTGGGCGTGTTGCCCGAAGTGTTAGGGATAGCATCAAGCCTCTGGTTCGGGGAATGGGCAGGTGTACCCCTGTGGGCTTGGCCCAGCTTCCTTGGAGCTGGGCTCTGTTAGAGACCTCTAGGGCAGTATTCCTCTATAAGCACCAGTGGGTGGGAGGTTGAACACAACCACAGCCTGAACCTAACGAGCAGGGAGGGTTGTAGCCCAGGGAAGGGTCTCCCTGTGTGTTTCCCCATCCACCTATGGGATAGAGTCAGGAGAAGATCCTGATGTGAGATGACCTGGGACCTGGGCCTGCTTGCCAGCAGTTACCTCTTCCAGGCATTTGGAGGTTGTAGGTGTGAATTCAGTAGTTGGACTACGATGATCCCCAAGATCCCCCTGTCTTTTATGACTAAACTTGGTGTGGACGTCTGGAAGCCACTCCCGAGAGTGACCCAAGAGGGCTTGCCCGACCAAAGGCCATAGTAGAGTATATAGTTCAGAGGACTGCTTATCAGAAGAGACTCCATAGTCTTGGAACAATTCCAAGAATCTCAGCATCAGGGAGGACGAGAGACTAGAAATACCGAACATTCTTTGGGGGAAATGAGTATATTTATTATTAAGTCATGATAGCCACTCTGAACTGTAGACACTGAGTTTTGCCTTTGGGGCCAATGTTAATTCCTTTCTTTCACCCATTCTTCTAAGAGAAACTTTTTAAGATCCTGTCTGCTGGATTCTCAGGCAGAGATGATGTTACAAAATCTTTGTGGGCCTGGGGTTCCTGGGGTGTTGGTTTTCAGTATCGGGTGCTGGGGCTAAAGACGGTTTCGGGGTCACGGTAATAGTGATGCAAATCCATTGGACTTGCACCTGTGTCCAGTTCCATATCCAACCATTGGCAGTGCCTTGTGCCAGGTGCTTCACTGCAAGGTGCTTGACCCTTACCTGTTGGCTGCGAGAGCGGAGCGGAGCGGGGTGGGTGGGGGCAACATCTCCATTAGATAGCCAAAACTTGAGCATAACACCTAGTACGTTTTGTAGACACCACAGGGTTGGAAAACTATTTCCTCTAAAGATAAGAATGTGGGAATTCATTGTAAAAGATGAAATGGACTTTAAAAAATATCAAAAATGTTGTTGAGTAACAGCATTTTCATTTGACTTCGCCTGATAGTTGAACCATGGCAGGCTCCTGTTTATTGATGGTCTTGACCTCCAAGAGAAGAACGGTTAGCATTGCATCTGTATCAGAATGCGATTGCAACACGGTTCCTGATAACACATTTTTCCTGAGAACTGAGCGTGCTCAGACATTAGCCTGATATATCAGCTCGTTCCCACTTCTGTGTTTGGGGCATAATTTGGGGAAATGCATTTTGATAACATCTTGGAGGAGCTCGAGATGTTTGGTAGCACACTGAAGTTGACCATAGCTGGAGCATGGCTGTTGTGCCGGGAGGATGCTCTCCGTGTCTAGAACCAAGCCCTGTTGGCCTGGTGCCCCCAGCCCCAAGTATCTGGCAGTGGAGTTTACCTTTGCCCCAACCACCCTCACAAGTACAGGGTGGAGTCCCACACGTCTCTAGGGGCATGTGTTCACTCTTGGAACTCTTCTCTATGGCTTGTCACTATGCCCAGTAGATTGTAAACCTCCCCCCCCCCCCCCCGCCTTTTTTTTTTTCTTTCTTTCTTTCTTTTTTTTTTTTTTTTTGGCACCTCCCCAGTCAGCCCCACCTGTGGTCTATACATAGCAACATAAGAGGGACAGCTTGCCTTGCAGCCTGAGGAAAGACTACGTGTTGATTTCAACCCGGTAACTCACCTGCTGAGGTCTCTGGTCTAGACAGATCTTGTTTAATGTGGGCAGAGGAGAAGGAAGTTAGATGTTTTGCACAAAATCTCATGAAAAGCCACAGCCTCAGAATGGCAAACCTCTGAGGCTCTAGAACCATTTGTACGTCCTTTTTGACCTTCATATTTTTGAGTACGTCCTCACTTAAGAGCATTATGTGCTTCTTAATTCTAGACTTCATTATTTTGGTTTATGACCTTTTAAAAATAAATTTCAAATGAAACCTTTCAGTTTTCTTCCTGCAGAGTCTCATTTTGTTATTATGAGTGAATAATGGCATGCGAAGTTTTTGTATCTTGCATTTTTGTTGTGGTTTTGCTCTTCGTCCTGTGTGTTGTTGTTTGTTAAAATGACTACGCGGAGTGCCCTCTGGTTTGCCGATTTCTCCTAGAACCGGACCGTTTGTTCTCCGTCGGTTCAGATGGATCATTGTTGCTCTGGTGCTGTTTTGTTATTAAGCGTTAACATTTGCAGCAGCGCCCAGTTACCTCGCGATTGCAACAAAGGTGGTTAGGGAAGAATAAGCGTCCTTTTTGTTGAATGTCTACAAATAAGTGGAAATGCAAATCAAAGCTCGTTGTCTTTATTCTGTAAGATGATGGCTGGGTAGCGGTGGCTGTGGTTTGGCAAAGACGTGGCAACGTATCCAGCTGCTTGCACCCAGAGAAGCTTGTGCACAGTGTTATTTTGACAGAGCATAATAATAACGATGTGAAAGCTCAACCCCTTTCATAAGCTCCCCACCCCCGGGAAGGCGGCAAGCTGAGGTCTCCAGGGGACCGGTGACGGATGTGCCTGGCGGGTGGGGAGAGCCTCACCCAAGCCTGCCGTGGGCACCAGGCTGTGCTGGCCATCTGCGGAGTGGCTTCAGTGGGCCAGCAGGGTTCTGTGAAGCCCTTTGCCTGGTCTTTGGGGCCTCTGCCCTGTTTCTGCCAAGACCGATTTCCTTCCTGAAAAACAGAAGGGTAAGTATTGCCCTACTCTATAAAACCAGCAGCTACACTGTGGGGTGGCCGTGTTGGTCCTGGCACTGTGGCCTCCGGGGTCCTCCTGAGCTCTCAGCCTGCACTGGGGACGTGTGATCCTCCTCCAGTTTTTCGGCCAGAGGCAAGACTGCCAACATCGGAAACCACAAATCAGAGAAGGCTTCGCAGGGCCTTCTATCTGCAGGGGAACTCTCTCTAGATGAGAAACAGCCAGGAGGCTGAGCTGGGGGGTGGGAAGATGCTGCTGGAGCTCCAGCCAGCTCTGTGGAGAAGGGAGGAGGGCCCCAGCTGGGCTCTGGGTTCTTGGGTCTTGTTTGGATTTTATTTCCTGAGCCGCAGATCCAAGCTCACTCGGGAGCCGTTCTCTGGGAGCTGTTGATCCATCCGGGCCTGTTCTTTCCTCCCGAGAACCTCAAAATCCTAGTGTGGCTTCTGCATGGAAGCCCGAGATCTGTTTCTGTTCTCAAGAGTTTCTCCTTGTCTGCCCCACACGGGTCAAGCCTCCAGCCCCCGGCTCGTCCTGGTGGGTTTGTTTCCAGCTGTCGGTACCGTTGCCCACCTCCCACTCCTCAGGACTGCTGGTTCCAATCACGGCCAGTTGGCCAAGCCAGGGAGGCGCGGAACGAAACACAGGGTCTTAATTTTCTCTCTGTCATCGTGTGTCCAGAGTAAGCAAGCTTGTCTGTACTTCCCGGGGTTCCCGGCCAGGGTGGGCCTCTGCCGAGTTGTGCTCCCGCTGGGGGGGGCCCAGCTGCTGGGGAGCGATGGTTCCCTGTGACCCTCTCCCCTGCTGGCGCAGGAGTTGTGACCCTGCGGAACCCCATCTACGTGTCGTGCTGGGAAACATGGATGTGTGGCCCCCCTGCCTTTCCAAGATCCCTCTTGTATTAAAGTGAGGAACTTGATGGTCCGATCTCTTTGCCAGCACATGGGACCTGTGAGAGGATAGGGCTGGAGACCCTGACCATGTGGCCCAAGCTCTGGCTTCCCCGTGTCCCCCTGAAACGCTGCAGTAGTGTGATGTGCTTTGCCAGCAGCATCTCAGGACCCCGTTGTCGTTGGTGACAACTCCTGGGGCCCCTGGTCTCCGATACGTTCCTCTTCTCTAGCGTGTGACCAGCCTGTCCCTCCCCAGCACATGGTCCACATGGAGTGGGGGCTGAGCGTGGCCGCGGTGCAGGGCTCGTGTGCGCAGAGCAAGCCCCTGCGCGAACAGCTGTCTGGATGCCCAGACAAGCCCCAGACAGAGGCTCTCCTACCCCTGGTCTCTCCCAGTGGACGGCGGGGAACAGTAGCCCACGTTCCGGGACATCCAGAGGCGATTGGCAGCAGACAGATCCATGACGTTTCCCGAGGCTTGGGGAGTGTTTGGAGATTATAGGGAGGAGCTGAAGGAGGTGATGGCCTGCAGGGTTAGAGCCCTGCTGGTCTGAGGAGATGATACTTTATGTTGACGATTAACAGCAGAGGAAAAGGTGGTTTTTTTTTGTTTTTGTTTTTTTTTTTTTTGAATTTTTGTGTAGGGCATGTGTGTTGCCACCGTTACTACGACTTCTAGAATGCATTAGACCAGTACCTTTATTTAACGTGGTCTGAGTTATAACTAGTTCCTGCCGTGCCCCCAACAAGGATTTTATGGAGGGACACACGCTGCCTCCCCAGGTTCAGGTGTGATCTGGTGTGACTTTAAATTTAGCCTCTGCTCCCCCTGCTACAGATGCTAATGAAACACTCCACATACAGCCCGTGTGACACTGAAAGAGCCCTGGTATTTTCAGAGTCTGTCATAATCCAGTTTCTGGATCCTGATTTAAGCATTTTCTGAAGTGAGGTTTTGGGTAATGGCTGGAGAATCCAGTTCTCCTTGGGCCTATTGCCTGAGGTTCCTAGCTAGCTCCCAGCAGAGTACCTTTGCTAGATTGATTGGTCCGTCCATCCATCCATCCAATCAAAGCCATGCCCACCTCCCCCTCATCTCCTTTTGGCAACTTGGCCACTCCTACCTGGTCCTGTGCTATTAAAAATAAAGTCTTGGTTCACCTGAGTGCATTTGCAATTCATTTTTTTTCTGCATAGCAGTTAAGATCATTTCCCTAGAGTTGCCCCAGTTAAGGATAAATAGGAGATTTTGAAAGAAAATGCTATGTAATTCGTTGGTTTTTGGGTGGGGGCCATGGTTATACATGAGGATGTGTACCATGAGTGGGGTCCTGTGCAGGGGGGCTGAAATGAGCACTTTCCTAGACTTCTCAGAAGCAGCCTGACCAGTGACATTTATACATATTTTATTATGTGGGTTCTTGAGGCATGGGGAGCAAACAAATCAATTTCTCAGCAGTATACTATTTAAAAGAACTGCCACCAGCCTATGGGGTGAGTTGGAGAGGGCCGTTAAAATTAATCCTATATGGCCAAAAGATAGAACGTTAGGGGGGAAAAGTTAGTGTGCAAGGGTAAGCACCCAAACCGTGCATGAGGAGCAGCTCTGAGCATCTGATCGCCGTGTTTAATTTCCACTTCTTCATAAATGTGCACTCACGACAGTGGCTCCCACAAAGGATCCCGATCTTTTCTCCATGCGGACAGGATCGGGTGTCCCCGCATGAGCTTCTAATTGCTCCGTGTGGAGTGGGCCTGGATTTATCAGACTGTGTCGTGCTCCCTCTTCATGGGGGAGATTTGCAGAAAAGGAGTCTTGGTGGTAAAGCTATCTGGTTCCTGTGCCTTGTAACCCAACACGTTTTCTGTGATCGCCTCCCCTCTTCCGGTTCAGCTATACATTGTTTAACTCAAAGGAAACCTTTGTTGGCCTGGACAGGGTGTAACCTGCAACTCCTTGAAAAATTCAGCCGGAGCAGGGCAGCGCGGGCTATCGGTTTCCATGGGGCGCGGGGTGAGGCCGTTCAGATGGCTGCTGCTTTGGCTCTCTCTTCCCGGGGCAGCTTGGGACGAGGGCATGGCAGTTGAGGGTCACGGGACTGCCCCTCCAGTGCTGGCAGCCTCTGTGCACTGAACATTTGTGTCCGTTTCCACTGTCCGGGAACTCAGGACTGGGAGGCTCTGTGTTCTGGGAGATCTAGACCCAGTCACGCTGCCCTTCACCCCTTGGCCTCCTGTGCGCCTCTTAATAGGATCACCTGCTGGGACTGGCTTTGCTGGATCCTCGTGTGGGTTCCCTGAGTGCAGGAGGTGACCTGTTATCTGGGGTCCCTGAGTGCAGGAGGTGACCTGTTATCTGGGTTCCCTGAGTGCAGGAGGTGACCTGTTATCTGCTGTGAGCCCTTTAGTCATTGTGAGTGCAGATTTTCCCTGGGATTTTAATCTCTGATGATGCCAACCCTTCAGACTCTTATCAGGTGAAAGGAGATCATAAAGGTTAAGGAGCAGTGCTCTAATTATGTGGAACCTTCCAGAGTTGACGACCGCAAGCTTCCTGAGGTAGAAGCCTTGTGCCCTGCCCCTGTCACCTTTATTTCTCCATACACAGACCACATGTAACAGATTCAGCAGGACTGTTTATTTTTTTTATTTTTTTTTTTTTTAAATTTTTTTAAATTTTTATTTATTTATGATAGTCACACAGAGAGAGAGAGAGGCAGAGACACAGGCAGAGGGAGAAGCAGGCTCCATGCACCGGGAGCCCGATGTGGGATTCGATCCAGGGTCTCCCGGATCGCGCCCTGGGCCAAAGGCAGGCGCCAAACCGCTGCGCCACCCAGGGATCCCAGCAGGACTGTTTATTGAACGAATGGATCCCAGGCTGCGATGGGGTCAGGCGTGTGGAATGGCTGGGCGTACGCAGCAAAACCCATCCCAGCATCTGTCTGGAAGGCAGGGTTAGCTTGGGAGTGTTTTCTGCAGACAGAAGGCCAACCAGCATGGTACGCTACCTGTCCAGGGGGAGGTATATGTGTTCCTGAGATAACAGAGCCGTGTTCCCAAGCTCTCTGAGGCAGGAAGGCAAAGGCATGCCTTGCCCTCCCCTACATGAAGGTAGGGTGGGGAGTCTGAATTCAGTGTGGCTTGCGGATCCAGCTGCACCCTGCTGTCCTCTGGGGTGCTGTGCTTGCAGTAGCCTCATTGGCAAGAGGGCTTGCAGGTCCAGTTTCCATGACCAAGTCTGAGCAGGGGACTCAGGACAGCAAGAAGGCCCAACTGTCTCCCAGAGCTTGGTGGCCCCGAGTCCCTTGGGACCGAAGGACAGATGGCCTGGGTATCAAATTCCTCCACGGACCCAGCGTGGTGGCCGCCTGCTTTGCCTCCTTTGGAGATTTGCAAGCCAGTATTTTCCTGCATGTGGAACTGACACCCCTGGCCCCACAGTTGTTGAAAACCTTCGAGAGTCCTGGCTTTTCATAATTTGGTCAAAACTCCCTGCTACTTCCTAATTACAGCAGAAGATGACCTCTAAACCGCGACGTAGGATCGCAACTTCCTCTAGGAAGGAGGATTCATATTGATTTGTACTCTGATCTCCCACGGGCTTAAGTGGCAGCACCGCAGAGGCCTGTTTAAGGCCGGAAAGCCTTCTGCCTGTGTGTTTAAACAGAGCAGATTGATGCAGCGTTCGACTTGGCCAGGAAGCAACCCAGCTCTTTAGCATGGAGCTCCATCGTAGCAGCCGCTCCCTCCAGCAGCCTGATGGCTTTGGCACCTCTTCCGCATGTTTGTACGGGGAAGGTAAAGAAAGAGTCCAGTTACAGAGGCAAAGACTTGGCCAGGGCCCTGGTGATGGATGGTGGGGGCAGGGGTGGGAGGGTCCTGTGGGCAGGGCCAGGAAATGCTTGCAGGGCCACCTGATGGCCTTGACTTTGGGCAGACAGGAGCCTCCTGTGCAGAGTGCCCCAGGTTCCCCCTCTGTCAAATGGGGGTGAATAGTGGTGCTTAATCTCAAGAGTTTGGGTGTTCAGGGAAACTCACTGAGGAGGGCTTAGCCAGGTACCTGGTCCACAGTAAGGGTTTCGTGGGGATGACTGATCCTATACCCTCCTCATTATTTGCAGCTTTGGAAATGAGCTAGCCATGCTATGGCTTGAGGGGTAGCTCTGGGGACTTCCCCATGGCCAGAGAACACATACTCGTGGTCTAGGTTACTTGGACATTTAGATGAAAGGTGGCTAGAACACTAGACTTCTCGCATGTGACTTTTCTGTCGTTGTTGCCTCCTGGGACTTTGGAAGTAAGGCGTACCTCCCCATCCAGTCAGCCTCGCAGTGACGTTTCTTCTTCAAGGGCTGAAGGGTTTAGGGTTCTCTGAAGTCTTTCCCACATATGCACATTGGATTTGAGTTCTTATTTTTGCGAGGGTGAGCCGATCTGAGCCACAGGGAGAGAGAGGTGTTGGAGTCAAGGTTCTGTGCCCAGATGTGACCAGCAACCCGGAGACCCATTTAGTAATGTGGTTTATCACTGGGAACGGGTCATCACTCTCCTGTCAGTGGCCCAAGGTCTCTGCGATTTGCCTGTACGTCAAGCGTGACCGAACATGGAGTGTGAAGCCAGCGGCGGTGGGTCAGTCGTGGAGAGGGCCGGCATCCAGAGCCTTGCTGGGAATGGCCCATGAGCACGACGGCCTCTTCCCACGAAAGGCTGTTCGATTCAGGTCACCAGGTTTGGACTCCTGCATTTTATGGCAAAGTCTGAAAATGCAGATTTGTAGCAACCAATGTTAATGAATTCAGACTGTTTGAATTTCACACTGAATAATGGCTGGAATTATCAGAGCCAGGGGCTTATGAGATCCTTGGATCGTTGTAATCTTTTCTCAAGATTCAATTGATAGCATGATGTAATATCACATTACTTTTATTAACAGTCCTGGTCATAAAAGAAACACACCTATTAGGATAGGAGAATTGAGTAAAAATAGTGGTAATAACAAGACAATTTGGAATATGTAATATATTCAGTAAATTTCAAAATGCCGCATCTCATTTGAAATGCAATGTTGTGCCCATAGATATTGAACGCAATACCTCTGTACCCTAGGGCTTCCTCTTTTCTACATTAAAAATATTCTATTTAAATGCAGATTTTGATTTGCAATCTAGGAAGAAAATTCAGAAAGTATGGGAAGAAGGACAACTCTGCATCTATTATCAATTTTGGTTCTGTATTATTCTTGCTCTTACTCTGCTGTGCTTTTCTCTCACACCCTCTTCTCCCCCAGAAGGTAGTTTCTAAACGTACAAGTAAGGAAAAGGCACAGAGTTTCAGAGGATGATCCTGTTGTTACACTTTGGTCTGTCTGAGAACACTCTGCAGCTTACACCTTCCCTGGCCAAGTGGAAGAAACAACAAAGGCCCCCAGGTTGCTTGACAGGGGGCAGGAGCCTGGGAATTTCTCCTTCTGAACTGAGCCAGTGGCCACAGGAGGGTCTGTTAATACTTACCTGTGTTGGTAGCATTGAAGCGGTTTTCATTTCAGAATCTACTGCTGCTGCTTCTGTGGGTGCGTGTGCGCGTGCGTGCACGGAAGTGTATTTATTTCTGTTGCTTTTTCACCTAGAATCGAGTACCTTCCCTGGAAAACCCGTGGGACAGCCTATTGCTGGATGTGAATGTCGGGAAGATGTTAGGGATGCCCTTCTCAGCACAGAAGTGACTTGTTTGATGTCGAGCTTCGGGTACCAAAGAAATGGATTTATAGCTTTTGACATTCTACTCTTAGAATTAATTAGGTGGCTAATCATTATAAATACCATTTACTTTTCCTGTTGTCTGCATTTAATAGAGCATCTTCTGCTATATGCACTTGTCAGTTTCAAACTGAGAGTTGTGTTTGGGCTTTTATGATCTGCCAAGGGAAAATGAAAGTAAATTCTTTATAATATGCTAATTGATCTATTTGGGAATTTTTAGATATAGACAACATCTGTGCTTGCCAGTAACATAGTTAATAGCTTCCGTTCTTCAACATAGGAGAAGGTTTTCACGGTCTGTATGTGACCTTGCTGAGAGACATACTGTGTCTTCTCCAGGGCTTGGCGGTGTGGAATTTGCGGGGCTTTTCTCCGTGCTTTGGAACTAGGCCTGAGCCTTTGTAGAATCCTATTTTGAGGGTGCCTCTGGCTGGAGTGTGTTGGTATTGGTCCTGGGAAGAATCCAGAATGGTTGGCCTTGATCTCGGGGCCCCCATCACTCACATACCTCTGTCCTAGATCAGACCGGCTAGAGGGAGCAATTCAGAGCAAGTGACTTTGGGCCCAAGGAGTCCTCAGAACCCACTTCTGTCCTTAGTTTTGCTTCTCCTTGGGCAGTGGTTTTGGTAATTCAGGAGCCTTTATATATATAAACACACCTGTTGATAGTTTGCAGAGCCAGGAAGTGCTGTCTTTCCCTGTTGGAGAGTGAGAAGCTGTGCCTTTCCACGCTGCCTGTAGGAGGAGGAGATGGTTTCTCCAGTGAGCCCAAGTCCTGGGACTTCAGGCTTATAAGTTGTCGGCTTTTCCTTGCCTTGGAAGGCAGAGCTGAAAGTGACTTTATTTTGGGGCCAGAATGGCCCAGCACTGGTGACAACTGAAAAGGAAGCCGTGTGAGCGGCATCCTGAGCATGCCCATCACTCTCAAGCACATGGTCCCTAAGTACGTGGCTGGTCCTACGAGGGCTGCAGGGGCCGAGATATCCTTATTTATTCTCAGGATTTTAATGTATAACGGAGGCTAATTGACTTCTCTTGGGACTTGGCAGGAGCAGATGTGGGATTTGAACCCCGAGTCCAGGACTGCTCTGAACACCTAGCCTGTTGTGTACCATCAGTGTCTTCCCAGACTGTTCAGACATTGGGTATAAAAAGGTTTGACTTTGGATGTTCCTGATTTGCTGTTGATTTGATAGCCGTTCTACAATCTCTGTACACCCCCAGGTTTACAGACAAACCATCTCTAAGAAGGGGTCTCCCATTGGGCTAATAGCTCACAGGCAGGTGAGCACGTTGACTTTCGTGTGTGGGATTTGGTGCTCTGATCCCTGACAGACTAAGCCTACCGAGGGGATTGGCCCCAGACAAGGACAAGCCCCTTGGACTTGGCAGTAGCTGGGACCCCAGGCTGGACCAGTGTGGCAGGGCGGCTCAGACCCCAGCACGTCTGTCTGTCTGCCTGTGTCTCTCTTCAGCAGAAGCAGACCACGAGCTGGCTCACCAGAGCTGTGGAGGTGCTGCTGGGGTGTGGGCCGAGGCAGGGGAGAGGCTGGACCGGAGACTCTTGTAGCCCTTCCTCCTGCCCCACTCACTCCCCAGCTTAACTACGAGCTGTTAAACACAAAGATGCCAACTAAGTGATGTGTTGCGAGCCAAGCCTATCCAGGTGCCCTGCTCCGTCCCGTGTATTCTCCTGTCTCCGCCCCTAGTGGTGGCGTGTGGAAGCTCCCTTACCTGCATGGGTAAGGCTCAGGCTTTGCCCAAGCTTCCGTGGCTGAACAACACCGCCTGCTTCCCACCGGTCCAGTGATGATGGCTGAGACCATCTCACTGCAGTTGAAGGCACCTGCATGGTGGGTCCTTCGGATGGTGATCCTTGACTGTTGCCACTGCGCTGTCATTTTTGGCCTCTCTTCCCTTTTGTTTGCACCCGGACCCTTGGGCAAAAGATAATCCCTACAAAGGACCAACTCTTGAATCCCTCCGAGAGTTGTCCGCATGTCTGACCTATTCCGTCTGGCTGAACATGAATACTCACCTGCACGTATGTCTACATGCATACACACAAAGGGATGTGGACCCCACTTGTGGCTTGTGTGCCCCCGGGGACACCTGTAGCTGGACCATCAGGCGAGGGATTCCTTGGACCCCTGTTCTCACCTGGCTGCTCACCCTTGCTGCCTCTCGGGATGGGCTTTGACACATGCAGCCTCTTCTTAGCCTCCATGGCCCAGAGCTGAGGCCTTAGACAAACAGCCGTCCGTCCTCACTGTTGGCTGAAACGTTTATAGAAATGGAGCGGAGGGGAATAATTGTACGTACGGCACTGCCGCCTTCTCATTTCCCCCAGGTTGATGAGTGGGGGCAGTTTAATTTGAGACTAGTAAATTTTGTAATTGGATTTAAAAGAGGAAAACGAGTGGCCCCGGTTTACGCGTTACCTTTACCATGGTGGCAATGGGGGACGCTCTCATCAAGTATGGATCAGATTATTTTATTATGCCAACATTAATATTGGGAGCACACACATAATCTAGAGTCAGCAGGTTCACACACTACTATCTCATTAAATTTTCAGGCAAAAGCTGCAAAAATTAATTGGAGGCGTGTAATAGTTTAGAATGTGAGCCGGCTTATGGTAATATAAATTATATGAAGAGAAGACAGTTTTATATACTGAGAGAGAGAAAACTGGTTTACTTTAATGAGAAGAGGCAGAAATGTAGAGCTATTTTTTCATTACAGATGCACTCTAAAGTGTTTGGACTTAGTTGATGAATAGAGTTAATTCGCTGCTGTGGTTCCTATAATTCATGTTGCACAGTTTAATGACTTCTAGATAAAAACAGGATTGAAATGTTAATTTCTCTGAAGAAATTGGGGCACTCTTGTATATCAGGCTTTCCCCCCTATTAAACCACTAGTTAATTTCACTAAACAAGTCTCTTGGAGATATTTCATGCTACATAGACTTTTGTATTTCTTACCTGGGTTAGCTTCCTTTCTTTTTTTTTAAACCTTAATGTATATGATTGTCTCAGATGAGAGGATTTGTCAGGCAGAGCTGTGATAAGTTGAACTAGCAGAGGGGTCTCTCTACAGTGAGCTCTGTAAACAACCACATGCCTTAATCTAATGGCCTAATCTAGTGGCTAATAATTTTTTTTTCCCTTTGCTCTTTATTTGGCTTACGAGTTTGGGTGTGTGGATCTGTTCCTGCTTTTGAGCTGGGAAGTCAGCGGTATTGATCAGTCACTATTGGCTTCCTGAGTCTTTGGTCTCCAATCATACAGGAAATTTTATCATTACTATATATATATAACTTTTCATTTTTGTTTGCTTTTCCACTTCTCTAACTCTGGGCTTGTTTTTTTTTTAACCCGTAGTGCAGATTCAAATCTGGGTTCAGTGTCTTTCTCTCTAATCTACTCTCAGAAGAAAAAAAAGGAAGGGCAGGAAATATCAACCGTAGTAATGAAAAGTTAACTAATAGTGGTGCTGTGTAATTAAGGAATGTTCAGATGTTCTTATTTATTCCTGAGTTTGTTGTTATGATAACCTTGGTTTGGTGTTTTTGTTTGTTTTTACATTGGGGACCAAGAACAAAGTCTCAAGTATTTACAGGGGAAGGAAAGAAGTGACCCACCTCTTTGTTCCCCTGGTTCGCCTCTGGGTGGCTGTTCCAAGGGCTTCCAGGAAAAGACTCCATGAAGACCTGAGGGACCTGACCAGACTGACCTTTAACTTCCTGGGGGATGCAGAGATCCCTGCTCCCCCCACCTGGTTAGTGACCATTAGGCTCAGCCAACACTACATCTTGAGAGTTGGGACATTGGATGCCAGGTACTGGTTTTAGGGTCTTGTCCATGAAACTTGGCTTTCCGGGACCGTCCATCCCTCTCATTGCCTGTGTCACTTAGGGACCTTCTTACATGGAGCGATTTGGTACTTACTCTGAGATCTTGTTGGTAGGTGTGCAGCTGGTACAGAGCCGTGGGTGGCACGGCTGGGAAATGTGAGGACCCCCGCCCCTTCTAAACGCCCACCCAGGCTGCTCCCTTCCTCGGGTTGCCAGATGATCTCTGGGAGTCTCCGTTTCTGTGGCAGCAGCACTGGGCCGTGGGCTGGGCACTGGGTCAGATGGTCTTCTGGCCCCAAATGCTGGGCATACCGAGGTCTCATCTGTGGGGTGGCAGGGCTCACTCTCCATCATCTCTGCTCTCTTGGTGCACTTAGTTGACTCCATTGTTTGCCTCCAACAGTCCCTTCCACCTCACTGAAGTCTCTTCTGTCCCATGTTGGTGACAGATGAACTTGTGTGTACTCGACCCCAGCTTATTTCTTAGCATCCTTAGTCCTTTGAATCTCTGTGGCTTTGGTTTAGGATTCCCTAAAAGGGAGTTCCTCAGCCTGGCACCGTTGATCTTTTAGAGCAGATCATTCCATGTTGTGAGGCTGTCCTGTGCATCGGAGGATCTTTCTCCGTAGCCCTGGCTTCTGTGCACCCGCCCTCCCTGCCCCCATGTGACAACCAAAAATGTGTCCAGACATTATGAATTGTACCTTGGGCCGGGGGAGGGTGTGTGTGTGTGTGTCCCCTGTTTGAGATCACTTCCTTAAAGGGTGGATGTTTACTCCAGCATGTGGTTGCATTATGCTTGAGCCTCGAGGACTGAGCCCAGGGAGGCCTTGAACTCCCCACCCTGCCCAGGGCGCGTACTCCACGCCTGTGCCCTCATGTGCTTGTCCCCTTCGGTCCCATCCAGCGAGTCAGGGCCCAGTGTGCAGGCGGCTGCTTCAGCAGACAGAAGGGGCCTGGCACAGACAGGTGGGCTCCTGCCTCACACTCGGCTCCATTAGACTCACACAGGGTGCTCGTGACTGTACATCTGACAGGCAGATTTATTTGTCGTCTTGTCTTGGTGACCTGTTGGGATGGCTTCACTGCTCGTGTGCCACTGATGCTGGGCCGTCTGAAGTTAGGACAGAGCATCCCTTGGTCCCCACCAATTGAAGTCTTATCAGCACTAGGCATAACTTACCGCCTGCTTTTCCCTGTTTCTGTAACTTTTAATTGAAACCATTTAGTTACCACCCCTGCTGCTAGGAATCTGGGGACAATTAGGAGAGTCCCATCTGTCCTTTGAACCACGTTATATTGCCTTTTTCTCGCTATCTCAAGAAGACGGCGGATTGTAACAGCGACTGTCTCTGCTTCCCACTGGATGGCTGCTCTCTCGCTTGAATGAGTTACGGCAACTCTTTAATTCAATTATTTTCTCCAGTGCAGGCTTCGAGATGATTTAGCTGAATCAGAGGCCCGGGTTTTCCGATGCCAAGCCGTGCCTCGACGCCGGCTGTGGGTGGATTGTAAAGTTTTCACATAGAGTGAGGGGTGTGTCCTGTACCCCACCCCCCCCAGCCTCCTGGCACAAGCCCCTGTTCACCATCTCAAAACATAGATTGGAAATGGCAGATGCCATGGGCTTTGCCAGTCTTTCCCCCAGGCAAGGAATTATCTGTCCAGTGCTATTAGGTCAGTGAATTCCTACCCAGCTGTGTCTGAAAGAAGGGAGGGTGGCGGGGGGAGCAGGGCGGCCTGGGTGCCGGTCAGGAAGGCCATTTATAAATCTATAAATGTGCTAAACAGCCCACTCTCCTGCTTTGCTATTCAACTTTGAATTAAACAACGTGTCATGAGTGGGAGGTGTATCTTACAATGATTTTAACCAATTTGCTTTCTAATGTGGAAAATCTGCCGAAAATAGAACCCACTGAAGTGGTTTGTCCCATATACGGGAGGGGTGGAGGGCATGCCCTCGAGGGTGGTGGCGTGCGGGGTGAGGAGGGACGATTCGGGCGTGAGCCTTTCAGGTGGGAACTGGGATACTGAGCCTGCATTCTGTTGTCCCTGTGGGCCCCAGGTTCCCGTGGGTGTGTCCTCCCCAGGTCACAGGGTACATGCAGCGAAGACTCCCTTTTCCAACACATCTAGGGTGTTTTGAACCCAATTAGAAGTACACAGTGTGGGCAGCCCAGGTGGCTCAGTGGTTTAGCGCCTGCCTTCTGCCCAGGGCCTGATCCTGGAGACCTGGGATCGAGTCCCATGTCAGGCTCCCTGCAGGGAGCCTGTTCATCCTTCTGCCTGTGTCTCTGCCTCTCTCTCTCTCTCTCTCTCTCTCTCTCTCTCTCTCTCTCAATAATAAATAAATAAAATCTTTGGGGGGGGGGAGGGGAGTACACAGTGCTTGCTGAGAAGGCAGGCAAGGTGAAGGCCCTGGCCCATACAGTCTGTCCAGCGGCAGGTGGGGCAGAGAGAGACGGGAACAGAGACACTGAGCTAGCTTCTGGGGCCCGGGAGTGCCTGGGTGACTGGCGTGTGCAGCGCCACCATATCTGGGTGCCCACCCATACTGCATCGTCGTGGTCAGGTCAGGCTGGGCCTGGCCGAGCTGGGCTGCACACTGCCTTTAAACTGCCACCTGTCTGTCCCAAAGGCGGACTGTGATCCTGGGGCCTCCGCCAGTGCCCCTGGCATGAGCATCTCACTGAGGGGCACTCTTCATGTAAAGGTGGATGTATTTTCAGTGACCTGACTCACAAACAGAGGCCACCACCTGCATCTGGCGCTTAAAGGAAAAGCAGCAGTCTCTTCCGACATGTGCTTATCCAGAGGCTGGGCGCCTGCCACTCAAGGGGTCACCACGTCTGCTCTACTCCAGGGACCTGACTCTAGAACCAAACCCAGTAGATGGGGAGACCGCTGCGTGCACATGCGCATTGATGTGTCCATGAGAGGAAGGTTAATAAGGTAGTGTCAGAGGTTGTCAGAATCTTCAGACATGGAAACCAGTGTCGGCCTTCTAAAATAGCACACGTGCCCTTTGACCTAGTAATCTCCCTTCCCCACCTGGTGCCAAAAAAAAAGCCTTATTCCATCAAGATGTTTCATCGTGGTGTTATTTAATGGCATAAAAGATGCCTCAAGCATCCAACAGTGGGAAAATAGCTAATTCTTTTAAAAACGATGCCTTCACAGTTTGAAATAACATAAATAGAAGGCTTGTCTCAGAGTGGGAAGATTTAATATTGAATGTACATTTGCAAATTAAAACCATAGAAAATACTCATGGGAAATCTGATGAATATTTCATACCGGTTATCTTTAATTGGTAGAGTTTGGGTGACTCCCCCCCCCCCCCCTTTCCCCATGCCCCATCCCAGGGTTCTGTAATGAATAAATGTTGTTGTTTTTTAATAGGGGAAAAAAGTGCTGGTCATCTGTTTCCAGAAGGATCCTCCGCTTGGGAAGGTGGGGGCAGTGCAATGCAAGATTTATGGAGGCAGAGCTGACTCTCAAGATGCTGTCTGTGTTCTTTCTCCTTATATTTCTTAGAAGATGCAAGCATGTGTGAACATACAGAGGTTTTGTGTTGGCTTACCAAAAAAGAATCCTACCCCGCTTGCAGCCCCATTTGCTACGACACACCATGCCTAGCGCTCTCTACCCTTCAGCAGCCCTGTCCCGTATCGCCCTCTGATCGTCTTTAGGGCATGTGTGCAGATACAGGGGTTTGTCTGTGGAGTCTGTGTACCTGCTAGGTTTTAGGTTTTTGTAGGTTGCCCCCACGCCCACTCCTTTTTAAACTGTCTTTCGTGGCAGAGCAGTGTATGCTGGCTTCCTGCTGCCATTAGGGCTGTGTGGCCTTGGGGAATGGCTGGCCCTCTCTGTGCCTGTTCTCTCCTTAAACACAGAGACAGCAGTCCAATTCTGTAGGCTTCTTACGGACGCGGTGAGTTAATGCTTGTAAATTGAGCGAGCCAGCACCTGGAGACCCACCTTCCTATGTGTGCTGGTTTCATGTGTTGTTGTTCACATCATCCTGGTCTTTGTCACCATCCGCTCTGTGCTTGTAATCACATAAACGCATGTGATACTTTAAGCATATTATTCAGTTCACGTTACATATTCTTTGCATTTAGCTGCCCAAATACATGATCCCTCCATATCCTTTCCCTCCAGTACACGCCTCTGATAAATTTCTGTTGTGAAGGGAAAATTGTGTTCTGTTTGTGCCCGCCCCCCCCTCCCCCTGCCCACACAAGCAGATGCTGTCTGTCTGTAGCAGGCAGGGTTTTGGTTGGATCTTCAAGGACTGTTGCATCGGAGCTGCCCCCCTGGGACGAGTTCATTAACGAGGCTGCTGAGCCCCCCCAGGTGTCCCACCAGCAGAGCAAATGCAGAGGTGGGGCCCAGCCAGAAGTGTTTACAGGGCTGACTGGGGGGCGGGGGGCGGAGAGGTTCATGAAAAGCAGACCCACAGGCCAAGAGAATTTTTCTCTGATTCCATCTCACACAGCAAGGCATTCCCCTGAACAACCAGACGGCAAGTAGTGGTTTCTTTTTTTGACAAGGCATTTATTAAGCGCCTGCTGTATGTCAGGGGTGGACCTAGGACTCTGTGCAGGTCAGTCTGGGAGGCTGCCAGGCTCCATCCTGCTTTGAGACCTTTGCTTCCCCTGCTCCTCTGTCCGGAGGTTCTTGGAGTTTCCATCGGCTCCCCCAGGGCGTGGTGGGCCCGTTTCTCTGCGGTGCCTGGTGCCTACGCTTTGCATCGATTCGGAAGAGGGAAGCAGACGAAGCAGTGGCCAGAATAGTTCCAGGGTGTCTGTCTGTTGGTGGATGACTGGTTCTGGATTGACGGAACTGTCTTGTGTTAACTCCCTGCTCGACCAGGGCCCTCCCCGGGTCAGGCCTCTATGGCTCCAGTTCACCCTTCCCCAGATGTGGTCAGCCCGCACAGAGTAATTTCACCAATTCTCTTGGCATTTTTGTTATCCTGATTTAATGTTTTTTTTTGTTGTTGTTGTTTTGTTTTTTTTCCCTGCTTCGACCTCTGATTTGTCAGAAACCCCCAATGTTTAAAAACAAAAATCCCATTAGTACTGTTTGTTTGCCTTTTAATACTCCGGTAAAGACAAAAGTCATTTTTATTCTGGTTCTAAAGTTTGTGTCAAGAACAAATGTTTTTTAAAGTTAAAAAAAACGTTTTGCAGCCTAGTATCAGGCTCAGAAATAATTCTGTGTGGGTCTCTGCTTCTTTGAGGCTTACGTGATAAATACGCTTTGTGGGAGCTCTCATTCATATCCCATTGAACGTTTGGGGGAAGGTATTAGAAACACCACTTTCTAGGCTCCGCTACCGATTTTATATATCCGCAGCCAGGCTGTGAGACTAAAAAGGTTTATTTGCTATTTTATCCCATGGATAATTTTGCTTCATGGAGTTTGGAGTTGACCGCTGACCTCTAGGATCAGGTGTGAGAGCAGAGCCAGGGGCTTCTCGTCGGGGGCATTTCCTGAAGGTGGATGGGCTGACACAGCAGTGAGAGGTGGGAATTATGAGGGATGCCAGCTGCTCCCTAATTTTATATTTTAAAGAAATTCACCATAGTTGGCCTTATAAAGGACTCTCGATTTCTAGCATTCAGAAATCGTAATTTCTAGGAGAGAGACATTTTCAGATGCTTTTACCTCATTGCATGAAGTTGCGAAGGTAACAGGCAGCAGAGAATAAGTCCTGCGGTTATCCGGGTGATTTAGGCTCTTTACCGTGTTGATTGATGAACAGTGCTCCAACCCTGGTTGGCTTATTTTGCCATGATTGAGGAGCAGGCGCTAGCAAAGCATGTCCTTAAATGGCACACCCGTTACCAGAAGTGGCCACGTCAGTGCTGCTGGTCACCTGTTGAGTGGTAAAGATACACCATTGCCGTATTTTAACTCTTCCTTTTTGGGTCGTAGGTTTTCATGTGCCACTGCTCACCTGTGCAAGTCTTGCCTTCCCTTCCCCTTACCCCTTTTTTCCGTAACCAGTAACACCGACCCCCATGTCTCACCAACTTTTTATTCCCATCAACTTTTTTTTTTTTTTTTTTAAGATTTTATTTATTTATTCATGAGAGGCACAGAGAGGCAGAGACATAGCCGAATGTCGGACTTGATCACCAGACCCTGGGATCACACCCTGGGCCAAAGGCAGCTCAACCGCTGAGCCATCCAGGCGTCCCTCCCATCAACTTTCTATTCCATTTATCTTGGTTCTTTTGTTACTTCTGCTCGCTGACAGATGTACTGTTCTGTGAGCTTCTTGAGAGACTTGGCCGCAGCCAACACACAGTAAGTGCTTGCTGATCACGTTTGGATAGAAATTAGTGTGGCTTGTAGCCCTCATTAGACAGAGGGGCAGGAGACCACGAGGCGAGTTCTCAGTGGGCTCCGAAGAGCTCATGGAAGCCAAGTTGAGAATGGGGGCAGGGAGGGCCTTGTGGGGACCTGGGGCTTTTGAGGGAAGGGGAAAATCAGCTGCCCTCAGACCTCTGTCAGTCAAAGGAGGGAGGCAGCTTGTTGTAGAGAGAAGACAGGAAGCATAGAGTTTTTGCAATAAAGAATTTTAAAAATAGCACAAGTTGCCCAACCATGAGTCGGACCACCTGTGTCCTAGAGGACAGGGCCCTGTGCCAGCGTAAGGGGTGGCTGCACGATGTGAGAGTTTGCTCTGCAGCGTCCTAAGGTCTGTGCTCAGACACATCTGAATGGTCCAGCACACTCCTAGACACGGGATCTCCCTGGTTAGTCAAACAGAAAGACTCTAGAGGAAAATATAAAAGGGGGATGCAAGTTCTCTGGTGATGGGCTAATGAAACTATTATTTTTTAAAAGATTTTATTTATTCATGAGAGACAGAGGGAGAAGTAGGCTCCCTGCGGGGAGCCTGGTGTGGCCTCCATCCCAGAACCCTGGGATCACGCCCTGAGCCAAAGGCAGACGCTCAACTGCTGAGCCACCCAGGTGTCCCATGGACTAACGGAATTATAAAACTAGTTGGCTGGGGGATCCTCTAGCAGACAGACTCACCCTTTATGGGCTGGTAGGACATCCCCTGTCGTGCATGGACATTCCATGGCTAGGGGTTTCTTCTTCCTTTTTATCTGTGTTGGAAGGGCCCACCGACCCTCAAGGGCAGATGCTTCTGCCCTTAACAAGGGATTGCCCAGGCCAGTCTTCTCACAGTTGAGATTGGGGCTGGCCCACTCTTGCTCTTAACAGACTCAGTTGTTTTCTCATTCAAAAAGTGTGTGTGTGCACACCCACGTGTACGTGTGCGTAACAGGACTGTTCTGGACTCAGCGGGTACGATGGAGAAGCTGTCACTGGCCTTTTATTCCTGAAGAGGAGACGCCCCCCCCCCCCCCCCCCGATTGTTTTCTTGGGAGGTGTGTGTCAAGTTGGGAATACGTTGAGTCACCACTTGGCTGGGAGTGTTGAGCAGGTTTCAGGGACCCAGAGGAGGTGACCAGCCCTGAGGTGAGGTCTAGGCCTAGGCCGAAGGGAGCAGCTACTGCAGAGCCCCCAGGGCAACAACCCATGAGGCTGTGGCCACAGGAAGGGGGGGAAGCAGTGAGCTAGGAGCCTTTGGCCATCCTACCATGTCCTGATTTTTAACCCTAACGGCAATGGGAGCCATTTGGAGAGATTCAGAGATAATGTGATAGGATCAGATTTAAATTCCAGAAAAAGAGCCAAGCCCTGGGCGTCTCTGGACGACGGCTTAGAAAGGGGCACGAGTGGAAGCCAGGAGCAGCCGCAAGGTGGACCCCCGTGCAGAGCTTCCTACCTTGTACCTTAGCCCCGCGCCCTTAGCCGAGAAGGCCGGTGCTGTCCAGGAGGCGGCCGGTGTGCAGCGGCCAGGAGCGGACCTCCCGAGGCTTCCCGCTCAGCGGTGCGCACCCCCGGGGTACTTCGGGGCCCTTGGCCTGGTGTCCGAGGGAAAGCTACCAGCCCTGCCTGGACTGCGATGGAAACGGTCTCCGGTTAATGGGATCTCAGAAACAACTAAATCCTCCACCGTGCACTTTCCTGTCGCTCCTGGTGCACACGGGGGTAGCCCCCCTCACCATCTGTCCCCACGGCCTCTGTCGCTGTCACTAAAGAGGCAGGCGCGTACAGGGAGGAGCCGGGCCCCGGCTGTGATGACTTTGTCTACTGTCTTTTCAGCAGCAGAAATTGCCGTCGGGGCAGCGTGGGAATCTTAGAAGAGGGAGCTTTCCCTGATATAATTACGCTCTTAGTGAAAACGTTGGCGCCTTTTCTCCGCTTCCCCCCCTTAGCCACTAAAATAAAACTTTATCTTGGAGCTCGGCAGCTGTTTGCAGCCTGCCTCGTGTGTGCTCCTGACGAAGTGGCATCGCAGGCGGGGTGGTGGGGATGGGGGCTAGCAGGGCATTGCCGCCGTGGTCCAATGGGGGCCGGGGCGGGTCCCGGGCAGAGACCCGGGCTGCTGGAGCAGTTCCAGGCCGGGTTGTCTTTGGATTTTGCCCAGTGAGCTGTTGCTAGGGAGAGGGCTTTGTTTGCATAGAGCTGGGGGCATGTTCAAGGGAAGTGCACTTCTGCAAAGATTTGCTGACGTGGCCAAGACGGAACCCTCCAGGCTTGTGCGTCCAGCCCCGATGGTAGCAGGTGGCTAAGTCCGCACCTGTAGGGGCGCGCTGGCAGCCGTCGGGAGATGTTTCTCGGGCTCACGAGGCGCATTGGTGGGAAGGAGCCCTGGTCCTGCCACAAGGCAAGGAAGGGAGGGGGTGACAGGTGGGAGGGTGGCGAGCTGGGGCTGCTTCTTGGGCCGGGCTGGGACCTGCCCTGTGTTTGCTGGACCCACCTCTGCCAGAGGACGAAGGGTGGCAGGGAGGGGGTTGCTTTTGAGACCTTGACTGGCTGGGACATGCTGTAGGGCTGGGGTTGTTACTTGGAACCTGGAGTCTGAACTTGTGCTTGGGCCTTGGGGCTGGGGAGGTGGCTTTGGGAACCACTCCCAGCAGCCTCCCCTCCTGGAGAGGAGAGGCTTAGCGGTAGGTGTCAACAGGACACCAGTTGCTCCAAGGAGGGTGGCCCTCCTGGGATGGGCAGTGGCCTCCCGAGCACCTCCTTCTCTGCCAGCTCTTAATCATTAGTCACCTTTCCTCGTTGGCTGTGGGCTCCAAATAGAAGGATGGCTGGACTGGCCTCCCCTGCAGTGCCCTGCGCCTCGGCCTCGGTGCCCTGAGCTAGGGGACGCGCTGAGCATGGATGCGCTCCTGAGCAGCCCCTGGTGTGGCCGGGTGCCTTGTTCAGTGCAGGATATGGGGCAGAGGACTTTGAACGCCCTGTGTCCTCTTCCCCTCCACCTAAGCAGTGGTTTTGTCAGGGCTGTCCTGCTAAAGTGCTGTCCTTTCGTCGTCTTCTGCACACGGGGAAACTGAGCCAAGAGAGTTGGGTCCTCGCTCAAGGGTCAGAGCCTGAGGCCAGCTGCCTGGCCTTGTGTCCACCCTGGTGACCTCCCTGGTACAGGGTCCGAGGCTTTGAGATGCAGCCTGATGTTGTTCCTACCAGCACATTGGGGAGACTCGTTTGCCCCAAAGCTACATCAAGAGCTCTTTCTCTCTTCTTTCGATTTATTTATTTATTCATGAGAGATACACAGAAGCAGAGACACAGGCAGAGGGACAAGCAGGCTCCATGCGGGGAGCCCGATGCGGGACTCGATCCCAGAACCGGATCACGCCCTGAGCCAAAGGCAGATGCTCAACTGCTGAGCCACCCAGGCTTCCTTCGAGAGCTTTTCCTGAGTGATTGGCTGAGCTGTCTTCAGTCTGAGAAAGTATGTTGGGAACGTGTGCTAACTCCCGTGGTCTTACATCTATGGATTTGGTGTCAGATGGAAACCTTCAGTTTGAGGGTAGGGTAAGAGTCCTGTTTAGGGTTCCCTTTAGCTGACCTCCACCTAACAGTGTTCAGCTTCATTCAGCTGGCGGATGCGGAGATGATGGAGGCTCCCCTGCCCTCTGCTAGGTCTTAGAGGCTGGTGGGGACGGCTGGTGGCTGTCCAGAGAACTGTTCTCTCCCCGGTGTCCCAGCAGACACCACTCTGTCTGATGCAGAGGAAGGGGCCCTCAAATCTGACTTGCTGGAGGCCCTGTCCTGGAGAAGTGGCTTCTGAGTCAGACTTTCTAGCAGCCAGAATCTGAAGAGTAGAAGGTGATGCTGAAGCCACTGGCCTTGCCCTTCTGAAAACGGGTGAAGAATTCGGATAGAATGCCCCAGAATTGCCTTGCCTCCCCACCGTAATCTGGTCACGAGGGGGAGGCCGAATTAGCTGACCATGTTACCTGAGGCAAGAAGTATGTTAGATTTTTATAAGGTCAATTGAATAATGGAGAAAGTTGAGGTTAGTTAAATACAGAAAAAGTTTTTTGGGGGAACCTACAGATTTCTGTCTTCACCAGAGAGACAGCAGGCTGCATTTATTGTTTTTTTTTAAATGTATTATTATTTTTTAATTTAAATTCAATTTGCCAACATACAGTATAACACCAGTGCTCATCCCATCAAGTGCTCTCCTCAGTGCCTGTCACCCAGTCACCTCATCCCCCCCCCCGCCCCCGCACCTCCCCTTCCACAACCCTGTTTCCCAGAATTAGGGGTCTCTCATGGTTTGTCTCCCTCTCTAATTAGGGGGCTGCATTTAAATGGGGGGTGGGAGGGAATGTCAGTTGCCTCTGAGGGGCTTGGGATTTTTAAAAGGTGTGATTGCCCCAGGGAGGGAGGGAGTGCTGGGGGGGGGGTGGCGGGGCAGAGGGCCTGATCAGCTTTGGGACCTGGGCTGATTCTGGCATTGGCTGTGGCCCCGGTTGGAGAAACCGTGTGAAGTGGCGTTTGAGCGGAGGGTTGTGGATTCCCGAGCACTCCGGCCTCCCCGGGCAAGCTCTGTCCAGCCGCACTCCAGCAGCCCGAAGGCCAAGGCTTCACGGGCCACCTTCAGCGAATGCCAGCGATGGGACCAAGGGTTCCACTGTTTCCCAGTCTGAGGAGGGGGATGGGCCAGCCCCTGGCTCAGACAGAGGGAAGCCTCTCAGGAGGCGGATAGCCCTTTCTGGTTGATCTCTTGAGGCCTTTCTCAGAGCACTGCAGTTCTTTTGGGGCCACTGGACCCCAGTCTGCAGATGGCAGGGCGGGGAGGCCTCTCCTGGCTTTGTCTTAGCTCATCACAAAAACTGGGGGTGCAGGGGTCCTTATTCTTACCCCACCAGTCTTTTCTACCTCAAGCCCCAGACATGCTGGGAATCCTTATTTTTGGTAGTGTGTCTTTGAAAGAAATAAAACCACATCGCAGTAATTTAGGTCCTGTGGGGGAAACATTGATCTAAACTTTTGATTTGATGTAATTTCAGGCTTACAGAAAAGTGGTAAGAATGGCTGTCAAAGAATTTCTAATCCTCCTTCCCCCGGACACCCCTGGATGATACTTTACCGCATCTCTGTTCTCTCACACAGACACACAGGCACTGTATTTTTTTTTTTTTTTTCCTGAACCCTCTGAGAATGACCTGCAAATAGGCAACATAGAAGTATTTAGAGATGAAGAAGCTTTCCCCAGGTATCGGCGTAGTCTCAACACACGGCGCAGGTGTCAGAATCGAGAAACTCACGTTGGTGATCGTATTGTCTGATCATTACGCCTCGTGCAGGTTTTGCCAGTTGTCCCAATCACCGCTTATTGCAAAAGGAACCTCTTCCTGCCACGCTTCCTTAGCTCGTTTGAATCCGGAGCGAGCCGAGCGGCTCCTCATCTGCCTTTGTTTCACGGCAGCGATGTTTTCAAGAGAACAGACGAGTTATTTTGTAGACTGCCCCTCCGCTTGGGCTCCTTTCAGATTTTCTCCCGATTAGATTCGAGTTATGCGCTCTTGGCAGGAGCGCCTCAGAAGTGGGCATGTGTCCCCCCGCGCTTCCTGTCGGGAGGCCCAGGGTGATGCCAGCGTATCCCGTTGCCGGTGACGTGAACTCCGCTCATTGGTCCCGCCGGCGTCCGATGTCCCGCTGTGATTGACAAGAGTGCCGTGGGGAGGTTCTGGAAACCACGCGAATGTGCTGTTGATCCTCAGACTTTCCTACCACTGGTCCTGACGTCCACTGCTAACTCTCGTCCAAATCCGTTATTATGACGGTTGCCAGTTGGTGATTCCCTGACTCCGTCATTTCCTCCGTATACATCTGTCTGTTTGCTTTCCACCGTCCGCAAGACGCTCCCGCTTTCCCTTTGCAGATTACACATGAGTCTTGATGAAGACTCCAGGGCCCTCAGTGCTTCCCTGGGTTCCACCCTGTGACTGTCATTACGCACGTTGAAGCCCACAGTGCTTCGTATCTGGCCAGCAGGTGCCTCTTTGGGTTGGCTGCTCCATCTCGTGCCTCTTGGACATAGTCTCTGTGAATGAGCGTTTCCTTCCTTTCCAACCCAATCTTTTTTTCTCTTCCCTACGTCCTCCCGTAATGTGATTTTTGTCTGTCTTTCCCTTCTGTACCATGTCCGGGTATGGACTTGGGCATAGGCAGTGTTGAGTATGTATTTGTGGGTGGGGTACGTTTGTGATTGCATAGTCTGAACGTAGACGTGTGCTCCCCTGTCCATGCATCCAGAGGCCACTGCCTTTGGCTTCTCTGTGGCCGGCAGAGCTGCCTCCGTGTCGACCTCTGGGGCACAGCGTGAGACCTAAGTCTGGCCCTCCAGATGGCCTATGGCTAGGGTTCCCTCAATTCAGTAAATAATTTATGGCTTCAGCTGCTGTGGGCATAGGTTTCTTCTTCTTCCCACTTTTTTTTTTTTTTCATTTCTTGTGTGCATCTGAAGACCTTTTTGGCATTGGAGCTTGGAGTTCATTTTAGAAAAGATCCATAGGAGATCATGTTTCTAATGACAGCCAAGATGGCACAGATGTCAGCCCCTGTGGTGGTAGGAGTATTCTCAAGTCAACAGTGGTCAATCCCTGTCCTTCCAGAGAGGTCAGGGGAGCAGTGACCGGGGGCAGGGAGGAGGCTCATCACTTACTCACACCTGCCCTGGCCCAGATGTGCTGTTGGCTCATACATCCTTGGTTAGAAACGGGGGAGGTAGGCGACAGAGGTGGACCAAATGGTTGGGAGTGTGTGTATCTCTGATGCCAAGGAGCCTTGGGGCGGGGGTGGCATTTCTCTTTAGAAGTTTGACTGCTGTTCCCTTAAGTAGAGTTATATAGAAGCCTGATTTATCTGCTCCAAAAATACGGGCCCCTTAGAGAAGTTAAGCAGAGTATAAAATGCCTTCATGGTAGTTAAATTTACACTCTGTTAAAATGATTTGTGCGCTTTGCAGTAAGCTGTGATATTAAATGCATAAATATACAGCAGAGTTAACTTGGAAGAACGTTTTATTTGACATGATCACTCAAACGCTCAGGTACGGTATCAGAAGCATTTAGCACGGTGATAGGAATTTTAAAATTCTGCCCAAAACATTCAGAATCAAAGGGAAGGAATGTGAGTATTTCTCCACAGAGTGCTTACTACTGAAGTGGTTTTCATCACAGGAGAAAGGCCTGTGGTTTCTAAATCCGTCTCCTCCTTTCCATCTGAGAAAACGCCTTGTCAATAAACTCACCATTGAAACCGTTGCCCTAATTTTGGAACTGATTCTATTCAAATTAGCAACCCATTATAAATATTTTGGTCGTCTTTTGTCATGAGAATAAGTTTTCCTCTGGGAACAGGCCATTTGGTTCTGGTTGGGACATTACGGGAGAATTAATAATTAATGGCATGCTTGTCTGAGGTCCGCCCTTCTATTTGGAGCCTAGGACTTGATTCAATTTTCTAAATATAATGGGCTGTTTCAAAATGGTCTTTCCCCATTGTTTCTTCAGATCTTACTGAAACCAGTCCACTGTGTTTGTTTGCCTCCATCTATAGAAGGAGGGTCTGAAGGGCACCATGTCCACGAGACTGGTTGCACCCCAAGTTTGGAAGGAGGCCCAGCAGGTGGATGAGTTGATCAGTTAAGAATATTCTGTAGCACTCCTGCCATGCTTATGTGCGCTGCTGGAGAGTGACTGCTGACGTTCTCGGCAGCCACTGTGGGACGGGCTGTATGCCCAGGTCCTCTGCTGATTTCCAGGGGCCAGGTAACCCAGCAAACCCCACTCCTAGCTTTCAGACTCCCTGTGGAGGGCGGAGACACCCAAACTCACCAACGGCTGGAGCTTGGGGTGCTTTTACCCCAGCTTATTGATTGGCCTAGAAGGAATATTCTGGCCATGATCCATGTAGGAAAACGTAATTCGAGAAAGAAAAAACACGCTTGTTGGAGGGTCAAATTGAGTTGTGGGGGAGACACCTGGTGCCCCAAGGTATCTAACACAGTGCTCTTGGGTTCTCCCTCACTGGCTGACTCCAGAAGCACCCCCAAGAAAAACGTGCTGCTTCTGCCCCCACCTGTGCCTTCAAGTCTCCTCAACACTTTGTGGGGGTACTTGGAATCGACCCTAGTAGAGCTGGTCGGGACCTGGTCAGGACAGGGTTAACTTAAAAGAGCTGTGGAAGTGGAAAAATCTTCGGGTGGCTGTGGAACATCTAGCTCTGGGTGCCGGAGTGTCCTTGGGAACACACCAGGGTTCAGCCGCAAGTAATTGATATAATTGATAATAAGACCTGGCCTCTGGCAGACTGGGGACAATGACAACAGCAGAATCTTGGGCAATCTCTGGGCCCCGTCATCACTGCAGTAAGAAAGAGTTCCTAGAAGCTCCCTCGATTGATCTTAATACATGAGGCCTTCCACAAGGAAGCTTCTAGTTCTCTTCTTGCAGGACTTGTGCTGGGGTCAGAGCACGTTCTCCCCTGTGGGGGGAATATATAGCATCGGGGTGACCATCCCTCTTGAAACGGCACATCCGCACAGAGATGACACCTGTGTCCAGATTCAGACCTGGCCCTTGAATCAGCAGCCCAAGAAAACATCGATCCCAGGTGTCGAGGACACAGACGAGGCTCCAGGTGGTGTGGTGACTGAGTGCTGTGGGGAGAGCAAGGTGCAGGGGGATGGAAGACCTGGAATACGGTTGGGTCAGGTTTGGCTATTTGATAGGTGACGTCTGCAGCTGACCCGCATCCCCTTCCTTCCCAGGAGGCTCCTCCCATTTGTCCCCCAGAGAGCCTTTTTGTTGGAAATCCCAACACAGCTTCATTCTTTGATCCCTTCAGAGAATGAAAAGTACCTACCAGTGTTGGCCTCTGGGTCTTGGGAAGGACACGAGTACCTGTCCTGCGAGCCCGTGGACCTGGGTGGGGGTGGGGGGGACTTTCTGCTCCACCTCCACCTCCGTCACTCTGAACACACAGAAGGTGGGGGGGAGCTGTCCTTTCCCACATGTGTCCGTGGCACCCACAGGTGCCTCAGTATCCCCGCAGAGGTCAGAAACAACAAATTCCACCTCGTGTCAGCTCACACATGCTATAGAAACACTGGGTGTCCTTTGTACCCTACATCATTCCGTGTGTCTTGAAAATGTGGCTTTTCTTTATGCATATAAACCTACATTCACGGCTTTACACAATCGGTGGCTTGTTTCCCCCTCACAATAGCTACATTTTGGTGGTAGCGGTGCCTGACACACACTTTATTTTTATTTAACTTATATAACCTTTGGGGTGAGTGCCTCTGTAAACATAAAAGCTTTCATGGAGTGCAACAGCCATGGATTTTGGGGGTTTTTCCCCTTCCTTTCCAAAATGGAGGCGTGACGCAGCTGGCCTCCGAGCAGTTGGGCTGACCTGTTCCTTCACTACAGGAAGTAAAAGTTTGGATGACATCACCGCGGGGTTATTTCTTGTTATTGTAATTAATGGAGCAGCAGGAAGCAGCAAGACGGATGATTCTTGGCAGAAGTGGCAATTTAAAGGGGAAAGGATGAAGAGGGGGTCTGGGAAGGAAGAAACCTTTCTGGACGTTCTAACTCTCCTGGGAAGAAATCTGGAAATCCGTAGGCAGTTCCTGAGAAATGAGCTGCCTCTGGCCTGCGTGGATCTGAAACTCCTAACCCTTGCTACAACTCCCGGTCTGGGTTTCTCTCACCAGCAGCTCAAGCAAGGCAGGGCCGACCTGGCTGGCACTGGGTGTCGGGCGGTTCCTTTGCGCCCAGCGTGTCTTACGTCCAGTGGGTGGGAGGGCTCGTAAAAGTGAGCTTGTGCTTTGTGGACAGGCTGAGGCTCTCAGACCCATGTGTGTCTTTTGCTGAGGGGTAGAGGGAGCTGGAAGGACTGGGGGTGAGGGAGCGAGGAAGGGCAGCCTGGCCAGCCTCTAGGGAAGGAGCAGGGGGGGTGGCCATCCTGCTCAGGACGCATGGAACCTTCCAGACATGAAAGAGAGGCTGGGTCTCTAGGTTAAGCCGCTCGCTCGTGGTGCATGAGCTGACCCAGGTGGGATGGCTTTGCTAAGGACTTAGGGCGAGGGGGCCTTGGAGGTGGGGCTGGAACCCAAGAGCCCTGTGCCATGTTCCCCCGAGGCGTTACAACACCTGGGTATGTCCTGTCCTGTCCAGTCTAGATCACATGTGCCTGCGTTCATCCTCCATCTGGGCTAGGGAGGTGGGACGTGGCCCCATGGTGGGAAGTCTGGTGCTGGGGGATGGGGATCTGGAGCTTGGAGAGGAAGCCAGAAGGAAGTTGCCCCAGGGAAGGAGGGAGCCTCTGGAATGAGTGGTGAGACTTTGGGCAGCTTTATCCATCTTTTAAAATTTTAATGAAAATAGGATATGCAAACAGAGCACAGACCTGAAGTGTGCAGCTCGATGAGTTTACACAGCAAATACACGGTTGAACCCCCCACTAGGGCAAGCTCAGAAGTCTTCTGGGGGGAGCCTCCCGCCCTGTGTCCCTCTCCTCAGAGGTACTCTTTGGACTTACCTTGGATTACCTTTGCCTGTTTTTACTTAAAACGGAACCATATGGCTTGTACCTTCTTGCATTGTGTGTGCGCCATTCGTCTGTGTTGTGTGAAAGGCAGTTCAGTTTTGCCAGCTGCTGTGTAATACTCCGTTGTATGAATGTACTCGGGCTTATGTACCCATCCTACTGTTGATGAGCACTTGGGACTTGGTAGCCTCGGGCCATCCCCAGGTGAGAGACCTCCCCACCTTGGCCAGCGCTGACCATCCAGTTAGACCTCTGCGGTGGCCGCCCTGCAGTTGAGGAGGCCGAGCTGCCCGGGTGATGGAGGCACGAACTAGTTTAGACTTAGGAAGGGCCAGGGTGGTGGGCCGTGCTGCGCGGGGATGCTTTGAGGAGCAGATCATGGGAGGACGGAAAGGAACACCCTGCAGCGTGTTTCACGGTGTCCACTTGGTCCTGCTTCATGGGTATCCAGAGGGTGGTGCTCACCATGCGCTTTGTGGCCTCTTGATGGGTCATGGCTGGCAAGACCCCGGATGGTCTCCGTGGTCTCTGTGGCTGATTGTTTATATGGAACCCCTTGTCTTCTTGGGTGGTTCTATCACATTCCGCGTGGCGAGCACCATATTTGCAGTGGAGCCCACCACCCAGCACCGCTGGTGTGTAATTCATGTGTTTGTGCCATCAGGCACTTTGGCTTGTGACTTTGATAGCCTGAAATTGCACCCACCTCTGCAAGAAAAACAACTTTTTGCTAGGATCTGAGTTCTATGGTATATTATCGTAAGAAATTGGAAAATAAAAAGCACGGTGCCTTAAGCTTGTCTTCTAGCTACTGATGTTCTCTCTCTAATTCAGAATCATGAAGTGGCGCTCAGGCTTAGAAGGTCCCAGTATGTGAGGTTGGAAGGAAGCTTCTGGAAGCCCCTGGTGGTTTTCTAGATGAAGCAATGGAGGCCGGAGGTGTGCCTTATTTCCAGAGATAGAAAAAGTGTCTTAACCGTGAGGAATGTGGGTTTGAATTATTGACTAGATGGCCTTTTCCCTTAAGATTCGTAGTGAGTCATTGGAAGGGAAATGTTTGGGGGAGAGGTTACCTTCTTAGCTTTTAGGGGAGAGTGAAGAGCAGAAGCAGGGGGAGTTGAGACCAGCTGGCCAGTGTGAATCAAAGCTCATTCTCCCAGATTGTGGACACGGCCTCAAGACCATAACCCCCAGAGACCAGCCCTAGCTCCTTGCCCACTGTCCCACGGTAACGCGTGACACAAGCTGACCCCATGAAAGGCTTCCAGGCTCCAGAATCATCAGCAGAGGATGTCCTTTTCCTGAGTCTGGGGCAAGGGAGGGTTTCATAGACTATGTCCTTAGTCCTATGAACAGTGCGAAGTTGTTTTCAAGAGTGATTATGTTGGGGGGAAAAAAAAAGAGTGATTATGTTGGAAAGAAAGAACGTCACCTTGCCAAAGAGTTTGGCAGAGTAGTAGATGTCACTAGACGATTGACATTAAAAATACACGTGTGGATTTTTATGTAATGCTTTTTAAGGACAAGTGATCATGGGGCCAAAATTTCCTTTTGTCTAAAAATGATAATTAGGAGATGTTCCCTTATTTCTGTGCAGGTGCCATCCTGGCCCAGCATCCCCCCACCCCACCCCCATGCTGTGCCAAGGGCCTTTGGTTGTTACAGCCTTGCATACCCGTGCTAAGGGGTTCTTTGACCCAGGAGGACTCATCCCACCCTCTCCTGAGAGGTCCGGCTGGAAGGACTAGACCAGACTTCTGCTTGGTGGGAAAGTTTTGTCCTTCTGGCCACACAGAGAATTCACACGTGAACCATGTGTCAGGCTTCGGTCTCAGCGTTGCTCGCTGACTACTGTGCTATGTCCTGCTGAGAAGGACCGGGGCCAGGGTCACCCAGCAGCTCTCCACCCAGGACTTGGCACCCCCACCCAGGGGACCCGCGCAATGCCTAGAGATATTTTCTGTTCTGTTCAGGTGAGGGAAGCTGCTGGCTTCTAGTGGGTAGAGGTCAGGGATGCTATTAAACATACGAGGCACAGAACAGCTCCCCACAATAAAGAATTCTCCAGCCAGATGTCAGCAGTGCTAAAGCTAAGAAAGCCTGAAGTGGCTCGTGTGGCCCTCAGCATCCTGGGGTGTTGGACAGGTTTGAGGAAGAGGAGAGAGACTCCTGCGGGAATCCTGATCTCTCAGGCAGGCCCCTGAAAGCTCCCTGAGGCTGTTTGCACTTGTAAACTGGGGGGGTGGGGGGTGGGGTGTGTGAGCACAGCCTCCAGCCCAGCACCCGGCCCTGGCTACATACACCCAGTTGTCTCCAGTCACCTACCTGTCCGCACCGTGCGTGGACCCAGCGGCAAGCTCAGGTGCTAGCCCTTGGGTACGTCAAACCCTAATGAACCTATATTCTAAAAGCAGCTTGATTTTATTTTTCTTCTAGGAAAATACGTCTTGGTCACCATATTGCATATCCAGTGTATGAAACGAGGCAGTTGACATGTCACGTAAAATACGGTTCCTGATGCCATTAATGGCTTCGTTTTATGTAAAGAGCCGATTTGAAAGAGCTGTGGGAGCCGTTGAAGAAATGAGATGCTTTGTTTTGAGCTTCCTTGTGGCTGCCTCCAACACAGAGATTTAGGAAGGACCAGACTTCGCAGAAGCTTGACACAGTGGTCCCTGTGATGGGAAGAGCAGCAAGGAGTCCTCAGGATGATTTATCAGGCAGGGTTTGAATGTGAGGGCTGGGCCAGCCCTTCTGGAACTGCCGGGGCTGTGTTCTTTTTCTGACACAGTGTTCTTGGGCTCTGGAGGTGGAATCTCAGCTGCTTACCATTCTGTCCTAGCTCTATTTATTGCATCCACGGTTTAAGTAGTGGCTTAAGTAACGATTGCCAAAACTGTAATCAATGTTTTTGATAATGTTTTGGGGCCCTGCTTGTAAGATAAATAGCCCCGAAGCCCATATCCAGGGGGATCTACTGAACCTGTGACTGGCTTCTGTATGTATGGCCTTGGGTTTTCAGGCCCCATGAAAACCGTGAGTCTGCTCTGTGAGTCCCTCCAGGGATGTCCAGACAGTCACTTGGGGTTCCCAGCAGCCCCATTTGGCAGCCGGAGGGGGCTGGGAAAGGGGGGGGGCTGCTCTCCCTACACCCCACGAGGATTGCAAGTGAAAGGCTGGTGTGCGGTGGACGCAGAGATTGGCATCTTTGCTTCTGCCCACCCCGCCTGCTTGCATTTTCTCGCAGGACAGATAGGGCCGCAGCTGGATTCTGGTCGGGGGTTGGGGATCTGGCCACGGACACTCGCACCCAGGCCCCGAGGGGCTTGTGCAGGGTGTGGACGTCCAGGCCCGCAGCCGGCCACCCTCCGAGCGGGGAGGGAAGGTGCCTGTCCTGACCGCCCGTCTCCACCAAATGCGCTGACTTCTGCATCTGTATGCAGCCGACTGTTTGGCTCATCGTCCTCAGTAAATATTGCCAGACTCCGCTTCCTGCTCGCTCTGTTTCCGAAGGCACAGCATTTGGTAGACGTCTTTGCAAAGGTGCGGTGTCTGTCTGTTTTGGAAGCATTTGGCAGCGTGGTAACCGTTTCTGGGTATCTACGAAGGAGATTTTCTGCTGATCGTTTTCTTATTGAGGGAGAAGTTATTGGAAAAATATTGGACTGTTAGCTCTGGTTTCGGAGATTTATCGTCTAATCTGTCACGGATTTTATTTTGCCATTATTTCCCTCCTGGCTCTGCTGAGCCCTGCTTCTCCAAAGAGCCCTTAAAAGCGGGCCGCCTGGTCCCGTCCTCGGGCTCCCCGGCCCGCAGTCCTGGCCGTTAGGTCTGTTTTAATTTGAGTCTCGTGAGTTTTTACTGCTGTGTTTCTGGTCTTACTTCACTTTGGGGAGTGGGCTCCCCCCCGCCCCCCTTGCCTGGTTCCAAGAATCGGATTGCGAGGCTTCAGCATGTTGGATTAATTTCCTGTTCCACATCAGCTCGAGCTCACTACACAAACGACCGATTTGTTAGCGGCCTTTACCACTTCCTCCGTCACTGGCGTTCACATTTATATCCTCGTTTTTCCATTCATCCCCCCGAAGCCATGGCTGGCCCTCTCGAGTCTGGTGCCAAGGACTGGCTGCCCTCAGCAGGCCCATGGGTTGATGGAGCTCCCGCCCCGCACCCAGGCCTGGGCTCAGAGCCTGCCCTGTCCACCCCTCAGCGGAGGTGGGTGCCTTCCAGGGGGTGGGCTGTTGCAGCCACAGGCCCACAGAAGCCTCTGGATGCAGACAGAACATCACTTGAACACACAGAGCAAGGGGTGGGGGCAGGTACTCGCCACCAACAGGGCATCTCTTCTTATAGGAATGCAGCGTCAGGGACAGCGGGTCACTTTTCCCCTAGGATTAATTTTTTTTCAATATATTTTACATTTACATTTTAGGACAGGTTTAGATTTACAGAAAAATTGAGAGGATGGTAGAAAGTGTCCCGCATCCCTGCACATGGTTTTCCCTACATTTGTTCCTTCCATTAATCATTGTAATTAACGAACCAAAATTGATACATTATTATCAACTAAAGCCCATAGTTTTCTATAGAGAGGGTAACTTTTCGTCTTTATTATTCAATTCCTTCAGGTGTGTGCCTGCACAAACTGTAATAAAGGAGATCGTCCACCGCTGGTTTATATTCAGTTTCAGGGTGGTGTCAGGAGCAGGCAAATGACAAAAGATTCTCCTCTGAGAGCCTCCATCGGAAAGGGGGTTTGGTCCGCGGAGTCTCCCATTTCCTGATTAAATAGCAAAACAAACAGAAGTGACCATGTCCCAGCTTAGGAATTTCGTCCTGGAAAATAGAATTGTCTACATGGAAACTTTGAGCAAGTGCATGCTGGGTGAAACTCATTGTTCAGGATGTTTTATAGTTTAGACTTTACCCGATTCTGATTTTGGAATTTAAAACCTCCCAGAACCATGATGTGGGTGCCGTGAGGTGCGGTGTCATTGGCAGAAGGACCTTGATTGTTGGGACCCTGTAGGGGGTCACAGCACAGTCGGGCTGGGAGTGCCCGGCCCTGGGGCTGTTGTTGGGAGGATGGTGGGCACCTGCTCCACCTGGGCCCTTTGTGGCTGTCCCTGCATTCCATTCTGGGGGATCAGAGAGACGAAGTGAATCATCTGAGGTCAAGGAGTGGAATCCAGAGGAGAATATAAGCATCATGCAGAGGGAGACTGGCCTGGGATTGCAGAGACAACAAAGCAGCCCCATTGGAGAAGCCCAGGGCCTGGTCCTCCCTTGCTGGGCCAAGTAAGCCTGGCCCCAAGTTACAAGGGAGTTGGTGGTACAGTAAACCCCTCCCAAACCCTAATAGTCCTACACTTCCTCCTCTCCAGGGGCCAGGCACTCGGGGCCCGACAGCGGTGGCTCCCAAACCCTTCTGTGTGGCAGCCGCTGGTAATCCAGCTCAGCCTCTGTGTGCGAACAACCAATCTGAGGAACGTGGACAGTTGTCCCTGCCTGGGCACTGAAGCTCTCGGGGGGCCTTTCCTCCTCCTCCTCCTCCTCCTCCCCCCTCCCCCTCCCCGGATGCTGGACATCTTCAGTGCTGTCTGCAGATGAATCCCTGACCCTTCCAATAGTTGCTTCTTAACTGTGTTTCATGTTCCATTGAAACTTGTAGCTTGTCTTTTAGGAGGAAATACTCTGCTTTTCATCAGTCACTAAACCTTAGTTACCCAAAATGTAAATAACATTTTCTTTGCATCTCAGATTTTTACAACTTAACTATTTTGAGGGAAAATGGGATGCAGGTTTCTAAAAGTACAAGAATAACTTTCCCTTTCGTTTCTGTTATTCACTCTGTACATAACTTGTGTGCTCGCAATGCAGGTGAAATTTCAGATTCCTGAATTTGGGGACAGCCCTTCTGTGGTGCTTGTTGGTATCGAGCAGGGGCTCCATGGATATTTGTAGAGAGGACAGATATGTCCTTCACACCCAAGGAAGGTCACTGGGGCAGGATCCTGCCTCTGCCATAAAGCACCCCAGATCCCCGGTTGGTGGGAGCTACTGCCGTGTGATGGGATTGACCTTGAGACTCATTCTCCTCACTTTCTTTTCTGGTTTCTTGTTGGTCCCATCAGCCGAGGTGAGCCATACCTGGTTATTTTCAGTAGCAGGTGTCCTCTAATGTTGCTGGAGTGATGCAACGTAAGTGGGCAGTGATGCCCACCAAGGAGTTTGGAGGGCCCGACTGGGTCCAGTCAGACCTTTATGGGGCCTGTAGCTCACCAGCTCCCAGGGGCTGACCCTGCCCTTGGCGGCAACCTGGTGACCCAGGTTGGGGAAGGCAAGCTTATGCCCTAGCTGAAGCACATCACTTTTGAAGATGGCACCGTGTTTTGGTAGCTAAAATGGGCTGAGTGTCGAGGTGACCAGAAGTTTGGGAAATGGCATTTAGAGAAGCAATTCTTTTTATGGCCGTTAGGTTTTTTTAGAACACTTCGATTTCCAGGTAGGTTGAGAAAGTGGCATAGAGTTCCCATTCACTCCACATCCAGGTCCCCTATGACTAACATTTTATGTTAGCATACTACATCTGTTGCAGTTAACGAACCCGTGTGGATTCTTTTTTTTTTTTTTTTTTAATTTTTATTTATTTATGATAGTCACACAGAGAGAGAGAGAGAGAGGCAGAGACACAGGCAGAGGGAGAAGCAGGCTCCATGCACCGGGAGCCTGACGCGGGATTCGATCCTGGGTCTCCAGGATCGTGCCCTGGGCCGAAGGCAGGCGCTAAACCCCTGCGCCACCCAGGGATCCCGAACCCGTGTGGATTCTTAACCGAAGTCCACCTTTCGGGTTTTTTTTTCCGTTCCCGATTCCCTCCAGATACCACATTACATGTGGTCGTCCTGTCTCCTTCGGCCCTTCTTGGCTTTGACAATTTCAAGGCCTACATACGTGTATTTTGCAGAGTGATCCCTCTGTTGTGGGTCTGGTTGTCCTCTCGGGATTAAACCAGGTTATGGATGGCGTGTAGTGTGTAGGAGTGGTGTGATCTCTCTCGGTCATCCTGAGGTGTACGTGAGCCATACACAGGGCACCCTGGGCTAGACACTTCCTCTCTTGCATCTTAAAAATCCCAGTAGTTGCTTTTATGGATAAGGGACCAAGGTGTGGAGGGCTGAGGTGACAGGTCACACGGCTCTCCAGCTAAGTGGCAGACCTCCGGTGCTCTCCACGGCACTCAGACCTGGAGTCGCGGGACAGAAGAGGTGTCACATGAGGTTGTCTGCATTTCTTGGCTACTTCCAGTGCCTTTCCATGGCATCTGTACCCCAAAGGCAGGGAGCCCCGCTCCCCATCCTTTTCATCTCCTGACACCACCCAGCACCATGCGTGCACCTAACAATTGAGAAGGACGTAGCATTCTGACCCGAAGGCTTTTAGACTGTCCTGTCAGTGGCTCTGCTTGCCTCCAGAGCATGACTCACCTGCTGGGGTTGGGGTTTTGGCCCATTGTACACTAGAGGGGTAGCTAAATGTGGAGCCGTTGGACAGCCAGGTGTTCAGAGCCTGGTGGATGATGACCCCCCCTCTTTTTTTTTTTTCCACCTTACAAAACAAGCCTACAAAACAACCTTACAAAACATGACCCAAATACCTAGAAGAGGGAAATGAGCATCACTGTCTTCAAATGGAGGTTGAATGAAGATTAATCTAGTCTTAGGCCTTGGTAGGATTCCATTTCTGCTGGGGCTGGCCAGATCCAGCCAGTGTGGGTGCTGTGGACTCCTCCTCTAATGGGACTTTCCACTTTCTCTGGGCCCCCCACTTAGTTCCCAGCTAAGAGACCCACAGAAGGAAAACCCAGGGTGAGTGGGGGCTCCTTGCACAGGGGTTGTGGATCCGCCATATCACTGGTGTAGCATCCTTTAACCAGATCCACGCCACTACTCTCCCCAGCTGCCCTGCCCCAAACCCCCTAGTCCCCTAGGGCTTTAGGGAGAACAGCTGGTGAGACCAATGGCCTCATGGCCATAGTTCCTCTACAGTATTTTACTGGAGTGACTTAATAGCCAGACAGAAGTTGAATTAAACTGTTGACCCTCCCCTGGGTTGTTAAAAAACTTAAAACAAAACTTAAAAAAAAAAAAAAAAAGGTGTTCTTCTACCCGCGGAGAAGCATATAAACTCTGAATGTACAGCCCAGTGAGTTGTCATGCCAACGGGGCCTTGTTGGGTTTTGCACTCAAGCCGAGTGCCACAGTTGCAGGCCTTCCATTTGTGGTTCTGATGCGGGCTTGGCCTTTCTGGAAGGGTCAGATCCCCAAGTCAAAGAACATTCCAGATCATAGCTCATGGCAGGGAGAATGGGTTTCTCTGTGAATTCTGTGTTAACAGGAGCCTGTCCCCCCCCCCCCCCCCCCCAACAGCTGAGCTGGTGAGAGCTCTGGGTGTTCTGTGAAGCAGCAGCCTCCTGACTGACCCACAGCTTACATGGGGTTGGGTTCCTGTCCGGCCAGCGGGGACTGCTGTCTGTATGCTGGTGCCGGACATTTCCTTGCCAGCTCAGGCTGCTTTCATGTTCTCCACGAAGCTGGAGTGGTTACCTGGGGGCAGTATTTCAGAGAATCATTGGAGAATAGGCTCTGCTCATTAAGTAGTAAAACCAGTGAGGTAGGGATAGTCCTGAAACCCAAGCCCTAAATATGCAGAACTGGGCCAAGAAAGAAGAAAAGAACAAAACTGGCTTTGAGCTAAGTCACCAAACCAGAAAGGTTTCATTCTTTTTCTGTCTTCCTGTGACCTTGACCACAGACCTCAGGCTGCATCCCCACTTCCTCACTCCTGGGGCAGGGAGGGGTCCAGGGCGACAGCAGACAAATTGGAGTGGCCGGAAATGGGGAAAATCAGCCAGCTGGATCTACTAATACCTTTTCTGGTTTTTAAGAAGCTAGTTTCTGATTTTTGTTTCAAGTTCTCTGTTTAAGTTGGGATGCTCCTCCCGTGAGGGTTGGAGCTCCCACCTTGTTTTGTTTTTTAAGATTTTATTTATTGGAGAGAGTGAGCACATGCATGTAGGAGGGGGGATGGGCAGAGGGAGAGAGAGAATCTCAAGCACACTCCTCACTGAGCACAATGCGGGGCTCAATCCCGTGACCCTGAGATCATGACCTGAGCCAAAACCAAGAGTCAGACACTGAACTGACTGAGCCACCACCCAGGTGCCCGTGAGCTCCCACGCTTTGAAGGATCAGTGCCTCTCTAGTGCTCACGTCTAGCGTCGAGAGAACTCTTTTCCCAGGATGCGCCCAAAGTTGATTTTCCTCCAAAAGGCTGAGTTTGGGGAGTTTGGAAGAAGTGCTTGCCTGTCCTGTCCCTCTGATGAGTGTAGACCGGAAGGAAGGAAACCTACCTGTTTGTGCTCTGCTCGATTAAAATTAGAAAAACACACCAACCTACCACTGTCCAACAGCGCAGGATTAGGGTGACGGAAGCCAAAGCAACCCCCGGAGTGGCGGGATCCCCAGGCTCGCAGGCAGAAAGGCTCCCGCTAGCACAAAGGTGTCTTCTGCCCTGGAAAGCCTGGCACTGCCTGCCCCTTGTCCGTAACATGTGGCCTTCACAGAGTTTTATTCCATAATTGCAGCACCATACAAGCTATTTATAAATTCATTGCCCTGGATGAAAATAAGCAATTGGCAGTGATTTTTTTTTTTAATGCATTTTAAATAACTGGGCTCCTACAGGAATGGCAGGGTTGGTTAATTAAATTACAGTGGGCTCTAAAGTTTGGGGTGTCGGAGAGCAGTGCCCTAACTGTACATACCGTGGTGCCGTGGCCTGAGAGTGGGGTATGGGACTCTGCCGCAGGTGAACATCCTGGGGCCCCCACCCCAGGCCTGGTTTTAGGGAACCTTTGTCTTCCAGACGCTCTCTTGGCCTTGAGATCTTGGATGAGAGCTGCGGGGAGCTCTGTGTGTCTGCTTAATGCCTTTGTTTCCTCTGGAAGTTTGTCCCACCTGGCTGAATTGGCAAAACTTTCATTCCCAATAAAGCTGTCCCTGATCCCGAGCACAGCAATAGCTCGGGTGATGAAGTTGAAGCACTATTGAGTTTGCGCCGTCCGTGAGTTGATAAATCGTAGAGCTTCATTTGGTAGGAATCAGCAATTTTATGTGGCAATTAATTGTTAACTCCTGGCGGAGAGCCAGAGGCCTAGAATTTTACCCTGGTTTTTGTGTAGGGCGAGAGGAGCGTGGTAGCTTTGCGGCAGCGAGGAAGGATCGGTGAGGCCTGCGAGGGGATTGGCATTGCTGGCACGCAGTGCCCTGTCCCCTCTTGCTGGTTCCTCACGTGGCCGAAGCCAGGCTCAGAGCAGACGGTCACCGCCATCGGCACACGAAGGGCCTCGTGACGTGTGCACACCACGCATGCTTGCACGCCGTGGCTTACGGATGAACAAATTACCGGAGTTCTCTTAAGTATGATGTTTCTCCCCACTAGAGCTATCCACCTCGCTGGTTCCACATCAGAAATAAAGATGTGCTGGGAGAAACGCATAATTAGCTTTCCAGATCTCTTCGGAAGGAGAGGGGTGATGTGATCATTTGCTCACTGTTCTTCTTGCTTCCACCGCCGTGGGTCTGTGTGGTGCCAGTCCAGGCAGGGGCTGCTGCCAGCGTGGTGTATGCCCGGTGCTGCTGTGGGAGGCCCCCTTTGGGTCCCCGGCTGCCGTGTGGGACCCCAGAACCCTCCGCGGAGCACAGCTGCGTCCACGCCGTCCCCCTCGGGGCCGCCAGGAGGCTGCATGGTACGCAGCGCGTCACTAACAACATCCACCAGAGCGGGGCTGGCGATGCCCACAGCAGCCTGCGAAGTAGATGACACCGTCCCCATTCTACAGAAGGGGAGCATTAAAACACACACACACGCACACACACGCACGCAGAAATTTTCAAATCTACAGAAGCAGAGAAAATTGCGTGCTCAACACCCACGTCCCCGTCAGCCAGCTCGGGCACTCGGCAGCTGATGGCCTCTCTCATGGCGTGTGCACCCCCCGCACATCCCACCAGGCTCTTGTAGGGCACACCCTGGCTGTCGCCTCGGTGCCTGGGTAAATCCTTCCCTGTAGATTCCCGAAGGATAAAGACTACATTTAGAAATACAGCAGCAATAGCATCATCGTGCCTAAAGAAGATTCAACAATTTTGTGACCTTTATGAGCCACCCCTGTGCCCACCCACTCCCTTTTTCTTGTTCGGGGTGACCTTCCTGATTACCTAGAGGTGAAGGGTGTAGACTCCAGGCCCCGTTTTTCCTTTGCAGACAGTTGCAAGTTCACTTAGTTCTGGCCCTGCAAAACCACAAACTGAAAACGCTAAACGAAACCGAGAAACGCATCCGTGGAGCTGCTGTCCAGACGCCACTAGTGTGGCCGGGACCAGATGCCGCCGCTGCTTGAGTTCACGTCCAGACAGCACACCTGCTGTGCCCCCCGAGCCCGCCTCAGCTTTCTCATTTCAAATGATGCTGATAACTTAACTGGTTTTCCAAACCGCTGGGGAGGATGAGGAGGTCCCTGCCCAGTCCGAGGCTTGAAGACTGTCCCCGGGGCTTCCCTCCCCACCCCCCCCCAGAGGGTCACCGCTGCAGCTGCTCCCAGGAATGACACCACCAGTCGTGGTAGTGGCCACCTGGGGCCGCTGGCCTGGCAGTGATGGGTGCCGGAACCCAGGTGAGCACTGCCACTGCCACCTCCCCGTTGTCCCTGGCTTGGCGGGACTTGGGGCCTCACTGCTTTGCTCCTAAAGGACCTGTGCTTTCCGGGCACTGTGTCACCTGTCCGAGTCCTGTCCCTCCAGTAAGGCCTGGGTGTGTCCTCTGCAGCACCGCTGAGAATCGGTGGTGGTTTCAAACCGCAGCTGTGCCTTGGAGCTGGCAGCGGGGAGAAGGGAACCCTGCACCGCCCACTTTCACTTCTTCCTGAAGTGGAAACCACCCCCAGCAACGTGTGGGCGCCCCGCACCCCGGGGTCTGGAGCCAGAGCCTTTTCCCTGGACAGAGTGTCTGGTGCAGGCGGGTCCAGCAGAGGGGGCAGTTCCACTGGAATTCCTATCTGGAAATGTTACAGTGCTTGGCTGTCCTTGCAGACAAAAATAAGATGTTTGCTTTAGCAATTTGCTTAGTCCTGAAAACATTCCTAGACAATGCCAGGGCCTTAGTTGAAAATAGTATGCTCAGCTTGTTGGGATGGTCCCAGGAAGGATGTTTTGAGTGAAAATAAAATGATACATACCGCGGCTGTTCGCCTCCGCAGGAATCCCGTGAGAGTTCAGGATTTTAAGGGCCGCGGGTCCCCTTGGGCATGCCTCCTGGAGAGGCCAGAAGATTCTAGAACAAAAAAAAAAAAGCACCTACAGATGGGACACAGTGTGTGCTTCCTTTGGCACCCCTGCCCCTGAGGGAGTCTCCTGATGGGGCTGCATGCAGCCCGAGAGAGGACGCTCCCAAGTCCTAGGTTGTGGGGCGGGGGCATTGGGGGAGGGCCCCCTCTGCAGGGGCCTGGTTCACACCCCCAGGGTCAGCCTTTACTAGACTGTGAGAAACTTCTTTATCCGCCCGAAATCCCCTTTGGGCTTCCTCCCCCCTCCTCGGTCATGGTTCTGCCCACACAGGATACACTCAATCCTCCTTCTGCATGACTGCCCCGCATAGAATCACAGGCCAGGATCGGCTCCAGAACTTTCTCTTCCAGGGCACGAGCATGGGCAGTTCTTCCCCAGCAGAGTTTCGCTTTGGTTGCTTGCTGAGAACCAGGGTTGCAGGTGAGCTCTCTCTCTCTCTCTCACTCACACACACACACACACACACACACACACACACACAGCAGGGTGGGGAGCATCAGGCTGGTACTGGCATTTCCAGTTAAAAGCCACTTGTGACCTTTTCTTCTTTGAAACAAAGTACTCAAATAATTTCAAATGACTTATTTTACGACCTTTGCTTCTGAGTCGAGATAGCAAGCAGTGTGCCGTGATGGTCCGTTCTGTAAGAGCAGGAGGCCCGAGTCGCCAGAGCGGCCGCAGCGGACTTGTTTTTTTGTGGACTCCCTTGGCAGTGTTTCGGTGGAGTATAAACATAGCACACGACGCCTTAAAAATAAGTGGCTGCGTGAAATGCTTGTGCGCATCAGCGGCGTGCTGCCACATATGTTCAGATCCTGCACATCGCTCCCTCTTCAGAAGGATGACTCGGATAAGTGGCTTACGGCGGCCAGCACGCCACAGCTCTGGGATTATGTGGACGAGACCCCTGTGCCTTTTGCCCTATAACCAAGGACCCAGGGCCGGGGCAGCGGAGCAGATCACAGGGGGCCGGCCCTGTGGCTCAACCTCCAAGGGCCTGGGTAAGCCCCCCTTCTGTCCTGAACCCCATTTCACCCGCAGCAGAGCCAGACCCATACAGGCTTCCAGACAAAGCCTTTCCTGGCTCATCAGCCCTCTGGCTCCTGATGAGCCCGGACAGAGGTTGCATCTTCCTCTCTGACCCCTGGTAGTCCCTCCGGATGGTGGGCAGGGCTCACACCATCATCGGTGCCCTCAGAATGGTGTTCTTAAGGGCATCGGTAGAAATGATGCAGAATACTCTCGTGGATGGTCACCTGGAGGGCCATGCTGGCCTCAGGCAGTGGTGCTTTCGAGGTTGGGAATGACTGTGTAATTGGGGTGGGTCAGGGGTTGGCGAGTACTGGATGCTAAATTTCATCTAAGTCCTGTTGGGGTTTTTTGCTTGTTTGGTTGGTGTTTTTTTTTTTTTTTTTTTTTTTTTTTTTTTTTTTTTAAGATATTTATTTTGTGAGAGAGAGAATGCATGAGTGGAGGGATGGGGAGAGGGAGAAAGAGAACCCCAAGCAGACTGTGCAGAGTCTGATCCCACGACCCTGAGATCACAACCTGAGCCGAAATCAGGAGTCAAACGCTTACCTGACTGAGCCACCCAGGTGCCCCCAAATCCTGTTGTTTTCTGAAGTTAAATATTTTGTTTCTTCCCATATTCTACTACAGTCATCCACGTAGCTGAAACTGAAGTTGAAATTCTCACTTCCTAAATGAGAATGCGCGCCCTTACTCTTTGTGTAACGGCAGCAGATTTTTCTCAATAATAAACCCAAACCCTGCAGAATCCTAAAGCAACGTAGCATTTCTACTTATACCTGGACCTTTTTTTTTTTTTTTTTAATTCCCCTTTGGGTCAGCAACTGCATAGAAAAGTCACTTAATGTATACAGTTGTCTGTGTGTAAGTAATCTCTACACCCACCATGGGGCTCGAACTCACAACCCTGAGATCAAGAGTCACACGCTCCACCGACCAAGCCGGCCAGGCGCCCCTATAGTATACAGTTTTTAGGCTGGACTGTATAAACCTCCTGCCCTCCCTGGTAATGCAGAAGCTGTTGAAGGATCACAGAAGACCCAGCAGACCCGGGGAAATGAGAGTTTGGTTGATCACGGTGTGTGTAAGAATTTGGATGACTTCGTTGATCTTTCTGTGTGCATTGTGTGGTTTCACGTTTTAACAAGGGGATAATTGTGATACACGCTCGCGCTGTGCTGTGCTAACACCTCCATCCTCCTGCTTGGAGGTTAGTAAGGAGAGGGGAAAATTGGCAGGGGAGAGGGTGGTAGCAGGGAAGGACATTCGGCGCACAGCAGGTGTCTCATAGACACGGTGCCACGTGGGCAAATAAATGCAGGTTCAAGCACGAGGATCGCTTTCCCTGCCAGTGGAAGAAGTTTCTGTATCGCGTCTCTGGGAGTTTCCTTGCGCCTGTATTCCTGAAAGTTGGATACCTCTGGGAAGAATGGAAACAGTCCATTCCTGGCTTCCTTCCCGCCTGTTCTTAAGAAAGAGGCTCATTCTTTCAGACGTGCGTGGAGCCGGGCGCCCTGCTCTGCCCGCCGCCGGGGGTCCCGATCAGGTGCTAGCGCGGGCTTTGGGCTCAACAATCGGGCCGCCGGTAAAGGTCTGTAAACTCTGTATCGGTCCTTAAGGAGCAAGCAGAGCATGAATTCCAGAAGGCCCTCCCGTTGTGCGAGGTTCCCAGGAGCGGCCTGAAACGGGCCCCCAGTGTACCGAAAGCACCAGGCCTGACTCGTGCAGTGGCCGCGGCTTCTCCTGAGCGTGTCCCCGGGGCCCGCGGACAGGAAGGCCGGGCTCCAGCGCCTGACCTATGTCACAGCAATAACAAAGACCAGGCCGGCCTGTCGCCCGAGGCAACAGGATGGGCTTCTCAAGGCGGGATTAAAAGGTAAGTTGGATCGCGGACAAATCAGGCCAACAGGCTTCGGAGGCTGAGGCTTTGTCAACAAATGAACTTGGCTCTATTTTAAGCCATGTTATGTACCAGGACTTCCTGTTTTTCCAAAGAAACCTCTTGTTTTGGTTTTCGTAATGATGGATTTATTGAAACGTTTTGCTATTCGGGGGACCCACGTTGTTTTCCAACCAAAAAGTCAAAACTGGAGATTTTGCGGCCGGAGAGGTGACGCGGCCGTGCAGTGACAACGTTGCTGCCCCGAAGGCTGCTCATTCAGGGCCCGGTGGCCTCGGTGGCCTCGGTGGCCGGGCAGTGAGCGAACAAAGAGCTAATTGCCAGGCAGGGTCCTAGACGGATTTTGTAGCTCAGAGTTTGGCCTCTTGTTGCAAGGGCGGTGGGGGCTGGTCAGAGGACAATTGAAAGGGGCTTTTTGTTGTTTCTCTGGGCTAAGTCGAGCCATGTGTGTCTGTCTTTCTAGGAGCGCGGGTCTGGCCAATCAGGCCCGTGTAGATCCCACTCGCTTCCTGCCGACCTTTCGACACCGACAGATGTTTTTTCTTACAAGTGTCGTTAGGGCTCTCTCCACTCGCTGACCTCATCGCGTTTTAGTGAAGCCACTTTCCTATGGTTTTGTTCCTCAAATTCCCTTTACCCCATCCTGAGTTCCCCTCTGAGATTAAGATCACCCTGCCTGCTCTTTCTGCCACCTTCTCTCCTGCCTCTTGGACCTGGCATGGGGAGCTGAGCCCACCCCAGGTCCTGCAGGGCTGGGCTGACCCACAACAGCTGGAGGCACCCTGTGCCCCATGAACCGAGGGAAGCCGTGTGGCTTGAAGAAAAAGTCTAATGGAGGCTCATGAGCCAGGAACACACCAAACGACCCAACATGTCAGTGTGCGAGAACCTTCCAGAACCTGTGGATGTGTGCCATGACCGTAGCTCCTCAAATACTGTGGGCCGTGGTGTGACTGGGAGGTGGGTCCCCAGTAGGTGACATCATGGCAGCCTGTGTGACCTGGACAAGTCACTGCCCATGGCAGGGGCTGGGAGTGATCATGTGGGAGATCCTAAGCCCATGAAAGTGTCTGTAGCTGACACCCCTAGTCCAAGAGAGCGGACCACCATCGGAGCCGACACGGTATCTGTTCTGGAGGCTGGAAGATGGTGTTGGTATTTTAGCCTTTCCCTGAAACTGTGACACAGCAAACGCAGCTAGGACACTTGAGCCATAGTCTCCGACCCCTTGGGCCCTGATCTGGGTTTCCTCTGGGCTCACTCTTCTGAAACGTCTGGGCCAGGAGTGCCTCCCCTATTCTGTGATCATCTGGGATGTTGGGGTCTTGCCCAAAGTCAACCAACCAAAGAGCACATTTGGCAACTGAGGTGGTGCTGGGTGTGTTCTTTGCAGTGTAGACTGAAAAATTGTTTATCGAATTCTGCAGAGTGGAGCCTGCTGGTGAGCTCCTTCTGTATGTGTTGGGTGACTTCACGCCCGAAAGCCCCTAGATCGGTGCCTGTCACACGTGAAGCACTTGTGAAGCGAGTGTTTGCTGGTGCTAAAGTAACGAACGTCCCAGCCATCCGAGACTATACTATACTCCACAGGTTGGCTGTGTGTGTACCTGGACTCTGTCTTCCTAATGAGTTTACAAACCAGCCTTTGTTGCGCTTACTTGCTCACTTACTTACACGTGGGTATTGCCTCTGGGGCCTGGCAGGGCGTGTTAGTTGTGGTTCAGGGACGTGGGCATAGCTAAATGAGATGGAGCTGTCACGTTTTCAACCTGGCGTGTGGGGCTCAAGCTGACTCTTGGGCTTCCAGATTCTTGCCCCAGTAATGCCTCTGCACAGCCCCCAGGTGGGGAGTGCCACGGGGACCCTCAGGGATGAGCAGAAACACGGGCTGGGAGTGACCCAGAGTCATTGAGTCTCATGTTCTTCATCTGTGAAGCCAGCAGTTTGGATTCGGTAACTTCTCAAGTTTCAGAATGTTCCAGAAATGCTGTGGTTCCAAGAAGATGTCAAGGCCCACACAGGCATGTGTGTTCATGCCCCACGGCTCCACTCCATGCCTTTTCTGCCCTTTGGGCTCTGGGTGGGCTTGCTGATCTCTCAGAGCTCGCATCTGCTCACGTCGCAGGAATGGGCCACGTGTTTGCTCCGAAACTCTGTGCAGGCTGCTTTCATGTTACCTGCATTCTGTTTTTCTCTGATTAGAAGAGCTCAACTTTCATAGGAGCTGCAGTTCAAGGACCACTTCTAAGATAGGAAACAAGAGGGCCTGTTTATCCAGTGAAGTGCCATGGGGACGGTGGCCAGAGGCTGCATTCTTAATGTGGGGCCTGGCCCCTGAGAGATCTTCTTAATGTCCCCAGATTTATGGGTGTGCGCGGGTCAGAGTGGAGACCCTGGGGTGCCTCAGTTAACTCTGCGTCCATGTGGGTGTGGATCGCAGCCTGGGGACGTACTGAAGTGTCCGGGGTAAGGGAAAATCACAGCTGGCTTTCTGCTCTCCGGGCCCATGGGCCTTGCTGATGCGCAGAGCGTCGTCTATCCCGGGGTTCACGGCAGCAGGAATATCACAGACCTCGGGTCAGCGTGGGCGACTGAGGATTTGCAGCATTTTGGTGGCTTTCTGTAGTGTTCCCTGTCTTGGAGGTAATGGAAACTTGGTGCCAGTGCAGCACAAGGGTATCCTTGTTTGTTTTTTAATCTCTTCTGTTGAACTATCGTATCAGTGACTGTAACGTGTTCAAAGCAGGGTGTTCTCAGATTTGGGGAGCAGGGCACAGTTTAAAGGGAAGGCTAGATAGCATTTTTCTCTTTGTGTGTCTCCCTGAAAACACATGTCTCTGTCTTTCAGGAGGCAATGGTGGGATTTTGGGGAGGGGATGGACTGGCCCGTTCTGATTGGCCGGCGTAGCAGCCACTGCAGCCCAGCACCTGGGTAGGTTTGTATTTGTTGAGTTTATGGACACACGGCTGGACTCCTGTTGACTTGGCATTGGTGTTGTGTAATAAAGCCAGGATTGTTGACAAATCGCACCCATAGGGGCCATCACCCCTTCACTATGGCCGGGACCCCCGCCAAGGTAGTCCTGAGCTTCCCCGAGCATCACTGGTGCAAGACCCTAGAGGATTTCTTGGGGCGGCTATCCCCAACATCATCAGTGTGCTAGTACCACCGACCCGGTGCTTGAACAACAGAAGTGTGTGGTCTCGTGGCTCTGGAGGCCAGAAGTCTGAGAGCGGGATGTCAGCGGGGTTGGTTTCTTCTGTGGGCTGGAAGGAAGGGCCTCTTCCAGGCCTCTCGTCTTGGCTTATACATGGTCATCTCCTCCTCGTGTCCTCACACATGGCCCCTGTGTCCAAATTTCTCCTTCTTAGAAGGACCCCAGTCCTATTGGACTAGGGGCCACCCTAATGACCCTAGTTTAACTTGATTACCTCTCTGAAGACCGTACTTCACCACATTCAGAGGTACTGGGGCTTCTGACTTGAATGTCGTTTTTTGTTGGGGGGAGGATCCAGAACTCAGTGCGATAACAAAGCACTCACACCTGATGTGACTGTGAGCAGTTAGCTGAGAATGTGTGTTGAGCTCTGGGGTGTTCCGATTCGGACAACAGGGACCATAAGGCAGTTTGGATCACAAAGGTGGGCGTCCAAGAAACTGCCTTCCCCTAGAATGACATCTTGTGCCATTTGTGCATGTTGTCCATCTGGGGACACAAATACTCTGTCCAAATAATCCTAACTTCTCCGGGCCTCCCTTCCCCTGTCTGCTCTTTGTCTGGCAGGGGCTCCAAAGTGTACAGCATCCCCGTACATTAGCTCCAAGTGGATCTTTAAACAGCGATCACCTTGTCAAGAGTTCTTAATAGGATTTCATGTAAAATTAGGATCTTGGGGCATTAGCACATGGTGAGCTGTAATAATCTAAACAGGTGATTGTATTCATGGGAACCATCCCATGTTTGCCCTGTTTGTGAAGCATCCAGGTCATTATGACAAGGATTCACACCTCTGGAACATTCTCACGGGGCATGTTGCAGCCTCCTCCCCTATTCCAGCAGCCTCTCCACACTAAGGTATATTTTATCCATAGTTTCCAACACTCTGGGCTACAATAAATGTAAAAATGGTGTTGTTTACCCACCAAAGACTTAGAGAACAGAACTGGGGGCCCCTGTAACACCGGGGAAATAATTCAGGAAGACCATTTAACTCTAGGAATACCCTAAAACAGAAAAAAGGAGTGCTCTCGTGGCTCCCTTCTTGAATTTGATCAGCAGAGATGAGTCTGTGTGAAGTAGAAGTGTCATCCGCTTCTCCTCCATGTGACTGCCATCCTGGCCTCCCTTCTTTGGTTGAAGTCATGGATACTAAGCCTGCCCACCCCCATTTCTGGTACCACCCCCATCCTCTATTAAAACGGAGTCAGGGGTCTCTGGGTGGCTCAGCGGTTTAGCACCTGCCTTCGGCCCAAGGTGTGATCTTGGAGTCCCGGGATCGAGTCCTGCATTGGGCTCCCTGCATGGAGCCTGCTTCTCCTCTGCCTGCGTCTCTACCTCTCTTTCTCTGTGTCTCTCATGAATAAATAAAATTAAAAAAATAAATAAATAAACCAGGTCAAACAAAAACGAATAGCGGCACAAGCTGTTTTATTTCATGTTGTTAAATAGCTACATCTAAGATGAAGATATTCCTTTCTGTGACTCGGGTTGGAAAGATAAGGTCTGGGAAGAACAGCTTTGCAGTCAAAAGACTTTCTGGAGTTGGGGGATGTCTGGTTCCTGCTCAACACTTAACTGTGTCGCCTGAGATTACAGATGCCTCCACAGCTCCACCGCGGTGGCTGTTCTTGTAGAGAAATGTCACGATGGGATTTGGGTATTTGTAAAGCTCCAGATGTGGAATATCTGTCGTCATAAAACAAACTTACTACTCTGTTCCCGAGGTCTGAGTTGACTTTGCTGATGTCTGCCTTTGTGTAAGCAACACCTCATATGAAATAAAGGACGGGCCACCCCCAGTGGCCACTCGGAACGTTCCTGTCCCACGATGTGCCTGCTGGTGATGCCCTGACATGGTGGCTCCTCCGACGTGGGCAGCTGTGGGCTGAGTTGTGTGATGGGGCCTTCCCCGGGCGTGGTCCCTCCCGGCTGGGCTGGGCTGCAGGTTGCTTGGGAGTGTATCTGGTTTGGTCCTCAACTGGCCACTGTACCCCATCCGGCCCCAAACTTGAGAGGCTAGGTTTCCCTGCTCCTTTAGGCAGATGGGCAGGTTCAGAGTGAACTCTTCCAGCCGTTTCTTAGAGATCGTCTTTCTAGACACTAGCTTTTGAAAACCAAACAAAGGGACTCTCAGCCATCCATCGTTCACATTGGGATAACCTTATCTCCAACAGACCAACTTGAATCCCCTCCCCTGCCAGCCTTGGACCTGGTGGGCCCATCCGGGTGGTCGTCTACCCCCAACCTGGGCAATACAGAGGATCCTGCTCCAAATCTCTGTGTTTTGGAATGTGGTGGCGAGGGACTTCCATCAGATGCAGAGAGAAAAGAGGAGAGACTCTTAGGATGCTTTCTGGGGAAGGCGGAGTTGGGGGTGAGGTGGGGTACTCCGGCGTCTTGGTGTGGTGATCTTCAAAGACCTGCCCTGCCAAGTCAGGCCAAGAGTCAGCTATGCCGCCCAGCGGCATCCTGTTGCTATGGCAACCTGGGCTCTGAAATGGGGCTGGGAGAGGATGCTGGTCCTAAGGAGCTGTGGAGATGGGATGAGGCATGTGCGTCACCCCTACTCCAGCGTCGATGGACAGACCAGCCCCCCTCTCAACCTGAACCATCTGGGTGCCCACAGGTGTGGAGAAGGGAGCTTAGAATGCAGTGATCAGGAAAGACTGAGGTCAGCTCTCCCTCTGCTGGGTCATTTAAGGGGTCCAGGGAGAAGTGCCCTGGCTCCAGGCCACTGCTTGCTGGTCAGAATTTATTCCCAAATATGGTTGGAAAAAGTCACTTTTTTCACCTCCCTCTCTGTTAATGTCTCCTGAAAAGATGGTGTATCCTGAGGTCATCTGTTTCACAACACACTGCTGGGGGTCAAGGAGAGTTGCACAATTACCAATTAGCCAGGTGGAGATGGTGCTGCACCCCGTGGTGGAAACCCTGACGCGCCTTCGCTCTGTATCCGTCTCTTCTTTCCTCTCCTTAGAAACTATATCCCTGCCAAGTTGTTTTCATTTTTCATCACTATGGCTCATTCCTCACTGATGTGTCTTTAAACAAGAAGCATGGGCGTAATGGAAAATCATCCTTCAGGGTGGCCATTCCCTTCCTGAATCAGGGAGCCTCTTGCTCTCTCACCCACCTCCTTGACTTACCCAGCTCTGAGAGAAGCAAACCTCAGCTGCCAGCCCAGGCCTCAGGTGACGGGGTGCCTGCCTGGGTTCCCTTTCACCCCTGCTGGTCATGGTCCTAAATCTGAAACCATCTGAGGTTTTAAGGGTGATTGGAGATGTCGGTGGGGACTGACGGAAGGTGCGGTGTGCCATCCTGAAATCCATTCAGGCCTTTCCTTCTGGAGGGTTCTTGTAGAGTCCACGGGATTGAAATGAACTAGGCCAGTGTCTGTGCAGTGGCTCAGGGCTCTGTGGCCTGGGAAGGCCACGCCGGGTGTGCAGTGCCCTCTGCTGGCCAAAGGGCCCCATCGCTGGGCGCCAGGCCTGCTGGAAAGGCTTAGACCCACAAGGTCGGCCCCACACCAGTGGTTTCCTACCAGCTGTGCAAACGAGCCAAGACTGCAGAGAGCCGGTCCTCCTCACCCATGGATTCCAGACTGTACGGTGTCGAGAGACAAGCAGGCTGGAATCTTCAGGTGAGCAGCAAAACTTGTGTCCCGTAAGGAAGGCCGACGCTCCCAAGAGGGCAGCTGAGGATTCAGGGTCTACTGGTGGCAAGAAATCAAGAGGCAGAGGTCTTCAAAATCTCACATTGATTTTTTTCAGAATTCAAGATCTTGTCATTGGCCAACTGATTGCTAAAAAAAAAATTGTCCTTATTAGACATGCAAATACTAATGCAATTCATAAAAGGATAGAATAAGCAAAGAAATCCAAACTGCCTTTAAAGTGTTAAATCTTTACTCCATCTCCATCCTGTTCCTCCCCCACCCCACCCTCCATTCAATAGGCCATTTTAAAGTTTATTTTTAAGTAAGCTCTACACCCATCGTGGGGCTCGAACTCAAAACCCCATGATCAAGAGTCACATGCTCCTTTGGGTGAGCCAGCTTGGTGCCCCTCCGTAGGCTATTTTTAAGTTTAGCACAGCGTTTGCTTACGGTCTCAGCGATCCCCTGGTGGCTCCTGCCTTGGCTGACCTCCAGGTCCAAGCCTTGGTGGCCGTTAGTTATGGATGCTTTTACCCTGCACTGAACCACGACAGGTGCACACGGATGCGCCGTCTCATCACAGGCTGCAGACTGCACCCTCAGGTGACCTTTGGGGCGCTGCAGTGGCCACCCCAAAAGCCTCACCATGGCCACAGCCTCTCTGCAGGCCTTTTGTGAGAATTCCGACCGTTCTGGATGCTTCCTCTGTATGGTGTTCACTTTTGCTCGCTCGGATGCACACCTACAGTAATTCCTTGCGTTCAGTATGTAACAGAAGAGGAGTTACCTGGTCCCATTGAACTTCCTCTGTCTGCAGAGAACATGACGCTGCTCCTCCCTTCATCCTGTCCAGCAGACTTGTCAGCTCCAGATCCAAATTGTCATGCCAAAGGAGGGAAGGGTCAGAAAACTGAGAAAGGAAAAAAAAAAAATTGGTGTTCCTACAGTTCTCAGTGTCAACACCATGACCAGTGTCATAAAAGGTGATTTTTTACGTTTATTAATTTAAGGGAAAATTTGTTTATTTGCCTTTATCTTTTTTGTTCTGTTTGCTTTTGTTTCTAAAGACCATTGTATTATAAAAGTGAAGGTATTAATTTTTGAAGCATACTTGTAAGTCGAGTGCTCTAAAAATGTGTGAAAAATTCTGAACATGGGAAGTCTCCTTTTCTTCAGCCTGGGGAAACCAACGCTTAATTTTCATTATGACACAAAACAACCAATTAGGAAAATCATGAATCGATGCTGTTCAAACTCTGTTCTTGGTGATAGTTGTTAGCAAGTGAAAACATTGAGAATTCTTGAGTCTTGTATTTAACACCCGGAAATGTATTTTCATGTGCTAACAAGGCAGAAGGGCTCACGCGGCACCGTTGGCCAAGGAGTTGGTCTTAGCACAAGTGTGGCTTTGACATGTGCTCCCTCCTGGTGGCATCTTCCACCCATGCAGGACTCCCTCCCTGGCACTGAGCTACCTCATGCTACAAGACTTGCTTTCTTGGTTTGTGACCTTCCAGTCTCTTTACTCTTCATCTCTCTCACTCCCTCAGAGCCACAGATAATTATTTTGCATAGAACTCCAGGCCCATAGTTTCTTAGCCTCCCTTCCAAACGATAGAAAGCTCTGAAAACTTTTAATTCTTTGGTAACCCATTTGGCAGCAGGTGTTGACCTGGCCTGAATGGTTGAGGGTAATTTTTGCATCTTGTATGTTCATCCAGTTTGGGTGTGTTACTGGTCCTGGTGCAGACATTTGAGTGATTGACCTGGGGGTCCACCATAATATAATGTAAGTCCTGTATTGCGTCTTTCAAACTCAAATGCATCTGACTTCTGAAGCTTGCGTGGCCCCTGGGTGCTGGAAAAGAAGTGTAGTGGACCTGTGCTAATGGCACCTGAAGCTATCCATGCACATCTGTCCAGTGATCACAGGGTGACGCCCATGGAACTGATGGAGGGCACATGACCAGGGTGTGGCCTTGTCACCCACGGGTTGGGCTGCTGGGAGTTCCCTGGAGAAAGATGAGCAGCCTTGCCAAATAGTGTAGGGTCCTGCTGGTTACCTCTGGGGCATGGGGTGGGCGTTGTGGGGCTGGGAATCACCTGTACACCATATTATATGCCACTTGAGGTCTGAACCATGGGTTTCCCCTTTCAAAAAAAAAAAAAACCTAAATATGCCCCAAAGCTACTGAGGAAAAATTAAGGAGCAACTGTAGCTTTGAGACCATTACAAAATTGACTTCAGTAAGCCTTTTTCCCCCCACAATCAATCTTCCCCCAAAGCCTCATTTTCTTCCCTCAAAAAAGTTTTAATAATTTTGTAGTTAACTGTGGGATCATGTCAACCATTTACCAAAGGCTAAGCCAGGTTTTTTTTTTTTTTTTAAACCCATTGATCCCTGACCCCTGTAGAACATTTCTTCTGATAGACTTGATCAAACAAACCCCAGATCCCTTATTAAGGGGATTGTCTCCAGCTCTCTTCCTAGGAAAGGAACCTATTGTTCCTGTTTGGCTTCTGAAAATGCTCGAACAGGTCATTTTGTGATAGCCTCAAGACCAGTGACTCTTGGGTCTCAATGAAGAATGAGAGACAGATTTCCGGGCAGTTGTTCTTGGTGGGCCAGCATTGCCAAGGCCCTAGTTTAATACACTGACCTTGCCCATATGCTGGATGCCACCTGCCCGCAGAGTCTTTGCATGCGCCAGCTCCTCCCTGTTGCCTTGGCCTCCGCTGCTGCTCTGTTGGGTCACTCACAGGTTGGTTGAACAAGACTATGGACACATCATTAGAGACTTGTAGGATGGGGCGAAGGAGACCTGAGGAGTGGTGCCATTCCCTTAGGATCCCAGGCTCGGAAAGGTGGGAGCCTTTGTCGTACCCACGCTGCCAGGTCTATGGGGGCCTTTTCTCCTTGTACTGGATCATCTTGACCTCGCATACTGAGTATCTAGCCCCCTTGTGGGCACAACAGTGCAATATATGGAGGACTCCAAGGGTGCGTTCAGAATTTGGCAGCACTGGCTTATGGTCCTATGAATTCGTCAGCACATCCTAAAACTTGGTGTCTCTTTATCAACATAGTGTTTAAGTAGATTTCCTTAAGAAGACTTTTCATGTGGAAAGACATCAATTACTTGGGGTGAGTTCTTTCGTCTGCCTAATGTTTATGAAGAGTAGGAATTAGAATAAACTGTGAGGGCATTTTTTTTTTAACTTGTGATTTTTACAAATGTAAATGAGCAAGGACTCAGGGTTTCTGTGCGTTGTGGAGTCTTGGTCCTGGCAGGTGGGCTGCTAATGGTCATATTTAGCAAAGTTAGTCCACCCAGATTTCAGACCTCACTGGAGAAGAAGGACCCATTTCTCTCGTACTTCCTTTTGGGTGTGTGTTTTGTGTTTGAAATACAAGTGAGTGGTCATAAAATGCAGTGGTCGTCCTGTGTGCTGCCCTTTTAAATCTCAGTTTTCTCTTGGAAACCCACGTTGAGACCTCCCACCCTCACGGCTGCTTTCTGGTGCTGACAAGAATCTATGGATCTCATGCAGACATCTTTCCCCTTCTGCAATGAGCTAGATTCTTTGACCCCAAACCTTTCAACCCTGGATCACCCCTCACCTCAAGCTAACTAAATGTCAGGTCTTTCTGTGGTTTGCCCCGCGATATTAGGGTCTCCCCTTTGGAGGAGAAGACGGTGGTAGTTTTCTTGTAAGGTTTGGCACTGGTGACCCTACTTCTGAAAAGACCTGATTTGCCCTCTGACCTTTCTTGAGTTCCACTGAGGTCATCCTCCTAGCCTCTGAGCCAGAGGGAAAGGTATACACATAAAAACATCCTTTTTTTTTTTTTTTTTTTAGATAATTATAAACATGGAGCCTGCTTACCCTTGGTCATTTGCAAGTAGGTTCTAGAATTCTCCTCCCTTGTGTGACACCACAACTATGGTTTGAAGTTGTATGCTTTGCGCCAAAGAGGGACAGTGGGACACAGTCCCCCCCACCCACCCACCCTTTTCCTTCCCTATGTGTACCTTGATTTGTTGTTAAACACTTGACTGGATAGTGTCAAGCGATGATAGTGGTGATAAATTCGGTGGTGGAGAAGGGCCTGATTGTGAGTGGAGGCTGGTATAAGGCAAAGGGGGGTGGGGCTGGCTTTCCCGCAGGTGCTGCCCAGGGAGCCCAGGGCCGGCGCAGAGGGTACGGGGTGCTGGTGTGGACACCAGCCAGAGACCGGAGCTCGCTCGGAGGAGGGCCTGTCCCTGTCATCGGGAAGAGGGTTATGCTAATTAAGTCTTCATAAATAGCTTGCTCCCCGGGAGAGCCAGGGAGGAAACTGTGACATTTCATACATTTTTGCTTCAAAAGAGATATTGGGGGGAAGGGGATGGAGCTTGGAGAGTCAGTGGTCACTGCCACTGGTCCCGGCCAGCCTCTGCCTGGTGGTGGCCTGGTGAGCCTGAATTCACTGGTGACGAGGGAGGTGCCGCAGCCAGAAGGGCCAGCATAGGGGTCTGCTCCCTGCACCCCCCAGCCTAAAAAATACCCAGAGAGTCCATTGCCCGTTTTCTTCTTCTTCTTCTTCTTTTAAATAATAGGACGCAGACTATTTGTGTAAGCCAATGCCTGATCTTTCCCTTGATTGCATAATCGAGATTCTGCTTATCAATTTTTCAGGACGCCATCTAATTATACAAATTAAAATTCAAAGGGAAGCAAAAAGAATGATTAGGCCTCACTTGGGGGATTGGAGGAGGAGGGTGTGAAAGCCGGCTTGCCTCGGATGATAATGCTGTCATTTTTCATCTCTAAGGCACTTTACAAATATTAACTAATTAATTCTCTCACCCCTCGGCTACCATGAGGTTCTGACTTCACGCCAGCGTGGAGAAGGACCACGCTGCCACTTGACGATCAGACCTCAGGACCCAAGCAGATGGAAATTTGCCGGCCGAGCTCTGGGGTCCGAGGCTGCCCCGTGGGGGTCTCACGGGCACCAGCCCTGGCGTCCACCTGGCTGCCCCTCTGTCTGGGACTCTGGTCTCCGCTAGGAACCCCCTTCTCTCCTTGGTGTTGCTGCCTTTCCTAAAGCCCAGCAAAAGCAGGGTGTTTTATGATGCATCCGTCACGTCTGCACCGGGGACCTCCCACATGTTGACCCGCATGGTTTAGGATGGCCTTCACCTCCTCCCTAGTCTGGTGTCATCAGATCTCAGATTTGGGGAGCTCCCCGGGTTGGGAAAGGGCTTAGTATCTCTGGGATGTTGTGTTAATTATTTATGTGATTAGAAATTGTGTTTTGTTTTTTTTTTTTCCCCTAGCTCTTTTAAAAAAAAAAAATCGTGTAATTATTGCCATAAATCTTTGGGGTGCGCCTCATTGCTGGGAAATTAGCCATTAACTACCAGGAAGTCTGGCTTCTCCCAGTCAGACTTGCATTCTGACCTTTGATAAAGTAACTCCCAGCGTTTTTGCATAATTGATGACCATCCGTAATAATCCTCCTGATTAACCCTGGAGCCTCACTTTTGCCTCCTATCCCCCCTCATTTGCTGGGTAACTAAGGGCAACTTTTCCCATGTGTGCACGTGTTGTTACAATAAGACGGCAGCAATGAGTCAAAGCTCGGACGTTGTGGGGTGCAGAGAGCGACTTGTGGCTTCAGCGGGTACATGGGATGAGCAGGAAGGTGGGGGTCAGAGCTCCCAAAACACCCCCCCCCGAAGCCGCCCTCCACAAACGAGCTGGGCAGCAGCCCCCCGCTCCTCAGGTGGCACGTGGCTCTCCCCACCGAGAGTCCCGCAGCCCCCAACCCAAGTGGGAGCCACTCCTCTCTGCCTCGTTTCTGCCTGAAACTCCGTGGGCGCACTGGGACGGGCACGGTCGCCGCTCCCCGGTGTCTAGGCCAGCAGCCTGGACCCTGCCGTCACCGGTGCCATCTGTGGCTCCCTCCAGATGCCAAGGGGGCCCCAGAGGATGGCAGTGGACACCCTTGGCTTCAGTGGCTAGGCGGTGCGTGGCTTCCTGCCCCCTTCTCCCGTGGTGGGGTCCGGGGCATATGTGGTGCTGAGCAGCGGCTCTGGCTCGTTCCCCCCAGAGGGGCCCTTGGGAGTTTTGTGAACTGCCTGCCCGGTGAAAGGCCTCCAGAGAACCTGTCCTGTGGCCACGCTGGGTGTCTGTATCTCCTCGCCCACGGGCCTGGGCCCTACCCCCTGATGGTCCGGGTCGTCTGGAGTCTGCCCCCATGTGTTGGCAGAAGCGGGCAGGCCCAGCTGGCCCCGTAGCGTGGTCGCTGGCCTTGGAGTACAAATCACTAACAATTCAGGTTGTTGGCAATTGGTGTTTACAAAAAGCCAAGAGCTCTAGATGCTGCTGTTTACTGTTTTCAGAAACAAATAACAACTGTCTTGTGCGTACGTTCCCTTGAGACAGGGCGGGAGCCTGGCCTAGTGGACTCCAGCAACCTCCGCGTCCCGTGTTGGAGGGAGGAGAGAGCCCGCGCTGGTGGCAGGTCCCCTAGTAGGAAGTGGCAGTAAAGTCCTGCATGACCTGTTGTCCTGTGCCCGCAGGGTGTCCAGAGAGTAAGGATTCTTTTCTCCTTGTTTCAGGGTTCATAGTGGCGTAATGCCCGCAGACTCCTGCGCGTTCCCCTAAGTTCTTAGAGGACCGCTTTGCCTTTTGAATCAGAGAGTTGCAAAGTTCGATAAAGAATGGCCCTTGTGGATAAGCACAAAGTCAAGCGACAGCGATTGGACAGAATTTGTGAAGGTAAGAGCCAGCGTCATTGGCGGGTTTGTGACCAAAGGCGCATAGTCCCGCCCTGGAACCCTCGCCCCGCTCACTGCTGACCCCCGCGGGGGGATCTGGTTCCCTGTTCAGACCGAAGCCCACTCCGGCCAGAAGCCCCCCGGCCCGAGCACCCCCTGCCCATGCCCTGGGCCGCGTGGTCGGTCGACCTGACCTGCGTGCAGGGCTGCCCGGCTCCCAGGGTGTAGGGGTGGGGCTAGGACAGCTGGGGAGGGGGTGGCCCTCGGTCTGTTTCTTGCGCACACCCTAGGGTCACCCCTGCATACGGAGGACACTGGATAACAGGGCCATCTTTTTTCACTTCTCTGGGGTTTCCGGACTTTTATCTGTTTCTGATTAAGATATTTACAGTGATGAATTCCAAGATATTCCTGAAGAGCCCAGCATTGCCCCCTCATTATGTGTTCACATCCCTGGTATCTTTGAAAATGTCTGGAAGTGTTTTATTCATGAAAGGAAAAATAAACATAATTAAAATCTAATGGAAACCTGGGGACGAACCTCTGAGATGTTGATTAAACACCATCCCCTCCTAATTAGGGAGCGGCGAGAAATCCAGAGCGCGGCTCTGGGCCTGGGGTTGAGTGCTCTTGCCAGCCACGTCCGCACTGCCTGGTTCCTGGTGACCTGGCCGTGGGGTCTGTCACTGGGGGGTCACGGAGGGGAGCCTCGCAGGCAGGGTGGTCACAGCTCCCCCGCCCCCACCCCGCATGTGCTCACACCCTCCTGGGCCTACCTGCTGCCCATGTGGACTGGATTGTCCTGAAGGCAGATGTGGCTCAAGCCACATGGGGTGGAGGCATCAAAGACGTGTTGTACCGTGTGACCGTAGGCCCCGCGAGCGCTCTGTGATCCGAGAGTGTAGCAGTACTCACTGTCCCCCTACATCCCTGGGGTTCTGCAGCTGTGTAGGGGGTCTGGGATTTAAAAGTTTGGTTTGGTTTTGATAAACATGACAAAGTTCTCAAACCTACAGAAAGCCCGATGGACTAGAATGGACACTGATATGCAACTTCATTTACCAGCTGATAACATTGGCTGTCACTTGCTTTCTTTTTTATAAGTTCCAATAGAGATGCGTGTGTGTGCACATGTATGTGTGAATGGATGGGTGGACTTTCCAGAACCATCTAAAGGTTGTAGATGCAACAGTTCCTCCTAAGTACCTATGGCATGTGTCCCCTGTGAGGACCTCTCCTGATGTAAACACGGCGCCATAACCACCCCCCGACGCAGGGAGCTGACCCTCCCCACGTGTCCTCTAATACAGACTGCATGGTCTCCTTGCCTCCGCTCATCTGTTTCCAGCTGCTTGGTTTGTGCAGAAATGAATCAAGGGACACATTTAGTTGTCCTGTCTCCTTGGTCTCTCCTTCATCTAAAATTTTTGTCATGGTCCTTTTGACTTTCAAAAGCATTGGTGGTCATTGAAAGAGCCCAGGCCACCTGGTTGGAAATGTCCCACAATCTGGGTTCACCTGATCAGGTGGGGATTTATGGAATTAACTTCTGACCCCTGGTGGCAAGGTGTTTGGTTTAAGGTTTCGGGGGCCCCTGCTTGAAAAACTAGTGCATCAACTTTCTGGGGTTGGTGTCCAGAATGCCTGTGGTGCTGATTCTGCCCCCCTGGAATCCAGGATCCCTGTGTGTATCTGGACGTCCCACATCAGAGATATGATCGGGACTGGAAAGCTGGTGGCCTTTCCCCTCTGTGTTTTAGAGCTGTCACAGGGGCAAAACCATTGATGGCTCTTTCAGGCCCTCTCTCCCGCGCATGGCTCACCAACCTCCCACCCACTCTTTTTTTTTTTTTTTCCCCCACCCACTCTTTATGACGGGAATTTCAGTATCTGCTTCATCCGTGAATGGCATTCCTGAGATGGTCGCAGGTACAGTTTTTTAAATTTCTCAATAGGCGCCATCAAGATAGACGTGGGAAATTCGGTGGCTTGGGTGTTACTTGCAAAATCCCCAATCCCAAATATTCACTTGCTGTCCCGTCCAGCCTAACAGCTGTTTGAAGGTGCTTCATTGGTGGCCCTCGAGTTTATACACCGAGTTAGCATCGTTCATGGGCCGGACAGGTGGTGCCCGTTTTGCAGCTGCTTACCAGCAAGGCACAGGGCGGGCAGTATGTGTGTCCATGGACCCAGGCGGTCTCCTGTTCCTTACTTGGACTTTCCCTCCAGTGAGCTCCCTGGATTCCGTTCTTTCTCCATCTTGAAGTCCTCCTGCATCTGCATCCCTGGCTTCGAACTGTCCCCAGTATCTTTTCTGTAAACTTGAACTAATTGCTCTTTAATATTCTTCCTGAAACTCCAGCGAGCCCAGCAGACTGTTGTCTCCTTCCCACTGCCAGTGCTTCCCCCCACCCTCCCCCAGGACTTCCTATAGCCCATTGTTTTTGGTTTTTATGATTAAAAGCATGAACGCTGCCTTGTTCTGTTGTAGCCGCTCTGGGATCAGAGGAGCTTTGTCATCTTGGCTCTTGTTCTCTGGGAACAAACCTCCTCCAGACTGCTGTCCTCCCGCCTACCTCACAACCCCAGCACAGCCCCTGGCGATCTCATGCCTGGTAGGCCCTCCTGGGCCCCACTCCTTCCCCCCGCCCCCTTTTTTTTTTAAGATTTTATTTACCCATTCATGAGAGACACAGAGAGAGGGGCAGAGACATAAGCAGGCTCCATGCAGGGAGCCCGATGTGGGACTCAATCCCAGGTCCACTCAATCCAGGATCACACCCCGAGCTGAAGGCGGTGCTAAACCAATGAGCCACCCGGGCTGCACACCCCCCACCCCCACCCCCTTAATGAACACTTTTGCTCCCGCCTAGCCAGTCTGGTGGGATCTGAGCACCATCCCTGCCCAGATACTGCTGCTTCCAGAATTCCTGCCTGCCCTCCAAGGCCCAGCCTCTTCCCCCTGGAAACATCAAGGTCTCCTCCTGAGCCCCAGTTCCCTGTGGCCACTCCTAGCCGCTCTCCCCTTTGTGGCTCCTAGTTAAAGCCCGGGTGGAGGAAAGAATCTGACTCCGGTGCATCTTTGCAACCCTCTCCCCCACCCCTTCCAAGGGATGTTTCTGCTGCGACAGAAGCACAGTGCAGAGCATAGCTTTGCTTCTCACCAGCCAGTCTTTGGGACCTCATCCAAATCAGTTGGAATAATGGTCTTTCAAGCTGACTTAAAAGCCAGATTTTAATTTTTCTTTCCAAAGCTCTATTTTGATATTTTTAATTTGCTCTCTGCTCTTTCTGATGCCTGTTATCCAACAGTCCTAGAGTGCTGTTGGGTAAGAATTCTCATGGAGCAGGGACTGGTCAGGGCCAAGCTGCCATCTCCTCTTTTTGGTGTGTAATTTAGGTCTTGGTTTCCCACTCTGTTAAGTTTGCTGGTATAATTGATCTATTGCATCTGCGAGTTGCACCGTCAGAGCCTCCCTGTGTTCCTGCAGCACGGCCAAGCTGGTGTGATTTGCCCCAGACATCTGTTGGTCAGAGAAGAGGGCTTACTGTCGCTCAGCATTGCCAATAGTAACCTGGAAAAACATTTTCTGGAAAGCATTTTCTGGGTTTGTAGAAGGGTAATATGCCAGAATGGCTTTGCTGATGACTTTTGTGAGAACATCTTATTGTGGGTTATGGTGGAATAAATCAGTAAACACCGTCCTTTTCTGTGGCTGTGGAGAATGTAATTTGGAAAAAGTAGATATTTCATTTTACTTTATTTTGTTGGAACGTCTTATACACGTGGAAAAATGGTCCTGGCGATTGCATCAGTTGAGCTGTGATTAGTACCCCTTTATAACATAAGTTGGGAGAGGACTTTCCTTTCCTCTGCAGGAGAAAAATAAATGATGTAAACCTCCTTTTAAATAAACAATCCAATTCGATGTTTCTTGCCTCGAGGATGTTCTCATGAGCACAGAGGGTAGGAGGAGGTGAGAAGGTCGGCTGGATGAATGCTGGATGAATGGACTCGGGGAAAGTAGAGACCAACTGATGAGTAGTTAGTTGATCTTGAACCTGAGTAGTTATAAATTCTGGGAATCTTTCTGTGTCCACTTTGTCACCAAGGACGAGTCAGAAAATGCTGCAGGGACGAGGTAAAAGACCTTCCTCTTGTTGCATTCTGCACTTCTCAGTGGGTTGAGCGGGACACGGTAAGAGGACATTTATTCCAGTACATCATTCCCCTGAGAAAGATTATTCATGGTCCTGGAATGTTCCAGAAGCAAAGATGTCTCTGAGTCTTCAGGTTTTCCGGATGGCTGAGGTGGTGGATTCATTGGGGCAACTGGGAGCTCTTCCCTCACAGCAGCCTTCATTGCCCGGCTCACACCCACTGGAGCCCATGGAGCAGGGTAGAGAGTAGTCGGCGGACTCGGGCCAGAATCACTTTGTCGTTTATTTGTGCGCTGTTTTGTTTTACCTGTTTTTGTCTCAAAAGCGCTTACGGCACTTTATACAGGAAACATGTTGAAGTTGGCCATCTCTAGGTAGCCCACAATCATTTCTAAGAAATATCCTTAAATAGCCCCAAAATGTGGATTTTTAAAAAGGGGACTCATAATGTTGCTATACATTATAATTATATGTTTGGATCAGGCAATTACGCATATTTCCAGTAATTATGTGATTAGCGATAATTACATTAGCTATGTAAATATACAATAGTCAGCTAGACACAACTTTAAACTCCAGGCATAAACGAACATTCGGCAACAATGTGCTTGTGTAAAGGATCAGTAAAGGTAGGGAGCATGGTCAAGTTGACGCTTAATGGAAGTTATTTGCAAGGGCTGAAAATCGACATCTCCCCTCCTCTGGTCGTGGCTCCTCCCCTGGGGTGCCCACTGTCTTGTCAGCTAGGGATTGGGTTCACAGAATTGCCCATATGCAGTCAGGCCCTCGCTCTCTGCAGAGGAGAATCAGGTTAAATGTTTTATTCTCTATTGCTACTCATCTGTAAAATGCAGACTTCAGCTTCTCTTTGCACTTGTCGTTTCACTGAATGGCCTCCAACTGCAGCTGGCAATTTCTGTCAACTCCCCGTGTTTCTAAGAGCTGCGTGTCAGGGCTGCCCGTCTCCACCTGGGGCTCCAGGGGGTGGGGTGTTGGCGTGCTCAGCCAGCGGCTGCTGTGTCTGCTGTGTTCCCCACCACGATGCATCTTTTTTTTTTTTTTTTTGCCCTCCCGAGTGCCCTGGAGCCACCTGACTTGTCTTCCCAGCCTGCTTTGCGTTGGATGCATTTCATTTGGTCATGGCACCTTTGAGGAAAGGCTGTCTGCTTTCGGGCTCAGTAAACGCTTCATGGGAGCCTGGGTTCCAGTGGACCCAGGCCTGGTCTCCTTCATCAGAGGAAACTATCCCAGGGCAGCAGAACAATCCTGGCTTTTGAAGAGCCAGACACCTGTACACAGTCTCTCCTCCCCCGCCGCCCAGATTTGGAGGATGTCTTTGGGCTTGAGTAGCTCCTCAACACAGCCCTATGAGAGGTATTGGGGGGGGGGGGGACTATGAAACCAGAACCCCAGGATACACTTTGCTGCCAGCTCTTTTTGGACTGTGACTCCTCTTTCAGAACCTACAAGTGATAACAGCAAAATGAGGCTCCTGTTTCTGATGGGTTTATACTCAGGACCCCAAACCATGATTTCATGAACATCCTCATATTAATGGGACTCTTGCTGCAACAGAGTTTGAGGTCTTTGGCAAGCTCTCTATCTCCAGGGAAGCCTCGGGTGCCTGTCCAGGTCCAGGCAAGAATCGGGCTCAGCACCACCAGCTGGGCTGGGAGGTCGCAGGAGGAGAGGGGCGTGTTCTGGGTATCTGTGTGCAGCTGCTCAGTGGTCTCTACTATGCCCTGTTTCTCTTGCCATGTCACTTGCTCATTGGACGGGCTGGGCCCTCCACTGGGCTTGTTTCCCAAGTGCTGGTTGGAGAGTGATGTACCTTGAGGGCGAGGACTGTGGCTGTCCCCACCGAGTCCTGTGCCCTGTACGGTCACACCAGCCTGGTCCCGTTATGATCCATGTGTTGAACAGACAAGCACGTGATGGAGAAAAGGACATGTTGCAAGAGACAGGGCTCTGTCACCTTAGATGAGGAAACCATGAGCTGTCTCTGCCAACTGATGCATTCCCTGGCTTATTTTGGGGGTGGTGTCACCGTAATAGGGGTCGATTTCTTTGAACTTAGGGATAGAGTGACAAAGAGTGAATTAAGGAAGCTTCCTGGAAGTGGGTTATTTGAGCTGGACCCTAGTGGATGGAAATGGTTTGGGCATCTCAAGGGTGAGAGGAAGAAATTCTAGAATATTCTGAACCCAAAATAGGGGAAGGGACATAAAACATAGAGTGTGATGGAGTGAGGGGGGTGGCAAGGTTGAGGTGGGTTGGGATTATAATCCGAGATGCTGAGATTTGGTAGGATTTTTGCTGTTATTGGACTTTTTTTTAAATTATTTTATTTATTTATGATAGTCAGAGAGAGAGAGAGAGGCAGAGACATAGGCAGAGGGAGAAGCAGGCTCCATGCAGGGAGCCCGACGTGGGATTCGATCCCGGGTCTCCAGGATCACGCCCCGGGCCAAAGGCAAGCGCTAAACCCCTGCGCCACCCAGGGATCCCTGGACTTTTTTTTTTTTTTTTTTACAAAGAGGAAGGAAAGAAGTTGTTTTTGTCCAGCACCTTGCCTGAGGCTGACCTTGTGCCAGGGGTCGTCAGCTTTTCCTGGTAGATTTTTGTCCTGTGGCTTGCCCAGGCCTACATCTGAGCCTGGGGTTCCAGCTCTTGCTTTTTTTTTTTTTTTTTTTTCCCCCTTTTTTCCAAAACATGCCCTAAAAGAGGACTGGACTTTCTGCCCCCATTATAAGTGGGGATCAAAGCCAATTTCCGGGGATCCCTGGGTGGCGCAGCGGTTTGGCGCCTGCCTTTGGCCCAGGGCGCGATCCTGGAGACCCGGGATCGAATCCCACATCAGGCTCCCGGTGCATGGAGCCTGCTTCTCCCTCTGCCTGTGTCTCTGCCTCTCTCTCTCTCTCTGTGACTATCATAAATAAATAAAAATTAAAAAAAGCCAATTTCCGTACCACAGCTGTCATTAAGTTTTATAATTGAGGAAATCAAGTCAGGAGCAACATGCAAGCCTTTGTTTTCACTTCTTTATTTTTTATTTTTATTTTATTTTTTATTTTTTAAAAGATTTTATTTATTCATGAGAGAGGTAGAGACACAGGCAGAGGGAGAAGCAGGCTCCCCACAGGGAGCTCGATGTGGGACTCGATCCCGGGACTCCGGGATCACGTCCTGGGCTGAAGGCAGCGCTAAACCGCTGAACCACCAGAGCTGCCCTGTTTTCACTTTTTTAAATGGCCAAATCTTACGTTACATGCTGGCTGGGACTGCTTCGAGGACCACTTATCTTGGGAGAGTTGGTTTCGTTTACAAGGCTGTGTTTCGGGTCTGGGGTCTTCTTCTGACGGTGCGCTGACCTTCCGAAGCCTCCGTCTTTCTACTAAGAAACGGGGAACATGCATCACACATCCCAGGACATTCGGTGCGGTGTCATTCCTTTAATGACTGAAGTGATGCCCAGACATTCTAATTTTCTCTTTGCATTTGGGAAAATGTAGATACAGGCTGCCTTAAAACCTCGCTACAATGTCCTGTTTGCTATTTTACCAGTGCGCTGGGCCCCCCACCCTCTCTGATTTAGACTCGCCAAGTAAGTGACTTTGATTGGGGCACTGGGGGAATAGGACAGAAAACATTTTTTAAAGGCAGGAAGCTGTTGTTCAACATAAATTGTAAAACACTTGACAGAAACAAACAACCAACACTGCCTGTACACATTGAAAAGTAGGAAGCAGGATGTTCTAGGCCTATTTCTGGCCCTGCTTCTGCCAGAAAAACAGCACGTAAACCACTAACGTCCGTGGTGTCCCCCTGGAGGCGTCGCCTGTGGGAGGCAGAGGCGTGGGTGCTGCTGCAGCTCCATCCTGGGACCCAGCAGGCGCAGGGAAGCATCTCGAAGGCTCCCCTTGCCACCTTCACTTTCAAAGCTGCCGTGATTTTCTGGCCCCACGGGCTAGAGGAGGACCAAGAAATGGAAGGCCGGCCGGAAATGCTCCAGAGCTGGGCCTGGCCGCCCCCCAAGAAGGAGCAAGCATTTATGACTACCAGGCGGGCTGGAAACAGCACAGCTGTCAAGGGACAGGCAGGCAGACCCAGCTCCCTTCATGTGAGTCCAGATTTTAGATTGTCCGACTCCACCTCGCGCTTGATATATATGGAATTCATTTATGAACTACTGTGAGGCGTAGACCCCCAGAGCAGGGTCTAGTCTTCTGTTTGCCATTCTTTTCTAGCAGTTTCCTAGGTCACCAATGTGATTGGAACATGAAATGCTTGTTGGTGATCCGCCCAACGACTGCTCCGCGGAAGGGCTGGCTGTTGTCTCCTCCTTGATTTTCTTCCCTGTTCTTCTGGAACCTCCTAGATCCTCTCTTGGCGTTTTTCTGATCTGCATTACATCACACAGGGAACGAAGAATTGGCTCTGGGAGGGTGCTGCGTATGGCCTCAGCGTTACCGTTCGGGTTATTCAACACGGTCAGCTTTCACTTGGGTTCATTATGTCTGCAAGAGAATTTGAGTAGTCTCTCAATTTTCAGGAGGTGGCTTTTTTACTCGATGCAATTTTCCGTAGTGACGCTCTTTGCAGGATTAAAGAGTTAAGTCTGTGAGACTCATTGCTCTTTCAGAAATTGGTCCCATCTTGCTTTATTTAGTCAACACGAGATTTTCAGAAAAGCGGCGCTCTCTAAAAGACTGCAGTGTGCTTAAAAAATAAATAAATTCCACCAGAGCGTTTAGGAAAGTGTGAGTCCAGTTACAGGTGTTTTTACCTAACACAGGAAAACATCTGTCATAATATTTGGCAGCTTGCAGAGCCAGGGTTGCGTGAGTTTGGGTGGTTTCCAAGCAGAATGGGTTGGGTGATGGAAATGGAAATGGGCCTCCTTATTCTGGCGCAGGGGGTGGCACCCACCCTGCAGCCTCTCCCCCACTGCTGCCCCACCTCTGGCATTACACCTTCCGCTCCTTCTCAAAAACCTGCTCCTGGTTTCTTAGGAGCTTTTGGGCACACCTTCTTCTAGACAGTCCTGCCTCCATTGGAGAACTTGAGCCATGAACGAGACGTGCAGGAGCCAGGTGAGTCCCGAGAGCTACCCTGCTTCTAAGAGGTTCTTGGCAGGTGCAATTCATGTGCTCACCTCAGAAGGGGTGTGTCTGTACCATGAGCAGGGCCTCTAAGCACTCGAGCCACATGGGGCTATATACTTTATTAGAAGACGAGAAGAAAAGGAAATGGCCCAACTGGCTAACCTGAGGCCTCAGGCAACGTCCGTCAGCAGCGGGGGGTAGGGGGAGGCCTAGCTGCAGGAGCAGCCCAGTGAGCCCCACTTGGAGGGCTGGCACAGTCCAGGTTCAGGAGTTACTTTCTGATGCTCACGTGGTTAATTTTATAGGTGATCTATTTCATAGTTGGGAGTGTGGGAAAATCTTAAGCAAATAACAGAATTACCGTGTTGAGGGGGTTTCCTTTTCCAGCACCAGGGCGGAGCTGTCCGGGGTCAGCGCAGGAAATTCTGGAAAGTGGAGCGTTGGCTTTAGAGTTTGACCTGCGTCCCACACCCTGTGGCCCTGGCACCCAAGGCACCCAAGTTCCATCCCCAGCATCTGGGATGCAGCATAGTCATACCTGCTGATAGAGTCACTTACAGACAGAGCACCCGGAATGGGACCCGCCTAGTTTAGACATTAGCAGATGTAAACATCCTGTGATGGCATGTGGTACCAAAGACGCCTGGATTCTGGTCACCTCTGGAGGAGATAAGGACTGCTGTTGTCCATCCTGCCCAGCCAGCCACGTTCCCTGGCCAGTGGTGGAAGAAGAGGTGACAGTAGGGCGGAACTTCCACTGAGAGGTCATCCCTTTTGCCCAAAAACTCAAGAGTGGACGAAGAGGAAGAGAGGTAGAGGTAGATGTGGGCAAGGGCTTCTCGAGAGTATCTGGTTGGCGTCTTTTCTCCACCTGAGATGTGTCTCGCCCAACGTACAGGCTTGTGTCCGTGCCACCCTGTCCCTGTGCTCCTTCTGAAAAGGGTCCCCCGTGAGATGCCCGTCCTGCCCAACCTGCCCCTTTCCAGAGGGGAGGAGGCTCTGAGCGGCGCCCAGAGAAGGGGAAACCCTACGCAAGGTGGGCCAGCTCCAGCTCAGCCGAGCCGGGAAACGATCTGCTGAAACCAGATAGCGCTGTTTCCATTTGGTTCCTCCTGTCCGTTTTGATGTATCTCCTAAGTGAACACATCCTCGGGCTGCCGGCGTGACGGGTAAATGCTGTCCTGGTGTGGCCAGGCCTGTTTCGTCCACGGCCCAGCCAGGCCTCGCAGCCCGTGGTGGCGATTGTGCCAGCAGAGGAATTATAGAAACTGGCGCCAGCAGGCTGCTTTGATACATGGAAACTCAACGTTTGGCAGTGTGGCTTGCTCGCTTTTTTTTTTTTTTTTTTTTTTTCCCTCTTTCCTTCCATGCATTCTAGGAGGTGGAAGGGTTTGGGGGAGGATTTGGGTTTCTTCTCTGGCTGCCAGGGAATTTTTCCAGATAACTCAAGGCTTTGTTGGTATTTTGGGGTCGGAAATGGGTCCGTGGTGTTCGGGTAGCAAGCAGCCTGGGGTCCTGGGCCACGTCCCCGAGCAATTCTCAGGCCAGCTCCTAACAGTCAAGGGGTGGCCACAGCTTTGGGGAGTAGTGTTGGTTTAAACAGAGCTTGTCCCAAAGCTTAGGATGTGTGCTCATCGGGACATGGAGACACAGGGTGGCGCGCTGCCCTTCCCCTGAAACGGTCTTGCTTTATACCGTATACATCCAGCTCCTGGAAATGGATTGGTACCTGCTTTCCTCTCACAGTAAATTTTCAGTGTTTCTCGTTCAAAAAAAAAAAAAAAAAAAAAAAAAAAAAAATTTTTTTTTTTTTTTTTTTTTTGAACAACTGGTACTTTTCTTAAGTTAAAGATTCTCCTTGTCTCTGACACCGAGAGAGATGTAGGTGAACACACCACACCTAGGCTTGACGGCTGCAGACGGGCGCATTATCTCCGCTCCAAACGTTCTAACTGGACACCGTGGTCGGAGCTCCTGTTCAGCCATGAATACGGTGCTGTGGCCAGAGGAGCAGAACCTGCAGCCTTGGAGTGTTGCTTCTCTTGACCCTTCTATGTTGATTTAGAAAATGTTTTAATGCTCCTAGTTGGGGCATTCCTTTACCTAAATTAAATAGATGCTGTTCTGCGTTGCTGTGCCCAAAGTCCCTAGCAAGGGGTGGAAAAGTCTTAATCCATGGGAATATTGGAAAAGCGTCCACAGAGCCTAAGCCGGCCGGAGCCTGCTGGAATGATGCTTTCTCTGTGAACAGATTTAGAGGAAGGCGCACCTCGGTTGCAGCCACTTTCTGGTTTTGCTTCAAAATGTTGGGGTTGTTGACCTCTGTGACACGTTAAAATGGTAAATTCTAGATTACACGTAGAGGGGTGTGTGTGTGTGTGTGTGTGTGTGTGTGTTTATCCCAGGCAGCAGGAAGGGGTCTGTGTTTTATGATAACAAAGTAAAAAATCCACTTGGACTTGAGCGATGTAACTCATTTGATTGGTAACCAGAGTCCTCGGAGCCAGATTTCGATATTGGCGGAGCATCGGGCTGCAGACCTGGCCCATTTTCTCAGGGCAGTTCGTGTTCTAGAATTGTGCACGAGGGTGGTTTTTCTCCGCCCGCCCCCCCTTTATCCTGCCTTCCTGTTCACATTTAATTTGTTCTTAGCCGTGTGCAATGGATTAACATTTCATCAGGGTGGATTAAGATTGAATTGACATTAAAGCGGTCTTTTCCTATTTTCCTTCTGTCACTTTTAGGCAATCGCAGGCAGGGGTGGGGGGAGGCACCGGCAGGAGGGGGAGGCAGTGCTCATCCCAGAAGTACCCTGGTGAGGACCACGGAGATAAGCCAGAGCTTCGGTGTGAAAATAATTGCCAGTTGCGGGTCGGGAGGCCTGGCTGGAGCCCTCGGCCGCGTCCTCCGTCTAACGAGATGTCACATGGAACAAGAGCTTTAGGGGTTTTATTTAGCTCCTAATCCCCAGGCTGCGAGAGCCGAGGTCCATGTGAGCTCACCCCCGGGAGGGAGGGGGCCCCCGAGCCTGGCACAGCCTCCTCTCCGGGACTGGCGCTGCCATTGGGGAGTGAGGCGAAGTTACCGTGAGTGTTGTGTTTGGTCTACTAATGTTTCGGAGGATTAATAATTCAGGCCGGACTTTGAAATAGGAAACCCTCAGTTGGTCTTCCCTGCCGTCGGGCGGCAAGGGCTGGAACGCAGCGGGTCTGCTGTGATGGGCGGAACTGAAGATTTCTAGACCCCGGCTTCCTCCCCCTGCCTCGGCCGCCGGCCCTCCTCCCTCCTCCCCGATGCCGGTCCCCAGCCGCCAGGTGCTCATCGGCCGCTCCCAGAGCTGGGATGCAGCCGGGTGGTACGAGGGCCCCTGGGAGGTGGCCGAGGCCCCGGCGAGGAGCAGCTCCGTGGCGGACGGCGGCGCGGCGGGACCGTGGGACGAGCCGCCCGGCGCCGCCGAGCCCTACCTCTACCGGGAGGCCTTCTTCAACTCCGTGGCTGGAAGGAAGAGCCCGGGGGCGGACTTCACCTTCTACGACAGCAGGCAGGCCGTGATGTCTGGCCGGGGTGGCCTGCTGCCGCGGGATTACTACGGCGACGCGGCCGGAGCCGCTCGGGCGCCCAAGGAGGCTCGGCACCCCCGCGACCCGGGACTCGGCCGGGCGCTGCCTGGTTACGGCGGGACGGGCGGCAGGATGCCATGGGATCAGGTGCAAGGCCGGGGCTCCGCCCTGCAGGACGCCGGCCCCCTGTACCGGGATCCCGCGGGCAAAGCGGTGGCTCCGGGGCCGCGGACGCAGAGCAGGGCCCCGTCGCCCACGCGGTGTGCCGGGGAGCTGGCTGATGGCAGGTACGCCGCCGAGGCCCCCGCCTACCCCGCCGGCCAGCTCTACAACGACGTCGGCGAGCGGCCGGGGGAGTCCGGCCCCGCCAGGCAGGCCGCCCCCACCTGCCTGGTCGTGGACCCTGGCGCGGCCGGCGCCTCGGATGGTGGCGTGGGGGTGGCCCCGGGAGCCCTGAGCCGGGGCTACGGGCCGGCCCGCGGAAGCGTGTCCGCTCGGATGGCCGAGGAGAACTACGAGGCGGACCTGCTCGGTGGCAGGAGGAGCGCGCTGCCGGAGTTCCTGGCCTTCCTGCGCGCGGAGGGTGTGGCCGAGGCCACGCTGGTGGCCCTGCTGCAGCAGGGCTTCGACTCTGCAGCCGTCCTGGCCACCATGGAGGACGCGGACATCAAGTGCGTGGCGCCCAACCTGGGCCAGGCCCGCGTGCTGAGCCGCCTGGCCGGCACCTGCCGGAGTGAGATGCAGCTGCGCAGGCAGAGCCGGCTGGGCCCCCCGCCCCGGGCGCGCTCCAGCAGCTTCAGCCACCGCGGCGAGCTCCACGGCGACGCGCCTTCTCTGGGCGCCGCGGCCTTGCCGCCCCAGCCCGGGGGGCCCCTGCAGGCGGCGTCCCCCCGAGCGGGAGACCTGGCCCGCCGCCCCTCCAGCGCACCGTCCCAGCACCTCCTAGAGACGGCGGCCACCTACTCGGCCCCTGGGGTGGGCGCCCAGGCCCCCGGCTTCCCCTCCAACTCCGGGTACAGCTCTCCCACCCCCTGCGCCCTGACGGCGCGGCTGGGCCCCGCGTACCCCGCCCCGGCCGGGGTGGCCTTGACTCACCCGGGCCCCGCCGGCCCGCTCCCCCCGGGCCCCAGGACAGCCTACTCCACGGCATACACGGTGCCCATGGAGCTGCTGAAGCGGGAGCGCAGCGTGGCCGCATCCCCCCTGCCCAGCCCCCACGGCAGCCCCCAGCTCTTGCGGAAGCCCGGTGTCCCCGCGGAGCCGCCCGCGCTGCCACCAGCCAGCCAGAGCCTCCACACGCCCCAGCCGCCCTACCAGAAGGTGGCCCGGCGCACGGGGGCCCCCATCATCGTGTCCACCATGCTCGCTCCGGAACCAAGTAATGAACCCTCCCTGCCCTTCCTCGCTCGGGACGTGGAGGGGACGGTGCGGGCAGAGGTCCGAGCACAGGACGGGGGTCCTCACGCATTTGGCGCTCTCCTGCCAGGCCTGGAGAGGCCGGCCCTACGCCCCGATGCACGCACACACTCGCACGCAGCCAGCCAGCCAACCGATACGGGTTCCCTTGGGTCAGATTGGCCATTCGGGCGGGGGCTGACCCCCTGGGACGGCTCGGCCTTCCCTTTCTCTGGTTCAGCTCCAGGTGATGTGTGACGTTCCCTTTATGGTGATGCAGCACAGCTGTGTCTCTGGGAGGAGAAACCCAGAAACCATCCAGAACAGAATGAAACCGCCCGCTCCCCGGGGTGTGGGGGGGGGGGTAGCGTGTTCTCCAGGTCACCCTCGGTGGCTCTGGAGAAGGCGGGGGTATTTATCCAGTGCTTCCCACAAATCGTGCTTCACTCATTTGCCGTTAGAAGCGCCTGGTAGCGTAGAAACGCACCTCCGAAGGGTCCGCGCCTGGATCAGAGGGAGGAAGCACCGTAGGGCTGTGTCGGGTACGCTTCCAGGCTCGTGGGTTAAACAAAGCAAGATGACAAAATCCCTTAGAACTCCCGGTTTCAAAGACAGACTTAAGTCTCCTGTTGGGAAATACAGTTGGGAATTCTGTTTACTTGTAGGAAACGATGTATTTTCAAGTTGAAGAAAGAGAGAAGCATCCTAGGTGGCTCTTTTCAAAATGTGAGACAAGTATAATTTGTTACATGTGTTTCTTTGGGTAATTGTGGGTAAAATTCCAGGTGGACGTCCCTGAACACTTACTCCGTGTTTTAACTGTAGGATCTTACTGACAATTGAAGCTATACATCAGGGGTTTTTCCCCCTTTCTTCCTTCCTGCCTCCCCAATTTAGAAAACTTGAATCCCTTTCAAGTGATCTTTTTTTTTTTTTTTTTTTTTTTTTTTTTGGGTGCAAAAGTAGAATTGTCAGGTGGAGGGACAATTGGTGTGAAAATAAGATGTACCTTTTAGTTTGTGGAGCTGGTGACCTAGGGGCTACCAGGAGGCTGAAATGGTGAGTGTGGCTTTGCAGATTGACCCAAAGGCACTTGGCTTTCTTCTTCCCGAAGGGAGACTGAGTGGTTGGATTTTTCTGTTGTCTCCCACTATAGATTCTGGTTTTGTCTCATGTATGGATTTTTTTTTTTTTTTTAAGTTTGATCATACAATGTATTGGACTTTTTTCTTTTTTTCCCCTCTAATCAGTATGTGACAGGAGAAAAGTCAGATGGGCATACGGAAAGCGGATGCACCTTCTCCCTCACAAACATTCCTTCTTTGCAACCAACTAATTTGCATGGCGATGACATTTGTTGCTCTAGTAATTTCATCTGATAATGGCCGGGCTTGCAAAGCGGATCTGAAAACATATTCCTTAATTATGTGTTGCTAAGCAACGGGAGGGTTTGGTCATAATCACAGAAAGATTATCTCCTCATTGAAGTCCTGGAAAGGTTTTGCTGAAGGGGGACCTGTAAAATTGCCTTATTTTCTTCTCTTTTATGTTCATTTTGCACTGCCTTCTAACGGAAACATTCCCCGTTATTTGGGTACGGGGTGAGGGATATTATTTAAGTTGTTTGGAGTATGATTGTTAACACACTGTGTTGCAGACCAAAGGATATTGATTTTTGTTTCCTTTGCGTGGCAGCCAGCCAGTGCCAAGGAAGCCTGCAGTCGGAAGTCTGCCAGCAAATAAATTTCTCTGTCAGATGATCTATCCCATGGCGGTGGTTCTCCTCCTCGATCCTTCTTGTACATTCGGTGTGTCATTATGACCGTCCCTTCCCCCGAAAGGAGGGTGTTGGGGACCCGGCCGGGAGGGTAGGTAGGAACTTGGCTTCTCTCGGAGCCTTCCACCTGTAGAAATGGCATTTTGTGTGGCAGCCTTCACAGCATCAACAGCCAGACCTGGCTCTATGGTCCCTACAGGGAAGTTCTGGGCAGCCGTTTTTGCCCCGCAGAGGATAGCGTTTACGTTTAAGGGAAACCCCACAGATCTTAGAGTCTGGAAACCCGAAGCTTCCCTGGGGCAGCCCAGGCTGGGTGATGGCCATCGTCGGATCTAGCTGTGGCTTCCGCCGTCACTTCCAGCACAGCCAGCACGAGTACATCCTCACTTTGGTCTTCACCTAGCTCCGAAGGTTTCCCTCTGATCTTGAGGGGAAGGGGATCCTCAGGAAGGGGGGACTCTCTTCTCTCTCTTTGGAGAGGCCATCTGTAGGTTTCTAGTGGGTTGGTTGGTTGGTTTTAAGTGCCTGGGTTTATTTCTACATCCTTTGGTGTCTAAACACCCACTGTGCTTCTTATTCCACAAACTACCTGCTTCGCCTTGGTTGACTTTGTTGGTGTAAATAACAGGCTGTTTGCTAGTCCGTGGGCCAGGCAGTCCTGGGTGACCAGGTGAGGAGGGACCCACGTGACAGGGGATCAGTGGGGCTGCATGTCAGACCTGGGTGAGCGTCGGCATCTGGTGGATCTGCTGTCGCTTACACACGATGACCTGGTTGACTGTGGCCCAAGCTGCAGAACCTTCCGGCAGTGGCTGCGGGCCAGCAGTGCCCCCTCCCCCCGATCACATGGTGTCAGTCGAGCCCTCTCTGTGACCGAGCAGCGGGGCGCATCCTGTAAACAAGCAGCACGGCAGCCACTGTCATATTTTTGTCTGCAGAGCGCACAGCCTGCAGAGGGCCCGCTGAGAGCACGCCCAGTGCTCACAGTTTCAAATGAGAAACGCAGCGCGGCCTGCTCTTTCCGTGGGGTCTGTTTCCTTCCAGGCATTTTTCCGGATGCAGTTGGATTCATCAAGGGTTGTGACCCCCATCTAGTAGCTGGGGGGTGGGGGGGCACTGCCCAAGGGCCTTTTGGGGCACATCCAAGGTCCATTTACACTGGGGCTGTGGGGAGAGGGGTGGTTGTCACTGTGCTCTCGGTCATCAGAGCTGGTCATGCGTTTGATGTGGTGTCAACACGTGATGTATGCACCTGGCCTCCTGGGTAGGAAGCTCTCCCCCCTCCCCCCCCCCACCAGGAGAAAACTCTAGACTCCTCAGATCAGAACAGAGGATTGGGCGCATGCACACCTGGTAATTCCTTCCCTGTCCTTGGCTTTCTTGGAGGAACCCTTGCACAGGAGGGTCTGTGCTGGTAGGTGGATGGAGGGGTGCTCCACGGGGGTTGTGGGTGAGGACTCTCAAACTGTCAGGCTGGAGGGAGGCCACCACGAGGGCCCAAAGGCACCCAGAGCCAGCCGATCACACCCACCCCCTGCCCAAAAGTCGAGCCAGCCTGGGGGGATGGGATGGGGGATCTGCTGACCATGACCCTGAGCTGGCTCTACAGGACGGCAGGGTGATGACACCAGCCCTTCTGCTGAAGAGCGTTACTTTGGCAAGACCTTGCCATTTGACTGAAGAGACGTGTAAGGGGGCAACCCTTACGCTCCTGAACACAGAGCACAGACTGTGTGAGGCAGGCTGTGAGCTTGGCACTTGGTCATTGGCTCTTGAGCAGCTGTGTGGTGGGCCCAGCTCGGGTGTTTGATGCTCACAAGTTTGTGGGACCTGAGCCTGGTCTTTGGGTGCTCTGCAGCCTGGGGTAAGGTTGGGGGTGGGGCATGCTGCCCTGTGATACAAGGGACACACACCGGGGCCTTCTGGGAACCCCGTGCGGTGGGGATCACCTAAGGCCATGGTGCATCCTAGAGGGAAGGGCTGAGGGCAGAGCACAGACTCTGGAGCAGCCATCAAGCCGCAGCCCTTGTGTGCAGGCCAAGGGAAAGGACAGAAAGGACACTGCCCCCCAGCACCAGGGCTCTTAAAGTCCTGGCTGCTCCTTTGGGACTCCCTGAGGTATCGCCCAGGCTCCCCCCTCTGCCCCCGACAAAGTGATCTGTTCCTCCGTGGCTGAGAAATTCCCAGTTCTGTGGAGCAGGCAAGGGACTTACTGAGGCCACTCAGCCAGAACTCTCTCTCTCTCTGGCCAGAATCCTCTTCTCTACTCACCTCCCTTACAGATCAAGGTCGGGGAGAAGCTGGGCGTCTCGGAGGTGCTGAAAGCTCAGCCTTTCCCAGCAAGTAAAACAACTACAGCGTGTTCCGTGCCCATAAAATTGGCAAGCTTTTGGTTTGCTTTTGCACTTGGCGGTCCGTCTTTCAGGCTGGCCCCTGTGCACGTATTTGGAGTCAGATGTGGCTCTTGGGTTCATTCTCCTCCAAATTCCAGCTGACCCCTTGGCAGTCACCTCTTCGTGGCCTCTGCATTCAAGACTCCAGACATAGCCATTCCCCACCCTGTCAGGGCTCCCACGATTCTTACCCTTGGTCGGAGGTCATTGGACTCACCTGTCACTCCTGGCCATCACAGTTGACTGCTGTTTTCCCAGAATGGGACTGATCATCTCCTACCTGTCAGCACCCAGAGGCATTTGGACCGTGGTCATTTTTTCCCTTGCTGGACAAAACTCCGAGCCTGAACTCAGTATCCCCTTGTCCTTGTGGCTGGTTTTACTGGACAGAGTCCGAATGTCTCAGTTTGTACTGGGCTCCTAGAAATCCCATGCACCCTGGGGATTAGATTAGGACCTCAGCCCAGGAATATAGGTAGTTGAATGCGTGTCTTTGAAGCGTGTGGCCTGCTGAATGTCTTTTGGCGAGTGTATCGAGTTCCCGGTTTCTACTCCCACGTCTGTCAGAGGAGGGTAGGAATTGAACACGCCTCACGGGCGTGTGGGGATGCAGTGAGTATAGGAAGGAGGAACTTGAGTGTTGAGGTCATTAAACCTGCATGGCCTTGGCCAGAGGCTGGGCCTGCTTCGGAAATGGTGCTTTACTCATCGCCCTTATCTCGGCCCCTTCTGGGGCCAGACACAGTAGTCTGGGCCAAGGGACACTGGGGGACCCGGAGGCCAGGCCTGTCCCACAGCTCTGTATCTCAGAGCAGCCACCTCCGACCTATTGGGCGTGGGCTTGGCACTTCTCAGAGTGGACTGTGGTCGGGTAGCCTGGAGAAGACCCTGCTGCTGTCTTTATTGGGGTGCATGCTCTAAAGCTTAATGGGCCTTTCACAAACTGGGTGGCTGTGAATTTCTGTCAGCTTCTCGTACACTGTACCGTCCACCCCCATGTAGACGGCTCAGACACCCTCTGCAGGAGTGTGGTCTGGGCACTTGGGTTTGAACTCCAGTCCTCTGCATAACGGGCCAGGTACCTCCCACCCTTTTGGGTCAAATGGGCACTTGGCCTGCTCAGAGCACTCCAGGGTCACCAACATGGTTTCTGCCCAGCAGGCAGGACACAGAGAAGGTGGTTAACGAGGTTAGTCCTTGTGCTTTCCTGCGGAGCCAGTTTAAAGGAATTGACTCGTGTTCCCATGGGAGGAGGCGAAGCCCAGTCCACACTGGGACACTGGCCACCTGCCCGAGCTCCTGTCGTCAGGCCCTTTCTCGTGTGGCCTGGCGCAGGTTGGCCGTGCCTTCCCTCTAGATGGGCTTTCTTCTGTCTTCCCATTGTAGAAAGAATGAGGCCTCGCCTGCCGTCGCGGGCCCTGCCTCCGAGGAGGGACCTGGCAGGCTGGGCTTTGGCTTCCAAAGAATAGCTTTGCGTTTTAGTATCTCTTCCCTCCCTGGACTCCTCCAGGGATGGCTGCCTCTCCAAAATCTTTAAAAGAGGCAGCAGTCCCGACCACACAGCATGGGCCAAATTTTCCTGGGAGGTTTGCAGAGTTGAGGGCATGGCGGGGGGGGGGGGGGGGGGGGCTGACCTGAATCAGTGTATCAGTAGGATTATCTGCCCAAGAGAACAGGGAGCCGATTCAGCCCTTCACCGACCTACTTTCTCACCTGATCTTTGTTCTTTATTCTAACTGGTATTTTTGATCTATGATATTTTGTACTTTTAAAGTATACAGGATCTTACTTTGATAGATTTATAGATGGGAACGTGATAGCGGATGTAGCGACATTTGTCATGTTACGTAGTTATAATATGATGTGATGTGGTTGTCTGTATTCGTTGTACCGTGCATCAGGTCTCTGTGGTTTACACTTGCAGGTTTGCATCCTGAAGCACTGTCACTCTTGTCCCCCACTCTAGCCAGTCCTTGGGAACCACCAGTTGACTCTGGTTTTTACAGGTTTATTACCCTTTTTAGATTCCACACATTAGTGATCTTGTACGTACGTCCGTCTTTCTCTTGCTCCGTCTGACCTCTCCAGCATAGCATGATGTGCTCAGCATCCACTCATGTTGTTGCAAATGGGAGAATATCCTCCTTTCCTGTGGCTGAACAATATTCTATTGTGTGTGTATATTTTCCGTCTTTTTTTATCCATTCATTTGTTGATGGGTGTTTGGGTCGTTTCCATGTATCTTGGCTGTTGGGAATACTGTTTTGATAAACAGGAGGGTGCATATATCCACTGAGCTCCTGTTTTTTCATTTCCTTTGGGTATATAGCTGGAAGTGGAATGGCTGGATCCTATGACGGGTGTGTTTTTAGTTTTTTGAAGAACCTCCATACTGTTTTCCATGGTGGTCGGACCAATTTACATCCCCACTGACAGTGAATATGGTTTCCTTTTCACCACTTCCTCACCAACACCTGTTGTCTCTTCTCTTCTTGATGAAGGCCATTCTGACAGGTGTGAGTTGATACCTTGTTGTGATTTTGATTTGCATTTCCCTGATGAGTACTGAGGCCGAACATATTTTTGTATCTGTTAGCCATTCCGATCTCGTGCATGATATTTGCTCTACACTGTGGTTCTCCCAACTTCCATTTGGCTTCATTGACCTTCATGCTTGGATCGTGCATGGACCATGGGGCCCGGGAAGTAGATAAGAAGTCCTCACTGGCTTTTGGTATCAGATAATGTGCTTTGCAAATATTTTTTTCCATTTCGTGGCTGTGTTTCTCACATTCTTGGTATTGTCCTTGAATCACAAGTTTTAATTTTGATGAAGTTTGATTTATTTTTTTTAAAGATTTTATTTATTTATTCATGAGAGACAGAGAGAGAGAGATGCAGAGACACAGGTAGAGGGAGAAGCAGGCTCCATGCAGGAGCCTGATGTGGGACTTAATCCTAGGTCTCCAGGATCAGGCCCTGGGCTAAAGGCGGCACTAAACCACTGAGCCACCTGGGCTGCCCGAAGTTTGATTTATTTTTATTTCCTTTTCTTGATTTGTGCTTTGGTATAATCCAAGATCATGAAGATTTATGCCTGTGTTTTCTAAGAGTTTGACCACGTTAGCCCTTAGGTTCAGGTGCTTGAACCATTTTGAGTTCAAATTTGTATGTGGGTGTGAGGTAGGGATCCAGCTACAGTCTGCTGCATGTGGAGATCCAGTTGGTCCACCACCATTTGCTTCTGCTTTTGCTTTCAGGGGGATGCTGAGCTAGATGAGGGGGCCTAGGCCAGGACAATGGTAAAGCCACACACTGTGTATTGCATTTGGCAACCAGCCCATCATCCAGAGAAGATAAACCCTTTTTTTAAAGAAAACCGGTATATATTAAAAGAGAAGATTTTCAGGCGTTTGGAGCTAATTCTTGTCCCCAGGATCATACGAAGCAAGAATTCTAAAGCTGTTTCACTGGAGCCTTGCTGGTACATAGGAGTTGGGGGCGGGGGGTTGCTTCTTAAATTTATGAAAGAAAAATAATGCTTGTATTCCATAATTGATTAGCCCATGTTATCAGTCTAGAGCCTAAATGTCATTAAACATGCTGCTGTTGAGTATTTTCCCCCCGTTCTGAGACTGACTTACACAGAGAACTTTCTAGTCGTTTTTCATTTGAAGGAAAAAAACAGTCTGTTCACTTTTACTTGCTCCCTCCACCGCTCAAGGAACAGGAAGGTACAGTGCAGTTAAATTTAGCCGGATAGCGGTACGCAGTGTATGAATAAAACACAACTTTTTGCCAAATCGTTAGGAGAGCATAAAATCAAACCTGTACACGCCCGTCCCCACTGAGAAGGTGGGCGGCTCTGGGGACATGTTCTCCTGAGAGCAGTTGAGAATTGATCCCGGGAAGGGTTTGCCAATGTGAGTGGGACAACTTGTTGTTTAAACAAGATTGCCGTGGGAGGAGGAATCCTGGTAGGCCGAGTTCGTATGAAGAAATGAAGGCTCAGGACAGGAACGCTGACTTTTGGGTCCTAAATGCAGGTACCTGAAGTGCTGGTGGGGCCAGGGGGTACTGAGTGTTCCCAGTACCGATGATACAAAAAGCTCGGCTTCCGCAGGATGGGGGAGGTGGTGGATGGAGATGGCTCACCAGTGTTGAGAGAATCCAGGCCTGAATCAGCCCAGTAAATAGAGTGATTGTCACCATTCTGGAGCAGATGACTAGGATTATCCCATCTGAAGTCCTGAGAAGACTCAGAGTAATTCCCTAATAAGATGAACCATCTTGAGGCTCAGAGAGGTTAGTACTCCTCCCCAGGTCACACAGCAGGGCTGGGACTCGAAGCCTCCCTGTCTGGCTCCAAACCAGCGATTGGTCGTTGTGCCATAGTGAACCACCAAGCACAGTGCTTCAGGGCCACCTGGGAAAATCAGTGGTGTCAAGCTGGGAAAGGGGACACCAGCCCAAGCTGGGGTCTGTGTCAGCGACAAAGTGGGTGATGCCAGAGGAGTCCCCGTGGTGCTCTGAGGCTTATTTCTCCAAGTGTAGGACATTGGGGTGATGGGCTCTACTCGTCCCCAGACACCCAAGGAACCATGTCACACAGGTCCTGGCCCAGGCTTTGCTCATGGCCAGACTTGGTGCCCTGCCCCCTGCCTCTTAGGAGAGCCGAGGAAATGAATTCTTCCCTGTGCTTAAAATGGAGCATAAATGTTCTTTTGTCCCGAGAGGATTAAGCCTCGCTGTGGGGAAAAGCTCTAACACACAAGGATGAAATTGAGGAAGGGAGAAGTAAGCCTGTAAGGAAAGACGGAGCTGGGTGGGAGGCCAGAACGCAGCGCTTTCCCTGCGCTCTGCACCAGGAGGTGCGCTTACCCGGGCTTCCTAGCAGCCCAAGTAAGGAGGGAAATGAGATCACTTCTCACCCTGTGCCCCAGGTGGGAGCGGGGAGCCCAGCGCCCTCAGGCTGCTGCTTCTGTCCTTGTGGCCAAAGAATCCGCATCAGCACTAGATGCACAGTGTGCGTTCTCGTGTTTCCTCCCCACCGTGGCCCAGCCTGCCCCTCTCCACTCCACTCAGGGGCTCTGTGATTCGTGACCACTTCCTGTGTGTCATCTTCTAGTTTTTAGAAAACACGAGTGAAAATTTTCAGCAGGCCTCACCAGGCTGCAGTTGCTGAGGTCACACGTGTGGGCCGGGGGCCGGGGGGTGCGGGTGGGGGGAGCTGTTCCTACAGCTGACCTCTCGCTTCCTCTCCAGGCCGTCTGCGTCCTCCCCGGGCCAGCCCCGCGGCGGGCACTGCCAAGTCCAAGGGGAAGTGGCTGGAGAGGTGGGCAGGGTCGCCGGCCGCGTACGGTGCTCAAAGCTGACCTCTCCGCCTCACCAGCTTCCCCACTGGGGATTTCTCTATTAGATGCTTTTTATTTGATGGAATAAATATGACTTTGTGATGGGTTCTAGTGTTTCCCTGTGAACTGGGCTTTGAGCCTGGAACACTTTAGAAGTCATTAGGTTTCCAGAAAAAAAAAAAAAGTTAACAGAGGAGACGAGCAGGGAGGGGACAGCTCAGCAGCTGTCGTGCCTGGGAAAATCAGCTTCGCGGCCACTCCGGGGCCCTGAGGACGGCACACTTGGCTGCTGGCCCGCCGGATAGCCGGCCTGTTAGGGGGTCTTTAGAATCACTTTCCTTGTTGGCTTTAGGGTCACATGAAAAAACTCGAGTTAGCCGAAAGCCTTGGGCTTCCTCCATGTCCCATCCCGGCCTTGGTGGCTGTTGTAGCTAAGAAACAGGGCACTATTTTGTTTTTATGGGCCCGGGCAGTGTGGTCAGAGGAACAAGTCCGCCAGGGGCCTTTCAGGAGGACAGCGTGTCATCGAAGGAGTCCCATCTGATTCCGGGGGGATCCAGTGACCGATGTCGTGAGCCCCGGTGCCCGAGCCGCGGGCCTGCAGGGACAGCATCCTCTCAGGGCTTCTGGGTCCACGGGTCCCCTGAACACCTGCCCTGCTGCTGGCTGCTGCCTCCTGTCCTTTGGAAGGAAAGGCCCTTCCAGGCACCGGGAAGAGTGCGGGGTGTCCTCAGCCCGGTCAGGGACCCACCGGTCCAAGGGCTTCCCTGGCCCCGTGCGTCCCAGACAGTTGCCCCCCCAGACTGTGCCACAGCCCCTGCAGCGTGCGAGGCCCCTGTGCGTGCTCCCGCGGGGGGAGGTTGGGGTCGGAGAGTCCCTGCCGCTGGTGGGTGACTGCGGCCCCCCGGGCTTCCTGCAGCGTCCCGTCAGCCCTGCGTGAGCCGGTGACACACGCCGACGGCACGCAGGCCGGCACGTGGGCGTGCAGAGCTTGCCTCTGCCAGACTCTTCTGGCAACCGTCCCTTCTTTTCTCATCTTTATTTCATTTTTCTCAAACATCCCCTTCTGTTGTTGCCATGGGCACATTTTTAGAACTTGAGAAGTACTCGGATGAAACCCCCAGTGGCTTCTGCCGGTGGTCCCCACGCCGCGGGCAGGTGGGGCCTTCGCGGGGAGTCAAAGGAGGGAGGGAGGGAGGGTGCAGCCCTCCTCGGCCTCGGGCCGCAGGGAGACCAGCGGGGTCGGGGCTGGCACTGGACGCATGGAGAAGGCCCAGGAGCCAGGCCCGCGGCCCCGCGCCCCACATCTGGGTGCTCCAGGCACACGGGGTGCACAGCTCCCACGTCCTTCCATGAGAAAGGGCTCTGTTGTGCAGAACAGGCTCTGCGTGGCTGGCTTGCAGCCTTTGGGGTGACTGCTCGGGGTTTGCACCCCCATGACCAGCAGCAGTTGCTCTCCCATCTGGGACGTGGCTCTCGCGGTGGCAAAGCGCATGTCCTAGAGAGGCAGCGACATCGCCCGTGCCACGTGGGTTGTTGACCGTTCTGTGCTGGTCACACAACGTGTGAGGTTGGTTTTGCACGGTGCTGACGTGATGTCCGGTACCGTGAATGAGCTAAAGCGGCCGGGACCGTCGGGACCCGAAGGAGGTGAGCAAGGCGGCTTTCTCAGGGGCCGCCCTCTGAAGCTATTCCGGGCTCAGCTGGGTTGCCCAGAGCTTCTGCCAAAGGATGTGGAACCCGCTCCCCACCCCCAGGCTAATTGAAAGCCCAAGGAAACAGACATATGGTAACTGGTAAACACCCTACACACTCAGAGTATTTTCTAGGAAAAATACTTGGTGTGGGGAGCTCTGGGCGGCGAATTCTCGCTCTTACCGCCGCGCTCTGTCGACGAGGCCTGATGGCCTGACCATCTCCCCGGTTACTACTTAGAAGGCACAGAACTGTGTCCCGTCCCCCGTCCCCGTCCCCCTCACCCCCCCCAAATCTGTCCAGGCTGGTGGAGACTGGCTGTGAGAGACGCAGCGTACCGAACAGACACGTCGGCCAGGCCTGGCTCTTGGTCTTGTCCTGTAGCCCCGAGCTGGTCAGAGCTCACCCCTCTGGGCTCATCCAAGGCCTTGGGGGAAGCACTTCTCTTCCTGAGCCCGCATGTCTCTGACACCAGAGGCCACGGACTCCAGGCGCAGAGCAGCGGGGACACGTGCTGGAGGCCACCAGTGGGTTGCTTCCAGTCAGGGTGATCTTGGGAAGCACGTGTCGGTGAAGTCCAGGGGTTGATGCATTTAGGGGGAGAGGTCAAGAGCCAAGCCGGCATTTCCTGGACCAGGTTTCCTATCAGCCAGGCCCATGGTGTATGTTGGGTCTTAGGGCACTTTGGAGAGTGACCTTGTGTCCCTGAGAGTGGCTTGGGGAATGGGGACCGTGCACCCGCAGGTTGCTCACCATTCTCTGACTTGTCTGGACACATCCTTTCGCTCTCCAGCCCTTTCGGGTCTGAGGGCTCTACAGGTAATCAGCAGGAAGGAGGGACTCGGGTGGGCCCCGGGCTAGGTCCCAGCTTGGAGGGTACCAAGGAGAAAGGGGTTTTTTTCCTTTTGGTGCCACAAGATCGGGTTGAGTGAAACCACCAGCCTGAGGTTCATCTCGTGGGCCACAAAATCCACAGTGACCCTAAAGGGAAGAGTCCATTCCTGCTGTGAGAAACCCCAGGTGAGGATGCTGGATTTTTGTGACCATATATAATTGACAAGCGGCCACTGTTGCCGTGGAGAGGGGAACTTGATGGCCTTGCCTTATCCCCTAAGCTGGGATCGCCCGTCTGTCATCAGACTAGATGGGGCCCAGGCCAGGGATTTGTGGCTCCGTCCAGTGCTCAGGGCATGCTGGGAAAGTTGGGAGGTGAAATGTGACCTCACCCAGATGGGAAGGAAGCCAGTGGCTCCTTGAACCAGGGGCTCAGCTGTTCCCAAGCCCAGCGGCTGCCCAGACCACCTCCCCCCTCCCTCCGCACTCCAGGACCACCCACACGAGGCTGGCCTTTGGGGAAATCCAGAACATGAATCACATCCTACCACAAACAGAAGCAGCTCCTGGCATCCTTGGCTGCTTTGCTGTGGAAATGTGTCCCACAGCGGCCTGCTCAGTTCTCCGTCTCCGTCTTGTCCCTGTGGCCCTGAGCTGGGAGGACCTCGGTCCCCGGAGCCCATCCCTTCCCCGAGGCCGGTCAGCCAGGAGGCGCTACGTGGGTAGTGGTCAGCGTCCCCCCCAGTGGGAAGCAGAGGGATCACCAGACAGGGGCTCCCTGGGGGTGGGGGGCGGCAGGGCACAGGTGCTCGCGGCCCGGCAGCCGTATGAGGGCTTCCGAACGGCCCACGGCGCCAGCGTGTGAGCGTCCCAGGGAGTGATTTCCAGCAAGCGATAGTTGGTTTGGTTCTGGGTTTTGTGTTTAAGCCCTGGTAGAAAAGAAAAGTCTGTCACTTTTCTGTTCAAGGTCCCTGGTGTGGCGTGGACACTGAACAGTTCAGGCTGCTGGGACAGTTGCTCTGGGTTGCTCTAAGGAACCAGTTAAAGCAACAACAAATGCTGGTCTTTCTGGAGGTACAGAAGTTCTTGTTTTTTTTTTTGTTTTTTTTTTTTTTTGAACTGGATGCTGTGGTTCCCACCAGTGTAGACCTCTGCTGCTTCTATTCCAGAAGTCTCCACACACGTGTGCGCGCGCGTCTGCACACACACCTTGGGCGGGCAGTGGTCACCCGGCAAGCCTTGGGGGTGGGGGACACGGCCCAGGCTCCCGGGAGCCTCTGCGCCTCCTGCTTGGCCGCTTTCTGTCCAGCTGTTACCTGAGCCACAAAGGAGGTGGCCTGAAGCCACCTCCCTGTGAGGCCACGACCCTTTAAGATCCATGTTTTATTTAAGAAGCTAATCTACTTACCCTGAGGCCATCTCTCAGCTGAACCTCTGGCTGACTTCAGAGGACGCTAAAATCAGGGCCGAGGAGTGGCTTCGGCCGGGCCCCTCCATGGGGTGGCCCTCAGCAGCCCGGCCCGTGGGTGCTCGGGGGTGGGGGGGGGCGGCTGGCCAGGCCCGGTCTTCCCACACTCGTGGTGTTTCCCGGTAGTTTCTTGAGCGAGAACTCAGGCGTGTGCCTGTCGCCTGGTAACGTGTGCGATGCGGTGGTCACTAGTGTGGTCCCAGCCGCGGAGGAACACGGCCTCGTGGACCCGCGTGCATCCGGGTGGCCCGTGCCTCTGCTGGGCTTCCGTCCTGCCTGGAGCGGCTGGGGCCTGACGGCGCAGCCCCGGCCACAGTCTTATCCTGGAAAGTACTTCCCTCCTCCTTATCCCCGAGGGCCATTTTCAAGCCAGGTGGTTCTGTTTGTTCACCTGGCCTGGGGGAGCCCTTGGTGGTAGGGGGTGGTGGTGAATTGAATACCCTTCTGCGGGGAAGGTCCTCGATGGCCCTCGATGGCCCGGCTGCAGAGCTCAGGTCAGCTGGGCCCTGTCCCCTCCCTGGGTCTCGGTGCCCATGGAGTGAAAGGTCGAACAGCTCCCTTCTTGACACAAGGCTCCCAGGGCCCCAACCGGAGCTTAGCATCAGGGAGAGGTTCTGGGGTGTTCCGGGGTAGAAGTCCAAGAGCTGGGGGCTCATCCAGAAAGTGAGAAGACGGGAATGCTGTTTCAAAAGGCCATTGTTAAGGTCTCACCTGCAGTGGCCGGGCCTCGGGGCGGTGCCCCCATGGGTTCACGGTGGGGCGGAGCAGCCTGGCCCTTCCCCAGGAGAAAGGCACCCTGACCCTCACCCAGGGCTGCCTGTGATCACGAGTCCCATGAATGAGCTCGGCCCTGGGGGAACTCTTCTGGGTTTTAAAAAATGGATTTGATCTATCCTAGCAAGACCTGGGGACAAGCTTCCAGGGGTTTCTGCAGCATCAGCATGGGTCACGTCCATGCTGGTGTCATTGTCAGGTCGCAGGCACACCATGGGCTCCGGCACACATGCACGTGTATGTGCACACACGTATGCTGACACACATGCACACCCACCCTTGCCTTCCTGAGCACACCAGTCTGCTATGCCGACGTCCGGGGCCGCCTGGCCCGCAGACAGCTCTGCGCTCGGCTGTGGCAGGACAGCCTGCAGGGCCCCTCACTGTACCCCCTCATCTGGGCTGGCAGGGCCTGTGCTCCGTGGTCCTGCCTCCCAGGTGCCACGCACAGGCTCTAGTGTGAGTATGGAAGGCCGGATGCCCACCCGGGGGGCCTTGCCTTGGAAGTGATGCTGCATCATTATTTCTGCCACTTGACGTTGTTCAGAGCAAAGTCCCAGGCCAGCCTGTTTCCAGGGGTGGGGAAGTACGCTCTGGCTCTTGGGGGCAACAAGGCCATGTCGGGAGGGGGCTGTATTCACAGAAGGCAGGTGTCCTGGGCAGTCATCGAGCAGCGCCAGGTGCAGCTTGAGGCTCTCCAGTGTGAAGGGGGCTGATGCAAACGAGGGAGCCCCCCCAGGGAGCCCAGCAGAGCACAGGGCAATCCAGGAGCCACGGAGGAGGTCATGGGACCCCTGGTCACAGGCCTGGAGGGGGGAGTGGCATCGGAGGTCCAGCTGCACACCGAGCTCTACGCCCTCGTGACTGTCACCTTCCTTCCCCAGTTTTTAGAGGGGATTGGGCTCACTCAAGTGTGGCAGGCAGATGTCACCCAGCCTTGCGGGGTGGCTCGCTGGGGCACCATGGTGACCACGGACCCTGAGGCTCAAAGTCCCGAGATCCTTCCGTTAGTGCCGTCTGCTGTGAGTGCAGGAAGAGGAGCGTGTGAGTGCTTGTGCGTGCGCACGCGTGCCTGGGGCAGGTCTGCATTCTCCTCTTCAGTCCTGACTCTGCTGATGTTTGCTTGAGGGCGGAGCTGAATCTCGAGATGCTCGGATTTAGTTTCTGTGCCGCCAGAGGTGCCTTCCACCTTCCACCGTTGGCCCCGGTTAAAACTCAGTCTGTGTTCCTGGTGGTGAAGCAGCCCGAGGGGAGAGCTGGTTCCCTGAGCCTCGGGAGCTCGGCGGGGAGCCAGGCCCGCCTGCCCGAGCCTCTGGAAGGTACGCGGGTGGGAAGGAGCGAGGCTAGCCCCGGCTCCGGGGCCACTTCAGGAGGCGCCTCTGGCCTCGGTTTCCTGGAACCGACCTGACCGAGGCCTCAGTGGGATGCGCGCTGCGTGTGCTCCACCCGAAGCCGGAAACTGCAAGAGAGACGAGCCGAGAAAAAACCGATCGGGTTCTCCGTTCTCCGTATGTGGGGGGGGGGGGGGGGGAGAGACCATACCTGCACATCGCCAGGTTCTCAGGATCCTCCCCCGGTGGAGAGGCAGGCGGTGATGTGGACACAGAGATGAGGTTTCTAACGGTAGCTGCGTGTTTTTTAAGCCTTAAAGCAGTGCCACGCTTAGCAACACGTTTTATCACAGTCGCTGCCTCGAAACCGTTCATTCTCGTCGGCTCCTGTGTTCTTTCTCGTGAAAGACAAGAGTAGCTGCCGTGGGCGTGGGTGGTGCCTCTGGAGACGGGAGGCCACGTGCCTTTGCTGACTTTCCAGACCCACTTTCTGAACAAGCTCCAGCCAACTGCACGACAGTTGTGGTCGAGACCCTGTGGCTGGCAGTTTAGAATAGTTTTTACTACGTGGATAAACGTGTTTACAGGCAAGGGGGGACCTGTCACCTGGACACAAGGCCCCACAGCAGCCTTCCTGAAGGGGTTCTGGAAGCCCCGTGCCCTGGGGTAGATGCCCACCCCTCCCAGCACGGCCATGTCTGCCAGTTGAATGCTGCGTCTCGGATACAGGTTCATTGATCACCCAAGGTCAGCATCTGGTCCCCAGTTTGGCCCCAGTCAGGAGTTGCAGCTCTAGATTGTGGAAATGCAAGCCTGTGAAATATGCCCCTTATCAGACCCTAGATCTGATCCTGTGTCTGGCCTTCTAGAAATCGGGACTGCTGAGCCCAGCCGATGAGGGTTGGTTTGTGCAAGGTTGCAGGAAGTGACTTTTCAATTGGGGAGCCACCTGCATTTAAGGGGAAGCTGTTCCTGGGGCGGTGGGCGACGCGCTCAGACCCTTGCGAAGTGGCCGCGGCTGGAGAGGCTGTCAGGGCAGACCTGGGGTCCTTTCCCACCCACTTGGTACCTCCGGGAGTGCATCTCCTCTCCCCACCTCAATCCACCTGCCCACAAACATGGGAGCCACGGGTGCTGCCTTCTACCTTCCAGACCACCTTACAAGTTCTGGGAGCTGGTGACACATTTGATTGGCCCCGAGGCCTCTGGCTAAGCATGCAGGACAGTGCGTTTTGTTGCAGATCTTTCTGAGGCCTGCATGGATCTCTCAGTTCTTTCCAGGTACTTATCCTGGTGGCAGCTGCCAGTACAGCTGGTGCTGGCCCAGAGGATCCCAGCAACTGCTTTCGGGCCCCAGAGCTCCCAGCTGGTTTCCACCCGCAAGGGCTCTTCGGCCCCTGAGCAGCAGTGAAGATCTTGGGGCGAATCCGTGCTGCTTGGCAGGCCCTTTCCCCGCTCGGTCCCCACATGTTTGGCTGGTCCCTGCCAGGCAAGCCAGGGGGTCACCCTGACCAGGTGGACTGTCATCCCAGATCCTAGCCAGCCCAGCTCGGGTGTGTTCAGGCTGCTGCACCATAGCAGTGTTTCAGCAAAATCTGCTCAGGTGTCAGAAGAGGCCTCTGTCTGCTTCTCAAACACGTTTATTGCAGCCACTTTGCTTTGGGGTAAGACTGCTTAGTTTCTGAAATCTTGAAAGAGCAAAATCAGAAAAGCCTCCGGCAGTTCGGTCCTTGAGTTGGCAAGCGGCAGAAACCAGCTCAGATCTTCAGAAACAAGGCAGAGTTGGTTCTAGAGGAAGCACGTGCGCTGAACCTGACGCCGTGTGTCCGGGAAGGCCCGGAAACGGGTCTGAACACCACAGAGCTGCTTCGTGCGGCAAGATCAGCCCGTCTCCCCCTCAGTCCCTCTGCTCGGGGAAGCCTGTCCCGTTAGGACAGGCACAGGTCGCCTGTGTGGCCCCGGGAAGAGGCGGCTCCTGAGCAGTCTGATGCGATTCGGACAAGGTGGCATCGAGGTGGATGACCGGAGAGCCGCCGGTGTCCTCCTCCCTCCCTCTTCCCCCTCCGAATCCCGAGGGCCTGTATGGGCTTGTCTTTCCCTGGACCGTCGGCCACTCCCAGCACGACTCCAGCAGCGTGGCCGGGTGTCGTCTTTGCTTTTTCCACCGAATGTCTAATTTCTCAGTGTCCTCATGTGCAGCTCCGGCTGTAGGGAGGCCGGGCCCGGGGTCGGCCGGGGCACCGTGTCCCTGCTTGTGCAGAGGTGAGCCTGGGACCAGCAAGCGATGCTACCACAGGGGCGCCAGCTCCGCCCTGCGGAGTTCATGCTGGACACGTTGAAGGGAATGTGCTGATAGACTTGTGTGTGCGTGTGACGTGTCCACCTGCAGCTGGAATCGTTCTCGAATGGAAGGCAAGGTTGCAGAGAGGGAGCGGTCGTTTTGCCTAGGGGGCCGCCAGGACCCTCGGCGCCTCGTCAGCAGGTGTTTTCCTTGGGCTCTGTTGGGTCCCTGGGTCTTTGGTGTGCTCTGTGGTCTCCCCGGCGGTAAAGTGGAGCTAAGAGGAACATAGCCGGCTTCCGAACGTCAGGCCTGGGGTTTCGGCAGCGTCTAGCGACTGCTACCCTAGCTTTGGTTGCAGACCTCAGGTTTTAGTCCATTGTCGTTAAGCATTCACTGTGCCTTGGCTTTCTCCGCCTAGATTCCCCTGGCTGGAGAGGTCATGGGGGACTCCCTCCTGGGCCAGCCCTGCCTGGGTACCCCATTTCCCACGGCCCCTTGGAAGGTCATTTACGGTAACATGTCGCTTGTATCCTCATATACTAGAAATCCCTCAGACTGTCAGAAGCGCTGAGAGATGCTCAGTGGATGTGAAGCAAGATGGAGAGTCTGTTTACAGCCTCACCTCGTGTTTCCTGGGGTTTTCTGGGAACCTCCACCCCAGCTTCTGCAAGGCTGCAGAGACAGCAGGTGCTGGGCAGGGTGTGGCTTGAAATTAGCTGCATTCTCTGGTGTGTGGGTAGACGAGACCCCTCTGGGACTGAGGGAGCATGTGTGGCACGGTCTCTTTGTCAATAGAGGCGACCCCTGACAACGTCCTGGCCGGGCTTGCTGTCGTCCTCAGTACTGGGGTTTTGTGCGGCTCCTTGGGCCTCATGCAGGACACACGTGAATCTCACCCACTCCACCACCCACGCAGCTGTCCCCACAGCATCTGTCCCCAGTAAACCCCTTTCCCATACAGGGCTTGCGGCCCCTGTCTGAGCCCAGGGCCTCAGCTGGGAGCCCCTGGGTCTCAGCTGCCTTCTGCATGCCCGACCTGAACGAGGGCAAAGGGTGGGTTCCGCCAAAGAGGAGGCCACCCAAGCCAGGGAGGGGGTGATCGCTAGGCAACCTGGAGCTTGTTGCCCAGGTAACGGGATCCATGCACTGATGCTGTGGATGGACATCTTGTGACGAGGGCCCTCAGCCTCTCCAGATGTCTTGGATGGCTCTAGATGCCTGCCTTGTGCCTGCCCATCGTTTTCCTCTGTGGCTGCTTTTTAAATTAACAACTTGGATTTCTTACCATGATCGTGAACCCTGTGAACGGTGTCTGATTAACACTCTTGCTAGCACCTTCGGAGTCCAGTCAGGGTGCTCTGCACCCTGTAGGAGGGACACCCTGGGGCAGGCGGGTAAATCTGCCCACATAGTCGAAGACCGCGGGTCCCATGGGAGTCCGACCTGGGCTTGGTAGCAGCTGCAGGGCGGGGCCGGAAGAATCCGGTGGAAGAAATGAGGCTTTCGGGATTTGGTCAAAGTCTCCCCTTTTTCTTGGCGAAAAGGAGGGACAGAGGTAGGAGCTTTAGCGTTGGCACGTCAAGTTGGCACTGGCTGCGCCCGTCCGCTCCAGCCGCTTACTCCCCGGGGCACTCCCCACGCTGTGCCTCGGTGCCCCCGTCTGTTAAGGGGGAAGGGGTGGAAATGAGAGGCTATAGGCCACCGTGTGAATTACCAGCCCTCACCTCCCTCTGCAGAGTCGGGGGTAAAGGTGGTGCCCAGGGGTCCTGATGCAAGATGGCACCGTTGGTCTTTGGGGAAACCTCTTTCATTTGCCCACAACCGCCCTGACCTCTTATGGGGCCCACCTGCCAGTCAAGCCAAGGAGAGCGTGGCAGAGGGCTCACCAGCCCCCCTGCAAACAGCCTTGCCGGGCGGGACGAAGGCTGGCGAGAACATTGGGGCCTCGGCTTCGCTTGGATGCCCTGCTTTGGGGATCCAGGTTCTGGGTTGGGCAGTGGTTTTACCGCCGCCCACAGGCCGGGAGGGACCGTGACCCCTTGTGAGTCCCAGCCCGGCCTGGAGAGAGGCGCCCGGAGGAAACCTGCTCCCTGGCCCGTTCTGAGGCCGCGACAAAAGGCTTCTCTCTGCTTCTTGTTCAAAGAGAGGATTGTCTCGAGCTGCTGCAGCTGTGGCGCGGGTGCTGTCCGGGGGCAAGGCCACTGCAGTGGCCGTGTGGGCACCACGGGGACAACCTCCCCGCCTCCACGGCCACAGCTCCAGGTGGGGATTTTGCTTTCAGCTTCCGACACCAGCGTGTCGCTGAGCGATGAGCCAGGGGGCCAGATAGTGGCTTCAGTGTCTGGGGCCCCAGCCTGGGCTCCTCTCTGGCCATTTCAGGGCTGCCGGGGGACGACCACACAGCTGAGTGCGGCCCCGGCAGGTGGGTCCTGCTCTTGTCTGCTGGAGCCCGTACCCGATGCCTTGCGATCACGCGGAGGCCACCTGGGCCGGAACATCACAGGCTCCTGGCAGGGGCTCCCGGAGCCCAGTCACGCCAGGGGGGCCAGGGGGGCCTCCAGACGCAAAGACAAGTAGATTCTGTGCAGGAGGAAGGAAACAAAACCGAGCCTGGCCTTGGTGTGGCGGCCGCTATCTGAATCCCTTCCCACCTCCGAAAGCACACGATGCCCAGGAAGCTCTCATTTTTACTCATAGCCAGGGACTCCACACATGTGATTTGTCCGGAAAATGGAAACTGTCCCACCCTGGCCACCTGGGTGCCACGGTCCCCCTGCAGGGGCTACGAAGTCCCAGACTTGCCAGCATATGGATTGGAAGGGAAGGGCTCTGTTGGAGAAAGTGCAGGCAGCCTGGCCCGCGTACCTCACGTGGCCAAGTGGCCTGGGGCACACGCTGCTGCTTCCCCGCTGGGGCTGGAGATGGTCCTGCCGCCCCGTTGAGCGTCCTGCAAGCAGCTGCGCTGGCCTCGCGGAGCAGCTGGGGGATCTGCACTCGGGCACGAGTAGGGAGGACTGGCCTGGCCCTGGGCTCCCTCCACCCCCCTCCCAGGCTGTGGGGACAAGTGTCCTTTGTCTCTGCCGGCAGCCCCAGGACACATGACCGCGCCGACTGGCCCTGGTACCCGAGGGGTGCTGCTCGCTCTGCGGCCCTCTGAGAAATTCCGTTGCTCTCCCAAGTCCCCGGCCAGCGGCTCGCCGTCGCGCTCACCTCCCCACCACCTGGCCCGGGTCTTCACCTGGGCACGGGCTGAGCCCAGGAGGCCCGTTGCCAGTGGGGTTTTCTCCAGGAAGCTCCCACGGGGTGCGGGAACCATGACATGTTCCTCTGGTTTCATTTTGCAGCCCCTCGTGTTTGTTGGGAAGGGGCTGGGGGCAGGGGCAGGGGCAGGGGCGCGGCTTGTAGGCCCAGCTGGCGCCGGCGGCAGGTGCGTGGTGAACAGATTCCTGGCCTCGGTTCCACGTGGCGATGGAGTTAGCGCCACTGTGGTTCCTGTTGGCCGCACTTGAGATTGCTCACCGAGACCCGGGCCCCCCTCAGACCTCCACCCGATAGACCCGGCAGACACGTGCCCTCTGGGTCTCCTTGGCTTGGCCCAGAATGGGCCTCGGCGACTCAAAGGAGCCTGTGGTGTTTGAGCCCAGGGGAGCCCGGGTGGCTCTGTGGGTTCATGGTCCCCTCGGGGAGTAGGGAGGGAGCTCTGGGGTCCTGCAGATCCGATGCATATGTGGGGGGAGAGCCCCTCGCTGCACTATCCCCCGCCCCATGTGGGACAGCCGCTGTACCCACCTACAGATCCTCCTCACTCCTCACAGGTATCCGCCCCCAGATCATGAACGGCCCCCTGCACCCCCGCCCCCTGGTGGCGCTGCTCGATGGCAGAGACTGCACCGTGGAGATGCCGATCCTGAAGGACCTGGCCACTGTGGCCTTCTGTGACGCACAGTCCACTCAGGAGATCCACGAGAAGGTGGGCCCCCCACCCCCAGGCCCGGGTTGCCCAGGTCAGGTGGCGGCCGCTGCCGTTCAGCGAGGGGTCCCTCCCGCTTTCACCCTCGGGTCTCCCTGGGCTGGGCCCTCTCACCGCCCCCCCCCCCCCCACCCCCAGACGCCACCTCCCTGTCCGCCCTCCCCCTCCGTGGTCACCTGGGGTCACAGTCATGCCCACACCGTGTCCTCCGCGGCAGGTGCGGGGGTGATGGGGGTCTCCAGCCTGGCTCTGCTCGCCCCGTCGCAGGTTCTAAACGAAGCCGTGGGTGCCATGATGTACCACACCATCACCCTCACCAGGGAGGACCTGGAGAAGTTCAAGGCCTTGAGGGTGATCGTGCGGATAGGCAGCGGCTACGACAACGTCGACATCAAGGCCGCCGGCGAGCTCGGTGAGTGCGGGGGGCTGGAGGGGGCGGCCGTTCGGGGGGAGCCTCGCGGGCTCACGTCCAGGCACACAGGCGGGAGTGCCTGCTGGAGCCTGGCGAGTGGGGCCCGTCCCTGCAGAGGGGACCCTGTGAGCGGCCGAGTGGCCACCGGACGGTGTCGGCCCAGGAAGCGGGGGCTCCGGGCGGTCCTGGCGTGGAGCCGTCCTCCCCGGGGCTCTGCCACCCAGAAACCTGCACAGGGCAGCACTGACGTGGGTGGACCAAAGCCCGGCCCCTCCTGCACAGCCCTCGTCCGGGCGGGAAGGGTTTCCCCGGAAAGCAGGGCAGCAGGCGGCTTCCCTGAGGTCGGGTCCCTGTCCTGGCCCCGGCACGGACGCCGTCGTGAGGAGCGTGTGCAGAGCTTCCACGGCAGCGTCCCGGGCTGGCCTGCTCGCTTTGCGGGGGCCCCGGGGCCTCCTAAACAAGCTCCTCTGCTCGCCGGCCTTGGCCTGTGTTTGCAGCGTGCCAGGTCCGGGTGCGAGGGCCCGTGCCCCGCCTGCTGAGGACTGGGTGCCCCGAAGCCACCAGGCTGCTGGCGAGTGTCGAGGAACGCAGGCCTCTCTGGACCCCCACCCCTGCGCTGTGCTGAGGCCCTGGTGGGCCATCCCCACCCCCAAGTCAGCCTCTCGCCCCCTCGGAGGACCCTGTGCTGAGCCTCGCACCGTGAGCTGCCGTCTACGCGAGCAGCGCCGGCATCGGGCAGTTGGGGCGTTAGCTCTCAGGCACCCACCTGCTGCCTTTTCAGCCAGGGGGACCCCGGTGGGCTCCAGCGTCCTCCTCCAGGTTCCTAGCCTGGAGTTTTACAGGAAGGTCCAGGTTTCTCCGAGTGGGTTAGTTCCCCCACTTGAACTTGGGGCAGCACCCAGGAACTGAGCCGCAGGGTAGGGGGTGCCCCACAGGTGGGCCCCAAAGGAAGAGGCAGGCGGTGGTCATTCCCCAACAGTCACCTTCTCCCCACCCCACCCACCCCCCCATCCTAGAAGTGGCAGGTGGCCTGGAGGGTTGACCCTGATTTTTCTGGGTCCCCGTCATCTCACACCTCCCTTGGGTGGAGGGTCATTTGGCTGTGGCTGAGGAGGAAAAGGGGGGGTGGCATCAGATTCCAGACCCGACCAGGGCCTGGGGGAAGTGATGGCTTCCTGTGTCCGCCCCGAGCGGGGCCGCGGTGTCCCTTGGAGCCTGCCTTGGTCGCAGCAGAGAAACTCGGCTGGTTGGGAGTCTTGGGAACCGCATCTAGCATTACCTCAGACTTTCCATCTCTCTCCGGCACCAGCAAGAATATTTTTGTTTGAAAACAAGTGTTCTTTGTGTGCTTAGTAGAGCTGAGACCCCAAGTTCAAATACGGGGAATGTAGTTTAACACACAGGGGGTAGGGGAGGCAGGAGGGGGTGTCCTCCGAGATGCTCCCCGTCCCACTGGGTGTCCGCCCCACGCAGCCCCGCAGCCTGGCTTCAGGGGGAGGGGGCTCGTGACCGGCCACTGCTTTCAGGGAGATGGGAAGTTCTCCCGAGCGAGACCTGGCCATCCCTCCACCTGCAGGTGCTCCCCACACAGCCAGCCTGGGCCGGGGGACCTCATGTCCCTGAAACCACCGGTGTCCCGCTCGCCCCGCCGCACGTCTGCCCTCGGCCGGGGGCCTGGGTCCAGGAGGGGTTGGGGGTGGCGTTCCCAGGCACCTGCAGTTTTGAACGAGGAAACGGATGTCGCCCGTGGCGTTCTCATTGATCCTGGTGCAACCCAAGCGGAAGCCGCCTGGGACACTGGCCTCTCCTCTCCCCAAATGGCTCTCCACACGCAGATCCCTCTGTCCCCAGGCCTTGGGCGAGTCGAACAGACCAGACAGCGGCTGTGGGTCCTGCTGGGGTCGGGGCCCGCGGCGTGGCGTTGGTGGGAGCCGCCAGGGACCCGGGGCTCCACACAGGCAGGCCCGAGTCGATGTTCTGAGCCGAGGTCAGGAACACTGTGTCACCTGTGTCACCTGCCCAGAGCTGTCAGAGGGACCCGGCCTGTCTACAGCGTGTCCCCGGGAACAGTGGGGGTTGCTGGTGGCCTCTCCCATGTCCCTGTCTAGCAAGCTCCTACCTGGTTTCCAGTTCAGGAGGGGTGACCCCAGAGGGAGACCATTGGCAGGTCCAGCAGCTCAGCGACCGCGCTCAGGCCTTGGGGCGAGGCGGCTGCTGGAAGCCTGTGGCGGGTCCCCTGCTGCAGACCCACGCCCACTGACGGCAAGAACGAGCCCCTCGAGCGTAGTCGGGGCTTTGGGGTCTCTGCAGGGCAGTGCCCTTGCCCTCGGGGCAGGACAGTCCCCGGTGGTTGTGGTGCCAGCAGCACCCCCTCCAGGGTCCGGTCTCCGCACCCCCAGGCTCTGGAGCCAAGGAGCCTCCATTTCAGGTCCAGGGGTGCAGGCTGAGCAGCGTCCCCTGCGCCCCCTGTGGGTGGGTGACGCAGCGCTTTGCGTCACCTGGGCCACGGGTGGGCCTCTCTCCCCCAGCGCAACCCCTCGTGTCTCGTCTCCCAGGGCCCAGCGGGGCCCGGGGGCTGGGCAGGGAGAGGCGGCGGGTCCGCTCCGACGGGCCTTCCTTCCTGCTGGGCTTTGGCCAGAACACGTGGGGTTCCTCGGAGGAATGAAAACCCTCCCAGACGCCACGAGCTGCCCTCGAGCCCTGGCTTCCAGTGCGGCCAGATTCTGGCTTTTTTTCGAGCGGAGCCTGCTCCGCGGTGGCCGTTCTGCACCGTGACTGACCTGCAGCTCGTGGGAGGCTGTGGCCGGTGGATCTGTGGGTGGGTGTGCTCATGGGCGCCTCCACCCTCCTAGCTGTGTGTCCTCCTGAGGGGGTCCCTGGGGCCCCTGGACCTCGGGGCAGCCCTTGTGGGTGCTGACGCAGCTACTAGAAAGGGGGCGGGCCTGTGGTCCTGCGTCCCCTCCCACAGAGCCCCAATGGGGACGAGCGCGTGTCCTTGCTGCCGGGCTTGAGGAAGCTAGGGGAAGGCAGGGCTGCCTTCTTGGTGGCCCTGCCCCCGTGTTCCTTGGGTCCCAAGCCTGGGATTAAAAGGTGGCTGAGCTGCTCAGACAGGCTGCCTGGATTCCTGTGTCCCTCAGAGCTGCTCACCCCGCTTCCCAGCCTCCTCCGCAGGCCTCATCCCCACCGAGGCCAGGGCTCTCCCCACCTCCCAGCCTGGCCCTCTCTGCTCCCTGCCCCTCCCGTGTCTGGGAAACATTTGCCTTCCTCCCCCAGACCCCCTGCCCTCAAGGAAAGCCTCTCCTGACTCTTCCTGCCTGAGACTTGGGGTAGTTCTAGCAGCTTCTCTGGCCGCAGAACCTGAGGGCCCCTCACCAGTGACCCCAGCCCTCAAAGCTCTTCCAAGGAGCAGGGAACACCCCACCCCACCCCACCTCACCGCTCTTCTTTGCCCCAGTAGGATTGTGGGCGGGGCCCTCTGACTGGGCAGGGGCTGACTTCAGGCGTCCCCTCCCTCTGGCTCCCCTCCCTCTGGTCCCGCATGGGGCCCGTGCTGGGGGGGGGTGGGGGTGCTAGTTCCTGATTCTTCCATCTTTGCTCTTTCTCAAAACGAGTATTAATGTGGTCATTGCAGTAGACTTCAAATACCGTACGTAGATGAGGGCAGCCCGGGTGGCCCAGTGGTTTAGCGCCACCTTCGGCCCAGGGCGTGATCCTGGGGTCCTGGGATCGAGTCCCATGTCGGGCTCCCTGCATGGAGCCTGCTTCTCCCTCTGCCTGTGTCTCTGCCCATCGCCCCCCCCCCCCCCCGTGTGTGTCTATCATGAAAAAATAAAATCTGTAAACAAAACACCGAGGAAAAGCCAGCCCCGGGAGGAGGGTGCCCGCCGTCAGGAGTCTGGTCTCCTGGAGCCCACAACCTGGGGGGGGCGGGGGGGGCGCTGCACACTGGGTTCCTGCTGTTCCTGCGCGGGCCCCGGGGCAGGTTTCCAGCCTCCTGCCTGCCACGGGGTGGGGGGGGGGGGGTCAGCGGGGCCGGGGTGTCCGGGTGAGAGGCCGGCCCCAGGGAGCCTGACCTCGCGGGCCGCCCGTCCCCTCCAGGGATCGCCGTGTGCAACATCCCGTCGGCCGCCGTGGAGGAGACGGCGGACTCCACCATCTGCCACATCCTCAACCTGTACCGGCGGAACACGTGGCTGTACCAGGCGCTGCGGGAGGGCACGCGGGTGCAGAGCGTCGAGCAGATCCGGGAGGTCGCCTCGGGAGCCGCCCGCATCCGCGGGGAGACGCTGGGCCTCATTGGCTTCGGTAGGTGCAGCGGCCGGGCCCCGGGGGGCGGGGTCCCCCTTCTCGAGGGAGCTGTGGGGGGGCAGCCCGCACGGCTGGGCGGCGGCCAGGCCAGGGGACAGCAGGGCGCCACTGGGCGATTTTGAGCCAGAAGGTGGCAGGTCGGGGCCTTGGCCCAGAAGGTTGCCCTGGGGGTGCAGGCAGGAAGGGTCCCCCGGAGTGGGCAGGTGGCCCCGGAGCTTCTGGGGGGGTTGCCAAGGACGCGGGGAGGCGCGCGGGGAAGCAGCCTGGTGCCGCCCTGTGGACGCACGGGGGCCCGCGCTGCACGCAGGACCTTGCCCTCCTGCTGCGTCTCCGCCCCGCCCCTCGCCCTTCTGTGACCTCGAGGACTCCTGACCTCCGTGCCCTCGTGCCCTCTGTGCGCCGGGAGGGGAGTGATGCCTCCTAGGACCCGAGGAAGGCCGGAGAACGGGCGGGAAGTGGGTGCTGGGCCTGGCTTCCCCAGGGCTCCCCCAGCGGTCCCTCAGCCCTCAGCTCAGAGCCCGTTTCCAGAAAACCAAGGGTCGGGACCGGCTTGGTCGAGGCAGAGGAGCGGGGTCTGTTCCGGGAGGACGTCCTCTTCCTCCCCAGGATGAGTGTAAGAACCCAGGCCTTAGGGGCATCCCTTCTAGAAGGATGTACAAAGGCTCCTACTGGCTCTCGAGTGGACGCAGCGCCCTCTGCTGGCACCGCGGGGCCTCCTGTAGCTCCCGTGAGCCCCGAGCCCTGGGCAGCCCCTCCGGTGTCCTGAGGCCAGTCCCGGGGTTCGCGCCCCGTCGGCCCGAGCCTGTGAGCCAGCGCTGCCGCACGCCCGGCCCCGTGCACTCGGACTGGGCAGGTGTGCCCTCGTGTGAGGTCGGCCTGCAGCCTTCCAGAAGTGTAGCCGGACAGGAGGAGGCGCCCCCGCCGTGGCCCCGGGCCGGGCTGGTGCCCGAGGGCAGCCACCAAGTTGGGGACGTACTAGAATTGGAAGGGAAAGCGAGCCAGTGGCCTCGGTACCTTGTGTTTTCAGGCCAGGAGGGTCGGCTTCCGCGAGGCTCGGTGTCGGAGGCACTAGGGCCCGTAGAACCGTAGAGAACCTCGTGGCCGACGTAGACGCCAGTGAAAGGATGAGGGGTGGGGGCTTTACGGAGGGCAAAGACCGTGGAAAAGCCAGGCCCAGGCAGCCATCCTGCCCTCAGGCCCCTGGAGCCGCAGCTGGAGGCCCCATCTGGAGGCCACGGGCGTGGAAGTGGAGAGGGCGGCTGAGGGCCCGGGAAGTGGGGCAGGGGTGCGCGTGCGCTGGCCGAGGGCTCCCTGCGGCCCCGTGATGGGGTCGTGAGTCCCATCCTCGAGGTCCGTCACGGGGCTGATGCAGCCGATGGCGCCCTTCCCCCCACCTTGTCACCTTGTCAGGCCTCCCTCCCCACCGGGCTGTGTGGCTTGTGTGGCTTGTGTGGCTACGGTCCCTGGTTCCCCGCATCCAAGTGGTGACACTGAAGGGGGCGGGGCGGGCAGGGGGCAGAAGCCCCCGCGGATTGCCCTGCAGCTGGCCCTCTCCAGCACAACGACCTCGTTAAACCTCCCCGCCCAGGCCGTTGCCTCCGTGCTGCCCTCCTAGATTGAAGCGCAGCAGGAGCAGGAGACAATCCACCACCTTGGTGCCCTCGTGTGGGCTGCTGGTTTGGGAAGGGACACCTCCTGTTTCCCTCTCCCTCCCCCGCACTATTGAGCACTGGTTTCAGATAAAGGTGGATTCTGTCCCAGCATCACGCAGACTGCTTTGTTTTCAAGCCGAAAACAACGCTGGGAAGTAGGGGGCGCTGGCCTTGGGGTTCAGCGGGTTTGTGCAGGTGACAGCCACTTGGGAGCCCGGGGGCTCCGTGTCCTGTCAGGTGGCGTGGGCTGCTGACCTACGGAGCGGGCACGGGGCTCCTCCCCTGGCAGGTCGGGGCCAGCCTGCAGGCCTGAGGGTCGCCTGGCTCTCCCTCCCGGTCAGAGCGCCACCCCGGGCCCGCCGTCACCCCCCACCCCGCCCCCGTGCCAGTCGGTGCTCACGCCGCTCTGCGGTGCTCAGTTGCGGTCAGTTGTGATCACTTCGCCCCTTCCGTGAGCAAACCCAGTGCTGGTTGGCAAGAGAACGTTCTCTGCTACTGCCCTCGGCGTCTCAGGAAAGGAAGCTCAGGTGGAGAAGCCTGCTGCGCACGCAGACACGGGCAGAGAGGAACAGGATGGGGACGGCGTGCTGATGGCCGGGACGGGGGCAGGAAGGGCACGTGGCTTCACTGGAACAGTGTCTAGCTGTGTTGACGTGGGCACACGTACGTCATAGGAACGTCCGCGCGCTCACACGCCCGGTGCAAACAACAAGCCCGGCCTCCTCGCCCAGGAAGCTAAGGAGACGCGCCGGCCGCCTGCACCTCCGCGCCCCGGGCACGGGTTCCTCCGGCAGGTGCAGGCCCCGGGCCCGGAAGCCGCAGGCCGTGGCGGGCGGGACTGCGGCCTCGCTCACCTGGACGCTCTCTCTCTGCACAGGTCGCACGGGGCAGGCGGTTGCTGTTCGAGCCAAGGCCTTTGGATTCAGCGTCATATTTTATGACCCCTACTTGCAGGATGGGATAGAGCGGTCCCTGGGCGTGCAGAGGGTCTACACCCTGCAGGACTTACTGTATCAGAGCGACTGCGTCTCCTTGCACTGTAATCTCAACGAACATAACCACCACCTCATCAATGACTTTACTATAAAGCAGGTAACTGGACAGAGATGCCCTCAGCCCCTGGAAACTTCCATCAAAACAAAAGGGGGGGATGGGAGGTGGCCTGCAAACGCTCTGGTGAGAAGGGAAGGACGTCGGTGAGGAGCCAGCGGGGACCCGTCTCGATGGGGTCTGGCCTCCAAGAAGCAACGGGCCGGTGACCGGTCACCGCTCCAGCCTGCCGCCCGCCTTAGGGCCTCCAGGCCCTCGGGGACGAGCTGCGGGAACGGCCAGGCCCGGCCGCCCACGAAGGAGCCAGACCGCAGGCCTCCCTCCGTGGCGGCCTCTGACGACCTTCCCTTGCTCCCACAGATGAGGCAAGGAGCCTTCCTGGTGAACGCGGCCCGCGGCGGGCTGGTGGATGAGAAGGCCTTGGCCCAGGCCCTCAAGGAAGGCAGGATACGAGGGGCCGCCCTCGACGTGCACGAATCGGAGCCTTTCAGGTGGGTGTGCTGGGCCGTCGCCGGGCGTGCGACCCGAGCTCACGGCGGCCACCCCTGAGCGCGGCTCCGGCAGAGAAAGCTCGGGACCCCGTGTGGTGGCCTCCGTGCTGTGCCCGGAGCCCACGGGGAAGGGCCAGAGGGCCGCCAGGGGCGTCAGGAAGTGTCTGAAAGGAAGGGCAGCCGTGGGAGGGGCTGGAGCGGAGGGGGCCTCCCGTCTGAGCCCCGATCACTCCTGACGCGGACTGGAAACGTTCTGGTGGGTAGGGAGGTTCTTCAGTTCGCAGCCGCGGAAGCGTCCTACTGCCCGCCGTCCCTCTACGCCAATACCCTGGCCGCTGTCTGCATGGCCACGAGCTCCCTCTTGATGAGCAGGCTGGGGAGGCCTCCTCCACTCTTCTCATTCGCTTGTTTTTCTGCACTTCTCTAGCTTTGCTCAGGGTCCCTTGAAAGATGCGCCGAATCTCATTTGTACGCCGCACACCGCGTGGTACAGTGAGCAAGCCTCACTAGAGATGAGGGAGGCAGCCGCCACCGAGATCCGCCGGGCAATCACAGGTGAGCCTCCAGCCGGCGCCGGGGGTGAAGGGCGGCCCCAGGACCGGTCACACACACCCCCCGGGGGGCGACAGAGGCTTGCTGTCCCCCCCACTGCGGGCACGTGGAGTTTTTAGGGATCCTGTTGATGACAGTTTGAAGGAGCTGGACTGTTAATCCAAGCCCTGACCTTAATTTAGGAGGAGACGGATTCCCCCTTTTTTTGTTTTTGTTTTTTTTAAAGATTTTACTTCTGTATTCAAGAGAGACACAGAGAGAGGCAGAGACATAAGCAGAGAGAGAAGCAGGCTCCGTGCGGGGAGCCCGATGCGGGACTGGATCCCAGGAACCCGGGGTCACGCCCTGAGCCGAAGGCAGAGGCTCAACCGCTGAGCCCCCCAGGCGCCCCTGGATTCCCTTTTCAGGCAGCCAAGCGCAAGCGCCCCCACTGTGGGAGCCAGAGGGAGGCTCCTTTCTGCTCCCGTGGGGGCCAGTGTGAAGAGCACAGTGTGTGGGCCCCGCCACGTTGCCCCTTCCCTGCAAATGAACGGGCCAGGCCCCTCACTGCGGGGGAAGAGCCCGGACTCTCGGCTCAGACACTGACGGGGCTCCCCGGCAGCAGCTGCTGAGTGTAGTACATCACACACTGTGACCTTAAAAACATACATGATTAATTTTAATCGTCCTATTCCAGGTCGCATCCCCGAAAGCTTAAGAAACTGCGTGAACAAGGAATTCTTTGTCACAACAGCTCCCTGGTCGGTCATCGATCAGCAGGCCATCCATCCGGAGCTCAACGGCGCCACATACAGGTGAGGAGCGGGACGGCAGCGGCCTGGGCTGGAGCCTCTGCCCCGGGAGAGGGGAGCACAGAGAGCCGCAGCCCACGGGCGTGCTCCGGGCCCCGGCAGTGCAGTCCTCACCTCTTCTGATGCCCGATTTCTATGGAGCAAACACAGCTCTTGGGGTACAGCTTAGAATCGGGGTTCCTATTTATAAAGGTGGGAATGGGAGTGCATTCCCCAAAGGGTGCGAACACCGAGGAATCCCCCGGCGTGCCAAGCCACCCCCAAACCAGAGGGCTTCTGGGTGAGAAGTCCCGAGATTTCCGGGGGAAGGGGCCTGTTGGTGAATGTGTTCTCTAGTCTGACTCTCCTGGCCCGGAGCCCGCAGAGCCCCTAGAAGGGAGCAGGGTTTCAGGGGTGATCGTTTCTCTCCCCCCAACACTGCTGGGCTTACAGGGAAGTCAGTGTTCCCGCTTTCTAGAAGAGCTGCAGCCTTGAATTCCAGAAGGACGTTTTTGTCCTGCTGTGGCCCACGGTTGCCCCATTGCTGGCAGGGTGCACGTCCCAGGGCAGATCGTTCTCCCCTGGGGGCCCAGCCTTTGCACAGTGGGACGTGCGACGTCCACCAACACCTCACACTCCCAGCTGTAAAAGCCAAAAAGGGCTCCAGCTACTGCCTCATCTGCCCTGTTGTGAATCACGGCTCTGACCAGCCCAGGGCCAGGCCGGGGAGGTGTAAATGGATTTAGCATGACAGGACCCATAGGTGAAAGCTCGGACTCTGCGGAAGTCATGGGGTTTTCGTCCTGGGTCTGCTGGCTTTGTTTACATTGCGGTTTGGCGTGTTCTAGTAAAGTCCCACCCATTTTGACCCTTCGAATAGTACTTCCGTATCATTAACTTGAACCTGCCTCCGCCCCAGGTTCCCAGTTCCTTATCTGGCAGCCTGTCCTTTAAGACATCTTAAGTCTTTCCATTGACAAAGACTCTGTGGCCCTTGGTCTTGGGACTGTAGCTCACAGGATCCCTGTTCACCCGCATCCTGGAGAGTCCTTGATTTCTGACCAACCAGTGAACAGTTGTGACAGGCTGCAGGTTGGGGAGCCAGGGGTGAAGGGTTTAACTTGAATGGAGGAGGAGTCTTTTCTAAGGCAGGTGCTTTAGAATGAAGTCTGTTTTATCCTAGAAATGTTTAAATACACGGACTCGCATTTGCATAGGAGCCATATGTTCTGTGGGTGGCTTAATGCCACGTGTCCTTGCACACACACACACACACACACACACACACAGCAGCTCGTGTGCCTACATCGTAAGACGAGCCCATTGCCGGCTCACCCCCCCCCCCCCGCTGCTCTGTCCCGTTTCACATCTCAGGCCACAAGAGCACATGACTTAGCTCACCTAGGGAGCCACATTTAGTATCGGGACTTCATACTCTCTGTTGGGAAATCATTAAAAGCATCGATAGAACTAATGAGTCCTTTTAGGGCAACTGGAAAACTTGGGAGTGTGTCTCTTTTTGTACAAAAGGTTTCCCAAATGCAGTGCAGTGTCCATGGATATAACCGGGGCTATTCCTATTGTCTGAAAGCTACTAAGTTTGTGCTAGATTTTTTGTTCTTTATGGATTAAAATATCAGCGTTTTATTAGATTTTCCGTGTAGATTTCTTCTTGCTTTGGGGGTAAAGAGACAAACCCACCCACTAAAAAAATGACCTTTAGTAGGCAGAGCTGAGAGCTTGGCCCTGCCTGGCTCTGGACTCACTCTCTCTGGCCCTCTCTCTGTCTGCTCCTCAGATACCCGCCAGGCATCGTGGGTGTGGCTCCGGGAGGACTTCCTGCAGCCATGGAAGGGATCATCCCCGGAGGCATCCCCGTGACTCACAACCTCCCCACAGTGGCACACCCTTCCCAAGCTCCCTCTCCCAACCAGCCTACAAAACACGGGGACAATAGAGAGCACCCCAATGAGCAATAGCAGAGAATGACGAACGGTCATCATTCAGATAAACCTGGGACCAAGAGACAGTGAAAAAATAGATGAACTGAGAAAAGGACTTGGACCGTCTTTTGAACCGATTCCGGACATATGCATCATTGACGTTGCAGTGTTGAGAGAGCTCGAAGCCGAGGCGTGGGAAGGCTGAAGCTGTCATCTGGTCACGGAAGTGCGGAAAGACTAGGACGTGATTTATTAACGACCAACTTCTGTTCTTGTGTGTTACGTTCTTCATCTGTGCATCAAATCACAAAGAATAAATAGATCCTTTTCCTTTATCAGCCCCTTGGGCACAGCAGGTCCTGAACACCTTGCTCTAGAATGTTGCATCAGGAATTCCAAACGTCAAATAAAAAAAAAATACTAAGAGGATATCCCCCTCCTATGACTCTAGTCCCTTTGGTCCATGGGGGCTGGTGACCTCTTTTGCTGATAGGAAGATTTAAATTACTACCAAATGGGGAGAAAACTGTTTGCCCGTGTTAGACAACTGCGTAGGATCGAAGACCGTACAGGCTCCTGTACAGAAGTCTCTCCCATCTGAACTGCATACTGAGCGGGCGAGTTGGTTCTGAATTCAGTAAAACCCTCTTGATGATGCAAAAAAAGGAAACAAAGAAAAAAAGAAAAAAAAAGAAAGAAAAAAAGTATTAAGTTTCACAAGCTGTTTGTACTCAAATATATTTTCTCAGTTTCAGATCCTCAGCTATTTTATTGAGTGGAAAGTCTTGAGCTAAAAGAGTTCAAGAAAAATAATGTTGCATTTCCTTATGTCTCAGGAAACACTTTTTATGGTAACTTGTCAGATTGTCTATGAACAAACCCACTTTTTTAGACATTGATAAATCTTCTTTTCTTCACGTGATATTTTATACAAGAACACTTCAGGTGTGTTATTAGATGTGACTGATTTTAACAAATCCTATTAGATTTGTATCAACTAGTTACATGTTATATTCATAGTCTTTTGTGAATCATCGCCTTTTTGTTTAAAAGATGGCCTATTTTGAGCCTTTGTATAGGTACATTCCTGTTTTTGTGACAAAAAAAAAGCAAAAAAAAACGACAAAAAAAAAAACCTTTAAAACTGTCCCAAACAGAAAAATAATGGCTATCGGAAGTGTTTTGTTTTAGTGTGAGTTACCGCTACTGTGTCTGTTTATTGTAAAGGTGGACATTTAGCGTTCAGTGCAGTTTTCAATAAAAAGTAATAAAAATTTGTTAAGTTCTGAAATTCAAGTACATCTCACCCAAGGTAAAAATTCTCTACTTGAGATGTTTTAAAGGCAACTACATTCTCAGCCAGTTTTCAACTCGTGGTGAAAGATGCACACTCCTCCATCTGCCCCTTCCATAACCAGACTCAGGAATGCGGGTGATTACCTGTGACACCAGAAAACTGCCCATTAAGTCCATCTTTATCAAATCATGCCATCCTTAAGATGAAATATAGTGGGTTGGAATGGAACTAAGCGATTCAAGAAACAAAATTGGTCAAGTTAAGAGTTTTGATTTTAATTTACCCAAAAGCAAAATTACCTGGCTCAAGCATTAATGCAGGAAAGGAAGTGAATCTCAAAATTCTTTTAAATGATATTTACAAAGAAATGTTGCAAAATACTTAACATCAGCCATTTCCATATGTTAAGAACTCTGTTGATTTAAAGGATTTTCCTTCTTAAATAGCATTAAACCCCTTTGTACTAGTGGTATCCGCAAGTATCCGTCAAGTCCAATTCCAGGTACCCAACTCCCCGTCACTCCTTTCCCCTCCCCTTCCTAGGAAGAATAGGTGTGGGAGGGGGTGGGGAGGGGTAGGATGGGGTTTCTGAACATCAACCTCCTCACTCATTTGAAGGTGATGGTCCTATCCCAACCCCCCTTACCCCCCAGAAAAAAATTACATAAAAACAACCACCTATGGATAGAGATTGGAGCACATGGTTACTCCAGGAAACGGAATGGGTGCCTAACATCCTCTTCAGAGCCAGGATATTGTCAAGGAGGGCATGACACATGCACATAAAGGAGATCCCCAACTGCCTAAAGAAAGCAGTGTCCCCTTAACACAGATGGAAGTCTGGGACACGATGAGTCAAACAACAAAAAGGCCAGTTCAAATCCGTGCTGCACCTAGGTTTTGTTTAATTAGAACAGAAAACACCATACTGTATTGTCCCTAAAAAAGGAAAAAAAACCCGTAAGGTTCAAAGTCCATACAGTTAAGGTATTACTGTCCAGAGTCAACCAAGACCTCATCTTTGAGAAAGGACTGCGTACTCTTATCTCGGGACAATTATGGCTGTTTAATAGTTCAAGAGCTTAACATAGCATTGATTCACCAACATTTTGGCCTTACCAGCCAGTCTGCTATAAAAACCATTTAAAGCCCCATCCCTGTCTGGAGCCTAGGAAATGCAATGTCCTACCTTTCCCACAGGGAAGAATGCTGTACCTGTTCGACTAGGTGTGGTCAGGATCACTGATCATAAATAAATAAATAGAGGCACCTCGGGGGAAACAACACTCAGCAGACCACCACACCCAGACTAACTACTGAGCCTAGGAGATTCCTGGACAGCATCGACTGCAGTGTAGACCAGAGTGACTGACTAGATGCTTCTCTCAAACATTTCTCTTTGGCTTCTTCAACCAGGAGGGTAGTTTTGCTTAACAGCAACTAGAATAGGATCTGTGCCCACTAAAGAATTCTTCCTACGTATGGAGAAAAGTTTATAGCGATGCTATGCTAAGAAGTCAGAACAACAGCCTTCTAAAAACTTAATTACTGACCAAAATGAGAGTCGACCAGAGAGTCAATTTGTAGGGAAACCTAGCCACATAGAACAGTAACATTTACCATTACTACACCAAAATTCATTTATATGGAGTCAAAATTGCAACAAGTTTCCTGCAAGTTTTAGCATACAGTAGAACTGATCCTTTCATCCTGGGAATATCTCCATGTGCTGCTCCAAGAGGGGAGACATGACATCTCATGGGTGTTTTCTATTTTTAGTAATTCCAGCATCAAGTTAGAGCTTGTGTATACATTTCAAACACCATCTAAACAGAACTTAGAAGAAAACAAGCAAATATTTAAAGGTTTTTCCACAGCCTTTTCATCAAAAGGAAGGAAAAGTGTGTGTGTGTGTGTGTGTGTGTGTGTGTGTGTGTGTATGCATGCCTGCGTGCGTGTATGTGCCTGTCGATGTCTCTGGGGCTGCTTTCCAAATTCCTTGCCACATTAATAGTCTACAAAGTGCTTATCAGGACACTAAGTCTTTTTTGTGTTCCTGAGATAGGTCTGAAATTTTTACCCAGTATTGAACATATACCTGAAGTGGTCAAATAATACTTTTTATAAAAAGATTTCTATCTAAGATTATAGTTTTAACTTTTAAATAAGAATGGCCACAATTAACCAACATGCAAAAATTCTCAGACTACTCTGAGAAATTCATTATACAATGCATTTCCACCTTACTGCATTTTTAAATCTTTATTCTATACTTAACTGATTCCCAATTAGCCCAAGCAAAGGCATGCCTTTCTAACATGATTTGCTTAAAGCAGAGTTGATGATAAAAGGAAGAATCCAAAGACCCTCTGCATGGCAATTTGGGAGTGTGATATTGTCAATTGAATCAAGTGCGCAAATTTCACACAATTCATTTAGTTACAAGTGGGCCTGCTCTCTAGGCACTTCCCTAACTTCCATCCAGGGAATGACGACTCACAGAGAGACAGCCACCCGGACTCTGGTAGAAGAGCCCTCATTTTAAGGGCACTCTTCCAAACAAATAAATACCTAAATACTGAAAGGGAGCATATCAGAAGCTTAAAAAAGACGAAATAGAAACCAAAACCCTTTCCAAAACAAGGGAATGACGTCTGTATGAAGTTCACTCACACAATTCTTACTTCCTTGCAGTTTGTTCCTTAAAGATTTGACTTCGTTTTATTGGGCACGACGGGGACTAAATAAAATAAAAGCTTGTTTTTATTTTTATGTTTTGCTGTGGATAATTCGTACAAAAAGTTTCCAAATAGCTAATGAGCTCTAGTGAGACTCAACATAAAGTGGATCTTTTAAAAGGAAAGTAGAATGCCAGGTTCTACTTTAAAAGGTATCTCAAAGGAACAAAGAGTCATCTGCCATGTGCTTTTGGAGGTGCCCGTGCTGGAAAAAACTTCTCAATAATATGAAGATGCTGGTACAACTTGTCCTATTACACAACTTCTTACACAACCACATGCGTTACATTTATAGACAGATTTACAATTTGAAAGGAAAAAAGTTCTGTCTTAATAAAATTAGGTTTTTTCTTTTTTTTTTTTTTTTACAAACTGTAGTCCAAACAAAGTTCTCCATCTCCTCACACAGCAGATACGTCCTCTCCATTGGGTGTGGATGAGAAAAGCCTTCTGGGCAGTTCCTGCCAGATCTGGTTCCTTCCATGCCTTGCGCTCTGCTTGGAGCGTGCACCACACTAGCTTTGGGGTCACCGCAGAGCCCATACCCTAGTCTTCTGCTCTTTGATTTTTTTCATTCATCTTCTTCATCTTCATCTTCCTCTCCATCTGACAGGGATGTACAAGGCCGGATCTGTCGGTAGCGGTCAAGCCACTTCTCTACCATCTGCGTGACCAGGGGGTGGTTCCGCCGCCGGGAACTCTTCTGCATGGCCACCAGCACCCCCCCTTCGGTCACACAGCAGTCCAGCCACTCCCTGAGCAGTTTCTCTTGCTGTTCCTCATTACCTAGCTTTTAGAGGAATGTGAAGAAAAGAGAAAATAAGATCACAGATCAGAGAACTGTTAGGAAAAATTCAATGAGAACATAGCTGGTAGGATCACTAACGAAAAGGTCAAAGCAACAAATTTCTCACGTGGTTTCAACCTCTCAATTTTATGATTAAAACCCAGTTTCCTATGGTTAAACAGAAAGTCATCAATGGGAAAATGTGCAGAAAAATCTCATGGGGGGGACCACCTATTAATAATGAGTTCATCTGTTTGATAGAAGAGGAAAAACCCAATGTTACCTAATAAACTGATCTTGGCAAAGAAAAGGCTAGAAAAACAAAGTCTCAGCTTCAAACACGTGACAAGGTAAGTTTATTCAGTAAAGTATCTACAGAATGAAAGTATAAAAATTACGGTCTACTTTTCTTAATGTCATGGTTATAAAAGTTTTATATTATTAGTATATCAAATAAAAAAAACAATAATTTTGTAAGAATATGGGTTTCCTGAGAGTGTTCTTTCTGCGCATCTTTGCCGCCAGCCCTGCCTGCCCACCTCCCTCTCCCTTGCAGCTGCACCCATCTCTGAGCCAGTGTGCCTGCTTCCGCCACTGCTCCAAGTACCTAGTCTCCACACCAAGCAGCCAGTGTTCCTCTACCAGACAGATGGTCTCAGGCTTCCCAGCTTCCCAAAGCCAAGGTTTTAAAAGGCTACTGGCAAGCCCCTTGCCATCCCTAGCCCCTCAACCCCCTTTCCCCACAAATCACACCAGGGCGCTGCAATACCCTCTCCCTATGGCTTTCTTCTCTCCCTCCACACTGTAAGACTCTCTTCTCTTGTGGGTCTTATTTCAGCAGCAGCACCTCCTCAGATGCCTCCTGTTACCGCCAGGTTTCAATCATAAGCCCCAGGAGCGCCCCCCAATCCCATCTTTCTAGTTTTCTACTCAGCACCCGTCACTGCATCAGGGCTGGGGCTCTTGTCTTCACATCACTGCTGCATCTCCACCCAACAACCTACAAAGCAGCTCAGGGAAGGTAAAAGTCCCGGCCTGGCTGACCAATACTTCCAGAAAGCAACGACAGCCAGGCCCAGATTCACTGGTAGAGCCGGAGGTGCACAGAACGCCACTCCTAAAAGATGTTCCCAGTTGGGTTCTGGGGCAGCATCACGGCTTCAAGTAGGTTCATGGGGAAGTCGTGCCTCTTACCTCCTGAGCGGAGAGAAAGTGCACGTGAAGTAACTTCCTCTCGCTGTCAACCAGAGGCAGGAACGTGATGGTGACGTCGTCATCTGTGTTCAGGTTAGCACCAGCACCTCGGTTGCCGTAGCCGTCGTTCTCCATGGCAACCAAAGCAGAGAAGTGGCCCCTTGTATAGCCCAGAGCAATCGGACTTTTCCAACAAAAACTCTGTTCCCACAACAAAGGCAAATAAACACCTGGAGGGAGGAAAGAAAGTTGCCATGGGATTATCAGCATATAGCTGCAAGCTGCATGGTAAGTAACAGGAGACTTCTAAAATACTCTTGAATAATGGCTTACCTTGAAACCGAGTATATCCTAAAGTTTCTCCCCGGAAACTTTTATAATATTTTACTCCATAAACTATAATTGGTCGTCTAAGAATATGTGCAAGTACAAAAATGTGTGTCTGTTCCAAACTTGCTCCAGGCTGTACAGAATAAAATAAAGAAAGCAATTTCTCTTTAAAACATTTATTGCTGCCCTGGAAAACTAATGTGCAAAACACAATGCTGCTCCCCTTCAGTACACGAGATCAATGCTTTTTTTTTTTTTAATTGATAATACTGTCAAGCTAAAGAGGCATTAACTTCTTCAAATAGCAAAATCCAATGAAATAATAAAAGAAATCTGCGAAGTCTACGTATACAACTCTCTTTCACAATCCAAACCCAAAACCCAATGGATTTGGTTAAATACTGATCCCAGGAACAAGAGATTCAGATAGTAAGGCAGTGGTGGCGTCATTCCATCCTTGCTGTCACCTGTCAGAGTACTGCACCTATGACAAGGTCCTCTCCAAGTAAAAAGATGAGCTGTTATTTCACACAAACATAAATGGCAAGAATACTAAACAGGTCTACTACCATCCCTCTATAACAATTCTGACAACACATTTTCAGGAAGTACATGTTGCTGATGTAAAACAGCCACTGTGCCAGGGTTCAAATTAATCATGGTGCTTTCTGCAAAGATAAGGAATGGTTTGTTGTGTGTATATTTGAACATTACAATTCAGCATACTGAATGTGCTTCACAGAATAAAACTAGTATGAAAGCTAGAGTCTAAGAGGAACAACCCTACATAATTCGTTTTTATAAAAAGTCCATTCCCAGGTTAATTTTAAAGAAATCCCTCCTCCTGTCAGCCATGGCACCTCCTTCTTGGCATATATCACATGGAAAGAGAGCCTCACCCCTGGAAGTCTCATGAAGATCCCAGCTTCACCCTCCAGGCCTGACGGCAGACAGAGCACCAACACAAGAGTGCCTACCTACCATCAGCTCAATGGTCTTGGTTAAGTGCCCCTCAGACAGAACAGGAGCTAACCAGGAGGTAGATAAAACAGGCATAAAGCCACATTCCTAAGAGGACAATATGAATGAAGAGCAATCTGAAAAGGTAGGTGAATGCTTAAATCATCATAATGACTTTCATTTTCAAAGTTTCTAATCACTTCATGTGAGTTGCCTATGGTCATAGTGTTGACAGCAGTCACGGCCAGAACCCAAATCAAGCCAAATCAAGCACAGTTTCATGTCTACCACAATGTTTCCAACAGTTTACGCATATATGTAGCCTACGCTTTTCACAGAAGCAACATGCCTCAAAGCATTCTTACCTGACTAGCGAGAGAGAGTATAAATGCCCAGTCTTCTTGCCACTGTTCTTCTCTCAAGGAAAAATGTAAACCAAAGCTCTGAGAATACCATGATTCCCAATCTTTCCAACGTGTATAAAACCTAAAAAAGCAAGATTGCAAAAGATAAGCCTTCTATAAATGTTCTAATCATTTATTTAATGGAGTCTGTCTTTAAGCAATTCCTGTAAAGAGAACAGCAATTTTATTAATCTTACCCAGTTTGCAATATACTTTCAAACTAAAAATGCCTAGCAGACATCATTTAACACATTCTCACACATAATTTAATTCACCACCCAACATGTTTTCACCAAAACTTTAAATATTAGTGATAAGAACAATCAATTTCAACTGTCTACTACTGGTTTAAAGGTTAAAAACCAAAAAGCAAACACTCAGAATCATCTGAGATGCTGGATATAAAGATGCTACATTTCTACATTACTATTTAGTATTCACTACTTGATCACTGTGTAAATAATAAACTAGAAATAGCCCATGTATTCACAACAGTATCAAAATCACTTCCAGGGCAAGGCCCTAAATCTTTCTGACTCTATGAAGGCTCAGAAAGATGAGGAAACCATCAAAGAGAAATCTGAAGGTAGCAGAGTTGGTTCATGAGGTTTAAAGGAAGAAGCCATCTCATCTCCAGACATCAAAGTGTAAGGTGAACTGACAAGTGATGTAGAAGCTACAGCAAATTCTCCAGAAGATCTAGCTAAAATAATGAATGTAGGTAACTACACTAAACAAATTTTCAATGTAGATGAAACAGCCTTCTATAGGAAGAAGATGCCTTCTGGGACTGACATAGCTAGAGAGAAGTCAGTACCTGCTTTCAAAGGACACGCTCTCTTGTTAAGGGGCTCATGCAGCTAGTGACTTTAAGGGCCATCCCAGGGCCCTTAATAATTATGCTAAATATACTCTATTTTAAAAAAAGCCTGAATGACAGTACATCCATTTACAGTATAATTTACTGAATATTTTAAACCCACTGTTGACACCTACCCCCCCAGATTTATTTAAAAAAAAAAAAAAACTCCTTTCAAATTATTACTGCTCACCGACAATGCACCTGGTCACCCAAGAGCTTTGATGGAGATGGACAATCAGATTGTTTTCATGCCTGCTGCTAACACAACATCCATTCTGCAGCCCATGATCAAGGAGTAATTTCGACTTTCATTATTCCAAGTAAGCCTCTAGCTGCCATTCCACAGATGGATCTGGGCAAAAGAAACTGAAAAACTTCTGGAAAGGATTCACCATTCTGGATGCAACTAAGAATGTTCCTGATCTAAGGAAAGAGGTCAAAATATTAACATTTACAGGCGTTTGGTAGAAGCAGATTACAACCCTCTGGATGACTTTGAGGGGTTCAAGACCTGAAAGAAGGAAGTAACTGCAGATGTGGTGGGAATAACAAGAGAACTAGAATGAGAAGTAGAACCTAGAGATGGGACTGAACTGCTGCAATCTCCAGACACAACTTGAACAGATGAGAACTTGCTTGTGATGGATGAGCAACGACAGTGGTTATTTATTTATTTATTTATTTATGTATTTATTTATTTTGCAAAGGAATCTAATCCTGGCAAAAATGCTATCAAGACTGTTGAAATCACAACAAAGGATTGAGAATATCACATAACTGAGCTGATAAAGCAGCAGCAGGGTTTGAAAGGACCAACTCCAATGCTGAAAGGAATACTGTGGATAAAATGCCATCAAACAGCATCACGCACTATAGGGAAATCATTCATGAGGAGTCTATCAATGGAGCAATCTTCGCTGTAATCTCACTTTAAGAAACTGCCACAGCCACCTCTACCTTCAGCCACCAGCATCCTGATCGGCCAGGAGCCATCAACCTTGAAGCAAGACCCTTCGCCAGCAAAAAGATCGGGACTCAATGAAAGTTCAGATGATGGCTGGGGTCTCTCAACAGAGACCTTAAAATTAAAACGTATAGTTTTTTTAAGACCTAATGGCTACTGCACACTTGACTACAGACTATAATATACTGGAAACATTAACTTTTATACGCACTGGGAAACCAAAATATTCCTTTACTTGATTAAAATATTCACTATTGCAGCCGTCTAGAACTAAATCCACCTATCTCCAAGGTATGCCTGTACATATTATACATCCAATCAGGTTACCATCTAGGCTTGCCAGCTAGGAAGCGTTTTAATTTTTTTCAGGTGACCTCAAATTTTTCCTCTTTTGTATTATGCTTTGATTTATAATTTAGCTATCAAAAAAGTGATCAAATTGCTCTCATTTTCAAATTCTAGAGAGTACTTTCATTCAGTAGTGTTTACGGTGTACTTACTAGGTCAGGCTACTGGAGGCACTACATCTTCCACAACGAAACACAACAAAATCTCTGTTCTCATGGAGTTTATGTTCTAATGGACTTCACATAATCCCTAAATACTCACAACAAAATTTACCTAGTAAATGCTCAGATATTACATAAGAGGTACTAGGGTAGTAACATCTTTTGGATTAAGGCCGTTATCATTACCGTGTTCAATTAGGTATGGGGGGGAGCATACTTTAATTAATTTAGCTTCTTTCACCCTCAATTTTTCTCACTTATGACAACTGAGACAATGTATATACAGAACCAAGAAAATACCATTAAGTCAAGACCAGTCATATACCTGGTTGGATGCTGGGTAAAAAATAAGACACAGGTTTCCGCTACTATCTGAAAGTTTGCTTCATGCCCCTTTGCTTTTATGAAAGACCTACATTAGTACCTGTTCTTGCTAGCTGAAAAGAAACCTGAAGAGGATTTTCACTTCCACGAGATGGTAATTGCATCTTTGCTTTATGCCACTTCAGCTGACAAAAGGTTTCCCAGGAATGCTCTACTTTCAGATAGCAGGAAACCTGTCTACATAAAGGACATTTCTGAGATAACTAGAAGATATGATATGGACTATAAAATGGATAACAGAGTCCTTGCTGATTTTCTTAGATGTGGTCCTGTGGACTCAGCTGGGTAAGAGACTATCTTGGTTCTTCAAAGATGCACACTGATTTACTGATGGGGAAAAAAGCATCATGGTGACTTTAACTGGCAAAGAGAGTTGCTTACATATGTAGAAGCAAAGCCCATATAGATTGTGTTGTTGTTGGGTTTTGTTTTGTTTTTAAGATTTTATTTATGTACTCATGAGAGACAGGGAAAAAGAGGCAGAGACATAGGCAGAGGGAGAAGCAGGCTCCATGCAGTGAGCCCGATATGGAACTCAATCCTGGGACTCCAGGATCACGCCCCGAGCCAAAGGCAGATGCTCAACTGCTGAGCCACCCAGGCGTCCCTGGGTAAGTGTTAACAAGTGGTCAAGCCAATGAAGGAAACCCTGAGATTTGTTGCATTGATATATATATATTTTTTAAATTTTACTGTGGATTTCAAAATTTGCAAAATAAAATGTAGTCTGAAGACTATGTGCCCAAGGAAGGAAAAAAATCTTGTAATACAATGCCAACATAATCTTTTAAATTTAAACAAAAATATGAAATAACACTTAAAAACATGAGCAAAGATCTTATCAATATTTAACTTCAAAAGTATCTATTTAAAAGCTCAGCATAAAGGTATAAAAGCCAACAAAATGTTTCACGTGTCTCAATGTGCAAAACCAAAGTTTTCCCCATAGCTTCCAAAGTAAAGGTAACAGGTGAAAAGTATCCCAACAGTATAAGGAAATGATTCAGCAAGAGAATGCCTGGCTTTACACAGGGAAGAACACCAGCTCACCAATGTGAACAGTCATGCAGGCTGTCATGCAGGGCTTTCCGAAGCACCGAGTCCTTGTCATAAATGCCCCAGGTAGCTTGTAGCACTGAATCAAGTAAGCAGTCTCCTGCAGTTCGGTTCCAAAGCGCATACAGTCGACTGTCCAAACGCGTAGCCAATTCCAAAGACCAGTTTATAATTGGAGATTCTTCTTCTAACTCTACACAAGGAATTGGAAGTAACATGTTCATGTTCATGCAATTTAGAACTACTCATTGGAGGAAAGAATCCATTCTCTGGATGTTGATAAGCTTATGTATTATTTACCATTAAACACATAAATAAATCTGATCAATTCAAATACAAACCTTCTGAGTAGCTGAAACATCTATGGCTCTAGATTAAGTTTTTTTTCTCAACTTCTATATTCTTTACAACTTATTTGCTAAGAATGTTTAACAGGGAAATATACTCATTCTAGAATAGAAGGAGAAAACCAAGGCTTAAAAACTTTTATACCTTTATTTACTCCATCACCATTAAAGAGCCATGAATGAGCATTCTTAACTTTTTTTTTCCCAGTTTTATCAAAAGATAATTAACAGAATGAACATGTTTAACAGCACAATGTGACAATGATCTTAAGGACTATACATTTTCAATTAAAGTAAAAATAAAACAAGTCAACCATACACTGAACTGTTCCAAGCCTTACAAAGCAAAGAATTAATAGAAATTGAACTAAATCACACTCATTAATTCCACACTTACCTTTCTGAACATCTCTATCAAGCACCTCATCAAATAGTTTTTCTTGGACTGTTGGAGGCAAGTCTTCAATATCTACAAAGCAAAAAAAAGACTTAAAAGATCTTCTTACGTCTCATAACTTAATAAATTTGATACGAGCATCTAACAGTGACTTCCTCTAAAAGAATTCCCTTGCCAAGGTGCCTGGGTGGCTCAGTCAGTTAAGTATCCAACTCTTGGCTTCAGCTCCTGGCTTGATCTCAGGGTTCTGAGATCAAGCCCCATATCAGGGGCTCAGCACAGAGTCAGCTTGAGATTCTCTCCCCCTCCTCCTCCCTCTACTCAGGCTTGCTCACTCACTCTCACTAAAATAAATAAAATCTTAAAAAAAAAAAAAAAAGCCCTAGCCAGTGAAGACAGTCAAGTGCCTTCCTGTAAAAAAAACATGCATGTATGTGTGTGTAAATATAATGTAAAAGATTTCCTTTCTGTATGTCATTATCAAAACTGTTATCTAAAAAATAATAAAAAGAATAATATTTAGACCAATAATTGCATACAACTATTGTCATAAAAAGAAGAGATAATAATGTTGGTGAGGATATGGAGAAGGGAACCCTTGTGAACAGTTAGTGGAATGTAAATTGGTATAGCCACCATAGAAAAGTGGGGAGATTCCTCAAAATGTTAGAATAATCATGATCCAGCAATCCCACATCTGGGTATATATCCAAAGGAAATGAAAATTGGATAATAAAGAGGTTCTGAACTCCCATGTGTGCTGCAGCATTACTCACAATAGCCAAGATATAGAAACAATCTAAGTGTCCATCAATGGATGAATAAATAAAGATTGAGGGAGAGGGGAAGTATAAAAATGGAATGTTATTCAGGCAGGTAAAAGAAAGAAATCCTGCCATTTGCAACAATATGGATGGACCCTGACGGCATTAGGCTAAGTGGAATTAGCCAGAGAAAGACAAATCAAATACTGCACGGTACCATATCCATGTGAACTCTTAAAAAAAAAAAAAAAGTTAGACTCCTAGAAACAGGGAAGAAAGATTGCCAGGGGTTCGGGGAAGTGAGGAAAAAGAAAGATTGGTAAAGGGGTACAGAAACTTTCAAGCTATAAAATGAATAAGGCTGAACACCTATTGTCAAAGCCATGGTAACTGAATTTTATAACAAGATGTTATATAACTGAAATTTGTCAGCAGAGTAGAACTTACATGTTCTCACCAAAACAGATAAATGAATCAAACATGTGAGACGATAGGTGTGTTAATTAACTAGATGGGGGAAACTCTTTCACAATGTATGCATATACGAAATCACAATGAATAACTTGAAATATTTGACAATCTTATAGGATAATTATCCTTTGGTAAAACAGAAATAAAAGAAAAAAAAAAGAACAGGGCTATCTGATATTCAGATTGATGAAACAGTAACAACATACAAATATTTATCTGCCCTTGACTCGCTGCACTCTCAACTTCTACTTAGGCCTATTGTTTTCAGACTTTAGAATCTTCTTATAAAAGTTAACGAACCATTAATTATTGGTACACACGGATCTCTGTTTTTGTCATCTTCCTCAAATTCTCCATGCTGTGTTCTCTTACTAATGGAGTAGTCTAGAGTAAAAAAGCATTACCCTAAAAAACAATTTTTTAAAAAATTTAGGCTATTTTCAAGTCAAAATAAAAATCCAAACATCACCAGAATAAGCTTAAGTGTACAGAGAAGGCATTTCAAATGAATTTTGTCTGATTTTATTTTTACTCAAGAAAGGCAGACCTAGGCAGAGGGAGAAGCAGGCTTCCTGTGGGGAGTCCGGTGCAGTACTCAATCCCAGGACTCCAGGATCACAACCCGAGCCAAAGGCAGAGCCACCTAGGTGCCTGAACTTTGTCTGATTTTAAAAGGCTTAGTTATCGGGGTGCCTGGGTGGCTCGGTCGGTTAAATGTCCATCTCTTGATTTCAGCTCAGGTCATAATCTCAGGGTCGTGAGATCAAGGCCCATGTTGGGCTTAGCATGGAGTCTGCTTGTCCCTCTCCCTCTGGTCCCCCACCCCCACCCCGCTTGTGCTCATGCTTCTCTTTATCTCTCAAGTAGTCTTTTTTTTTTTTTTAAGGCTAAGTTATTATCTTCCTACCATTTGTAAATGCCCCTGTTCGGGTCAATATAAAAGCTCAAGACACTCAGAAGCAAGAGGAAAGCTTTGTTTTAGAAACTTCTGATGTTTGGTGCATTTATTCAGTGTCCAAAGACAAAAAGCAGCCTGGAAGACACTTCCGATAGTCTGAACTGAAAAATGAAAAGCTGCCTCACAGACATAGTAGAAATTAATATAATGAGTGAAGAACATAATAATAATGACACTTTCAAAAGAATGCCAGTATCTGATTCAAATAATCTCCACCCATCAAAAGCCGGGGTTCTAATCCTATCTACTAATACCAATAACCAATACCTCTGTAATTTTAAAACAAGCATGAAAAAGGAAAAAAAGTACACTGATAATGTCCTAAACTAAAACTGAAGAGAAAAATAAATGGGTAAAACAGATTTTTAAAAACATCTAAGGCCCACATAGAAGTCAGTTATTATCAGCTGCTACGTTCCTAACAGATCTGAAGGATAAGTTCCCGAGGAACCCTTGTACTGGTCACCTGCATGATAAATAGGGTAGTCAAATAATTTAAAATGTACATAATAGGCTAAGTTATCTGCTTTCTAAGAGAGACAATTTCACTCACACATTTAAAAAAAAAAAAAAAGAATTCCAATAAAGTGAAAATTTCTTTTCACATTGAAATTTGGAGTTACCTGCTGGCAACGTAAATGTTACAAGGTCAGTTAGAAAATAGCAAGCAAAATCCCCCTTTCTCTGATGAAGAGAGGCAGCTATCTCTCGCCGGATCTGCTCTGTCAGTTCAGGACACACCATTGCTGGAATACACTTTGCTGCTTGTTGAGACACCTTAAATACAAAAGAAACTTTCCTCTGCATCTCATTTATCATTAAAGAAAGCAGAAAATAACAGTATTTAAGAGAAATTACCAAACCTTCCCAGTAACCCAGGATGTTGTTTAATTTTTAAACAGATTAGGGATTATTTCCTCACCAGTGGAAGTATGTTCCAGTACACCTTTCCAGGAAAATAGCCAGAAAAACACTTTACCTTCTAACTCAGGAAATTCACTTCTTTAGGAATTTATCCCAAGGACATATATAAAGATTTATGTAAAAATATACATAAAATGGTGTTGTTCACAAAGGTTCATCCTAAGAGAGGGAGGGAGGACAGAAAACCACCTAAGTAAGACTTAGCATCATGCCTGCCATAAAAGTATTCTTAAAAAACAGGAAATTCCAGCTCATGGAGAAAGAGGAAAGTACACACACTCTTCTCCTGCTGGGTTAAGAATACTTCAAGTACCCCAATGTGGAATAAAGAAAGCATGATATTTTTAAAGGGTTAGTTTCCACTGACCTCAAATCCCTCCCCATTTGTTATAACTCTGAATATTTAAAAAAGCAGTTGGGCTTCTCCAATTGTAGAACAGACAACAAACCTTTGAAGTACAGCCAGCCTGACAGGAATGAAACGTGAGCAGTGATATAGTGAGCGCTATGATGGAGAACTTCTAGAAAGGGCATGGCTTGAACTTTCCTTTTCTTTCCTTTTTAACGATGGATTTGCAACGAATGATGCAAAGATATAATTTTACTTTTAAGGTGTATTCCTTTTATGGAGCTCAAGAAATACGCATACAAAGAATTCTGAAATCAAAGGTAAGTATCTGCTAGAGAGGAAATAAGTCTGGTGTGAACCAGTCTCTGTCACTACAGACCACAGCCACAAACCTGGACAACCTTCCCAAAGGCAAGTTTCTAGTCACAAGTGGAGTTTGGAGCATATGTACCAATAAGCCACTCAAAGAGTCAGCTTTACTATTAATGTCATCTATATAATATATGGGAACAATTAACTATAATTTTTATTAAGGTAAGTAAACAGCATTTCAAAACCTCTGCATAACCAACACAAGCATCAGACATCATATCGTGAAAAATCCTATATGAAAACTCAGTTTTGATAAATTCTATTGGCCAGGATTACCAGTAACAATGAAATTCTCACTACCTCTTAACTCCATGAACCCAATCATCATGTGACAAATTATGGAAAATGAGATGTCAATGTTTTCAGAATATAACTATTTCTCAAGAAACGGTGTTAAATGGATCCCAAAGTAAGTTCGAAGTTCCCAAAGTTTATTCTCATCAGCTAACCCTCTGCCTCCTTCCAGAAACCTGAGACTGTTTCTTAAAAAACTTGGGTCTGTATCATGAATACTGCAAACATTCCAAGAGAAACCTTACAGCTGGTAAAGAGTCTCCAAGCATGCCCCCTCACCCCCCACTGCCATCCTTCAGCTCAGGTCCCTGAAAGCCTATCCTTCATCCACTAGCCTCTTTCAACCTTACAACTCTCAACCATCTCCTTAGGCCAGTAATTCTTAACTTATGGCACATGAACTTGCAAGGGCCTGTGAACCTGAGTGAGAATTTTCATTAAATTTAAATCCTTCATTTTCACTAACCTCCTGTCTATATTTAAAATGCATTCTCTGGGATCCCTGGGTGGCGCAGTGGTTTGGCGCCTGCCTTTGGCCCAGGGCGTGATCCTGGAGACCCGGGATCGAATCCCACATCGGGCTCCCGGTGCATGGAGCCTGCTTCTCCCTCTGCCTGTGTCTCTGCCTCTCCCTCTCTCTGTGCGACTATCATAAATAAAAAAAATTAAAAAATTAAAATAAAAAATAAATAAAATAAATAAATAAAATGCATCCTCTTATATATCACAAATCTACTATTCTGAAAAAACTGTCAGAATATAACTGATTTCTGTTGCCATCTTATTTTTTTTTTTTTGCCATCTTATTTTTATTCTAAGCATTTAAAGAAACAGTATATTTACCAACAGAGTCCATGACCTAAAATCCAATTAAAAACCCTGACCCCAGATACTATCTCCAAAATATAATGTTCTCCTGTTCTGATCCCAAAAGTACTTGGCTCTGTGCTCTCACTGCAGGCACATCCCTTAGCATAATCTCCCTACTGGCCCCTTCAACTCCATCCTCTGGAGCATTCATTCCACTGAGATGACATTTCACAACCAATTTTGTTCTTTCCCTGGAAATCCACCCCGCTCCCCCTCTCCCACAGTGCACCAGTTGGTCTATGTGTTCCAGAGAATATGGCAAAATTGATAAGTTGCTTCCTAAATTAGGTTCCATCTAGAAGACCCTGCAGCTTCCATGCACTCTCTTAGGCTGTCCTACGGATCACTTGTTCTGGTGAAACCTGCCCTCTGAAGGAGCCCACGTACCAGGATTTGAAGCCCCCCGCCACAGTTATGTGAGTATGCTTGGAACCAGATCCTCTCACCCGAGTCAAGCCTTCTGAAAACTGCAGCTCTGAAAATTTGACTATAAGCTCATAAGACCCTGAGCCAAAAACTATTCAATCAAGCTGCTCCTGGATTCCCTACCCTCAGAAACTGCATGGAGATAACAACTGCTGCTAAGTGGAAGTGATCTGTTAGACAGTAAATAGAAAGTACCCTGAGGTTCTACTGCCTTCCCACCGTCAGTCCCCAGACGCTCTCAGGGCAGTGACTTAGGACTGTCATTCCAACCTTTTCACAGCCCTCTACCAGCCTGAGGGCAGCCTAGGAGCCTACTAACCACTTGAGGCTTGCTTCACAGCTGCCCCCTCTATCCTGTCTCCTGCCACCACCAGCAACTATAGCTCCACACATTGGCCCTGCCAATACACAACGCAAATGTAGCCAGACCTCAAATATGACAGGAACTACCTCTAACTGTTCCAGAACTCTGGTCCTTCTAATCACACTGCTTTTCCAGCAGTCCCTTTCTCTAGCCACAGCACACCTGCCCCTTGTTTTCACTACAGGTCTCACTCAAGCCCTGCCCTTCCTCTTATAGGTGCCTCTGGTGTCACTGGATGCTTACCACGTTGAACTACAGCTAGCCATTTCAATCATATTCCTTAAACCCTCCCAGTGCTGTGTACATAGTGGTTCACACCACCTGGGTCTGTATCGTGAATATTGCAGACCCTATAATCCAATTTAAAAACCCTGACCCCAGATACGTATCTCAAAAAATATAATGTTCTCCTGTTCTGATCTCAAAAAGTACTTGGCTCTGTGCTTTCTCTGCAGGCACATCCCTTAACGTAATCTCCATACTGGCCCCTTCAGTTCCATCCTCTGGAGCATCCATTCCACTGGGAGGACATTCCACAACCAATTTTGTTCAATATGGGCAAATTTGGATATGCAAATATGCATGCCACAGAAGATGTATATTGAGAAAATTTCAATCTTTTTTTTTTTAAGAGCCATTTTCAACTAGTTTTCTGGAATGTTTTTTTTTTTAATTTTTATTTATTTATTCATGAGAGACACAGAGAGAAAGAGAGAGAGAAAAAGAGAGAGAGAGAGAGAGAGAGACAGACAGGCAGAGAGACAGGCAGAGGGAGAAGCAGGCTCCATGCAGGGAGGGAGCCCGACGTGGGACTCCATCCCAGGTCTCCAGGATCACACCCCGGGCCACAGGCAGCACTAAACTGCTGCGCCACTGCGGCTGCCTGAAAATTTCAATATTCAACTGATCTGACCCCCTGCACTCTATTTATCTTATTGTTAAAAGAATTAACCGGATAATATGGTCATATCCTGAATCATTTGTTCATCTGCAGTCATTTATGACATCTGTGTAGTTATCTAAGCCCAAAGACTCAGAACCAATTTGATCCCCCTTCTCTCCATTACTCCCCACATCCAGTTGATCCACTTAATCTTGACTCTGTCCCCACCAGTTCTGTCAAACCGGCCTAACTTCCTTCCACTGCCACTGCGACTCTGGTTCCAGCAGAGCCCTTGCCAGCGTCATGTAATGCCCGCCCTACCGAGACTTCCCCCTCTCTAATCCACAGCAGCCAAAATACACTGTGATCTGGCCACTCCCCTGCTCCTCTCCCTAACTCTGCAGACCTGTTCATGGCCCTAGGAACAATCTTTGAATCCCCTAGCCTAGAAGACCCTCCACAGTGCTTCCTTCTCCAGATCCCAATCACCATCACAGTCATGCTGAGCACCTGAAAGTTCCTGAAATCACCACAAACACTACCACCAGGGCCTCTGAATAAAGTTTCCTCAACTCCCTCTCTCTTCCACCCACCTATGACACAAACTCCTACTTCTCCTTCAGACCTCCACTACAATGTAACCTGCTCTAAGTGAGAAGGTAAGATACCCCAAAACACTTTCTCTAGTACTCCCACAGCACCTGGCATTTACATCTATGAGAACACACTCTGTACAGAATTACCTATTTATTTCTCTGCTCCTCTGGATACTCACTAAAGGAAGAGCCAACACCAATCACATCCCTCTTTAGCACAGTATCTTGCACACACACACATATTATTTACTCAATAAATATTAGTTGAGTGAATGAATGAAAGCTATGTCCTAGTGTTCTTCTAATCAAACAGATGATTAAAATCTTGTGGCAAAATGTCCTGTTTTAAGAGCATATACCCTTAAGAATTATAGACTGTTGAAGTCTCAAGTTTAGTGTGAATTTATAAAGGGAGTAGATGAATCTAAAACATTTAAGAACAGTTTTAAAAAGCATTACAGTTTAGAAAAGCAAAAATAAAAACTAATGAACACATTTCCTTCATGTAAAACAACATTTAACCAAAATGTCATACTCACTTCCGTAAGCAGTATTGCTAGCATATCCTGCCTCTGAAAACGTATAGCCAGATGTACGAGAGTATAGCCAACATCAAAAGCAGAAGGACGGTTCAGCAAGCGCACTTCATCTGCAGTGAGCTGACGTGCAATGTCCCCTCCTGATGACTTGTATGCTTCTATAGCAGCTAAATCACCTTCTACAACCCCTAGAACAAGCAACAAGATAGAAAAGAATTTAATTCTATTTTTCTTCAAAAACCATAAACCTGATGCATTCACTCTAAACCCTTTTAAGTGTCTCTCTAGGATTCCTGGACCCTGAGACAACATTTAAATGTCCTGAAGAATATTAAGAAAAGTTAGTGTACTCCTCTCCCTTTAATTTCTTGCCAGAACTAGAACTACCTATTTAGGTACTTACCTTCACATCAGTGCTGGCTCCATGCTCTGGTTGAGGTTTAGAGGTATCATTAGAATATACTGATTGGATCAAAGATCAGTAATCCTAGTGTGAGGAAGTAGACTTTACAGAAGACACTAAACTACCTATTCTGGTCCTGACTCTACAGAAACCAAGGAGAAGGGGATATGCTGCTTCCTATTGGCTTTGGGCTCTCTCGCCCTTTGCACTGCATTTTTTAAGCTGAATCAAAACAAATGCTGGACCTTCCATATTGTTGTTTAGCTAGAAACAATTCAGAGTAATTAAACCATTTTCAGTATAGTTAAAATTAGCAACATTTTGATTTCAGAACCTCTCAAAGCCATGTGTTCCTTACATTCATTAAGTATTAATACAGTAAAACTTGAACCAGATGAGTTAGAACAAAAATAGGCCAAAATAAAACATTACAAACCAGTTGGGGGTAGAGAGATAAAACAAGTATCACTTTTTTATAATCCATAAAGAACTTTCTGTTCCCACTAAATCGTGTTACTAATCTTAACACAAATTAATGTTAGGTGAAGACAGTATTCCTGCTTACTAAAGCTGTACAGTACATATCTATGAATAAATAGCCTTGGCAAAAAATAAAGGTAAGCTTCAAATTTACTCACAGTGTTACACACACACACACACACACACACACTCAAGACTGTAGGACCAAAGAGTTTTTAGTGTTTTCTAAGTTATATCAGGAAAAATCTGTTTGTTGGGTAAAACACTAATACTAGCTAAAAATATTCTTAGTGTATCTTCTTAAAAATCATTTTTAATGGCCATCCTGAATTAGGAATTAGAGAAATAAGAGCTACTTCTGTGAGCATAACAGATTCATCCAATGCAATAATTTCTCCCAGTTGCTTAAAATAGAAAAACTTTAAAATGATAATTTAATTCCCATGTTCATTGAATCCCCATGACGTACATGCAAAGGACTATGCTAGGCAATATGAAAAACACAGATAGTAAAAACATGATTCCTATACTCAAAACAGTCCTTTCTCACCACGTTTAAGCCACAAAAGGCCAGCTTCAAATGTTTTCAGACTCTGTTGGTCAAAGATCCTTTCTGCAAATCCAGACCCACTCCACAAAAAAAGAACACCTTGCCTCTGACACATTTTTCAGGTGAAGAATCCATGATATGAAACCAGAACACCTTCTTACAGGAACTTTTATTTTCATGGTTCACGTAGGTTAATACATTCTTCAATATAAACACCTCAGTACAGCTGTCACCCCCGCCCCCAAAACGGAAAGAGCCTTTAGGCCCAGTGCCCTGGCAAAATCATCTGGGCTAAATCGTGGTACGCTAAAATGTGATATGGCTGGCAGGAATCTTCCTCAAAGGGCAGGCCTTATAAATAGATATAGAAAGTCCTACTTCAAATTAAAAAAAAAAAAAAAAGAAAGAAAGAAAGAAATCTATGGTTAAATAGTCAAGTACACAAAGAACTCTGAAATTTCTGCTTGTTTTAATGAACAGATGAAAGTAATCAAAGAGAGCTCGTAACTTTAGAATTTAATGAGGTTCATCTTTTTAGAACTAAATATGCTCTCCTACTCTGTTTCCTTCTATGGGTATTTCCGTATGAAAGCAACTACTTTTCATGTATGATTTATCAAAGCTTTCATTATTTCTGGGTGCCTGCAGTATCACTGCACCTTTTATAAGCTTTAGCCTAAAAATATATATTTATAAAACTTCTTTCTATGACATGAGAAAAGCCACTCAAGGACCAAAAAGACTGATCAATTGACCTGAAAAGCTACAGAGGAGGAAGACGTGCACAGAACATGTATGCATATGTGTACCTATTCAGGCATGTGCATGTGCCTGCATCCACATACCTTTTTTGTTTCCCAAAGATGATTGCCAACCAACTTCTAAATCACTGTCTTCACTATTTTTAGCTAGCTCACCATATAGCTCATGTCTGAAGAATCTTCTCTTAGAAATTCTTAAGAATTCATTTCCTGGGACTCCTGGGTGGCTCAGTGGTTGAGCGTCTGCCTTTGGCTCAGGTCATGATCCTGGAGTCCCAGGATAGAGCCCCACATGGGGCTCCCTGCATGGAGCCTGCTTCTCCCTCTGCCTATGTCTCTGCCTCTCTCTCTCCCCTGAATAAATAAAATCTTTAAAAAAAAAAAAAAAGAAAAAGAAAAATTCATTTCCTCGGTCACGGTTGTGAGAGATTTCTATAATTAGAAACTAACATAATCAAAGACAGGGGGTACAGACCAGAGAGCACAAGAAAGGTGACACACTGTGCTTTGAAATTATGATTTACGATGTCACCCAGTCTGGCTTCAAATTAAGCATTTTTAAAAAATATAAACAGAACTTCAAAAGATGAACCTGTACAGTATATGAATTCTATCTCAATAAAGAAGATACATACACACAAAAACAGGATTTCTATTTGTCCTAATCCAAAATACCAAAACAATTACTTCCCTCATCCCCCAGCTCTGCAGTGAACTGCAGACAGAGTATGCTGTTGCTCCCCAGCATGAAGTAAACCCAGGGGGTCAGAAAATGGGGATGAAGAGAATAGAGTTTGTGCTCTATTGAAGAATAGAGCACTAAATCCTCCAAATCTTCTAGAACATGAAAAACACAATATAAGTACAGGTACAAAGTAGTATCTCAAAGAAAAATATCATCTAATGTTTTGGGAATATAGGATTCCATTCTTTTCTTTAACTATAGTTAAGAACTTAGTTTCAGTTACCAGTGAGTTTTCAGCTACAAAGAGAAGTACATTTATTACAAATGTCATGAGACTGTCACCAAACAGTCCAAATGTTTTTAGTCTATCTTTATGACACATTGTTCAATGACAGCTACTGACTAAAGTTTCGACAGCTTCTTGACAGATGGGTTTTTACTGCAAGCAGGGTATTAAAAAGGATATGGCCCATACTCAGATAAGGTAAAGTTTTACCTACCAAAGTTTTCTACTTAGGTGGACAAAGTATCAGATCATATGCAAAACAACTTAAAATGTCTTTTGAGTTCTTCATGTAACATTTTTTACCACCTCTAATATCAGGGGATAAAGGAAAGGAGGAAAAGGGGAGAAGGCTGGTTGGTAGGAAAAGACAGCAAAATAAACGCAAGAGGTATAATCTCACTTCATGTAACAATAACCAAGAAAAGCCAGAACAATTTCAATGGAAGAGAGATGATGGTGTATACATGCTTCCTAGTTACTGACTTCTCACACTTCCAAGCGTGAACTAAAGCATCTTAAACATGTTTTTTGAAAATTTTAACAAATGTATTATTACATACATGTTCTGTCCCTTTTTCTTCTGTGCTATGACTGCAAATTAAAAGGACAGCTGAAGGCACTCTGAGAAGATTAACTTTATAAAACTAACCTACAGTATCATCACACATTCAAAACTGACTGAATGAATAACTAACTAAGCAATGGTGCATAATTACAGATAATGCAAAGTTAACATACTTTTAAAACATTAAGACCTAAGAGTAAACAAAAGTTACTACATCTTACAAACTATAAAGTTAAAAAAAAAAAAAAAAGTTTGTATTGTTCTATAAGCTGGGCCAGGAGTGGAATTTAACAATTTTGAAGCCACAGGACACAACTCATGGGACTTCACAGCTACTATGGAACTCCGATGGTTAGAATATGGAGCTGGCTCATAGATGTTTAGAAAACAGACTTATTTTTTTCCCCCATATATGGCACAGTTTTCAAAGTTTTGCCTTATATTTTTTATGACATAAAATCATAATGGTAACTAACTTTGAAAAGAATGCCAAATGGTAAAAAAAAAGCCAGGACTTACCTGAGCCCACATGGGCCAGCTCAACACTACCCTGGAGTTCTATGGTAGCTGTGACATCACAGCATGGTTTATGCTGTGGGGTCAGGGTGGACTTGGAGTCAGCTGGCACAATTTCAGGAGCCCTTAAAGAGAAAAGTTAGTTTTAAGTGGTAATGTTCACAATGTGCTTTACCATGGTCAGCAGAAAGATGCAGATGTGCTGTCTACAATGTCTGGAGAGTTGTCTTCTACCCAGAGTTTAATTCACTTAGGTGGTTTTGCATATTAAAAAAAAGTTATGCCACCCAGTAATACTTTTTCTTTATATTCCTAACCATTTGGCTATAGTTCAATGACGAACTTGGCTTAGATATTCATATTCACAGCTAACTCCTTCAATACTCAAATATGAGATGCTTTTTAAATAAAATGGCCAATATTTTTAAAGTGCATCTTCAAATTGGCACAAGCTCAGTGGCAATCCCAGGAATAGTGTGAGCAGTCCAGACCACCTCTTAGAGGTATTATTCGCATGATAACCAATGGCAGCAAGTGAATTTACCACTTCTATTCCTAGAATAGTGTTACAGAACAATAACCTTTTCAAAAACTGAGATGAAAAATCACAAATTGGAGATAAATTCTTTATACTATATCAAGATAAGCTCCTGTTCAATTCAGTCAATAAACTCCATTATGAAAACATCCTCTTTAGAATAAAAGACTCAATGACAGAAAAGTCAAAATAATCTCTAATTAAGGCCTTCAAATATTCTATTATTAATGACAAACTATGCCAAATATAATTTATACTCTGGAGCTCCGATATCTTTACATCTCTGATTAGACTGTGAACAACCCAACTGCTGTGAGTATATAAATCCCCAAAATCATGAAAAAATACCTGAAACGACAAACACCTTCAGAAGAAAGATTTCGCCATGCAGGAAGAATGATTGCTGAAAGCACCACGGAAGGACTTAAAGGAACAGGTCACAAAGTTATCTTTGGGAAGGGAATTAGGGATGAGGGCCAGTGTTAACAGTTAAAGAAAATGAACATGAGTTCCAATTACAAAGGTCACTGAAAATATTGCCGAAAGAGTTAACTGAGGGGATATTGTTTCTTAAAAACCTATGGTTCCAGTTATATAAAGTAGTATATATCAAAACCACATTCACCACTGAAGTCAAGTCCCCAAAAGTTTTCTTACTGCAAATAAAAATTTCACCTGCCACAAGGCCACATTATCCTGGATGAATCTGAAACCAAATTTTAAGATTTTTAGAATTATACTATTTTAGGTAGTCCTGGAGGGGCTACTGAATCGTCTAGGCACTCTCTTTTACAAGTCATGGTAGAGTTTATAAAAGGAAAAAACTCTTATGACATATAACATTACACACTGTACGTAATATGTCCATGTAACTCTTCTTCTAGCCAAAAATACTGATAGAATACAGAATCATCAAAATGGAAGAGATGTTACAGTTGCTTAGTCCATCTTGATAAGATCCCCAGGTTGAAGCACAAAACAAGAACATCCCCATGATTTGCCACTGCAAGAAAGTTCTACAGCTTCAGGAAACACCTATGGCCACTTAAGTATCCATGTTAAGTGGAGTGGTAGATTTTCCTCAAAACCGTCAGCCCCATATATCCAACTACTCATTAGACAGATTCGCTACATCCTGTCTAAAACTGAACTTCCTGTCTCCCATGTTTAGGAAAAGTGATCCAATACAAGTGTCTAAACCAAAACCCAGGATATATTTCTTAACTACTCTCCCCTTCACCCCCATATAGATTTTGCCAAGTTTTGTCAATCCTGACTTTAAAGTCTCTCTCAAATACCACCCCCGCCCAACCCCATCTCCAGGGGTTGCAGTCAGGACTGCACTCTCCCTCACCTAGATTACTGTAATGTTCTTAAGTGGTCAGCATGTCTTCCAATCTAGTCTAGGACCAGAGTGATCTTCCTAAACCACAAATCTGATTAAGGCAGTCTCCTTCCACATGTTTACCACTGCCCTTATGTTAAAACCTAAACTCCTTAACCACGTCAAGAGGCCTTGAAAGGTTCAGCATTATCCCAAAGCAGTACCCCCTCAACAATAGCCCCACAGCTCCCACTCTAAACATCAACCCTGCTAACTTCATCAGTTTCCTCTCCTGACTCTGAGGTCTTCACACATGCAATTCCCTCTGATGAAAACATTCTTCCCTCTTCTCTTTAAGGTTTTGGCTTAGATGTCACTTCCTCCTGAAAGCCCTTTCCAGATCTTCAAATGAAATTAGGGTATATATATATTCTTCTAGCATCTTATCCTCCTTCTACCAAACTCATCACCCTATACTGATTTATTGAATTTAATCTTCCTCTACCAGAGCACAAGCTAAGAGCCATGACTTCTTTCATAGTGCTTGGGAAAACACTCCATTAATACCTAAGTGTGAAAATAAATGGACCGACAAAGAAAAGGCAAAAACCAAGTCAATTCTGGAAAGCAACTGGAAGGTGGAACAGGATGAATAGTCGCTTTACCGTATTTTTAAATACATAATAAAGCCATAATTACTTAAACAGAAGTGTGATACTGATGTAAAAACAAACATCAACACAAAGAGCCTCAAAACAAACCATGCAGAATCATTTTCTGTATAATAGAACCACTCAAATCCATGGGGAAATAATTTAATAAATCATATTTTTTTAAAAGCCACTTGTATAATTCCATTTATTTTTTTATTATTTATTTATTTATTTATTTATTTATTTATTTATTTATGATAGTCACAGAGAGAGAGAGAGAGAGAGAGAGAGGCAGAGACATAGGCAGAGGGAGAAGCAGGCTCCATGCACCGGAAGCCTGACGTGGGATTCGATCCCGGGTCTCCAGGATCGCGCCCTGGGCCAAAGGCAGGCGCTAAACCGCTGCGCCACCCAGGGATCCCAATAAATCATATTAATAGAATTTGGAAAAGTATTTTAATCCTTAGTACAATCTAAAACACTGTAAAGAAAACAAAGTGTCTTTAGTATAACTCTCCTCATACAAAAAAAGAGGGGGGAGAAAATTTGCAGCAGATATGACTGTACAGTACATATTTTTAGAAATATAACTAAGAATAAAACAGAAAATAGAAGATATAAATCAACAATTCACAGAGAAAACTACAAATAACTAAACAAGACAGTACTCCTGCCTTATTAACACACCCCAGCAAAGGCCCAGCTGCCCTGGTGCTCTCACCTAGCTGATGGGATACAATCTGGGAAGTTCTTCCAAGAAATTATTTACCTTTAATATGTTCATGTTGTTTCCATGTGATCCCATGTCAGGGAATCTAAGAAAATAGAAATGCTAACAATTTCTGTTAATGCTATCAGAATAAAAACTATTCAAATAACTCAAAAGGCTAAGGGGCATGTTAAAATACAGCAAATTAATGCCCTATTACACATTCACTTTTTAAAAGATGAAAACAGGGACACCTGGGTGGCTCAGGTCATGATCCTGGGGTCCTGAGATCAAGTCCCACATCAGACTCCCCACAGGAAGCCTGCTTCTCCTCTGCCTGTGTATCTGCTTCTCTCTCTGTGTCTCTCATGAATAAATAAATCTTTTTGAATGAATAAATCTTTTGAATGAATAAATGAATGAATAAATAAAATCTTTTAAAAATAAAGATGAAAACATTTTAATTAATTCAAAACAAAGTTCAACAAAAAAGTACAATTTCAGTACAATTTCAATTACTTAAAAATAAGTAAATGTAAAAAAATGAAAATACACAATAACATGACAGATATCCTCTAGCTGCTGATGCTATACATTATTTTCATAGTTTTTTCTCTGAAATACTCAATGAGCATGCTCTGCTTTTATTATTTAAAAATACACCAAACCCTCATGTACAGTTACAAGAAGCCAGTACATATTATCTAATGATGAAACAAGAAGAATGCTATGTTCATCCACAGTTGAACAAAATGTGGGATATACATACTATAGTATTCAGTCTTAAAAGGGAAGCAAATTCTGACATGTGCTGCAACATGAATGAACTCTAAAGACATTACAGTAAATTAAACAAGCCAGTCACAAAAGGATAAACACTGTATGATCCCACTTCGGTGAGGTACCTCGAGGAGTTAAATGCAGGGACAGAAACCAGAATGGTGGTTGGGGGGGAGGAGGTGAGATCTCTTGTTTAGGGATACAGAGTTCAGTCCTGTAACACAAAAAAAGCTGTAGAGACGGGTAGTTGCGTGATGGCTCCACAACAATACGAATGTACTTAATGCCACTGAACTAAATGCTTAAAAATTGTTATGATGAGGGTACCTGGGTGGCTCAATGGTTGAGCATCTGCCTTTAATTCAAGTCGTGATCCCAGGGTCCTGGGATCGAGTTCTGCTTCTCCCTCTGCCTATGTCTCTGCATCTCTCTCTCTCTCTCTCTCTCTGTCTCTCATTGAGTAAATAAAATCTTAAAAAAAATTTTTTTTGTTACAATGGCTACGGGCGTCTGGATGGTGCAGTCAGTTAAGTGTCCAACTCTTGATTTTGGCTCAGGTTGTCATCTCAGGGTCCCAAGACTGAGCCCCATGTAGGGCTCCATGCGTAGTGGGGAGTCAGCTTGAGATTCTCTCTCCTTCTCCCTACCCCTCCCACTTGTGCACTCTCTAAATAAATAAATAATAAATCTTTTTTAAAAAAATGGCTCAGATGGCAGGTTTTGTCACTTGTATTTTACCACAATTAAACTTTAAAAAAAACAATGATACAAGGACATATTCAGATATATCAGAGGTGCTGCTTCAAATAATATCACCTACATAGTATTTCTACCTCCCCCCAGATAAATGTTTTAATTTAATCTAATAATTTCCAAATTGAGTATCATTCTGTGAAAAAATTGTCAGGACTCTGAAAATGTTTATCTCATGAAAGAATAAATAAAAAACCAAAATCAAAAACCATCTGAGGCACTGTTTAGATAAGAGAGGCCTAAAAAGAGAACAGTAATAGATAAAATGCACAATCTGTGACTGAATGGAGTTGGAGCAACTGCTATTAGTGAAACTGAATATGGATTTTCTGGATATTAAATTTGAATTGAATATTAAATTTTCTGGATAAGCATATTATGTAGTTACACAGGGAAAATGTCTTTGTTTTTAGAACATACATGCTGAACTACTTAGAAGCAAAATGTCATGACATCTGCAATTACCTCTCAAATGGTTCAGGAAAAACAGAAAGACAAATAGGGAGAGAGCAAATGTGGTCAAGTATTAACAACTGGAAAATCTAGGTTAAAGGCATATAATATAGTTATACTTGTAACTTTTCTGCAGGTTTTGAAATTTCTCAGAATAAAAGGCTGATGGGGGGGAAAGCTGTGTCTGCACAGCAGGACTGGGAGTGAAAAGAAGAAAAACTACTGTTTTTCGTTACAAACTCTTCCCTCTCTACTGCCTGATTTTTTTTTTATCATGTGCACAGTTTAATAAATGCTTTAAAGTTGTTTTATGATAAACAGTAAAGTTCATTGGAGTGTAAACTTTTTATATTTAATATTTAATATAAAATATTTAATATTTAAACAATACATTTGGATTTCCTAACTCAATAGGTACATTTAATATAAGTCTTTTTAAAAATGAAAGCCTTTACTAAATCAGTGATGCGTATTCAAATGCCAGTACCATAGAATCAAAAATCACCTGATGTACTCCCTTTTTTAGCATAAGGAGGCACATTATTAGTTGGCAGGTCAGTGTAATCAATCATGTCTAAAAGGCAGGAATTGCGTCTCAGACCAAAGGCAACTAGAAGTATGCCACCGGGGCTCTATTTCTGCTGTTCCCACCCACTTGCCTTAACGGACAGACTCATTCCTGGAGGCTTCTTTCTCATTCCGGGTATCAGGAAGCACTTTCAAAAGCCAGAATGAACTGGCCAAGGGGAAAAAAGTATGTGCATGTTCCCTACTGATTAGAATCTTTGACACTGCTGAGAATTATCACAATTTTCTTAAAAATCGTAACAAAATTTTATTTTATATCCAGAGTGCCAAACACAAGAGAAAATCCTTAGAAACAAGAAAAACAAAACAAAAGCTATCTAAAGAGAATACTCCATTCGCAGTGCTAAAAATAATTCTATTACCTATAATATCAACTACCTTGGATAGGAAGGAGATCCACAAGCCAGAAGGAGTATGGAGTGAAAAGACACCTCAGTTTTGATAGCTACACACACGCCCACATAAGAGTATCACAGAGTTAACCAAGGACATACAAGGCATTGTCGGCACTCTAGCAGCTTACTTTCCTTTTATGGATGCAGTGCTGCAGGAGTCTGCATGTATTTTGGATTCTATTAAAAGCTTTTAATAGAATATTTTAACAAACCATTTTTATTTTTTTCTGTTTTTTAAAAATGTGATGGTTTTATATGTCAAAGACTATTAAGACCCAAGACCTTTTCTCAAGTTCTACCTGTATTATGGGGGGGGGGGAGGGGGTGCAAAGTATTAAGGGAAAAAGGACACTAAATCAGAAGAGTATCTTTCAGTTAAACAGTCTGATACCAATACAAAATCAAGTTCAGACTCAAACAAAATGGTTCACTAGCATCCAGGAATAAATTCAGCCCTTAAAAAATAACCATAACCTAAATCTATCAGAACAATGAACAATTTCATTAGCTCCCTAACTCCCAGAAGATGATCTCTAAAAATTAAATATTAAAACAAAGATCTGCTACTGGGCTAACAAATCAGAAGTGAAGATGGCCACATTTTTTCCACAAGGCAAAAAAAAATACTAAAGATGGAAAATAGATTGTCCAAACAGCTGTGGTATTCAAACCGAAAATAGGCAAACACATGAAAAGCAAAGAGAATACTACAGAAATGTCACACTAAAAATCATACGAGTACAAACAATTTAACCTAACCATGGTATGCCCAGCTCAGCAATCAGTTTCATCTAGGCATATTTATTTGGAAAAATGGCAGGACTAAAAACATTAATATTCATAGACATCAAACATTATTCAAAAGTTCCTGTAACAGTCACTCCTTTCAAACAGTGAGCAAAAACCAAAAACCCCCGCTGTGAATAAGAAATATATATTTGATCTTCATCTACTGTTCCTGGCACATAATTGCTAAAACCCTTGTAATTTCCTAAGTAAGATCCCTAGGGGCATCTTTTGTTACAATATTTAGTTTTGTTCCCAGTTCCTGAAATAGCTCTAGAGAGATAAAGGGGAAAACGAATCTTTTGTTATTCATAAAACAAGTCCCTTTCTCCACTTCTGAGTTTATGTTAATGAGGTGACTTCAGGAAAACCCCTAAGGATGGGGGCTGGTTGCCAAGGGAACCAACCTTGGGATTAGAGGGTTGGCATTTTCAGCCCCATCCCACTCCCACTTCCTGAGAGAGAGGAGGAGCCGGAGGATGAGTTAATCACCTGTGGCCAATGATTTGATCGATCTTACCTGTGGAATTAAGCCTCTGTTAAAAAAAAAAAAAAAAAAAAAAAAAAAAAATTCCCTGAACTACAGGGGGTGGAGAGCTTCCAGGCTGGTAAGCGGATGGGGTGCTGGGAGAGTGGTAGAGGACAGAAAGACATGGAAAGCCCCTTCCCTTACCCTTTGCATCGCTTCCATCTAGTTCCAAAAAAGTTCCTCTAGGCTTCAAAAAGGTTTGAAGCCTTTTTTAATAACCATCTAGTAAATAAAAGGTTTTCCTGAGTTCTGTGAGCAATTGTACCGAATTAACTGAACCCAAGCCAGGGTCATGGAAACTCATGATATGTAACCAGTTGATCAGAAGCACAGGTGACACCTGGACTTGCTATCTGTAACAAACAAACAAGCTGTTTGTATTAATTTCCTATTGCTGCTCTAACAACTCACTACAAACATCATGGCTTAAAATAATTCAAATTTTTTATACTCACCAAGGTGTGCTCCTTGGGGAGGGCCTGGAAGAGCCTTGCCTTTTCCAGCATATAGAGGCTACCAGCATTCCTCAGCTCATGGCCCCGCATCACTAAGACCTCTGTTGCTCCACTGTCATGTCTCCATTTGTGACACACATTCTCCTGTCTCTCTCTTGTTTATAAGGACCCTTATGATTGTTAGACCCACCTGGATAACAGGAGGGCATCTCTCCATCTGAAGGTCCCTTAACTGCATCTGCAAGACCCTTTTTACCATGGAAAGTAGCATATTTATATACTCTAGGGATTAGAATTTAAACATCTTTGGGGGCCAGAAGGTATTATTCTGCCGGCTACACTATTTCAATCAGTCATGTAAATCAGAAAAGGCTGGGGCGGTGGGGGTGGGGGTTGGGGTGGTGGAGGTTGTAGCAAAAGCAAGCATTAGTAGGCAACCAAAAAATACAACTTTAGACACTAGCTCCTCTCACTAACAGTGTGTTTTGCAAGGTATTTCAGGTTTTGTGTCTTCAGGTTAAGTCATCAATAAGGTATCTCCGTGCAGCAAATTAATTTTTAAAGCTAAAGAACACAAAACTAGAAAAGAGAAACCTCTTCCATTTCTTTCCTTACAAAATAATTTATATGCCAAGTTTCCTCTAAAGTTAAAAGGTCAGCCACAAAGATCATAATAAACGGGTAAAATTGCCATTGTGTCTTCTGTCAAGGATTTCCTTTTCTGTTTTGTTCTGATGTGGTACTTTTCTTGGTATACACCACTTTATCATCATTCTAGTTCAGAGTACTATCATCTCTCAAAAAATAATAATATAGGACTTTTTTTCCGGTGAAGTTAATGTAATTTCGTTTGGATTATTGTACAACACTCACTTGACCAGACACACTATATCTCAAAACTAAATAATTTTGAAAATCACCATAAAAAAAAAAAGTCACCATTGAACATTACATTTTGGAACACATTGATTTTTCCAGAAAAAGAAAAACACTAACACAACCTTAATAGTTAACTTCCTTGAGAAGAACCATCCATATCTATAATTCTTAATAATGATACCAAAATAAACTGAGTATTTTAAAAGGTAAAAGACTATACCTCACTAAATTTTGTCAAAATGAAAAAAGTATTAGTGAAAGCAAACAAACACATTGACATGTTTACCTCCATACAAGTCATAGGTATTTTGCAGTTGCGTCTGGTGCTCCAGAGTAGCTATGTAGGACACAGTACACAGGCAAGGAGCCAAAATGCAGTTGGCATCAGTGCAGAAAATAACAGCCACAAATACTGATTTTCAACATGTTATGAGAAAAGGGGAAATATTCGAGCAAACAGAAGAACTACCTTTGCAGACAACTTGAAAGAAAAAGTCAATGCTAATGTGTTTTCTGTATTTTAAGAATCATGTAAGATTTTTAACACTCAAAATTTTGCTCAGGAATACCCCAGACTACAATCCTCATGCTGCCATTTCAGCATGCTCACTGATGAGGAGATTCTGATTTAGTCCATAAATCAGTGATGCTCAATAAGGGACACCAGCACATGCTGCAAGTCACCCCAAAGCCTGGGAGCAACAGGAGACATTACTGATGCACACATTTCTCTATGCCACCGCCATGGGGCAACTGAATACTTTCAGCCTAAAAATCTAGTTTCAACATGTACTCGTTATACGAGCTTGATTCTTCTTCCCCTATACTTTCAACACTACTCTGGACCCCCGATCTCAAATCTTTCCCATCTTCATTAGCAGGGTCACTGGACAAGCTAAACATAAGAAAGATGCAGCTGTTGTTGAAGACATGAGACAAAATGCCAAACTGCAACAGATTCATTAACAATATAAAATATTCAAGTAAAAATTTTATTTGCTTTAGGACTTCAGGAATAGCAAACACAGGATTTTTTTCTTTATATCATATATTCACCAAACTGTCAAATATTCATCATTGAAGGCAAGAAGAGAAATATAAGGTAAAGAAATCTGACTTCAGACTTTTCATATCCATAGACTGCCTAGTGATAAACTGAGGTGTGCCTCTTCCAAGACTATATTGTACCAACTTCCCATCTTTTCCTTACAAGGAGAAATCAACTTGGCTCCCATTAGCTCAAGCCCTGGGTAGTTTGTAAAATAAAAAAACAGAGGCTAGGAAGAAAGTAAAAAATCCAGAAATTCAGAAAAGGAGCATAAAGACCAATTTGTCCAGATCCCAGTTTCCACAAGGGCTTATTTGTTGAATAATTTAACAAATGCCTGGATGCCTGCTATGTATCAGGCACTGTTTTAGGTACTAGGATATAGCTCTGATGGAGACAAAACTCCTGACTTTCATGAAGCTTAAATTTTAAGAAAAAAGGAGACAAAGTGGAAAGTGACAACAGTCGTGAAGAAAATTAAAACTGGGGGATGGGGTAAGAACAGGGCTGAAATTATAGATAATAGCAGTCAGGGAGGCCTCACAGAGAAGGTAACAATTGAGAAAAAGAACTTAAGCAACTAAATGAGCTAATCCTGCAATCTAGAGAATGAGTAATCCAGGCAGAGGAAACAGCACATTCAAAGGTTTGAGGCTTATGTGTAGAGAAGAAAGGTGGCCAGAGTAGCTACAGTGAATGAGTGAAGTTGAGAGCAACAGATAGGTGGGGAGGGGGGAATTCGTAAGGTGGGGAGGAAGACAGAAAAGTATAGGACACAGCTGTGGGAGGCCTAGAGAGTCTCTGAGGGACTCTGGCTTTTACTCTAAGCAACAAAGGCAATCACTGAAGAGTTCTGAGCAGTTTCACAAGAGTACCTCTACTTGGAGAACAGTTTGTAAAAGATGACAAGGACAGAGAGGATCATGGTTTGGACCAGTGTAGTGAGAAGTGGTCAGATTCTGCATGTATTTCGAAGGTAAGCCAGGAAGATTTGCCAACAAGAAGGAAAGGAGTAAGAGAAAAAAGGAGAATCAACGATGACCAAGGCTTTGGGCACAGCCAGTGGAAGGATAAACCTGCCATCAAGGGAGAGGGGGACTGTGAAAGAATAGGTTTGAGAGAGAGATCAGTACAGTTTCAGCATCACTAAGTTGTAAAGAAGTTGGAAATATTAGCTATTCAAGGGAAGATGTGGCGTACACAACTAGATATACGAAGTCCAGAGTTCGAGAATACAAAAAGTTATCACTACAGATTTAATATGGGATTCTTATGTGACCCTGAATTTTTTTTTTTTCCAGTGGATCAACATGGGTCACAAATTTAAACATTCTTCTAAAGGGCAACCAATTCAATACAATAGCAGAACTAAAATGGTATATTAGGTAGGTGCCTATTCTCTAGGGACATTATCTATCCAGCAGGAAAGGCAGTCTATGATTAGCACCAACATGACCTCCCAGAAAATACCTGGCACCAAACTGCAGACATTCCAGAGACAACTGCACATTTAAATTCACACCTCTGCCTTTACCATCCCAGTTCCCACCCCCAAATTCCACTTTCACTGATGTCAGGCTTTGGCACTGCTGTCCCCAATGTCCACTCACCACATAAGATAATAATAATGACTTAGATGAAACTTATACCCAACAGTCATGTAAAAAAGAAACTTGCTCAATACTCTTGGCACTTCAATTTACTTTTGCCTTAACAACTGAATCTTCCTCATTCCTATTTTAACAAGCTACAAAACTGGCTAGACTTTGAGACTTTTTCCAATTTCAAAGGGAGGGATGATTTTTCTTTTTTAGTATATATGCTACCAAAGGGACCACAGAGATGATTTTCTTAAATGCCTAACATGGACAAACCATAATATGTCATATCTGATGAAATTTGGAGAACATAAAGCAAGCAGAAATAGGGAAGTAAAGATTAATTTTCAGTACATGTGGGCTTCTGTTTATTAACCCAATACAAGGTAAACAAAAAAAAAAGTTTCACACATATTTCAGTGATGTTTACAAGTTAGGATAGGACTACCCAATAAAAACATGGCCATAATTTTTGGTACAACAGTTCAGAACCATACTGTATGGTGAAGTAAAAAATATTTGTTGATAGGAAAAACAATGCACATTACCAAGAACTAAATACAATTAATACTTGGCCCTAAGAACCTAAAAACCCTGGAATGGGTGGGAATAGGGACTTAATGACAAAGAAACTGTTTGTTAAATGAAACAAGATCAAATACAACAGTGGTTCTGCTGGCAGGAGTTTTGTTCCACCCTTAAAATGAACTCACAGCCAGCAAAATGCAAAGAGGTACAAGGATGGTTATCCCAAAAGAAGTAAGGTCATGTGGAAAGAAAAAGCAGCAACAAAATGAGTAGTCGGGAAAGCAAGAAATAATAGCCAAAGACAGAGTTCTATTGATCTTCTAATTTGTGTGTTTCAAGAAAAACTATTTCAAAGCAGAAGTTCTTATCCTGAGATCCACAATCTTGAAGAAACTATGAACCTCCGATTTCTAAAGGAGTCTATGATCCCAACAGAGGTTAATAGTTGTCTCAACGTATTTCATCTATAAACTTACCTGTACTATATGACCTTGTACTAAATGTATGCATAATGCATTACCACCTGCAAAAATGATTCTTTAAGAGTTTCCAAAAGGCATCCAGGTAACTTAAAGACAATCACACCTAGATACAAAGGGTCACGTATGAATCCATCTTTATGGACTATCCAGAATAGCTAAGTCAGAAAGCAGCCATGATGGTCAGAGACAGTATGACCTTTTGTATCTCCTTAAAAAAAAAAAAAAAAAAAAAAAAGGAAAATTATATTATAAAGGGTACCCCAATTTGAAGGAGAAAAAAAAAAATCAATGGGATGAAATGGGACAACACAGCCTAAAATGGCTCAGTGCACTCTCATCCCTAGTCCTCAGGATAGAAGAAAATTGGAGCTCAGAGTTACTAAGTGCCTACTGTGTTTTGTTGCTCAGAAGGATTTACCTTCTGGGACAAAACTGAAATTAAAAAGTCAGATTTCTTGAAATCTACACTTGGGACCTACAGGTTCAAACAGTTTTGTCTTCTATGTTCTTGGAGCTATATTCAGGAGGTTAAACAAAAGAAATTTTAAATGGGAAAAAAAATCACATAAAGCTAAGCTATATCTAAAGCTTAGCTATTGTTCCACACAGTATTTAACTTGAATAGTCACTACAAATAATCCTCTACAAAAATTTTCTTTACAAAACAGACTATCAAAGTACGCACCCCACCCAAATTTAAATCATAAAATTCAAAAAGCTAATCTACTCAAAAAGAAAAGAAAAAGCACAGAGCGTCCAATAACTGCTTTTGTGAATTACATCACCAATATTTAACTCACAAGGTCAGTAACTAGAGAAAACCCTGCTCTCACAAGTCCTGGTCCTTCGACAGGTCTGAGGCAGTAACTGGGACCAATATTCAGAATTTCCTTAGGAAGCGCTAAAATCACAAAATACACAAATCATAATTTGAACTGTGGAATTCAGCGGGTTCGTAAAATTAGTTTCATAAAATTTGCAAATATTTACTACATGACATTCATGTTAAATTAACATCAGTATTTTCAAGGTCAATATTATGGTTGTTCAACTTCTTGGAGTCACATTTTTGTGATATTTTTAACATCTGACTAAAGCTTCTATCATCACAAGATGCTCACACTGTTTACAAACACTCTGAAGCAGCAGCTGGTGTTCCTCAGTCACATCTTGTTACAATAAATAGAGTAGCAGTTTTAAACTCCAGGTATGTATTTCTTCCACTGATGTGTAAAAAACTTTGCTTTAACTTAAAAAGCTTTTCTCCCTAATGAAGGGAAGACACACAATGAAACAGAGGCAATTTAGGACAAAGTTATTATAACAAGATCACAAATACAGAGATTCTTATGCACGCATAGTGGGAGTACAGCTATCATGCTGAATGACCTAAATGCTAAGTAATATAAATCCTAATAGTATCTTTCATATCATTTTTAATATCTTTTCCCATCCCATTCAAAAAAAATGCAGAAACTTACCCACACAAGCATTGAGGAATAGCCAATCAGTCTTTTTCATCCTGTTTTTAATTTGCTTTAGTTTTTTAAAGTCCACTTCAAGTTCCTCCTTGCTGCCAACAGCACCAGCCAATTCAATCCTCTGAAAATCCATTTTCATTTCAGAGTCCCGTTTCATAGTAGGAGGTGATCTTCTTTGGCTATTCCCACTGCTGCAGCTTCCCCTCCACCGAGCTCGGTCTTGCTCATTTATTATTGAAGAAGCCTCTTCAGTCTCTGCCAACTCTATTGCTTCAATATTATTAGGTCTGGGATGATCACAAACAACACATTTTTTAGCCTTGGCCCAGTTTTCATACGTGCAAATAGAACAAGTCCAATGCTGGGTCCTTGTGTTCGGTTTATTTCTATCATTGTATTCCTCGCAAGGATCAACAGAAAAAGCAACTGGTCTGGAACCAGATCCTGAGGATTGAGGAGATTCTGTGGGACTCCTGGTCCTACGCTGGGATAAGCACTGGGTACATCTGATTGCTCTTGGCCAGTTCAAATAGGTGCACATGTGGCATGACCATTTATTTGCATTTTCCATGCTATAAGAAGACTTAACCCTGGGTCTTGCACTAGAGTCTGGACATATCAAAGGACTACTTCCTCCTTCGGTGCTAGAAGGATCCCAATCTCTACCAACATCACTTGAACCGCTTTTAAATGGATCTTCTGTGATAATTGTTCCACTTGGTCTTTGGGCACGACACATAGTACACTTGATCGCAGATGGCCAGTTTTCATACGTACAATATTCACAAGCCCACTTAATTCCACGTTCTGACATTGTGCTCTTCTTGAAGTGAGTTATGTCAGGCAGGGAGCTATAAATAATTAGGACATGGTTATTAAAACAATAACTATATAATTTCATCTCTGAAAATGTGCCCCAAAACAAAACTACCCTTCAACTTATAAAATAGAAATCTCTCAAAAGAAGCCTGAAAAATTTAACAATGAAGTATCCTTGTTTTTCCAATTTCCATTAGAGACACCAGAGATAAGTCCCAAGGAAAAATCTTAGACCTTGGGATTTAATGATATTGTACTTTAGAATGCAAAAGAGATAAGCAGAAGATAAAAGATTTGTTCTAAAAGGGAAGCAAGTTAAAAAAAAAAAAAAAAAGCTACTAATAGAAATGCTTAATTTAAGCCAGGTCATCATCATCAATTTAGAAAAGTAATCAATAGTTAAGATTCAAAGAGAATGGAAAGAACACAAAAACCAAATAAACACATAACAATTCTCAAATTATGAACATAACACTATCTATGATAGCACAGATTCTTATGCTATCTAGGTACAGTATCATTATGTTTGATTCACTGAAGAATTCAGAAGATCAAACAAAGTCAATTCTAACATTTTGCTAAGAAAGAAAAAAAGCAGCTTAAAAATGCTACTTACTTATCCACTGCTCTTAAAAGCACAGGCAGAAAAGAAAAATGTTGAAGAAGTAATCCTTACATTCATAAAAGTAACACTACGAAATACTGCACCCTCAAAATCTAGTTCTGTCTGGAGCACAAAAAGATAAAAACTGTGTATCACCTATTAGGACAATAAAATCGACGGAACGTCCCTAAGGTAATTACTAGCATATACTCAGTCCAGTAGAATTTTGAATATTCATACTCAAAATATTCAATATTTAAAATATACTAAAAATTTAATTCATACTGAGAATATATTCAACTATTTAAAAGCTTCCTAGACTGGGCTTACTACTAACACTACACTAAAATGAAGACTTCATGATTTAATGCCAACTTAATCTATGAAGTAACTTCCACAGCAAACTTAATAATGACTTTTCTTTTAATGGCTGACACTAAAGCCAGACTCTTCATTTTCTTAAATCCCTCAACTTAATATCATCCTGCCACCTATTTTTAGCCAGAAAAGTGAAAAATCCTAGGCAGAGTAACAGAAGCCTTTGCCTCTCTTTCTCAGGGATTTTTCCTGACCTGAAAAGCTCAAGCTTTCATTTTGTTAAGTGCATTATTGTGTCTCTGTTTGCCAAGTCCTCACCCATTTACAGTGTGAACTCCATTAAGAGGACAAATTCACTACAAGAAAGGCTATAATTTAATAGCTAAAATAAAAATCACACTTACTAAGGTTTTAGTTTCCATGCTATAACCTCCACCTTGCACATGGTTAGAATAAAAGTAAGGTTTTATAAATCAGACCAAAGACAAGATTCAGTCTTCATGTTGGCTCAGATTCTGACTTCCTCAGGAGACACTGGCAAAGCGTGCTAAGTGGTTCTGTCTGACTGTGAATAGCTAGTCCTGTAAAGGAAACCAAAACTGAGTTTCACTTGAAGCCTGCTACTTTATCCAGAAGTATTTATTTAAAAAAAAAAAAAAAAAAAAAAAAAGCCTTTAATCTACTCATTTCTTTTAATAATGGATTATTGTATTAAGCATTTTATTTTTTATGTATTAAGCATTTTAATTTAATAAATCAAATTAATTTAGCAAAAAAAATCAGCTAACTGATTGAGCTGGTCAAATTAGACATAGGAAAGACATTTTTCTCTAAAGCCTTAAACGTGCATGTATGTGCACTAATGGTATGGTTAATATTAACTTAGTAGTGCTAAGTCAGTTCCTGCCCGTATTACTTACTATTGAAGAAAGATGATGTAAACCAAGTAAGCAGAAAAAGCAAAAAATAAATATTGCTTTTATTTAGCCTGAATTCTTTTTCTCCTTCAGCAACTCTATTTTTTCCTTAACCAAGGTTATTTATATTCATATTGCTTAGATTTTGAAATTTAGCTTGTACACAGTGATACACACACTCTAACACCATCCAAAAGTGTGAAGAGCAAGGAACTATAATCATAAGCATCCATAAAATGGGACAATCGAATTTAATGGCAATTTTCATATTCACCAGGCAGTTTCTTCCTTTAGTTTCTCAAGAATGAAATATAAATAAGTTGTTCATGCTACTGGAAAATAACATGATCAAGTAGAAACTTATCATGACAAGAACAAATGACATAATGAATATATATTCAAGGCTACCAGAAGTAATTTCCATATTTCATTTAAAATATTCACATTCAAAATTTCAGGCTTGCTTTAGTAAGTCTTACTTTGATATGCTCATAGGCTCAACTAAACAGCTTGTGACCTTACATTACATTAGCTAATCTTCATGGAACTAATGTGCCAGCACAACATATTTAAATGTCCGCATCTGACAAAAAAAAAAAAAAAAAAAAAAAAAAACTGCCATAAAATAGTCATTGTCATATATGCCTGGTAAATAGCCTCTCTCTTCAAAAATCCAGGTAAGTAAACAATACCAAAACCATCCTCCAAAAGTTTTAAGGTAAGTACATGATATTAAATAATGATGTATATACAGTATCAACTCTACAGGAAATTGAGACTTTGTAGAAATACCACTTTTTAGTAAATGAAAACAAACTCATTGGAGAGGATTACCTGAGAGAGTCATTTGTACATGTTGTAATCAGTAAATGAAATGGAAGAGTAAAGATTACTTTGGCTCAACTACATGATTTTGCATTACTGAGATGAAATTAACACTAAGTACACTTACTTTTTCTTCCAGATGTCAAAAATCCCCCCAAAATAAAATTATTTTTAATAGCAATCAGCTCTAAGAGTTAATATTGTACAGTGAAATAAAACTGTTGCTAAATATCTTTTAAGTTAACGTATAATCATATACCCAAGTAAATCTAATTTACAAGTCTAATTTTACATGTAACAGATTTCCAAATTCTATCCAATGAATCATACTTCAATTAATTGGTACAATAAGAAGCAAAAATAAAATCTGCACAATCTGGACTCTCTTTAAGGAGAAACAGATACAACTTCTACTTTTCAAACAAATATTCCTTGATTCGAATGCAATACCAGCAGTTTCCATTCTGTGGACCAAAGAGTCCATGAATCCATTTCTGTATCCCGCTCTCCCTGTAGACAGATTGAATAATGTCCCCAAGTATATCAATCAGTTTTGATTTTATACTTCCCACTTCAAATACTAATAAAAGCACAAGTATTATGGGCATATGGATTAATGATCAGGGAAAAAGGCTACTAACTCATTTTTAATACTGTCATGCTTAATAATGAATTAGTTAAACCGTATTTGTGAAGTGTTACTAAACACTGCAGAAGAAATAGATCTATATTACAGGCATTCCTCAAAATTGTAGCTACCCTACAACTTCTCCCAACCACCTACTAAAACCCTATCAAAGGAAACTAGAGAAGTGAAATAATCCTCATCAAGTACAAACTTCTTAAGAAACAGAGCAGCTCAACTGCCAGTTAGTTTCAAATGGTAAATCATCCAAAGGACTAATAGCAGTCTTTAAGGTCTGTATTAGCTTTATTAGGTATGAGTCTGTATTCAGTAATATAAATATTAACTCATTAACATAAATTATTGATATAAATATTAATTAACATAAATCTGTAGAAATTTACAAATGCTCAGAAAGCATCTTAGGGGACTAAAAATGAAAGTTATAACTAGCAGGTTATTCCAAGCATGCTGAATTTTCAGGTTCTATTACAGTATCACCTGGCACTCCTGAACTGTAATATTGATACATAAAAAGAACTACTCAACTCTTAAGCCAAAAATCCCACAGTCATTCCCCTCTTTTCTCCCACATCTTTCTACATAATTGTCCATCCTCACAACAGTTAACAGAAAAAACAACTGGCCTTGAGCAAGATCCTGAAGACTGATGATACAGAGGACCCTCTCTCCATAAATCTGACCTCATTTCAGGGCTCCATCACCTTACTGCAGCATCCTCCATTAAACCTCTTCTCTTCCACCCACAGCAAACTCCTAACCCTGACTTCTCCCACACCATGAGGACCTCTGCACCCAGCACAGAAAAGCAGAATCCTCTTGAATCCTGCTCCCCCACCCCCAGAGTCTCTGTCTCTAGTGGTTTCTGTCCAATCAGTTCCTTCCCATCCCCACTGCCATCCACTCTTCTCAGTTCAGGTCAGAACTACTATAATAGCCTCCTAAGCACCTTCCCCTTCTAAATCCACCCAGCTTACTACTACCAGAAAAATCCTCCTAATAGCAAGGCCCTCTTTCTGAAGCAATTCTGCAGTAGTATAAACTCCAAAGTCCTTCCCTCTGCACACACAACCCACCTCACAGACTCCCTCCCAAACACCACACATACCCACCAGCCACATGCGCAGACCAACCCCTGCCCTGTCCAAGATACACGAAGGCACTACCTTACAAACACAAGCACAGCAGATACCCACGCTCAACTTGCGGCAAACCCCATCCCTTCTTTAAAGCTCAGTTCAAGTCTCTTCTCTCTCAGGTTTTTCAAAAGTTTCGGCTTAGGTTGTGATCTGAAAGTCGTGGAATCAAGCCCCAAGTCAGCTCCGTGAACAGCATGGAGCCTGCCTGACTCACTCTCTCTCTCCCCCTCCCTCTGCCCTTCCCCCATCCACACCCTACCCCCCCCCCCCGCCCCACTCCCGCACTTGCTCACACTTGCAAACTCTCTCTCAAATAAACAAATAAATCTTTAAAAAAAGAACTGTGGCTCAGGGGCTCGGGGCATCAAATGGCATGGAATGTGGACCAGTCCTATGTTTAATAAAAATCCACAGAACAGACCACAATGAGTGTCCTATTAAAAAAAAGAAAAAAAAGAGAGAGAGTGGAGCATAGAGCAATTTCAGGCAAAAAGGAGACATTTCAGAGGATGGCATCCACTTCTGTGGCAAGACCTCAGTAGCCAGGGTCCACCACTAACAACTAGGTACAACACCATAGGCACTCCTGAGCTTTTTAACTACTCAAGTTCTTTAATGTAAAGGACACAAAGGGTTTTGTGTCCTTTATGTCCTCTAAAGGTCACAAAACCTTTGGCAATCATTAAATACCCTCTGAGAGTACTAAATCTATGTAAAATTTTGTAAAAAAAATAGTCAAGAATCAGATCTCAAAAATGTGTTGCCCTTCCTTCTCTACAGAGATCATGGTTCCCTGTGTCATCTGTATCTAAGAAGATTTAAATTAAACATACTTGCTAAGGTCCCTTTCCAAAACTTTGTGAACAAGCTGGACAAAGTAAATTCAGTTAAAATAACAAAGTTAAATAACATGCCATGGTGTCCTGCCATGGTGTCCTTGGTCTTCCTAGCACTGTGCCTGATTAGCTGAGCCAATTACCCATACAACTAATACATCTAACTTTATTCCAACTAAACGTAAGTCCCTGAAATATAACAAGAATTATAAAGCTTACATTTTAATATGTGAACATTGCAGAATCACGAAAAACTATAATAAAAACTACAATTCTAATAGTTTTTCTTTCAAACCACTTGGCAATCTATTGATTAGAATGGAAGATCTATAAATACAAAATTAATATATACTATGTCAAAAATCTTGCACAAAATAGTAATACTCTTTTAATCTACTCTCTATTCTTTTTTTTGTTTTGTTTTAAGGTTTTATTTATTTACTTGAGAGAGAGAGCAAACAGGGGGAGGAGCAGAGGGAGAAGCAGACTCTCCAATGAGCAGGGAGCCTGAGCTGGGCTCCAACCCAGGACCATCAGATCATGAACAAAGCTGAAGGCTACTGCTTATCCAACTGAGGCAGCCAGGCAATGCATTCTTTTCAAGAGGAATTCTACTTCTTTAAGTATGTACTAGAACTTTATCTGAGATCTTGCCAACTTCCTCTATACTCTTCAGTTCCTAGACAGTAACAAGAGTAACACATATCTATATATACATACACACACACACACACTATATTTATATACACACATACATACATCTATACACACACACACACATTCAACTACCATAGAACCCATTTCAGTATGGTTCATGCATACAGTTTCAGAGACTTCACAAGTCTATCATGTACCCCCTATTATAATCCCAAACAAAACAAATGTAACCTAACAACCTATAAAAGTTACCAAAGGTCTACAGTACACAGGGCATCTGCAATCTAATTAGATGAAACATGACTACGATTTTCTTAAATATGTATGGCAGTGGATTAGCTGGCATTATCAACCCAGCATTTAAAATATATATATATAACATATGCAAGAATTACAAAGACGCTACCTCACATTCAGAATTTGTTTTTTTTCCACTGTCCTATTTCTGTGTTCATACTAAACAGATGAATCCCAATTAATAAAGTATCCATAGAAACCAGTATACCTATGCCAAACTAAAGGCTATTTTTTTTGCCAAATTGTATGAACATTACTTGTGTGACACAGGAAGGAGAGGTACAAACTTGGAACTTTTAGATAATCAGTGAGTTCTGATGTAAAACAAAGAAAAAGATAAGGGCACAAAGTCACAAAGCTACAGAGTGGCACAACCAGAGATTCTGGCTCCAAAGTTAGTATTATACACAATACTTTATACTGCAGCCCAGTCACTTATTCCCATTATCCAGAATCTGAACTATTAATAAACTGCACTGAATTTCTCACTAAGCAGTCCCTTCCTAGATGACTATGACATACTATGGTTAAATGAGCAAACTTTTGCTTTTTTTTAGGATTTTATTTGGCAGAGAGAGAAATAGAGAATAGAAGCAGGAGAGTGGCAGGCAGAGGGAGAAGCAGACTCCCCACTGAGCGGGGAGCCGGATGCCGTCCTTGATCCCAGGAGACCCTGCTTCTCCCTCTGCCTATGTCTCTGCCTCTCTCGCTCCCTCTCTCTCTGTGTGTGTGTGTGTGTGTGTTTTTCATGAAATGAATAAAATCATTTAAAAAAGTAATAAAATAAAACATTAGCAAATCAAATCCAACAATGTATAAAAAGAATTATACACTACAAGCAAGTGGGGTTTATCCCAGATTGCAAGGCTAGTTCAATGTTCAAAAAATCAAGTAATGCAATCCTTCATTTCAAGAGACTTAAAAAAAAAAAAAAAGATCACATGAATATATGCAGAAAAGGCATTTGACAATATCCAACACTCATTCATGAAGGTGTGGGGCGGGAATTCTCAGCAAACTAGAAATACAGGGCACCTTCCTCAACATGATAAAGAACACATACAAAAAACCGACAGCCAACATATTTAACAATGAAAAACTAGAAACTTCCCTACCAAGATCAGTAATAAGGCAAGATGTTCCCTCTAACCATTCCTTCCAACATCAAATTAGAAATTCTAGCTAATGTTATAAGAGAAAATTATAAGTACACATATTGGGAAGAAAGAGGTAAGATGGTCTTTATTGGCAGATGATATGACTGTCTATGTAGAAAACAAAACAAACAAAAAAATCAACAAACAGCGCCTAGAGCTAATAAGTGATTATAACAAGGCTGCAGGATACAAGGTTAATACACAAAAGTCAATTGCTTTCCTATATACCAGCAATGTACACATGGAACTTGTCCATTCACCTCAGATCATGTGTCACACCTACTGAAGGACATCATCAAGAGATTCATTATAATCCCAACCAAAATGCCAGCAAGTTATTCTGTGGGTATCAATAGAAAAGCAATTTCAGGTTTATACAGAGAAGCATAATTTCCAGAAAAGCCAAAAAGTACTTAAGAGTCTGAGAACTGACTCCCCTAACTTCAAAACTTATATAAAACTACCGTAATCAAGACAGTGTGTTATTGGCAAAACAAGAGACAAATAAGTCAATGCGATAGAACTGAGCCCAGAAACAGAACTACAAATATATAGGTAATTGATCTTTGACAAAGGAGTAAAAGCAACACAATGAAGAAAAGATATCTTTCCAAAAAATGGCACTAGAACAACTAGACATCCACATGCAAAGAATTTACTCTAAACACAAACCTCACATTCTTCACAAAAACTCACACAAAATGGATCACAGACCTAAAATGTAAAATGAAGAACTATAAAATTCCTAGAAGACAAAATAAAAGGAAATCTAGATGACCTAACTATGGGAATGACTTTGGATAAAATATCATAAAAGAAATACCTTAGTATTTCTTATTGAAATTAAAAACTTCCACTCGCAAAACACACTGTCAAGGGAATGACAAGCCAGAAAATACTTGCAAGACGTATCTGCTACAGGACTGTTATCCAAAATTTACAAAGAACTCTTGAAACTTAACAATAACAATCCAATTAAAACATGGGCAAAAGACCTAAATAGACATACCTCACACCAAGGAAGATCCACAGATGGCCAATAAGCCCATGAAAAAATGCTCAACATCTTGTGTCAACAGGAAATTACAAATTAAAACAATGAGATACCACTACACACCTACTAGAATGGCAAAAATCCAGAACACTGACAACACCAAACGCTGGGGAGGACATAGAGCAATAATACTTCTCATTCATTACTGATGCAAATGCAAAATGGTATAGCCACTTAGGAAGAGTGTTTGACAGTTTCTTACAAAACTACACATGCGGGCAGCCCAGGTGGCTCAGCGGTTTAGTGCCGCCTTCCGCCTATGGCACGATCCTGGAGTCCCGGGATCGAGTCCCACGTCAGGCTCCCTGCATGGAGCCTGCTTCTCCCTCTGCCTGTGTCTTGCCTCTCTGTGTCTCTCATGAATAAATAAATAAAATATTAAAACAAAAACAAAACTACACATGCTCTTACCATACAATCCAAGAAGTGTGTGCCTTGGTATTTACCCAAAGTAGTTGAAAGCTTACATCCACACAAAAGTCTACATACAGATGTTTATAACAGCTTTATTCGTAATTCCAAAACTTGCAAGCAACCAAGATGTCCTTCAGTAGGTGTGACACATGATCTGAGGTGAATGGATAAACTGTGGTATAATGAAATACTATTCAGCACTAAAAAGTGAGGGATCAAGCCATAAAAAGACAGAGGAAACTTAAATGCCTATTGCTAAGTGAAGGAGGCCAATATGGGAAATGGCTATATACTCAGTGACTCCAACTACACGATATTCCAGAAAAAGCAAAACTAAGGAGACAGTAAAAAGACCAGTGGTTGCCAGGGGTTCTGGGGAGGGAAGGATGTACAGGCAGGGCAGAGAGGATTTTTAGGGTTGTGAAAATAACGCTGTACAACACTATAATGGTGGATACTTGTACATTCTATAGATTTTGACACATACAGAATGATAGTGTTACCACCTATTATGGAGTGTGGCTGATAATGATTTCTCAGGATAGATTCATCAATTATAACATATGTACCACTCTGTTATGGTTGATTTTGGGGAAAGCTATGCATGTGTTGGGGCAAAGGGATATAGAACTCTCTATACTTTCTGATCAATTTTACTATAAACTTAAATCACTATAAAAATAAAGTTTATTTTTAAAAATTTGTTTAACTTTTCTAGTCACTAATACACAGGAAACATTTTCTTCTTTTAAAAAAACAATCAGGGATCCCTGGGTGGCGCAGCGGTTTGGCGCCTGCCTTTGGCCCAGGGCGCGATCCTGGAGACCCGGGATCGAATCCCGTATCAGGCTCCCGGTGCATGGAGCCTGCTTCTCCCTCTGCCTGTGTCTCTGCCTCTCTCTCTCTCTCTGTGACTATCATAAGTAAATAAATAAAAAAAAAAAATTAAAAAATAAAAAATAAAATAAAAATAAAAATAAAAATAAAAATAAAAATAAAAAAAATCAAAAAAAATAAAAATAAAAATAAAATAAATAAAATAAAATAAAAATAAAATAAAAAAACAATCAGCTCTCAAAGAATGATGAGTTTTTAAAAGGCCACAGGAATTTTGGTTTGAACCTAAAGCTGCTCTAAAAAATAAAACCAAATCTGAAATATAGCCACACCTAAAATGTTACATTAAAAAAAAATAAAGGACACAAATATTAGTATGAAGAGCTCCCACTGGCCAAATTTGGATTAACCTGAGCATCAACATAAACAATGACAATAAAGATTTTATTTAAAAAAATACATTTTACTAATTTATTTTAGAGGAGAGAAAGAGAACAAGGGGACGGGGAGAGCACAGGGGGATGGAGGAGGAAAGAACCTCAAACACAGTCTATGCTGGGCAGAGCCAGATGCAGGGCTTGATCCAGGACCTTCAGATCATGTACCTGAGCTGAAACCAAGAGGCAGGTGCTCAACAGACTGAGCCACTCAGCGCCCCAACAATAAAGCTTTTAAAACACTGACTAAAATAAAAATCTGTAAGTCTTCACAGACATTGACAAACACACAAATAAGCAAATAAGAAGAGAAAGGTCTTCCTTACAGTAAAAATCCAACGAATAAATGCAAAAAGAGTAACTGGATTAGAAAAAAAATCACCATTTGGCAATCACCAAAGGATGTTAAACTAGTTAACAATAGCTAGTTATGTTAAAAAAATCATCAGTGGGAAAAAAAAAATCATCAGTGGATGTTAAAACTAGTGGGTGAAAATCTGAGATTAACCAGATATTTATTCATTCATTTATTTATTAAGATTTTATGTATTTATTCATGAGAGGCACAGAGAGAGAGGTACAGGCACAGGCATAGGGAGAAGCAGGCTCCATGCAGAGGGACTCGATTCCAGGACCCCGCCCCGAGCCAAGGGCAGACGCACAACTGCTGAGCCACCCAGGCGTCCCTAACCAGATATTTAAATAGTTTCCAGTATGTCCCCACAATAATAACTGGTATATTTCAAAATCTGATAGACATTACCATAACCAAATAATCAGAAGTTAACCATACAGTTAATGACATCATTTGCTTCCCGACATGCTATATGAAGAACATAGCATCACTTCTGTGGAATTCTTGTCAAAAAGTGCATAATCTGACTCCAAATATCAGACACAGCATATTAAGAAACCTTCCACAGAATAAGTAATCCTATGTTCTTCAAAAGCATCAATATCATGAGATATAAAGGCTTTACTGTTCCAATTAAAGGACCTTATATAAAACTGGCAAAAGACTGCAACACATAATCTGAGATTTTCTTTTGCCTTCATAAAAAACATTGATGGAGTAACAAAAGTTGAGCAAGATTTGTAGAATCTTGGGGCACCTGGCTGGCTCAGTTCATAGAGCATGTGACTCAATCTTGGAGATGGAAGTTCCAGCCCCATACTGGATGTAGATATTACTTAAAAAGATATAAATAAATAGCGAAACCTCCATCTTAAAAAAAAGATTTGTTGAATCTTACTAAAAATTACATAATAATAATCATACAATGTTAATTTCCTGATTTTGATCATTATATTGTGGTTATGTAGCATAAAGTCCTTGCTTTTTAGGAAATATACACCGAAATATTTAAGGATAATGGGATATCAAGCCTGCAACTCATTTTTAAACAGTTCTGGGGAAAATATAGATTTGTTATTTATATATATATATATATATATATATATATATACACACACACACACACATCATACAGTAAATCTTACCACTTACAAAATACTTTCACATATATTATTTTTATCCTGACAAAAATCATGGATTAGGTATAGAAGAGTCCTTTTTATCAGAGAATAAATATGCCTCCTATACCCTAAACCTTTCTCAAGAATTAGCCCTTCTTTCCATCCCTATCATTAAGCCCTAGTTCATCGTTTCTTTCCTCAACTATTTTTCTAACTGATCTTCCTACCCTCGTACTCCACATCTCTACCAGGGTGGTCAAAAAAGAAAGAAAAAAAAAATCTGATGTTGCTATTCTGCTGCTCTGAAATTTTCAAGAGCATCCCACTGAAGTTAAAATCCTAAACAGGGCATCAAAGATCATTCCCTGATAAAATCTTTCAAAAAGAAGAAGGAAGAGGAGGAGAAGGAGGAGAAGAAAGACCCATTTATTTGAGAGAGCAAGAGATCAGGAGCAGGGGGAAAGAGAGAAGCAAGCTCCCCACTGAGCAGGGAACCCGATGTGGGGCTCCATCCCAGGACCCTAGGATCATGACCTGAGCCAAAGACAGACGTTTAACCAACTGAGCCACCCAGGTGCCCCATGACAGATCTTTAAGTATCCCCTCACTCTTCCAAACACAAACATACACACACTTCAAGAATATACTACAATACTATCCTTTAGTGATTTTACTAGGGCCTCTCACCAAAGTGCTAATTTGAAATCTACTTTAATCTACTATGGGAAGATGAGTTCCATCTCTTGATATTTATATTCGTTTCTCTCAATACAGGAAGATGTATTGCGCTTCATAGACACAAGTTCAAGTCCCTCACCATCCTTTACTGACTCACAGGGTATTGGCCAAATGCTTAAGACTCAAGGGTCTTCATTGAAAAGAAATTACAATAACAATGCCACATCTGTCTTTAAGTAGGTACTAAAGCCAGTAACCTCAAGATCCATATCCAATAATTAATATTACCAACAACAATTGCCGACTTCAAACAATACCACCTTAAATTACGTATGGAACTTTAGGTCATGGAACACTTGTATTACTTCACTTAATCCTAAGAACCCTCAGGTACTCTCCCCCCCTAAGGTACCTTGAATCTCCCTGAGGTACAAATACATTCATTTTAATGACACGGAATCCAGGGCTCCAGGAAAGGTAAAATGATTTGCCTAGTGTCACAAAGCTTTACGAAGTAAACCCCAGATTCTGACTCCTGTTTTTTTCGCATTCGTGTACCACAGCCTTCCAGGATCACAAAAGCATTTCCTTAGAATAAAACACGAATATTAAGTGACAAGACAGGCTGACGTTATAGTCACTGTCTCTAGCTACCACAAGGCACTGACATTACTCCAAAACAAGCCCCAAAATCTTTATTTTCCTCCAGAATCCCCTACCACACCCCCAGGTCCAGCCACCATCAACTCTCCTGCGGATTAGGACAAAGCCTCTCCACTAGTCTTACAGCTTTCTACTCTACCCACCATCCTCACACAGAAGCCAGATGGATCCTTTAGAAACGTAAACCAAATCACAACACAAGAATTTAAAACCCTCTAATGGCTTCCCAATCCATTCAGAATAAAATTAAAATCTGCCAGCCTTTCTTGAAAATCTCTACATAGAAAAATGGAGTTCATTCTGTTCCCTTTTACCAGCAAGCTCTCACATTAGCTTTGTATTTGAAATCTCTTCTGCCTAGAATGCTCTATCCCCAGATTTTCATATGGCCAGCTGTCATCACTGAGATAGATCTAGGTTTAAATACCACCTCCACAGAAAGATTTTCCCTGACCACTCAGTCACATCCACCACATCACCCTGCTTGCTTTATCTGCATGGCTCTTACCACTATCTGGTTTTTTGTTTGTTTGTTTGCTCCTAGATTGCCTCTCCATATAGGAATGCAAATACAAGTAATTTGCCTTGTCCACCTGGATACCACAATATCCAGTAGAATTGCTTTTGGAAGAGTGAATTTCAGGTTGTCACTAAATGTTTTAATTTCAGTAGCCTCTGTAACAGTGTTTTATATTATCTACTTTTTGAAAATCCTAAACTTCAGAGCACACAGTAGGTGCCCAATAATTAACCTGCTAGATGAATTTCTATAAAAAAAAAATGCCTTCAAATTCTCAACTTAATAAATATCCCACACACACACATATTCCAGCATACACACACACACAGAGACAGAGTAAGAAGACAAAATTCTTCTGCCTTCCTATCTGTGAAGATGATCCATTCTAAAGAGGACCACTCTACCTTTCTAATTCCCAGCCACAATACTAGCTCTGGGATAAGTGAGGCAGGGGGGACTCTATAGGAGTGCCTTTCCAATCTCATCCACATGCTTTAGTTATCCTAAAGCTGCTGGTACCGAAACAGGACATGTCATTTTCACATCTCCATGCCTTCACACACAGGTTTGCTTCTGCACAGGATGCTTGCCCATTTCCACCCTCCATTCTTACCCGCTTTCAGAAACCTACTTACTTCTGTGAGGACCAGCTTAAATGTCCCCATCTCCCTAAAGCCCTTCCTGACACAAACCTAACCTTATGCTAACGTTTCATAGTTTTGTGAATTATGGTTTCCAATGATCGCCTGTGAAAAATTCACCTTTATGTGTCTATAAACAATGTCTGCTCTCCAATCGTCACTTACTCATCATTTAGGCAATAAAAAGCAATGAAATATTCCACTGGTATTCAAAGGGTAGAATTTCAAAAAAATATTAGTCAAAATTAGTTCTGCGAATTAATATAGCTCCCATTTAAACAAACTTTAGCTTCACTAAATACCAAAAAATTAATTTTTATAATAAAAATTTGTAATAACTTATTACCCCAACTAAAAAAAGCTAGGGATTTAAAACTTTTTGTTAGGGATCCCTGGGTGGCGCAGCGGTTTGGCGCCTGCCTTTGGCTCAGGGCGTGATCCTGGAGACCCGGGATCGAATCCCACATCGGGCTCCTGGTGCATGCAGCCTGCTTCTCCCTCTGCCTGTGTCTCTGCCTCTCTCTCTCTCTCTATCATAAATAAATAAAAATTTAAAAAAATTAAAAAAAAGAAAAAAAACTTTTTGTTAAAAATCACAAAAATAAAAAATAAAATAAATAAATAAAAATCACAGAAATGATGTCCTCCCTTCAGAATTCCAATCAAAGTGATAACAGAGTTACCGTATAACCCAGCACTTCCACTGCCAGGTATATACTCAAGAGAAATGAAAACCTTTGTCCACCCGAATACTTGTACAGGTATTCATAGCAGCATACTTCGTAACAGCCCAAAAGCAGAAACCTAAATGTCCATCAATCGATAAATGGATAAACATAAACAAAATGGGCTATATCCATACACTATTAATTATTCAGCCATTTTAAAAAAGCACTGATACATGTTACAACATGAATAAGCCTTCAAAACATTATGCTAAGTGAACGGAGTCAGACACAAAAGGTGTCATATTATAGGATTCCACTTATAAGAAATGTACAAAATAGGGACACCAGGGTGGCTCAGCAGTTGAGCATCTGCCTTCTGCTCGGGGCGTGATCCCAGGGTCCGGGATCAGGTCCCGCATTGGGCTCCTTGCAGGGAGCCTGTTTCTCCCTCTATGTCTCTGCCTCTCACTCTCTGTATCTCTCGTGGATAAAATCTTTAGGGGATCCCTGGGTGGCTCAGCGGTTTAGCGTCTGCCTTCAGCCCAGGGTGTGATCCTGGGGTCCCGGGATCGAGTCCCACATCAGGCTCCCTGTATGGAGCCTGCTTCTCCCTCTGCCTGTGTCTCTGCCTCTCTGTGTCTCATGAAGAAATAAATAAAATCTTTTAAAAATAAATAAATAAAATATTAAAAAAAAAAGGTACAGAATAAGCAAAACCATAGAGACAGATTAGTGGTTCCCAGGAACTGGGGCCAAAGAGGGAATGACTGGCTAAGAGGTACAGTTTTTGGGGTGATGACATGTTCTGCATAGTGGTGATGGCTACACAACTTTGTGAATACACTAAGAACCAATGAATTATATACTTCTTCAAAAGGATGAATTTTGGAGCACCTGGGTGGCTGTCAGTTAAGCGTCTGCCCCCCACGTGGGGCTCCCTGCTCAGCTGAGAACCTGCTTCTTCTTCTCCCTCCGCCCACCCCCCTGCTCCTGCACCCTCTTTCAAATAATAAAATCTTTTTAAAAGGGGTGGGGGTGAACTTCATAGTATATGAAATAAACTTCAATGAAGCCGTTACTTTAAAATTAAGAAAAAAATGAAAAGATACGCAACAAGCTTTATGCATTCAAATATTTTCTTATTTATGTGAATTCAAGCCACATAAAATTCTGACTTACCAAATGGTGAAAAACCAAAATCACACTGTGTTGGTTAGGGAGAGAGTGGGACAGCCTGCTCTAAATACAGGAACTATAAAAATAAGGAAATTCGTTTTTTCACTACTGAAAAGTTAAATTCACTAGGCAGCTGAAAAATTATCAACTTTATATTCAATTTACCTGACTAACATCCATTTAAAAACTCAAATTGATGGTTCTTGTCAAAAATGTCATCTTAACCAAAATAACACCCTTCCAGAAAGCAAAGAATGCTTACTAATCCAGATTTCTTAAATAGTAATAATCCCGGTATCAACTCCATGGAAGTGCCTTTTATGGATGCCAACAGCCTAAGTAAAAATGCCTAATAATATTTAGAAAGTTCATTAATAAACTAATTTTGTCTTTGATTATGCTAAAAAGGTTTCTGCTGCTTAAAAGAGTTTTTATGTAAACTACTTTCTAAAAAAAAGTCAATTACAAGGAAAAATATTCTGATGAACTGAAAAGAGGTCAAGTTTCCACATATGTGCAATGGATAATTCAAGATTGTTTACTGCTAAGAGACTATGTATCCATAAAATACCAAGCCTCCTACTCACACACACAACAGAAACATATACACCTATTTTCCTGCTACATCAGCACCCACCTATGTACTATATAATTACACATATTATCTTTGGTATACAAAAATACTATGGACTGGCTTGTGTTTTCTTCCAACAGCGTTGACAGGTAGCAGTGAATCACACATTCTCCTGTGTCTCATCTGCCTCATGATCAATGACACATGCTGCCAACATCTGAGGTTAAGGATCCAAACTGAGACTACAGATTATTTTCTCCTTCTCATGATGCTAAATGTTACCTGTATACAAATATGGAATGACCTCTTAGTGTCACTGGAGCCAAACTCAAACCGAACTGCACGAGACTCAAATCTGAAGTAAACCACACAACTACAGTACTTCTGTTTATTTGAATACATGATCATTACCAAATTGTTGAGCACACTCTACAGTAAGAAAACCACACTAATAATAGAAATAAACATACCGACCAAGAAAAAAAAAATTTTTTAAGGGACAGACATAACTTCAAGCATTTTATCTCATATGTCCTCAAAATTCCAGAAACCCCACTACTTAAAAGACTACAAAGAGAATACCCTAGAACACTTCTATGACCAAAAATACTTTGTCAGAGTATGCATCCATTCAGATTTCAGTGCTGAATATACGGTCTTCACAGAAAAAAAATTCATACCTATTTCTCAGAGGTCTTAAAATTTAATTTGGAATCAGAATAAAAACATAAAAAGATATATTGAAATCCAGGATAACATATGCTAAGAAAAAAAAAGGAGAGTTCCACATGCACACACACAAAAAGGAGTGAATAGATCCCTTGAGGTTGAAATAGCCAGAAAGGCTTTTCAAGAGACAGGACTCAACCTGGCCGCAAAGAGAGTATCCATGAATACAGCGGAAGAGGGTTTCAAACAGAAAGAAAGGCCAAAGGAGGGACTTCACAGCAGCAACAAACAAGTTAGTTTGGCTAGCGGGAAGAATCCACAAAAGGGGAGAAATAAGAGTTAAGACTGAAGTGGATCAGGGCCAGGTTACAAAGAAACCTGAACACCACACCAAGAAGCTTAAACCTTACTTTGCATGTAAGTGCTCTGGAAGGTTTTAGGTTGTGATGTGACGAGAGCAGAGTGTTAAAACGTTCAAGATATTATTTACCCAGAGTATCAGCAAGCATAAATATTCCAAATGAAACAGGACATCACAGAGAAAATGTGTTCAAAGCCTGGGCATAAGTTTATTACTAGAAGAGGAGGGAGGCAGCAGCGATGCTCAAATAATAAAATTTAAACCAAGTTAAATAAAAACTTAAGTGCTGTACTTTTCCAACTCCCATTTATTTAAAGTTCCCACTTATTATAAAAGCAATATAAGTGGAAAGCACATCGAACAACCCTCACTATATCAGTGACACATAGAAGGCCATTTGCCTCAAATATTGTACAACTGGATGGTGGGTTCCAGAACTGTGTTAGCCCTCAGCCCTTAAAAATGTGATAAGCCATAACCCTTATCAGCGTTAAGGCAGGTTGAGGCCAGAAGTTGAAAACACACTACCGAGTTCATCACACTAACCCAAGCACGTTTCAAAAGTAAATAAATGAGCGTTTTAATGCTCTCAATCATTAATAAAAGGTGCTGAAACATCAACAGAAATAAAAATCCCTCGTGACATTCAACTATCCTCCCCAGAGATTAAAATGAGTCGGTACTGTCCTCTCAGTTTCCCTGATAGCCCAGTAAGACCAATGCTATGAAATCTCCGCAAAGTGAATGCATCATCTTAAAAAAAAAAAAAAAAATCAAGAGACAGCAGGGTTCTAAATTTCTTTAGCATTCCCTCATTCAATTAACAATAACCACCAGAATGGATTCAGCTTTGTTTTGCACGGACGTAGCTTCTGTGACTTTTCCAAGGCCCTTGGCACAAACCAAGATCAAAATTCTTCACGGTTTCCCCTGGCGTAGGGTTTGTACACTGAGTCATCCACGTTTGATCTAGACGGGGGGGGGGGGGGGGGGGGGGGGGGGGGGGCGGGGGGGTACCCTTGAGGCAGCACAAGTGATAATAAAGTCCAACTTAAAAAAAAAAAAAAAAGGAGACCACGGAGAGAGCAGCGCCGCTCGTTAGGGCTCTCTGAGACTTTAGGGTTTCTCAAGCGTATCCCCAAAGCACTGTTCCTGTAGGTTCGGTTTCCTGACAGCACCACGGATCGCACCAACACACCGGGCCCAGAGGACGGCGCTTCACCTGCCTGGTCTGGGGGAGTTGGGGGGGGGGGGGCGGGGAGGTGCGGGGAAGAGCCTCGATCCGCAGAAACTCAAGAAATCTGCAGCCAGAGAGTCTCAAAACACCAGTTTTGTGCCTGAGATAATGGGCCGCTTCAAAGTTCCCAGGCTGAACACCCAGGCTGCCGGTCCCCAGTGCTTGACGCAAGGGTTCCTTACAGTCCTTTTGTCTGTTCAAACGAGCCTCGGCAAGCGGCGGCGGCGGCCGAGATCCTCGCCCTGGGCCCCGGTCACCGCGAGCCCCGCGGGCCACGTCCCTCGGCCGGGCTGCAGCTCCTCCTCCGCGGCCCGGCCCCGTCGCCCCGCACCTCTGTTTTCCGAGACTCGGCACCTCGGGGGGGGCGGCCGGGAAGCGGCCGAAGGGCCGCAATACAAGTTTGGAGGCCAGCAGCAACTCGCGGGGATGGAACAAGTATCGGGGCCTATTGCAGAGCAGGGGCGAAGGGGGGAAGCCCCGCTCCCCGCTCCCCTGCCCGTGGGCGGCAGGGAACCAAGTCGGGGGGCGGAGGGGGGGCGGGGAGGGGAATCTGGCGGAAGAGAGGTAGCCGCGGCGGATCGATGGCCGGTAAACAAGCGCGGCGGCGGCCCCCTCCCCCCGCCCCCGCCCCCGCCCCCGCCCCTGCCCTGCCCGGGCCGTCCCCGCACCCGGAAAGCCCAAGATGGGAGCGCGGCGGCGGCCGAGCGGCCTCCCTCCCCCCGCCCGCGACGCCGCCCCGGGGAGCAAGGGGGCCGCGAGGGGCCTGCAGTGGGGCGCCTCCCGGGGCCCGGTTACCTGGCGGCCGCGGCTCCTGCTCCGGCTCCGGCTCCTGCTCCCCGTCCGGTGCTCAGCGCCCGGCGGCGGCGGCGGCGGCGGCGGCGGCGGCGGCGGCGGCGACTCCCCCCCGAGCAGCCCGCGGCGACTCCCCGAGCCCGGCCCCTCTCCGCCTCCCTCCGCGCCGCCTCCGCCCTCTCCCCTCAGTCAGGACATGGTCTCCGCGGGCCCGCGCGCGGCTCCCGGCTCCCGGCTCCCGCGGGCAGGAGGGTGGAGAGCAGGCGCGGAGGCGCGGGGCGCTCCGGGGGGACGGGGCGGGCGAGCGGCGGGGGGCGGCCTCGGGCGCTGCGGCTCCTAATGGCGTCGGCGAGGGGCCCCGGAGCCAAATAAACCCCGCGGCGAGCAGCACAACGTCAAGGCCGGACCCCGCCGCTCGCCGCCCCGTCATTGGCCCGGAGGCCGCCAGCGGCGCAGCCAATGGGCGGCCGCCTCTTTCCGGGCGCAGGAGGCGGGCCGCGGGGGGGTGACGTCATGCCGGCGCCCGGCCCCGATTGTGAGGCTGCGGCCGGCCTGGGCGGCGTGCGGGGCACGCTGGGAGGCGGCGGGGCGGCGTGACGTAACGCGCGGCGCGGGGGGGGGGGGGCGGGGACGCAGGCGACGTGCCCGGGGCGGCCCCTCGGCTGACCCGGTCGCGATGCCCCGACGGAGCCACCTGTTCGCCCGCCTCCCGAGCCACCCCTGGGGGCCGGGTCTCCCGACTCTCGCTCCAAGACCCAATATTAAGAGTTTTTATTGGACTTTTTTTTTTTTACAATGTCTGTTTTTTGCATAAGCGCTGCCCGCGAGGCGCCTGCCCATAGCTACGTGTGGACGCGGGTGTTCGTGGTGCATATCGTGCGCGCGCGCCGGTCGGCGAGGGGAGGCCGCGGAGCCCTTGCTCCCCGCTCCCCCCACCCCCTCCTGCCTCCCCTAGGGCCGCCTGCTCTGCAGCACGGAGAGGATCAGCTTCTCTGTAAATCGGAAATGTAAAGGCAGAGGGTACATCGCAACCCTTGGAAGAAGCCCTGCCGGGAGAATCCCCAGAGCCCAAGGCTTACACAGGATATGTGATAGGGCGATGCATTCTGAATGTTTCTTATTTGACTTTAAATATAGCCAAAGAGGAATGAATGAATCAATGAATCAATGAATGAATCCAAAGAGGAATGAATGAATGAATGAATGAATAAATAAATAAATAGATAGAGCCAAAGAGGAAAAAATGAGAATAATATCATGGATAGTTTTACTAAAAGAAGTCTCCCAGTTTCGGAAGAGAAAGAAAAGAAAGAAAAGAAAGAAAGAAAAGAAAAAAAGAAAGAAGAAAGAAAGAAAAAAGAAAAGGAAGAAAGAAAGAAGGAAGGAAGAAAAAAGAAGGAAGGAAGGAAGAAGAGAAAGAAAGAAAGAAGAAAGAAAGAGAAAAGAGAAAGAGAGAAAGAAAAAGAGAAAGAAAGAAAAAGAGAGAAAGAGAAAGAAAGAAGGAAGGAAGGAAGGGGAGAGAGAGAAAGAAAGAAAGAAAAGAAAGGAAAAAGAAAAAGAAAGAAAGAAAGAAAGAAAGAAAGAAAGAAAGAAAGAAAGAAAGAAAAGAGAAAAGAAAAGAAAGAAGAAAAAGAAAAGAAAGCAAAGAGGGATCCCCGGGTGGCTCAGCGGTTGAGCACCTGCCTTCAGCCCAGGGCCTGATCCTAGAGACCCAGGATAGAGTCCCGCATGGGGCTCCCTGCATGGAGCCTGCTGCTCCCTCTGCCTGTGTCTCTGCCTCTCTCTCTGTGTCTCTCATGAATAAATAAATAAAATCTTTCAAAAATACATACATATAGCCAAAGAGCTAAGCCGTTTAGCCTTTTGCTAAAAAGCCCACGAATTTTCACATTTTTCCAGCTGGGGAGCTTTGTTTTTCTTAGTGGGACTTGGCTTTGAGTTCTTCCTACTTCGAGACTGCATTTCAAGAATTTGAAAGACCTTAAAGTGCAGCAGCAACTCGTTAAAAGGTGTAGACCTCTTTGTTACCTGTTGAAGAACCATATCACTGTCAAAGGGCGTTAGCAGTTGTATTGGACACCCCAGCGTCAATAGGAAGAATTACTGAGGGTTTAATTGGATTTTTGAAACTGGGAGACTTCTTTTAGTAAAACTGTCCATGATATTATTCTCATTAAAAGCTAAGGGTAGGAGATCCCTGGGTGGCTCAGCAGTTTGGTGCCTGCCTTTGGCCCAGGGCGTGATCCTGGAGTCCCAGAATCGAGTCCCATGTCGGGCTCCCTGCATGGAGCCTGCTTTTCCTTCTGCCTGTGTCTCTGCCTCTCTCTATCATGAATAAATAAATAAAATCTTTAAAAAAAAAAGCTAAGGGTATGTGTGTGTAGCCTTACTATGGCCGCTTAAGAAGAACCTTGTAGAGCTACCCCTCACCAAAGACCTTTCATGATGTTGGGACATTTTGTCCTCACAGTGACAGAGATTTTCAACAATCCCCATCTTCCCAGAATATTACTTGGTCAAAGACTTGTCAATAAATTGAGTTTAATCGGCAACAGTCATTTGCCTACAAAACTTAACAGGTATTCTCAAACATGTAATTAACACGGCTGTAGCTTAAACACCATGTTAGTAAGTAAGAACAAATGGTCCAACCTATATTTCACTTTGAAAATGTTTTAAGAGCTTCTGATTTCCTCCAGCTTCCCCTTCCTGCACCTCAGTTGGCAAACCACCTCACCTACGAGTCAACAAGAATCGCAGAACTCGGTGTTTTTGTTTAGTTTGAGTTGTAGTTGATTTTGTTAAGAGAAGGGGGTATTAAAAAAAAAGAGAGAGAGAAGGGGGTATTGTCGGGCTAAGGCTTATGAAGTCTTCACTCGAGGTAGCAAATGTAAAGCAAGCATCCTGTGCCAAGGAACGAGAAGTACACAAAGATGAGTGAGACATATTCTGTGTTTGAGGGACTACAGCATAGGAAAGGGAGTGAGATAAAAATAACCATAATTAGGGGATCCCTGGGTGGCGCAGCGGTTTGGCGCCTGCCTTTGGCCCAGGGTGCGATCCTGGAGACCCGGGATCGAATCCCACATCGGGCTCCCGGTGCATGGAGCCTGCTTCTCCCTCTGCCTGTGTCTCTGCCTCTCTCTCTCTCTCTCTCTGTGACTATCATAAATAAATAAAAAAATTAAAAAAAAAAAAAAAAATAACCATAATTATAATAGGAGGTGGAATGTGCTAAGTACATTCAAATGAAAATTACCTTGTAATTGAGAGGAAGAGCAAATCCAAAAATGATTCTATGTTAAAGCTGGGGGGGAAAAGTATGCACTGTTTAAAAAATTAAGTTCTTTTTCTTAGAACTCTTGTATTAAAGTGTAGGGACAGTGTAATTTTGTTGTTTTGGCTTTTATCTTGGGTGTTTCCCAAATAACCCATAGAAAATAAAATTTCCATTTTACTTCTTGTGAAGGTCTTGAACGCCAAATTATGCATCTGAGCTTAATTCCTTTACTAGTTCAAAGCCATGGAAAGGTTTTGAGCAGAAAAGTGCCGGTACTGGAGCTATATAACCTGGAATGTCTGTGGGACAAACAAGGGTAGAAACAGGGACAGAGAAACCAATTAAGAGACGAGAACCCCCAACCAGAGTAGCTGTTGGAATGGAAAGGAGGGACAGATATGAAGTAAGGTGGCAGGAGAAGGGTCAGGGGTCAGGGTTTGCCAGTGTCTGAATCTGAAGTAGAAGAATCAAAAGTCTGAGAACTCTGATAGTGAGGTGATTAACAGTGTGAAACACGGGAGAGGAACTAGGTAAGAGGTGATCAGGTTTGTCCAGATCCTGGGCTCAGGAGGAAATATGCAGCAAGCAGGGGAAATGCTGGTCTGAAATGTGATAGGCTGGAGCTGGAGATAAGCATCGGGGACTTATCTATGTAGAAGTTACCACTAAAGTCAGGGGAGTAGGAAACAAGAACTCTGAAGGAAAAGAAAAGACTGGTTGGAAAGACATAAAAAAATATAAATGAATAAATAAATAAATAAATAAATAAATAAATAAATAAATAAATAAATAAAGTGCTCTGAAAGCCAGAGCAGCAGTAAGGCTTGAGAACATGGTAATAAACAATGTCTGGTTCTAGAGACTTCAGAATTAGAACAGAGGAAAAGTCACTGGGCTTGGCAAACAAGAGGCTTAGTGACCTTCTGGAGAACCATTCTCAGTGGGATGATGGAGAAAGAAGCCAGATTTCAAAAGCTGAAGGCATGTGTGGGCATTGAAGCGGCGATTATAGTAGACTACCAGTCCAAAATGTTTACCAATGAAAAGAAGGCAGGTGGTATAATAATACACAGGGAGTAACAGGAATAAGGGAAAGATTTTGTTTTCTTTTGCATATTTTTTTTCAAGAATGAGCGCCTCTGTGTACTTCTCCAAACAAGAGAGAAGGTGAAGAAGGAAAAAAGTGATTCACATCTCACAGGTAGGTAATCCAGATCACAGCTCTTTGTCTTGGAAGACAGAAGGGCCTCTTCTTTCTCAGAAACAAAAGGAAAGGAAGATGTGGAAAAATAGAGGTGCTGGGGGATTCTGATCGGAGAGTGGTGATAGAGCAGACTCCACACACTTTGTCCCCTCGTGGGCAGCAGGCATGCGGTCACCTGCTCAGGACTGGGCTGGGAAGCTGGAAGAGAACAGGAGATGTCGGGACAAAAGTTGGGAGGAAGTGAACCGACAAGAACGGAGAAAGGAGAGCAACAAGGAACCAGTTACTCCAGCAAGGTTGAGAAGCCCAGAGTCAGGCCCAGAACAGGGAGGTCAGACTACTGAGGCTACTTAGGGGAGATGACATTTCCAAATAGGGAAAATGAAAGGCGCTTTGCTGAAGGAAAGGAAAACAGGTGCAGCCCGCTTAGTGTCCGTTGGGGATGTATGCTTCCATGAACCAAGATTTATAAAATTGGTGAGCTTCTCTCAAAAGAAATGCTAGAGAGTTTGATTGTTACCAGAATGAGTTCTCAGCCACGCTGCAGAAAATGTCAGTTGCATAAACTGCAAAGTATCTTCCCCTTACTGTATAGGATCAACATGATTCCTCAGTTAAAGAAAAAAAATCTCTTTACAGTAGAAAATGCAATATAATAGTGCTGCCTGATACATTCTTATGCAATAAATGACACTGTTTTGTGGAATACAGGATTATAGGATTATCCTGTGACCGTCTTGGACACCAACCACAAACCTGCCTGAGAAATCTCTCATGAAAGGGCTAAGTATGTGTGTAAGGCATCGAACAGAATACTGCTCATTTGATTTAAGCAAATCCTGACCCTGCTGGAAGTAGTCTCATCTCCATGGGTAAGAATTTATGCTCATAGAAACAATTTCACCCTACATCTACATAAAGAAATTTTCAAAAACCTTCAACTAGGCATCCTTGTAAGTTAGGCTTACTGAGTTATGAGAGAATTGATGTTTTACTGAGTCTTCTTAAGAAGTCTGGGGGCATCAAGCATCTGAAAGGACTTCCCTTGTGTTATTTTCTGGACCTAGAAAAGTTTTGTAAGAGGCAACAATGTGAGGGTGGAAAGAATGTGAACTTTGGAGTCAAACAGACCAGAGTTAAATTCTGCTTGGCTGCATAGCTACCCTGAGTCCCCATTTCCTCATCTGAGGAATCCAGGGCTGCTCCGGAAGTTAATCAGAGAGTCAATGAGATTAGAGGCAAAAAGTCCTAGCAATAATCATAAGTATTGGACAAATGTCGATTTCCCCACTTGGTGTTTCACTTAATTCACATAACATTTATCGAGGAATCATGCCATTATCAGGCACTGTGCTGTGTGCTGGTCTCTGGACCAAGGGACTAACAGTCAGGGGTGGTGGGGAGTAGTTCTTCACCTGGGACCCCCATACCCTATAGGGGTCTGTGACTGAAGATGGGAAGAAAAGACATCTTCATTTCCACTAATGTTTAACGGAAATGAAGAAGCTAAACAAATCATCAATATAAATCAATAAACCACAGTAATATTAACAAACCTGTGGCTTTGGCACCAGCAGAAGTCACGGATTTCTTAGGACACATTACAGTTGCAGATATTTCAAAATACGGTTTATTTCTATCACAACTGTGAAACCGTGGTAACCATTAGGCCCGCCACTAGCTTCTTATTTAATGTGTTATTTTAAAAGCGCTTAATATTACAGGGATTTTTTTTTGACACTTGATAACAAGAAAACCTATTAAATTGCAATAGAGTTTCTCGTTTATGCATTTAAGAAATTATTCTGAAATGGACATGACAGTAAAAAAAAAAAAAAAAAAAAAAAAAGGTTGAGACCTGCATTTAATTGGAAAGTACAAATGCATAGGAAAGGCTATGTTTTGCACTTAAATATGATTAGCTCAGCAAGGAGGGAAGAGGAGGCAGGACACAGTGGGGAAGATGAGGAACGAGATGGGTCCCACTAAGGAAACTAAGAAAAAGTGAGGGGATACCTGGGTGGCTCAGCGGTTAAGCGTCTGCCTTTGGCTCAGGGCGTGATCCGGGGATCCGGGATCCAGTCCCACATCGGGCTCCCTGCATGGAGCCTGCTTCTCTCTCTGCCTACCTGTGTCTCTGCCTCTCTGTGCATGTGTGTGTCTCACATGAATAAATAAAATCTTTAAAAAATATTTAAAAATTAAAAAAAGAAAAGAAAAGAAAAAGTGAAAAGAAGAACTGATATCTGGTCAATCTCAAATGTGCTTTAATCCTCATCCCTCCTGAAGTATTTTTATCCAGTTTATAGTTTTTATAAGCAAACTTCTTCCCATTCCAGTGCTGACAAGTTGACACCTCCACCACCACCCCTAACACACACACGCACAGTGGAAATAAACATACTGATCTAGGATCTAATACTTTCTTACATGTCTTATTATATAATGCTCATGGAATTGAAAATATTTTGCCACTTTGCCAAACACTAAAGTGATAAATTATCTAAAAAGTTAGGAATGGCACAATATTTTTCATTCCTCTCCTTCCAATTATCTCAGAGACCACAGTCTAAAAATATTTCAAAACATTTGAAAGCATTCATGATGTCATTCAAGTATTTCTTAAATGAATAGGAATGATTCAAGCAAATGGTCTTGTTGGCTTCAAAAACAATATGTAAATTCAAACTGTGGACCAAAGAGAAAAATCTATATTGCGCCTTCATGGCTAGGAAGAAACCATGGAGTTCATAATATTTGGTTATCTTCAGTGTAGAAGATTCATAGTAGCTATACATTTACAATATACAAATTACAAGCTAAAAAGGGGGCCAGTCAGACAGAAATGAAGTTTTTGGACTAATACAGAAATTACTCAGTTGTTCACATAAGGTATAAAACATGAATCTCTAACTAAGAGAATCACAGGCTAGTGTTAGTACACTACCTGGAGCTTTAATGGCTTTCATGATGAATAGAAAGTATCATCTCTGTACACTAGATATTTTGACTGTGGGGGGCACCTGGCTGGAGCATGTGACCCTTGATCTCAGGGTCGTAAGTTTGAGCCCCACATTGGGTATAGAGCTTACTTAATAAATATGTAGAGGTATTTTGACTGATTCACTGTTAAATCCTGAGTACTGAGAATGATGCTTAGCACATATAGGTGCTCAAGAAATATTTATTGAATGAATTAAATTGGCTTTCTTGCTTTTATGCTTCAGGATATTTTCAACAATCATTATTCTAGTTCCAAAACCCAATGCATTGAAAATTTGTTCAAGAACTCAGAATAGTTTGGTATTTCCTTTTGATTTTTTTTTGGTTTGTAATTTATATATCTTATGCAGTATCTTGTGCAAAAATTTAAATGTCAAGCCTTATAAGTGAATGCAGATGAAAATTATATCTAACACATTCACTTTTACATTTAGCAATCTTAAAAAAAACAAGATGTATTTTATGAAATTTGTCAAGGGTGTAGTGAGCTTCAGAAGATCTATGGATGCCTTAAAATTGTATAAGAAAATCTGCTGGATGGTTTATGCAGTTCTGGAGGGAGGGTCTATAGCTTTTGTCAATTATCTAAAGGCATTCATGATCCAAAAAAGGCTAAAAATCATTGATTTAGGCTATATTTTATCATTTTTTAGACAACAACAATAATTTGTATCTTTAGGATATTTAAATTTTCTTTATTTTAAAGATTTATTTATTTATTTTAGAGAGAGGAGAGAGACAGCACATGCAAGCAAGGGGAGGGACAGAGGGAGAGGGAGAGAGAAAAAGAGTCTCCAGCAGACTCCCCACTGAGCGCAGAGCCTGACACTGGACTCCATCTCACAACCCTGAGATCATGACCTGAGCCGAAATCAAGAATGAGATGCTCAACCAACTGAGCCACCCATGCTCCCCTAGGATATTTAAATTTTTTTTCAAAGCACTTTACCATCCATTACCCCATTCTATCCTCATCGGTTTTGTCAGGTAGGTGTTAACTCCAGTGATTGAATGGAAAGCCAAGGGACAGAGAGGTTAGGAGGCTCTCGTTTTAGAATTAGAATACGGGCTCCAGAAGTTATAACCCAGTGACCCAGGCCCACACTTTTTCATCGACCTAGCTGGGCCCCAGAAAACACATAGCTTACCAAGGTTTTCATAAAATGTGTGGATTAAAACTAAATATCAGTGCCTTCTCTAATTTTGAGATTACTGTTTTCAAGAAGCAGTCCTTGCAGATAGAATTTACCAGAAGGATCGCAGATTACTGGCCTCATTGCATTTGTGAAATAAGAGACTTCTCTATTGCCGGGGAAAATGAGAAATAGCAGAAGCACTCAACCTGAAACCAAACTCATTCAGTGATGAACTTGAAAAAAAAGAATGTGCTCCAACTGGGTGAATATCTCACCCAATGTTTTTGGACGGGTAATTAGCATCAGCTTCAGAGCACTTTGTTTCAGGAGCCAGCAGGCAGGCCAGTAACCAGATAAGAAAGCAAGCAGAAAGGGAGTTAGCTGGAGTCCACGCGCCTTGCAGGGTCAGTGGGTCTGGGAAAGAAGACTACGTGCGTCCGCCCCGGACCGCAACGGTACAACCACCACTTACAAGCATCTGGGAGCTCAAGCAAGATGTCAGCAACCTGCCTTGAGAACTCATTGAGTTGTACAACCACCTTGCAGAACTACATCCTTCCTCTTTACATTCTTGTGAAAATGTCAACAATTCGCCACTCTCGTAGTAAAAAACAAACAGCAGGAAAAACTTAAGTTGTCCAGGGCCTGGCTTTAAATCCTACTCACGTTGAAAACATTTTCTCCAAACAAGTCGTAGGCAAAATAACCATTGTCCCCATTCTTAGCGGTTGTCCTTAGAAGACTCGCATGTCAACACCCCAGGCAGAAACAGCATGCTCCAATGGGAAAATTGAAATTCTTTACAAATGCATGGGTGAGGTTGAAGAAAACTAACAAAGATGATGAAACAGCCCTGAGCTGGCAGTAAGAGGGAGCCACACTACCAAATCCTAGGGAGGGAGCAATTGTAGGGAGGGCCACCTGGCAGGAGCCTTCCTGGAGTAACACAGTCTTTGTCACCTGGGGGCCCAGTGAGAACAAGCCAGAGTAAACATCCTGGTGTCTCTCTCCTCCCTCCAGTCTCTGGACAGGGCCTCCTACTGGCCCAACCAAACCAGTGACCATAAGGCCAGAGAGCCACAGACACAGCCCTCACAGGCCAGTCTGCCGCAGGGGCACAGAGCAAGTGGGTGTGGAGGGACAAACTCAAACTCTCCAGCCAACAGACACTACAGCAGAACAAACGCAAAAGAACAGATATTTCCTGGGGCGTCTGGGTGGCTCAGCCATCTGACTCTGGGCTCAGGTTGTAATCTCATGATCCATCAATCCATCGATGGAGGGACTGAGCCCTGTGTCTGGCTCTGCACTCAGCAAGGAGTCTGCTTCAGATTCTCTCTATCTGTTTCCATCCTGCTCACTCCCTCTGTCTCTCAGATAAATAGATAAAATCTTTTTTTAAAAAATGCATGTTTCCAGAACTTTACTTGGAGGCAACAACTACTGCTCTTTTTAATCCATTTGCCTAAGCAAAGACTTTTCCACCCAAAGACAAGGTAGTTTGAGAACATCTGAGTTTTCCTTTTGCTACTTCAGCATGGTTTGATGCCATAAAAAAGAATTACATTAATCCATTCCAGAGCTGAAACTCAGGAAAGATGGATGTCAGAGGTGGTACAGACACATTCCAGTGAAATAATGGAGTCATCAGGAAAAGGCTTCCTAAAGCAATAGGAAAAAGTTTAAGTCCATAAAGTTATCTCTCTAGCAGCGTCTCTTCGGACTGAAATGATCTATCACAAAAGATAAGATTTGTCAGAGCCTCGACTGAATTTAATGCCAGTCATCCTTATATGTTAAACAATTAAACTGTATTTCCACCGCTGGTGGATATGAGACCTTCCTTTTATGGCTTTGTCTTATGGTATAGCTTTGGTTCTGTCTGTAGGATTTCCATCACTGAAATCAGGATTAGAGATGAAGAATCTTTTATATTATTAAGTAGGAAAGAATTATGTAAAGAAGCCAGCTCTAACTCAGAGATAACTATATTTTAATAAAGCAGAGAGATTCATAAATGACATGTAGCTTTGTGTTAAGATAATATTCCTGAAAGCCTGGCTAATCAGGAGGGGAACCCCCCCCACGAAGAAAACATTAGCAGTTTAATCACCAGGTCGCCTTGCACAACGGACAACTGATAGCATAGTGGCCCACGGTCAGTGTAACTGAAGCGTGACATTTTTCTTGTGCTGCTAGGCCGAGAGACAACGTCTGTCACCATTAGAAAGAAAGAAAACGAATCTTCGAGAGGAAGGCATACTCTTGCTCAAGAGCTGAGAAATAGACCTCTTTAAAAAAAAAAATACATTAGCTTTCCATCAGAAAAGCCACATATACGATATAAAAATGCCTGAGCAGATACTATACCATGCAGGGCAATAAGAAAAAGGAGGGATCCCTGGGTGGCGCAGCGGTTTGGCGCCTGCCTTTGGCCCAGGGCGCGATCCTGGAGACCCGGGATCGAATCCCACATCGGGCTCCTGGTGCATGGAGCCTGCTTCTCCCTCTGCCTGTGTCTCTGCCTCTCTCTCTCACTGTGTGCCTATCATAAATAAATAAAAAAAAAAATTAAAAAAAAAAAAAAGAAAAAGGAGCTTTCTTTGTTGGAGCTGAGTTTCAACAGGAAGAAAAAAAAAACAAAGGTACGATGTCCATTTGGAAATGCTTTCCTTAGGGCCCAGAACTTAAGTTCATACCATTGTAACCAGCCCATCATTATCTCCTTTCTCACATGCATGTTGAAAAAAATTATTTAGTCCCTACAAAATACAAAATTCTGTATAACTACAGTGAAATGCTCTCATTTGCACAATGCCAAAGCAGGTGAAATGGTAGACTAGGTAAGTTAACTTACAGAAAAGCAGTAAGGATGATAGAATCTACATTCCCCATTAGAATTCCTTGTCTGAATTTTTAAAAAGCTAGAATGAGAACATTTTAAAATATAGTTTCTCATGGCCCTAGGAGTTAGGGATTGATTTATTTTTCGGAGATTTATAGCCCTCATAACTTAAAAAGAAAATGAGGTTGTAGATTGTGGTAGAAATTGTGAGAGACTCTTTCCAACACCCATTCTCCTTTCTCAAGCAGCAGAACACTGGTTTTTAACAAAATTGTTGCTCAGATAAATGCCTTTCCTGGGTTTCTAAGTCTCTATTATAGGTAGGTGTGGCCTGTTATTAAGTTCTGGCCCATAGTGAGTGAGAATGTGTGTGTGTGTGTGTGTGTGTGTGTGTGTGTGTGTGTGTGTGTGTTGTAAAGGATTTGATGGGAGTATCCCTCAAAAGGAAGGAAACAGGCCATTCAGCTCACCCTATCTTCCTTCCTGGAGTATGGATGTAATGGCCGGAGCTCCTGTGGCCACCCTGAGCCATGAGGTGATTTTAAGGATGGTAAAGCAGAAATACAGCCCATGCATGGCCTGCTTTCGACCAGACATCTCTCCCATGGGAAAAATACATCTGTGTTATTGAAGCCACTGTTATTTGGAGACTTTCTTTTTCAAATAGTCTGATGGAATGTCCACTCCCTGATAACCAAAGAATTGCTCTTGTTCCTTTTCCTGCAGCTTTACATTTTTATCATTTAACACTCCATTTTTCTTTTTGGGGGAAGAAACCCTAGTGAGCAACTCAAAGAAGGAAGGGAAAAAGATCATTGCGAAAAGTGTCTAATCCTCAGAAGATGCCAGAGATAACTTTCCCAAGTCTCTAAAAATATGACAATAAATGAAGTATCTGTTTCAGAGAGAACTGAATTCATAAACATTACAGTTTAAAAAAAAAGAGAGAGAGGGATTCTAACCAGAATATTTTTTATATGACATTTCCAAAGCTTAAAATAACTTCTAACTAAAACTGAATCTTATGCGGGCAGATTTTAACCAAAAAGGTTGTGGCATTGCACATTACTTACAACACTTTCTGACCCACATAGAGTCATGGGTGGGATGACAAGGATGGTGACATGAAGACACCTGGTGTGCCCTCCTTCACTTCAGCTTCTTGCTCAGATGTCACTTTCCCAAACCTGAACGTCTAAAATTGTAACTCACCCGATTTCTTTCAGCATCACTCCCTGACACTTTCTATCCCTGTTTAAATATATAAATATATATATATATATATTTATATATTTATCTTATTTGTTGCCAATGTCTTGGGCCGGAAGGTAAACTCCATGAGGCAAGAATTTTTCTCTAGTTGTTAACCTTATGCCCAGAAGACTGCTGGCCCATACCATTTGCTCAATAAATACATGCTAGAAGGCCTGGCAAAACCACCCCACTCCCTGCCCTGATTGTAACCACCACAGCAGTTAGGACGCACACCTAGGTTCCTACAGCTCCAGTGACGGATGGTTCAGTTGTGGAGAGGCCTGGTGGCCCTGCCTCAGGGCGCACAACCAATGTAGTCACACAGGCCTTGCACACAAGAAGCCCCATTCTTGGGGTCTAATGCTCCGTGGCTGGTTGCTGTCTTGAATTTCTGAATTCATTTGATCTCTGCATTTGTGTTTTATAAGTGAAGTTTGATGGGTCAGTGGAGTGTATGCTCCTGGTTCACTCACCATCTTGCCTTCCTCCACCTCTTCCCATCCCCAGGAGAGGAGCTCAGATGCCCAATTCCCTGTCCCAAGTAGTAAGCACCTCTGCCTTTGCTCTTGGCAGGATCCTGGGTGCAGACCCCCAAAGAACCAGGTGGGTCACGCAGGCCCCGTGTGCCAAGTCACCAGGCAAGATCCCAGACAACTATGCGGTTTGGCACTCACCCCACCAAAATCCCCATGCCCGTTCCCAAGACAACGCGACATTAAAGAGAAACTAAAGAAAGCTGTGACTGGTGGAGAGAGAGAAATCATGGGTGAATAAGAAAAAAAAAGGGTCTTTTTCCTGCTTTTGAATGAGGAATCTGCATTTTCACGTGCCACTGGGCTCTGCAAATGATGTAGCCAGGGCATCTGGCACAGAAGGGAAACGGGCCAAGGAACAGGCTCTGTGCCGGGTCCTGCCAAGCCTAGTCCAGCTGCAGGATGCCCTTTAGGGGCTGCCCTCCACACCCTGGTCCTGTCCACCAGCAGGTGTCAAGCATGCACAGAGCCACCAAACTTTTTCCAGTTCTGGTCAGCAAGTCAAGGGTCTGCCCCTCCCTCATCCATGCGTCAGGTGCACCTTGATGCCCTTTTGGACCAAGCTCTATCCAGGTGTGAATGCGCAGAGGCAGCGGTGCGCTGGTAAAGGTTTAAAAACCAGCTCTCCGGGAGCAGGAGCCCTGATTTGCAGCATTTGCTGGCTGCCGTGCTATAGATATTCCCTCAGGGCCGATTCCAAGCTACCTGTATCTGATAACCAGTTCACGAAATTCTTGAACACTTAAAAATTGGCTCCCATAAAGTAATACAAGGAGGCTGCTGCCCCTTACTGCTTGGAGGGGAGAGGAAAGAGAGCTCGCTGTGATTTCATCTATAATCTGGAACAAGGGACACCTGGGTGGCTCAGTGGTTGAGCGCCTGCCTTCGGCTCAGGGCGTGATCCTGGAGTCCCGGGCTTCTGTCTCTGCCTCTCTCTGTGTGTCTCTCATGAATAAATAAATAAAATCTAAAAAAAAAAAAAAAATATATATATATATATATAAATAATCTGGAACAAAAAAAATAAAAATAAAAAAATAAATAATCTGGAACAACATAGGCAATTCACAAGGAAAAAAACCAAACAAACCAAAGAAGCAGCAAATGAGAAAAGACTCTTAAAGTGACTATGAAAATACAAATAAAACAGAGGACTATATTACTTTTTAAAAAGTCAGTCTGATAAAAATGTTAAATCTCGAGTTTCAGTAAGATGCATGACTGGCAAGAATGTAAATCTGTGCAGACAGATTTGGAAAGCACTTTGATGGGATCCAGTAAATTCAAAACGTGTATGAGGTCAGCAGTTCCTCTTCCAGGTGAGCTCAGGGAAATTCCCCAACGCGGGCAAGGATGTTCACCCCACATCATCACGGTGGGCTCCCTGCCCCATTACCCAGCTTCAACAGTTACCAACTCATAACCAGCCTCATTCCAATTTTATCCCATCTGCTTCCCCACTTTTTTTTTTAAGATTTTATTCATTTATTCATGAAAGACACACAGAGAGAGGCAGAGACACAGGCAGAGGGAGAAGCAGGCTCCCTGCAGGGAGCCCAACAGGGACTCAATCCCAGGACCCTGGAATCACGCCCTCAGCCAAAGGCAGACGCTCAACCACTGAACCACCCAGATGTCCCTGCTTCCCCACTTTCCATATGATACTGAAGTAAATTCCAGACAGCATATCATTTCATCCATAAATATTTCTGCATCCCTAAATAAAAGACACCTAGAATAGGCCTTTGTCAGGTATGTGGAAGAGAAATCCCAGCAGGGTAATCAGGGAAGGGTGGATAAAAAGGCAAAGGTACTTTTATGAGCACTCTGGAGTTTGGTTGATTCAAGAGTAATGTTTCAAGTACATTCCCTGAGGAAATTGTCCCCGTTCCCTACCGGACACAGCAGGCTGAAGGGACAGCCTTCTGGTGCTTGGCAGATTTGGAGGTCAAATAGAATCTGTGCTAGGTAATCAGCTTAGTGGATAATACACGGAGAACTGCCATTCGCATGGTACTTACAAACTTCCAATGCAGGGGGTTGTCACCTGTTTTCATATTGTCTCCCTTGACTATTGCCCTTTGTTGTCATTATTTGAAAATACGTACCTGATTAGTTATACTCAGTCAATAAAAATATCAAATGTATAAATAGCCACATGAGAGGTCTTTCAGGTGGCGCGACCTCTGATTGCTAAATTCACTCCCACCTCTCGACTTCTGTCTCAGGGCGATATCTCATACTTGAAAAAAATGCATGCTGATGGCAATGACTTTCCAGATTGTTTATCAACATCGATCAAAAGAACCCCTCTTTCCAAATTGCTGCTTTGGTCTGTGATTTGCGGAAGGAGCTTTAGGATTTTTGTCTTAATCTGAAAATGAATTAGGACAGAGGTCGAAAAGAAGAAAAGGAAAAATGAGACACTTTCACATTTTGAGAGACACTGTATTAAAACCTCAGTAAACTGCTCTATATTTAGTCCCTGATTAAGTGCTAGAAAACTCCCAGAATACAACAGAGAACATCATCTCCACACGGAACATGGTTTCCTAATTCCTACACACTACACAAAATCCTGCAAACCATCTCCTTACTCACTGTCGCTCAGGACAAATCATTACTGACTCATGAGATTTTAAGCAGCAAGCAGCCGGTGGGAAGGGAAGAAAGAAAAAAAATGTGCAAAAGCAAGGTGGTTACCCTGAAAACACAAAGATCCGCCTAGCTTTCCTGTAAGAGTAAGTCCCCAGCTCGCCCTAAGGCCTGTGCTGCCGTGGATTGAACCTCCACGTAGAACAACGGCAAACATGCAACGAAAGGACAGATGGGACGCTGTCGCCGCGGGAGTGTCAGGTACTCTGAGAGTGAAAGAGGCAGAGCTGTTGCGTCCCCATCACGGAGCAAGATGCATCCTCCTCAGTGGAGCTCTCCCGATCCCAATCCTTAACCAACTTTGCACCTCTACCTCTCCCCTCTATGATCTGCAACTCCTGCTCCTCTTTTATAAACCCCTAAACATTCTCGTTACTGATTTCGTTTACTTACAAAGACAGTTGTTCGACTTCAAAATTTCATCACGGCATCTAGAGCCAAGGTGAAATCATATATTTCATTTGAAATAAATGCTTGTCATTCACCCTGGCTCATCTCTTGGGGGTGGAGGGTGTGGAGAGGATGGGGAATGCTCCCAACACTGACTCTCCCTCGTTTTTTGTCCAGCAGCAGCAAGAGTGGGATGGTCCCAACCACGGCTCTGGGGTCACCCACCTAACACCAGCTCATGATACTGAGCCAGACATTGCATCAAGCAGCCTCTGTTTACCCATCTTTAAAATGGGAACAGGGCAGCCCCGGTGGCTTAGTGGTTTAGCGCCGCCTTCAGCCCAGGGCATGATCCTGGAGACCCAGGATCAAGTCCCATATCAGGCTCCCTGCATGGAGCCTGCTTCTCCCTCTGCCTGAGTCTCTGCCTCTCTCTCTCTCTGTCTCAAATAAATAAATAAATAAATAAATAAATAAATAAATAAATATCGTTAAAAAAATACAATAAAATGGGAACAATAATATATCCCAAAGAGGACTGTGTGTCACTCCGACCTTAGAAGCATGACAGAGAGGGCTAACCACGGGACTGAGCATCAGAGAAGCTCCCACAGTTCCTCCTCAAGGCCGGAGGCCACCTCCAACTCCTTCTCTGCCCACAGCCAACCAGCCACTTCTCCCCTGGTCTCTTTTACAAAATAAGTGGAGTTAGAGGAGCTCGTGAATAAATTCCCATCCAGGTGTAAGGTTCTAGTAACTCCTTCTGAAATGACTGACCCACTGTTCCTTGTTTTTACAAGATAATATGTGGATCCTAGAGAATGTGAAATTCTGGCCAAGTAACAGAGCCCCTGCTTCTGCGTATTAAACCTGCATGCGGAGAATCCACTTAAAGAGCTCTGCAATGAGCGCACCCAGAAGCGGCTGCTGGATCTCCTGATAAAAAACAGGGTTCGTGTTTATAAAGCCAGGAGGTGACCTTCCTTTCACCTGGAGAGAAAGGATTTTAGGAAAGGAAGGAAATTGCCGTGATCTCTCAAAGTCTGTGTCCCCACATTTGTGCGTGGAATGGACAGTCCTCCCTAAGGGCTTAGACTGGGAGACTCACATGTCCATTAACCTTTATTCGTACCGTATTTGACCGTTTGCAAAGCATTTTCACAACCATTATCTCCCACCGGAGCCAATTCATGCTGAGTCTAAATCCTTTTCCAGAAACCCTGACTGTTTCGGAGAATGTGGGTCTCTCCAATCCATCAAAACCGAGGCACCTCAGCTGGGCCTCCCACCAAAAAATTATCATTTGGGGGGCAATTTTTGAGAATGTATTTTTTTTCAACTACATCATTGAGTCTTTTGAATGTGCATGTAAGATGCCATATTTCGTGGAGTGTAATATGTGTATTTTTTTAAAGATTTTATTTATTCATGAGAATACACAGAGAGGAGAGAGAGAGAGAGAGAAAGAGAGAGAGGGAGGCAGAGACACAGGCAGAGGACGAAGCAGGCTCCATGCAGGGAGCCCAATGTGGGACTCGATCCCTGGTCTCCAGGATCACACCCTGGGCTGTTGGCGGCGCTAAACCGCTGAGCCACCCGGGCTGCCCGTAATATGTGTATTTTTTCATATTTAACGTCTCTGAATTCATGATGCATCTAGTAATGCAGCCTTAGCTTTCTGTCTTAACCCTGTGAACTGGGTTCAGTAGTGTCCCCCAGAGATTCATGTCCACCTGGAACCTTGGATTGTGACCTATTTTGGAAACAAGGTCTCCAGCGATGCAGTCAGTTTATGATGAGGTCATACCGTGTTGGGGGGTCCTTGATACCACGGTGACTGGTGTCCTTAGAAGGAGAGAGGAGGACATACCGAGACACAGAGGAGACACAGGGAAGAAGGCCATATGACAGTAGAGGCAGAGATGGAGGTGACGTGTCTGTAAGCCAACAAGCACCAAGAATTACCAGCTCCCAACCAAAGCTGTGAAGAAAAGAAGGATCCTCCCCCAGATTCTTTGGAGGCAGCATGGTCCTGCCAACACCTTGATTTTTTACTTTTAGCCTCCAGAACCGTGAGAGAATACATTTCTGTTGTCTTAAGCCAGTCAGTTTGTGGTACTTTGTTACAAAAGCCTTCGGAAACTAATACACCCTGCAAAGTGTGTACCCGTGTGTGTATGCACACATACACACAACATGCACATGGGTTTGGTTGGTTTTCATTTCCCTTTCCTCACTCATAGGGGAAGGATGAAGAGCATGACCATCTCTTGAGCTGCCAGGTTCACACTGTGCTAAGTGATGTCGTAGGGGCCAGTTCACGAATTCAGTCAGTCTTCTACTCAGTACAGGAGAAATAGGGTCACAGAACTTTGCTTAAACTCAACTTCTTGAATGTTTTGAACTTGTCTTTAAAGGATAAAGCTTTAGGGACACCTACGTGGCTCAGGTCATGATCCCAGGGTCCTGACATCCAGCCCCGTGTTTGGCCCCCTGTTCAGTGGGGAGTCTGCATCTCCCTCTCCTCTGCCCCTCCTCCCAATTGTGTGTGTGCTCACTCTCTCTCTCTCTCTCTCAAAAATAAATAAATTTAAAAATCTTTAGAAAAAAAGAAAACAATGACATTTTAAATAAAAAATAAAGGACAAATCTCTGCATTCTCCATCTGCCCCACAGCCTAAAGGAAGACTCAAGCATCTAGGGAGCAGTAACAATGGGAATAAAGCATCCTTGGAGCTGAACTTTAACCGGGGTTCTGGGAGAATTTCAAGAAGCCAACCCCACACCCACCCCATTTGTAACAAGTCCTTAGAGCCCCAGGTCCTCTTGAAGGTGACCCTTCTCTGCCCAGTCCGGGTACCACTCTCCAGTGCTGCCCTGGTGGTCTTACGGCACAGCAGGTGAAATGTGTTGTTATTTGCATGTGGTTCCCTTTCAAGGAAGGAAGGACAGACAGATGGAAGAAAGAGAGGAAGGGAGGGCTTAGCACAGGACCTGGAACCTAGCAGGCTCAGTCACTCCACTCTGCAGGAAACAGAGCTGCTTTGTCATCACTGCAGAAGGATCTTTCCCAAGTCTTTACCTCAGGCACAAGAGGTCCCTTCCATGGCCTCGGACGTGACAAACACACACACAAAGCCCATAGATTAAAGAGCACGTGGTGTTTGGGCCACTTGGGATCCTATGCTCAACACTGGCACAGTACAGGTCATAACTGGACATATACACTGTGCACCCAGGACACACTCATCAGGCCTTAGGGAAATGTTTCTCCACAATTCCTGGCTTCTGTCCTTGAACAGAAGGTGGCTGAGCCTGATCACCTTGGAGATCCGTGGTTGTGCTGTTACCAACGTTGGAGACAGACACAATTTCCAAAGAACAGAAGGGATTTGGCCAGGGGAAAACACTGAGAAAGACAAAGAGAAAGGCAGATTGGTCAATTTGCCAAATCTTCAAATAGCATAACCACAACAGTGTCTTGCAAAGAGCAGCATTGGTCCCCAGGAGTCCTCTATGCCTTTTTGTCCTTGTTCCTTCATGCCCTAATTCAGGATTGGAAGATCTTCACAAAGGAATACAGTCTTCACTGGAATTGCTCATGGTGGCCCAGGAACATGGTGCAATATTAGATGATCCATACCGTTCTTAAATATGCTCATAAGTACATCTCAATGTAATCATATGAAGCACAATGTCCACAGATCTAGATACTGCTTGAAGAGATGGAGAAAATTGCAAAAAAAAAAAAAAAAATTCCTAGCAGTTTATATGGTGAAATTCAACTTGCTGTAATCTTTTCTGCAGCAAAGATAGCTTGTCACAGGTAATCCCATACAGTGTTTGATTCTGATATATGAAATCTGCAGCTCATTTCTGAATCTAACTATTGCTTTAATAATTTTACTGACAACTTCAATTGATATTGCGTCAACAGAATGAAGTTTCTCTGTTGAAATTTAAAGATTTTTTTTTGAAAGAGAGATAACACGAGGTGGCAGGGCAGGGGGAAGGAGAAGTAGGCTTCCCAGAGCAGAGAGCCCAATGTGGGGCTCCATCCCAAGACCCTGGGATCATGACCCAGGCCGAAGGCAGATGCTTCACCAACTGAGCCACCCAGGTGACCCTCCAAATTGAAATTTAAATTAAAAAAAAAAAAACTATTCAGGAACTACAATGACTCAATAAAAGTTGTCTAAATTAGTACTACTGTGTAGAACGCAAATTATCTGAAAATTTTGTCTATAACAATGTGAATAATGACTCTGCTGCAATACAGGAAAGAATAATAAATATTGTACCACAAATACAGACTGATGAATTTCATCTTTTTTTTTCTTTTTTCTTTTTTTTAATAATAAATTTATTTTTTATTGGTGTTCAATATGAATTTCATCTTTATCACTTGGGCAAACATCACCAGCCCATTAACAAAGCACCTAGACGTTTACGATAATAATTCAAGTCCGTTTCTTTGATATTTTTGCCGACTTTCTGCAGGTAAAAGCCATGGCTTTATAAATAGAAATATTTTGTTGTTTTGTCATTATGAAGATATATTTGTTGAGGCAGGAGGGTAGAACATATTTTTATGTATCAGTTGGGGGACTTGTTAATGACTTTTAAACATTTGGACACATGGCATGTGGGCCTACCCTCCCACTCTCGCCCTGGGCCCTGCCAATGGTGGGGGAAAGCCTGTACTCTGAGCCTCCAGTTTCAGCTCATGCATGCATGTGGTGGACAGTTCCATTTTAAATCACAAGAGCTCTGATGCATCTCCAGGGGAGGTGCCCCTTTGGCCAGGGAGCTCAGAGGAAAGCCTACTTAGGGGGTATGGTAGGTAGAAGCTATTTTCCAGAAGATTCATTCCTTCAGTTTATCCTTCTGCTCCCCACAGGTCACTCCAAGGCCCCAGTTACTGGCTCTGGGCTTTAAGAAAGGGCAGGACCAGGAGTTGGCCAATGGGCAGCTGGCCAGAGCTAGGATGAGCATCCTGGAGTGGGTGTAAGTGGTACAATACCAGGGAAAGTGGGGTGAGTACACATGAGCATGATCGAGGAGCTGCCCAAAGTAGATGCTAGGAGGACCTGACATTCCCTCCAAGCCCCAAGAGTATGAGCAAGGGTGTACCTGGCGGGGGGGGGGGAGGGGGGGGGATTAGAGTAGATCTAAGTGCAGAGGTTCCTGAGCAGCCACTAACATCTGACACAGCACTGGGGCCATCTAACTGCAGCATTGGAGGGAATCCTAGAAAATCTGATCCACTCAGTACAAGTGAGGTGTCTCATTCAATCACTGTGGCTGGGGGTGAGCTCGCTCTAATGCAAACACGGCAGCTGAGCTCCACCTCCTTCACCAAGACAAATCCAGAGAGGGCATGAGGGTTCCTCCTGTGTGTCTATAATAAATATATCTACACCCTATGACAAACGGTTGTCCAGTGGCTTAGGGGTGAAGGATCAGGGTGGAAAATCTGGAGCTCTAGCGCTCTCTTTCTGAGGCTGCATAAATCTCCCCTGACTAGGGGTACGTTCTGTCCCCCAGCAGAGGGGGGTAGTATGCTGGGCATGGCTGACACTGGGGTCAAGAGGCTGCCGCTCAGGGGAGCCAAGGAATGGAAGATGATGTGCTAAGCAGGGGGCGGTGAGTCTTTGGAGATTTCTAATCACCAGTAACAAATCCAGAGGGACTTCCCAACGGCGGCAGAGTTTGCAGTGCCGTGTCATCTGGCAGCTGTGAGTTCAGTATCCTTTTACCAAATTGGTTATTTGGCTGTTTTAACAACTGATTGTAACTCAGTTGATCGTCAGAGTCAAGAGGCTGATCAGATTTGGGTCTGAAGTAGATGTGAACCACGAAATCACCTCTCAGATGTTACCGAGCAGCTTAATCTGCACAGAACCCAAATCTATATGTAACACACCAACCTCTCTCTCTCTCCCAGAGAGGCACCAGGAAATCGCAGCGTGTCAGCATTTACAGGCCATTTCCAGCACCATGGCAACCTGTACACAACACATAACAGCATCTGGAGATCCTGACCATCAGCCTGAGGCCCAAAGCAAAAGACAGAGCTACAGCATTTAGACAGGAAGCTCATTCACTGGAGGAATTAAAGTTAAGAATTTAAGACATGAAGCCTTGATATATTCTTGATGACAATTTTCCTCACCTAACCTAAAAGAGGAAACAAAACTGCATATCTGGTTTCATTCTGACCAACCGGAGTGACTGATGAGTGACAGAGAAAAGCAGGGCCACTGCAGCAGAGGGTCACTGCAGATGGGCCAAAGACGCAACACCCGCACCAGGCATTTATCCTGGACTCCCTAGAAGGCAGTCTAGGGGGGCGCCTGGGGGACTCAGTCAGTGAAGCACCTGCCTTCAGCTCAGGTCACGATCTTAGAGTCCTGGGATCGAGTCCCACATCGGGCTCCCTGCTCAGGGGGGAGTGTGTTTCTCCTTCTCCCCCTGCCCCTCCCCCTGCTTGTGCTCTCTCTCTCTCTCTCTCTCTCTCTCAAATGAATACATTAAAAGATCTTTAAAAAAAAAAAAAAAAAAGCAGGTCTCAAAAGATGTAGAGGAGAGCTGCCTGTGTCTCAGGGGCCTGGGAAAGCCTGGCTTGGCTCCTGCAGCACTCTTGGGAAGAACGGTGGAGTCCAACAGCTATAAGGCCACACAAGGACTTGGCGGGCCAAGGGGACCCAGGAGGTCAGAGGGGCTGTGCCAAGGCCCCGAGTGCCAGGCCTCAGGGGTCTGAGGGCCACGCTGGGCAAAGAAAAACCATAGCATTCTCATGCCAAACTCCCAGCTGGAGACACTAGCACCCTGACCATCTCCCCTCTTTGGTCCTGGGCGGCTTGTGCCTTTCCCCAGAGGCTGCTGTTACCGCCACCACCTTCGTGGGCCCTACCATTACTTGGTCCCCTTAGCTTGTGTGTCCTGTGTCCTTCCAGGCTGTGGCTCCTGAGGCTCTAACTCCTGCTGTCACCACTGTTGAGGGGCCCAGAGGTTACAGAAGGGTTTTGCCAAGAACCTTTGTACATAGCTCCTTCTAAAGCAGCAAGCAGAGGAGTCTGTTGTGCCAAGAAAGAGAAGGGTGACAAAGACGGGCACAGAGGAGACCCAAGGCAGTGTTAGAACCACCATGATTATGCTTTCCAATATTTCTATGATCGTAAAGTTTGTCCTCAAGGAGTTAGCACGCTAATGACCCCCTTCCTGTCTGTAAATGAGGCTCAGGAACTCTTGAAAATGTCTAGCCACTTCCCTCTTGTCTGCCCAGGGCAGCTGTTACACCTCCACTTCTGACCTTTGGACTTCATCTGGTTCCTGAGCCTGTCCCTGGATTGTCTCTCTTACTGGCCTCTTCCAGCTGATGACACATTGGACTGTTTATCTGGCTTCCTGCTGTAACATTCTCCCACAGCCCGGTCAACCCTGGCTTCTCAAGAAGCACCCCTGCTTCTCTAGGGAGAATCAAATAAAAGTAATACTTATTTCTGGGACGCCTGGGTGGCTCGGTCGGTCACACGTCTGACTCTTGATTTCAGCTCAGGTCATGGGATTGAACCACGTGTCAGGCTTGTCAGGCTCCATGCTTAGCAGGGAGTGTGTTTTTCTCTCTCTCTCTCCCCCTTTCTCTGCCCCTCCCCATGCTCACATTCTCTCCCTCAAATAAATAAATGAATAAAATATTTTTTTAAAGATTTTATTTATTTATTCATAAGAGACACAGACAGAGAGAGAAGCAGAGACACAGGCAGAGGGAGAAGCAGGCTCCATGCAGGGAGCCCGATGTGGGACTCGATCCCCAATCCCAGGACCATGACCTGAGCCAAAGGCAGGCACCCAACCGCTGAGCCACCCAGGCATCCCAGATAAAATCCTTTTAAAAGGACTTATTTCTTACAGAAGACCTAGAAAATACAGGAAAAAATAAAGAATAAAAATTACCTACACACCCCAAACCAAGAAAGAATCACAGATAACACTGTAAGGAATTTCCAGAAATGTATTATTAAATGTATTATTTTTAAGATTTTATTTATTCATTCATGAGAGGCACAGATTGAGAGAGAGAGAGGCAGAGACACAGGCAGAGGGAAAAGCAGGCTCCATGCAGGGATCCCGATGCAGGACTCGATCCCGGGTCCCCAGGATCAGGCCTTGGGCTGAAGGCAGCACTAAACTGCTGAGCCACTCAGGGATCCCCAGTGTGAGTATATTTATGTACATACTCTAGGGCTTTTTACTCACATTTAGCATTTCTACATATGTGTGTGCGTATAAATTCTTTTTTTTTTTTTTTTTTTAAGTAAGCTCTATGCCCAACATGGAGCTCAGACTCAAAGCCCCTAGAGCAAGAGTCACATGCTCCACTGAGCAAGTCAGCCAGGTGCCACAATTTCTTTGTAAAGATTTTACTAAATAATTACATGAGATTCTATTTTAGGAGTAGACTAGCAGTTAGCCACTCCCCTACTGCTGGACACTTAGGTTGCTTCTGAATTTGACTTTTTGTAAGAAGAAAGAACTTCCAAAGTCTTGTCTAATGCTCTTGCTTCAACATACACCAAAGTCTTGTCTAATGCCCTTGCTTCAACATACACCAACAAAGAACTTCCAAAGTCTTGTCTAATGCTCTTGCTTCCATAGCACACACTCTGTTCCCCCCTCCAGGGACTCATCCCATTGCCCAGAGATTAACCCTAATTTAGATCAACATTTTACCAGTGATCAGGGTCACCAGGCCTCAGAAGTGGGCACCATGTGATTCCTCCTTCATGGCCTGACTCAAACGTAGATACTCATCTTGGCTGTGGCTGCTCTACCCTCTGCCCTGGTGTAAAGAGACCCAGGACTGTTATTCACATGGTTGTTGGGCGGAGTGGACATGAAGTCATTTCTATCTTGTCTGGCTGCATAGTGCACCTGACCATGCAGAGGCTGTATCTAGATTAGGCATGAGAAGTAAGAGACCTTCTTCACCCCAGGTCCAGGTGAGCTCTCTAGGCAAGCCATTAGCAGAAAGCTCTGCTTTGGGGTTGTAAGCTGCTTGCCTAGTGTAGCCATTTAACAAAATGTTTTCAAAGAACTTACACACACAGGTACACACACATATATGTGATTTCATAGGGAAATGTGAGTAAAATAGCCGTATACACACACACACACACACACACACACACACACACAGGTCCTTACCACTATTATGAACAGCACTACAGTGAACATCTTTGGGCTGACCTCTTTCTCTAGATCTCTATTTTAAACACACTCTATGAACACACAAACATTGTATTTATCAATCTTCTCTGCCAATGCTCCCACCTCTTACCCTCTGGACATCCCAACAGGCAGCAGGAAGTTGCAGAAATCAACACAAAATCTGAAATCAGGATTCCTAGAATGGTTTGGACACCTACTTCCTGTGCCTGGGGCAAACCACTCAATCTCTCTGAGCTTGTTTCCTCATGTGTAAGATTTAAATTAAGGTAGTGACAACATCTGTGAGCCTCACGGGGTCACAGTGAGAAGCAAAGGAGATCATAGATGGGAGGAACCAGAAGAGGATGGGAGATGAGGGAGGCATCGCTGTTCCTCAAAACAGCACCTCACATCTTTTTCTCTATTTTTGCTCAGAACTTTGATCTCTTGGAAAAGTGTGAAAGGACTCAAGACACAGGAAAAGAGGTCCAAGAAGCCAAAATGGAGAATTATTCCCCTTCAATTCATGGGACATTTGGAACTACTTATTTACATATAAAAACACTTAGTAAGCAATTTAGGAATGGATTTGGAAAGCCCTTCGTCTTCCTCATCTTCACAGTTGCCCTTGGCCACTCTTGATCAAGTCCCCATTTCCTGATACATCACTTCATCTCATATGTCCTGACTTTGGCCTACAATTAATAACAGGCTATTTAACAATGTACACCCTGTGCATTTTAAGTATGAAAAGTTAAAGAAATACTCTTACTCTTCTAGCCAATGGCCTTGGGGACTAGAAGGGTCTTTCTTCTTCCAAAGCTATTTTGATAGCTTTGCAAAAAAACAAAAAGCAAAGACAAAAACATGCCTTAGAAATGAGTATAGGGGTACCTGGGCAGCTCAGTCTATCAGGCATCTGCCTTCAGCTCAGGTCATGATCCTCGAGTGCCAGCATTGAGTCCCACATCAGGCTCCCTGCTCAGTGGAGAGTCTGCTTTTCCCTCTGCCCCTCACCCCACTCGTGTTTTTTTTTCTCTCTCTCTCCCTCTCAAATAAATAAAAATAAAATTTAAAAAAAAAAAGAAATGAGTATAGGAGTGGGCTTGCAATCAGAAGTCTTATTCAACAATGAATTACTTTTCAAATTGAGTTGTGTTTTCCTTAGACAAAATGCAGAGACAATAGCCATTGCCATGTTAGCAAAACTTATCTCTAGATGATCCTGTGCCCGCAAACTGCCATGCTTCTCCCATTCTCCCAGGGTGAGCCCGAAGAGGGGTCTGTCTTCCACATTCCATCCCCTTCCCATTTCATCCTGTCCTCAGCATGCTAACTGCTGCCCATGGATCCCTCGGGCTTAGGGCAGGGAGAAAGTAGGATAGTAAAGGAGCAAAAATGTATTTTTACTTATGTGTTATTCTCATTCAGCAGCTCAATGCCCTCTCTCCCAGCAGATGTCTAAATGCGGACTCCTTATGTCTTGGGATGCACTGGGGGGATGTAGCAGGGATAGGGGTTAGAGACCCACCCACACCTCCAACACTACCCTTGACATCGTGCAGGTCTTGGATGCAGGTGAGACACTCTCATGTTGGACTCTCCTAATGCCCCTGCCCCCCTCCTTCAGGGGTAGAGTTGGCCAATCTGACCCACCCAAGAGCTTTTCTGAGTTTACTGCTAGTATACCACTGGGGTGGGGGGGGTCTGTGCAATTCTGCAGGCATCAGACTGAGGCCTGAGCTGGCAGTCTTCCTTATGGTGAGCACTCCACCGCATAAAGTGGTCTTGGCAGTGCCTCCTTTCTTGGTTTGAGAAGGAAAGGGAGTGGGGGAGACCACAGTACCCACTGCCCATAGGCTGGCAGCCCTTCCCATCCCATCCTCAATCTTGAAGTTTGCAGAGCCAGTTTGCCCCTGCCTTTCTTTCTGCTGCTGCTGCTGCTGCTGTGATGAGTCCCATTCCTTTCTCTGGAATGTGGACATTTGTCACCCACTGACCTCTCTTCCTAGACAGAAAAAGTTACAGAAGCAAAGGAGACCACACTTCAATCAGCTGTTGAAAATCATTGAACTACACTCATTGCAGAAACAGGCTCTGTTTTGTTGTCATTGTCTAGGTTGTTTTCATAGCTGTATAAATAAAACACGAGGAAAGCCACTCAAAGTGGAGATTCCATGTAAGTTTCTGCGACTGCATGGTCACCAGCCCTAGAATCCTGTTCTCAGCAGCAAGACAGCGGAAGGAGCCAAGTGGGCAGAGCGGAACAGGAGACCCAACCCACGGGTCCAGCTGGACTGGGAGGGCTGGCTGGAAATGACCAAGGAGCTTTGTGCCAGGACTTCTTGGAGGCAGGACTGCAGGGGCAGGTAAAGGTGCTCAGTCTGCACTGAAGCCTCACCAAGCAGTCCCGGCTCAGGCCTGGTGCACAGAGTGTGCCCAAGAATGTTTCGAGTCCCACATTAACATTAACATTCAGACAAGAGAAATTTCAGTACCATATGTTGCTTCCAAGAAATTTCATACAATCATTGTGAAGACAAAACAGGACTTTTTCCCAACAGTCTTAAAATGAATTCTGAAGCAAGATTATGAGAAACTCAGTAATGTTGGGAATAATATTTTATAGCTCAGAGGGCCAACTTGATATTTTAAAACTCTGCTAGATCTCTGGAAAACATGAGTGTAGCAATAAAAACATTATAAGAATAGGAGAAGAATCAGGATATAATTTTATTTAGCTCTTTATTAAGCAAGTAAAAGATATTAGGAGGACTTCTGGGTTGAAATGATGGATCGAACACATGCATCTAACTTCACTTCCCCCTGAAATCTCCAATAAAGGGATTAAACAAAGAAACAAGTGAACAAAAATAGAAACCAAGAAGAGCAGAGAGAACAGGAGAGGGAAATTGTAACCAGATTTTGTAAGCTGGACATCAAGCTGTCACTGACTTAGGAGATCCAAGAAAGTCAGTTCCTACCCAACAGTGAGGATAACTGAGAGCCGTTGGTTTATATGCAGAACCTTAAAAAGGCACGGGAATGGACAATACCAGGGACTTCCAGAACTGGAAGAAAGGAAATATGCTAAAGTGAGGGTTGGCTAGAGCTATTGGGTAGTAATCACATGGATTCCTAGATGCCCTGCCTAATCTATGTGGCTGCATGACAGTCCCAGCCCCAGCACCATCTTGGTGAAACAGGATCCAAGCTAGGGGATGGCAGGAATGCTCAAAGGTGTGGGCACCATACCAAATACATATGAATGTATGGAGAGCCCTTGCCTCCTCTTGAACTCCTAGATGGCTGGTATCCAGGCTGTCCCTCTCCACAGAGAGACTGTGTCCTGACAAATCTGGCTAGCCATGAGAAAATATCTCAGGTTACGGGCAACAGGAGTGTCCCCCAGAAAGTGGTCCACTTGATCTTCCTATGGAGGAGCACAAAGACAGCAAGTCCCGCACACACATACGGAGTGTCCAGTAAATTTTTGAGTTCCCATTTCACAATTAAGGATATAAAACATCTGAGAAAGCATATTATCTAAGGAAACCAAAAGAAACAGAAAAAAAAGAATTTGGTGGAAACAAAAACTACATAGAGAAAAGAAAATTAAAAGAAAAAACTCTCAGTGAGAGATAACAGACGCTATTACATCATGAAACAAGAATAAGGCACTATGAAAAAGTAGTATCCAGAGAACATCTCTGAAAAACATGAGTGCATCAATAAGGAACTCAACAGAGTTCTGGCAGTGTGTTAAGCCAAGAAAAATAGAAAAGCATAAAGATCAAAAAGGAAGAAGTAGGGCAGCCCCGGTGGCGCAGCGGTTTAGTGTCGCCTGCAGCTCAGGATGTGATCCCGGGGACCCGGGATTGAGTCCCACGTCAGGCTCCCTGCATGCATCCTGCTTCTCCCTCTGCCTGTGTCTCTGCCTCTCTCTCTCTCTGTCTCCCATGAATAAATAAATAAAATCTTTTTAAAAAAGAACATTTAAAAAAAAAGAAGAAGTAAAACTGTATTTATTTGTAGACAAAATGATTATTTATATGGAAAATCATAAGGAATCTATAAAATATTGTAACCAATGAGTTTAAACAAGAATACGAGGTCAGTATACAAAAATATTGTATTTCTATACAGTAGCAACAAATAGTTAAAAATTTTAATACAAGAAAAAGGGCAAAAGATTCCATAGACACCTCCCAAGGATGATACACAGATGGTAAGTAAGCAAGTGAAAAGACGCTCAAAATTATGCCTTATTAGGGAATTGCAAATTCAAGTGATGAGATGCCGCTACGCATCTAACAGTATGGCCAAAATCTAGAACATGGGCAACTCCAAATGCTGGCAAGGATGTAGAGAAATAGGAACTCTCATTCACTGTTTATGGGAAAGCAAAATGGTATAGCCACTTAGGAAGGCATTTCTTTTTTTTTTTTTTTAAGATTTTATTTATTTATTCATGAGAGACACAAAGAGAGGCAGAGACACAACACAGGGAGAAGCAGGCTCCCCACAGCAAGACTGATATGGGACTCAATCCCAGGACCCTGGGATCATGACATGAGCCGAAGGTGAAACAACTGAGCCAGGTGGCCCTAGGAAGATATTTCTGACAAAACTGAACATGCTCTTACCATGCAGTCCTGCACTCATGATCCTTGATATTGACCCAGAGGAGCTGAAAATTTGTCTGCAAAAAACTTGCACACAGATAGTTATAGCAGCTTTATTCATAATTGCACAAGCCTGCAAGTAACCAAGATGTCTTTTAGTAAGTAAATGAATAAACTGGTCCATCCGGGCAATGGGCTATTATTCAGTGCTAAAAACAAACAAGCTATCAAACCATGAAAAGACACAGAGGAACCTTAAATGCATATGACTAAGTGAAAGAAACCAATCTGACAATGCTGAACGACACCATCTATGGGACATTCTGGAAAAGGTAAAACTATGGAAACAGTAAAAAGATCAGTGGTGGGCATCCCGGGTGGTTCAGAGGTTTAGCGCCGCCTTCAGCCCAGGGTGTGGTCCTGTAGACCTGGGATCGAGTCCCGCATTGGGCTCCCTGCATGGAACCTGCTTCTCCCTCTGCCTGTGTCTCTGCCTTTCTTTCTCTCTGTGTCTCTCATGAATAAATAAATAAATAAAATCTTAAAAAAATAAAAATAAAAAAAAAGATCAGTGGTTGCCAGGGGTTGAGGTAGGAGAGTAAAAATGAACATGGGGGACACAAGGGATCTGGAGGGCAGGAAACTACTCTGATGATGCTATAATGGTGGATCCATGTAATTATACATGTGTGCCAACCCATAGAATGCACAACACCAAGAGTAAACCCTAACATAAAATATGAACTTGGTTGATGATGTGTTGACGTTGGTTCATCAATTGCAATAAATGTACCACACTGATGCAGGGATGTTGATGAAGAGGAGCTGGAAAGGAGGTACATAGGAATCTCTTTCTCTACTTTCTGATCAATTTTTCTGTGAATCTAGGACTGCTTTAAAAAATAAAGTCCATTTGGTGCACCTGATTGTCTCAGTTGGAGGAACATGTGACTCTTGATCTTGGGGTTGTGAGTTCGAGCCCCAAGTAGGGTGTAGAGATTACTTAAATTAATAAAACTTTTAAAAATAAATAAATAGGGATGCCTGGGTGGTTCCGATGGTTAAGCTTCTGCCTTCAGCTCAGGTTATGATCTCCAGGTCCTGGGATCAAGCCCCACGTTGGGCTTTCCACTCAGTGGGGAGTCTGCTTCTTTCTTTGCCTCTCCCCCTGCTTGTGCTCTCTCTCTCTCTCTCTCTCAAATAAATTTAAAACAAAATCTAAATAAATAAATAAAATCTATTAATTTAAAAAATACTATACTGGGTTCTATTCAGGAAGTTCTTTCTCCACTTAGAATGTTCTATTCTAGGGGCATCTGGCTGGCTCAGTTGGAAGAGCGTGAGACTCTTAATCTCAGGGTTGTGAGTTCAAACACCAAGTTGGGTGTAGAGATTACTTAAACAAAAAATTTTTTTATAAGAATGTTCTTTTCTAATATTTTCATGGTTTTGATTTTCACACCTTCATCCTTCAGGAATTAATTTTGGTTAATAGTATCAGAACAATGATTCTATTAGGGGAGGGAGAGGGACAGGGACAGATCAGCTGGATAAAGGGCAGGAGGGAATTCATTGGGATGATGGAACGTATACATCTTATTGGGTGGTGGTAACATGAATATATATCTTTATTGAAGTTTATCAAGCTGTGTATTTTTTTATTTTTTTATTATTTATTTATTTATTTATTTTTATTTATGACAGTCACACACAGAGAGAGAGAGAGAGGCAGAGACACAGGCAGAGGGAGAAGCAGGCTCCATGCACTGGGAGCCCGACGTGGGACTCGATCCCGGGTCTCCAGGATCGCGCCCTGGGCCAAAGGCAGGCGCCAAACCGCTGCGCCACCCAGGGATCCCCAAGCTGTGTATTTTTTAAGGATATATGCACCCCATGTTTATTTCTTAAGTTTTTATTTTAATTCCAGCATAGTTAACATACAGTGTTATATTAGTCTCAGCAGTACAATGTAGTGATATAACACTTCCATACATCACCTGGTGCTCATCATGACAAGTGTACTCCTTAATTCCCAACACCTATTTAAGCCATCTACCCCCCCCCACTTTGGTATGCATCAAATTTTTCTCTATAATTAAAAGTTCGTTTCTTGCTTTGTCTCCCTCTCTCTCTTTTTGCCTTTGCTTATTTATTTTGTTTCTTAAATTCCACATATGAGTGAAGTCATATGGTATTTGTCTTTCTCTGACTTATTTCACTTAGCATTATACTCTCTAGCTCCATCCATGTCATTGTAAATGGCAAGATTTCATTCCTTTTTATGGCCAAGTAATATTCCATTGTGTATATATGCTACATCTTCTTTATCCATTCATCAGTCAGTGGATACTTGGTTTGCTTCTGTAACTTGGCTATTATAAATAATGCTGCTATAAACATAGGGATGCATGTATTTCTTTGAATTGCTGGTTTTGTATTCTTTGGGTAAATACCCAGTAGTGTGATGTGATGACAAGCATCTTTTCATGTGTCTATTGACCATCTGTATGTTTTCTTTGGAAAAATGTCTGCTCATGTCTTCTGCTCATTTTTCAATTGAGTTGTTTGTTTTTTAGGGTATTCAATTTTGCAAGTTCTACATTTTGAATCCTAGCTCTTTATCAGATATGTCCTTTGCAAATATCTTCTTCTGTTCCATAGGTTGCCTTTTGATTTGCTGATTGTTTTCTTCGCTGTGCAGAAGATTTTACTTTGATGTAAGCCCAATAGCTTATTTTTGCTTTTGTTTCCTTGCTCAAGCCATACTGTACATTTTTAAATCTATGCATTTTACTTTATGTAAAGTATACTTCAGTACACATTAAAGAAGCTTAATAGAAAATTTAGAAGATAAAATTGAAGAAGTTCTCCAGAAAGTAAAAGGACAAACAAATTTTAAATAGTAAAAAAAAAAAAAAAAAAGGGTTAGTAAATTAGAGGACCAATCCAGGGAGCACTATTTACAAAAAACATGAATCTTCCCCAAAAAGACAATCAAGGGGTGCCTGGGTGGCTCAGTTGGTTAAGCATCTGTCTTAGTCTCAGGTCATGATTTCAGGGTCCTGAGATCAAGCCCCACATTGGGCTCCTTGCTCAGTGGGGAAACTGCTTCTCCCTCTCCCTCTGTACTCTCTCTCTCCCTCTCTTGTTCTCTCTCTCAAATCTTTAAGAGAGAGAGAGAGAAAGAACCAAGATGGTAAAGGGGATGGAACCATCAAATAACTTAGAAAATATCCCAGAAAGCATTCTATATACACATTATAAATCTTAACTTTTCACTAAAACTCACTGTTTGGGGATCATTTCCAAAGTCGGTATGTAAAGGCCTATCTCTCTATAATGACAAGGTGTTCCTTTATGAGATAGCTCATAATTAATTAACCAGTCCCCTAATGGCTGACATTTATGCAGGTTCTAATCTTGTGACATTTTAAGTAATATTGCTGGTATCATCTTCACATATTCATCATTTTCCATGTAAGAGTTCCAGGAAAAATTCCTGGAAATTAAATAGCTCAATCCAAGGAAATATGTATTTTAATTTTAATTTATTTTGCCAGACCTCCCTCCATAGAGATGGCACCATTACGATCCCTTCTGGTATGAGCCCCGTTTTCCTTCATTCTCAATAATGCATGGTATCAGTGAGCTTTTTCATCCTTGTCAGCATACTTGGTGAAAAACGCTATATCCCATTGTATTTTAATTCTCAAGTTGAAGTTTTTAAAAGGTGTTTTGGGGGGCACCTGGATAGTCCAGTCAGTTAAGCATCTAACTGTTGATTTCCACTAAGGTCATCATCTCAGGGTTGAGAGATTGAGCCCTGTGTCAGGCTCCATTCTAGGCGTGGAGTCTGCTTAAGGTTCTCGCTCCCCCTCTCCCTCTGCCCTTCCCCATTATCCCTCTCTCTAAAACAAACAAACAAACAAACAAACAAATAAATAAGAGAGAAAAAGGTGTTTTGTGTTTAATATCTGGGAATGATGAGCAATAAAACAAATAATATTGGATTATAACGCAAGGGATAAAATATCCGTGAGTCTATGTGGATACAAACTATTAGCTGTATAAATAAGTAACTGTGCGAGAGGTGACAACTCTTTCTTACAGAAGAATCCCAACTATTAAATAGAGAAGGAATGGGGGAGTGGTAATAAGAGATCACCATTAAAACATCACAGCAATGACTGCTATAGGCAAATTCACTGATGGATGCTAAAAGTTTAGAAACGAACAGGATATTTTCAGAGGCTCAAAAACACCTCACCCAAAAGATTTCAGCACTTCAAAGGGAAAAATCATAACTTCATAGCCGAGAAACCCAGCTATCAACTTGAACCAAGTGATCAGGGCTGACATACCAAAATCATGTATTCTTTTCTTTTTTTTTTTTTTTAAGATTGTATTTATTTATTTGACACACAGAGAGAGAGAGCATGGGCAGGGGGAGGAGGAAGCACAGGGAGAGGGAGAAGCAGGCTCACCATTGAGCAGAGAGCTCAACATGGGGCTCGATCCCAGGACCCTGAGAGCATGACCTGAGCTGAGGACAGGAGCTCAACCGACTAAGCCACCCAGGTGCCCCTAAAATCATGTACTCTTGTTGATGCACTGAGAAGGGTACCTCACTCCATGCATCCTTCCTGACAAAGCACAACCTCAATCTAATCACAAGAAAACGCCAGGCAAATATCCACATGGGGGGACATGCTCCAAAATATCTGATCAGCACTCCAGAAGTGCCAAGGTGTGGAAGACGAGGAAAGATGGAAGACCCATCACAGATGGGGAGATACTTAGCAGACAAGACAATGAATTGTCCAATTTGGACAATGATCCGAATTGGATCCTGGACCAGGAAAAGGACTGCGTGGAAAAACTGATGAAATATGAATGAACTCTACACTGTAGTTAATAGTACTGTGCCAACAAGAATCTCTTAGTTTTGATCATTGCGCTCCAGCTACAGGAGATGTTGATATTAGGAGAAGCTAGAGGAAAGGTGCATGGAAACTGCATGGAAACTGTATTATCTCTGCAACTCTTCTGTAGTAAGTATACAGTGACCTCAAAATAAGTTTCTTTAAGATATTTGTTTTCCCTTTTCTGCTCATGTACATTCATTTTTCAAATTTATTTTCTGCCATTTATATAAGGGTTTTTAGGAATTCTTTCTTACATTAGGGAAAATGAGTTTCTTCATATGTGCTACAAATACTTCCTCCCTGTTATTTGTCTTTGATTTTACCTCTGATAACTTTTTTTTAAGATTTTATTTATTTATTCATGAGAGATGAGAGACAGATAGGGAGAGAGAGAGAGAGAGAGAGAGGCAGAGACACCGGCAGAGGGAGAAGCAGGCTCCATGCAGGGAACCCGATGTGGGACTCCATCCTGAATCTCCAGGATCAGGTCCTGGGCTGAAGGCGGCACTAAACTGCTGAGGCACTCAGGCTGCCCTCTGATAACTTTTAAGGCAAAAGCTTTCATTTTTATGCAAATAGATTAGCCTTTCCTTTCTGCGTCATGTCTAGAAAGTTATTTCCCATTTGGAAACTTTTCTTCTAATATTTTTATGCTTTCCTTTTCCACATGTAAATCTTTCTCCTGTAATTTATTTTGGGATATTTTTTCAAAAATGGTTACCTAAGTTTTTTTCCAATATTTCCACTAAATTATCCATCTTTTTCTCAGTGCTCTTTTTATTTAAAGATTTTATTTATTTATTTGAGAGAGAAAAAGCACACAAGCAGGAGGAGGGAAAAGGAGAAGCAGACTCCCCCCACTGAGCAGGGAGCCCAATGCAGGGCTTGATCCTAGGACCCAGGGATCACAACCTGAGCTGAGGGCAGATACTTAACCAACTAAGCCACCCACGTACCTCTTTCTCAGTGGTCTTAAAGCCACCTATATTATATACTGATTTTTTATTTTTAGTTAATTTTTAACTAATTAATCCCTGTGTCCAACATGGGGCTTGAACTCATGATCCCAAGATCAAGAGTCTCATATTCTACGAACTGAGCCAGTCAGGTAGCCCTATATTTTTTTCTAATTAAACAAACTGCTTCTGAGGTTTCCATAAGTAAATATTCCAAAAGAGCCAGGGAGCCTCAGAGAAGGAAATATGATGAGGACAGAACCAGCTCAATCAGATATAAAATGTGCATTTTAAAGCTACTACTAATTCTAAAGATTTGCGTAGAGTGCATTGGCTGCAAGGACTAATTCATCTCTGCATATAGCACAGTCCTGACAAGAATAGGAAATCGATAAATGTTTGTTGAATGAGTAACTGACTGAGTAAACAGGTTGAGAAAGGTGAAAGAAACTATGTTGTTAGAGCCTACTCTTTCCAGTGCTTTATATTTGCTTTCCTTTTTACCTCCATTTTTTTTAAGATTTTATTTATTTATCCATGAGAGATACACAGAGAGAGGCAGAGACACAGGCAGAGGGAGAAGCAAACTCCTCACAGGGAGCCTGATGTGGGACTCGATCCTGGGACTCCGGGATCATCCCCTGAGCCGAAGGTAGACGCTCGACGACTGAGCCACCCAGGCCTTCCTTACGTCCATTTTTTTACACCCAGTTTACCCTGAGCACTCATGCTCACAACGGTCCAGCCAGGGTACTCAACTGGTGGTGAGGGGTGGATCTAAGATTGGGCCGATAGTCCTCCAAGCCGCCCAGGATCTTGGAGAAGGATCACCTGCAGCTTGCCCAAAGACTAGTGCCCCCGGCCTAGTCCAGGCCTAACCAAACCAGCTTCTGTTTGGGGCTGAGCCCCCACTTCACAGAGTCACTGCCCATCCTGCTGCAGAGATTGACACGGGCCATGTCCCAGGTCTGCTGGACCCTAGTCCTGGACCTGTAGAGTCTTCTGGAGTCCTGAGGTCCCAACCCTTCAGGAGAATAACTACCACAGCTAGATCGAGACACCCAGAATTTTATGTGGCTAACCAGGAGCCTCTTGGGTCAGTCCTGGGAACCACAAGACAGCGGGGTCTCAGACGAGCATGGACAAGGGGTTGGGCAAGCGGAATTCTAACCAGACCCCAACTGCTGTGCATCTTGTACAAACCCTTAAACTCTGTGAGCCTCATCTATATGGTGGGATTTTTTTTTTCTTTATTGAGGTAAAATTTACAAACAGGGACATGCTTAGACTTTACAGTACAATTCAATGAATTTTAACAAAGAATAACCAAAACCCAAATCGAAATGCAGGGCATTTCCATGAATCCAGTGAATTCCTTGTCAAATCCTGACCTTAACCCCTTGTGTGCTCATTGTCTATCCTTAGAGATGATCTTCGCCTTCTTAGATTTCCTATCAACAAAATTGTACAGTATTTACTGTGTCATTTCCGGTTCCTTTCAGCGAATATTTTTGAGATTCATTCATATTGCTGCATGTAACATACTTCATTCCTTTTCATTCATGTCCATTATTGTATAGACATGCTACCATCTGGCCATCCATCCACCTGTCCAAGGACAGTTGGGCCGTTTCCAGTTGGTAGTGATGATGATAAAGGTACAGAGAGCATTTTTTAGTTTTGAGAGACACAGATTTCCATTCCTCTCGAGTAAATATTTGTGTGATAGCCATAGAAGCACACCACTTGTATCTCCTTCTAGAGAACCTGCTGCTTAGGGCACAGATGGCTGACATCTCAGTGCTTCCCCTTGGGACCTATGTCCCCAAGTGGCTTCCAGCCAATGACTGAGCAGAGTGGAGACTTGCACCAGCCCATTCCTGCAGGAGAAAGGACTTCCCACTGGGGGCCAGGGATCAGAGCCTCCGAGCTCCAGCCAAGATTCAATTAGAGCTGCACTGAGGGCCATGGCTCTTCCCACCTGTTAGGGGCTGCACTGTGTCCCCCCAAATTAATATGTTGATGTCCTAACCTCCCTAGCACCTCAGGGTATGACTGTATTTGGAGATCAGGTCTTTAAGGTGGTGATTTAGGTAAAATAAGGTGGGCCCCTAATCCACCGGTGTCCTTATAAGAAGAGATTAGGATACAGATGTGCACACACAGAGGAGGGACCACATGGGGACACAGGGAGAGGGCCATGTGCAAGCCTTAGAAGAAACGCAACCCGCCAATGTTGTTGACCATGTGCTCTCAGCCTCCAGAACCGTGAGCAAACGGATTCATGCTGCTCAGGGCCCCTGGTCTGCATTGTCTTGTGTCGGCACCCCGGGGGGACCAGTCCACCACCCAGCCTTCCTCCCAGCCCTCTCTGTGCTCCCACTTAGACCTGCCCCATCACTGGGGGCTCCCTGCTGCCCGGAGCCCTCTCCCCACCCTTCCCAGGCATTTCCCCCAATGAATGTCTGCCTGTCTGACCCTGTCCGGTGTCTGCTTCCTGGAGGACCCACACTGACACCACCTGCCGGCCGCACCACCCGCGTTCTGGGGAGGTGGAGGCACTGGGGCCGGTCAGCTGGGCAGGCGGCGGGGTCCGTGGGGCCGCTCCACAGGCCGCAGGTGGGAGCCAGACCTCCGTCCCTTGTTCAGACACTGCAGGGCCGGAGGGCGCCGGCCACCCCACAGGGACAGACCCCGGGGTCTCCTGGCCACGGCCCGGCCCAGCAGCAGGGCACGAGCAGCAACGCCAGAGCGGGAAGGGCCTCGCAGGAGCCGCGGGGCCCGGGTGGCTGCAGCGACTGAGGCCATCGAGCATGCGGGCCCGTCTCCGGCTGACCCAGGGACAGAAACAACCGCCACCCCCGGCGCTGCCTGCCTGAGTTTGGGGCGGCCCTGCAGGTGTGTGGGTGCTGGCAGCTGCTCCCCAGCACCCTGCCCGCTGCCACACGGCCTGCTCAGGGCCCACCTGCCCACCTGCCCACCTGCCCACCTGTAACACAGCCTGCTCGGGGGCCCTCCTGCCCACCTGCCCACTTGCCCACCTGCCACACGGCCTGCTCGGGGCCCACCGGACCACCTGCCCACCTGCCATGGTTGACAGCTTGGGGGACCAGTCCCCCCGCTGGAAGGGGACAGGGGGGCCGTGGTCAGCAGACACTGCCAGGCTGGTTCAGGGCTTTTCCCAGCCGCCACCTGGAGAAAGGTGGAGAAGGAGGGGATTTCGCAGAGAGAAAGCCAGGGTCTGGGTGAAGAGAGCACAAGGATGTGGGGGCCTGAGGGGCGAGGCCTGGGCTTCCGTGGGAGAAGGAGAAAGGAGGCAAGGAGGGAAACGCTGGCAGGCCATGCTGCTCTCCTGGGTTATAAACCACTTTCTCACACATCAGCCTTCGGATCTCATAACCACCCTGTGAGGGAGGCAGGTAATTATCCCCATTTCACAGGTTTGAAGACTGGGGCTCTGGGAGGAGGAGGTTCAGCAAACTGTCAGGCTCTAGTCGTGTTGGAATATCCTCCCCCCTTTTTTGTTTTTAAGATTTTATTTCTTTATTTGAGCGAGAGGGACAGAGAGTGGCAGAGGGGACCACATTCTCTTTGTCCCTTCCTCTGTCGATAGAAACTTGAGGTGCTTCTACCTTCGGGCTATTGTGAACAATGCTGCTATGAACACAGATGTGCGAGTGTCTCTTTGAGACTCTGCGGCCAGTTCCTTGGGGTATACACGCAGGAGTGGAATCACTGGATCGCATAGTGGTTCCAGGTTCAATTTTTTGAAGAAGTGCCAGGCTTGGTGCTCTGTGGTCCCAGAGCAGAAAAGGTCCATTCGAAGGCAGAGTCCTTACTCAGCGAGTATTTTTACAGTGTTGGATGGAGATGGTGTCCATGTTGTGAGCATCAAGGGTGGACATAAAACATGGACTTTGACCCCATTAACAGGGGACCCACAACTAATGAAGGAGGTAATCCTATTGTTTCGGTAGCTGACTAACCAGGTTAATAGTGTTCGTGTGGTCAACCGTCTGACACTGAGAATCCCTGGAGCGATAGTACAAGACTAAATGGGAATGTGTGAGCATATTAACCATGACTGTTTGGGAGGAACCTAGAATGACTTTTTCCGCTACCTTTTAAAATTTTCCTCATATATATGTACTGCTTTTATCATGAAACAAGTTAAAACAATCATTTTTCAACTTTTCTCCCACTATCTCTGTATTCCACTGCTGTTGAGTTGATGTAGTTATGAACCAGTCATCGCACACTTGTGTCATTTGCTAACATGCTTAAGAAAATGTTCTCAAAGTCCTTAGCATTTATTTAGTAATTTTTAAAAGCATCATTTATCAAAATGACATGTTTATAATAAAACAATAAACATTCCAAGAAGAATGTGGAAATTATCCAGAATTCCGCACCCGGAGAGAACCTCAGCGATCATTTCGGTGAATATTTCTGGTTCGCACAAACTCACTCTTTAATTGATTTATTTTGTTAGTTGTTTTTTTTTTAATTGACCGTATACTTTTATTTATTTTTTAAGATTTTATTTATTTATTCATGAGAGACACACACAGAGAGAGAGAAAGAGAGGCAGGCTCCACGCAGGAAGCATGATGTGGGACTTGATCCCAGGTCTCCAGGATCACGCCCTGGTCCGAAGGGCCTCCTGCTGAGGCGCTCAACTGCTGAGCCACCCAGGCATCCTGATCATATACATTTAAATATACAAGTATAAGGTTTAAAATCAAGCTTCAAAATGTGCAAAAGAATACACGGAGAAAAGAGCATCTTCCTTAACAATATATCTTGTTATATGTCAATAAATATGTAGACACGCCTGGTTCCTTAGGAAGGCAGGACCATATCAGATTCACTATCTCCACTCTGTGAAATCCCACACCACGTGCAGACACGTAACTTCTCTGAAATATGCCATCAAAGCTTTTGCTTTTAAACTCACCCGACTAAGCCTCACTTCCTATCCCACTCCCAGAACCCCTTTGCGTCATCAAGCCTAGCCTCACGTATTTCAATGAAATGCCATTGTCTGCAGGACCTTGATATCTGCTTTCCTGTTTAGCACTACATTTGAGAAACAAATTGGCAAGAAAGAAAAAGCTCACCTATTCACCACGAAGGTTTCCTCTTTCTCGATGTCCTGCCTTCTACGAGGCCGAGGCCCTATGGCACGCCCAGCGAGCAGCACCTCTGACAGTCCCAACACGCACTCTGTATTTTGCAAGGTCATGACAAATTGGATGGGAAGAAAAATCCAGTCGGGGCTGGGTGTGCCTAAAACTGTTCAAGCATCCAGCACATTAGCAACAATCTTTTTTGGAATGTTGCCTCCCCTTGTTCAAAAGGGCAACCACTAGCATGTGATGTTGTCGTTTGCCTTCTTTGTTTTTGGACCTGATTCTCCACCACCCCCGGAAGCAGCAATCTGAAGTCTGTTTCCTTAGCTAAATATTTCTCTTTTTCTTCTTCAAGGGCACTTGTATCCGTACATATTTGAATATGGGGCCACTCCTAGATCCGGGCTGCACTGACTGTGGCTGGGAAAGATAAAAGAAGAAAAAGGAATAACAGGCACCTCAAAGATTCCTTGAACTTTCTGGAGCTGATAGAAAAGCTGAAGAGGCCTTGGCCTATCGGACAAGGTCCCCTGTGTGGCCAGCAAGGGAGGGGTGCCCTGCCAAGCCCAGGGGAGGGTCTAAGTGAGGAGACGGCAGCCACAGATCTACGTGTGCCCACACGCATAACGTGCCCAAGCTCCCACCTCTCGCATTTCCTATCCATGAAATGGGCATTTTCCAGAACAATCTCTTCCAGAATCTCAGGGGGAAGGACAGCAGGCAGGTGCCTGGCCCATTTCAGAAGGAAGTGGATGTTCAGGGAACTCCTCACCGTTGGCCACAACAGCCAAGACTGGGCAGGTCCTCCCCGTACCTTTCAGGAAGGCAGTAAACCATCCTCATCAGGGGACGCCAGGACTCAGGGAAGGGAGAGCAGGTGCTTTGGGGAGGGCCATTTCCTAGCGGGGGTCACCTTGCATCTCTCAAAACAGCCCCGTGACCTTGACTGGATGAGGGAGTGTCAAGAGCCACAGCCGGGCTACTGAGTTCTGGTCCTGGCTCCACCCCTTAGAAGTCCTATGCCCTCCACTCATGCCAGTTACTTTATGTCTCAGGGTCCTTAACTGTGCACTAGAGCTAATGGTAGCGGCCCCCAGTCTTCCTGAAGGTTAGAGGAGAACCGTGGGAAGCACGTGCCTGACCTCACTTAGGGCTTGTTAGATGTTAGCTTTGGTTATTGGCCCGAGCACACCACCCCGGGGGCCAGCAGACCCGGGACCAGGGACCGAAGCAGGTAGCACTCTCAGGTCAGATGTGCTGACAGCCAGGGGCTTTGCTACTTTTGCTCCAGACACAGGATGTCCGAGCGAGGCCCAGTCCCTGAACTGGGCTGCACTTCGAGAGAGACCAAGAAGCTTACAAGGTCTGCACACCAGGAAGCCCTCCAGGTGACCGTGACAGGTGCCAGCCTCGGGGATGACAGCGCTGGTGGAATTTTCTCCCTGGACAGCTCAGGGGGTGGAGGCCAAGGGTGAGAAAGCCTGAGGGCCATCAGTGGCCCAGCTGGGCTGGCCCCCCATTTCCTGGCCCTTAGGGCCCCACAGTCTTTCCTCTCCCACAGGAGCCCCTGCAGCCAAGAGGCCAGATGGGAAAAATCAAGGAGGATTCCTCATATCCTTTGAAGCACTTTTTTTCTAAAATCCAAAAGATAAGAAGGGTGCCTCTTGTGCCAACACACTTATTCTCCTTTTAAAAAAAGCAAACTTCACGGTTTTAGGCAGAGCTGAATCCAGGCAGGAGCTTAACTTGCCTCCTGGACAGAGGATCCACTGGTTGGTTGAGCTGTGTTGAGACCTTTTTTAATTTGGAGGATTGTTTTTTTGTAACTCAGAAGGATGTGTGCTCAGCTCCATTTTAGAATTCGCTCTTTTCGGATAAATATCAGTCTGTCGTTTTGAAAGGGAACATATGGGCGTCAAATGACCATCATTTTCTTTTAATGGCAGACATGTGTTAATGAATATGTAAATGTCCAGAGGTGAGGCTGGTGAAGCTTGGCTGTTGCTGGGCTGGATTTCTTTGAAATATTCTTTGCACCAGATGGCGTTTGGGCTGCCAGAGACTGAAGCTTGGAGGAAGAGTCTTTGCTTCTCCCTCCCCATCCTTGGGGTGGAGGTGGTGGGGAGAGGATGGGCCCAGGGAGGAGCCCTGTTGGCTGCCTTTTGTGCAAATGGGCTGCACCACCCCACCCACCAGGAGAGAGGGTAAGGAGATACATGAGCCTCTGAGTCTAGATGATTCCTCCCACATGGCCTCAGCCAAGTGGGCCTCACTATCATCACCACAGAGGGTAGGTGATGCACCTGTGTGATACACGTAACGTGTCCAGAGCCCAGCAGGCAGCGAGGGTGTTGTGAGTGACAGCAGCTATGGTCATCCAGGCCTGGGCTCCACCTCCACCCACCGGCTTGACCTGGTTTGGGGCTGAGTGGCTGGCTCACTGCCATGCTGCACTCTAAAAAGGGAATATGTTGGGCCACAGCCGCAGAGTAGCAGGAAATAGAGCTTGCTTGCCACCCTGTCATTACTGGCCCAAACGTTCCTCCCAGGCCTCTGTGTCCCCTCATAGGGAAAGGGGTACCCTTTCCATGGAGGTACCCCAGGGCCCCTCCTGCCTCAGTAGGTTGTGCATTCAAATGACTATAGATTTAGATTGTAATGAGCAATCAGGGTTGAGATGGCCAATCCCCCACTGCACCAGTGGCCCAGCCATGCTCTAGACCAGTTAAATGGGAGCCCCATGGTGGGACCAGGGTATTAGTATGTTGCTAGTGCTCCCCTGGGGGATTATAGAGTACGGCCAGGGTGGAATGGTTAGGTAAGCTTCACAAATCCAAGGCCAGTGGTGTTCAGATATGAGCTTGGCACAGCTGACCTAACTGCCCCATCCTGGCCAGGTTCTAGGCTATTATACAAAGGCAGGGTTTCAAAGCTCAGCCAGCAGGACCTGCTCCACTACCTTAGTCTGGAGGTAGTAGATTTGTCCAGGAGTCTTTGGGGTCAGAGGTCAAGCCTAATGTGGGCTGTGATCCTGGTGGAGTGGTTTTGTACACGCCCACAGGCCATGCCTAAAAGATTCCCGGTTCACAAGCACACCCACCCAAAGGCTAAGAACAGCAGCTTGCTGTAGGAAGGGTCTAGCCTCTTTCTGATAGCTGGGTCAGCCAGGCCACAGCCTCTTCCCCTTCCAGGTCTTTGGTGGGCAGCAAAATGCTAAGGACAGGTCCAGTGACTTTAACAACAACAACTTCATTATCATCCATTTATTGAGGGCTGGCTCAGTGTCTGGCCACTACTGCCTACGTGCATTAACCAAATTCTAACTCCCATGGCATTCCAGTGAGGCAGCAGGTACAGTCCCTACTTTGTAGACAAAGAAATAACCTTGGGAACTAGCTCAAGGTCCCATCAAGAGGAAAGTTGGAAGCCAGAATTCACTCCTTCATGTAACGGGCCCAATTGCCCCCGATCTTTCTGGCAAACCACCTTGGCCCCTGCTCCGTGTGTGGGTCTGAGGCTGCAAAGTCGGGGAGCCCCTGTCCAGACTTGCACCTGTCAGGGTGTGTGAAGCTGGAGTACAGCTCCTAGTTCTTTCAGCCATGACTCACTGTAGCAAAGCTCAGTTCGACTCCCGGGCACTTCTGCTTCCAGCTGTGACACTGCAGCTTCTGTAAGACCGATTTTCCCAGCGAAAACAACTAGAGAAACTAGGCAGCACACACATGCATGCACATGCACACACACTCACACACACACACTCCCTCTTTCTTTGAAGGCATCTGAGAACTCCTGAGACAGCCAGGGCTTAAAATAATACTAAATAATTAATCAAAAGACAGAAAAAAGGAAGAGAAAAACAAAATAGGCAAGATAAACGGAAAATAAATATTAAAATGGCAGATTTAAATCCCAATATATGGTTACACATATTGGTAAATATTAGTTACTAATTAAGGTTAGTAAATAGACTAAATGCTCCATTAAAAGAACTTTTATCTTTAGGTTTGAGGCAAAATGGCACCTTCTTAGGATAGATGCCCATAGTGCTCTCCCATCTGAGAATGCCCTGTTTATTTTTTTAATGGAGAGGAAGGGACTTTGAAAGAGATTAACTCATCTGGACAATACTGAAATAAGTCAAAAAAAAAAAAAAAGGACATGTAGAGATGTTAGACATTTGAGGTTGAAATCTGTCTCAAGCTCAAGTGGCAGAGACACACCAGTGGCAAAGGGACAATCGTGAGAGCCACCAGAGAGAATGGACAGATCGTGCTCAGAAAACAGACCAACGGCTGCTGGTCATGACAGAAGGCAGCAAGCTAATACTTTCTTGAAGGGGGGGAGCAGAAAACTGCAGACCCACAATTGCAAATCCAGCAAACGTATTTTTCAAAGATGCAAATGAAAACAGAAGCATCAGATAAACAAACTACCAGCAGAGCCTCACTGAAGAAACTTCAGAAGGATGTGCATTTGGAAGAAGAATGTGATTGTAGCAGCAAGAGCCGAGGTGCCACCAGGAGCGGTCAGCAGAGGACTCCTGGACAGGACCCTCTGCCACCCCAGAACCTTCTTCCAGCTCCCGGCCTTACTGCCAGCTGCTCCGCCTTGCCCTCCATGGGAGCTTGCTTTCCTGTAAGTGGGTCTTCATTATGATCTGGGGGCTCTGATTAGGACACTGCTTTCTAGAGCAGTGATTCTCAAGTGTGATTTGGAGACTCTTTCGAGGGGCCCACAATGTCCAAAGTATTTTTATAATAATACTGAGTTGTCTCTCGCACTCCTGTTCTTCTAAGAACATACCGTGAGGTTTTCTAGAGACTACGTGACATGTGATGTTGCAACAGACTAAATGTAGAAGCCAATAAGAGCATTCTTCTGTTTTCTATTAAGCCAGATATTAGGGGCATTCAGATAGTTCAGTCAGTTAAGCATCTGACTCTTGATCTCAGCTCAGGTCTCGATCTCAGGGTCATGAGTTCAAGCCCTGTGTTGAGCTCCATGCTGGGCATGGAGTCTACTTTAAAAAAAAAAGCTATATATTAAAGATGTACAAAAAATGTAAAACAATGCTACTGTTCTCACTGGATTTTTTATTTTAGAAATAAAGCTATTTTTCATAAAGGATATGCTGTGTTCATGTTAATGGCTTACTATAATTTTAAGATGAATGGATTAATTAATTTTGTGGGGGGTATTTTTAAGTAATCTCTATGCCCAATGTGGGGCATGAACTCACAATCTCAAGATCAAGAGTCACACACTCCACTGACAGCCAGGCAGGCACTCCATGAATCGGTGAATATTTTTAATTTCCTTAATTTTTATTTTTATAGGGATCTTATTACTAAATATAATCTACATAACAATGGCTATTTAGGTTCCTTATTAATTTTAAAAGTCTAAGGGGTCTTAGGACCAAAATGTTTGAGAGCCGTTATTTGAGAGCAATAAAAATAAAAACTCAAATGGATGCATCCTACCTATGAAGGATATAACAATGAAGAAGCTTTCTCACAGTTGCAGCACAAAATTTTCTTAATCTTTCACCACACTAACAGACTTTCATATTTTTTCCTGGTTTTAGGGGCAGCTTTCAAGAGTATGTATTCAGAGTTTTTACATTTTTCCTCAAGCTTCTTAATTTCTCTTTTAAATACTAACTACCATGCCCTTAAAAATCTGAAAAACAACTCTCAAAACGGATCTACCAGTAACTTAACTGCCTACCAGGTCAAGGTATAATACTTTTTAAGAAAATACCACAAAATCTAGACTCAAAAACACAAAATTTACAATGTCTGGTATCTAATAAAAAATTACTAGATATGTAAAGAAGTATGAATATGTGACCCACAAACAGGAGAAAAATCATTAGATGCAGACCCAAAAGTGACTGTCTTAGCCAGCGTGGCTTATTTTAACAGAATACCACATGGCTTATATACAACACAAATGGAGATCTCATGGTTCTGGAAGCCGGAAGTCTGAGATCAGGATGCCAACATGGCCAGGTTCTGATGAGGACCCTCTTTCTGGTTTGTTAACTGCTATCTTCTTGTTGTGTCTTCACATGAAGAGAGGGGAAGGAAGCTCCCCCATGATTTTTATAAGGACACTAATCTTATTCACAAGGGCTCCGCATTCATGACCTGTCTCGTCCTAATTACCTCCCAAAGGCCCCACCTGCTAATACCATTACATTAAGGGATAGAGTTTCAACATATGAATTTTGAGAGGACACAAATATTCAGTTCCTGAGAGTGAAAGGAATAAATTAATTAGCCAAGGATATTTATTTATTTATTTTTAAGATTTTATTTATTTATTCATTAGAGACACACAGAGAGAGGCAGAGACATAGGCAGAGGGAGAAGCAGGCTCCTTCCAGGGAGCCCAATGCAGGACTTGATCTCAGGATCACGACCTGAATCAAAGGCAGACACTCAACCATGGAACCACCCAGGTGCCCTAGGCAAAGGTATTTAAATAGCTTTTATAAATATGCTCGAAGAGTTAAAGAAAAGAGGAACCTAATAGGAGAGAAATTGAAGATATTTTTAAAAGACCCCAAATGGGACTTCTAGAGATGAAAATTATGGTATCTGAAATAAAACTTTTACTGGGTAGAATGAACAATAAATAAAATATGCACAAGAAAAGATCAGTAACTGGATATAGCTACAGAAACTATCCAAAATGAAAGACACAAAGAAAAAAAGAAAACAGAATCTTGTGACCCATGGGATGGTAGCCAGCAGTTTGAGGTTTGTTTCACTGGAGTTCCAGAAAGGGAGGGGAGAGGATGGAACAGCTATCTGAAGAAGTAACTGAACATTTTTCAAATTTGATTAAAAACTATAAACCACAAACCAGAAATTTCAACGCCTGAACAAGAAAAACACAAAGACAGTGACGCCAAAAAGCACAGTATAATCAACTTGATGAAAACCAGTGATAAAAAGGGAGTTTTTAAAAACAGAGTTTAAAAAGGAAAAAGAAAAAGGGACATTAGGAAAACAAGAAGAAAGATAACAACAATTGTAGATTGCAGCCACCAACTATTTAGGCCAGAAGATAATAGAAAAATCACTCTAAGATATGTAAAGAAAAAATCCATCAGAGTAGATTTGTATATATAATGGAAATGCCTTTTAGAAATGAAAGCAACATAAAGACTTTTTTCAGACAAAAGGGAAAAAAAGCCAAGAGGAATTTATTTCTAAAAGAACTGATCTACAAGAAACATTAAAGGCAATTTTTCAGACAGAAAGAAAATAATACCCAGATGGAAATTTGGATCAACACAAAAGGAAAGAAGAGTGCCGGATATAATTAATATGTGGATAAACACAAAATTTGCGGACTTCAGATAGAGCTGTATTTAAAGGGAAATTTATAGTCTTAAATGTGTGTCTTAGAAAACAGGTACCTCCATATCCATCACAGGGAGCAAAAGAAGCGAAAAGCATTTAAGAATATGTGAAATTCAGGGCACCTGGGTGTTTCAGTCAGTTAAGCCTCTGCCTTCGGCTCAGGTCACGGTCTTAGGGTCCTGAGATCGAGCCCCATGTTGGGTTCCCTGCCCAGCGGAGATCTGCTTCTCCCTCTCTCTCTGCCCCTCATCCCGCTTGTGCTCTCTCTTTCTCTCTCTCTCCCTCTGTGTATCAAATAAATAAATAAAATCTTTAAAAAAAAAAAAGAACATGTGAAATTCAATTAAGTAGGAGAAAGCAAATAACAGAGATAAAAGCAAGTGAAATAAACAGATTTATCATTTTTTAAAATCAACAAAGTCAAAAGTTGTTTTTGAAAATAAAATATATAGACTTATAATAAGAATGATCAAGAGAAAACAGATACAGCACATGTTACCATTTTTGAGAAAGAAGACATAACTACTCATGCAACAGCTATTAAAAACACAGCGAGAGCCTTGTCCTAAAGAAGTCAATGTCCCCTGAAGTATTTAAGGATAAAAGTAGCATGATATCTCCAACTTGTTCTCAATGATTCAGAAAAAATAAGCAGAAAAAAAAGAAAGAGAAAGAAAGAAAGAAAGAAAGAAAGAAAGAAAGAAAGAAAGAAAGAAAGAAAGAAGAAAGAAAGAAAGAAAGAAAGAAAGAAAGAAAGAAAGAAAGAAAGAAAAGAAAAAAGAAAAAAGGAAAAAAAGGAAAAAAAAGAAAAGAAAAGCAGCAAATGGGATAAAACGTAAACAATTGGAGAACTCTGGGTAAAGAGCACACAGGAGTTACTATCCATGCAACTCTATTAGTATGAAACATACAAAAATAAAAAGTCATAAAAATAATGTATTGCTACCCTAAACAACTTTAAATCAGTAATTTAAAAGTTAGATGAGTGGACAAATTGCTTGAAAACAGAATTTACCAAAACTGACACAAAAAATATAAAATGTGAATGATCCTGTATATACTGAATACATTGAATTTTGAATTTAAATGTTTGAACACAAAACACACACAAACATTCCAGGGTACATATGGCTTCACCAGAGAATTCTTTCAAAACGATTTAAGAAGAAATAACTCCAATCTTACATAAACGCTTCCAGAAAATCGAAATAGATGGAATAGTGCCCAGTTGATTTTGTAAAGCCAATGTAACCTTCATTTCAAATCTTGATAAAGACATTCAAAGAAAATGATAAGTGAATGTCTTTCGTAGACAATAATGCAACATCCCTTAGCAAAATATTAACTAAATCCAGGGATAAATGGAAAGGATAATACCCCATAGAAATTTACAAATCAAAGATTGTTTTAACATCTAAAAATCAATCAATGTAGTCTATTTAACTAAATGCAAGAAAAACTCACATGCATTTGATAAAGTTCAATCGTCATTCATAGTAATAAAAACTCAGAAAACTTGGAATGGAAGATCATAGAAAGGTAAGAAAACTCCCTGAATCCCATAGAATATCTGCAAAGAAACGATCATAAGCATCTTACTGAGTATAAATTATTGGAAGCTTACCCCCTAGGATCAGGAATGAGACACAGATGTGTCCTACCACCATTTTCATTTAACACTATATGGATGGCTAAGCAAGAGCAAAAAGGTGAAAAGAGAAGTAAAAGGTGTAAAGAATGGAAGAGAAGAAATAAGACTCATTATTTTTGGAAACATGATTGTATGTATAGGAAAATCAAGAAATCTATGGATAAGCTCTTGGAATAATTTAGCAAGTTTACTGAATACAAGGTCAATATCAACAAAAATCAATTGTATTTCAACATACTAGTAACAGACAAGTAGAAATGAAATTTTTAAAAAATTACTGTTTATATTATGTGTGCATGGATGTACCCATATGTGCACACACACACACACACACACACACACCCCACAAATGCTTTAGGATAAAACAATGAAAGATATGCAAGATGCCTACACAGAACAGTCTTGCAAGAAATTAATAAAGGCATAAATGAATGGGTGGATATATCTGGTTTGTGGATTAGATGCTTCACTGTTATTAAGATCCCCATTATTCCCAATTGATCAATAGAATCAATACAATCAAAATCCTAGCAAGACTATTTGGAATATGTGGAGGTTGACAAGTTGATCCTAAAGTTTATGTGCAAAGGCAAAGAGCCAAGGACAGTGAAGATGAACAAAACTCCAGGATTTCCATTACCAGACATCAACAGTTGTCATAAACTGACACTGTGATAGACAGGCCACTGGGACAACCAAGAGATTAGAAACAAACCTGTATTGGGGGCACCTGGGTGGATCAGTCGGTTGAGCATCCAACTCTTGATTTCAGCTTAGGGGTTGAGGGATCGAGTTCTATGTCGGGCTCTGTGCTTGGTAGGGAGTTTGCTGAGGATTCTTCCTCTCTCTCTGCCCCTCCTCTCCCTCTCTCTCTCAAATAATAAATAAATAAGTCTTTTAAAAAGAAAAGAAAAGGAAAAGAAACAAACCTGCATTTGATTCAACAAATGTGACAGTGGGGTGCTATAGGAAAAAGGTTATCTTTAATTACTGGCACTTAGCCCGCTGGATATGCATAAAGAAAAAATGAATTTTGACCCTCGGATCACGTAACATGCAAAAATTGTGACCCTTACTTCATACAACATGCAAAAATCAAAATGTGAAAAGCAAAACAGTAAAGCTTCTAGAGAAAAACTCAGCAGAAACTTTTCATGGCCTTGGATTAGGTAAGAATTTTTTTAAGATTTAATTTTTTTAGAAATCTCTATACCAGGACACCTGGGTGGCTCAGTGGTTGAGCATCTGCCTTTGGCTCGGGGTGTGATCCCAAGTCTGGGGATCGAGTCCCACATCAGGCTTCCTACATGGAGCCTGCTCCTCCCTCTGCCTATGTCTCTACCTCTCTCTCTCTCTCTTTGTGTGTGTGTGTGTCTCATGAATAAATAAATAAAATCCTTAAAAAAAAAGTTAAAAAAAAAAAAGAAATCTCTATACCCAACGTGAGCCTCAAACTCACAACTCCGAGATCATGAGTCTCATGCTCCATTGACTGAGCCCATCAGGCACCCCGAGATTCCTTAAATAAAATGCAAAAACACCATAAAGGGAAACAGTTGGTAAATTGAGTTGGATTAAAACTTAAAATTTCTGTTCAGCAAAGTAAAAAGGTGAGTCACTGAGCAGAAGAAAGAAGCTATACGTATGCATACGTGTACGTGCAACACACACACACAATATGTACATATATGCATATTTGAAAAATATGTCTGGAATATACAAGAATTCTTACAAATCAATAAAAAAGGCAGGTGACGTAATAGAAAAATGAGCTCAAGGAGGAATTTCTCAAAAGAAGTTATTGAATGGGGCAGCCCCGGTGGCGCAGCGGTTTAGCGTCGCGTGCAGCCCGGGGTGTGATCCTGGAGACCTGGGATCGAGTCCCACGTCAGGCTCCCTGCTTGGAGCCTGCTTCTCTCTCTCTCTCTCTCTCTCTCTCTCTCTCTCTGATTAAATAAATCTTAAAAAAAAAAAGTTATTGAATGGCCAGAAAACACGCAGAAAGGTGCTTCACCTCCCTACTTTCCGGGTAAGCACAACTTCTAACCACGATGGTGGCCACTCATCCTAACCGCAATGGCTAAAATGTTTCGCGTGAACAATACAAGTGCAGACGAGCAGGGGCTGCTGGAACCCTCACACTCGGCTGTTGGGAGGATAGGTTGAGTGACCGCACGGCCGGCTGTGTCTACTAAAGCTAACCAGTTACATGCCCCATGAGCAGCAATTCACCCTTAAATATATACCCAAAAGAAATGCGCACATAGGTCTCCCCATACACAGGATGAGATGTCACAACTGTGTTATTTGCACCCCCATCCCCGAAAAGTCTCAAACGTCCATCCACGATTGCACAATTGTTGTCTTCGGCCACACGGATGAGTCCGACAAATATAATGGCGAGTGGAAGAAATAGGCAAGTTTATAAGACATTTACTGATGGTGCCGTCTTAGCGTGGGCTGCTGGAAGGGAATGCCATCGCCTGGGTGGCTGCAAACGACACAAATGCATCACTCACAGTTCTAGAGCCCTGAAGTCGCAGACCACGAGCTGGAGCAGGTGGGTTCTGGTGAGGCTCCTCTTCCTGGTTTGCAAACTTTCTCATGGCTTCTCTCAAAAAGGCCCTGATCCTGGGACGCCTAGGAGGCTCAGTCCGTTAAGCGTCTACCTTTGGCTCAGGTCATGATGCCGGGGTCCGGGGATGGAGCCCAGCTCTGTGGGGAGTCTGCTTCTGCCCCTCCGCCACCCCCCGCTCATGCTCGCTCTCTTGCTTATGCTCTCAAATAAATAAAATATTTTAAATTTTTATTTTTTTAAAGATTTTATTTATTCACTTGACACAGAGAGAGCACGAGTAAGCAGAGTGGCTGGCAGAGAGAGAGGGAGAAGCAGGCCCCCCCAGGTGAGCAGAGAGCCCAGTGAGGGACTCGATGGGATCACGACCTGTGCTTTAGGCAGACCCCCAACCGACTGAGCCACCCAGGCGCCCCCGGCCAAAAACATTTTTTTAAAGACCCTGATCCTGAACCTGATCCCAGCATGGGAACCGCACCCTCGAGACCTCATCTAACCCTACTCACCGCCTAAAGGCACTGGGGATTAGAGTGTCAATGTCTGCATTTTGGGAGGACACAAACGTTCAGTCCGCAACAATGAGAGAGGTCAGGAGGTGGGAGGGGATTGAGAGGGCCCATAAGGGGCATTTTAAGGCACAGGTATTCTATTTCATTTTTTTTTTTATTCTGGTACGATTGACTTTTACCATTAGTCTTGGGTGTACAACATTATGCTTCACTATATATATTGTAAAATGATTGCAACAGGGCAGCCCCGGTGGCTCAGCGGTTTAGCGCCGCCTTCATCCCAGGGCGTGATCCTGGAGACCCGGGATCGAGTCCCACGTCGGGCTCCCTGCATGGAGCCTGCTTCTCCTTCTGCCTGTGTCTCTGCCTCTCTCTTTCTCTCTCTGTCTCTAATAGATACATAAGATCTTTAAACAATAAAATAAAATGATTGCAACAATAAGTGTATTTCTTGATCTTCGTGCTGGTTTCACAGGTGCGTGGGCTTTGTAGAAATCTGACAAGCCCTAACGGTATTTGTGTCCTTTTCTGTGTGTATGTGACAGTTTCATAAAAATTTACTCCAACAAAAGAGGAGGGACGGGGAAAGAGGGAGGGGGTGGGGGATAGAAAGAGAGAGAAGCAGGAAGGGAGAGAAGAGGCCACATCTTCCAGCTAAGGAGGCGGGACTGACAACCGTGCCCCCGGGTCTCCAGGCGCCGGGGCGGGAGGGCCCAGCATCGGCCACAGCGAAGTGCCCGCGCACAGGATGCGGTGAGGACAGATGGCCAGGGGAAGGTGCCAGCGATCCCCCCGCCGGCCCCCTTCTCCTGAGGGCTTGGATGTCGCTCAGCCTCTCTCCAAACTCTGCGCCCGCTCCCCCCGGGTGGGTGGACGTGTGCGTGCCAGCCTCCGGATGAAGAACGGGGATTAATTTGATGCCGCACCTGGGCACCTCGGAGTGGGCAGGCCGGGCGCCGAGCAGGTGGAGGGCGCGGGAGGCGCCGCCTTGATCGGCTCCTGGGGGCCCAGCCGGTCAGGGGAAGGGAGCGTGTGGTCGGGAAGGGGTCCCCCAGACTGCAGCTGCTCAGGCGAGGCCCCCCGAGCCCTGCCCGGCCCGGCCTGCCGGACACCGCAGAGGACATCGCAGGCTGAGCTGAGCACAGCGAGCTTCCCGAGCGGGCTGCCAAGGCCCGGGGGCTCCAGGCCCGGCGCTCCAGCTTGTTCTCCGGCTTGTTCTTTGTTTACTTCAATCGGGGACAAATGTGGCCGAGATGGTCTCTGTCGGGAGGACGTTCTGAGTGTGCGATGGTCTGAGAGGAGGCAGGCGGCCTGAGCTCTGGATCCTTCCCTGGCTTGGTGACCTGGGGCACATGGCCCTGCTACCCTTGACTCAGTTCTCTCTTTGTGCCATAAGGGGCTAGCGTCCTGTGCTGCCCAGGGTGGTAGCCACTGGCCACGTGGTATGTGGCCATTTAAATCTAGATTCCAATTAGTTAAAAATAAATAAAAAGGAGGGGTCCCTGGGTGGCTAGTTGGTTAAACAGCCGACTCTCGATCTCAGCTCAGGTCTCAATCTCAGAGTCGTGAGTTCAAGCCCTGTGTTGAGTGTAGAGATTGCTTAAATAAGTAAATCTTTCTTTTTAAAAATGGATAAGGGCACCTGGGTGGGCTTAGTTAGTTCAGCATCGGTCTTAGGCTCAGGTCATGATCTTGGGGTCCTGGGATTGAGTCCCGCATCGGGCTCCCTGTTCAATAGAGAGTCTGCCTCTATCATTCCATCTGCTTCTCCTGCTGCTCAAGCTCTCTCTCCTTCAAATAAATAAAAAAAAAATATTTTTTAAAGATTTTATTTATTTATTCACGAGAGACACAATGAGAGAGAGGCAGAGACAAAGGCAGAGGGAGAAGCAGGCTCCATGCAGGGAGCCCGATGTGGGACCCCATCCGGGGACTCCAGGGTCACACCCTGAGCCAAAGGCAGATGCTCAATCACTGAGCCACCCAGGCGTCCCCAAAAAAATATTTTTAAAAATAAAATAGGGATCCCTGGGTGGCTCAGCGGTTTGGCGTCTGCCTTTGGCCCGGGGCACGATCCTGGAGTCTCGAGATTGAGTCCCACATCAGGCTCTTGGTATGGAGCCTGCTTCTCCCTCCTCCTGTGTCTCTGCCTCTCTCTCTCTCTCCCTTAAATAAATAAATAAATAAATAAATCTAAAAAAATTAAAAAATAAAAATAAAATAGGGACGCCTGGGTGGCTCAGAGGTTGAGTGTGTACCTTTGGTTCAGGTCATGATCCCAGAAACCTGGGACCGAGTCCCATGTCGGGCTCCCTGCGAGGAGCCTACTTCTCCTCCCTCTGCCTGTGTCTCTGCCTCTCTTTCTATATGTCTCTCATGAATAAATAAATAAAATCTTTAAATTAATTAATTAATTAATAATAGCTTCTTCAGTTGTGCTAGCCCATATTTTACGTGCTTAGCAGCCACATGTGGCTGATGCCTTCTGTGATGGACGGTACAAATGAACATTTTCATCAGGACTGGACTTGACCAATATGTAGTTTTAAGACATTTTCTATTACCCAAAGCCCAATGTGATCAAGACATGGAATAAGGGGGGTGGTGACAGGGCCCTAGTGGTTCTGATCCCACACGGACCCTCAGGCCCCTCCAATTGCCCCATTTGGGGAAAAGCTTCCAGCTCCAGAGCTTGCTGATATTTTATCTGTAAAACTAGGCGTCTGGGATGAAGACCTGGTTCGAGACAACAGTAGCCAAAAGTACCAGTGTTTATTTCTTCCAGGCTTTGTTTTCAGGACCTCACATGCTCTGTCTCAGTTAATCCTCACAATAACCTCATGAGAAAAGTATTACTGCCCAAATCTACCTACAGATGGGGCTCAGAGACAATGAGTAATTTGTCCTACAGCACACTGGTTTTAGGATTTCAAGCCCCAGCTGATTTGGATTCCAAACGCCACTTCATAGTGCCGTTTTAAGCTACTTCACAGGTCTGGGAGAGGTGGCCTGGAGACCCCTAAAGTCCCCACTCCATAGTAGGGGTCTGCATGACCACTGGACAGGGAGCAAGTTTGCGCAGAAAGCCTAATGCTTCCCTGGAAGAGCTGGTGTGCTCGGGGGAGGGACTCAGGAGAGAAGCCAGGGCTAGGTGGACAGGCCTGAGGGCCTTGCTGCTGGACCAGAGCTGTGGCCTGGACAGGTGGGGTGGGCAGAGATAGAGCCTTGTTCAGAAAGGACAGAGAATGCAAAGGTCATTCCTACAGAACACCACATTTGCAGTCCTGATTGGAGGACCCCGATTGGCTGAAGGCACCGCATGGACACCAGGCCTGGTCTATCTCCTCTCCTCCCACCCCAGCCCCAGTGAATATCTCACCTGTGGCTTTTCTTTTAACCTAGGATCACTGTTTATCCAGGTGTGCTCACTTCTTCTTGTCTATATAGCCTGTGAGTAAATACATTCAAAAGAGGAGAGTTTTATTAGCCCTGATTGACCTGAGATGCTACCGGGCTTTGCCAGTTTCTCCCAGGGAAGGATAGGCTATGGAAGCAGGCTGGGGAAACTGCTGGGATTTGCAGGGTCAGTGATTTTGTAGGATACCATCCCTTAAATGCCATTTGGATCCTCGAGTAGAGTTTAGACTAGTGGTAGAGTGCTCAGCAATCGAAGAGTTTCCAGGATGTGGGAATTTCAATGCTAAAATCAGGAGGTTCCTGGCAAACCAGGATAAGTTGGTCACCCTCATTGCTGGCTACTCTCCAGGAAATTCACCTGTGCTTTCTAAATGCTGCTGGTCCCACAATACTTCAGCACCTGAAGGCACTTTGAGAGCACTCAAGCTGAGGGAGACCATGATACTTGGCTTGACATACGGGCTCTTGCCAGAAACACCCATGCCGTCAATGCACACAAAAATCGCCCCACACTTGAGAGCTCGAGAACTCTCAGCCATCGTGCAGTTGCTGAAACAGGAGGGAAAGGATGGGATCGTCACCACTGAGCGAGGGGGGCTGGCTTAGGAATGGGGGGGCATGTGCCATCTCAGATGGAATCTTTGCTGAGCCTCTGTTCTGAGAGGCTTCAGGAAATGCCCAGGAACCTCAAGTGGAAAAGGAACAAGAAGAAAGCCCTCAGGCAGAGGATATCCCCAGTCTCCCCAGGTGAGTGGAGAACATTCCATCTCTCCCGTCTGGAAGGGAACCTGCTCAAGGGTTTGACCAGAGGAAACATAAGCTAGGGCAGCATGCATCTAAATAAGCAGAGGAGAGCAGAGTGACGAGGAGGAGGGAGAGGGCTTTACTGGGATACGAATCCCTGCTGGGCACCCTGCTTAACAGTTCACACAGCTCTTTCTTGGATCCTCTTGGGTTAGTCTCATGGCAACCCTGTGATGTAGGCTGGGTTGGGTATTAGCATCAGCCCCGTTAAAGGATGAGTAGACTGAGGCCCAGAAGGTTGCACAGCTGAGTGATGGAAACCACAGCCAGTAATTTGGTCCATGTGTGATCTTAGACCCAGGCCTCATGTTACTCCTTCAGGCTGAATATCCATTTGTGGGCTCCTCATAGCTCCTGGACGAGGCCCAGCTCCCCTGCACTAGCAACCGTGGGCCTTGCCCACCACAATAATCTCCCTCGCACACTCAGTCACAAACTACTGGGCACCATGGATAAACAAACGGTGGTACATTCAGACAGTGGGATAGTATCCTGGGCTAAACAGAAATGAGCTAGTCAGCCATGAAAAGACAGAGGAATTTTAATTGCATGTGACTAAGTAAAGGAAGCCAATCTGCAAAAGGCTATGTACTGTTTGGTTCCAACCATGTAATACTCTGGAAAACACAAAAACTATGGCGACAGTAAAAAGATCAGTAGTTGCCAAGGGTTTGAGGGGTGGGATGAATTGAGAGCAGAGCGCAGAGGACTTTTCGGGCAGTGAGATCATTCTGTACGATACTATAGTGGTAGATACATGACGTTATGATTTGTCAAAACCCATAGTCTATACAACACCAAGAGTGGACCCCCTTGTCAGCTATGGACTTTGGGTGATAATGCCATGTCAGTATAGGTTCATCAGTTGTTAGAAGTACCTCTCTGCTAAAGGACATTGGCAGTTGGGGAGGCTCTGCGGGAGTAGAGGGTATATGGGAACTCTATTTTCTGCTCAGTTTTGCTGTTAACCTGAAAGTGCTCTAAAAAAATAGTTTATTAATTAAAAAAACAAGAAAAGTACTGGTTATCCACTGAACACACCGACCTGCCTCCTGTGTGTCCCAGTCTGTGCACCTGCCATCCACCCCTCTTGTGGGCCTGACCAATCTTCTCTCCCATCTTCCTAGATGTCCCAAAAAGCCTTCCCTGACCCTCTTTTGTGCTATTCCCATACTTTGAGGATGTGTTTATCGTTTCACATATCGCATTGTAGTCCAATTTATTTCATAGTTCTGTCCCATCTGAGCTCACCCTTAGGGTCTGGAATAATGCCCCCCACACCGAAGTCTCTCCATGTCCTGCTGTGGGCTGTCCTGAAGCACACTGCCTCTCTTTAGACTCTTGGAAGATCTTTGAAAGCCTCTCTCTGCACACCTTCCCCATACCCAATTATCCACTGATGTATTCTTTACATCCTTACCAATGATTAACCAAGTGACAGTGTCAGGTGCTCTCTAGAATTCTAGACTGGCAACTCCTTGAGAGGTGTGTATCAGCAAGGGTTTCATACATAGTTGCCAGGAACAAAAATTATTTCTAACTTTGGCAAGAGAACAGGATTCGCTAGGAGGATTCCAAAGAGCACACATTATTAGATAAGAGCTGAAGAGCCAGGACCAGGCTGGGGAGGACCTGAGACATCTCCAGGGATGTCAGGGGCAGAAACACCACAGGCCCTCCCTCCAGGCTATGGCCACCAGGTGACTCTGCTCCAGCTACCTTCTGATTATACACACCTCCCTCAAGATTCAAATTTCACCCTCTGCCACCTTACTTTTTCAGAGCAGGGAGCTGAGATCCAGGAAGGTGTGGTGATTTTGCTCAAGGTCCCAGCATCCTTATTACAGGTTTCTTCAATCACATAAAGGTCAGGACTCATTCTGCTGTCTAGCAGTCGCCCTCTGTGCTGACGGTAGGATGCTGGAGAGCCCGGCCTTGGCCTCTCCTGGGTCATCTGGATGTCAACTGGCTTGTTCCATCTGGGGGCCATGTTCTTTCACTCTTTTGCTTTTTTGGTCCAGAGATCCAGGATGACAATAGCTTGTCTGTGTTGACAGGGTGAACTGCACTGTGCATCACATGATTTCCTCATCTTTAGCAAATGTTCAGCATTAACACCTAGGCTAGTTTCTATCTGTATCAGCTAGCTAATGCTGCCTAACAAATGATTCTAGAAAAGCAGCACCTTATAACAATAGCCTTGGGATCCCTGGGTGGCGCAGTGGTTTGGCGCCTGCCTTTGGCCCAGGGCACGATCCTGGAGACCTGGGATCGAATCCCACGTCGGGCTCCCAGTGCATGGAGACTGCTTCTCCCTCTGCCTGTGTCTCTGCCTCTCTCTCTCTCTGTGTGTGTGACTATCATAAATAAATAAAAATTAAAAACAAAAAAACAATAGCCTTGGATCTTACTCATAGTTCCACAGGTTGGCAATTTAGGCAGGGCCTGGCTGGGCAGGTCTTCTGGTCTTGGCTCAGCTCCCTTACTTACCTGCAGTGAGCTGAGGGTGGACAAACAGATCTACTGTCTTGGCTGCGTGATTTCATATGTTTGGAGTCAGGTGGCAGGAGACACAATCCAGGATGGTTTAGGTTTGGACAAGTGAGTGGGCTCTCCTCTATAATGTCTCTTATGGTCGAGCAGACCCTCCTAGGCTTGTTCTCATGGTGGTGAGAGGGTAGCAGAAACACAGAGGCCTCTGTTACATTCTATTACCCAATTTATTACCAAATCATAAGGTCAGTTCAGATTTAAGGAGTAGAGAAATAGACTCCACCTCTTAATGAGAGAGCTTATATATTATTGCAAAACTCATTGCAAAGCATTATTCATAATCACCAAAAAGTGGAAGCAATGCAAATGTTCACCAGCTGATGAATAGATAAACAAAATGTGGTATGTCCATATGAAGTAATATTATTGGCCATAAAAAGGAGCGAAGTACGGGTTGGTGCTACAACATATGTAGATCTTAAAAGCATTATGCTAAGTGAAAGAAACCAGGCACGAAAGGCCACATACTGTATAATTCCATTTATGTGAAATGTCCAGGACAGGCAAGAGTCATAGAGTCAGAAAGTAAATCAGTGGTGTCCAGGGACTGGAGTGCATGGGGAAGAGAGATGGGGTTTCTTTTTAGGGATGATGAAAATGTTCCAAAATTAGATAGTGGTGGTGGGTGCATAATTCTGTGAATATACCAGTAATTCTTGAATTGTGCCATTTAAAAGGATGAATTTTATGATATATTAATCATATCCCAATAAAGCAGTTATTTCAGTAATAAACAAGTGAAACTTATTGCAAAACAAATCTACCAAAATAAGACCTCTTTTTTTGGAAATGTATAAATCAAGGCCATGAAATTTGAATTTTTTTTAAAGATTTTATTTATTTGAGGGCAGCCCCAGTGGTGCAGCGGTTTAGTGCCACCTGCAGCCCAGGGCGTGATCCTGGAGACCCTGGATCGAGTCCCACATCAGGCTCTCTTTATGATGCCTGCTTCTCCCTCTGCCTGTGTCTCTGCCTCTCTCTCTCTCTCTCTCTGTCTCTATGAATAAATAAATAAATAATCTTTTTAAAAAAGATTTTATTTATTTGAGAGAGAGAGAGAGAGAGAGAAGGTGCACATGCAAGCAGGGGGAAAGGGCTCTTTAATCTTAAGAATAAATAAATAATAAATAAATCAGCATAGTAAGCTTTGATGCATTTTAATTTATTTAATCCTAAAATTGGCCAACTGATGTTTGCAAGGCTTTGTGGATTTTTTTAAATTTATTTATTTATTTACAATAGGCAGAGAGAGAGAGAGAGAGAGAGAGAGAGAGAGAGAGAGGCAGAGACACAGGAGGAGGGAGAAGCAGGCTCCATGCCAGGAGCCCAACTTGGGATTCGATCCCGGTCCTCCAGGATCGCGCCCTGGGCCAAAGGCAGGCGCTAAACCGCTGAGCCACCCAGGGATTCCCCAGCTTTGTGGATTTTAAGTAAAACAAAAATTAATAAAATTGAGCTGACTTACCTGACGTTCTAACAGAGTATTTGTAAGATAGTTGATAATAGTTGTTTTTGGCTATACAAAAACCTCACTATGATAAAGGCTAGAAAAATTCCAAATGCAGATGCTGTGGGTTTAGTAGAAACCAAGTGAGTCCAGTGTTCAGAGAAAGACTGGTGATGATAAAAGTGATTCCCTACTCCCTGAGACTCTGTGTCACTAGATGCTATTAATTTAACGAGGAAGCCACTGGAAAAGTTTGATGCAATCCCTAAGTCAGATTGTGGCCCAGACAGGGGCGCCATTTAGCCAGCAACAGCTGTACTGAACAAAAGATCACACCAACAATTTCTAAACTTAAAAAAATGATTTGAAAATTCTTAGAATAATGTGATGAGTAATTTATACAATATATACCCTTCATTTTCTCTATCTGTATGAAACGTCTCTATACATCTCAGGTTATTTCAAGAAGAAAATATATTAACTTCATTATTTCTATATTGGTTTATATTCCATATCAGTCATTGAATATTTTTAATATCATCCTGCCCATGTAATAGCGAAGTAGGAATTGTCATCATTCATGTTTTTATTTTTTATTTTTTTTCATTCATGTTTTTATTTCCCCTCCATTCTTTTATGTACATTTTCCAATATAGGGAAGAGTAGAAGTATAGTGAACACTCATATATATACTAACACCTAGATTCAGCAGTTGCTGAACTCTGCAACATTGTCTTTCTCTATATACATGTTTTTTGAGCCATCTGAATGTGCACTGCAGACATCATGACTCTTCACCCCTAAACAGGCAGCCTGCATTTCCTAAAAATTGGGAGATTCTCTCACATAACCATCATATCATTACTGTGCTTGAGAAAGTTCACAATTTCCTAATATCATCGAACCCAGTCCCTACTCAAATTTCCCCAAATGCATAGTTTTTTTCCCCAAAGTCACAGCTAGACCCAGGTTGTTGTGTTTCTAGAATCTCTTTTAGCCAGATTGGTCCCTCCACCTTTTTTTCTCCCCCCATGATGTTGACTTTTTGAAGCACTTAGAGCAGTTATGTTATAGTGTCCCATGTTCCAGATCAAATTATTTCCTCACGACATTGGTTACTTTGTCCCAGTGTGTTTCTTGGATGCTAGAAGTTAGGCCCAATGACCTGATTGGATTCAAGGTTAGAAAATCTGAACACCCACAGGTGAAGTGTGCTCATAGTCACATCACACCAGGAGGCCCATGGGGTCATGGAGTCCCTGTTAGTGAGACTGATCGCTAGATGAAGGGTGATTGTGAGATCTCTCCACTGTAAACAGAGAATTTTGAGACAACCAAGGATACTGGAACATGCACAAAGCACCAGATAATAGCAAGGAAATTATTCTTTTCATTGGGGTGGTAACTGTGATTGTGTAAGGAAAAGCCCTTTATTTCCTAGATAGACACGAAGAAGTGTTTAGGAGTAGGCAAAAAGGATGAGCTGTTGGGAACATGTTTTGAAAGAACAGAGCAATAATTTTTTAAAAGGAAAGAGGAAGATGAAGCAAGAGTGTGGAATAGTTGACAATCCTTGAAACTGAAGCAGGAAAGATCGCGGTTCTTCGTACTATCCTCTCTACCTATCATTGAAAACACTACCAGGAGAGAAAAAAGGAGGAATGAATGATTTCGAGATGGTGAGGTGAAACACAGCCAAGCCCAGATGCCCCAGGCGCCCCAGATGACCGATTGCGACCTTGGCCGTGGGTTTCTCCCTTGCCCTGGCGACACAGGAGCCAGTGCCTGCGCAGCGGACTCTAAAGCAGGTGAACGTTTTCACCACCGTTTCAAAGGGCAAAATGGCTTTCGTTGGTCTTCACTTTATAAAATCCCTTCATGCTTGTTTGCTTGACAAATTATTTTCCAAAATGGCCAAAGGATGAAGTTGAAAACAAGAGCGGGTTCTAAAAGGCAGATCTTGTTCTTTGAGGAGTGGCTCATGCCCTTGGAGCCCGTGTGGCCGCAGGACACTGTTCCCGGAGCCACACCAAGCGTCGCCTTTGAGTGTGGTAGGCAGAAACCCATCCTGGCCTTGGAGGAAAACCCACCCCAGAAAGGAAGTGATGCTCATGAGACTGCTTTCCAGGCCCTTGCAGGTTTCTCCAGGGACTGTGCAACTCTCTTCAGAGATGGTCCTGGCTTCTTCGGGCACCTTTCCTAGGAAGATGTTAAAACGAGGTCCGGCCGGCTCTAAGGTCATCGCTGCTGCTGCGCTTTCTGGTCTGCAAAGGCATTTCTATGCTTCTGAGCAATCAACTACCCTGCTGCGGGACAAGCAGCCCCACCCTCAAGCCCATATTACAGATAAGAGAGGTCTCCAGAGGCTGGGAGACTCCTGGGACCACCCAGCTAGTAGAGGGGAAGTGGTCCTGATGGAAATCTCCGAGGCCTCTCCCTAGCCTTGACACGATGCTGCATTTGTGCCTACCTTGTGTGCCTACCTTGTGGCCGCATGATGGCCCCAGCAGGCTTAGGTAGGAAACTTTGTCAAGAGGGTTTTCAGTACATGTGTAGTTTGAAGAAGTCAAAATTTATACTAGTAACTTCCCCAGATGATAACCTTTGGCTTATGGCCTAATTCTCCAGGAACAGGTATCCTACAGGGCAGTTTTATTTGGGTCCCCCTATTTCCATTCAACTGTCACACAACAGGTATTTATTGGTAGCTGCTCTAGGCCTAGCTTGTGCTGGTGCCAGGACTTGAGAGATGACTCAGAATTTCCTGCCCTTAAGGGCTTCGTGTCCCACGGGGGGACTTAGACATATTACCTAGAACTCTGTGTGACATGCTGAGTGCCGTATCCAGATACCTGCCAGGTACCCGACAGATGTTTGAATACGTACTTAGGTTGCAAGAACCTCCCAGGTGAGTCAGAAACGTTTCCTGAGGGAGGTGACATTTGACCTGGACCTTAAACAATGAGTAGGACGGTGACAGATTGAGAAGATGGAGAGCTTGATAAGGATTCAAGTTGCATAAATGTCTCAAGTTCCCATCTCACATGTACCAGGTATCTACCTTGGACTTGTTTCTAGAGAGTGGTTAGTTAATGGTCTCCAAATTCCTCCCTCATACCCCACTCTGAAAGGTCTAAAAGTTCTTTTGGATGATCCACAATTTGGTACAGGTAAACCACATCTTTTTCTTTTTCAAGATTTTATATATTGGGACACCTGGGTGGCTCAGTGGCTGAACATCTGCCTTCGGCTTAGGGCATGATCCTTAGTTAGGGGATCGAGTCCTGCGTCGGGCCCCCCACGGGGAGCCTGCTTCTCACTCTGTCTCTGCCTCTCTCTGTGTGTCTCATGAATAAATAAATAAAATCATTTTTAAAAACCACTAAGATTTTATTTATTTATTAGAGAAAGAGTGAACACAAGTATGGGGGGAGGTGCAGAGGGAGAGGAAGAAGCAGGCTCCCTGCTCGGGGCTCAGTCCCAGGACCCCAAGACCATGACCTGAGCTAAAGTCTGAGCTACCCAGGTGCCCCTACACCACATCTATTTCTAATCAATCAAGACTAATGAATAGTGGCCTCAAGCTCTATCAAGTAGTGCCCACAACTGGTTGGCCACTGCAAATGTCCCAAGCAAGCATATTTTTGCTCTGGAATCAAACACCTCCCAGACCTGTTTGTATGGAGGGTGGCCCGTCAAGGTTCTACACCTGCTAATACTCAACACAAGGTAAGGTTCCCCAAGCAGGAAGGATACTATACTGAAGCAGGACACAGGAATCTAGTTCTCTGCAAGATCAAGGAAATCACTCTGACAGTTCAACACTCCCAAATCTATTTTGTAGGAAGCATATTTGCCTTAGAGAAATATCCTAAGTAACTGCTTCAGTTTCGAATCACTTTCAACCTCAGAGGGCCTTTCTTATGTGCTTCTTGGAAATATAGGAAGTGGGTTCCAAACAAAGAAAAGTAGGATTGGCTCTAGTTTTATTAGGAAAAAGAAACCCATGCCAGTGCAAAACAAAATGTAAGATTTCATCTGGAAATAAGATAAAAGTTGAATGCAGGGAAGTTAGCAGCATCCAAAGGCTAATCTACATTGGCCACAAATCTCAAGCACTGCCATGTGGTGGCAGAGAGACCCAGAGAATCAAGGATGTCTGCAGGATCACCTCTTGGGTGGTGTGCATGAGGTAATTTGTGTAACCAATGACTTGCCATTTCTGAAATCTCTTATTATACAGATACTTATTGCAGAAAATACTAGAAAATACAAACAAGGCTGGGAAAAATCACCTGTATTGCTCTGACCTAGGGACAACACTGTTAATACCAGGATGAACATCCAGGACATCTGAGTGGCTCAGTGGTTGAGCCTCTGCTTTTGGCTCAGGGTGTGATCCCGGGGTCCTGGGATTGAGTCCCACATCGGGCTCCTTGCGGGGAGCCTGCTTCTCCTTCTGTCTGTGTCTCTCATGAATAAATGAATAAAATCTTGAAAAAAAAAATACTTGGGTGAATATCCTTCCAGATTGTTTTCTATCAACAGCAGTTTACCTATTTTCCCCCATAAAAATCAGACCATGACTTACACTAACCATTTGGAAACCGTTTTTGTTTTTTTTTAAGATTTTATTTATTCATAAGAGACAAGAGAGAGAGGCAGACACACAGTCTGAGGGAGAAGCAGGCCCCATGCAGGGAGCCTGACCTGGGACTCAATCCGGGGTTTCCAGGATCACGCCCCGGGCCGAGGGCTGTGCTAAACCGCTGGGCCACTGGGGCTGCTCCAAACCTGACTTTCTTCACGTACCTAAAACCTATCTTTCCATGGCAAGACATTTTTTTGACCTCTACCTCAGTATCTTTAATGGCAGCAGGCTACTGCTTCCATGGGTGTAACACATCTAACCATTCCACTATCATTAGCATTAATTTCTAGTTTTTTGCCTTAAGACAAATGCTAAAGTGAACAACCCTTTTGCTAAATCTGTGCAGACAACGAAAGCCACTTCTCTGTGCTACATTCAAGGGCACGTCTCCCTGTTGATGTTCTGAGGCCTCACCACTCATGAGGGAGTGCCCTGTTCCCCATCCCAGGGTCAGAGTAACCCAGAGAAACCCAATTTGGATGTGCCCGGTGCCCTGACTCTTCTGCTTTATTCAGGACATCACAAAAGTCACCGTCAAAAGGAAGACAATTTAAGCGAAATCCGAGAATTTTTCCCAAATCTGTTTGCCATAAAGTTGGAAAGTAAACATTTTCCATTATTTATTAGCACCACATTTGCAGAAGCAATTTCCCTTTCGGTCTCCCAGTCTGGCAGCATTACGGTTTGCCGTGGGAAAGGAGGACGTGGAACTTTGCAGAAGAATGATCTTTCAGTAACTAAAATGAGACGTACGCTCGAGGCAGAGCAGACCCAGAACACAGTTAATAACCATTATTTCTTTCTATTGTATTTTTTACATTCCCCAGGCTCTTTTTTCGCCTCCTTAAGATATGGATTCACAAGACAGTACATTTAAATCTTTTTATTGAAGCAGTTATTGTTACCGCTCCACTTTGTCTGGAATTTTAAAACCTATATCCCTAGGGTCTGAATGTTTGGGGATGAGATTTCCGTTTTTGTGTTTTGATCCTTCTCCAGAAAAGCCCAATTACAACATGTAATTAAGCATTTCCAGACTTCTAAGTAAGCTGAAAGAATCCGGTCTTCTTTTCTCTCAATAGTTGCAGGAGACAGAGTAGAATCCGAAAGGGATACAGGCCACATTTAAAAATCCCCCTGAAAACAGACGACTGCCTTGGGTTTTGGAAGAGATACATCACTTACCAGCAATGGCTCCCACGGAATCCAGAATGCACTTGTTAGCCGGCAGATCCTCATTCGGACGCAGTTCTGTAGCTAAGACACTCGAAGGGCACCAAGTGCTGGAAGCTTCGGATGGTTAGGCTGACTCAGGCTGAGCAGTCTCTTCAAACAAGATCAGTCCTTACGTGAAAGGTGCCTTTGGGGGACTAAGACTTGGTGTTGTACTCAACTGACACCCAATACACACTCCTTGAAACCAACAGAAACATCTTAGGAACTTGTGTTCTCAGATTTCCCCCGAAACCATCCTTACCCAAACTCTGGGTGCTGGTGAGTTTTCGTGACCATTACGACACTGTAGTAAGTCTCCTGAGAGTGGCCGGAATGACTACACCGAGACGAGGCCTTTCTGGGCACGCAAACATGAAAAACAATGGTACCGTGATTAAATAGGTTTTTATTGTCACATTGAACTGCTTTGTCAGATATACATTGTAGGTTTCAGTATGGCATAAAAATAAAGATATTTTCCTGAATGTCAAAATCTGAACAGAGGAGATGGCAATGGCACTTAAAAAAAAATAATAAATTCACACTGGCGCTGAAGCCGCTAGAAGGGAGCTGATAAAAACCGCAACGCGTTTGCAGATAAAGTGGTCTGCAACGTTTCAAATCCAATGGCAGTGGTGTAAGGCCAACAAAACCATGAGAGCAGGAAAACACAGACCCCACAGCGTGGCTCTCTGAAGAACGGCAGTTTTAATATTTCAGTCTACACTGTGTAATTTCATATTGATACTGAAGCTCAGGGAGTAAACTTCTCTCCAACAAAATGAAACTACTTTTTCAGAACCCGGATTTGAAGCCTATTTGACACCTTCCTTATTCTCACAGGTTTTAGCTAATTCAAAGGAAAGGCAGTTATGATTTCCCAAAGCGTTATAACTTCGTGGGCTGACCTCATCACATACGGTGGGTCTCGTCATTTCCAAACCAGAAGCCTAACGTGCTCACGAATGTCTTTAGTGGTTTCACACATTCTGGGCAAAACTAGAAAACAAGCAGTAATTAAATAAAAATATAAGTGCATCCCAACAGAAAGTCTCTACACATTCCGCCTCTATCCTCCAAACAGCAATTAAAAAAAAAATAAGTATGGTTATTCAGATTTAAAATGAATCTTTATTCACCAAGATTCCCAAACAGTTTATTAAACGTGTTTTCCTCCACAAGTAAAACTAATACTAGGATTTGTCAGAAGAGCTAAATGAATTATTTCCCTTATGTATGAACTCAGCTAAATCCAGTGTCTGGAATCTGTTCATCATAAAACCCAGGTCTGGAGCATAACTCTCTTCTCTAATCCACTGCTGTGTGTCCTTCATCTTTAAGACTCCAGAACAGAGACCATAAACGTGGCTAGTGCAACATAGCAGTCACGGTAATTCCCCAAAAGAAAAATAAGTAATTTATTTTATGACATACTTATTTGGATGATTACTTACTGGTAATTAGTATTTCTACTTTTTTTTTTTAAAGGCAACCATTTTAAGTGACAATATATATCAGGCTAGTAGAAAAAAGTTGAAACAAAGCCCTCTCTTTTGATCTCACAAAGTCATGCAGACAAGAGAAGGTACATCCGATTTGTTCCAATCAGGCTTCTTGGAATTATCAAAATTTCTTTCTGGCAAAGATGAATTTGGCTCATCATAGAAAGGTTCTTTGAAGGCTGCTGCTAAACTCGTTTCCCTTTGAAAAAGTAAATTTCAAGGCATGATAGTGCAAGAGGTAAGTTTTTGATTTATAGAACATTTATAGACTAATTGTGCTTAGTCTCTAATTTCCAATTTATTTTAAAGAACAGAAACTATGTTGATAAGTTTCACTTTGCCTAAATTTACCAGTACATCCATGAATCGCACCAGAATTAGGACAATTTGATTATCTTAATGATTCTGTCATGAAATCTGCACACTGTGTCTGCAGGTGAGAACCAGCGACATGAGGCTCCTACCAGTTCTGTGCCCGAGGACCCTCCTGTTGGGTGGCCAGGGGTCTGAGAAAGCAGTTCTCCCCCCAGATTAAGTCCTCAAAAAACTCTCTCAATAAGCAATTAAGAAAAACAGTGCTAAGTGGAGAGTTTCTTTGTTCAGCTAAATCTGGGAGGTCTGAGTGTTCCTGGAGCCCCCGTCGGGATGTGTCATGGGTCGAGAATCCCTCGAATGGGAGTATTCACTGTTAGAGGGTTCTGTGGGGTCAATCAAATTTTCATAATCACTGTCATCTGATTCCTCAATGCTGTCTCCAGCTGCTCTTTGGGAAGGAGGAAGGTCTGTGCCACTTCCAGGATACTTCAGTCCAGCACTGGTGGAAGCAAAATTGGAAGAACCCACGGCTTGAGGTCGAGGCATAAAGACACTGGTTTCCATGCGAGAATGGCTCAAAGTACTTTCTTGATTGTTTGGGTGAAAATCAGAATAAGGGGGAGGAGGATCAGAGGCCTCTGCATCTCCAAGTGTACTTCTACCTTCAGCAGCAAGCCCAGAATAGGGCATCCGAGGGCTGAACGCTGGCCCCAAACTTTCAGATGGCACCTGTCTGCTGATCATCGCCTGCTGCAATCCTGGACAAAAACAGAAAGAAAACTATAACATTTTCTCTTTTTCACAGCTTTGCATCTCAATGCATTACATGGTCAACCTGAATGTTCTGGGAAATGGCAACTGATGACGACTCTTAATTATCTGACATTTGCATAGTACTTCATAATTTACAAATCCTGTTGCTATACATTCATTTAAGCTTCAGAAAACCTTCTGAAGTATTGTCATCATCATTAATATCATTGCTTCCAAATTATTAGGCAAAGAAACCAGAGTTCAGAAAGGTGAAGTGACTTCACTAAGGGAGTGGCTAGAAGTGGAGCCCTGATACTCACACGCAGGTCTTTTAACTGCAGGTCCTGTGCTATCTCCCTCCCCCATTGCTCACTGTGCTCTCAGACTGTGGGGATGGAAGGATGAAATAAACAATCCTTAAAAGTTTAAAAGCCCTGTATTAGATGGCCATTTTCTAGGTTCCAAGCCATAAATATAGCACCTTTTTAAGATGGTAACCTGGGATCAAGACCTGAGCCGAAGGCAGACACTTGACCAACTAAGCCATCCAGGGACCCTTTCTCTCTCTTTTTAATGTAAGCTCTATACTCAACGTGGGTCTCGAACTCACAATCCTGAGATCAAGAGCCAGCCAGGCGCCCGATATGGCACATTTTTATGCATACTCTGGTATAGTCCAGGGTATATCTGGACTCAGATATCTGAGTCCCCAGCTCTGAAAAATACTGGTACAGAATTTAGAAAAGAACAAGGAAAATCATCCATAATTCTATCACCCAGATAACACTTAGACGTTTGGTGTAAAGAGGACAAGATTTGGGGTTAAAAGATGTAAATTTTAGGGATCCCTGGGTGGCACAGCAGTTTGGCGCCTGCCTTTGGCCCAGGGCGCGATCCTGGAGACCCGGGATCCAATCCCACATCGGGCTCCCGGTGCATGGAGCCTGCTTCTCCCTCTGCCTATGTCTCTGCCTCTCTCTCTCTCTGTGACTATCATAAAATAAAAAAAAAAAAAAAAAATTAAAAATAAAAATTAAAAAAAAGTCTTTAAAAAAAAAAGATCTAAATTTTAGATGTCAGCCCCTCCCCCCTTTTGTGAATTCCAGTTTTATTATCCAGCCTTGTGTGTGTGTGTGTGTGTGTGTGTGTGTGTGTGTATTTTAAATACAGCTGAGATTATATGTTTAGGCCATTTTATTATCCTGCTGTTTCCACTTAAGGTTACATACTCAGCATTATCCCACATCATTAAAAATTCGCTTCAGGGATCCCTGGGTGGCGCAGCGGTTTAGCGCCTGCCTTTGGCCCGGGGCGTGATCCTGAAGACCCAGATCCCACGTCGGGCTCCCGGTGCATGGAGCCTGCTTCTCCCTCTGCCTATGTCTCTGCCTCTCTCTCTCTCTCTCTCTGTGTGACTATCATAAATAAATAAAAATTAAAAAAAAATTCACTTCAATGGCTGTACAATATTCCACCATATAGATATGCCATAATTTGGGGCAACTGAGTGGCTTAGTGGGTTACGCAGCTGCCTTCGGCTCAGGTCATAACCCAGGGTCCTGAGATCGAGCCCCATGTCAGGCTCCCTGCTCAACAGACAGTTGGCTTCTCCCTCTCCCTCTGTGCTCTTACTCTCCCTCTGGCTTTTGTTCTCAAATAAATAAATAAAATCTTAAAAAAAAAAAAAAAAAAGAAAGACAGGCCATAATTTATTCAACTATTCTACTGCTATTTATTCAACTACTCCAATAGATTGTTTCTCAGACTTTAGAATTATAAAGTCGTGACTAATATTCTTGGACTTAAATCTGTCTGCATTTCTGATTATTTCTCAAAAATATAACACTAAAAATGAATCAGATATCATTTACTCGGAAATATGAATTATATTTTAATTGGTTTCCAAGTATTCTTATTAAATTAGAAAGGTTATAAATTTAATGTACAAATGTTAAGTCTGGTGGTATTATAGCAAACAGGTCTGTTTCCATGCTGGAATCAATAGATTCTTGGGCCTTATTCTCATTCAAGCAGCTGGTTCCTTAGCTTAATTGTATCCATTCATCCATAGCTACCAAAAACCAGACATTCAAAGCCTTTGTTGTGACCTTATGAATCAAATATGAAGTGAAAAGGATACTAGGTAATTCCTTTATGTTGCTATGTGAGGAACACAGGACACAGTCCCTACACGCTTAGGTTTGCCAGGATTAACTCCGTAAGAAAAACCACAGCTCCTGTAAACAGGTAACCGTAGTCAACACACGCACAGGTCTGCAGCACACACTTCTTGGGATTTACTTTAACTTGCTTTAGCCTTTCTACTTTTATCTTCTTTTTCTTCTAGTTCCAGATACTTGAAAGTACTTCTCTTCTGGAAGTACAAGTGAATGTTCTTTCACAAACAGCCTCATGTGGAGCTTGACAAATGTAGAAGGATTGCTGTGATTCATCCTATGGCTTGATGTTTGCAACAAGAGGTTTCCCTGGTATCAAATGGTGAAATTAATAGGAAACTCACTTCTTTCTTGTTCCTTTTCGTTTTTCCTCTGAGTGATTTGTCTTCTTAATTTGTTCACTTCTGCCTGACAAGATTCAACAACTCGCTCACTCTTTTCTACATCTGCACACACTGCCTGAGGGAAAAATGACAACAGGAACAATTAGTTTCAAATCCAAGCACAAAGCATTCCATGAAGATAACACTGATTGCGACCCTAGGAAGAGCCCAAATGCTTTATCAAGTTAAAAAGACACAAAGTAGAACAAAATCATGAAGGTCCAAGGGACCAGTATTGTTGTTCACTGACTTGCGTTCTTAATATTGTTAAGATGATTATGCTATTTAGCCTATAAATTCTTGAAAAGTTAGGGCAAATTGGAAATATTTAATTTTTGCCCTTGATTATTCATTTTTTATTAAAATGAAAAAAGGATTTTTGATACCAGTCTACCACACAAAGGATGAACGAAAGACAGGAATGAGAAGCTTTCAACTTTATAACCAACAATCAAAAATCAGATGTCACAAATAGATCTAACAGAAAATATTTATAAGTAGGGAGAGTGGAAAAGAAAGTAAGTTTCAACTGGTGTTTGCAAAGTGGGCCTTATTCATTTGGCAGTGAAATGCAGAACAGCCACTTTGAAGTCCGCTAGACAGTGCCGATAATCTGAAAAGAGCATGGTCACGAATTTAGGACAAAAAGCTGTTTTTTACTGCACGTTCTTTCCATAGCAGAAATCCCAGAAACAGCTGGAAAGTAGGCCAGTCACCAGTTTGCCTGTTTCAAGTTCCCTATCCTGCTAAGTGGGCCGTGACCTGGTCGGGACCATGGACACTGGAAACTGCCTATTGTATGCTTTCTTCTTTAGCCCCAGGCTAATCATTCTGCTTTCTTCTTTTTCAGCAGCTGCCTAAATTCCCTTCTCTATTCCTTGGGACTTCTTCCTCAAAGCTAGGCTTTCTCCAGGCCTGGGAGAGCGTCTTCAGCTCTACCACTCTCCTTCTTGTTCTCAAAGCCTCTTTTGTTTTTATGGTTTAGGGCAAATTACTCCTAAGAACACACTGGGGATGATGAAAAGATCGTGGGAAAGTACTGTTAGCACCTAGCTCAGTAAGTGGCTGGCAGGAGATGTTTCCATAAATATTTGTTGCATGAATGCCTAGGAATGAACAGGCTCCACTGCGATCCTCCCACTCGATGGAAGCAGCTGTGGGCAAAGCGAGTGACCCAGAGCGAAGGAGCAGGGCTGTACCGGTTAGCGGTGCCCTCTGATGCAGTCTCACCTCCGAGTGTACTGATGGAGACAGCTGGGTTCTTAGCAATCCTTTAAACTCAGAATAGATTTCCCAAAAGAAAACTGTTATAAATGGGGTCACGAGTATTTAGAATAGTAATACTAACGCAGTACTTCAGACTCTACTTCAGGCACATAAGGAGATGGCCTTTTGTAGGCTGGCATGTGAACTAGCCTGCACATCTGAGATTAGTTTGGGAAAGCATATTCTGACGCTTGGATCATGATTCATTTGTCAGCTGAGAGATTATTAAGAATTAAAGTAGAATTAAAAGCACGTGGGCATTATAAATAAGGTGAAAACTACTAGGTAAATCAGTTACCTGCACTTTCTCCTGAAGTGCGTTATAAACCTGATAAATCGCCCTGATGTCTTTCATGACTCCATCCTTGTCAAAAAAGTCAGTACTGGAAGACAGGAAAAAGATGTCACAAAATTATTATAACTGCTAGGAACCTGGAAGGCATTTTCCCATCACTTCCACCTTGATCTACTATGTAAAGGCTGCAACTCCAAATGACTGTCTCAGCAACAATGCCCACACTACTAGATGTACAGAAGACAAATAGAAAAGAACCCCTGTGACCAAGATAACTTAAAAAATAATAAAAAGTTACACATTTTTCAGTGGCCACATTTAGCTTTTGGAACTTTGGAAATATACAGATTCTGTCCAAACTTTTATATCAAAAAAAAAAAATTGCAGCAGTGTTAAAAAAAAAAAGATTATTGGTAAAAATAAACTAAATTTTTGATAAGCATAAAATTCTGACATACAGGGGTGGTGGTCTGGAGGATAGCCTGACTACATTTTTCAGTTTAAATCACATCAAACTTGATTTCACATGTCTCCATAAATCTGTTAAATACTGTTCACAAAAGACAGGAAGACATTTTCATTTCACTTTCAACTCACCCATGCTCTTTGATAACTTTGGCGTAACTCTGAGAAGTATTTGGCACTGAAGATACTTTATACTCCTGCTGGCTAGTATTGCCTAGATTGGGGATAGCAAGGGATATCCTTTGATTATACCTGCAGGAGGATCAAGAGAGATCATGTTAAAGGCGCTGCTCATCCTGATCCGTGGGTCTTGGCAGTAGGAGCTGAAGTCTCTACACTGGTGAACTAATAGGTCTCATGGTGCCGCACCTGCTTGCACAGACAACCCCAGGATGCCCGAGTTAGTAGAAACTCAACTGTAAACTCCTGGAGAGCAGAGGTCATGTCCCCATAGCAACCAGCAGTGCTAAGGAGGTTGTACAAGTTCAGGAAAATACCCACTGATTGATTAATTAATGAAACCTTGTGAATGGCTATTTAACAATTTGTTTTCATTGATGTCAACATAATATAGTCTACAAGTGAATTTCCAGAAGGAAATCTTTCTACTATTTATAGATAGACATCATAATCTTTTTTTTTTTTTTTTTTGCTTTCACAAGTTCACAATGCAAAACCCTCATTAACCAGCAGGTGGATCAATTTTATAATTCTGTCTTTGAAATCGGTTTTAAAATTATAGACTTCCAGAAGCAGTAAAACTGTATTTCTACATAATGGATTATGGAGAAGCAAATGATGATTTCCAGCTGTTTATTCCTGTAAGAATTTATGCATAATTAACATATCTTGCTAATGCTTCTTGATTCAAAAACAATTTTAATTTATACAACTGACAGGAAAATACCTTCCCTCACTACAAAGAAAACTAGCTGAAGGAGAATTATAAAAGCTTTTCTTTAAAGATGTCATAAAATGCACATTCTCAAAGTTATAAACCAATTACAGGTACCAACATCTTTACTATTTGAGTCTATTAGGAACTCTTTCTTTTTTTTTTTTTTTTTTTTTTTAGGAACTCTTTCTTTACCTTCGATTTGGTCTAAAGAGAACATATTCTAAAGCATGAGTGGAATTGTTGGCGGTGGAGATGAAGCTGAAAAGAAGGAAGACGAGGTCGGGCACCCCAAGGATGCGAGTGAGCTGCTTATGGATAACCTGCTCTCTGTATGACATCTGCTGCTGTGTATTTCGCCGGAATCTGTACCACCCAATAACTTTCTACAATAAAAACAGAAGGAAAAGGATGAAAAGTTGCGTGAAATCTTAAGAATTTAATTCTGAAGGTATCCATACAAACACTTGTACACATGTTTCGTAGCAGCTTTACATGCAATAGCTCAAAACTAAAAAAACCCCAACTGTTCATTAACAAGTGAATGAATAAACAAAATTCCTAGAAGGAAACACAGGCAATAATCTTTTGACATCAACCACAGAAACATTTTCCTAGATAGGTTTCCTTTAGCAAGGGAACCAAAGCAACGATAAACTATTGGGACTGCATCAAAATAAAAAACTTGCAGGGACACCTGGGTGGCTCAGTGGTTGAGTGTCTACATTAGGCTCAGGGCGTGATCTTGGAGTGCCGGGATCAAGTCCCGCATTGCGCTCCTTGCGGGGAGCCTGCTTCTTCCTCTGCCTGTGTCTCTGCCTCTCTCTCTCTGTGTCTCTCATGAATAAATAAATAAAATCTTAAAAAAATAATAAAAATAAAAATAAAAAGCTGCACAGCAAAGAAAACAAAACTAAAAGACAACCTGCTGAATGGGAGAAGATATTTGCAAATGACATAACCAATAAGGGGTTACTATACAAAATATGTAAAGAACTCAAACGACTCAACACCAAAAAACAAACAAACAAAAAGAAATTTAAAAAATAGGCAGAGGACATGAATAGATATTTTGCCAAAGACATATGAAAGGATGCTCGACATCACTCATCATCAGGGAAATATAAATCAAAACCACAATGAGCTATCATCTCACACCTGTCAGGATAGCTAAAAAAAAAAAAAAAAAAAAAAAAACCACACAAGAAACAAGTCCAAAAGGAACCCTTTGTTCACACTGTTGGTGGGAATGCAAACTGGTATAGTTACTGTAGAAGACTGTATGGAGGTTTCTCAGAAAATTAAAAATAGAATTACCATATGATCCAGCAATCCCACTATTGGGTAATTACCCAAAATATACAAGAACTTGGGGCAACTGGGTGGCTCAGTGGTTGAGCATCTGCCTTTGGCTCAGGGCATGATCCCGGAGTCCTGGGATCAAGCCCCACATCGGGCTCCTTGTGAGGAGCCTGCTTCTCCCTCTGTCTATGTCTCTGCCCCTCTCTCTGTGTCTCTCATGAATAAATAAATAAAATCTGTTTCTCTGTGTGGGAAAAAAAAAATACAAGAACATGAATTTGAAGAGATACGCTCATACTTATTGTCTATTGCAGCATTACCTACAATAGCTGAAGTATGGAAGCAGCCCAAATGTCCATTGATAGATGAATGGATAAAGCAGTGGTGTGTATATACACATTGCAATATTAGCCAGAAAAAAGAATGAAATCCTACTATTTGCAACATGGATAGATCTAGAGAGTTTAATGCTAAATGAAAGAAGTCTGTAAGAGAAAAACAAACGCTACGTGCTTTTACTCATATGTGGAATTTAAGAAAAAATGAAGAAAGAAAAAAAGAGACAAACAAAAAAACAGACTTTTAAATACAGAGAACTGGTCACTGCCAGAGGGGAAGTGAAGGGGGGGATGGGTGAAACAGGTGAAGGAAATTAAGAGTACACTTATCATGATGAGCAATGAATACAGAACTGCTGAATTATATTATACATCTGAAGCTAATATTAACACTGTATATTAGTTATACTTGAATAATATATATATATTAAAAGGGCACAAGAAGATTTGCAAGGATACGTTATCTTATTATGTTGAGGTTTCATGGGTTTACGGATATTTCAAAACTTACTGAAGTATATACTGTAAATATGTGCAGTTTATTGTATGTCAATTATACCTCAATACAATGATGTAAGAAGTTAAGCTTCATCAGCTCTAACTATAGGATAACTAAACTGTCTAAGTGAATTAAACTGATATGCTTTCTGGAAGAACATCTCTTATAATGTGATCTGCTGGACATCTGAGAACTTACTATTGGGGTCACTCAAACCTGCAGAATTAGAATGTCCAAGGGTAGAACCAGGAATCTGAATTTAAGATAAGTTCCTTGAGTTTTTTCTTGTACACACTTAAGTTTGAAAATCTCTGTTGAAGAGACAATTAACTCTTTGTCAGAGAAACAATCTTTACATATTCTTTCTGTAAAACATACTTTTTAAGTGAAAATCCTGTTTTTAAGAAGTAAAGGTAGCTTAATATTGATAGTGTCTTTAAATTAACAGTAAATTAAGGGGTGCCTAGGTGGCACAGTCAGCTAAGTGTCTGAATCTTGATTTTGGCTCAGGTCATGATCTCAGAGCTCTGGGGTCAAGTCCTGCATTGGGCTCTGCACTCAGCACAGAGTCTGCTTGACTTTCTTTCTCCCTCTGCCCCTCTCACTCGTGCTCTCTAATAAATACATAAATCTTTCTAAAAAGTAATTAAATAAAAATTAATTAATTAACAGTAAATTTAGATTATGTTTTGGTACTTTCACGTAGGAAGGAAGTGAACCAATCTTTGCTGAGCCCCTGTGCCAGGCCCCCAGATAGTTATATGACAAATATTTTACTACTTGTTACAACCTTGGGGGACGCTTGGGCGGCTCAGTGGTTGAGCATCTGCCTTTGGGTCAGGTCCTGATCCCGAATTTCCGGGATCAAGTCCCACATCAGGCTCCCAGAGGGAGCCTGCTTCTCTCTCTGCCTCTCATGAATAAATAAATAAAATCTTTAAAAAAAAGAAGAAAACTGTTAATCTAGAAAACAAACTTAGAAAAAAAAAATTATCACAACCTTGGGAAGTAAGGAATGTTTTTTCCACTGGGTTCACATCCCATGCAAGGAATTGCAGGGAACAAAGAAACAGTTCCTGTCTTCATGGAGTATTACTGAACATAAACCATAACTTCCAATTACATTAAAGCAATTAATTCTGATATTCTTTATTTTTTTAATTTTTATTTTTTTAAGATTTTATTTTGTAAGTAATCTCTACATCCAATGTGAGGCTTGAACTTATAACCCCTATGTCAAAAGTTTCATGCTCTGCCACTAAGCCAGCAAGGCCACCCCCTGAAATTTTTTAAATAAAAAGAAAACCCAAACATTTCTGATTGTGTAAATCTTATAAAAGAGATGTTTTGTCCAAAGTCACTGAGTTAATGAGTAATAGCCTGTCTGCCTGTCCTTTCTACTGTACAATGGTAACTTTATAATTCCAAACGGGTCACATGATTGTGGCCATTACAAAGTGAAGAGTAGATTCTAACAAATTTCCAGGTGATGCTGACGCTGCTGGTCCAGGGACCACACTTTGAAAACCAAAGCTCCAGTTGAAGCCCCTCTACATGTAAAGATGGAGGGGAAAAAAGGCGCCCTCTGAACATTTACCTTCATTTAATGAAATGTTTAGATTAAAATACCATCGTTTATCCTTTCACAGTGGGGAAATCATAATGAATCATTTCACAATATATATCAAATTAACAATATCATTTCACAATATCAAATTAACACAATGTACACTTTAAATATCTTACAGTTTTTATATGTCAATTGTACCTCAGTAAAGCTGAAATAAAAAATGTAATACAGGGACACCTGGGTAGCTCAGTGGTTGAGCGTCTGCCTTCGGCTCAGGGTGTGATCCCGGAGTCTTGGGATCGAGTCCCACACTAGGCTTCCTGCATGGAGCCTAGTTCTCTCTCTGTATTTGAGAGCCACATACATTTTAATAAACATAGTTCTAATACGCTTTATGTATTTACTTACTACTGTGACAAAAATCTTTACTAGCTTGTATTTTTTAATGGATAATTCTAGCACCCAGAGGACTTTTAAAATTACTATGTATTTATTTTTATATGAATTCAACTTATTAAACTTTTGTTCAGTTCTTGTACTTTTTTTTCTTTCCTTTTTTTAAAAGTTTTATTTAGGTAATCTCTACACCCAAAGCGGTGCTCAAACTCACGACCCTGAGATCTAGAGTCACACACTCTTCTGAATGAGATAGCCAGGTACCCCAATTCTTAGAATTTTTCGATATTAGATTTGAAGCCTGACAACCAGAGTCAATTTTTTAAGAGTTTCTACCAGCATTTTCTTAAAAAGTTAATATTGATTAAATAGAAAAATACTTTCTACATGTTAGACATTGTTTAAAAGTACCCATGTATTTTTAAGCCTAATATTTTATTTCATTTTAAGTAGTCGCCATACCCAGTGTAGAGCTCAACACAGGGCTTGAACTCACAACCCAGAGATCAAGACCTGAGCTGGGATCAAGAGTCCAACGCTTAACCAGGTGCCCCTAAGCCTAATCTTTTAGATGTACCTTTGTAGATAGTACAATAACCCTTTTGAGGTGGTGACGCAATTTTCTATGTTTCCTGGGAGGGAAAAAACCAAACTAGAATCAACTATAAAGCTTTTCAGTCGCCAAATATTATGTGTCATCTTTGCTTTTGTACTAGAAATTTGGATTTTTGAAAAGAATCCCTAAAGAGTTCATAGAATTATAAAATTCCATAGGAGGGCAGCCCCGGTGGCGCAGCGGTTTAGCGCCACCTGCAGCCCAGGGCATGATCCTGGAGACCCTGGATCCAGCCAGTCCCACGTCGGGCTCTCTGCATGGAGCCTACTTCTCCCTCTGCCTGTGTCTCTGCCTCTCATTCTCTATCTGTGTCTCTATGAATAAATAAATAAAATCTTTTAAAAAAAAAAATTCCATAGGAAATACAATGAAATATTAACAATTCCATGGAAAATATAATTTCCAAGTAAATGGAAGCAAAAAACTCATGTATTTCTTTTAAAGATCTTATTTATTTGTTCCTAAGAGACACATAAAGAGAGGCACAGACATAGGCAAATAGAGAGAGAGGCTCTCCTCAGGAAGCCCGATACAGGACTTGATTCCAGGACCCAAGGATCACAACCTGAGCCAAAGGCAGACACTCAACCACTGAGCCACCTAGGCATCCCCAAAAACTCGTTTGTTTTTTTTTAAATTTTTATTTATTTATGATAGTCACACACAGAGAGAGAGAGAGAGAGGCAGAGACATAGGCAGAGGGAGAAGCAGGCTCCATGCACCGGGAGCCTGACGTGGGATTCGATCCCGGGTCTCCAGGATCGCGCCCTGGGCCAAAGGCAGTCGCTAAACTGCTGCGCCACCCAGGGATCCCCAAAACTCGTATTTTTAATTGCAAAGGGAAACATGAATAATTGTTCTAGTACAAAATTCTAGAACATCAAAATTATAGATAAACTTTTAATTTTTTTTAGAATCTTAGTCTCAGGAACTGCAAAGTTAACTCCAGCTAACAACCTATGGCTGGTATACTACAGATCAAAAACAGCAAATCCAATTTTTTAAAATTTTATTATTTTTTCAAGATTTTATTTATTTACTTGAGAGAGAGAGCATATGAGTGAGTAGATGGGGGGTAGGCAGTGGGAAAGGGAGAGAATATGAAGCAGAGGGCTCATTTAATTTTTTTTTTTCGGTAAGCTCCACGCCCAATGTGACGCTTGAACTCACAACCCAGAGATCAAGAGTTGCATGTTCTACTAACTGAGCCAACAAGCCCTCCCCAGCAAATCTGATTTTTAAACCTCCAAATTAATTTAGAAATGTGTCTTTATCTACTGCTGAAAAAACTACCTGGTAGAGTTCTTCTTTTCCAACTTATTTTCAATTATAAAACATTGTTACAAAAAACTTGCCACATAAAGTCCCCCTTCATCAGCTGCATCTCCCCACTCCCCTTCCCAAATTAAACATTTTTAAGTTTGGTTGCCTTCCTTCCAGATCTTTTCCTGTACATCTAAATACTCGTTCTGATTTTTGTTATTACATAAAAAGGCTCAAATTATAACACTGCTTTTTTCATGTAACACAACTTTGAGATCCTTCTAGGTCATTACACAAGAACTTCCCTCATTCTTTTTAAGGTCTGCCTCACATACCACAGTTCAGAAGTGCCAGCATACCTTACCTGACCGCTTCCCACTTGTGGACATTAAGATTGCTTTCAAAATTCTCGCTATTAAGCAAAGATGCAACAAAACATCCTTGTACGCTGGGTTCGGAGGCCAGACTGCTGGGTTTAAGCTTGGACTCCATCATTATTTGCTGGCAACCTTCAGCAATTTACTCACCCTTGCCGCCTCTGTTATAAAATGGGGATGGTAAGAACAGCAATTTACCTCCTATTTCCCACACCTGGAAAGTGCTTAGAATGTGGCCTGGCGAAGACTTAAAACTATTCACTAACACTAGCTTTTCATATCTTTGTGCCCAGATGCAAATGTTTACTCGGGCCAGATTCCTAGAGGCGGAAGTACATATTTAAAATTCTGTTATTGCAGGCACCTGGCTGGCTCAGTAGGTGAAGTGTGCAACTCTTGATCTCAAGGTCATGAGTTTAAGCCCCACGTTGGGCATAGAGATTACTTATAATAATAATAAAGAAAATAAAATAATAAAATTATGTTATTGCAAAACTCTTCTCCTAACTGTTATTAACTTACATTCTCACCAACTACAGCTTCCCCATTTCCCACAGCCTTACCAAAGCTGGGTATTAGCAATCTTTTTTTTTTTTTTTTTTTTTTTTTGTAATAGCAATCCTTTTACACTTTTGCTAATCTGATGGGTAAAAAAAAAAATAGTATCATGTTGTTTCAGTTTGCATTTCCTGACTGAAGATAAACATCTTTTCATTTATTTCTTGGTCATTTGTGGATTTCTTTTTTCTTTTGTGCATTTCCTATTCATATTCTTTATTCATTTTTGTCATTTAAAATTTTTTCATCTATTTAAAAAAAAATTGTTACTTTTAACATGCAGTGAGTGCTCTAGAAAACTGTGCTCCAATAAGAATTTTCATGGAATACATTCAGTTTTAGAAAGTATAAGAAAAGTTCATTGTCTAAAATATGAAACTAGGGGCACCTAAGTAGCAGGTGAGTTAAGTGTCTGTCTTTGGCTCAGGTCATGATCCCAGGGTCCTGGAATTGAGCCCTATGTCGGGCCTCCTGCTCAGTGGGGAGCCTGCTTCTCCCTCTCCTCCCCAGCTCATGCTGTCTCTATCTCTGTCTCCCTCTCAAATAAATAAATAAAATCTTAAAAAAAAAAAAAAAAACGAGGGGCATCTGGGTGGCTCAGTGGTTGAGCATCTGCCTTTGGCTCAGGTCATGATCCCAGAGTCCCAGGATCGAGTCTGATGCGGGCATCAGGCTCCCCATGGGGAGCCTGCTTCTGTCTCTGCCTCTCTCTGTGTGTTTCTTGTGAATAAATAAAATCTTAAGAAAGAAACAAACAAACAAACCAAATGGAATGAGGTTGGTGGCTGGGATAGGAAGGATGGACTCCCAAGAGATTCTAGAATATATGCTCCTGGGCAAGTCACTGAAAACAAGAAAGCTGGACAGTGATGCCTGTGACTGCTCTTAACTCCATTTTCCAGGTAGTCGGGGATGGGATCAGATTATGGAGAATGAGCACCTTCTGAGCCTGTCATCATCCACAAACCTGTCTGTCCTTTCTTCCAGCCTTCCCAGTCTTCCTTTCATCTTACCCGCTTGTCTTTCTGCTTTTCCAACTGACAGGACTACTGAGGTGGGCCATAGATGGGAAAGGACTTTAACGGCACTCTACTCCTGATGCCCCTCTTCAGACACCTGGGCACCAAGTCCCACAGTGCTTGTTCTTTTTTTCCACAAGTCATCTTTTAAAAGCTTTTTCATAATACAGGCTTCTAAACAAAGGCATTTTGTTTTCTATGTGACAAACTGAAAACTTTTAATAACTTTTTTTCCTCGAGGGATGGTTTAATAACAAATCTATTTTTCTGGAAATGACATTTCAAGGCAAAACCGCAAAACACACATATGGTACAACAGAGCAAATTATAAATGAGATCATCAGACAATGCTGCAGCAATAAAACTGGTTCATTTTCAATTCTATTCAGACTTGCTGACCAAAGATAATCAGAATGTTATATGCATATGTTGACAGAAATAATAAATACATGATCTTTTGGAAAAACATCTATGTTCAACATTAATTGAACTTGAAAGAGTAACATATCCAAAGATGGTTTAATTACAACTTACATTTTCTAGAATTATTTTTCCTGGTTATAAAATTAATGCATGGATATAAGATATCTGCAAAATTATTTTTTAAATTACAAAATAGAAAAATAAAACCGCCCAGAATCAACTCAACTATTTTTAACTCTCTATAGTTCCTGTTTTTCCTTCTGTTTTTACATAATGGAATCATATCATAAATACCTAAATTTTTTTCCATTGATAGCTCATAAACATTGTCTCACATCTGCAATTTACCCTTAAAATCTACCTAAGTCAACAGAACTCTCTATATTAATATCAAATCACAGTTTTATTTTACATTCCTTTCTGGTTTTAAATTTAGATGATAAGATAAAGAGTAATTTCCAAATCAGACTGGGCAACAAATAGGACATACCTTTCTCCGATCTTTAAGAATCCTGTCCAAACTCTCTTCGTTAACTTTGCTTGCATAGTCATAAAAACTGTTTTTTTTTTAAAGAGAAAATATACTTTATTAAAATTGCATAGTATTTTGACATGAATACACTTAGCCTTATGTGTCTATAGGTCACTGAATCCTAAAAGTTGAATCCTATAATCAAGATATAGTTAGATATAACTGCGTATCTTCAACAGCCATAGAGAGAAATCAATGTCAATGCTTTACTGATGATAGATATCTTTTGCCTCAATGAATACTCAAGAGACTGTTACATTCAAAAGGTATTACTTCCAAATGTGGGAGGTGCTGATTCCAAGTAATTAGGAAATGTGTGGTTTCCAATGGCTGTGACATCTTTTCCTTGTTTCTAAGTATCAGTTACTTAGAAACTTAGAAAGGGGGGGGGGATACAGTAGCTCATTTTCTGAAAAATGCAGAAAGGAAACGAACATCTGCTGAATGCTTAAGGGGCTTGTCAGTATGCTTTCTCATCTTATTTCATTTCATTCTTGCCTCAATGCTGGTAAGCAGGTATTAATACAGCACAACACGACCCAAGTTTTATTCCCATTTTTGTAGATAAAGATACCTAGGTTAAGTGACTTGCTCCAAAACACAGGTGGTAGATGGAAGAGCTGGGATTGGAAGCCAGGTCTGCCCCTCAAATAGACCTACCTGACCAGGATCCTATGGTGAGCAGGCCAGGCATAATGATGTGTGACCTCTCTTACCACTGGGTGTGCTTTTAGGAATGCCATCCTTCCTTCCTCCTCCCACCACAGTTAAGCCCAGGCCTCATAAAGTAGTATAAAAAACAAAAAACAAAAAATCCCACTGAACTGGGAATCAGGAGATACCAGCTCCAGCTCAGCTCTGCTTCTCATTGTACAATCTTGGGCAAGTCGCTTAACCTACGTGGTCTCCACTTCCCTTTTCACAAAAGAAAGAATTCTAAAGTTTCTTTCAGTTCTAAGAATTATAGGTCTATGATTTAAACTTAGTTAAATCCTTCTGGTACAACTCTACTGAAAGGTTTTTGAGGAATTCCTCAGAAGGGAAGGCAGGGCACACCTAGAAGAGCTTCACAGTCAGGACCAAATCGGACACTTTCATGGACCAAACACAGTGAATGTATGGACCAGGCCTGAATCATTTCACTTGCTCTGAGATTTTTCTCAAATGAACTGCTTGTCTTGGTTCCCACTCCTCTTTCAATTATGTAAATCTAAAAGTGATAAAGATCTCAGCTGCTTTCAGACTTTGTCCACAGGTAGCCATCTTACATGAGAACAATCCTCTGAATGAATTAATGGTTAAGTGTGCGGTGGGGGGGATAAAAGGGGGAGGTGGGTCCCCAGGAGTTCTTGGGTGCAAGGGCCTGGGTGTTTGGGCCAGCTGGGAATGGGGCAAGGATCAGGGGGAAAGCGGCAGGGGACATAGAACAGGCACAGATAGGCACCAAAATTTGTGGCAGGGGTTAAAGGAGTGCTGACCAGAACGTTGAATCCTACTAGTGTGGGCAGCTCTGGAAGAGAAGTACTAGCTTCTGGGAAGGTAGACCGTGCCCTTAGGGGGAAGTTTAAGAAAGAGTTGAAATCATCATACCAGCCCAGGTGGACGGCTCTGGGACTGATAGTGCAGGCAGAGGCTCCAATGTTGTCTGAGGAGAAGTCTGGTGGATGGGGGATACTGGCTCTTGTCTCCCTCACCCGCCCTTCTGAATGTGGCTCCTTCCATATCTTTCTCTTGCTGTTGTTTAGTTGGTCTTAGTGTATAACTAGTGTGTATTCACTAATATAGACACAAAAAGAAAGGTCCATGTTCTCCTTCCTTACATTTTAAAGTTGAACACTGAATATTTTTTATATACTTCTTAAAAACACCCATTAAATTCTCTTATCCATATGTGACCCTTGATTAACTTCCTGATCTGTGGCTGAAAAGCCCTTGCTTGGGAGGCTGCTTTCACTATAAACCACTGGGGAGCAAGATTTATACTGTCCCCTCCCCCTTTCCCAAACCTGACATAGTGCCACACATACATTGGGCACTCAATAAACAAGTGAATTTGGATGCCCTCAGTTATACCCATGACTGTATAGCCACAATCAGCTACAAGCCTAAATTCACTAGTTTTTAATCAATTAGTCTTTTAATAAGGACTAAAAGTGACAAAGAAGGATACAGCTTACCTAAAAAGTTTTGAACAAGGCTGATGATTATGGATTTCTGTAATCAGAAAGAAGGAACACAGCTTAGTTAGTCATGTAAGATACAGGCAAGTATAAAATAGCCCGTTTGTTTACCAAAACCTCAAACAATAAAAAGACAGTTTTTCTCTCCTAAATAGGTGCTGTGTGTACACTAGTGAAGGCAGTGTGTCTTAACACTTAAACTCAGGGACACTTTCTCAGAACTGCAGAACAAGTTCTGTTTCCATTTGCCCATACATGATGAGCACACATCTGAAAGCTTTTGTTCAAGAACATGCAGCTCTTGTGTGCCCTCATTTAATCTCACCTATTTAAATAAAGCGTAAGAGGGAAAAAGTAACAGCTAACTGGAAGCATTTAATCAAAGTAGACAAGCAGTATGAGGGCAGCTTGGAGAGAGGAGGGCCTAACCACCCTACCATCAATAACCCACTAATGGCTCAGGACAACTTGGACCAGGTGTTTTGATGGGGAAGGGAGGAAGAAACTCTGGAGGCCTGTTAACCCTTTCAAAGATGGTCAGCACCAAGGGAAACATGTCCTTTATAAAGCAGATCCTAATGGCTTCTGGAAAGACTGCTGTGATTAACCAGAGTGAACAATTCCTTCAAGCTCATCAGGGGGCTTAGGATTTGGGTTGCTTTGTAAGACCATGAGACTAATTAACCACTCGATCCTATTAATAACATTCTTCTGGACAGAGACTCATCACCTGTTGTTTAAAAAGCCACAGCTGCAGAGTTCCAGGCTGCAATTTTAATGCAATTAAAATAAAACCACGACCCTGGGGGCCATGGTACTATGCCCATTAGCTTCTGCACTGATGTCAATGCTGCCAAAACACACTCACAGATGCAATCCTTCTGCTGGAAAGACAAATTCATTGCTTGGCATGGCTTTTGACACTGTGATGCAAATAAGAAAACCTCACCCAGAAATTGTTCCTTCTTTTACCACCAAAACTAATACAGTAGAGCATATTACATTATTTCAGCGATACTATTAGTAAAGCAATTAGAATGTGGATCATTTGTAGCAAAAACTTTACAGAGAGTTCAGGAAAAAGAAAAACTCACCTTCTACTTTACAGGAAAAAATATTTTAAGAAAACCCCGAAAGTCAATTCTGAACTCCAAATACACACTGCTATCATCTACCACCAGACTTTTGTCATGATTTATAATTGGGATTAGAAGCACACTAAAGGGATCCCTGGGTGGCGCAGCGGTTTGGCACCTGCCTTTGGCGCAATCCTGGAGACCCGGGATCGAATCCCACATCAGGTTCCCGGTGCATGGAGCCTGCTTCTCCCTCTGCCTGTGTCTCTGCCTCTCTCTCTCTCTCTCTCTCTCTCTCTGTGACTATCATAAATAAAAAAAAAATTAAAAAAATAAAAAGAAGCACACTAAAGATATGCCCTAGGTATCACGTGGCATTTGCTAAAGGAAGTTGAACCTTTCTAAGACTTTTTGCAATGCCTAAGCACTCCATGGAGAAAACGGGGTGAAGGCCTCAAACACAATAAAGCTGTAGATTGGAATAAAGCTGGTTGCCACACTGGCTCATGGAGCTCTGGAAATAGGTAGGAGCAGGGCAGCCTCACCTGGGATTCTACAGACTGCCATGCTTCCAGAGCTCACCTAAAAGGCAGACTTGTCATCAGGTACATAAGGCATCTCTCTCTACAGGCATTTCCCTAGAAGGTCTCCCCCACGCCCCTACCCCATCCTCATCCGGCAGGCCGATCTTCCTCCCTCTGCTTCTCCTAGGGGTTGAGACAACAATTCCACTACTCCCTCTTCTATCCTTTCCAACAAATGCCGCGGTATCACCTAATTAAGGAAGCTCTCCAGTGGTTGTCTGCTCCCTCTCCTTCTAGAACTATGGGTGGACAGTTCTGCTTAAAGTGAGTCAGCCCAGCTTTGAAAATTAATATGTAGTCAACATAAAACGCGAGGCACCTGGCGTTCAGAATGCAGCACTCTATATGAAGTCCTTATTGTAGTAAAGGTCAAAGTGTCTGTGCATGGATTCAGACATTTGCAACAAAAAACAACTCTGGTCAATTTGTTTTATTTAAAACTTCTTATTCTGGAGGTTAGGCTATGCCAGAAAATTTCTTTACGCCACTGGTCGGGAATACTACTCATGGGACTTTACCTAATGTTTGGCCTTTCAACCCAGGTTTCAAGCCCCTGGTTTATGTTTCTAACATGTATTTGTTTTTAAAAGAAAACTATTTAGTTTTCTAGTCCAGCAAACACACTCTGCCCATGAAATCCACAATCATTTCACACAATGAACTGGATATAGCTAATAAATTAAACGTTGTGTGGCAGAAGATGGTTGTCATGGCACTGCATTAACTGGGATCCTATCGATTGGTACTTCTCCGTATCTACAATACCATGGAAACATATTTACTACAAGAACTAGAAGGTTTACGAATCAGATACAGTGCACAAAGCTGTAGAATTTGAATTACTTTAGCATTCTATTTCTTTAAGAATAAATAGAATATTCATCATAAGTGCTATTTTTGTGATCATGCTGGGTAAGAGAGCTTTTTTTGCATGGTCTGCTGTCAGTTAACTGTGCCTGGCATTTTAACCTTCATATTCCAAATTAGTTTTGAAAATCCAAGTACAAACAATAAAATTACATACATGTTCAATGAAACCAAATTATCTATTTTAGGATTTTAAAGAGTTAAGCAAAACAAAAACAAAAACCTCAGTGAAAGAAGTATACAGTATATCAAGTCTTTATTTAACAAGTCAGTACTGAAAAAAAAAAAATAAAAAAAAATAAAAAAAATAAACAAGTCAGTACTGTGGGGAGTGGGTTTTATAGCTTAGGTCCTTTAGGAAATGAACTGTTTCTTGTTTTCCCCCAATCCTAACCCCACCTCAATCCTTATCCTGGCCTTCCAATCCATGTACTAGAAAGCTATCAGAACTAGAAGGCTTGAAATTGATGATGTGGCCCCAACATAACCTAACCTTCCAGTAATATATCAAACCAGAAACCACTCACCTTCACATGTTCTGTATTTTCATCGCGTAGAAATAGGCCAGATTCCGTTACCTTATGCATGCACTCCTTGCTCTGTGTTCCCCTGAATACACCGCCCACTGACCCTAAGTTCATCTCCTTCCTGACACCTTTACTGATTTCACCCACTAGCAGCTTTCTTTTTTTTTTTTTCAACTGACGGGATTTTCTCCATTCCTTTCTTACAGTACTCATCTTGTACTGTTGTCTGATATTTCTTTCCACACCTCTGGAATATAGGGATGCATCTGGGTATTCCTCTCATTGCCTGGCACATGCCAGGCACATGCCCCACACACAGATGGACAGAGAATGGTGGCAGCATAAGTGAAATGTCCCTTGCTGTGTTCTGAGTATTCAGGATATGCTGCTGTTTGGTGACTTGTTCAAGGTGCAACTGAAAGGAGTTTGATCCCTATTTATCAAAAAAAAGACTGATCCAAAAGGGAAAGGGGAAAGAGAGAGAGACAGACAGACACTAATACAAAGACAGTGGATACATCTATATATAAAATACTCCTTTGTCTTCCCCAGCAATCACCCCAAAATCGACTTTTAGGTTTGTTCTTCAGAAAGCTGTGTAGACTTAGCAAATAGCTCACATAAACAAATGTGAATATCTTTGCTCAGTGCCTCCAGGGAGTACCAGCCCAACAGAACCTTTCATTACAGTATGTGGCGATGATGACAATGGGGAACAGCCCAATATGCAAACTAGGGGTTTGCTGTGGTGCAGAAGAGACAATCATGCGAGACAGCACACAGTGATTCAGTAAAAGACCAGTTGGTGGATAAGAGATAGCTTTACAAGCTACCTAAACTTACAGCCACGAACTGCAAGTTCACACTGACTTATAGAACATTTCATACCAGTTATCAGGGCAAATGATTTGCATTGTGAGTTTAGCTGCTTTCTATGTACTCTTTTTATCTTTCAGATTAAAGCCAGTTAAGGGCCAAAGAACAAAACAAACAGCATCAATATAGAAAAAGTATTTCTAAGCTCAGTGATAAACTCACCAATTACTTGCAGAAATTCTGTGTTGCTGATTTGTGAGTCACTGATGCTAAAGGTTTCTTCTTGTCTTACCTCTCCCAGCAGAAATCCTTCCTAAAAGTAATAAAAGAAAATAGATGCAGACTAAAAATAAAAATGATCCTTTTTACTGGAAGAGCAACTGGGGGCATTATAATTTTATAATAATTTTAACAATCCAAATTAAGCTTGCCATATAAACTACTACTCTATAAATCAATAAGACTAAAGCAATCTGAGATGTATCTATTAACTGGATTGCTTGAAAAAAGGATTCCATACACAATGAATTATTTTAATCCTTTCAAAAAAAGAGTTTTTTTGGGATTTTAACAAAATAAGTAGAGCGAATTCATTTCCTAAATCCTACTGAGTATAATAACCAATATCAAAAAAGCTCAGGAAGCAGAAATATTCCAAGGTTGTTTTCTCGAAACAGCTTACAATTTATTTCATTGTTTTAAAAGCACTGTTAACGACAGTAGGATAAAGAAGTTAACACAATGCACAACGAATTGCTCTTGTACAGGCTGTGGGAAATGAGGATTTCAGCAAATAAATCACTCACATGAATGTTCTTCCTTAATAAATGCCAAAGTCAGTTTCTTTACACCTTTGGAGAACGTATACCATAAATCCTGGATTACATAGCACATAACCTACTGTGTGAGCACTTGCTGTCATGTTCAGCGCAAGCACAGCTGGAGAACATTAACTCTATATGCCTCAGTAACTTCCCTATAGAGGCTGAACTAATAGGCTGCCTGCAATCTCCCTAGATAGCCACATGGCTTACTCCTTCCCTCCATTTGGCTCTTTACCCTAACAGCACCTTATCAGAGAGGCCTTCCCTGGCTGATGTAACAGAAACAGGGCGTGCCAGACTCTCTGTCCCTCCTCTGCGTTTTCTTCTGTCTTCTCACTGTCTGCCATATTACATCCTTACATTAACAAACGCCTACACCTACTAAAATATAAGCTCCGTGAGAGCAGGGACTTTGTGTTTGTTCACTGCTATATCTCAGCAACTAGCACAGTGTCCAATACATAGGAGGTGCTCAATAAATGCTGGCCAGGGCTATCTGTTGAAACAACCACCTTGTATTATATACCTTTCTATTCTAGGCTGACCCTTCAAATCAATTAAAGAGATACCCAGTTGGAATTTGTGGGGGTGAGGAGGGAGAGACAGATGCTTTACAGCATAGCTTTTGCATTGGATTTAGGGGAAGGAGTGTCCTAAATTTCCAAGTCATCATGTATAGGGCAATTATCAAACTTGAGTAATATACAGATCCCCCTTAAAAAAAACTTTCTCAAACCTGAAGGAGTGTTCATGACTTCTAGTTTGAGAAAGTGACTAAAGAAGCTTGTTTTATCCTATCAAAGTCTTTCAGTTACAAGTTCTCATGACAAAAGAGAAGCTTTCTCTTTGTAACAAGTTAATAAAAATTAAAGTGAAAATAATTATTTAATTCCTACAGAACTTTACACTCTAAGAACATATCTACAGACCTTAGTGTTCCACAGTCTAGAAACTGCCAAATTTAGAAAATAAAAATAAAGGATACCGTTAAATTTGAATTTCAGATAAACAACGAACAATTTTTATGTAATATTTAGGATATATTTACACTAAAAAATGATTTCCTATTTTTCTGAAATTCAAATGTAACTGAGTGTTCTGCATTTTATCTGGCAACTCTATCATAGTCCTCAGTTTGAAAAAGTTATTAGTGACAGCAAAACATTCTAAAACTAAGCACAAAGGAATACTTCTTATCTATTGGTCTGGATTATCCAAGCCATTGTTACTTTACAGCAGGAGAAGGTAAACTATGGTGTGTGGGCTAAATCTAGCCTCATGCCTGTTAGTGTACAGTCTACAAGCTAAGGATAGTTTCTACTTTTAAATGGCTGAAAAAATAGGAATTAATATTTCACGACAGGTGAAAATGATATAAGAAAATGATATAAAATTCAGAGTCCATAAATAAAGTTTTACTGGAAATAATGACCCTAATTAACTTATTGTCTATTGCTGTTTTCTCCGTACAACACCAGAATGGAGTAGTTGCTACAGAGACCAAAGGGCTCACAAAGCCTAAAATATCAACTTATCTTGAAAAAGCTTGCTAATCCCAACTCTACAAAATGAGTAGTTTTAAACTAATTTCCTGCCTGGATCAAAAAAAAAACAAAAAAAGAATATGCTACAAAAGCAAATTTTGCTTCAACTTAAAAATATATAATATTGACATTAACGTATCCCACATATGTAATTGTGAGAAGGTTAACATAACCAGCTGTGGTCATACAAAACACACCTGCAAACTACTGTCGTGGTGAAAATTTCCATGAGGTCTAGCACCGTGCCTGGCACGGTGTAGATATTAAAGGAAGAGCTCTTGAATTAAATTATAATAACAGGGGATCCTGGGTGGCTGAGCGGTTTAGCGCCTGCCTTTGGCCCAGGGCGCGATCCTGGAGTCCCAGGATTGAGTCCCACATCAGGCTCCCTGCATGGAGCCTGCTTCTCCCCACTCCTGTGTCTCTGCCATAAATAAATAAATGAATAAATGAATAAATGAATAAATGAATAAATGAATAAATGAATAAATGAATAAATGAATAAATAAATAAATAAATAAATAAATAAATAAATCTTTAAAAAATATATAATAATCTAAGTAACATGACCATCTCACTGCAGGTTGTAGAAAAACTACCCACTTGTCAACAGGTAGCTGTTTATCCTTACAGTAACCCTGCCTTTTACATAAACTGTGATGTTACAAGCTACTCCAAGAACTAGAGATGTTAAAAGGCAACGAAACCACATTTAATACTTCCATGGACGCTGGGAGTATCACAAACCACCTTTCTGTGGAACTGCATCACATTACTTAAACAGCTGGCTGTAGCATCAAAGGCCTTAGTGACCAGAGACACGGGCTAACCCTAGAGAAACCTATGTTGTACCTATTCCCATCGCTACTCTCTACCATCAACACTATAGACGCGAACAGTACCATGACTTCATGCCATCCAATTTACTAGCAGGGTGGCCTCCCTATAGATCAGTTTTTATTAATGGAAGCTAAGGTTGCAGACATCAAACCGAACCCAGTTCCTTATTCTCTAGTGCTGCATTTTGCTTTGTAATGATGACCACAAAACCCCCACACTTACTAAAGGAATTTGAGTAACTCCCATCTCTTAAAAAAAAAAAAAAAAATCACCTCTTCCGCTTGGTGGACAGATCAGACATGTACTTAAAGACAAAAAAAAAAAAAAAATTATCTAGTTTCGCAAAGAAACTTCCATCCGGGGCGAATGACATTAAAGGGCCGATTCGTACAATAAAGAGCCCGAAGCAGGGCAGGCAGCCTGCGCGTCTCCCATCCCTCCTACGGAGGCCTGTCGTTTCCCGATGTCGCTGCGACCAGCGCCGCGGGGCTCGGAACATCCGCCCGGGAGCTGAAGGTGCGACTTGCACGCAGGCGGACCCCACACCTAACGCTCCTGTCGTACGTTCTCCCGTTTTCCATGGAGGCGAAGAAAAGCGCGCGGGCGTTATCCCACAAGGATGCACAGTGACAGCCGTGGCTTCCCTCGTCGCGCCCCTCGGCCGCCGGGCGGGGCCGGGCGCCGAGACTGGAGCTCGGTCTCCCCGCTCCCTGCGGACCCCGGGGGCCCCCGCAAGTCTAGAAGCCCGACTCTCAGGGGGAGGGGGGCGGGCGCTCTTGACACCGCCGGCGGCCGACCGAGGCAGCGCTGCCAGGAGGGAGCGGGGCCAGGGGGCGGCAGGCACTGAGCGAGGGGGCCCATCCCGGGGGCCGAGGAGCGCCGGGTCCCCAGCTCCTCCGGCCGGCCCCGGAGCCCGGGAGCCCGGGAGCCCGGGAGCCCGGGGTGGGGGTGGGGGTGGGGCGGCGAGCCGCCGGTGGTCCCGGCTTGGCCGCCGGCCTGGGACGAAGGCTGGAAGCTCCAGCGGCCGCGGCGGGGGGCCCGGCACCTACGTGGTCCGCGTTGCTGTTGGCGCTGTGGAAACACACAGCGCTGAAGGTGTAGCCCGAAATGGAAGCCGCCATGATGGAAATCTCCAAATCCCCCATCATGCCCCGCGGAGGGCACACAGCCTTCCGGCCGGCCCCGCCCCTGGGCATCCTGGGAAATGAAGTCCTCCGCCGGCGAGGCCCCGCCCCTCCCCGGGTGGCGGGAGGTGGGACGGGGCGGCCGCTCGCCAGGACTGAGAGATGCTGCTTCGCCGGCGCGATGCGGACCGACCCCGGGGGAGGTGTCCTCTGCGTGGGTCCCGCGCCCAGCACACGTCAGACGCTGCCTCTCTTCTGTGTCGCGCTTGATAGTTCCCCAAATCGTGTCTATCTCTTTGCAAATGAAACTCTGCCTAGTAAAAGCCAACAGGGGCAGCCCCGGTGGCGCAGCGCTTTGGCGCCGCCTGCAGCCCGGGGTGTGATCCCGGGGACCTGGGATCGAGTCCCGCGCCGGGCTCCCTGCATGGAGCCTGCTTCTCCCTCTGCTGTGTCTCTACCTCTCTCTCTCTGTGTCTCTATGAATGAATGAATGAATGAATAAATAAATAAATAAATAAATAAATAAATAAATAAATAAATAAAATCTTAAAAAAAAATAAGAGCCAACACACTGGCGCGCTCAACGAGGAAAGGAGGCAGACGATTTAAGCAATTATAGACTTTGGGTTTGACAGACAAGTAACCTGCGGTGATTTCCATTGTCGAGACCAGAATGTGGGGGAGGGGAAGGGTGGCACTCGGGTAACCCGCCGCGCGGGGGGGGGGGGGGGGGACAACGGTGGCTTCGGGGGTGGCTGGAAGGGAAATGGTCCTAGCCACGGAGGCCGTAATAAGAGATTGGATTCCGGGTACCAAAGAACACGAATTTAATGAAAAGTCATGGGGGAAAAAAAAGATAAAAACAAAATAACAGTGAAAATAAAACATAACACAGTTAGAGAAAGAAACTCAGGAATCAGGCCACGTGGGTGGCTCAGTGGTTGAGCATCTGCCTTTGGCTCAGGTCTTGATCCCAGGGTCCTGGGATCCAGGCCCCATTGGGTTCCCCAAGGGGAGCCTGCTTCTCCCTCTGCCTATGTCTCTGCTTCTGTCTCTCTGTGTCTCTTATGAATAAATAAAATAAAATCTTAAAAACAAACAAACAAAAAAGAAACTTAGGAATCATTCTTCAATTCACTCAAAAACTGGACTCCTAATCTCCCACAAGGCTTTCTAAGTTGAGCAAGCAAACAGTACTGTTTTCTGACAGTGGCACAGACCGAAAACCTTGGACTCGTTATTGGTACCCCCTTTGATCCATCAACACATTTTTAAGAATATATTGAGAATCCTCCAACTCACCACGAGCATACCTATTACCTATCATGTGGTCCAAGACATCAGCCCTTTCCTGGATCATTATAACAGTCTCTCTAACTCAAGAGGCTTGAACTGGGGGCAATGTTACCTCTTGGGGAACATTTGGCCGTGTCTGGAGACATTTTTAGATGTCACAACTTGGGGGGAGGGGTGCCACTGGTGATTTAGTGGTTAGAAGACAAGAATGCTGCTAAACATCCTACAAAGCAAACGAGAGGCCCTACCCCCACATCAGTGGAATGAAATTGAGAAACCCTGTATTACAGTCTCTGCCTTTAACGCCTTCCCTGCCAAATCTATTCTCAACATACCAATTAAACTGATCATGCTAAAACTGAAATTCAAAATTTAAATCACATTGCTTCTTGGTCTAACCGCAAACCCTTGTAATGACCTGGCTCCTATTAATCAACCATTAATTGATTTCCCTCCTGTTGCTGCCCCCTTTGTTCCTTCTGCTTCAGCTACACAAGTCTTCTGCTCCCTGGCTATGCCTATCTCCTCCTACCTCAGGGCCTTTGCACTTGCTGTTCCCTTTGCTTAGAGTACTCTTCTCACAGATTGTTGCAAGGTTTACTCCTTTATCTCTTCTATAGATGCCATGATGTGTGACCCATTCCCACCCTTGTGGGATTGATAGATTTATTATTCAGCTACCAGGGGAAGTTGTCTGCTTTCCCCTGGAATTACCCTCAGTGTAGGAAAGTATCACTGCCTAGTCATTCCCCCTTTTCTGGGCAACAAACATTTAAGGCTGTATCAATGTAGATGGATAAAGGCCCACCTCCATCCCTCCAATTTGGGGTAATTCCAAAGGGTCAGCCCAGCTCCAAAGTGCTCTATAGGGGAAAGTGGTGCTGGCTGAGGTGCTGTTTTAACAGTACCCTAGGCTAACCACTTCCTCCCTCCAGTTCTGTTTCTTTCCCTTCCCCTTCTGCAGGATCACCATCCTGGGAGCACTCCTTAGTAAACTCTTTAAATGTTCATCTCAGTATTAGACTATGCTTCCCTGGGGACACAACCTATGACAACCTCTTGTAGGTTTTCACTTGGTGCTACCCTGTCAGAGAATCTTTCCTTATTGCCCTAATCAGACTGCAGCGCTCATCCGATGTTCTCAGTCTTCCTCTCCTTCTATTGTCCCTTCCCCTTTCCCAATTAGTACCACATAACGTCATCTCCATTTTATTCATTTCTCCAGCATATTGCCTTTGTTCCTCTACTGGTGTATTCTGAATTGCATGAAGACAAGAATTCACCTTTGATTTGCTTACTGATATATCTCCAGCATTTGGAATAATGCCTGCCATGTAGATACTGCCCAATACATGATTGTATTGTCCAATAAATGACTATTGAGTGAATGTTGCATGAAAAAATGGGTGCGTCCCACAGAAGATGATTGTGTTTTATCAGCAGGTACTAGAGGGGGATGGAGACAAAAGCTAATAAAAGGAATAAGCCTGGGGATCCTGGGTGGCTCAGTGAGTTAGGTGTCTGCCTTCGTTTCAGGTCATGATCTCAGGGTCCTGGGATTGAGCTCCATGTCTGAGTTTGCTTTTCTCTCTCCCTCTGCCCCTCCTGTGGACTCCATCCCAGGACCTCAAGACCATGACCTGACCTGAAGGCAGAGGCTTTAACTGACTTGAGCCACCCAGGCGCCCTTGAAATAGATCTATTTTCAACTCTATTTTATAACCAATGAAACAGAGCATTTACCATGTGTCAGGCACGTAGGATTTCACAGGAATTATCTCATTTAATGTCTACAGCAGCCCTATGCCGTGGGCACTATTATGAAAGGATGTGCCAACTGCAGCTCTGAGAAATTAAAGAACTTGCCTGTGGTCACACATGATAGGGTCAGTACTCAAAACCTGAGTCCAATTCTAGAGCTGCATGCCTACCTTCCTTTCTAAAAGACTCACTTCAGAGCAGGTGGTGCTGGGAAAGTAGGGAGGGGTTTTCCAGAATGGCATCCTAAGCCGTGATCACTACAGAGGATCAAGGAAGGTGAAGCCTGGAACTGAACCCTCGTTTTGCCAATTGTGAAGTGTTTGAGAACTCTTGAAAGCACAGTGTCAAGGGAGTTGTAGGTGAGCAGGTTTCTAGGCTGCAGGGATTGGCAGCATGAGATGGGGACGAGGCAACCCAAAATACCCAAAGAGCTCCCCCTGACCTATATAATGGGCACCTGGTGAGAGGGACTGTGTTCCTTGGCACATTCCACCTTCTCCCTGGTGATGGGCAGCTCCGCTCAAATTGAGCTTCTCCACCCTCCACTAAGAATCCTGTTGCCCTGGGTGATCAGAGGTGGTGCCCCACACAGCCGGCAGGACTAAACAGCCAGAGTAATCCTGGAGCCAGAGAAGGAACTCTGTATAAACAGAGGGTTTTTCCAGGGCTCCATACCAACAACTGTTTATAGTGTTCATCACACACACAGCAAAAACATCTTAAGTGTTGGCAAGACACCAGATTGAAGATGGCCTTATCTTTCACGGGTACTTCTTAATTGGAACCTAAAACTTTTTAAGACTTAGTCACATTCAAGCTTGCTTTCTCTAGCATCCAGAGTCTAGAAAAGATCAAAACAACCATTTGCCCAGGGCAGCACTATTTGGCTGTGGCATTTGGTGGTTTTATTACACTGTAATAAGGTTACTTACGCTCTTTTTTCAGCCCTTTAATCACTATACACATGGATCCCCATCTGTCTTTTACTGTATTCTATCACCAGCGGTTGCTTGAACATCTTGGAACATCCTGTGTAGGAGGAGATGCACATTGGGTCTCAGTTGGGATTTCTGTGAACTGTTGATGCTGTTTACCTCTAGGCACTAACTGGACTTCTATTTGCTGAGTCAACAGAAACATGGTCTAGGAAACATTCCTTTTGGCTGGAAGGCAGCCTTCCTAGGGGTCTTTGAAAGCCTTACTAGGACACTGGACTATCCTAGTAAGTTCATTGCTGCTACAGAAAACCCCCAGACCTTTGGCACCTAAGATTTCTCACATTATTATTAATTTTTAAAAGATTTAATTTAATGGGTGGTTCAGTCAGTTAAGTGTCTGCTTTTGGCTCAGGTCATGATCCCAGGATGCTGGGATGGAGGTCTGCATTGGAGCTCCCTGTGCAGCCAGGAGCCTGTTCTTCCCTCTCCCTCTGCCTTTCCCCCTGCTCCTTGTTTTTCTCTCTCACACTCTCTCAAATAAATAAATAAAATCTTCTTTTAAAATGAAGATTTAGGGATCCCTGGGTGGCGCAGCGGTTTGGCACCTGCCTTTGGCCCAGGGTGTGATCCTGGAGACCCGGGATCGAATCCCACATTGGGCTCCTGGTGCATGGAGCCTGCTTCTCCCTCTGCCTGTGTCTCTGTGCCCCCCTCTCTCTCTGTGTGACTATCATAAATAAATAAAAATTTAAAAAAAATTAAAAAAAATCTATCACCTCATTTAAAAAAAATAAAATGAAGATTTAATTTATTTATTCGAGAGACAGAGTAAATGAGAGAGCACACAAATAGGGGCAGAGGAAGAGGGAGAAGCACACTCCCTGTAGAGCAGAGAGCCTGACATGGGGCTCCATTCCAGGACCCTGGGATCGTGACCTGAGCCGAAGGCAGATGCCCAACTGAGCCACCCAGGCACCCCGATTTCTCACATTATACTGCAGATCTCCTAGTGGTAGTCAAACCAAGAGGCAGATGAATCTCAGGTTCATTGGTTGGGAGCAACTGGTAGAACCAGTCACCATCTATTTCAAGCATGGTGCAGGTGAGGAAGTTGAAGCACACAAAGGCTAGGAATCTTGGACAAGGTCAGGTGCCTGGTCAGGGACAGAGCTAAGACGGGCATTCGGGCATCTTGATTTCCAGCACTTTGTTCTATGACACTTCGATTCCCATGGTTGGAAAATTTTGGGGGTGGGAGGATGTGGCATGGTGATGTCTATAAGGCATTTGTTTCTTGGGCATAAATTCCTATGTCCACCAGTGATGTCAAGTCCCAAGAGGGCAGAATGCTATTTTTAAGGCAAAATCTCAGCTACCAATTAAATTTCTGACCAGGAAGCCAAATAATGCAGTGGACTGTCCCAACTGCTTTCCAGATTGGCCTCAGATAGTGTGGATTTCGTATTGCCAGCCTTTCCCCAAAATGCAGTACCTTGAATAGTCCTGTTTTAAAAAATGCAGCTGAGTAACTTTTTGTTGTCGTTGAAGATTTTATTTATTATTTACTTATGGAGAGAGACCGAGAGAGGGCAGTGCAAGGGAGGAAGAAGAGGGCAGAGAGATAGGGAGATAGAGAATCTCAAGCCGACTCTGAGCTGAGTGCGGAGCCCAGTGCCCGGCTCCATCTCATGACCCTGAGATCATGACCTAAGCCAAAGTCAGGAGTCAGTGGCTTAACAGGTTGGGCCACCAGGCACCCTCGAAGCTGGGTAACTTCAAACATTGAATTGACTTCATTGAGTGATTCATGACTCCGTGGGTAGAAGGGAGCTCTGAGGAGTCGTACAAAATGTTAGGTTTTTATAGGCAGAAGACGAGGGGGCTTAGGGAGTGAAGAATGGATTATTGCACCATCTCAAACAAATGCAACACTGTCCACTATACTTCAATACATCGTCATCATTATAAAAAAGGTTATTTCAGGTAAGGTCACGTTCCCTTAGGGGAAGGCAGGAGGAATCTAGCAGGCAGATTACCTCACTCGTGCCCACCAGAAAATTCCAGGCTGATTGGTTTAAAATTTCATTCTTGGAAGAGGCTGAAAGTGCAGTTAAGTTGCATATTAAGTCTCAGTGATGTTGAGCAAAGCTGACTCCATTTTGGACCTGTTTCTTTTTTTACAGTCCCTTAACACACAGCACTTAGGCGGGCACTTCAGGAAAGGTGCATCTGACCCTGGCAGCAGGGGGCGCGGGGGGCGGGGGGCGAGGCCCCGTCCGTCCGGTCCAGGTCGGGGCTTGGGAGCCTCTCCACCCAGCACCAAAGCCGAGCAGGGACAGCGGGAGGCCAGGAGCAGTAGAGAGGGCGGCCTCCCGCCGCCTAGACGCGCCCGCCCGCGCGTCCGCTCTGCCCGCACCTCGTCTCTATGGCGGCCCCAACGGCCCTCCGGGGCGCCGAGCGGGATGAACTCGGGCGCGGGCGGCGGCGGCTGCAGCGGCGGCGGCGGGGGCGGCGCTGGGGCCGCGGTGCGCTCCGGAAGGGGCAGCCCGGGAGGGGATGGCTTCGCCCCGTCGGCTCTGGGGACCCGAGAGCAGTGAGTGTGGCGTCCGGCAGGGGAGCGTGAGCCGCACGGCCCGGGCTGGGCCCCGAGGAGGGGATGGGGAGGGGAGAGGGAGGGGGAGGGGAGGGGATGGGAGGGGGATAAGGAGGGGTTGGAGATGGGGAGGGGAGGGGAGGGGGATGGGGAGGGGGGTAGGGAGGAGGAGGGGATACGGAGGGGATGGGGTAGGGAGGGGGAGGGGATACGGAGGGGGAGGGGAAGGGGGAATAGGGAGGGGGAGGGAAGGGGAGGGGAGGGGATAGGGAGGGGGAGGAGAGGGGACGGGATGGGGATAAGGAGGGGGAGGGGAGGACAGGGGAGGGGGATACGGAGGGGAAGGGATACGGAGGGGGAGGGGAAGGGGGAATAGGGAGGGGGAGGGAAGGGGAGGGGAGAGGATAGGGAGGCGGAAGGGAGGAGATGGGAGGGGGAGAGGGAGGGGGAGGAGAGGGAACGGGATGGGGAGGGGGATAGGGAGGGGGATAGGGAGGGGTGGGGGAGAGAAGGGGCTGGGAGGGGGATAGGGAGGGGGAGGAGAAGGGAGGCGAAGAGGGGATAAGGAGGGGATGGGGAGAGGGAGGGGAAGGGGAGGGATGGGGAGAGGGGGATAAGGAGGGGGAGGGGAGGGGATAAGAAGGGGGAGGGGAGAGGGATAGGGCCTTGGAAGATGGGGATGACCTCGGGGCGTGAAGTGAGGAAGGTAAGGGTGGACAGGCTGGAATCCCCGAGGGGCCACCCTGGAGGTGGTTAAGAGGCACTTCAAAGAGTCGACGTGTCAGGGGGTTCCACGTGTCAGGGGGTTCCACGTGTCAGGGGGTTCGTGGGGTGCTGAATGGGCTCTGAAGCTCCTGGGAGCTTGGCCTTGAGGGAGTCTTGAACCCCAGGGGCAGGTGTGGGGAAAGGGGGGGCGGGGCCGACCCTAGGGCGAGCCAGGGTTGGGGGCACTGCTAAGGCTCCGGGGATGGGGTTGGAAGAGGTGGGACTGAAGGATGATGTGAGGAGGAAGCGGGGGAGAAAGTGATGTGACCTCACTCAGACCGATGCTCAGTAATTCCGAGCCAATTAATAGATGGGTGAACGAATGACCAGGGAAAGGTAAGGATGAGAGAGTGAGTTAGAGGATTGCAAGGGTGCAGCGATTCCAGAGAGAGGAACCCGGAAGAGAAGGCAAATGCTGGGGAGGGGAAACTATTACTTCAAAGGAGTAAACCTTAGAGTTTAACCTTCAGGCAAAGCTGGTGTCTGCTGAGTTCTTTGTGAGTAACCACTGTATTGGTAGAAAAATCTGCGTGTCTGCACGTTCTAGTCTGAAATGTGCTGTAATGACACTCTGCCTGTACAGTGAAGTTTCGGACTTGTGTTTGGGGATTCAGGGATCCTTGGACAAAGAGTTGTTTGTTTTTTTGAGCCAGGATGTATAGTGTTTTTTATGTGTCAGGTATTGTACTCAGTGCTTTACATGTATAAACTGACTCTGCTTGTCTGTGTCTTTTATTCTCTCAACACAAGGATGTTAAGAGATGGATCTATGTGCACGTACTGATGACACTGATAATGTTTGAAACTTCTGTCATGAATATTTACACTGTATTAGAAACATTTAAATTGTAATACAGTTTGATTCAAGAATCTTGCTTTGCATTTGATTATATAGTTGGGATGCTGTCTATGAGAGAGAGCTGCAAACTTTTCAAGAATGTGGAGATACAGGAGAAATCTGGTGAGTTAGAAAAAATAGTGGAATTATGATTCAGAAGAGAGAGAGAATGTTGTGTGTGTGTGTGTGTGTGTGTGTGTGTATTTGTGTGTGTGTGTGTCTTTTAAGTGCTTACCCCCAAAGAAAGACAACTCAGGAATCTTGGGAATCGTGGACTGATTCTGGCGTTAGTGGGTAGATTTAAAAAATCTCTCTCGTCTCTCTTTTAATGGTCAAGACTTAAATTTGATAAGAATATATGTATTCCCTGCTTTTTGAAAATTCACATTATGTCACTTGGGTTTTATGAAAGGCATTAGTACCTGTTTTGCTAACTGAAAGGAATCTAAAGATCTTTGCTTGCACGAAAAAAGGTGAAAAGCAAAAATAGAGTTCACTGTTTGTTTTTCAGTGAGCCATTAGAGAGGCAGTACACACTCCTAGCAGCAAGAGTGGCTCTGCCAAGCTCCTTCCCCAGGAACTATACTCAGCATTCCAACATCAAGCTGTCATAGCTTTAAACAGTTTCTGTGAGAGTCTGTGCTTTATCATGATTTATTTTGTGCATCTGTTAGCAAGATATATCTCAAGGTATCAGGTCTAAGAGAGGTTTTTTTTTGGGGGTCTGAGAATGCTCAAAAAATTTTACTATATAAATTATTGGTCATTGCTTTTTTGCTTTGTGGCCTTTCGCCTCAGGAAAGGTTTCATAGCAATGCTCTGCTTGCAGTTTGTGGGTAAACCTGTATTAGGAAATTGCTGTCATCCTGTGATTGTCCTTTTACGATAAGCAATAAAATTTTGAGCTCTCAACATATTCAAGTTAATGCTGATGTAGAGAAGCATTAATAAGTAACATAGTGACCTTATCTATTCTGTTCTTGGTAGTGTTCTCTCCTCAATAACAGTAGAGGTGTAGCTTAAGTCACAGAAGCTACTTCTTCCTTTCAAAAAAGGCTTAATTAAGCATTTTGAATAAGCTGCTTTAATGGAATATAGTTGTAATCTTTGCTCTATATTCCTCTGGTATTTGATTAACGGATTCTCTGTTTCTAATAGGTTTGGAGAAGAGAGTATGAATCGGCTAATAAGGTGGATGCAAAAACGCAAGATTCCATTGGATGCTTCAGTGCTTGATATTGGAACTGGAAATGGTGTTTTCTTGGTTGAACTTGTTGGTACTTTTAGTATTCATGTGTTAAAGCCAAGTTTTAAAATGAAATTTAAAAAAAGTCTTGGAAATGAGGATACTAACCATGTTAATCTAAAGTAGTAGAGCAAAAAAAAAAAAAAAAAGTACAGCAATCATACCATTTACTTTTAGAAGCCACATGGTACAAAAGGGAGGCTGCATGGATTATGGATTGTGAGAAAGCATTAAATGAGAAGTAGGGAGATCTGAGTCCTAGTCTTGGCCCTTCTGGCCTTCGTCTTGACTTTGAGCAAGCCACTTAATTTCTCTGGGTATAGTGTAGGTTCTTTCCTAAAGCTTTTGGCTAGGTGATCTTAATTGGTTTCTTCTAGGTAAAAACTCTGGAAATCTGTGTGTATAAAAGAAAGATGACTTTTTACACTTCTGGTAGGACATAAATACCTTATTTTCGGAGTGCATGGTTTGAAGAGAGTATTTTGTCTATGGAACTGAATTTTGGCACAGGTTCTACTAACTAAACCATCACTGATGTGTATCTGTTGTGTGCTCATTGCTGTGGCGTGTATTGTGGAGAAAATTAAAACACTTAGGCTTCCTTCTAGATGGCTTTACTGTCTTAATTTATAAGGATGTATATGTAATGGTGAAATTTATTAGGTGGCTTCCGTGTGCCAAGCCTTGTGCTGGGCATTGGCAACTTGAAAATGCAGACCTTGTGCTTGAGTTGTTCTAGTATAGTAGAGGATGGACAGATGTATACATAATTAACACTGTAGCTTAACGTGTGTGATAATGAATCACTGAGTATAGAAAAGAGAGCAATTAACTTTGGGGAACAGCAACGGGAAGGGTCTTGGAGGAGCTAATATCCAAGTTGGGTGGAAATTGCAGGGACCGGGGTGTGGTGAGTGTGAGTGAGGTGTAAAGATGAAGAGAATTTCAAGCAGTGGACACAATATTTAAAGATTTGGAGGTGCCTGGCTGGCTCAGTTGGTGGTGTGTGGCTCTTGATCTTGGAGTTGTGAGTTCAAGCCCCATGTTGGGTGTAGAGATTGCTACAAAAATAAATAAATAAAAATAAAAAATCTTGAATAAAGAAAGACAAAGGTTTGAAGCAGCATATCATGTACTGGACTCATAAATAATTTGGTAAATTAGAATATAAAGTGTATATGTGGGATGGACAGAATGAGGATTAAGTTAGAGGTAGCAGTCATATCATCTGCCATGCCTAATAGATTTTACTTTTAGGCCATGGGAAGCCTTTAAAATGTTTTAAGCAGTGGAGTATGATTATAAAAATTTATGATAAATGTTTTTGAAACATTAAGCTATAACATATGTACATGTTAAAGTGCACAAATCAAAAGCATGTGGCTCAGTGAATTTTCACAAAGTTAACATACATATGGTCAGCTATGAACTATCACCCTGGTCAAAAAGTAAAATATTACAGATTCTAGAAACTCCCCTAAACACCCTACCAGTCCTTTCTAAATTACTCCCTCCTTCCCCTCTAGTGGTAATCCCTGATGACGAGGTTTTAACATCAGAGATTAATTTGCCTGTTTTTAATTGTATAAAGTCTTTTTTGTTCTTGTTTTTTGAAGATTTTATTTGCTCATGAGAGACACAGAGAGAGGCAGAGACATAGGCAGAGGGAGAAGCAGGTTCCCTGTAGGGAGCCTGATGCAGGACTAGATCCCAGGACCCCAGGAGTTGAGATCACAATCTGAGCCAAAGGCACACACTCAACCACTGAGCCACCCAGGTGGCCCTATTTTTGATTGTATAAATGGAGGGCTCCAGCATGTATTCTTTCCAGTGTACACATTCTGTGAAATTCATTCAAGTTGTTTGTAGTAACACATTCATTTTCATTGCTATATAAGATTTAATTATACTGCAGTTTATTCATTCTCTTGCTTACCTTGTAGATTCTCTTGTAGATTCTTTTGGATTGCAGTATAATTATTTTAGTTTTATTTGTAGAGACTTATGATTTATCCTGAGACTAATAGTTTAAATAGATTCAGATTTTTTACATATACAGTTGACTCTTGAACAACATAGGTTTGAAATATGCAGGCCCATTTGTGGGATTTCTCAATAGATATATGTATAGTACTGTAAATGTGTTTTCTTTGTGATTTTCTTAATATTTTTCTTACTTTATTGTAAGAATACAGTAAATGATACACATAATATACAAAATACGTGTTAATCGACAGTTACGTTATCAGTAAGGTTTCCAGTCAACAACAGGCTGTGGGGGTGCCTGGGTGGGTCAGTTGGTTAGGCATCCACCTCTTGATTTGGGCTCAGGTCATGATCTCAGGGTCATAAGATTGAGCTCTGTATTGTGCTGAGCGTGGAGCCTGCTTAGGATTCTCCCTCTCCCTCTGCCCCTCCCTCCTGCTTTCAAGAGCATATGCTCTCTCTCCATCTAAACAACAACAACAACAACAAAACCCCCAAATCCCGGTAGACTATTAATAAAGTTTTGTGGAAATCAAAAGTTAAATGCTAATTTTTGACTGCTAAGGGTGTCAGCACTCCTAACTCCTCTATGTTGTTCAATGGTTAACTGTATAATTATGCAGACTATGAATAATGGCAGTTTTCTTTCTTCCTTTCTAATCCTTTATAACTTTTCTCCTCTTATTACACTGTCTAGGATCTCTAATAGAATGTTGAAAAGAAGTGGTAACAGAAGACATCCTTGTCTTTTTTCCCCCTTTTCAGAGATTACTTTGAATATTTCACTATTAGGTATGATGTTAGCTTGTAAATTTGTTTTTTAAGATTACTTGGTATCAGACTAAAGAAGTTTCTTCCTATTCTTTCTTTGTTAAAAGAGAGAGTGTGTAGGTGTGTTTCTCATGAATCTTGTTATTAAATGTTTTTCCTGTTATTGAGATAATCATATTAAGTTTGTTCTTTAGGCTATTTGTGTTGATGAATTACACTGATCATTTTCAAATGTTAAGTGTATTTCTGGAATGATATGTATATTATCAGCATATATATTATTAGGTTCTGTTTATTAATACTTTGTTTAGGATTTTTGCAGTTCTGTCCATGAGAAAGATTGTCTTGATAATTTAACTTTTGTATAGTGTTCTGGTCAGTTTTTAGTACCAGGTTATGCTGGCATTATTAAATAAGAATGTATTTTTTGAAAGAGTTTATTAATAATTAGTGTTTTTTCTTCCTTAAATGTTTGGTAGAATTCATTGGTGAAGCCACCTACATGTGGAATCTTTTAATTAAGGGAAGTCACTTTCTTTTTAAATGTGTACTTATTAAATGTAGTATAATGTGCATAGAGAAAAATGGTCATTTAAGTATATAGCTTTTACAAAATGAACACCTTTGTGTAACTTACCAACCTGATCAAGAAATCATTGTTAGCATCATAGAAGAAGCCCCTTTGTGTCATTCCCTTCTAACGTTAACCACAATTCTGATGTCTGTCATATGTTAGGCTGGTTTTGGTGTTAGCTGTACTGGTTTTCTCACTGTGGTTTTTAATTAACATTTCTGTTATAACTAATGATGTTGAGCACCTTTCAGTGTGCTTATTTGCTGTTTGAATATCCTCTTTGGTGAAATGGGTGTTCAGATCTTTAGGCCATTTTTTAAAAAATATTTTTAAAGATTTTATTTATTCATGAGAGAGAGAGAGAGAGAGGCAGAGACACAGGCAGAGGGAGAAGCAGGCTCCATGCAGGGAGCATGATACAGGATACTAGGATCACATCCTGGGCTGAAGGCAGGCGCTCAACCGCTGAGCCACCCAGGGATCCCTTTAGGCCATTTTTAAATTGGGTTATTTGTTTACTTATTGTTAAGATTTGAGGATTCTTTTTTTATTTATTTTTATTTTTATTTTTATTTTATTTATTTATGATAGACAGAGAGAGAGAGAGAGAGAGAGAAAGAGGCAGAGACACAGGAGGAGGGAGAAACAGGCTCCATGCCGGGAGCCCGACGCGGGACTCGATCCCGGGACTCCAGGATCGCGCCTTGGGCCAAAGGCAGGCACTAAACCGCTGAGCCACCCAGGGATCCCCTAGATTTGAGGATTCTTTATGTATTCTGGATGTAAGTTCTTTACCAAGAACTAAATGTTTTCTCCCATTCTTTGGCTTCTTTTTTTAATTAATAATACCCTTTGAAGGGTAGGAGTTCTTGATTTTGGTGAAGTCCAGTGTACTAACTTTTTTCTCATATAGATTGTGCTTTTGTGGTCATAATAACTCTTTGCCTAATCCAGGGTCACACAAATTTTCTCCTATGTTCTGAAAGTTTAATGTTTTACCTATTACATTTATTTTATTTTATTTTTTGTTTTTGAATTTTGTTTTTAAGCTCACCCACTGTGGGGCTTGAACTCAGAGCCTTGAGATTAAGAATCACATGCATCACTGACTGAGCCAGTCAGGTGCCCTTATCTTTTACATTTAGATTTATGATTCTTCTGGAATTTTTCTGTAAGGTTTCGGATATTGGTTGAGGTTCTTTTTTTTTTTTTTCGCATGTGACGGTTGTATTGTTTCCATTATATTTTGAAAAGATTATCCTGTGTCCATTACATTGAGTTTTATCTGTTTTCTTTCTTTCTTTCTTTCTTTCTTTCTTTCTTTCTTTCTTTCTTTCTTTCTTTCTTTCTTTCTTTCTTTCCTTCTTTCTTTCTTTCTTTCTTTCTTTCTTTCTTTCTTTCTTTCTTTCTTTCTTTCTTTTCTTTTTTTCTTTTTTTCTTCAAGATTTTATTTATTTATTCATGAGAGACTGAAAGAGAGGCAGAGACACAGGCAGAGGAAGAAGCAGGCTCCATGCAAGGAGACCAATGTGGGACTCGATCCCAGGAATCTGGAATCATGCCCTGAGCCAAAGACAGATGCTCAACCACGAGCCACCCAGGCGTCCTGAGTTTTACCTGTTTTCGATATGCTATAAATGATATTATGGTTATACACTTTATTTAGTTAGTTTTTGATCTCCCCTTTTGCTGAATAGGGAATTGTGAAGTTCTCTTTTCAGAGATGGCTTACAGTATTTCACTGTTTGGCGAAGCACTAGGTGGCTTCATTTCAGTGTGATAGAGTATTAAACTATATGAAAATACCAGTTTATTTAATTATGCAGTCATTCGTTCATTTATGCATTTGCTCCCACGTTGAAGGGTACTGGGACTGTTTTTAGTACTCGATTATTAGTGATACTGCCAAACAATTTCCGAAATGGTTATACTAGTTTATACTCCTGCTGGCAGTGTGAGAAGTCCATCCTTGCCAACTCCTGGTCTTGTCAGTTTATACGATTTCAGTGATTTTGGTAGGGGGTAGTGGTATCTCACGATTTTATTATTTCCTGATAACTAAAGATGTTGAACATATTTTCATATGCATCTTGGGTATTTGGCTATTCTTTTTTGTGAAGTGTCCCACTTTTTTTGCCTATGTTAAAATTGGATTGCCTGTGTTTTTCTTATTGATTTGTAGGAGTCCTTTGTATCACAAAATACTTTCATCTAATGCATGACTTGCCTTTTCACTTTTATAATAGCATTTTTTGATAAATAACAGTTTTTTAATTTTAGTAAAGCTTAATATATCATTAAAAAATTAGTAGTGCTTTTGCATATTCTGTATTAAACCTTGCTTGTCCTGAGTTATAAAGATATTTTTCTTTGTGTTCTCCTGGGAGCTATGTTGTTTTCTTTGCATTTGGGTTCTGATGAATTGTTGTGCATGTTGTGAGATCAAGTTTGAGGCTTATTTTTTCTCTTATGACTATCCAGATAACCCAGCACCATTTTATTGAAATGTCCATCCTTTCCCCCACTGTACTTCGGTCATAAGCTAACTAGTGCTGTGTGCTTGGGTCTGTGTCTGGATTCTTTATTCTATTCCTTTGGGTTTGTTTGCTTATCCTTATGCTAGTGCCTTGCTGTCCTGATCACTGCAGCTTTGTCTTCATATTTGGTTGATGTAAATTCTCAACATTGATCTCTTTTCCATTGTGGTCTTGGCTATTGTTAGTTAGCTTTTTCCATCTTTATTTAAATTTTAGAATAATCTTACCACTTTTCGGGGAAAAAAGCATACCCTGGCGTTTTGATTAGGATTGGATAGAATTTACAGGTTAATTCAGGGAGGATGCATATTTATTTAAATTTTAGACTCATTACTTTTCAGGAAAAAAAAAATCAAAGGATTTTGATTCAGACTGCATTGAATTTGGGAAGGATTTAGATTTTTACAGTATTGAGTCTCTGAATCCATGAACATGATATGTTCCTCCATTTATTTAGTTCTTTATATTCTCTCAGTAATATTTTGTACTTTTCTCTGTAGAGATCTTATTTATCTTTTCTTAGATTGATCCCTAGATATTTGTTGTTGTTCCAGTTGTTACTGTTATGCTTTTAAAATTTTATTTTCTAGGAGTGCCTGGGTGGCTCAGTTGGTTAAGTGTCTGACTCTTGCTTTCTGCTCAGGTCATGATCTCAGGGTCATGGGATCCAGCCCCATGATGGGCTCTGTGCCCAGCATGGTGTCTGCTGGGGATTATCTCCCTCCTCCTTAACCCCTTCCCTTGCTTGTACTTTTTCTCTTTCTCTAAATGAATAAATAAAATCTTAAATTTTTAAAAACTTTCTAATAGTTCATTGCTAGTAAATAGAAGTACAACAGATTTTTCTATTAATCTTGTGTCCAGTAATTCAGACATTAATTCTAATAGTTTATTTATAAATTCTTTTGGATTTTCTTACATACAGTAATGTCATGTAGTTTTATTTCTTCAAGTTCAACTTTGATGTCTTGCTTATTGAGATACTGTGTACTCTCGAATACAACATGGAATAGAATTATTAAGGCAGGTGGCCTGTAACACTGCCTAGCATAGGAGGAAAGCTTCTAATATTTTTCCACTAAATATGATGTCAGTTATAGGTTTTTATAGTCTTTATCAGATGAGGGTTTTCGTTTATATTCCTCGTTTAAGTTTTAATCACAAATGAGTGTTGAATTTGATCACTGGCTTTCTTTGATATCCATTGAGATAAGATGATTTTTCTTGATTCTGTTAATGTTGGATTGATTGATTTTAGGGACAGGGTATCTTTACTTTTTTAATTGATATTTTTATTCAAATAATTTTAGGGATTGATTTTTTTTTTCTAAGTAAGCTCTGTGCCCAGTGTTGGGCTTGAGCTCTACCCACTGAGCTTGCCAGATGCCCCTGATTGTTCACTGTTAAAACAAACTTCCACTCCTCAAGTAGAACAAGTCTGATTGTTGTGTATTATCCTTTTCATATATTACTGGATTTCATTTGGTGGTGTTTATTTTGCTTATGATTTATATAGTTTCATCAGAGAGATTAGCCAGTAATATTCTTTGTCTGAAATTTTCATGTGAGGTTTTTGTATCAAGGTTATGCTGGCCTCAGAACTGGATGGGAAATTGCTCGCCTTTTATTCTTTGGAAGAATTTGTAATTGGCTTTGTTTCTTCCTTAAACATTCAGAAGAATTCTTGATGACATGCTCTGGAATGTGGAGTTTTGTTTTTTTTTTTTTTTTTTTGGTAGGGTTTGAGTCAGTTTTGTGTTTTTCAAGAAATTTGTCCATTTATCTGAATTTTTTAAAATATTTCATTTATTTATTTATTTATTTATGAGAGACACAGACTGAGAGAAAGGCAGAGACACAGGTAGAGGGAGAAACAGGCTCCATGCAGGGAGCCTGATGCGGGACTCGATCCCGGGACTCCAGATGGCAGGTGCTAAACTGCTGAGCCACCCAGGGATCCCCCATTTATCTGAATTTTAAAATTTTATTGGCATTAAGTTGTTCATAATTTGCTGTTAAATTTTTAAAATTTATATATTGTGAAATTGACTTTTTTACATGGAGTTCTGTGGATTTTAACACTTGTACAGATTGCTGTAATCACCTTTACAGTCAGGATACAGAATAGTTGCATTCTATATAACCATACATTTTTCCCCTGGTAGCCACTGATCTGTTCTCTATCAATAGTTTTGTGTTTTTGAGAATGTCCTATAAAATGGAATTATGCAGTATTATAATCTTTTGAGATTGCCTTCTGTTGTTCAAAATAATGCTTTTGAGATTCATCCACGTTTTTGTGTGTATCAGTAGTCATTTTTATTGCTGAAAAGTATCTGATGTATGGTTATATCACAGTTTGTTTATCCATTTACTTGTTGGAAGGGCATGTGAGTTGTTGCTAAGTTTTTGGCAATTACGAATATGCTGCTATAAACATTTGTGTAGACGTTTTTGTGTGAACATGTTTAAGTTTTCTAACTATATGTTTATTAGAAACTGCCAAGCCATTTCTGAATAATTGTACCATTTTACATTCATATTTCACATACATGAGCAATGTATGATAGTTCTGTATTTTTGCTGAAATTTGGAATTGTCCATGTTTGATGTTTTAGCCATTCTAATATTTATATACAGCATCTAATCATGGTTTTAGTTTGTAGTTCTCTGATGGCTAATTAATTTGAACATGTTTTCATGTACTTAATTGCTATCTTTATATCTTGTATGGTGAAATTTCTGTTCGAGTCTTCTCATTTGGACTGAATTGTTTGTTTTCTTACTGTTGAATTTTGTGAATTCTTTGTGTATTCTGAATACAAGAATTCTCTGAAACATCATTGTAAATGGTTTCTCTCAGTCTAGCTTTTCTTTTCTTCTCTTAAGAAATGAAAAGTAAAGTTTATGATTTTGATAAAGCCCAGTTTATTGAGTTATTTATTTGTATTTTTTCTATTAAATATCTCTATGTGGGGCTCAAACTCATGACTCTAAGATTGAATTGCTTGCTCCTTAGACTGAGCCAGCCATGTACCCCTAGTTGTTGTTTCTTTTTAATGTATCATGTTTTTGGTATCCTGTTTAATAACTCTTCGCCTAATCTTTTTTCTCCTTTCTTTTCCCTTAAAAGATTTTATAGTTTTAATTTTTTATGTTTGGATTTATGATCTTTTTGAATTAATTTTATTTATTAGAGAGAGAGAGAGAGAGAGAGTGAGCACAGGTAGGGGGAATGGCAAGCAGAGGTAAAGGGAGAACCAGGGTCCTGGGATTCAGCCCCAGGTTGGGCTCCCTGCTCAATGGGGAGCCTGCTTCTCCCTCTCTGCCTTTTGCTCCCCCTGCTTTGTGTGTGCTCTCTCTCTCTCTCTGTCAAATAAATAAAATCTTAAAAAAAAAAAAAGATACGAGGCTCAAGTCAAGATTCTTTTTTGTGTGTGCATATAGATGTCACTTTGTTTTAAAGCATTTATTGAAAACACTGCCCTTTCTTTAATTGTCCTTTCATCTTTGCCAAAAATCAGTTTGCCATATTTTTGTATATCTATTTCTGGACTCTATCCTGTTTCATTGATATATGTATCTATCCCTTTGTAACACCACACTGTCTTGATGAACATAACTTTTAGTAAATCTTAAAAGTGGAATAGTGTGATTCTGCCAATTTTATTCTTTTTCAAATACTGTTTTGGCTATCCCAATTCCCTTGCCTTTCCAAATAAATTTTAAAATCTATTTGTATTTATCTACAAGAGAATCCATGCTGAAAATTTGGTTGGAATTGAACTAAAATCTGTAATTTGAGGAGAAGTGACATCTTTACTATCTAGAGTCTTCCAGTCCATGAATATGGTATGTCTCTTCATTTATTTAGGTCTTCTTGATTTCTTTCATCTGCATTTTTTCATTTTTCAGCATATAGATCCTGTATATATTTTTATACTTGTATTATATATATATGCTTTTGGGGTATTAAATGTATTGCTTTTTGAAATTCAGTTTCCAGTTGTTTGTTGCTAGAAATCTGGTTGATTTCTGTGTGTTGACCTTGTATGCTGTAACCTTGCATTTATTAGTTCTAGGAGTTTTTTGGTGGGTTTTCTGAGCTTTTTTACATAGACTATCTTATTGTTTATAAATAGGGGCAGTTTCAGTTCTTCTTTTTTAATTTGTATGCCTTTTATCTCTTTTCTTGCCTAATTACACTAGGTAGGGCTTCCAGTACAGTGTTAACTACGAGTGTTAACAAAGGACATTTCTGCCTTGTTCCAGTGTTAGTGATCCAATCTATGTGTACATTTCACCATTAAGGATGATGTGTTAGCTTTAAGGATGTGTTAGCTTTAAAAAAAGGGGGAGGAGTGTATTAGCCTTAAGATTCTTTAGATGTCTTTTGTCAGGTTGAGGAGATTTCCTTTCTATTTCTAGAACAGATGTTGAATATTTTATAGTCTTATTAAAGTTAATTCATTAGAGGGATTTTGCAGTTTTTGAGGAATTAGTCCAGGATATATAAACAGAATTAGACTATGGATGATGTGGTTTATTCTGGGAATGCATTGTTGGTTCCTTATATGAAAATCATTTAATCTATCATATTAACAACCTAAAAAAGAAAAACCTCATGATTATATTCTTTGACGGGAAAAACATTTTTGGGGGGAGTCTGGAAATAGCAACATTAGACCTTTTCATGTTGTTCCACAGGTCTGTGAGATTCTGTTCAATTTTCCCCCCATTTTTTCTGTTGATTAGATTTGATGTCTTCAAGTTCATGGACTTTTTTTCCTCCTCTTTCTATTCTATAACTAAGCCTACATGTTGCAGTTAGTTGATAGTCTATTAAGGCTTTTTTTTTTTTTTTTTTTCTCCCTGCAGCTTTTTCTTACTTTGTGGTGTATTTTTGTAGAAGGTAGTTTATTAGTCCCAAATGATTTTCCACAGTGTAGATTTTCTAATTGTACTTCTATCATTTAAAATGTTTTCTGCGCCCTGTATTTTCTGCAGGTTGGAAGTTAGACCTAGAATAAGGTTCAGGAAACTAGAGTTTGAGGATCGAATCTGGCCTTCCTGTTTTTAAAAAATATTGAAATGTAGCTGTACCTATCCATATACATATTGTCTATAGCTGTGTATGTGCTGGAGTGGTAGAGCTGAGTAGTTGTGACAGAGACTGTAGACTGGGAAAGCCTAACGTATTTATGCCCTGTTCCTTTATTTTTTTTTTTTAATTTTTATTTATTTATGATAGTTACAGAGAGAGAGAGAGAGAGGCAGAGACACAGGCAGAGGGAGAAGCAGGCTCCATGCGCCGGGAGCCCGATGTGGGATTCGATCCCGGGTCTCCAGGATCGCGCCCTGGGCCAAAGGCAGGCGCCAAACCGCTGCGCCACCCAGGGATCCCTGCCCTGTTCCTTTAAAGTAAAATTCTGATAATCTGTGATTCAGAGATTTTTACAAACTTAGTTTTTTTTTAAATGAATTTAATAGGTGGTCATTGATATTTGCCTCTGTAGTGCATATTTTGTTTGTATTTTTGTGATGTTAATAGCTATTGCTTATATTCTGTGCCTTTTAAGTGTTTCATCCACATTTTTGATGCATTTTTTTGTTGTTTTTGCTGGGTGCATTATTTATTTATTTATTTATGTATTTATTTATTTATTTATTTATTATTTTTTAAAGATTTCATGAGAGACACACAGAGAGGGAGAAGCAGAAACGTAGGCAGAGGGAGAAGCAGGCTTCATGCAGGAAGCCCGATGTTGGATTTGATCCCAGGACTCCAGGATCATGCCCTGAGCCAAAGGCAGACGCTCAACTGCTGAGCCACCCAGGCATCCCGCTGGGTGTATGATTTTAGATTGCTGTTTTTCCTTTTCTGTTTTCTGGCTTCCATTCTTTATGACTTATGGCTGCCAGTCTTATTGTCAGTCTAGTGAAGGTGGTCTGTTGTTCCTGTGTGTCTCCCCACCCCCACTCCTTGGATGCTTTTGAGATTTTCCTCTTTTTAGTTTTTATCAGATACACTATGCTGGCTTTTTCTTTTCCTTTTCCTTTTCCTTTTCCTTTTCCTTTTCCTTTTCTCCTGTTTTGTTTTCTTTATCTTGGTTTAGGTTGATATTGCTTCCTCAGTCTGAAGCTTGGGGTCCTTCATTGGTATTAGAAAATTCTTACCTGTATGCCATTTTCTCTTCTGCCCTGTTTTCCTTTCTTCTCCTGCTAAGATTCCTATTTTATATGTGTGTGTACATATATATATGTTTATTTATATATATTTATATATATAAATATGTTTATATATTTACATATACTTGTATATATACTTATATATAAATATATGTGTTTGATCTTATACTCTGTTATATTTTGTTTTCCATATTCTTTGCTTTTTTAATTGTCTATTCTTTTGTTCTATGCTTAATAGGAGTATTTCCTTTTGACCTTTCTTCCAATTCACTAATTTTTTTTCTGTGTTTAATCAACTGTCAAGCTGACCTGTGAATCTGCTTATTTTAAAAAATATTTTATTTATTGGACAGAGAGCAAGAGAGAGAGCACAAGGAGTGGGAATGGCAGCCAGAGGGAGAGGGAGAAGTAGCTCCCCACTGAGCAAGGAGCCCAATGCGGGACTCAGTCCCAGGACTGAGCCAAAGGCAGATGCTTAACTCACTGAGCCACCCAGGCACCCTTGAATCTCTTTAATTATTGCATTTTTTTCATTTCTGCTATTCATTTGGTTCTTTGTCATAGTTTTCAATTCTCAGAATTCTCCAAGAACTGTCACTTATTTCATTTATTTGAAAATTGGTTTCTGATAATTATTTTATTTGGGCCTCCTGTGAGTCTTTTCTAATGTCATTTCTTCCCCCTTGGTTTCTCGTCATTTTTTTTTTTACCTTGAATGTCCTTATTTTTCACTGAGTGCCAGAAACCAAATGTGAAAAATGTTGGAGATAGTTTGAGATTTTGGATGATTGTTGTAGAAACCTAAAACATCTATATATGATATTTTTTATAAGTTCTATTGTGAGAAGAGGAAACATAAGAGGAGAACTGGTAAAAGTCAATTCACAGAATTATCCTGGCTTCCTGATAGAGAAGGAATTGAGAGAAACTGGGAGAAAATGATCAGAGTATGGAGTGGGACACCTAGAAGAATTGGAGATTGGCATCGAAGCAGGGATGTTAGACCTTGAGATTAAAATAAAGATAATGAAAGGGAGCAAAATTCTGTGGAATGTAATTGGTATGTTGCTAGAGTTTAGATTAGAATCAGTCACTAGTGATGAAAAGTCAGGGAAGTCTTAATGGAAGGTGTAGGTGTAGGTTAAGTTTTGACGGAAATAAATTGAGTAAATAGTGAAGAGTAGGGAGACAATTTCAGGCTACATTGTAGTTTTCAACTGCTTTCTCTTCAAATTTCCTTTGAAATTACCTTTGGCCTTATCTAAAAACATTCAGCATAGTGTTAGGGGGTTGGGGTTGGGGTAAGGACCAGGAGCAATCATACTTTTGCCATAGGCTCCACATATCCTAGGTGCAGTCATGTGGCTTGTAAACTGCTGGGACTATAGCTTTAGGCTCAAAACTCTCTCTTTCTTGAGAATTTATTGATAGAGCATGAGAGAGAGAGCGTGCACATGAGCAGTGGGGAGGGGTAGAGGAAGAAGCCGACCCCCCGCCAAACAGGCCATCCAATGTGGGGTGTAATCCCAGGACCCTGGGATCATGACCTGAGCCGAAGGCAGATGCTTAACCACCTGAGCCACTCAGGTGTCCTAGGCTCAAAATGCTTTTTTAAATTTATTTTTAACTTTTTTTTAATTTTAAAGATTTTATTTCTTCATTTGAGATAGCACAAGCAGGGGGCGGAGGGAGAGGGAGAAGCAGGCTCCCCACTGAGCAGAGAGCCTGACATAGGGTACCATCCCAGAACCCCAGGATCATGACCTGAGAGGAGGGCAGATACTTAACTGACTGAGCCACCCAGTAGCCCCTAGGCTCAAAACTCTCAATATCCTCTGAGCCTTAATTTTTTGGGGATATTAATACCTGCCCAACCTATTTCACATAGTTTTTGTAAACATTTTGAAAACAAAAAGTGTAACGTGATTAATAATCACTTCACTGGTGGAAAATTGTAATTTAGAATTACAGTGAAGGAAAATTTTTCAGGAACTTACTATGTATGCATTTCATCTATTCATATAACTTAACTGTGCTAAGTAAAATTTATGATAGATTTATGTGTGAATTAGAGCATATTAATATCAGAAGTTAATGTTCTATTTTTCTACTAAGGGCAAAATATTATACATACATTCTCACTATCTATGAGAGAATGAATTTTCTTTTGAAATAGAACTCAAATACTATAAAAGCAAATGAATTGTCACTTGATGTGAATTTAAATTCTTAGTTTCTATTTAGATTCTACAATAAAATTTAAACTGTAGATTATTGGATTGTATATGTCACTTGATCTATTAAATAAATTAAACAGTCGCAGTCCTAAAGGAATGTTGTAATTCATAAGCAAAGCAGTTTGTTAAAACCTTATTTTAAACTAAAGTATAAAATTGTTTCTCTGTCTCTAGGCAAGATCTGGTTTCTGTAATATTACTGGAATTGATTATTCTCCTTCTGCAATACAGCTTTCTGGAAGTATTATAGAGAAAGAGGGTTTATCTAACATTAAGTTAAAGGTAACTATTATATTACTATAACTGTTTGTAATAGGAGTTATAAAGTTTAAGTATTTCTAAAGTATATTTGCTAACTATCTTTTGAACTCAAATTAAGGATTAATTATCAGTAATCCAAATTGAAACATTTTTAAGTAACTATTAAAATTTTCAATGTAGTTGGCTTGGGGAAGTTATTTTCTTCTCTTTCTGTGTGCAGGTGTGTTCATTCTCTCATATTTGCAAATACAAATAATAGCTAACTTTGGATTAACTAGATCAAAAAGTTGTAAGTACATCAAGTGGTGTAGTGCTGCCAAAGATTACTTAGTTTTTTTGTGTGTGTTCTGTGATCTGTGAGGAGATGATGACTCTTGGATTTATATATCTAGCCCAGGCTTCTCTGAGCTCTAGAATGATTTAAAAACTGCGTGTTTTGCACTTCTTCCTGGATAGCTAGTAGTCTCATGTAGTCCAAAATGAAACTCTTAGTTTCTCTTTAAACCTGCTTTACCCCAGTCTTTCCCATTTCTGTTACTGATACCACCATTCACCTGTTGTATTAGCCTAAAACCAACCCAAGGAGTCGTCCTTGATTCTTCTCTTTTAAGTCCCATGTCTCATTCTGTTGGTTTTGTCTTGTGTATCAGACACGTGATCATTCCTTGCTGTTTCCACTGTTCCTCCTAAGTCTGAGCTGCCACCATTTCTTGCCTACAGCTACAGTGGCCTCTTAACTTGGCTCCTCCATTTCTCCTCTTGCCACGCCACTGTCTACTACCACAGGGCAAGCAGAGTGATTTATTGAAATATCAATCAGCTCCTGTCACTGCCTTGGTCATGAGCCTCCAAGGGCTTCCTCATTGTGTAGAGAATGGAATCTGAATGCCCACCCCACCTCACAAAGCCCCTCATTTCTTACCTGTTTTCCTCTTTGTCACCAGTATTCCAGTCACACTGGCTTTCTTTCTGCTCCTGAAACATGTCTAGCCTGTTCTTTTCCAGTCTTTCTACCTGCCATTCTCTGTCTAGAATATTCTTGCCCCAGATCTTGTTTGGCTCCTTCTCTCAGTCAGATCTGTGCTCAAATATCACCTTTGGAGGCCTTTCCTATCTTTTCCAAATTTCTCTTCCCAGACCCTGCTGTCTTCATTACTCTGTTTTTATTGTCTTCATACCACTTTATCTAAAATTATTCGTTTGGCTTACTTATTTGTTCTGTCTCCCTTTAGAGAATATAAAGTGTATTCTCATACAGGGACTCTTTCTTTTTTGTTTACCATTATATTCCCAGTGACTGAAAAACCCTGCCTATAATAGGTGTTCATAATATACTTGTTGAATAAACGAGTACTTTGATACAGGCGTTTAGCTCTAAACTTGGCTCCCAGGAATGGTGGAGCCATTTTTTGCTTCAGGTATAATGAATACTTTGGTGGGAAGAGGAAAAAAAAAAGTTCTAATAAACATAGAATCTACATTTTAAAATCAAAGAGTTTTAGATAATATGCTATTTATGATTACTGTATTAAGTTTGAATAATCATGAGCTAATTGATTACTTTTTAAGAGTAGCTTTTCAGAATGAAGTACATTGGCAAATTATTGTATTAAATGAAATTGAGGCAGATCACAGTTTCAAATGCTTATAATATTATTAATAGGTTATTGAAAATTAATGATATGCTGGTGTATGACCTTCACAACCTAAAGTGCATGATATTTATAAAGTTAAGTAGCTGCAGTTTAAATAGTCCTTTGACTTCGTAAGCTTTATGCCGTTCGTTTTATTCATTAGTTGGTTTATAAGCTGCTGAATTAGGGTGGAGGGACTTCTGATCTACTGTAAGTCACACGACTGTAATAATATCAGCTAAAAATCATCTTATTTTTAATGACCTGTTTGAGTTCCACATAATTTTTATCATCTTAAAAACATTTCAAATGTTCTATTTTTTGACGGAAATAACTTTTTCGTAAGCCAGGCTTGCAGGCTCTATTATGTGCTGGTGATATTAGGCAGTACACCTGGCTTTCATTTATTTCCAAATTTGTAGAGATTTGGAATGTCCAGGAAACCCTGTCTCTCTTACTAATCTTAGCTTTAATGATCTTGGGATGAAGCATGTAAAAGTTTGCTATAAAGTTGAAAATATGTTTATTATATGTAAAATGCCATCATAATTAATTGGTCTTTTTATCCATAACCGTTTACAGATTGTCACTTAAATTCAGGAGAGATTGTGTTACTTGTTCTCATAAGACATTGATTTTTAATATAGGTAGAAGACTTTTTGAATCTTTCCACAAAGCTGTCTGGATTTCATATTTGTATTGACAAAGGGACTTTTGATGCCATAAGCCTTAATCCTGACAATGCGATTGAGAAGAGGAAGCAGTATGTGAAATCCCTCTCTGGGGTGTTGAACGTGAAAGGCTTTTTTCTAATAACCTCATGTAATTGGACCAAGGAAGAGTTGCTAGATGAATTCAGTGAAGGTAAATGGCTATATGTTGTTAATGTGTGCTTACCTTAGGTTTCATGTGCTTAAATAGGATTTTTTTTTCCCCATTGGTGTTACAGTGTTTTAGTGTCCCCTTTGTGGGAATTGCCTGCTTTTCTTCTCAAGTGTAAATGCAAAGGGCAAAGAAATAATATCCAGAGATCCAGAGTCCTTTCTAAAAATTTCCAAGAAATCCTGGCAGTTAGGTACTAACATTTATGAGCCTATAAAAGTTAAGTTCTTTTTTAAGCGGTATAATCTCTTATTTAGAGACTCGAACAGTAAGTACGTATATTGTGCTTCAGACTTTAGTGTACTGATCTACTGGTGATAGTGATAATAGGAATCAGTAATGTGCAAATGGAAGTAGTATTTTTAAAAACCTTACATGAGAGTTTTAATTCTATAAATACTTTCTGTATCTTGCTAATGGTCATTTAGGTTTTAGGATTTATCTTTTTTTCAGTATATACAGAACAATTATTTTTAACATTGCACAGAAACAAAAAGTAGGGACTTTGTACTAGAAATACTCCCTATTAATTCTTGAGGTAATCTACCTTTTTTAAGGCTTTGGTGCCAAGACAAGATCCTTTCTCACTCCATTAGGAAAGTATAATTAGTGCTGTGTCTAATATGTGGGGATCTTGTGAGAATTGAGAATCTGTAATCTATACACAAATATTTTGAGTTCTTTGGCAGACTGTTCCTTGCATGTTTTAAGGAATATTTTACCTGCCAATTTATTCATGCAGCACACAGGCATTTCTGGGAAAGTACCTTGAGAATCCAGGACTAGTATTTGCTTGTTTTTTTTCACAGACTCTTTTTTAGATTAGCATGAAGTTTTTTTTTAAAGAAATGGGAGGAATTTTTAGGGTGGAGTATTAATAAATGATATGGTACTAAATTTTTGTTAAAATTTGAACCTCAAAAAAAAATAAATAAAATAAAATTTGAACCTCAGTTACCACAAGCTAATGGGAAATGAATTTATAACAAAACTATATGCACTTTATCTTAGAGTTTGTTTTCTTTTTTGGTAATAAGGGAACAGGCAGTAGGAGGGAGAACACTTAACACATGTCCTTTTGTGTGCATTCAGTGACTTTGGCAGGTTATATAATGTAAAACTTGAAGTATTTGAGGCTTGAAATGTGAGCTTGTGGTTTCATTATTATTGCCTCTGGAAAACAAGAATTACGTGTGATTTATTGTCTTGTATTTCATGCCATTAATTTTACTATCTTCCATGTTAAATTGGTTTCCCTTAGAACTGTTGAGGCCCTGTATCCATAGTCTTTCCCTCTTCCTGAAGCTTGACAGTTTTAATAAATGCTCGAAGTTAACACTGTGTAGGGCAAGTTTCTTTCCTGGTTTTTAAATACAGGTGTTCTCTTTTACCCCTGGAACCACCAGACAAAAACATATTTGTCTGTCTTTGATAATGAAGAACAGACTCTAGCTGGGTAAAGAGTGCTTAAATTTGTGTCTATGTCTAAGAACTACTTTAAGTTATATTCAGTTTTAGAGCTTAGTACAGAATTTAAGCAAAATATTACAATAGGAAATGTTAAACACATACAATTGAAGACATTTTTTAGGCATCTGTATCTGAGAATATGGAATTTGGAGTTGGATACAGAACACTAACAGAATACATGCATCACTGCCGAGGGGCTTGTTGGTGGCTTCTCACGATTGGCTTCCACGGTCCCTTTGGCATAGAGTGAAGCTTGCTTCACTGATCTTTGAAGGTTCTTTTTTTCTTTCCTGATTCGAAACATAAAACTGTTGAAATAAATCTTGCATTTTTCCTTTATAGCCCTACTTATATAAACATTTTGTGTTGTCATTTGTTTTGGTGAGGTTTACTTAAATCATTTGCCAGATAGTGGTTCTAATTTGATATCCAAGGAAGCTAACTTTCTTAAAACTACTGAATTAAAATGACTTCAGAAAACTTATTTTACTATGGAAATCATTCAGATTCATTCTGAAAAAGATTGAAAAATATCAATAACCCCAACACAAAAAAGCATATAGGTTAAAATAACTCAATTTGTTACCTATCACTGGAATACAACCACTTTTAAAGATTGGTGTTTTATTTATTAAAATACAAGAACTTCAGTTCTGTAGGGTTAATCCAAGGAGTTTAAAAGACTAGTCCTGGAAAATTCACATAGACAGCTCCATTTTCTCTTGAAAATTTTTATTATGAAGAATTTTAAGCATGTGTAAAATTTCAGAAAACAGGCTTTGTACCCCCGTACTTACCACTGTGGCTCCATTCTCTGGCATTAAAATATATCATGTTATTTAGGCTTGTCCTTCTTTGGAAAAGTTTTCTAATGATCAATTTTAATGAGCATTTTAATTTATAGCTGTTTGTTAAGATTTGGTGAAATTTGATTAAGAATATGAATTAGAATGCATGATGAAACAAAGTATAAAAGACCAGTTGATACAGTGATATATATCCTTTTATATATTTTGCTTGTAAGAGTTATTTCAGCTGAAGCTCAAGGCATAGAAGCTTAGAAAGTGTAGACACCTCCACCTCCCAGGAAAAAAAATCTACCCTCCAAACTAATCCTCCTATCACTTTTCCATGGTTAACTTCTCAGTCTTGCTTGTCTTAAATTTTAAAAACAAAATAAAATAATGTTAAATTTCCATTTTATTTTAAAGATTTTTTTAATTTATTCATGATAGAGAGAGAGAGAGGCAGGCAGAGACACAGGCAGAGGGAGAACCAGGCTCCATGCCAGGAGCCCGACTCGAGACTCGATCCCAGGACTCCAGGAGCGTGCCCTGTGCCAAAGGCAGGCGCTAAACCACTGAGCCACCCAGGGATCCCCCATTTTATTTTATAGTTCAGGAAAATGCCATGTTATCTTATTTTGATCTTTACAAATTCACTGTGAGGTAGGTAGGGGCATTGGTATATGTAACCTCCTTGCATAGAAACTGAGGATCCTGGCAAGCATACCTTCACCTAGTAAGTGGTAGAGTTGGAACTTGAACCCAGGACTTTTGAAGCCACATTAATTTTTAAGTTCCACTGCGCTGCTTTGAAAGTTAATACTTCCTTTTCTTCCCAGATCCTTTATTATTTCAGTCTGGGTCTTGATCTTTGGTTACGAACTCTTTTTTGTTGTGGTAAAATATATGTAAAGTCAGATTTACCGTTTAACCATTTTAAAGTGTACGGTTTTGTGAAGTACGTTCCCAATTGTTCAGCCGCCACCACCACCTATCTCTAGAACTTTTTCATCTTCTACAAATTCATTTTCTTTCCACATTGTTTGACCCTTCTGTATTAAGTACTTTTAAATGTGTGATGTAGATCGAGTTACTCCATATAAAGCAGTCAGGACAGCGCCTGATACCTGGTTAGACCTTGGCACTTGATAGCTGCTTCCTACTAACTACAGCAGGCTGAGGGAGATGTGGAGTGTAAGGGGTCATAGACAGGACATGGGGGAAAGAGGGATGGATAGAGAGCCTCTCTTTTGCAATTTCATTTTGGGATTGTCTGTTCCTTGCTCAGTTTAAAGTGTTAGTGGGTATGCCCCCTCTGTGCACATCCAGTAGAACTGAAAAATTATCCAGTGAAATTCCATCACAACATAATGGTTTCATAAAAGGTTTGCAAGTACATTGTTCATACACATTCCCCTTTACTGTGGGACTGGGTCCCTATTAAAAGTATTTTAATCTTGTCTGACAGGATTTGAACTTTTCGAAGAGTTGCCAACACCCACGTTCAGCTTTGGAGGCAGATCTGGAAACAGTGTAACAGCATTGGTTTTCCAGAAAACATGAGACTTTTCACTGGACAAATTCAGTTAGCTTTATTAAGAAGCTCCACATCAAAGTAAACCTGACACAGAAAATGCAAGTGCAAATAAATGCTTAGTAAGTACACAGGATGCACATGTTGAATAGCTATAATGGGTTGGTAAAAATATGAACATGTGAATGGTTGAGTTTTAGACACCAACTGAGAATCATTTAAAGTTTTCTTTTGTATTTGAAATGTAAATATTTTTCTCTTTGATTAAAACAAATTTCCTGTAACTGTTGAACAAGTAAACTTTAAAGCAGTAAATGAATTTACAGAAAGCATGTATTTTTGGTTTTTGTGCCTTGGTCAAAGTTGAATTGGATATAGCTGCTCATTAAGATTTGACGAAACTACTCCAGGGCCAGAGTAATGAACACCAACTTTCTTAGTGTTTTATTAGACTGTTTATGAAACATAATAAGTATAATATTTTAGATTGGAGGTGGTTATTTAAAAAAAAAACCCAATACCTGGGAAAAATGCCATAGTTTTCATGTGTATAATTAAACAGAATCAGATAAATGTATGAGTTGATCAAGAAATCCTGAGCTTGTGTTTTGCTGCTGATGGCCTTTTATACACTGTGAAGGATAAACAGGAAGTAGGAAAGACAACTAAGAGATCTGTTATTTGGTGTTAAGTTGCATTGTGGTATTAAGTCACTGAATCCACCAAATATCTTCTTCTCAAGGAATGTAATTAATTTATTCCTGCTTCTTCATATCAGAGGGATAGTACTGGGGCACCTGGCTGGTTCTGTTGGTAGAGCATGTGACTCTTGATCTCAGGGTTATGGGTTGGAGCACTACAGTAGATAGATTACTTAAAAATAAAAAAAAAATAAAAAAAAAAAGAGGCTAGTATTGGATGGAGGCAGGATTCTTTGGGTCTGACTAAAACCCATTCTCTTCCTCTGGCATATTCTGCTTCCCAGGTGCTAAGTCTCTGCCTTAATGGCACTTACAGTTCAGTGGGGGAACCAGGACTGGTCCAGAGAAAACACTGTCAGAGGAATTGAGTAGTTGAATTTTCAAAGCTCTGCAGCTCCTTTTTGGTGACAGTGTTGGTCTGTGGACTGTGAGTTAGTGAGTCATCCTTCACTACTTTTCTCCATCTCCCTTTTGTCTTAACAGACTTGCCTAATCAAGAACTGAATAGTGTCATTCTTTTGTGAAAGGGTGGTGTAAGCTATATGTGTGTGTATATATATATAAGCCTTCAGGGACATGAGGACAAAGATGTTTTAGTTAGGACTAATTAGCAAGAGAAACAGTTTACATATTAATGTTTTTGAAGAGATAGGTTAATATATAATGCCATTTTTGTATTTGGGCTGATATTTTCATGTTGGAGCCACAAAACACGTTTTTAAGTGATAAAATTTTTGATGATTTTCAGCATTTTGAATCTCTTGGGTTTTTGTTTGTTTGGCAGATGTTAGTCCAGTAATGAGTAAGTCTAGCATTACCATCCTTTTTCTTTTCTTTTTGTCTCTGAGTGGGGGCAGGGTGGAGGGAAGAGGGGTTTGATTTAGATCAACATTAATCAACTATTAAGATTACTACCTGCCTTGCAAAAGATAACCGAAGACATTTACATAAGCTTTCAACACAAATAACTTTGCTTAAAAAGGTTTTATTTTTAAAATGTAAAGGGTGAGATGTTACTTCAAAATATATGTGATTTAAACTTACTAAAAATTGTGTTGATTGAAAAAACTGCGCAAGGGATTTTAAACCACAGAAAAACAGTTTATAATTTATTGAGGAGGTCTGGTCTTTGTTGTGTTTTCATATTATTGTTTCTTGATGTCAAATATGATAATAGTGTAGAAGTACTTTTTTTTAGAATTTTGAGTTGTTATGCATGCTGTTTTAAAGCACCACTCTAACAAAATAGGCTTTCTGTGCCACCAGACTGAGACATTGGGTTTGATTCACTGATAGCTTGGAATGGGCCTTTGTTGAAAAGCTCCTCAAGTCACCCTCGTGGCAGAGTATGTATGTTCCATTTGCAAAGATGAAGGATTTGGGGGGGATCATGGAGCTGTTGCTAAGGTTAGGAGAAGGGATTTGTCATCTCTCCTTTATCAGTTAATCCTGTTGGAAGCCGGCTTCTCAGAGGTTGCAATTAGAACAAATGGAAGGTCCCAAAATGCTAACAGTAAATTAGTATTTTCAAATAATGCCACACTTTAAAAACCAGGCCAGTAAATGGCCCCAAGTTACTGAAGCAAGTCGTAAATATGTGACTATTAAACTGAGTTTTGTTTAAGCACATGACTATGTGGGTAACTGGAAGAAATTATACAGTTATAAAAGGGAGCAGTGAGTTCCATAGTAAGTGCTGGTTTCTCTGCATAAGAAGTTGGAATTGTAATTTTATTTCATCAAAAGACACTCTTATTTTGAGGAAACTTGTTTGAAATGCAAACGAAGTTTCTCTCCAGAGCCTGAAAGGCATTGTTGCTTCTCATTATGATGTTATTGCTGCATAGCCAGCGCTTCTGTGTGTAGGAAGCGTGCGGGCCTGTCCGAAGGGATTTGAGGCTGAATGGGTGGGTTACACCAATTAACAAATAGAAAGTTTTCAGAACATTTTGTTTTAAGCCAGGTGCACAAGTTAGAGTTGCTTTTTGGGACTGGCATTTATGCATATGAGAATCAAACCTGACACTACTCTTGGCAGCTTGACTGAGGCCATTTTAAAATAAGTACAAACTGTCCTTGAATTGATTTTCCCCCCCATTGTAGTAGCAGCAAGTTTGCCTTTCTTCTTCATCTGTGACATGCATGCAGTTTTCTGTTATTGGGGGGGCAGGGGAGAAGGGAGGTAAACACGTGCAAAAGACTTTTAGTCTTTATGTGAATAATGTGTTTCAGTTTACATATTTTTAATTTTCTGTGATACTGTAATCAGAACTCTATGTTGACCTTAATTCACATTCATCTGGAGTGCAGTAGAGAGCTTAATTTTTAAGGTATCTATGGTAGCCTCTAACCTTTGAAATAATTTTCCTTAAATTGATATGCAAAGAAATAGAGTATCCCTGCTTATGTCAATAGACTCTGATTTATGTTTTCTTAAATTATTTTATGTATTTATGCATGCACGTATGTGTCTGGTAGTCCATAATGAAAATATATACAAATGTGAAAACTCAATTGCTCTCCAGGCCAGCATTCTGCTGCTTGGGGAGGCCTGGGTTTGATTTCCTGTTGTTGGCACTGTGAACTAGAGTGTACGTGCTCCAGAGACAGCTTTCTGCTTTGAAAGCAAGAGACCAAGTGTCTTGTGTTCCACAGTAGTAACCTCTTTAGCTAATTGTGTGTGTGGGGGGTGTGTTGATGGGCTCTGAAAGGAGTCTTGTCTAGGACACTTCACTGGAAGGAGGCTGCCCATGACCTAGAGTTTGATTGTGGGAGACCAGGAGCATGGTAGGTTGAAGGACAATTGCTTAGTGGGAAAAAATTAGGAAACCCTTGTCATTTCTCTGTTAGGCTGGAAACAGAGATGTCCTTAGATGAAGGGGGAGCACATGAGCATGTTTTATTAACAGTTAATGGAAGAAAATTAATGCTAATTTATTCTTCATACACACCATGCAATTTGTTGGAAAAGTAAAAGAATAGTTTGAAATTCTTTGGTCAATTGATGGATTCCTATGTTAGGGGCATAGAAATGAAACTCAACATTAAGCAGACAAATACCCAAGCCCACAGGCTACATAAATGCTGAATAAAACCAGCTCTACAATAGAACTCTGAAAAGCGAGGGGTAAGAAGCCTAATGAATGATTGAATATGACCTTAGCAAAATCCCTGGAGTGTTGTTGAAGGATCATTCATTTCCAGCTTAGATGTCAAGATGGGCTCCAGTAACCAGGAAAAAAGAGAGCTTGAGTCAGTACTTACTGAGTTTTAAAAATCTTTACAACTCAGTGCATTAGACTGATCATTAAAAGGGCTTCTCTAACTAAATTTTGAGCTGTCACTGTGTAGACCTGTAGTTTAGGCCCAGGGAAACCAAATTAAAAAGATAGTAATTCGCAAGACATGAATGTATCGATATCCTGCTTTTATGGAGTAGAACTTCAAAAACTGTATGTAGAGGCTGGCATAATGTACTTTTGTCATGCTGATACCATTGTAAGAAAGACTGAGCACCATGAGATCAATTGGACCTTAGAGCATTTGCAAATTACTTGCCCAGTTTATTAGAGGAAGATAGAAAGAAATAAAAATGTACTTTTTTCATTTTTAAGTGGTTCATTCTGAAGAAATGATAAATTCTTTTGTTCTGTTTAAAATACGTGTTATTACTGCATCAGAAAATAAGTATGTTAGAAAATAAGTATGTTAGTGATCTTTATTGTGCATGCTGTCCAGAAGCTTTTTAAGAAAAGCAAATCTAACACATTTGTTTCCCCAAATTCCAAAAAATGTATACATGAACCAGCAATTAGCATATCCTGGATATTATATGAGAAGCTTAGGAAGAAGTATGAAAATACCCCCCATTTGGACAAAGGGACCATTAACTGTATTTCTCATCCTTCATTAACATACTCAGAGATGAAGCAGTTTATTATTCTCCGTGACTATAGCAGAATAGAAGTGCAGTTGGGATGGTCGCCGCTCTCCTGCTATGGCCCTCCACGCTGCTTGTCAAAGATGGGCATACGCAGGGGGAGGGAGCTAAATGTAGAAGAGAGTGGGTGCTGCCAGTGCACGTTTTCTCGTCACCCCTCCTCTAGTATGAAAATGTCAGTCCTTTGTTCCCATCTAATTTTAGTACATCCTGGCTTAAAAAAAAAAAAAAAAAAAAGTTAGGATGCTTTCCAACCATGGAACTTTGAGGGGTGGGGTGGGCGGGGAAAGAGTACAGGAAGGAGCAGTTTACATTCCATATCCGTCTGCCTTTCTGCGACAGCATCTAGCCCCTACTCTGTTGATTCTGGTAATGAAATAAATTTAGATGCACTGAACCAGCAATAATTAAGTTTTCCTTCCATGTCCTCAACAAGAAGTCTAGTTGGAGTCTGAATGGGGAAAATCATAATATGGCATCTAATAGAACATACTGGGCTGAATTAAAGAGCTGTGTACAAGTTTTAGAAGACAGGTCTGAAATCGTGAATGAAAAACTGCATGTTGTCTTATTTAAATGTGACCTTTGAGGCCCATTTGTGATTCAGTGAAACTGCTTTTATGCTCTTGTTTAGAATGAGAGTAATATTTGTTGATTTTTGAGAAGCAATCAAAGGCAAGGTACACAAATCAGAGCTGTTTATTCCTCGTGGAAACCCTCACCGTCTAGAAGGAAAGCTCTGATTTCTTGAAAAGAACCAGTTGGGTCAAAGAATGGATAACATAGTTTGTTCAAGAGATAGGACTGAATTCCATATGGCTTTGTAGTTGAAAGTGCCAACTGTCATGGTTATTATTTAATTAAAAAGTAATTAACCAGATTAAACTATGAGGGGAAATCTACATTCTGGACTTCACTATGAAATAAGTCCATCTTTTCCAGAGGTTTCTTGCTTTAGGTGTTCTGAGGTTTCCTCTTGGAATCTCTCTATGGTAAAGATATTAGAGAGCTACAAGTAAGAGGAATTATTTTGTTACTAAGTCCATTTGATTAATGATTTAATTTGTCATGGGCGGTATCAGATTATTTTCTGAACTTGAAATTTATTTTCGTTCCTTTGATTTTATAGTAACACAGAGTTTAAAAGCTGTTAAGTAATAGAGTAAATATTAAAGAGAAATGATTATTTTTTTAAATACTAAATTTGGGAGGAAAAAATGATGGTAATATAGGCAGGGTGCTTTCCTTCTTTGGACTTCAGTTTTCCTTTCTGTAAAATGAGGGTGTTCAGTAGGTGATATTTAAAGTTCTCCTCTACCCCTCTAGTCAGTTTGGGTTGCCGTTGACCTGGTGGTTTAAACAGCAGAAATTTACTTTTCACTGTCTGGAGACTGGAAAGTCCAAGGTCAAGGTATGAGGAAGGCAGGCTTCATTCTGAGGCCTCTGCTCTTGGCTTGTAGGTGGCTGCTCACCTGGCCTCCCTGTGCATGCTTACAAGGGAGAGAGAGTGTGGGAGCAGGCTCTCATGTGTCTCTTCTTAGAAGGGTGCTGAGTCCATCAGGAGAGCCCCATCCACATGACTTCATGTAACCCTGATTACCTCCCAGAGGCTCTACTTCCAGATATTATCACATTGAGGGTTAGGCCTTCAACATGTGAATTTGGGGGGGCACACAAACATTCAGTCCATAATATCTGCTGAAATTGATCTAAGATGTAGAGAAGGGCTTAATAGATTTTCACTATATACAGGAAGTTTAAATGCTCCAATTAGCTAAATATTGGTTGTTAGGTCTCTTTAGAGTTCTTTTTCTTTTTTAAAGATTTTACTTATTTATTCATGAGAGACACAGAGAGAGAGAGAGAGGCACAGACATGGGCAGAGGGAGAGAAGCAGGCTCCTTTCCATGCAGGGAACCTGACCTGAGACTCGGTCCTGGGTGTCCAGGACTACACCCTGGGCTAAAGGCGGGGCTAAACCGGTAAGCCACCCTGGGCTGCTCCCCCCCCCCCGCCTTTTTTTAAAGATTTTATTTATTTATTCATGAGAGAGACAGAGACACAGGCAGAAGGAGAAGCAGGCTCCATGCAGGGAGCCTGATGTGGGACTCGATCCCGGGACTCCGGGATCACGCCCTGGGCGGAAGACAGGTGCTAAACCATGGAGCCACCCAGGGATCCCCTCTCTTTACAGTTCTTAAAGCAAGGTATCTATGTGTATGAGAAATATATGTACATATAAGACATTTGGAGCGAAAAAATCATGTATTTTTCCATCTAAGATATCTTTGTACATCCATTGGTAAACTTTAGATCTGGGTATTGATTGTCTTTGATATGTATTTTTGATAATTCAGTTTGTATTTGTTTGACCACAGCTATGTTTTATTCAGGAAACTCAGAAATTTACGTCTGATTGTTTGGTCTCCTTCAATTTTACATATAGAAAGATAGAGATCAAGATTGGGCCTAAGGAAACACAAAGGAGTCCTACTCATAGATGACCTCATTTAGAAGTGTAAAGTCCCAGGGTTCTGAGAATTCTACTCTCTCATGCTACACAGAGTCCCATGCTTGAGCAGGTGGTATGTGGTCTGCCCTTCTCAAGCCTTGTAACTATGGGCTCTTGTCTACTTAATCGTGGTTTCCCTTCAGAACTTTTCTTCAAAGCAGTTGGGTGTAATGGAGAGAGAAGCAGTCATGGAGACCTGCTGTATCACCGGATCAGGAATATTAAATGAGAAGAATCAGTGTGAAGCAGCTTAGCATAATTCCTAGCACACACGAGTAACTAGGCTTTTCTCCAAGGACCCTTCTTCCTGTTGCAGCTGATGTATGGACTTGTTTGAGCTTTTACCCCTCAGTACCACTGAATTAATGTATTCAGTTCAACTGTATTCCAAGAGTGTTTAGATGAGGGAAGAGAGGAGGAGTGGTAGACAAGTGAGTAAGAGTATAGCTCCTTCTGGAGTCTCTAGATAGGGCTGGTGCTGAAGCACCTTTTTATTTAGCTAAGAAAACAGGACCGGATAGGATGCCAGATTTTCACTGAATGTTCTTTACGATGTGTTTCAGTGGACTCCTTAAGAATACTCAGGTTTAAGATCATTATCTGTTTACGTGGTAATTATTTAGTAATCAAAGTAGGTCTGGTGGGAAAAATGTTCCTGTGGATGCACTGGAACCGGCTAAGGACGCGGTGCACCTTCCCTCAACAGGTCTGCATGCTAAGGCAGTATTTCCAGTGACATGAAACAAGGTAACTAAGATCAGGTCCCTCAACTAATGAAAACTGAGTTGGAGTTGGGTCTTTCTGGGTATCTAGGAAGCAGTGGGCTAAATTTTTATCATTGATTTCCACCTTGCATCATATAGATTTGATTTCTTTGATCAGTGAGTCATATTTATTTTCCTTGTTTTAAGTTGAGTTAACGGTGCCATTCACAGTGACATTTCAAAGTTTGGTGTTGGATAATACTTTAGTTTATCTGATTTGACCTTAGTTTATACTGGAACTGACTGTATTGTTTGTAATGTACAGTGAATTGATTGTCCTCATCTAGAAAACATTTGGTTTTCAGAATTGTTTATTTAACCTTTTTATTGGTGGGTAGGTGAATATTTCAATGCCTGGGCTGCTTAGTGTGACTAGAGAAATGCTGGCCAGAGCAGTGTCACTTTCTTGAGCTTAAATCTTTGAAATATTTTTAAAAGGTTCTATAGAGAATGAGGTCAGTATGATAATATATGTCTGTAGGATAGACGTAATAAAAGCTTCACTAAAGTTAAGTACTTTAACAGTACTACAATGGGTAAGTGACCTGGTTTTGATCAAGAATTTTTTGTTTGTTTCTTTGTGAAAGTTAAGAGTAAAGTAGTATTTAAAATAGCAAGCTAACTTCTCATATCAGTTCTCCCTTTCAGGTCAGGTGCAGGGTATGTGCATACAAAATAGGCAAGGCTAGTTCCTCAGGGATACGATAAAACAAAACATCTTTGCTTTTGATTAAAATGGAAGGTTGACAAACTGCTGAGGGAAGTTAAGAAATTCAGAGGCTAATATACTCTGGAAGGCACATGTTCTTTTCATACTGCTCCCAGGGATGTTTTACTCTTTGGAGCCAGAGACTGATTTTTTTCTTCTTGATATTTTAAATCCAAAGGATTAAGTCTTTAGATTGGGTATTCAGGCTCTGTGAAATCAAAAACTGTATGTATTTTCACAGTTTCCTTTTTCCCTAATGAAAATGAAATTCACTCTGTTTCATTTTTATGGGGATAGGCAGGATGGCAGTAGCTTTGAGCATATCACTAGGCATGAGTTAAAAATAGATTTTTCTTGAGGCAGTGACTTATATGGTAGATAGTTGACAGGAGAGAAAAATTAAGTTAAATTTTGGGCTTATATTGTAAATACAATATCTAAATTCTAATAAAGGATATATAAGAAAAAAATGGAAATGGTTTTCATTTGAAGGTGATAGCATAAACATTTAGTCTGGGTGTGCTGTTGAAATGTATTCTAGGTAAAACTTAGTGTGTAACAGTATGAAAATACTGTAACTTGTATTTAGCTATGTATTTGGTGGAGTAACTGAGGCCAATGTAGGTTATGGGTGACCAACCATGTTAATAGTGATTGATATTAGAGTACTTCAGCTCAGATCATAAATAGATCAGGGAAAGGTCAAGAATGAATTACGCTTTTCAGTGTTACTATTAAAATAGTAAAATAGGTTTGATAGGTTTTGCATATGCCAGTAACTTTGAATATAGATAGTGAAAAGCCTTCATTATACTTACTTTTGCTTACTTATCATGCATAAACTTTCCAATATGTTTTTTCATGCTTGTGTTTTCTGGTAGCACATAACACCAATAGCTACTATTACCTTGCCAAAAAAAGAAAAAAAAATGTATGTCAAATTGAAATAAGTTTTAACTGTTGCTCTGTTCTTTTTAGCTTACATTACCCAGAGCTCTTCCATCCATGAGTTGCAAGCGTGACATTTGCTGTGTTTTCAGCACCTGCCAACTTGGAAACCAGGGTTTGTGCTCAGGACTTAGGCTTACAACCCACACTTTGTGGTGCACAATGCCGTCCCAGCTGGCATGCTTCGTACCTCAATGGTGCTAGACGTTCGGTTACAAAGCTGTGCAGAGTCACGTGCACTGATTTCAATAGGCATTCCGCTTCGAGCTGTTTTCAACTCTCGTTTTATATCAGAGGAGTTAGATTGGTATCATTAAATTCACTGCATGGTTATTTTTCAATGAAAATAAATTTGTTTTATGTCGTTCTTGAATCAAAAAGTAACTTTGTCTTCAGGAACCAAAGTACCTCTTTTAAAAAGGTGTGTGTTTAGATGTGGGACAGAACTCTCTCTCTCTCTCTGTCTACCTATATGAGAGAGATTCCAGCCAGGGCTATAGTTCATTTTCATCAGTGGAATGGTTTCAGAACACAGTATGAAAAGGACAGAAAGAAAAGAACAGAAGGATTAGTGGGTCATAACATGGTTATGTAGGTAGGGTCGTTAGTTGTAGATGGCTTATATATTTGGGGACAATTACAGAACTCATTTTTCTGAATAAGATCTACATAAGAGATGGTAGATTCAGATTTTCGGTTTTCATCTGTAACCAAAACTTTACATGTTGTCCAGAGAAATGTATTTTGCTAACTTGTTTTCTTTCAGTAGCCAGTTTCTTTGAAAATGCTTCAGGTGGACTTGGTGATGTCTGTCTTCCCATCATCTGTTATAAGCAATTTTAAAAGGTTCTGCTTTGTAAAAGATCTTTTCAGATTTAGAAAGGACAGTGTGAAATGTGAATGACTGGCTTTTAATACAACAGTTGTGACAAAGAGGCAGTGGCTTTTGGAAGCTGAATAAAGGGGTTAATACACACATCTGCATACTGTGCTGTTGGGTGCGATGTATAACAAGTTTGATGTTTGTTTCACTCACTTCATTCTAAAAAGAATACTATATTATTCTCAAAGATAAACTAGTTTATCCTTTTTTTAGTGGGGAGCTCTTTTTTACAGCCATAGGCACACATAGATTTGATGGGTAAAACTGAACAACATTGACTGTACTTGCTTAGACTTCAAAGCTTAGCTCCTTGTTGCTTGAATATCACATTAATTTGATTCTAAAGGCACAAAAATAAAACACCCACTAACTACCTAGGACACTCATTACTACATATCAAAACCCAACCTTTACCCTCCTCTGCATAAATGTGCTTAGGTGAATACTTGATTAGCTTGTTGATACAAGTTATAGTTGGTTACACCCTTTCTTAATAAAATACACCCTTATTGTCTCCTATTGCTTAAGAGCTTTAGGCTTGGAATAGGGGAACTCTTTAGAATAGAGCGATACTCAGTTTAAATTCTCCTAGGCAGTTTTGAGTGGATGGGATTCGTGCCATACGCACAGGCATTCCTCCATTTGGTGTTTCTGCTTTGAGCCGGGCCAGGAGAGCCAGTATTACAGTGCTTTATCTCTGGTTTCATATATTGGTCTCAGAGTGAGACTGTATGCAACCCCTACATTTTATATTTCCCAGGTGTTTGTGTTTACCCAAGTTAGTGTTGTTGGTCAGTGATAATGGAAAAGTTACAAGTGATCATTTTTGGATTATTTATGTATTTATTCCTAAATTGGCTTATGAATTTGTGTTTAGTTGCCTGGTTGTACTCTAAATCTGTTTTTAATTTGGTTTTGACCTTTAAGGATTGAACAAAGGTAGACAGCTTAGCCCCCCACCCCCCGATTGCAGCTTACATTGCTTTACATCCAGAATGCGACTGAGCTTGTATTTACTCTTCTGACTTGAGCAAAGCTCTAATATACCACCTTTCAGGTAGGACTTTTTTTAAAAAATAATGACTATGTAGTATAGCCCCCAAAAGTGGGGGTGTTTAGGATATACAGGGCTTACTGCATAATGTGGGAAGAACCACTTAGTATGGAAGGTTAATTGACACAGGGCTTAATGTATATATCTTTTAGCTTTTGGAGATTCAAATTAAGTCCATGAGAAATAGCCATTCATTGGTTAGTAGCACAGCTCCTTAAGCAGGTATTTTAGTTCTGTGCACTTGCAAGAAAGCCTCAGAACCAGAAAAACAGGCTGCTTTAGGTTGGAAAGGAGGCGTTGCAGCAAAGAGCTTGCCATAACCACAATCCTTGGAATTTTGTGAGACTAAAATCATCCTGAAAGCAACAAGAATCATGATTGCGATAATTGTCTCCAGGCTCTGGATGTGGCCCCCCCCCCCCCCCCCCCCCCCCCGCCCATTTTGTTTTCTCCCTTGACCCGATGAACTAGTAATTGTAGGAATAAGCTGAATGTTTGCCAGCAGGAGTCACTCTAGGCTTCCTAATAAAAAGTAAATTAAACTTTATTCTTAAAGCTCTCAAAGGCTGAGGTGACACTGTGATAAGATGGCATTAGGGAAGGTATAGGAGGAGCATTCTCAAATTATCCCTTGTGCCTTTCTTTGTTTAACTTAGGGAGCCTTGCTTGGTTCTCGTTCCTTTCAGAATTGGCCCTTGATAAATTCTTTTAAAGCAATGTTTATGGAAAAGGATATCAGTATCTTTGCATTCTGCTTATTAGCTCATTTTGGTTTTTGTAGGACAAATTGGTTACATCCCACATCATCTACTTGAATGAATAGACACCCATCCTTCTCCTGATTGTTGTTCATCGTAATCTTGCAGAAGAAATCACTAGAGTGAGCCGTAGCTGGTGTGAAAGGAGATGTTAGCTCATGGTTTTCTGAAAAAGAATGGGTCCAGTGTGATGAGAAACTGAAATATTTCAGCAACAGCCATGAAATATAATAGTTTCCCAAGTGCATACAAGCTCAAGAAGTTAATTGTCCATTTATGTTTGATACTGGGATTGAAACATTGGATTAAAACCAATTAAATGTTCCTAGAAGCAACAGAAAAAGTTTCCTGATTTATGAATAGACCCATTCAAATGGGGCAGACACAATCCATGTAAAGTAATGAGGTGTTTTGTTTTTTTGGCAAAGGAGAACACAAAACAGGCATAGGGGAGTTCTTTAAAAAAAAAAAAAAGAAAAGAAAAAAACCTTCTCTTTAAAAATCTCTTTGGATACAAGGTCAATAAAATAACATACACTGGTAGGACGGAGTGATGGGAAATCTAGGGCTTCGCTTCACAAGGGAAACAATCCCCCTCCCCCAGGTGAGCAGTACAATGAAAATACTCTGCTTATTCTATCAGGGTTACATTCCTGAACTTAAGTCAACATCCTAAGTTACAGAACGAAACATGCTCTGCGTCTGCTTAGCAACCACAAATCCTTCCTTCACCAGTTGCATATATTTTGCATGTGGCTTCTGAAGTACACATTCCTTTATTTCGACCAGCGCCTCTAGTTGGGAAACTAGCGCTTTATTTTCCCAAAGTGTGACAAGGCTCGCACAGCCCCCCTCGCTGCCGCCCGGCACGCCGCCGACAAACCTCAAAACCCCACAACCCGGAAGCTGGGCGTCCGAAGTCCACGCGGCCCGGCCCGGCCCGGGGTTTTGTGCCCCGGCTCCTGCGGGGGGCGGGGGCGGGGGCGGCCGCGGGACCCCTGGCTCCGGGCCCGGGCGGTGCGGCGCGGCGCGGCCCGGCCGGCCCGGGGCCCCTTCCCGCGTGCCCTTCCCGCGTCCCGGGGCCTCGCAGGCGCGGGCTCGGCGGGCGGCGGGCGGCGCGGCGCGGCTCGGCTCGGCTCGCAGGACGGCCTCCAGCCCCGCCGGCGGCGCGCCGCGACCCCCCCACTCCCCGCCCACCGGCGGCTGCGCGCACTGCACCCGCGCCCGCCGCCGCCGCCGCCGCCGCCCGGCCCCTGCACGCCGGCCCTGCACGCCCGGCCCCTGCACGCCCGGCCCCTGCACGCCCGGCCCCTGCACGCCGCCGCCGCCGCCAGCCCCGCGGCCGCCCGGGCCCCGCCACGCCGCCCGCGGAGCGCCCGACCCGGACACACGCCTTGCGGGCGGCCGGCCCCACGGCGGCGGCGGGCGCGGCGGGCGCGGGCGGCCCGGCCGGGGCCGGTGAAAGGGACGAGTTGCGAACAGTTCAGGAAGTGACAAGTCGATTTCCTCCTCCCGGGGAGCCGCTCGGTACAAAGCGCTCGGCGCCGGCGGGAGAGCGTGCGCGGCGGCCGTGGCGGTGGCGGCGGCGGCGGCGGCGGCAGCGCGGACCCCAGGCGACCCCGCCGCGCACAGTAAGCGACCGGGCGGCGCGCGGGACCCCGGCGGCCGTGCTGGCCCTGCGTGCCAGGATGCTCATTTTGTTACTTGGAAGTGTCGCCGCTTTCCTTTTTTTTTTTTTCTTTTCTTTTCTTTTCTTTTCTTCCCCCCTGCCTGGTTTCGCGTGGGGTCGGGCGGCTTCTCGGGGCGCTGAGCGTCGGCCCGGGGCGGGCGCGAGACTTGTCAGCGCAGCCGGGGGCGCGGCGGGGCGCGGTCCTGCCTCCGCGGGCTCCGCGCTCCCCCGCGCCGGGACCCGGGGACCCCGGCGCCCCGAAGTTCCCGCACCGTTTGCAGACAACTCTTTTGTTCGCGGAAGTTTGCGTCCGGCACCCCCGGGATGCGGGCGCGCGGCGGCGGGCCCCGCGGCTCCTGGACGGGCCGGGGCGGGGTGGGGGGGGGGGGCGCCTGGCCCGGGGCGGGGGCGGCCGGCGGGGCGGCCGCGGGGGCGGGGTGCGGGGTGCGGGGCGGGCGGAGCGGGGGGCGCCGGCGCGGCTTCGCACATGGCGAGCAGGGCCGCGCTGCACGGGCGCTGCTCGCCTCCCCTTCCTTTCCCGCCGGGAGTGCCTGCTGGCGGGGCCGGGGCGCGCGGGGCGAGGCGCGGGCAGGACCCCCGGAGTTGCTCCCCGGAGTTGCTCCCCGGGGCGTCCCGGGGGACCACGCTGGCGGCGCGGGCCGGGGCGGCGAGGGGGCGGCGAGGCGGCGGCGGGGCGCGCTCTGCTGCTCGGGCCGGTCGCCCCGGGAGCCCCCCGGGGCCGGGCTGCCCGCGTCCGGCCGCCGGGCTCGTTCGCACGCACTGTACTTGGTCCGATGGTGAACAAAGAACAGCGCTTTGCGGCGTTTGATGAATGGGATTCCGCCTCCTATAGGCCACACTCCGAGCCTTCGGTGCGCTGCAGCCCGCGGACCCGGCGGCGGCGGCGGGCGGGCGGGCGGGCGGCCCCTCGGGGGTGCTGCACCCCGGGCCCCCGACCCCGGGGCAGGGCCCGGCCGCCGCCGCCGCCGCCTCGCCTTGCCGCCGCCTCGCCTTGCCGCGGCGGGCGCAGATGGGGCCGGGCCGACGGTGGTTCAACAGGAACAAATGTTTGTTGAATTGTTGGATGGCGGAGACGAGGGGCTGTTCCTATCGACTGCTGCAGGAGCAGGAGCCGGAATGGCATTGTTTATTGGCCTGGGAAGCCGGCGAGCGTCTTGCGCCGCTCGCCTCCGCATTCGCCCGCCTCCAAATGACACACCAGCATGTGGGTTCCCCGCGCTTCCCGCAGGCTGGGAGGGGATCCCGCCCGCTCCAGGCCCTGGGCTCGGTCGAAGGATGTCACCCTGGCGGGAGCGCTTGGGGGGAGGAATGGAGTTAGTAGACCCCGTGAGACTCCCTGTTGCCGATCTGGCCAGACTTTTAGTTTCATTTTAATTTATCCACTTAGCAGTAACTGGTCTCAGTTACAGTTTTGATACTGAGTGGCGGATCTGTGGGGTTTGGGTGTTGTCGGGTGTTGTCGTCGTTCCCACCCCCAGGCTGTGGACAGCTAGATAAACAGAAAACAGCTATTTGTCCCCATTGATAGGCCTGTGTTAGTCTGAGAAGGTTTGACTTTTTTTTTTTTTTTTTTTTTTTTGAGCTCAGGACTGGTTGGTGGCCCTTGACCCGGTGTCTGCACTTGGCTAGGATCTGGATGCTGCCAGCCATCCTGCAAAAGGGAGGAGCATGCTGCTCTAGCTCCTAGGATCTAGAAAAGGAAGGAGAGGCTTGGGACAGGTCTGTTCCCACCCCACCCCCCACCCCCATGCCCCTCCAGAGAAGGAGGCGGTTTTAAGACCAGTTCAAATCATTTTGGCCAGGGACTCACTATTCCCCCCCCCTCCCCCGCTCCCCACCACCCCACCCCGGGAGGTGATCTTGATGTGCAATTATTTTAACATTGAAGACAAGTTTTAAATAAAAGCTGGCAGTACTGGTTGTTGCAGAAGTGGACTTGAATTCCTAAGGCTGGCAGGACAAGTAGAGCCTTCCACAATTGTGATTGATAATGTTTGTAGTCAGTTTCTCCCTTCTGTTTTCAATTTAGGGTATGTCGCGCACGTAGTAGCGTGTTGGAAGTTCATGAAGTTCCTTTAGGAAGAGCTTGAAGATGCCTTCTTGTCATCATAGCGGCTCTGCTTCATTGACATTTTATGGGAAGCCCTGTTGTTATTTCTTAGGCTCTTTCTCTCCACATCTTTCATCTTTCTCGGTTCCCCCTGTTGGTTACTTTGCTCTCCCCTGGCTCTGTGGAAGCCTGATGGGCTGGGTGTCCTTTAAGCGGGTTCCGGGGCAGACGCCTGACCCATGCTGGAAGCTCCGTTAGGGCCAGCCTGCCGCTCTCTTCCCCTGCAGGAGACTGGAGAGGAGAGAGTCTTGTACACCCTGGGAGCTGGCAGCAGAGGACGCCTCGGAGCAGCCTGGAGGTGTACCTTTGCAGTGCTCTTAAGCAGTACGCCTTTCTCCGCCCCTGCTTCTTGCAGGGGGCCCTGAAGACTGAGTGCAGGACCCACTGGCGGACTGTTGAGTTGATGTTTTATCTGGGCAAGTGTGACTTTCCTGAACTGCACACCCTATGGAAACTTTTTGTTCTTGCCCTTAAAAAAGCCTGAAATAAGCAAATACTCAGACCAGCACAACTGCCATCATTACCACCACCACGCACACCTCTCTGATGTGTAATAAAAGAGACCTGCAGGCGTAATTTGTTATGTAATATGCTGATAATACAAGTTTCGGTTTTAGATGGAAACCAGATGTGGAGGGGCTCTCTCTTTAATTGATCCAGCAAGGGGGACACGTTAATAGATTAACTAGCTCTTGCAAACCCTGAAGGTGATTTCTTTTCTTTCTTTCTTTTTTTTTTTTTTATTGTGAGGGGAGAATCCTAAACTTGGGGCTTTTTTAAGTCTCCACCTCCCCCACCCCACCCCTACCCCTAGCTTCTTGCTTTACTGCAGCTGTCCTTTTTGTCAGACTCTTCCTCTCTTGAAAGAACCGGTTTGTTGCCAACATGAAGCACATGGCCGGGTCTGGCTGGGCTCAGCGCAGCTTAACTCTGCTGGGCTCCACGCTCCTCCTCGCCTTGTCCAGCTGCTGCCCTGTCCTCCACCCTACAAAACAGGGCCTGGCTGAGGGACTTGCGTGCTGCAAGGAATGTTGACTGGCCTCCCTCAACTCCTTTCTGAAATGTCTGATCATCCAGGGAGAGTTGCTGTTTAAACTTGCCCGGTGAATACACTTTCCAAAATCATTGACTCTCCTTCTCTGATTAATTTCTGTGTTTGTTTCCTGCCTAACTTTACGAGGGTTCTTTCTACATGGCTGAGTCACCTTTATTATGGCCCAGGGTCGGGGACTGCACTGTAATAGCTGACCCCATTAACAGCAGTTTCATTGCGTGCTGGGATGTGAGCTTTGGAAACAAACCCACAGGCTTAGATACGCTGATGTGCCCGGAGACTTGCTTAGAAAATTTTTGTTTTAGCGCAGTTTACATTAACATGATTAATGATCGCGCCACTGAAAAGTCTATATTCAAAAGCAATTTACCGTTCCCTAGGGTTCTTCTTATGGTGAAGTAATTTTCTTTGCCAAACAACTTTGTTTTAAGGTAATTTCTTCTTTGATGTTTAATCCAAACCTCCTGTGCACACAGTTTTGGATCAAGGCTTGGGCTTCGAAAATTGCGGGTTGTGGTTTTGGTGGTGCCTGTCTAACCTTCCTGAACTCGGGTCGGAGGGCACCCGGATTCTTGATTTAGGAAAGCCCTCTGAGATCCTAAGCAGCGGCAGAGTCAGTGCTGGGCTGATCAGGACCGGAGGAAATCTTGCAGGGGAAACTTGGCTTTGGGGTGTCTTGGAGGAGGGATGTAAGGAGGCTGGAGCTGAGGACAAGATTTTTTTTTTTTTTTTTTCTCTTCCTTGCATCAACTGGAGATACTTGAGCTTTTTCAAAAAACAGAGACGTCTTTGCTTCAGCCACCTCCTCCTCCTCCTCCTCCTCCTTTTCTTCTCCTTCTTCTTCTTTTTTTTTTTTTTTGTTAAATGTGGGTGATTGAGAGGGGAAATGCTGATGGGTGGGTCTGAAAGCAGCCTTAGGAACCCGAGAAAATAAAAACACATTTGAAGGACTCTGGAAGATTTTGCATTTCAAAGGGTCTACCTTGTAGAATTTCACATCACGTCAGGGGTTATGGAGAAGTGTGACAGGCACCCCCGCTTCGTTAACGGTCCTGCCCCTCTCCTGCTGTGGGGGCTGCAGGGGAAGCTGTCTTTTGCAGGGGGGCGGGGTGGGGGCCGTTTGGCCAGACAGCGCAGGAAGATCTCGGAAACAACAGTGCTCCTTAGGCATCTGTAGTCCCTGGAGGGACTTTTTCCATGGGGCCGCTCTCAGGAGGTAAAAGCAAATCATGTTGCTAAACAGCCCATTTGACCCCAGAATGCAGGGGCAGGCCAACTCCTGACTGCACTTGCTCTTTTCCTTCGCTTGTGAAACAAAGAAACAGATTCTCCTCCTGCACTGGTATAATGTGGTTCCCTAGTTCCCAAGATTCAGGACCATGAAAAGTTGGGCGCAGCAGGCTTCAGCCCAAATGGGTGTGGATTGTTCAAAGAATAATAGCAGTGCCCACTGGTTATTGAAGGCCCACCCTGGGCCAGGGGCTTTGCATACGCTCTCTAATTTTCAAAGCATTCCTGCAGTTACAGCTAAAGAAAGAAATTGAGTCTCGGAGAGGCCAAGTAACTGGCCTCAGGCCACACAGCTGCTAGGCCTGGAGGCTGGTAGTTCTATCCTACTCTCTCTCACTTCAGAGCCTGGTTGTTTTGCACACGCAGGCTATGGGTTGGTGTGTTCGAAAGATAGAGGCACTAAGTTCTGTTTAATCTCAAAGCATAAATTTTGTTTAGTCTTGTTAACACCACAGGGAAACTTAGAAATTTTGACTACCTCTTTCCCTCCCTCCTCCTTTTCCTACAGCTTTAAAAAAACTTTTTTTTTTTTTTTTTTTTTTTTTTTTTAAAGGAGGGCTCGGGGGATCCCTGGATGGCTCAGCTGTTTAGCGCCTGCCTTTGACCCAGGGCGTGGTCCTGGGACCTGGGATCTAGTCCCTCCTTGGGCTCCCTGCATGGAGCCTGCTTCTCTCTCTGCCTGTGTCTCTGCCTGTCTCTCTGTGTCTCTCATGAATAAATAAATAAGATCTTTAAAAAATAAATAAATAAATAAAGGAGGTTTGGATTCTAGGTCTACCATAGGACCAAAGACAGTGCCTGAGTTCTGAAGACTGAGAAGTTTTGCTTCATCCTTACAGAAGACAGACTCACAAGAAAATACAGTTATTCTTGGTGACCTTCTAGGGGAAATGGGAAATAAATCTGGCAGCCCAGAAGAAGCATCCCCATTTATTCAGATTCCATTTTCCATTCAAAGAGATTGTTAAAAGGGTTTCCAGTGTGGTTGGGTTTTTTGGTTTTTTGGTTTTTGTTTTTGTTTTGTTTTTTTTTGCTTTTGTAATTCGGATCCCTCAAAGTAAATCATTTTGTGGTGTTTGCCACCCCAGGTTTGTGTAATAACACGTTTTGTTTACATGCCCAAAGTAATCAAATAACTAAACTCAATTGTACAGACTCCAGTGTGTGGGAATTTGGTATGCCCTAGCTCGGGCTGGGCAGAGGCCCTGCATTCTGTCTCAGACCGATGGCCCTTCGAAGGTTGATCCTGGTTTGGGGGTGGAGGTGGAGTGGGTGGTGTCTATGTCCAGCAAGGCCTGCCTGGTGGATCTCCTGCCCTTTCTGCTCCTAAAGAGTTTGTGGGAGATAGCTGGGCCCTCTGTGCCGAGATTTGAGACTCCAGAGCAGTTATTCTGAACCTTGGCTGCACATTATAATCACCTGGAGAGATTTAAAAGAAAAAAAGCCTGATGCCCAGGCTGCATCCCGGACCAGTTACATCAGAATCTTGGAGAGAAGGGGTAGGACGCAGCATTGGTATTTTTAAAGCTTCTGAGTTGATCCTGTTGTGCATCCAGGACGGAGGAATGAGGGCTGGAATAGACCCCATGCATACCTCTTTTCCCTCACGGACCTTCCTCTTCAGGATTGGAATAAACCTACTGGGATTTTCCGTTGTTGCCATGTCTCGGTGAAGGAGAATCTGAAAGGTACCCACCTCTGGGCGAAGTGCCTGCTGTAGACATCATCCAGGTGGTTCCTCTTTCTGCTGGGCCAGGTCTTGGGTGTGCCTTCCTGCACAGGATTTGGTACAACCCCTCCAAGCCACCACCTTTCTGGAACAGAGAGTGCCGGTTTTATTCAGCTTGTTGCCTCAGGGTAGTTCTAATATGGGGGAGGGGGGCCCTGCCTCCCCACCATCTCTCTGATCTTTTCAGCTTCTTGTTCCTTCTGCAGGTTTGGCACATGGTGATCCTCTGGGGTTCAGGGGAGGGAAGGTGCAGTCTGGGTCCTGGCCATGTCTTGGTGATTCTCAGCAGTTATTCCTTTTCTCCTCAGTCTACAGCAACTGTCACAGTGTCTAGTCACCTGTTTTTTTTTTTTTTTTTTTTTTTTTTTAAAGATTTCACTTATTTATTCATGAGAGACACAGAGAGGGGCAGAGACACAGGCAGAGGGAGAAGCAGGCTCCCTGCGGGGAAACCAATGTGGGACTCGATCCTGGGCCCCCGGATCACGACCTGAGCCGAAGGCAGGCACTCAACCACTGAGCCACCCAGCCGTCCCTCTAGCCACCTGGTTGTACCCAACTGCTCAGAACCTGTCCTCTTGCCGGCGTGCTTGGGATGAGGTGTCATAGAATTATGTTTAGAGTGTCCGGGGGCCGTAGAGAGCATGAGCTCTGTGGCCTGCTTGTGTTATCTGATGGAGGAGAAATCCAACTCCCCCCCCCCCCCCCCCCCCCCCCGCCCACCACCACCACCCCAGAAGTACCGTGACTTTGCCAGGGTCACACAGTGGACACCCAGAGGAACCAGCACCTTTGTCATCTGAGTCCCTTGCTCCAGCATCCTGTTCTCTGCAGAGAGACTCTGAGACGCAGTCTTGCTTGCAGGACCGTGTGCCGTATGCAGCTCAGGCCAGCAGTTAAGCAGAGTCATTGTTCAGAGCCCTTCAGCCAGTGAAACGTGCCATCCGTTGCCCTAGGTCTACTTCATAAGTCCGTGTTTCTCACCCTCTCTCCTGATGCTGCTCAGCAGGGATCCATTAGGCTGCTGAGTGCAGGCTCACTGAGCCCCAAGTACGGGAAACAGTCCTGATGGAAAGTACTGAAACCTTGAGCCTGATGAAGAGGGTTTAGGTTGCTTTGGCCAAGGCTTGTCCACCTGCTCTTCTGTGCCTTGGTGGTGGTGACAAATCAGGGCACTTTCTCCTCTGCTCTGGGAGTTGGGCTGGGGCCTAATGAGGCGGGGGCGAGGAGGTGGGTATTTTCTGCAGGCATTCATTTCCCAGGCATTGATTGGGCACCTGCTGAGCGTCCCGAGTGGGGCTGGGCACTTGACTTCATTAGTTCATTTAATCCTCAGTGCAGGATAGATGGCTGAGGGACTTGCTCTGTCCATTGCTGGAAACACTACCACTCAGAGCAATTACTCGCCCGGAGGAGAGAGGACAGTGGGATTTCAGCTCCTGGCTGGCTTCAGTCCTATGTTCTTTCCACCATGCCATGCTCGTTCTTCATCCAGTGCTGTCTCAGTGGGAAGGTGATACAGTTCCTGCAGTAAGCAGGGTCTGTGGTCCAGGAGGTGTTCTCTGGCCATTACTCCCCGGGCACCTCGCTGCTGCTTCTAGGAGGGGCTTGGGTGGCTGTGCTGTGGAGCCTGCCAGGTAGGCCCATGGGCTCCTGGACAGCAGGGCCTGGCCAGGTCCAATATGCATCCAGCAGCTCCAGTAGTGTCCTGGATAGAGGGTGCTCCTGCTTGCCCGTCCTCCACCTAGGGGTGGCCACCCTCCTCCCAGCTGCCCCCTGCTTGAAGTGCCTTGACGGACAAGGCCCAGCTGGGAGAGGCCTCGGCTGCGCCTGGAATTCCCCTCGCTCTGGCATTCATGTTGGCTAGGGGCCTGGGAGCGGAGGGAGGTTCCATCTGCTGGCTGGGAGCAGCCTTTCTGCATGTTCAGAGGTGGGAGGACTGCGTCCTCTGTAGCCGGCCACCTCCATGCTCTGGGTGAGGAGAGGGAGTCGTCTCCTGGTTGTAGGGGTTTGTGTCTGTGGTTCTGAGGCTGCAGAGGGGGGTAGGAGATTCGGGGGTCCCCGTGATATGGTCCTGGGGGCCATCCTGCTGTGAAGGCTCTCTGATAAGCACACAGCTCCTTTCTTGCTGGACTGGTTTGCTGCGTGACCCTCTGGGCTCCGGATCTCTCATCTTGCTGGCTCTGCCTCCCAGCGTTTTAAGGAGCGCGGTTATAAGAGCCTGTCTGAGAAGCCCCTGTGAAGGGTGTGGTGCCGTGTGGAGGGACACAAGGTAGGAGATGTGCATCGGACCCGAAGGGTAGAAGTTATGCCATGTGGTGCAGGGCAGGCCGCCTTCCAACTGGGGAAGAACCACAGAGGAGCTTTGGGCAAAGCAGAGGTGAGACCCAGGCCTGTGTCATTTACGGCAAGGGCAGTATTGCACTCTGGAGTCAGTGCCTGGGATCAGATCCCAGGTGTGCCCTTTGCTGACTGTCTGCCCCTGGGAAGGTGACCATCTCTCCCAGCCTGGGTTCCCTCATTTGGATGATGGCCTTGCCGGCAGGGCAACCCACCCTGTGGGTTTGGGACACTGAGTGAGGCCCTGGGTGGAGACCCTTAAAACCCAACAAATGTCAGTAAGCATCTCGTGCAGCCTGTGGCAGGCACGTGCTGTTGGGAGAACACGGGAAGGATGGGGCAGTTGTCCTCACGGCCCTGGTGGGTGACACCGGGATGAAGCACAGAGCTTAGCTCGGCTGGGTGGGCCAGAGTGGGGCAAGTAGAGCCTTTCCTCACCCAGCATTCTCCACTCTCAGATGTCTTTAAGATTTTTTTGGTGGGGGGAGGGTTGAAAGCATGTGTTCTAATTTAGTTTGCAGGTGTGTCTCTTAATAAGCATTAAGACTGGTGAAATCTTTTAAGCTTTCTCTTTGGAAACAAAATCTCTGTTTACCGAGACTGATTGACTTTGGTCTTAAACATAGAAAAGTAAATGCGTATAAGCATCACAGCGTGGCCGCAGAGCCTTGGCTCTGCTCTCACCCACCTCTGAATGCGAGTGTGTTCTTTGCAAGCCTCCAGGGCGGCGCACCTCTGTGACCTGAGAGAGTGGGAGGCACATTTACCTCCTTCTTAGATTCTCTTTAAATTCTTTGCAGCTGATGTCTTTATTTGGTTTTGCCGCCTCTTTCAAGTCCGCAAGCTGCCTTCACGACTGCAGTCAGCATTGGTGTATGTCATGTGGTCACAACTGGGGCACTCGCCCCCAGCCTGGCCACTTCTCACTGACCCCTGGGGTACAATTCCAGTTGGCCCCCCAGACCCCTGTGCCACCTGAACACGACCGGCCATCTCTCCAGGAATAAGAGCTCTTTAAAGCTCATTAAAGCTTTTGAACCAAGCCCTTGACCCAGTTGACAGAGGGAACGGCCTTTACCCTCTTCAGTGGTTACTAGGCTTCTCTTGGTGCAAGCCAGTGATTCCTGACAGTCTCCACCCACATGTCTTCTGAGCATTACACATCGCAAGCCCCAGCCTGGCATCCTGTGGGGTGTTCAGAGTGGACAGTCTTGGCATGTGAGATTGCCTACTGGACTTTGGGCAGCTTTGGGGGAGACCCCTTGGTACAGGAGGGTGAAGGTTTGATATTGTTTATTTGGTTCCGGGCAGAGGCCCCGTTCCTTCAGACATTGGCATAGATGGTTGGGGCTAGCTTTGGAGAACCCTCTGCAGAGGACCCACCAGGGTGGTTGGGGTGGGATGGCCTTAACACAGACCCTCCTCTTGGACATGATGAAGCTTTGTGGGTGAGGAACTGTGTGAGGGAGGCATCTGGGCTGCCTCTGTTCTTGGCAGATGTTCAGAACTCATTTTCCTGACTCTCTCTGCCTCTTCAGATGTGTCATTGTTCCTGTGGTGACCGCAGAACAGTCTGCCATGCTGGTGGTACCCTAGGCACAATCCAATCAGTCTGTATCTAGTAAACGCCCTGTATGTGTGTCAGGCCCTGAAGAATTCAGAGATGAGTAAAGCGAGTTCCTGTTTTTGCAGAGTTCATAGGCTTGTGTCATGGACAATGAGACGGCAGTTGTTTTTTATTTTTTTTTTATTTTTAGTAAGCTCTACACCCAACGTGGGGCTCGAACTCACGACCCTGAGATCAACAGTCGAGTGCTCTTGTAACTCAGCCAGCCAGGCGCCCCAAGAGACAGCTGTTGTTTTGATTAAGTTCCTACTGCGTGCCAGATGAAGCATAAATGTGGTGGAGATGTGTGTGCACAGGGTACTGGTGAGTCCACAGCCCCGTGGGAGTCAAAGGAAGGTCATTTACACTGAGCCAAAGGGAAGAGGGTAGAAAGGCTTCCTGAGCCTTGAAGAATGAGCAGGGGTTGTTGAGACAGGTGAAGGATAGGGAGCAGGAGATAACCTCGTTCCAGGTCGGGTAGCAGCGAGTGAGGAGGTGTGGAAGCACGATGCCGTCTTTGTGGCATTTGAAAGGAACAGCAAGTGGATGATAGCCACCCAGATCTGGGCGCCTGGATGAGAAGAATTTGTTGGGCTAAGCTGGTCAAGGTCAGGATGGCAGCAGATGCAAATCAAAGGAGTCCTGTCTTTAAGCAGGAGGCTGGGAGCTGGGGAGTCATATGTCGATGCTTGTACTTTGGGATGCTCAGCATTCGGGGAGTGGCAGCACAGAGTGGATTGGAGCAGACAACTGGGAGCCCACTGACTGAGCCCTGAGAGGGATGTCGAAGCAGGGTGGGGTGAGGGCTGAAGAGGATAGCTCTTGGCCAGTGACTGCCTGGGGAGGCAGCGGGAGGGAAGGGGTGTGTATGGGGGTGGGGGCAGTCTTCTCCAGCAGTCCTCACTTGGGGCCATCTCCAGGGAGACTGCCCAGGGGCCCAGTCCTTTTGACCTTAGGGGACCTCCTTGGAGGGCACAAGACTAGGCTGTTTAGAACATAGAGCTTTCGTCAAGTGCCATCTCCTCAGCCAGAGGGACGTGGTCTTTGTTTATTTTTAGCGGGAGCTCTTGCTTTCAGCAGAGACATTTGGGATTCCCAAGAACTTCCAGAGTTTCTTGCCTGTGCCTACATGAGAACTAAAGAAATCTAAATGAACAAAACCTTTTGGCATTGGATAAGTTGAAAACATCCTTATTTGTTTTGCTTTTTTTTTTTCTCTTAATGGAAAAAAGTAGCCATGTTGGTATGATTGAAAAAGGAGCTTCCATGCCCTTTGGGCCCTGTCATAGCGTGTTCTCACCGGTGTTCTCCAGGGTGGGGGAGTTGCTGACACAAACACGTGAGAATGTTCTGCCTTGGGTCACCTGACTCTTGGCGCTCCAAGTGCTCCTGTGGCCTCCACACCCTTAGATGCCAGCCCAGATTCCAGGCCCTGTTGACCATGTGGCATGTGACTCAGACCCAGAGGAGGAGAATTTAGGAAAATAACGAGCCTACGAGGATGGGCAGGTCAACGGCCGATCTTGGATTTTGGGGTGCCTTTTCCAAGGCAAAACCTGTAGGGTTTTGCTCATCAGCTTTCAGTCCTGAGAAGAGAAGTGAGTTAGCTTTAAATAACGTTAATTTTGGCAGTAAACCTCCCTGTTCATCTAATTCCCAGGGAGATTAGCAGACACTCTCACATATTAGAAAGAAAAATAGAAGAGAGATCGGGCCTGGCTGGCTGAGTAGTATGACCTGGAGCAGAAGAGCCACATGCTGGGAGTAAGAGCCGAGCCTGATGGGTCCGACTCCTCAGCTGCTGAGGGGGCGATGGTTCACAAGTGAATGGGTTCTGACTTGCCTTAGAAACCAATCCGTTTTCTAACTTGTGTGAGGTTCAGGCATGTCCCCGAGTGTTACAGAAAAGACTCTAGGGCATTAGTGCTCTGGGATGGAGCACAGGGCCCCAGTGACCACTCTGCTGGGTCAGAGCATGGCCAGCGTGGTGTCGGCTTGCAGATGCCTGAGGAACTCCCTAGGCCTGCAGGTGTCCTGCTCGGCTGTGAACCTACGTGAAAATGCCTGGCCCAGCCCTCCCCCTGCGCTTGTGAAAGAGTGACTGAGCAGGCTGCTCCTGTCACTTTCTGGGGGATCCGTGGGGTCTGGGGGAGACCAGGTGGTTCCCCTCCTGAGTGGTGTGGTGGTGAGTGGCATGGCCAGGGTTTAGGTGCCCCTGGGGGCACCGGGGCTTAACTTCCAGCCAAAGGAAAGAGTTGGGGCCCAGGGGGCCAGGCTGGGCCCGTTGCTCACTTGGCCTCTGCTTGGGTTTTGGCCCAACCACTGGGCAGTTAAACCAGCATGGTGGTCACAGTCTGTGGTGTCTTAGGGCCCTGGAGGAGAAGACAGTAATCCTGAGCGCTCTCTCCAATGCTCGGGAAAGTCCGTGGCATACCCACTGAGGAGATGGGGGGAGAAGATGTCAGGGGCGCATCTTTCTCCTGAATGTAGGAAGAAGGGCCTGTCATTCAGGCCACAGGTGAACTGGGCCTTCTCATATGCGGATCATGCAGCCCTGTAAAGAATTGCAGAGAGCGTCTCCCTGTGGCTCAATCATAGGGCCGGGATAGTATTTTTCAGTTTCAGAGGACTCATGGGGGAGGCAGTGCTATGAAGGAAGACAGCAGGGATCTTCATGTGGCTCTGCGGCACCTTGAACCTCATTCTGACCCAGCACAGTCGGGGGAAGCACTCTGGGAGGATGTCTTGTGGTGTGCCAGTGATTGACTGCCTAAGGTGAGGGGTCTCTGGTCCCTAGAGGTGACCGGAGCTCCAGAGTGGTGGACAAAACGGGAACCAGGACAGTAAAAGAGCTTAGAGCCCTCAAGAAATTGTCTACTTTGTCTTTCTTAATAGTTTCCTTCACAAAGGAGTGAGCCTCTTACAGTGCAGGCTAGTACGCACGAGCCCAGTCAGATAGAAAAGCCTCCATGGAGGAGAGAACAAGGGCACGGAACCAGGAAACGGGAGCCCTGGATTCTAGTCCTGCCATTCTGTTGCACTTGACTTGGAACTGGCTACTTAAGTTCCCTGCAGACTGGGACGGGCAGTGTCATCTTCACAGAATGGGGAAGAACACAGGAGACTGGAAGTCGGAGCACCCAGTATGTGTCCGGCTACCATTCACCCGACAAGGACTTTCTGAATGCCCACTCTGGGCATTGTGCTAAGGGCGTTACAGACTTCTCATTTAATTCTTACATCCACTGTAAGAAGTGGGCGCTGTGACAGTCCCCTCCTTATAGACGAAGAAATTGAGGTTTAACAAGATAAAGATGCTCAAGTTCATCCTGCTGGTGGGCAGTAGTCCTAGGATTTGAACTCCCAGTTCTTTGTTCTATATCAGAGGTTGGCAAACTCCGCCCGTGAGCCAAATCTGGCCCACTGCCTTCTTTTGTAAATAAAACTTTATTGGCACACAGCCATGCCCACTTGTGTTTGGAGTGTCTGTGGCTGCCTTCATGCTACGGCGGCAGAGCTGAGTGGTGGCAGCAGAGACCCTACGGTCTACAGAGGCTAAAATATTTACTGCCTGGCTCTTTACGGGAACCGTGTGTTGATTCTTCTCTATACGGATGCTGTATGTTCTGTCCAGTATGGTAGCCACTAGCCACGTAGAGCTATTTAAATGTTTTTCAGCTTTCCTGAGGTATAATTGACAAAATCATCAGGTTATTTAAATTAATTAAAACTAAGTGGAATTGAAAGCTCTTCGGTCACACTAACCACATGTCAAGTGCTCAGTGTTGCACAACACAGGTGTAAACCACCACCGTCCTCATAGAAACCTCCACTGGGTGGACGTGCACTGGACTGTTGCCCCGTGTGTGGGAAAATCCAGATTGGAGAGACCCAAAGGTATGGAGGAGGCATTCCAGTGAAGGAAAGAACACTGGACTTTCCTGGCCCAAAGACAGAATTGAAAGAGAGTTCACTGACTCAGAAGTGATGGAGAAACGGGTGACATGATGGAGGGAACATGGGTCCAGAAGAAGCTGCCCCCCAGATTTGTGTATGACCCCTGGGCAAGCCGCCCAAACTGCCCAGGCCGCAGGTCCTGACTGCAGGTGACCAGGTGCTGTCTGAGGGTCCTGCTCTGCCCTGCCGCTCTCCAGCCTGTGATCCCAGCTCCTTTCTCTGCAGTCCTTGACTCACCTGGGCGGTGGCCTCGTCACTTGTGTTGTGCCTGGCACATACCCGTCTCTTCCCCCTGCCCCGCCCCCACCCCACGCTAAGATGGAAACATTTTTGCTCTGATGAAATGGCCATGTTTTCCATAGACACAGATAAGGAACTCCTTTATTCATTCAGAATGGTGGCTACTGTGGAGCTTCAGGAAGGAAGAGGAGTCCCAGCTCCCTTAGCACACTGATGTCATGTGGCTTCCTCCTTAAAATGCTCTTAGCTGCAACACCAAGGCAGCTCGTTGACTAGCGTGGAGGAGCTCTTGTCCTGCTTGGTTCCAACGTTCTCTGAATAAGAGTCTCAGGGTGCCTGGGTGGCACAGTCGGTTAGGCGTCTGCCTTTGGCTCAGGTCATGATCCCAGGACCCTGAGATCGAGCCCCTATTCAGTGGGGAGGCCTGCTGCTCCTTCTCCCTTTGTCCCGCATCCCCCCTCCCTTCAAATAAATAACATCTTTAGAAAAAATAAAAATCTTTTCAGAAGCTAATTAGGGGCAGAGTCATTTTGAGGTGGGAAGGCAAATATATTTGGAGAACATGGGTTTTCAGTTCACTGGACCCAGTCATAACGCATCAGTGCCAGAACCAGCTCCTTCACCTTGTTGCATGTTGGTGGATCTGAGCACAGAGGAAAGCTGTGTGGTGGTTTACTGCTGGGCTGTCCCTGGTCCAAGGATGGCTGCTCTGGGGTTTCTGATGACATGCTGTGTGCTGTCAGGAGTCTGGCCCACTCCTGCTCCCGGGAGTGGCTGGGCCTGTCTGTGTTGAGTTTAAATGGGTACAGTCTGCAGCATAGCCAGTGCCCACTGCCTGTATAGCCAGAATGAAAACTGATAAAGTGCAGAAATAAGCCATCAGGAAGAGTTTTCAGAACCTTGGGCCAGAGTGAAGAAGGGGGAAAGCCAGAGCAGCCTGGATTCAGCCATGGGATAGGTGCATGATGGCAGCCCTTGGTAAGGAGGAAGTTGAGGTTAAGAGGATGCACACAGAGAGGTTTTGTCTCTTGCTTTAAAAAGGAAAAGAATAGCCCCGGAAGGCCAGGCTTGACTGCATGCCCGCCTCTTGACAGTGCTTGCCTCTAGCCAGCCACTCCCCAAATGGTCTCCTGTGTCTTCCTTCCGTAGGCAGTTGGAGGGCTGAGAGCATGGCAGGTTGGGCTGGACCCAGAATTGCTCACTGCTGTCTCATCACCCAGAAGTGGCGAGAACTCGCATGTGTGCGCGAAGAACCTTGGTGCCAAGAAGATTACATGGAAATTATTATTATTTTTTTTACTTAGAGAGTTAGCTTCTGCTGAGCACCTACTATGCGACAAGCACGGTGTCGCATAGTTGTTATGTAGTTGTTAGGTACAACTAACATCTGACAGTTGTTAGGTAACCAGCCCCAGCCACATCCTTGAGAACGTGGGTTCTGACCCCAGTTCATCTGTTCCAAAGCCCCTCTTCTCAACACCTGGTGTTATCTGTAGTCGTGGACCATGCTGCTGTTTGGAAGGAATCTCTTGCTCCTCTGGATAGGCTCCCCAGTCACATTTTTATCAAGGCCTGTGGGCAGAGAAGTAGGTTGCTCTGCGGGTTGACATTTAAGAAAACCCACTTCATTGAGCTTTCTCTTTTTTAATGTGTTGTGGTACAAGAAGTCTTCGTTTGTCCCAGGCTATTTTGAAATAAAAGGCAGGAAACCCCCCTCTCATTTCTATATCTTGCATAGAAGTCATCAAAACAGAATCCTGTGTTCTGTGCAGGAGATGTGATTGAGGAAGCAGCTGTTCTGTTCACGATGACCCGGCCGAAGCCAGCCATCTGTAGGCGTCAGGCATCCAGAATTGTCTGTTCCATCTGCCGGGTGTACTTGCATTTGTTTAAAGTATTTGGCATGGAAACTCTTTTCCTTCCCCAGCCCCACATTGTGAGAGAGGCCAGAGGGAGCCCTCCTCCTGAGGGCAGGGCAGGCGCCAGGCCCTCCTCTGCTCCCAGTGGAGCCACAGCTCGCCCTGGAGAATGGATGCCAGGCAGGGACACAGACCAGGTCAGTCACCCCTCCCAAGTCCACAAGCGGGAAGGCACGTACTGTGTGGGGTTGGGAGTTTCGTGGCACTACTTTGATGTGCTCAGGATTTCAGACAGTCTGTGCTTTCTAGTCATTTTTGGGCCTTGAGCTAACTCAGAATGAGCCAGGAGTGATGTAGACGGATGTGCGTGACCGGGGTACCGACGCCCAGCGAGTCCCCGAGGCTCTGCAAACCAAGGTGAAACCTCGCCCTACTGGCCGTTTTGGTTTGAGCCGTCAGAGTCCGTGAGGCCCGAGGCTGTGGGCTTGTGATCTGGGGGCCAGATGTGGTCCTGGGGCGTGATTTGTTTGGCCCCTGTGATGCTCTCTGAATTTTTGCATTTCTTGACAGTACTTAAAAGCTGGGATTGTACAAAGAAGCCTGGGTTTTCAGCTTTTCCTGACAAGTCAGGAGATTTTTAGCATCACCCTGGGGCCCTCTCTCCCCCACACCTGCCCGGGGTTAGCCGTAGCTGCCTGAGTAGCTGTCTGCTCCCCGGGGCACACTCTTGGCACACGCGACAGCTCCCACCTGGGCGCTCTTCACCCATTTATGTTCCCTGCTTGGCTCTGGGAGGCACTTGACTTTGAGATCCCTGGGGGTAGACAAGACATCCTGAGGACAGACTTAGATGTTCTCATTCTCCAGGTTATTTGGTGCAGGGTGAGCAGTGGTGAGTGGCATTTGCTCGTGGCACCGCGCCCTGCTTCGGGTCATTCCCACCATAATCCTGCTAGGTCTTCCACCTGCAGGCAAACTGACCTAGATCAGCTGGCACTGAGCAGAGGGGACCTGCGGCCTTCATCTCCGTGACACGGCTCCGGGAGGACAGCCCCACATACAGGGCCCTGGACCCAGAAGCCGGCCCTGGCCCCTTCCACCTGCCATTCACCCCTGGGTGTCCTGCAGTGCCCAGTGCCCCAGGGATCCTTTCCATATGTCCTCCCTCCCCTCCCCCAGCCCTATAAAGTCCCTCAGGTGCTTCACCCAGTTTAATCTTTGTAGCCTAAAAGTGCCTCCATGACTTTAACAGCTGCTGCAGGAATTTTTTTTTTTTTTAAACAAAGATTTAATCTTCAAATTATCTTGACAAGCAGTCTGGCTGCCATTTATCAAGTAGATAACTTCTGCTGGTGGTAGAGAGAGGAAGATTTCTGAAAGCATGAAAACATGCTTAGATTCCTATAGCTCAAGTCTCTTCAGGCAGAGATTCGGTGAAGCAGGTGGAAGTAAGGAGAAGATTCTCCAAATGGCAATTTATGTGTATCCAAGAATTAAGTTTTTCTTCTCACATTCCCCCACATATTATTAGTTACTTCTTTCATTTACCTGTTTGCCTCAGCTCCATTTTTTCCCCCTCCTCCTGTGGCAAATATTCTGCAAGCATTTTTTTTTTTCCTTCTGATCCTGACACATTTCACATTTCACTACGTGGTCAACCTATGGGTTCTTACCCTCACTCCAGATTGTTTGTTCCTTACTGACATGCACTAGGGTCATCTGTACCCGAATCCCCCCAGGTCCCAGCCCAGGAGAAGTGCTGGTGGTGGGGCCTAGGCCTCATACTCCTTAATGACCCCATGGCCTTCTGCAAGAGACTTGACCTCGATGGACCCCAGGTTTTTCATCTGCAGTGCCGTCCTCCCAGTCACCAAGGGTCATGGGTACTAGATGTACTAACATAGGTTTTCAAATTTGGGGGAGCACCAGAAGCACCTGGAGGGCTTATTACAGCACTAATTACTGGACCCCACTTGTAGAATTTCTGATTCCGTCGGTTGGGGTGGGAACTGAAACTCTGTTTCTGACCAGTTCCCAGGTGAGGCTGCTGCTGGTGGTCCAGGGACCACACTTGGAGAAGCACTGCTCTAGAACCACACCGTGGGAGCGGGTGGCACACGCTCTCGTGTTTACCTCAGCAAGGGTGTGGGTTAGCTCAGCAAACAGGTCCCAGCTAGCGACTTGAATGCCTGCCCTTGGCAGCTCGTGAGCCTAATCTTCCTTTTTATTTTTGCACTGCGCGGAGGTATGGCTATAAAGCTTTGCATCTTATTTTCTGGGAAACCTAACCCTCAGTGCCCAAAGAGGTTTCACCTCTAGTTGCTATGGACCAAGTGTGCGTATCCCCCTCCCCCCAAATTTGTACGTTGAAACCAAGATGATGGTGTTAGGAGCTGGGGCCTTTGGGGAGGTCGGTGGGTGACCAGGTCACGACAGTGGAGTCCTCATGGATGGGCTCAGCGCCCTGATAGAAGAGTCTCTGAGAGCCCTCATCCGCCCTGCCGCGTGAGGACACTGAGAGGACGGCTCTCTTCTGACGCTGAATCTGCTGGCACCATGGTCTTGGACTTCCCAGTTTCCAGAACTGTGGGGAAAAAATGGCTGCTGTTTATATGCCACCCAGTTCGTGGTGCTCTGTGACGGCAGCCTGAGCAGACTAAGACACCTGCCGTGTTCGTGGGGGCCATTTGTCTTCAGACCTTCATGGTTGTAGTTAGACATTCATTTCCTACGTGTAGGTAATTCTTTGACCTACAGCAAGCCACCCACTGTCCACCCCTGCCATCCATCCCCTCCTTGTCTGGAACCCTTGATGCCAAAGGAGGGCAACGCCGGTTATTCTGGGTTTTGAACTTTGGTTTCTCAGGTTGGTTTTACCCGTTCTTGCCGAAGCAGGGCCCCTGTCAGGTTGAGCTAATAACCGGCACAGAGATCCTGGATGACCCTGCCTTAGTTGCACCCTCTGGGGCAAACAGAGGGTGCTGTCCTTCCTGCTGTTTGTGCTCTCCGGTGCTTCCCCAGAGCCGGTCCCTGGCCGAGGTGCCTTTTGTCTAGGGTGCCCTGAAATCAGTGTCCCCGTGGCCTGGGTGGGAGCTGGCAGGGGGCATGAGAGTGCCCAGAGGTAGCCGCTCTCATCTGTCCTTTCTCTTATCTGACAACAGAGGAGGAGCTAGTCTGGGCTGCCGAAAGTGAAGGAGAACTTGCTACAACCGGGGAAACCGAGGCCCAGAGCTAGGAGCTCGTGTGCCTGCATCCATACGGCCAGCCCATGGTTGGACAGGTCTGAGTTGTCTAGTTGTCGACTGCCTGCAAAGATTGATTTCATCTCGTTTTTGGTTCCAGTTGTCCAGGGTGAGCCTGAGATCGCTGCTTGTTGCATGTTTTTAGCTTGAGTCGGGACTGGCAAGGAGGGGGACGTTGGTTGCTGGTTTTGCCAAGCTTTGCAGCTTTCCTTGCGGTTCTGTTGTGTAGTGTCCCCCTTCCACTCCTGCTGTTTTAAAAACTCGGGAACAATAAAGCAGTCATGGTTTTGAATGCAGCGTTTCTGTGGTGTTTTTCTGAGTCCTTGCTCGTTACCCTGGTCCCCCGCCATCCCCAGGCCAGGCCCCGGCAGCTGAAGCACATTGGCCCTTGTGCTTTTGTGCTTTCATAGCCGCGTAAACACGTGGTGAGCGCGTGCTCAGCACATGCCTTGAGCACATATTTGTAACTCGGGAGTCCGAGACGATTGTGACATTCTCATATGGGGTTGTGCGTGGCCACTCCCCCTTCCCAAGAGTGAGCACAATTATCGTATTGTGTGTTGGCATTCTGGGTTAGCTGCGTGGGTCAGCGCAGGGGCTGCTGGTACAGTGGCAGAGAGAAATAACTGTTGTGCAGCTTGTATCTTTATGCTGTCATTTCGTGAAGGGAGGAGGTTTGGGATATCCCGTCGAGACCCCCTGAGCCCCCTGACTTTGTTCAGCTAAGTAAACCACCAGCCGGTGTCCCTTGTGGCTCAGCGCCTTTGCCTGGTGTTCTTACCGGCAAAGAGGAGAGCAGGACAGGTATGGTAGGGCTGACTCCTGAGAGCTCAAAGGAGTCAGAGTGAGGTGGAGGCTGGGCAGGGGCAGGGCAGGCAGGTGGGTGGTGGCCCGGGGCCACCCTCAGTGGAGAGCCCCCACCTTCCCGGGCTTATGAGGGGCAGTGGCAGCAGCTGGACATGTGGCCCTGGGGCTGCCCGGCTTGCTGGGGCGTTGGACGTGTACTTACTAGCCTCCTCTTGGGATGTCTGTGCTCCTCCTTTGGCTGTGGAACTCCTACCCATCTGTTAAGGTCCGGCACTCAGGCCACCTCCTGCAGGACATCTGCCCAGAATTTACCCCCCGATTTGGGATTAGAGCCTACCCCTCTGTTCTGTGGTGTTCATCATGTTCAGGCACCTCTTGTGCTTGAAGCTCGGTGGGTTGTATGAACTTGGTTGGGTCCCTTCGTCTTCCTCCCTCAGTCCCTGGCACAGCTGGTCCAGGGGGCGTTGGACTGATACCATGAAGAAATCGGACAGACGAGGCACGGCGCAGGGTGTGCATGGGATTTGCCTGTTAAACTAACATCCTCTTGTGTTTAGGAGCTCAGTGTTCCATACACATTCAGCTTCTCTTGGATGATCCTGCCCCTCTGCCCTTCCTTTGCTCACCCTGCAGGCTCCCAGGAGACACTGGCCCCCCGGGGGGGCCCTGGAAGTACTGCCTCCCAGCAAGCCTCGAGGGTGGCCAGTCTTCTCTCTTAGAAGCAGAACGTGGAGGACAAAGCCTAGGGAAGGGTCTCAGGCAGATGTTTCCGAGGATCCTCTGGGAGAAGGGCCGCCGCGGGCACAGGGGCCCTGGCAGAGGCTCTGATGAGCATTCGCAGGTTTCCCAGGAGGTGCGAGCGTTGTCAGATAAGGGGTCTTGTGCTGACTGCAGATTCCGCGGGTGCTCCCGTGCTGTGGAACCCAGACCGCATTGAGCCCAGCCCCTCTGTGGACCGAGAGGTGTAATGCCTCGAATTAGTGTTAACAACACAATTGTGATAGCTGAGGGAAACCCCACAAGCGAGAGAGGTTTCAATAGCTTTTGGCACCAGGAGAGTTGAGACTTGACTTAATGTGGCGAATGCGTTTTTTTTTTTTTTTTTTTTTTTTGGTTCAGCAAACATTTCCCAAGTACCTCTTTGTGGCAGGTGCCAGGGACTCAGGGGACTAAGGGTGGACCCGTGCCCTCCAGAAGCTCACAGTCCGTGGAGGAGACGTACAGCAGCAGTTCATTTCATGCTCCTATCGTTCAAGCTGCGCCAGGTGAAGACGACCTTCCTGGAGGAGGTGACAACTGAGCGGAGTCTAAGAGATGAGAGAGGTTAGCCTGGCTGGAGGCCGGGGAGGCCAGGACAGGCCTGAGAGGAGCAGGGAGCCCATTTTAGCCAGATCAGCGTGAACAAAGGTCTCTACGCATGGAATAGCATAGCGTATTTGGGGAAGTATAAGCATGTTGTGTATCTGTGTTTAATTTCTTTAAAAACAGGCAACATGTGCCCATGTTAGAAACTCAGCAGCGACAAGTAACTCTCCCCGTCCCTGTCCTGTCCCCCAGCCACACATTTCCTTTCCTCTCTGTTGCCCTTTTCTCATTTATCCTCCCAGAGACAGATCCTCTGCATGTGCAGGCATATACAGGTCTATGTACAGATAGTTTAGATTTTTTTGAAAATTACCCTTTTTTTTTTTTTTTGGCATAGGTCATCCTGCATGTGGTTCAAGATTCAAAATGAATATAATGGTATTCCTTTTTTTTTTTTTTTTTCAAGATTTTATTCATTCATTCATGAGAGACACAGAGAGAGAGAGAGGCAGAGACACGGGCAGAGGGAAAAGCAGATACCCTGGAAGGAGCCTGATGTAGGACTGGATCCCTGATCCCAGGATCACGCCCTGAGGTGAAGGCAGATGCTCAACCACTGAGCCACCCAGATGTCCCCAAAAAGGTGTTCCTTGAGGCGTCTCTTCTCACTTCTGTTGCAAGCTACCTGCTTTCCCTCCTTAAAGACCACTGATGTTTCTTTTTGCATCTTTCCAGAGACTTCTGTGTCGCTGGAATTATTTATGTGGTTTTACCCAAATGGGAGCTGATGATGTCCACTGCTCTGGTTTTGCTTTTTCCCTCAACTAGACTGGAAGATGATTTGCTAACAGTATGTATCAAACAGCTCTTGACTGTTTGAAAAGCTGCATTTTGTCCTCTGATGGATGTTTTGGCATTTATTTACTCTACCCCTACTGTTGGGCTGTTAGGTCGCTTCCCATCTTGGCGGCACCAGAGGCGGGTGTTTTCCTGCACACGAGCCGGACTATCTGTGGGGTAGATTCATTTGGTACTTTATGCTCATGTAGCACAAGGGCAATAGAATGGCCTGGGGACTCGGCCCATGATATGTGTTGGGTTCATCTCTCTGGAGGTTGACTCATTCCTCTTTGTGGGAGGCAAGTAAGTTTTAAATTGGGTTCTTCTGAGGGTTTGGGGGAGGAGGAACTGTTTTTATTCCTTTGCTGCCTGCCCTCAGTGACACCTCTGTGATGGAAGGTTCACCTGGGCTGGTGAAGAACGGCCTGCACAGGGCTGTGGTCAGCGGCACACAGAGAGACTGCCTCTTGGGCACCCGTGCCAGTCTCAGACCCTCCTGCAATCCACAGCGGCCTGGGCCGGGAAGCAGCCCGCAGAGCAGCTTTGCCAGTCCCATCTGCTGGGGTCTGTGGACATAGAAGCCACTTCTGGGCACTTGCTGGGCTTTGTGCTTCATGAATATCATGGCTCTAGTAAATGTTTTGTTGGTTTATTAATAATTGAAGTGAACAAGAGTCTGCCCAGGCAGAGAACTGGCCAGGGTGCAGCGGGGAGAGACCCCTGCATAAGCTTTATACTTAGCCCATAAAGTTGCGATGCCAATTTCTGAACTTTAGAAGGCCCGATTATGTCGTCATGTTACTTGTTTTTTAAAATGTGCTCTGCTTCTTAGTGTATTTTATTTTGCTTTTTATTTGACTCATGCATCAGTTGTTAATAGCTTTCACTTCCTTGGGAGGAGGACTTGTGCCTTCAGCCCCTCCCATCACCTCTGCAGTGCTCAGTGAGGGCTTGCCGGACGTCAGATACAACCCTGATCCCATCCAGCTTTTCAGGGATGAGAGCCTGCTGTTAGCTCCTCATCGAGAGTACCCGAAACTTGTTTTGCTGCCAACATGCTGGCCTCTGCGCAGTACCTGTTAAGTTTCCCCCATTCTGATCCCATCCCCTAATGTGGTCTGACAGCTTTGTTTTCTTTATTATTATTTCCGACTCTGAGGACATTGCTAATCTCTGGCCACCTCCCCTCATCTTCCCCCTGGTTGGGAGCACTGCTGGGTTCATGGGTAGCTCTCCTGTTCTTGTGCATTTGATAACTCATCCAGACGAAGTTCCTGAGCAGGGCCAGGCCCTTCACACAAGCCAAAGGCCACCTCGTGCTGGCTTAGGGAGGTGCCCCAAGGCCTGGTTCTGGAGTTCGGCTGCTGACTCACTGAGATCGGCTTCTATAGAGCCAGGCGGACCGGCACCCCCATCCAGTTCTGGTGGCTCTGGGTCGGGGACAGTGACAGTAAGACAAGCACAGCTGCAGCTGCTGCACTTGGCAGTTTTTCAGGCACTCTGTGGACAGACACTGGAGTGAACCTGTTTCTTTTGGAGCCCTTTCTGATGAGAAGGATGGGGTGCTCACCTTCAGGAGGCGGTCAACTCTTTCAGGAGGAGACTCTTTTGGAGTCTCAGGGCCATCTGGAAGGCTCTGGAATGGCTCAGCAGGGCTTCTAAGGCACCTTTCCTTGAAGCCAGGGGAACCTGGTTGGCTCTGTCCTCTCCTCTTCAGCTCCTCAAGGCCTGTGCCCTCAGCACAAGGAGGTCCTGGTGTCACATCCAGAGTGCTTAGAAGGAAGTGGAGGTGGGGTTATAAATGAAGTTCCCCGCCCTGCTCCTACACCCACGTCCTGCCAGAAAATAAAAAAGGGCCTCGAGACCTAGTAAGCAGCTGCTCCCCAAGCTCTTTGTATTCATTCCACAGCCAGTTCTAAGTAATTTGGAATTAGATGCCCTGGCTTTGCTTTGCATCAGGACCTCAGCGAAGCCCTTCTCATGGGAAGGAGACTCCTTCTCTGGCCCTTCTGCAGACACATGGCTGTTGTTACACAGATAGCGCCCCTTGCCCCCATCATGGCTACAGCCCATGCCAGAATGAGCTTCATAGGGTTCATCGTGCCCTTTAGAAGCCCCACCCTGGGAGGTGCCAGAGAGGTGGCTTTGGGGATTTGTTCTGAGAGGAGCCATGGAGTTCAGGTGTACCTGTCGTTACAACAGATCCGTCAGGCAGCTAAGTCTCTCAAGTTTGGTTTGGCAGATGATGCTGGTCTTGAATGCGTGGTGGAACTTGCCATATGAAGGGGGTAGAGGGGAGAAGGCGGAAGGCTTAGTGTAGATTGTTGCCTGTCTGATTAATTTCTGCACCAGACCCTGTAAAATAGGTTGGTAGATATGACTCAGTCAGATCAGGAAGGTGAGGTCCTGTATGGAAGATGAGGTCAGGGTGTGATCTCTGAGTGGGTGGCAGATGGGAAACCTAGCGGTTCTCGCGTCTCTACCAGTTCTGCTGCAGCCTTTTGGTCCCTCCTACGTCACTTCCAGTGTCTCACTGTGATACTTGTGATACTGTTTTGAGCCCTCCGGCCCCTGAGATAAAGAGATCCCTGCCCTCTCAGCTATGTCCCAAGTGCCAGCTGCTGAGTGATTACGATCCCTCTGCACAGTGACCTGGCAATTCTGTGAGAGTAGCCCTGGGCTGCAGCCAGGGTTGGAGCTGGAATGCTTCTTCCTGTCCCTGGAGCTTCTGGAGCCACGCTAGCATGAAAGCCACGTGTGTAGCCCAGGCTGGGGGTGGCTCATCTCACCGGAGCAGGAGAATGTAGCTGTCTGTGGACCCCGAAAATCCATAACTATTTTAGAAAGGAAGAGAATATTTTTGTTGCAGAGGAGGGGGGCAAAGTTGTGAAAACTGTCGAATAACTAACTTCCTGGGCCTCCCAAGAAACTCCTAATTCAGAACTCAGTACCCATGAAAGACACCAAAAGCGCCCCTGTGTGCTTAAGGACTGAGCTTGGAAAATGAACTTGCACAACAGTCCTGTCTCTGCTGTAAGAGAGAGGGGCTGGTTCTGTAACCCCACCTCCCCCAGCCTCGAGTGACCAGGCGTTGCCTGACCCCACGATCGCCAACAGAGCGGAATGTCGGAATGGCTTCTTGCTTCCCACTTTGCTGCATGGGAAGTCACAGTTGAGGCTCCTGATGGCAGCGAGTAAGGAATTGGCCTTTGCTGTTGTCCTGTTGAGCAGGACCAGGAAGGCTGGCCTGCACACAGCCCACCATAGCAGTTGCTCCAGGATGGGTGCCATCAGCTCTTAACCGTCCTTTCTCACAGCTCATACACCTTTCAGATCTGTTGTTGAGACTCTTTACACACCCAGAGTTCCCATTTGCATGTCACAGGCAAGGACACCAAGCCTCAGAGAGGCCACAGTGGCCTGGCAAGTGGCTGCACGTAGATGCTCACCAGTCAGAAATGGAGCTCCTCTGGCCCACGCTTCCATTTGACAGGAGGGGGCCCAGAGAGGGAGAGTGGCTTGGCCACCAGGCAGAGCTGCTCAGGAACAGAGCCAGCGCCAGAGCCCACATTTACTGAACCCTGCTGGCTCTCCCTGGACCACACTGCCTCTTGTTGGGCTTCTCTACTTTTGATTATGCTAAAAATCTGTATATTTATTTTTTTTACTGTCTACCTCTTTTGGTTTTTCCTCATGGTTTGATTAAATTCGCCGTACTTGTAAATAGGTCTGACTGAAGAATAGGTCATGGTCGTCTTAGGCTAAGTGGCTTAACATTTCAGATTATCTTTTGGGGCCCTTGCTTGTGTCTCACCATCCTGTGTTCTCTGCCCTTCTCACCCTGGTTTGGAGGCGAAGGTGGTTGTCTGTCTCTGTGCTCAGTAAGTACTGGTTCTCTTCCCCTCCCTACCCCTGGTCCAGCATTTCCTTCCTTTTGAGTTTGCTCAGCAAGTTCTAGGCCATAGCACACTCGTATCTCGTGGTGTTTGGTGGGTTAAAATGACATGAACGGTAGTGAGAATTACCGGAGTGCTCATAGGAAATTTGTCTGTCGGTTGTTTCTCATTGATAAATGAGCTCCTGACAAGTCATGCATGCAGCTGGCTTTGGTTTCAAGAAGCAACACCGGCTGTCTCGTTCCCATGTTCAGATTTGTTTTGGCTCTGGGTCTCAACACTTTCATGTCCCTGAATAATGTCACTCCCCTCCTCTCGAAATGCTATTTGCTTAAAACCCCAGAAAATCCCTGCAACACCGAGAGTGTGTGAAGTCCCAGAGAACAGAATCCTGATGTGGTTCAGTGGCTCATTTGACTGTTTTGTTTTGTTTTGTTTTTTCCCTTCAGTAAGACAGTCTCATAAAAGAGCTTGGGTGACTTTATTCAGCCAAGGACATGGGGGTGGGTTCCTCTCTAGGTAGGTAATGTGACTGCCAGGCCTTTTCCAGATGTGGACCTTTGGTGGCCTTTGACCACCTGAAGGACAAGGACAGGAAGGGTATATTCTTCTCAGCTACAAAGAAAACACCCCTGAGGGCACACCTTACTCTCGGGTGCCGAGTAAGGGTTGGGTGAGCAGGTGCTTGGTTTTTGCCGCAAGAACATACTTCTCCCCTGAGAGTGTGATACAGGCACATGTCAGCTGTGAGGCTTTAGGTCCTTTTGCCTCTGGTAGCCTGGTTTCTTCCCCCATTTTGTGCAACCAGGGAACCCCCAGTGAGTGAAAATCAGTCACGGATGTGAACATCCAGCAGTGCCATCCTGGGAGTGAGGGGCTCAGAGGATTCACAAGCCTGCTTCCTGCCCCTCCAGCAGCTCCTGCTGTGAAGACATGATCTTTGTTAGCCACAAACATTTAGTCAAGGCCTGCATTCTGCTTGGAATGATGCTTGCCTGAGGACTTGAGTGCCCGTAGGGACATTCTTCATAAGCCCTCACCTTACATAGTCTCACCTCCTTAACCTTCCACCCTCAGTGGGCAGGACAAGGATCACTTCTTACAGATTACCAAGGATGAAAGAGAGCTTAGCAAAATCACGTAGCTCACATCTGGGACTGAGCTGCGTGGCCCTGTGGCTTCCGGACAGAGATCCAGTTTTCTCCTCCAGTTTTGTTGACTTTGCCGACAGACCTGGATGTCAGGTTCCTGCTGTGACAGGCTCTATGCTGAGACCAGAGGATGACTGAGGCAGGCCCACACCCAGACTGCATGTGGAGGGAGAGCGAGATGGCCGTGATGGGGAGGCGGTTGGAGGCAGAGGCCCAGAGAGATAGTGGACAGGCCTCGATTCCAGCTGGTGTAGAAAGAAGCCAGGCCTGGGAGCACTTCACAGCTGCCCAACTATATGGTGAGGATAGAAAGTAAGGACTTTATGTTCCACTCACCCTCTCCAGGATGCCCTCTTACCTCCCCACTCCCTGCTTACAGTGGAACCCCTCATGCTGTGTGTCAGCATTAGCTTCCAGAAGGTTGGTGTGCAGCCTGGGATACCTCAGGATGAGCTGTATAGAGAAGGGGTGTATTGTAAACCTAGCATCTGTGCTTCAGCATTTGGTCAGTCTAACTGAGAAATCAAATACTTTACTTGAAGGGTAATTATGATGAATTTACAGATCCTGGAATAGAAGAGTCAGTGGTTAAGACAAAGATTTTGGAGTTCAGCATATGTGGCTGGAGTCCTTGTTCTGTCCTTCATACCTGGGTGACCTAGGTCACCCAGTCTGTCTGGTGCCTCCATCTGTTGCTCTGTAAAACGGAATAGCAACAGCGCCCACCCAGAGGGACACTCTAAGGATGCCCTCAGCGGAGACTCCAATGCTGTTGCCATGGCTATTCTTACTTTATTCACACTCTGCTAGAAGGTAGACTCTGTGTTACCTCCTATTTCTGCAAATACAGACCAAGAAGACACTAGAAAAATGGTGAAAACAACATGTCATTTCCCCTGGGTTCTGCTCCTACTGTGGAATTCCCTTAAGGCAGCAGGATTTGGTATTGCGCACGTCCGTGGGGGTACCCTGTTGGCTAAAGAGGCTCATTTGCCTCTGGTTGTCTGCATGTGTGTTGGAGGTGGTGGAGGCAAAGCTGTCTGTCCTGAGTTATCCTTCAGGAGGACTTGCAGGCCTGGGAACCTGGACTGAGGGAGTTCATTGCAGCCCCGGGGGTGCACACCCTGCAGCCCTGGGTCCCCTGACTCAGCCTCTGGGCCCTCTTTCCAGCATTAGCTGGGTCTGGGAGAGGATGGACTGGTGATGTTCCCGCAGCCTTTCACGTTCATCCTTCAGACTCTGAGGACTTGGGTAGAGAGACTGCAAGCAGAGGGCCACTCTGGGAAGGTTCGATTCCTTTGTTTGGCCAACAGGAGCCTGCTGCCCCCAGGATTCGGCTCCCCTGTCCACCTTCCGAGCAGTTTGTTGGCAGCAAGAGACACAACCCATGGGAAGGTGCACTTCTCCACATGTTCCTAAATTTGCTTCTGGGTCCTGTCCCCAGACTGCTTTGGGTACACCCACAGCTGAAGTTAGGAAAGTCTAAAAACGCATGCGCCCTTCCTGCAGACCTTGTAGAATGGGGCTGTTTTCCTCCCATTTCCTCTGCCTGATGGGAGGGGAAGTGGAAGCGCTGAGGAATGACTTGCTTGAGCCGTCAGGAAAGTCACTGTCTGTGGCCAAGGTCCTGTTTAGATTTTGCTCTATGAGTGCTGTGTTCAGGGGGGCGAGATAGTCTTCTGCTATAAAACTAACTTATGCAAGTAGTAAACACAGGATATAGATACTCTTTAAAAGGAGGAAAAGTTTGTCTTGGCAATTCCCAGTGTGGTCAGTTTCTTTTTAAGGGGTAACCCTTCAAAGTGCATTACAGAAGCATTTGGTAAACTCCTTTAAGCTACTTAAGAGTTATATAGAATTTTAGAGTCTACAAAACTTGTTTGCATGTATAAATTCATTTAGCACACAGGCAGGGTTCCTGGTAGCCAGGAGCCGAGAGTCTCTGACCACAGTGGTGTCCAGACAGCTGGGTTCAGGGGTTGCAAACGGATGAAGGCACATTGAAGACTGCAGGACAAAAGCAAGAAAGTCTCATGTTAGGGAAGACGCGTGTGAGGGATCAAAGCTGGAGAGGCAGACCCTGGATTCACATCTTGCCCTCACTCACTAGCTGTAGGATCTTAGGCAAATGTTGGAGATGGTTTCCTGGAGTCTCAGTCTTCTTATCTGGAAAATGGAAGTTCTCCTAACAGTTGCCCATTCATAGGAACCTGAGAGATTAAGTGAGAAGAGCCCAGCCTGTAGTTGATGCTCAGGGAGGCAGGAGGTTGAGGCCTCTAAGAGTATGCCTGGCGGGTTTGGGGGGTTATAGAGGGAGGTGGGAGCGGGTCTGAGGCTGAGGTGCTGTGATGCTGCATCTGGGGCCTCTTGCCGATGGTGGGCAGTGTCACCCGGTGCCCTATGACACCTGTGTGTGATGTTCCACCCTGCAGGCCTGGTTCTGGGCACAAGTGCTGGGGTCGGGGGTCGGGACTGTCTTTAGGTAAATGCACCCTTAGGGGGCCAGTGGAGCCCTCTGCACCCGGGCAACAGTAGGTTGGTCGGGGAAATGGGATCATGGGTCAGGAGAAAGTTTGACTTTGCTTTTTGTTCTTTCAATGGAAATGCTGGAGAAGGTGAATCACTGAGTGGAGGCTCCTGGGGTTGGAGCCAGAGAGCATCCATGCCCCTAAATAGACCGGGCACCTGCCAGGAGGAGACCCTTCCTCCTGTGGACATTGGCACCCCAGATGTGTGTGGAGTGCGAGGCCCTCCATCTGCCATGAGCACCGTGCAGGGAGTCTGACTTACTGCATAAATATGGGCACAGGGGGACGCCTGGGTGACTCAGCGGTTGAGCATCTACCTTTAACCAGGGTGTGATCCCGGGGTCCTGGGATGGAGTCCCAAATCGTGCTCCCTGCAGGGAGCCTGCTTCTCCCTCTGCCTGTGTCTCTTCCTCTCTCTCTCTTTCTCTCATTAATAAATAAAATCTTAAAAAAAATTTATATTTACCTACAGTATAATTCATTCTATAGTTCTATGAATTTTGATAAATGCCCAGATGAAGTGGGCTTTTTAAATTTTTAGAGTGTTGTAAATACACATGTAGTTGTATGAAATAATCAAAATCCTGTCTACCATTTAGTCAGTGTTCCCCAGTAGTGACGTCTAGCAGAACTGTACTTGGGAATCACAAGCAGGAAATGGACACAGACACAGTTGAGGTACAGGACATCCCCATCCTCACGAGGGTCCCTCCTGCTGCTTTCTCATCACCATGCCTACCCCCTTCCCGCTCCCACACCCCCAGCCCGAACCCTCATCTCCAGCCCTAGGTCCCCCTCATCTAGTCTTCATTTCTGTCACTTTGCCATTTCAGGCATGTCCTGTGAATGGAGTTATGCTATGGTTACCGTGTGGGGATTGGGGTGGTTTCCCTCTGCATAATTCTCTGGAGAGTCATCCAAGTAGGTGTCAATAGTTCATTCCTCTTTAATACCGAGCAGTATTCCACGGTGGACCTGTGCCACAGTTTGTTTAAGCATTTGCCCCTTGAAGGACATCCGGGTTGTTTCTTGGTTTGGGCTGTTGTGAGTAAAGCCACTGTGAAGGTTATTGTGTGGACATAAGTTTGCATGTCTCTGGGGTAAATGCCAGGAAGACCACTCACTGGGTTGTATGGTAGTGGCTTGAGTGGGCTTTTGAAGGATGCGCTGAGGTTGGGGGAGCAGGTGAGGGGCAGGGGCCCTGCTCTGGGTGGACTTCGGTGAAAAGCATATGCCTGGGAGCTGGCCCACTTGGGTTCAGTTGTAAGATCAGCCCTATGTCCTTGGTGAGTTGATTTATCTGTCTGTATAATGGGGATAAATGAACCTGTTGTGTAGCCATTGTGTATAAAGTACTTGGTACACAGTAGGTTCTCAGTAGATAGAAGCTGTTCTTCATATGTGCGGGGTCTGTGCCCCAAAGGTGGCCTCCAGGAGGCCTTCACCATGCCACCCGTGGCTCTGAGGCACTTCCTTCTGCCTTGGGCAGGGGCATGCTCCCAGTTGTCCCTTCAGAGGCTGAGCCTCCTCCCCACTCCTCTCTTTGCTCCCAGCTTTTCCCTGAGAAGTCCCTGCCTGGCCCCATTCTCAGACTCGGCTCTAAGTCTCTGGACGGGCATTGGCATTCCTTAGTGAACTTGGCCAGACCCATGCCACGGATCAAAGGAATCCCAGGGAATTCCAGATTGTGCCAGGCTCTGCTGGTCTGGATTTGCCTCACAAGGTCTGAGAATGTGCCTGGATCATTTCAGATGTTTCTACGATTTAGCTTCATTCCAAAATGTGTATTGAGCTCATACTGTATTCAGGGCACTGTGCTAGGCATCACAGAGGGCCCCCCAAAATCACTCTTTTTCAACAGATCAAAGTAGCCAAGCTCCTGGGGGAGCCCCCAATGGCCACATGATAAAGTCAGCATTCAGAGCTGTTGGTCTGGTTTGCGTCTGTCTTTCCAGCTCCTTGTCCTGGCACTCCCCTCTCCACATACCCTCTGCTCCTGCCCCAGAGTGCTCACTGTGTCCCACACACCATGTAGGGGTCCGGGCACCATGCTTTGCTCACCGTCTTCCCTCTGCTCATGTACCTTTCCTTCATGTTGAGATCTTGCCTATTTTCTTTTTAAGCACAAAGGTGTCATACGTACTGGCTGTCGTTTTCAAGCAGCACACAAAGCTTTGCAATCCAAGGGTCTTCTCCAGAACTGCAGTCCCTTCCATAAGGCAGGCATGCTTTTGGGACCAGGCCGTACTCCTCTTGCTGTGTTCATTTCACATTGTGTCTCAGAGAGGGTTTCACATCTGCCCCGTAAGAGTTGCCTCGTTGCAACTCTGCCCAAAGTGACATGACATTCCTTTCCATAGTTCCACGGTGATTTGCTTACCCAGTCCCCTAGGGATGGCATCTCGGTTGTCCCCCCTTCTGGGCTCTCATGGGTCATTCTGCATGTTGTTGGGCCCTGAGCAGAGGCCCCCTGTGCAGAGGCACTCAGCTCCAGCGCTCACTACTCCTGCCTGCCTTGCGTGGACTAGCTCCTGCACTCATAGAACTCTCTATGACCCCTGAGGACAGGGATTGTGCTAGACCTCCTTTCTCCATTTGGCACCTGCCATGTTTGCTGACCACCGTTGCCAGGAGCTTACGGTGCTTTCATATGCACCCTGCGTGCTGCCTCTGTGAGTCCCCGTCTCTTGTAGGGGCTCCAGTTGGGGAGCAAAGCTGTAAGAGTGAGGATGCCTGCACTGCTCCCTCAGTCTGCCTTGTGTTTGGTGCCTATCGGCTGCATCCCAATGGCCAAACAGGTTTCCATGGTAATGGACTCCCACAGCATCATTCTTTCTGACCACCTACTGTTTTACCAGAGGGGTGGCTGGTTCCATCCTGGTGGAATTTAGCTTTCAAAAAATTTGATGGACTTTCCTCTTTAAAAAAAAAAAAAAAAAAAAAATCTGAGAAGACAGATGCTTAGGGGTCCACTGCCGAGGAAGGATTGGGACCTACAGTTTCCCCAATGAAAGTAGTGACAGTAGCTACTGTTTATTGAACACACCTCCTTACATGAGCTAGAGCTCCTCACCGAGCAAAAGGCTTGAGCTGTTTTCAGATGATACAGGAATCTTCTGAGGCAGGGAAACACTGTTACCTGTATTTTATGGAGAGAGAAACAGGCTCATAGAGTAAGTAACTTGGTAAGGGTCACTCAGGGCATTTTGAGAGCTGGGATTCCAACCCAGGTGTCCTTGACTTGGGGCTTGAGCTTGTAACCACTAAGCCTTCTTGCCTTGTTAGGGAAGAAGGAAATGGGGGTGGGTGGGAAGGGCAGGTCACCCCTGGGCCTTGGGCCAATGGCCAGCTGCCCCAGAACGAATCAGGCTACACCCAGAGAGAAGATGGCTGCCAGTAGGCTTCGCCCCTACCACTGAGGCAGCACAAAGGGTCCCTTTGAAGGGAGAGTCCATAGCACCCCCCAACCCCCGCTCCCCAGCCAAGCGTCCAGGGGGCTGGCGGGCATTTCTGGCTCAGCTTTCTGGCCTGAGCTGGGAGGAGTGGTCTGACATTCTTTCCTTGAGCAGCTCACTCTTGGTCAGAACGTGTTGCTTCTAGACTGAGGTGGTGTTGAAACTCCAGTGTGACCTGGGATCCTACCCGCCACCAGGTCTCTTCCTAAACAGCCAGTCCTTTGAAAATGTATTGATTTCCCCCCTCCCCTTCCCTGCTCTTGCACTTTGGATGAACCTTGTTTTCGAAGAACAGTAGAAGGTAATTTCCCTGTGCCTGCCAGCTGGCCCGTAATTGAGCGATTCCAATAACACCCACTGTAAAGTCTAATCGAAGTAAACAGGAAAATATGATTTACAATCTGGACGGCAAGTAAATACCAGGGTGCAATTAATTTTTACACAGAGCAGCAGATTCTAAAACATTTTCCTGCACTGAGCAGTTTGTTTTTAATTATAGATTAGGAGCTGCCCTTTTCTGCCGTCATCGTCATTATTTTTCACTTTGTGACGGTGATCTTCAGGTTCCTTGCATCCATGTGACTCTCTTTGAAGGTGTGACCACAGCGGGGTGGGATGGGGAAGTAGGATTGGAGAAATCAACGTGTAGAGGCCGAGTTCTCAAATCTGAGCAAAGGGCTACGCTCTTTCAGCATTTGCTTGGGAGGTGACGTGGGAAGAGGTGCAGGATGGCGGCATGAGGGGTCCCGTCGCTGCTGGCAGCCCTGGGTGGTGTGGGCAGGCCCTGCGAGCGCCGTGACTTGCTTGGTGCGGCTCAGTCTGGGGAAGGGAACAAAGCTACAGAGGCCCCCAGTGTTGCAAATGTGTTATCGTTGAAACGGGGCACTTCCAGGGATGGGAGATCCATGCCTTGAAATGGACCCTTCTGGTTCTTTCAGTCGCTTCTGTTCATAACTGGGTGGAGGACAGTAGTCGCCTTGCTGACTGAGGCTGCCTGGGGGCTGGTCCCTTCAGTTTTGGCTGTGGGGTTGGTGCGTGTCTGACTCTCAGCCTTGGGCATATACTGAAACTGTCTGTAAAGCGAGCTGGGTGTAAGATGTCACATGACTCTAGTACACGCTGGGGATAGCAGATTGTGACCAACCCAGACCCTGAGATAGGTCTTAAAGGTGCCACGTGGCTGAACGGAGACCCATTGCTATACCCATTAGTGCGTTGGCTTTAGGGGTGCCCCAAGGCCGGCATGGGGCGAGGATGGGGGACTCTGAGAAGGGGAACCTTTGTAGCCATAAAGCATCTCCTTTAGCCAGGAGGCAGTTCCTTTCCCGAGCAGGGCCCCAGCATGGGGGTGCATGGGCAGTTCTCTCAGCGCCCCGGTCTTCCAACTCCTGAATCTCTTGTCTTTCTGTTGTCTTTCCAGGGAGTTGAGCGCACCTGGATGTTTCCTGAAAGCACCTTTCCCCAAGCGTAAGCAGCCGGTTGGGAGCTGTTCCTGTTGATGCCAGTCACCTGGGAAGTGCCCAGGAGGTCACCTCTGCCCAAGTCTGCCTGACTGAAGATGGCTCGTGCCCACCCTGGGATGGAGCCCAGCGCCTGAGGTCCTTACCATGGTGATGATCCTAAGTAAAAGCCTCGACAACCAGGGAGCTGACTCTGTAGCATGCAGGACCTTCAGCCCTGAGCTGGTAAGGACCTATTGGGCCTCATTTCTCTGATGACCTTTTTTGAGGCCTGATGTCCAGGTGGGACTGTGCACTGACCATGCAGGCTTAGTGGACTGAGTCCAGAGTGCCCAGGAGCAGAGAGCTCTGGGAGATGTTGCAGGCCGGGGCAGTGGGGCGAGGTAACCCGGAGCCTGGCTTAGTGCTGGCGAGAAGTAGCTGGCAGAGGTCCTCCGGCGCATGAGGAGGGAAGGCCGGCACCCTGGTAAATAATACCAAGCGGGCTTCTGCTGCCCCTGCCAGGCTGAGACTGACATTCCTCGTGGTCTCCACCTGGTACGGGGAGGTGGTTTCCCTAAGGGAGGTGGTGCCAGAGTGGGGGCCGAGATCAGGCCGCTTCCAGAGGGCGGTGCAGAGCGAGAGCTACTGCCTCAGGAATGTCTTGGGTGGGAGACTATGGAGAACCAAGGCGTGGTCGGCAGCCACGGTGGTGGGCCTCCGCGACAGCTGCCCTCTGCTGCCTTCTCCCAAAGTTGTCCTGTGACCCGGCGGCCTGACGGGCTGGGCCGGAGAGGCAGACAGCTCGGCCTTCTCAGACTGAGAACACAGTAGCCTCTTTACTCCTCAGAAGTGAGTGGGACTGCTCCCCTGCCGAGGGTCAGGAAGAGGTCCCACTCTGGCCAAAAAAAAAAAAAAAAAAAAAAGAAAAGAAAAGAAACCCGAGGAGGAGTTTTGCCGATTAGCTAAGTCCCCAGGACCCTACCGCTTTGGTGGTCAGCAGGGACAGTCAATCCTAGGTCATGATGTCTGGCCCCCCTCCTGGCGCCCTTCACGGCCACTCCTGAGGGCCCACCCTAGCACCCGCGTGGGCTCCCTGCCCAAGCTCACACCCGGCTGAGAGCAGACGGGCCAGGCTGGGTCCCCAGCCCCTCTCAGGAGTGTGTGAAAGCCGTGGAGACCCGAGGCCTTTACGTACGAGCGTGAGTGTGCCCGCCACTGGGCTGGCGGGCCTCCACAAGCAAAGATGGGTCAGCTGTGGAAGCCCATTGCGGCTTCCTTTGCAGTTTGCACTGAGTATATACCTGTAATAGATGCCCTCTCTCCGTCCCCAGTGCTGCCACGCTGGTCCCACCCACTGTCCTCTCTCGTCTGGAAATTTGTTGTACTTGTCTCCTGCTTCTGGCCCCTTTGCCTGTTCTCCCCCTGCAGCCAGACGGACTACAAGGCGGTGGGTCCCTCCTCTGCTCAGGCCTTCTGCTGGCTTCCCACCTCAGGCCGAGCAAGCGTCAGGAGGCACAAGGCCCTTGTGCTGACTCTCTGTGACCATGCTGCTTTCTCTGCACTTCCCCTGCCCCCTTCACTCTGCTCAAGCCATGCTGGCCTCCTTGCTCAACATGTCAAGTAGGAGCCTGCCCCAGGGCCTTTGCACTTCTGTGGCTTGGGAAACTCCCCCTTGGCAGGACTCCTTTCCTCTCTTTGTTCACGCAGCTTAAAATTGAACTCTGCCAGAACCGCCCCCCTCCTCATACTTCTGCCCTTCCCCCATCTCTCTTCGCTCTTGGCGCCTGTCACTTTCTGACGTTTCGATCTTGTTTGTTGAATGACTGCCCTGAAATGTGAGCTTCATGAAGTTAAGGAATTTTGTTTCTTTTGCTTGTTGTGTGCCCAGTGCCTGAAACCAGGGCCTGGGACGTGGTAGGTGCTCAGGGACATTCGTGGAGCAAGTGGACGTGGGTTCCTGCCGCCCAGGGGCTGCCCCAGCTCCTCTCTGGCTGCTGCTCAGGTTCACGGCTGAGGGGCTGAGGGTGCTGGGATGCTGGGAGGGGCTGCTCCGCTTTCTTCTGCGGGGGTGGGGAGCAGGGGGCAGGGGGCGGGTTCCTGCTGCAATCTGAAGAATACATCTGGAGTAGCTCTGACCAGAAAGGAACCATCTCCAGGGTGAGGGTCACCCAGAGGTCCCACGGGAGGGCCCCTGCCCGCTTCCAGCCGTGCTGTTGGCCTCAGCAGCAGCTGCGGAACGAAGTTCTGTCTCGGGGTCGGCCCGGCTGAGGCTGGCTGTGGAACTGGTCCCGGGGCACGTGGGCCCCAGTTCAGCTGAGCTGCTCTTGGAGGAGACAGGGCCTGAGCACACAAGGGTGGTCTCCTAGCCCTGGTTGGGGGAGGAAAGTCGAGGGAGGCCGGCTTCCAGGCCAAGCGTGCACAGTGAGCAGCCGAGAAGGACTGGGGATCATCCGAGTCTAGGCTGACGTCCGTGAGACAGAAGGGAGGGTAAAGTGAGGGGAGAATTTGCTCTCCCTGCCTGCGAGGTTGGGAGGAAGCGGATGGGGGCTTTGCTTCAGCCGCCTTAACTGGCAACACCATCCTCTCGTAAATACCATCAAGATAACAACAGGAACATGGAAAAGCATTTCTCTTTTGTTTTCTAATCAGGCTAAGAAGATAACAGAAAGGGGAGGGGGTGGGCTTCAGATTGAAAAAGAAAACATGAATCACAGGGCACTTTGGAATTAGGGAAACAGGCTCCAGAGGCACAGCAGTGGGGAGAGAAAGTCTAGTACTGTCAGTGAAGGTCACCCGGGGGCCACCCGGTGGTGACCTTGGAGGCGCTGGGCAAGGAGGCCTGTAGACCCTCCCCCTGCCCCCGCCCGGCCTCTGAGGTCTCTTGTTCTTTTTCTTTTTTAAAAAGATTTTATTTATTTATTCATGAGAGGCAGAGAGAGAGAGAGAGACCGAGACACAGGCAGAGGGAGAAGCAGGCTCCATGCAGGGAGCCTGACGTGGGACCCGATCCCCAGTCTCCAGGATCACGCCCTGGGCTGAAGGCAGCGCCAAACTGCTGGGCCACCAGGGCTGCCCTCTTGTTCTTTTTCCAAAAACGAAATGCTGGTGACAAGTGACCAGTCTTGGTCCCAAGAGAGATGTAGGAAAACAGAAAAAAAGGACTGACAAGCGCTCAGCGTTTTGCCTTTCCCGGTGGCGCCTGGCCCTGGGGAGAGAGGGCCGAGGGCCCCTGCCCTGCCCCAGCGCTGGCCCAGCTTGCACAACGCAGCAGTGAGGACTGTGCTTAGTTCCCCTTCCCTGCCACCGCCCCCCCGCTCTGCTGGTGGCTTTCCTCTGCGGAGTGGGCTCTTCCTTCTCGTGTTCTAACATTAGCTGCTGCCGCTGGAAGGCAGCCCAGACGGTTGACCTCGGGAGCAGTGTTCCCCAGCCCCTTCCCGCACGCCCACACTCAGGCTGTGGCCCATTCTCCCGGGCCCGAGTACCCAGAGTGCCCATCTTCCTCTGCCCGGCCTGCCTCCTCTCCTGAGCCAGTTTCTCAGCCCTCTGTCAAGTCTGGAGACTGTTCCAGGGGAGACAGTAGAGCATGGCTGTAGGCTGCCTCGCTTTCCCCAACCTCAAGATACTTCCCACAACAGCCGACACTGGTTTGGGGAGCAGGCCTTTGCTCTTGTCAGATCAGCATGCCAGGGCTGTGATTTGGCCAGTCAGGAGAGTCTGTGGCCATGCCAGGCCTTGCACTCCACTGCCTCGGCGCTGAGGGTCTCCCCAACCCTGAGTTGGCTTTGGTCTCAACAGCCCCAGGCAGGATGGCTGGCCCGGCCCCAGGCTGGCCTGAAGTTAGAACCCAGAGGTGCACAGAGGCCCAAGGCAGTCCGAGGCCTTTTCCCTGAGCAAGCAAAGCCCCTCGCGGGCCTTGGCTGACCCTGAAGCCCGGGGAGCCAGGGCCGCCGCTCTATCTCTGTTGGCATCTTTGAGAGCCTGTATGCAGGGGCACTCGTCCCTGCTCGGCTTCTCTTCTTCTTGTTGGCATGGCTCTGGCTTCTGCTTTCCACTGCCACAGTGTCACTGTGTTCCTTTTCAGAGGCTGGGGTACTCTGTTCCGCTCATGTGCACGAGTGTGAGCTTGCTGGTATCGCGTTGTGGTTCCCCATAATGCTGTTATGGGGAAAAAGTGATGTGATGGCCATAGTCAGTGATCTGCAGAACAAAGTCATGAAGAAGCATGGTTATGGCCAGAGATGAGCTCTGCCCTAACCTAGTTGCTCATTGAGTAAAGACCTGAATCGTGTCTTTATTTAAATCAGGCCTTTTTTCTTTAGTCAGACAGATGGCCCCTGAAGCCCCAATTTGATTTCCAGCTTTTGCCTTCCTTGTGGAGGATCTGGTTCTAGAACCTTCTTTTGTGATCTGAGGACTCTCAAAGAGACCAGGCCCTGTCCTGGGGTAGGTTTGAGAACAGAACCATCACAGTGGAGAAACATAACGGGAGCTGCGCTCTTTGTCCTGTTCTCTGCAAACACCAGCCAAGGCCGGGTCGTAGGAACTCTGAGGCCGGGCGTCCCCAGGGCCTGTTGGGAACAGGCCATGTAATGATTGGCTAGGTCATCCTTCTTGCAGTGGTGCAGAGGGTTTGAAGGTTGGGAAGGGCTGGCTGCAGAATGCTACAGACCAGCAGGAATTTTATCATATACTAGGCATACTGGGGGTTAAAATTGGTCCTCGCCAACCTGGAGCCCAGAAGGGAGCTTGATGTTGGACTCAGCGATACCCGACAGTGGTCAGGGTATGCCTGGGCCTGACGTCCTGGGAAGCTGTCGGTAGAGCTGATGAATTAAGCCCCAGAAAGGGCAGAGACAGGGCTGCTTGGAGGGTTTTGGAAGCAAGTGCTCATGGCAGGTTCCCGTGCCCCTGCTGGGTAAAGCAGCCCCTGTTCTTCCTCAGTCTAGGACTCAGAGCCTCAGAGTGAGAGGGCCTGGTTGGCCACCCTGGCATCCTGTGCCATCTCTTGTCAGCAGAGATGAAGGCATAGTCCCGCCAAGACACTGTGTGGTGATGGAGGGACGAGTCGAGTCCCAGTGCAAGCGTCGAGTGCTGATAGCAGAAGAGCTGCTGTGTCACCGGGTCATGCACTTTCACATGCTCGGTGAGAGAGCAGGAATGGGGCTCACTGAGAACAGGGGATGTGGAGGAGGCGTTCCATCAGGCTGTGAGATCTGAGTGTGAGTGATCACCGCCCTCTTATTCCCTGGGGTGCAGAGTCAGGCCACACGAGGAGCCTGGGCTCGCCTGGCGCTTGCCCCCAACTGTCCAGCTGGTGCTCTCTCCCCTTCTCCACCAGGTTTCAACTTGGCATGAGCCCAGTGATTTGGGGAGGTGGCAAGTTCTGCCCAGTGAAAGTCTGTTTGCACTGGCCCTGCATTTGCTGGGTGAGTGGCAGCAGGAGCAAGACAAGCTTGGGCAGACAGGTGGCCATAGCTGTCGGTCACCAGATAGTCACGTGGCACCTATTCTGTGCTGGGACAAGATGGCAGCCTTAAGAAGCTTCATTCTCAGGGGCAGAGAATAATAAGCACAGCAGCCGAGGATCCAGCCCAGGCGGTGTGAACACTCAGCACGGCCTTGTGGAGAAAAGCGTGGGTGGGGAGGGCGCCCTTCAGCTGGGATGGTCAGGGAAGGTGGCTGGAGTGACGCGAGGGGGTTTTGCAGAGAGACCTGAGGTGGCAGCGGGTGTGCCTGTCTCCTGCACCCGGCTTGGCTCCTTCAGGCCTGGTGGCTGTGGGGAGAGGGGTGGCCAGGTTCCATTCTCGTTGCCGTGGGGAGTCGTCGGAGATTCCTAAGCAGAAGAGCAATGTCGGCTGGCCTCTGTGGGTTCTGGACGGAGGATGGACAGTGGGCCCAGGGTACAGGGGGCACCAGTTAGGAGGCTGGTTTGGCCCCTCTGTGGAGGAAGGGTGGTGGTGGCTCTGAGTAGGGCTGCGGGGGCAGTGAGAAGCACTCTTGTTCCAAGTGTGTGTTCTCTACCCGGGAAATGAACCGTCTGCAGCCAGCAAGGGTAAATCCTTGCTGAGCGAACAAATGACTGAGCAAGGGTGCATTAGCCCCTGTGGCCCAGCCCAGTGGCTTCCCTCTGTAGGCCCAGACCCCAGCCTTTCTGGCACCCACACAGGTGTCAGCAGTCCCTGGGAGGGCCTGGATCTGGAGGGCCCCAATATGCCCCTCTGTCTGGAACACGCCAGCTTTGTGTAAGGAAAAGCCCAGTGAGCGATGCTCTCCTGACCAGTCAGCAGCCTGGCTCACCGGCTTGCTTCCTGTTGTCTGTAAACCCCAACCCTCTCCTCAGTGGTGTCTGTGTGCCAGGGTAGCAGACAGGCCGCTCTGGGGTTCTTGCTCTCTTCTGCTTTGCCCGGCCCAGTCCTGGTTTGGGTTTCTGTGGGCTGCCAGCCTTGGCTTGCTTTGCCACCTGCCCCCTCAACCCAAGCCTGGGGTGGGGGCTCTGGTTCCCCAGTGGGTGTTTGCTTTGCCAGTAAGGTGCTCCTGAGCTGTCGGGAGTTGTCTCCCTGGGCAGGCAAGGCCCCTGGCATAGGCCCAGCCCGACGACTTCTGTCTCCGAACCCTCCCCCTGGTTGGAGCAGGGCCTGCCTGGCATCCGTGGACTGTGCTGCCTGGAGGCAAGGCTCTTGAGCCTTTGTCACCGACTGTCCATTTGGTGACTTTGGTGTGGGCTTTCCGTGTGCATCTTGCTGTGTTAACCAAGTCATTTGGGAGAGAGGCAGATACAGCCATCTTTTTACCTCTTTCCAGATATCCCCCTGGATGACTGTAGGTCGGATGGTTAAAGTCATTGTGGAATCCAGGAGGGCAGCCTGTCCTGAAAATATAAGGATTGTTTTAAACCGAGGAGGGGGTACCAGAGATGGCTTCCCTGGCCCCATTGCTCCTTGTAGACTTCTTCTGGTCCTTGAGCACCTGCTCCGGTGCTCTCCCAGGAAGCTGGCCCTGGCCTCCCACGCCCCAGCACCCTGGGCCTGGGTCCTCTCCTCTCCAGTCCCACACTCTCTGTGGTGTAATGGTTTGTCTGTATGACTGTGTCCTCCCTGAAATGGGAGCTTCCCGAGGGCCAAGGCAGGCAACCTTCCCCTCCGTGTCCCAGGCTAGGCAGGATGGACCTTTAATAACCTGATTGGATGAACACATAGCTGACTGAGGGCAAAGGTCTCTGAATTGGGGAGCTGGGGACAGGGGTGGGGGAGCTGGGGCACTTGCCACCCTTTTATCTGAGTGGGCCAGGTGTTCCGAGTCAGCTCCGCCCTCCTCCTTCCAGGTCTTAAAGTGCCAGGGCCTGGGTTCCCGCCCATTTCTCAGACTGGATGCCTGTGTGTCCCTGTTATTTGGGTCTCCTCTCAGAAGTTGGGAGTCCTGTAGGACAGGCTGACTCCTCCGGGACCGAGAGCTTCCTTCACCGACACGTGCTCAACCCCTAGTGCGGCCTGCATGTGAATAATTACCAGTACTCGTGAGTCGGTCAATGAAGGAAGGAAGGAAGGAAGGAAGGAGTCTTAGGAATACTTGTGGCAGACCATCCTTCCTGGGGCCTCAGTGGGCACAGTCTCCTCCTCACCACAGGTCAGAACAGACCCATGCCTCAGCCAGCACAGGGGAGTCTGGAATGTTCTGTGCTCAGGTTACTGTGTAGACATGGAGCCGGGCCTGGTCTTGGGGCCCTTGTAGGCGCCACTGGCCTGTTTTTCTCCCAGTGGCCATAGCATTCGCTGAGGCTAGGTGCAGGGCTTGAGGGGAGATGTGGAATGCTTACGGCGGGAAGGGAAGCCATTGAAATACAGTGCCAAGGAGTTCAAGAGCCATCGCTCTCCGCTGAGACCAAACATAACCTTTGAGTTTCTGTTTCAGTTCAGAGAGGGTGCCTGAGTGGCCTCCTCGTAGCGGCGAAGCAGCTTGCACAGCAGAGGGCCACCCGCTTGAGCTTTACCTGGTGCTTCTGTCTAGAGGAAGAAGAGCTGTTCTCCTGGTGTCTCAGGGGAACGGAAGGAGTTGAGGGTGGCAGATGGGCCTCTGCTCCTCCCTGGGGGCTCTTCCTGTCATCACGAGGCCCCCTCCTCTCCCAGCTCGGGCCGTGGGGAGGCCTCTCTGCAGCCCGGCTTGGTGAACCGTGTGTGTATCATGCCTCCTCTTGCACCCTCCTCCACCTCGTTCACGTGGAAAAATCCCCAAGTGTCAGAAGTCGTGGGGCTTCCTTGTGTGTTTTTTGAAGCCATTAACTTGATTGACTCCATTACTCACTGGAGACTTGGGACAGGGAGTCCAGGTCTAATCGTGGGCAGATGTTGCCTCTTGTAATACTTTTTTCTCCTTTCCCTAATCTGACGTTGGCAAAAGGCAGTTACCCCTTTAATTGTGACTGTAGCGAGGAATCAGGTGCAAACGTGCTTCTTATGACTTGAAGAGTGAATAGCTTTTCTGGTTGTTTTCAGCACACGCCAAAGAAGATGAGTCAAGGACCGACACTTTTCTCTTGTGGAATTATGGGTGAGTAACCGAGGTCGCTGTGAAGAGTCCTTCTCTAGTCCTTCCATCAGGGCCTGAGTCCTCCAGGTGAGACGCTGGCAGCCCTTTCTGGACACAGGCACAAAGAACAGCAGTGGGGACTCTTCTCTGTGCTCGAACCGTTTCGGTCCTGGGGTGCTGGAGTGGCACCGGGGCCGTGGGGCGGAGGGAGCGGGTGGGCGCTGGGGTACGGCTCACGAATGTCCCCTCCAGCCATAATGTTGAGACTTTCTGTCTGTTACTAAGGTAATCACGTTCACTTTTATAAATTCAGAAAATGTGTCACAGTGTAAAGCATAAAATAAGAATCTCTGGTAGCTCCAATACTTAGTGATAACTCCTGTTAATATTTTGGTGTGTTTTTATGTTTTTTTGAATTTTTTACATAGCCATAGTTCGTCTACGATGAACATACGACTGTATAAGATTTTGTACAAAAAAAAATCTTTTTTCTCATTTCACTGAGTAGTCCTAACTGCCATCCTTTCCCCAGTGCGCTAGTTGACTATTCCACACAGTTTAATGAATCTGTAATTCCGAGTTGTGTATCAACACGTATTTAATGATTTAACTGTTTCTTGTGTGTTGGGTGGAATGGCTGTTTTGTTTGCTGCTATGATTAACAGTGACTAAGTGTCTAAGTCTTTGTCTTTTGTCTGCTTTTTGGATTATTCCTTAGGAGTTCCCAGCAGTGACATAGAGAGGCCAGAAGGCAGGAACATTTTTAAGGCTCTTGCTTCAAGATTGTTGACATGCTTTCCAGCACAGTCGTCGTCGTGGTCTTCTGTGCCCGTGCAAGTGTGAATTACTGGTTTTTTATAAGGGGGAGGAGCTAAGAGGAGATGACTGTATTGATTAGATTGGTTTTTCTGTGCTCCAGATAATTGGGCACAATCTCTCCTTTTGCCATCTCCCCATGACTCCTGCCCCCGGTGGGAACACCGTGTAGGATGAGTTCCTGTAATGTTTGCGTTGAAGCTTTCATGATGGGGACCACTGCAGGCCTTGGGATTCCAGGCCTGTTTTCACAGGACCGTGTCAAGTTGTCCTGCCTTTGTTTCTTAGCCTTTGACTCTGAGCACAGTGTTTTCTTTGTCTTCTTTAGACTCTGTCCTGTAGATGGGGTGATGAGGGTGGAGGAGGTGCTGGGTATGTATAGGGAGCACCTGGCTCCTTCCTCGCAGGGTTGCCAGGACTCGGCAGCCACTCTGGTGTGGGCGGGTGGGGAGGCCCCGTTCACATATGGGGAAACCAAGGCCTAGTGAGGTGACTCCCCGCCAGGCTCCCTTGGCACAGTTGGACCCCGGTCGGGAGAAGGAAGATTGTTTTCTTCTCAGTCACAAGCCACAGCTCTGTGGGAGAGCCCCAGGTGGTCCTCTTGATGCTGCCACCCAGAGGAAATGGAAACAAGGAGATCACCTGGCCTTGGTTTACCCATGTGACACACTTCTGAAACCTGTCCCCACATGGGGCTTGATTGAGCATCTCGTTGGTGGTTAACGGCTTTCAACAAACCCTCAGCGACTTAGGTGTATGGCTCAGAAGCTTGCCTCATTGCCTGCTCCGCGGGCTGGCTGGACTCTGTTGTACTGTGGTAGACCTGCCTGCCTTCGCCCCGCCAGGAAGCAGGGAGAGGCCCCTGGGCACACGCAGATCCTCAGCCCGGCCTGGACTTTAGCTTTCAACTGGGCCAGGCCGGTAACCTGGGTGTGGAGGTGTCGGTCTTTATTTCAAGGCCACGCGTACCTGATATGGGCTGGCTTCAGGGCACTGCCAGGCAGCAGAGGAACGGCCAGGTGGGGGTCCGTGGGGCCTTCTCTGTCCCACGTGCTCCTCTTTGTGTTGGCCTGCCTCTCCTTGATTTGGGGAAACCCTGGCCCATCTGAAGCGTGTTACCAAGGTGTTCCATTCTCCACGGTTCATTTCAGTGGCTTGTTCTAGTAGGTATTTATTGAGGATCTACTATGTGTCAGACACTTGGAACAGAGATAGAGTATGAAAGCCCCTGCCCTGAGAGAGCAGGGAACAGTGAATTCCCCGTGGATTAAGGCCCTCTGAGGTGAGGGCAGATCAGCCTATCTTCCTGTGCCTTTGTCCCCCCCTCCCTTGTAGATTGCAGTTCTTGGTGGGATTTAAAGACACAGCAGCAAGGGGGGCACTTGACGGGATGAGCACTGGGTGTTATTCTGTGTGTTGGTAAATTGAACACCAATAAAAAATTAATTTATTAAATAAATAAATAAATAAATAAATAAATAAATAAATAAATAAATAAAAATAGACAGCAGCACATAGGAGGTGCCAGCTCAGTCCCTCCCACTTTTATCCCCTTTCTGGACACTTGCTTGGGTGGAATGTCAGCATCCAGAGGCCTTGCCAAGCTCAGTTGACCGCTCCTGCCCATTTTAACCTGTGCATCGAGCTGTCGCCCCACCCCGTGTCGTGAACTAGAAGGGCATCCCAGGCAGTGAGGTCTCGTCTGAGGCAGGCCTGCTTTTTTAATGGCAGTGTGTGAGTCCAGCTGGACTTTTCAAGAGGGTTTTGAGCCTTTCCAGGACCAGACAATACTCAGCCAAGACAAAATGTCCTATTACTATAATCACCAAACTCCCTGTCTGTCTCCTGGAGATATGGAACCCGTGTTCTGGCCCCAGTCGGTGATTGCTGGGGACAGCTTGGCCCTGTGGCTCAGGGCATTTCCCTCCCAAGCCCCCATTGCAAGGGTCCTAGTCAGAAGCCAGGGTGAGTTTGTTTCCCGAGCATTCTTAAGAAAATCCAGGCAAGTGCTTTAGGGTGGGGAATGCAGCAGCCTCTTGGCTTCCTCTTAAAAAGCTACCCTTTTGAGTAGGCCCGCCTCCCCTTAGATAAAATGCCTTACTCATGTCATCAAGTGCTCACAACAATGTGTGTTCTTTTTAAGTACTTCATGTTATTGTGAGCTGGATGATGGGCCCCTCCCCACCTTTCTCCCCTCCACACACACCCCAAGTTTGGAAACTTGATATAAAGAAGCAGTTTTGAGCTTTCCCAAAGTGGGCGAGAGAACAAAGCCAGGACGAGGTGTGAGTGGCAAAAGCAGGTCAGAGTGGAACCAGGCCACCGCCTGGCCTGGCCTGTTCTGCACCAGGGTCCAGTGCTCCTTATTAGGTTGTGAGCCCAGCCTAGTCCCCAAAGGGCTCTTTCTAGCAGAGACAGTGTTTGCCTCTTGGTTTCCTTTCTCTCCTCCCATACCATCCCGAGGACACTTTCTATGCCAAACGGGAATTTCCTCTGCAAGTGGCTTCTCTGGGGAAGAGCCATGTACATGACCGGTTACTGTGTTCTCAACACAGGAAGCCTTGGTCAGGTGGCAGCTTCAGGGCTGTGGCCCGCCCACTGGTCAGCCGGCCTGGCAGGCGGGCAGCCCTTGCTGCCGGCCACGATCTGTAGCAGGTGAAGAGGGCTTAGCTGCACCTTATGGAAGTGCTCTGTGCTGGGAGAGGCAGGGGTTCCCCACAGGTCCTCTGTCACTCGCCGTGGGAGACGCTTTTTCATGCTGACCCAGGGGCACACGTGTGTTAGTTTAATCTTTTTTTTGGTGAAAAAGGGCAAGTGGGGTGAGAGCACGCTCCACTCACCACCCTTGGCTAATTGTACACATTAAATGAGTTCTGTATTGCAGGGACAATGGACGCCACACATTTCATTTTCCTCACCACTCAGGCGAGGATAGACCTGGAAATCAAATAATATGTGAGAAAGCGAATGCAATACCAATTATTGCAAAAGGGCCACTAGGAAAAGTCGTGTAAATACAAGTCAATGAACAGAGAACAAAACAATTCATATGCTAAAAAAAAAAAAAAAAAAAAAAAAAAATTGCATGGAAACCCATAATTACTTTAGGAGTTATGGTAATAAATTATTTATTAATGTAAATTATTTCACAGGCAGAGAACATAGAGAAACTTGAGCAGAAGGATCATGCATTATGTATAAAAGGGAATTGTAAAAATATTATAGCGGCGCTACTTGTGCCACTCTGGTTCAGGTTTGTCAGCATTTTAATTATAAGCCCTTACTTTCTGTGTTTAATTACTTGGCTGTTAGAGTCTACCCTGTACATGAAAGGGTTGTTCCCGGGGGCACGCTCTGTATTAATTCCTACAGGGTAAACCAGTTGGCTGTGTTGAGCTGTGCGGGACTGAAAGATTTCACTCTGAGATTTGATAGCTTTTGGTCTTTTAACTCCTCTATTATTTGTTGTTGAAAATGGGATGTGATTGCACCTTGTGTGAGAAAGCTGGCATTGGGAGGTGGGACATTGTAGATTTCTCAGAACGAGCTCCTGACCGAGACAGAAGGGGCAGCCACAGCAGCCCCTGAGCTGCTCTGGCAGTTTCTGGTCTCTGCTGCCACTTCCGTCTCTCACGGGTAGCCCTTTGGAATATGATCGTTGGAGAAAGAGATTATGAATCGAAATTGGCCAAAGGGAGCCTTGTTTTCGTTTTTAAAAGTATATCCACATACAGGCATGCAGGTGTGATTTTTTTTTTTGGATTTACTTTTTATTTATTTTCATTTATCATGGGCATACATACATGTGATTTTTTAGTCCCTAAAATAGTTTAAGGTTCGTCCATACAGAGTGCTTTAAATGTTTCCTTGCACCGTGTATTGGTTTCCAACAATGTTTCTGGAATAAAATACAGACGAGAAGTAGGTGCAAAGTGTAGTTGGCACAGGATGGCAGCTTATGGTGACAAGTGAAAAGGGAGCCTCCCAGGCTGCCTTCTCACCTAGGCTGGCCAGCCTTGGGTGGGGGGGCAGGGGGCCACAGTGGTGCCAGAGGACAGGGAATGACAACTGCCAGAGTGGCTTTGGGTACCACCCACCACGGTGCATTGCCAGCTAGAAAGTGGTCAGGTTCTGTGCAGCCTGGCCCCGCGGCGAGGGCGTGGCCTTGGGACTGCAGGCTGTGCTGTTTGCTGGCTGCGCGTCCCTACGTGAGGCGTGACGCCCTTTGGAAGCTCAGGTTCCCCACCGGTAAGACGGGGAGTGCCTTGATGCCCCACAGTTGAGTCGTGTGTGTGGGATGTGTGCTAGTGCTCTCTCCCTGCCTCAACAAGGATCCCAATGGGGTGTTAGTTCGTTAACAGTTAATACACATTTATCAACAATTTTCTGAATAGTTCTCCCAGCTGCCAGTTCTCTTCTCTTGGTAATGGTGCTCAGCTTTGCTGTGTGCATGGGTTCAGAGATGAATCGCAAGCAGGTGCCCATTTCCCAGGCTCTGTATATACCCACAGCCAGGGTGGGAACGCCAGAAGAGACAAGCAGATCTCACCTTTCTGTCCCTTTAGGACGACTGACTCCCTCCACATTTCTGAATGCTCCTGGAGGCTAGGGGTGGTCACCTTGCCTTATGCAGATGGGGAGACTGAGGCCCATGTTTCTTTTTTTTTTTTTTTTTTAATTTTTATTTATTTATGATAGTCACACAGAGAGAGAGAGAGAGGCAGAGACACAGGCAGAGGGAGAAGCAGGCTCCATGCACCGGGAGCCCGACGTGGGATTCGATCCCGGGTCTCCAGGATCGCGCCCTGGGCCAAAGGCAGGCGCCAAACCGCTGCGCCACCCAGGGATCCCGAGGCCCATGTTTCTAATGCTCAGTCTGGTGTGTTTTTTTTACCCCTCTCTACTGTCTGTTGGGGAATCCCACCAAGCCCATTTTTTTTAAGGACAGAGGCTTCCCAGAAGCTGTGGCAGCTGCCATGGGCCACCCCTACCTGGCTGGTGAGGGTAGGGCCCTGATTCCCACTCTGAAGGTTACCAGCCACTCAGGCTTCTTCTAGACCTTCTTGCTTCCGTTGATGGGACTGGTGGAGTGCTGTCTCCAGCCATCCTAATCCCCTGTCCTTGTGCCTTGGCCAAGGAGCTTGGTGTCCTGTGTCACTGTCCTTGAACCCAAGATACAGCTGACGTTTTATTATTCATCATAGTTGAGAGAGCATAACCGGAGGCTAAGGCCTGGTCAGGCAAAGCCAAGAACCCTTTCTTCCTGACACAGCTTAGAACTGAATCTCCATTCTGATGACACAAGAAAAGAGGCACTTGAGTGGGCCAGGGGCTCTAGAGGTTCATTTAGAAATCCGTGATCCCATTGTGGGATAGCAAATGTCATTCTCCTGCATGGTTTCTCCCTATGGCTTAGTAAAGCTGCCTTCTGAAAGATATCTTTCTAGTTTCCCATCGAGAGCGTTAGTGAGCTCCTACCCCCAAAGTCAAGCATAGAGTCTTTGCAGCCCCAAGGCCAAGTTATAGCACAAGCCAACCCACAAGGTAGGGGAGAGAGAATCATCGTCAGCACGAGTAGATAGGTGTGAAGTCCAAGAATGAGTCAGCCGGTCTTGATGGGGCTGGAGACTTGCTACCCAGGCCCAAGAGTCTAACCTCTTGGGTGTGTGCTTTAGGGTGCTTAACCTTTTCTAGAAACCACATTCTGTTGTGGTTCTGTCACCATATGGCAGCCGGTAACAACACAGCACACACGTTTCCAGGGCTGTAAATCTCTTCTAGCTTTTGAACCGAAGAAGGCTGTAGTCCCCTAAGAATCTGGGCCCCTGGGAATTTCCCTTCAAGTTTAAGGGTAGAAATGGAAACAACATTTGAAGTCAGATGCTATTTGTGCTCCTCCAAGTGTTTTCTTTCCTGGAGCCCTAGATCTGCAAACCCAGCTGCCTTCTGCCCTTCATGGTCAAGGTGTGGCAGGACCAGTGCCTTGTGAGTGGGGGCTGGTGGTGGTGCGGATCTGGGCTTTTCCCGTGCCCCCCAGAGGCTTCAAGCTTAGATATCAAGCCTCAGCTTTGAAAGGCCCCTCGAGGTCACCTAGTCAGGCCATCTGTGAGAGAACGATGTGGTTTGATGCTTTTGTGTGAGTTTGTGTGGTTTGTCCTACCATCTCGAGGTAGAGCCTTGGGTGTGTTTACCTTACACACACACCTCCTGTGAACCATGTCAAACTTTGAAGATAGGCTCAACTGCGTATGGAGCAGCTTCAGAGGAGCAGGGACTATAGGGAGCGTGTGTGGCCGGTGCCCTCATCCACCAGAGGCCTGGTGTCGGCTGGTGTCGGCGGGACGCCTCAGACTCTCCCCCTGGCTTCCAGTGCTGTGCAGCTTGGGGCCCCCACCTCCTGCTGTGAGAAAGGGCCTTCCAAGTGCCTGAAGGGTAAAAGGTTGCCTTGCCTTCTCTAAGGCTCTACTTCTTGTTACTGGCTGGAAACAAAACAAATACCAAAGCAACAACTTTTAATGATACTCTGAATCCAAATTTATAGAAAGTGGAATGTCAAGCCTCAGGAAGTGTCCTGGGTATGGCTAGATGGCCCGAGTGAATGGCCACTCTGACGAAGGTGTGTGAGAACCCAGGCCCCTGTGTCTCCTGTAGGAGTGGTTCTCAAAAATAACCCGAGGAGCTTATTTCAGTGCAGATTCCTGCCCCTAGAGATTCTGTATACTGAGTCAGGGGCTGCGTTGAACCAAGGGTGGTTCCTGCCAATCCAAGGGTCCTAAATAAAACCACACTGAGGTGGCCTGCACTGTGGTTTAGAGCGTACAGGTTCCCACTCCAGCCAGACCCACAAAGCGTGGTACCTAGTGATCGAAGAGCTGAGCCCCAGCTGTAGGCACATCGTCCAACACTGTCGTCCTAGTTGTGGTGCGGCTGCTGGCAGAGCCTGCTGTGCCCTCACAGGCCCTGTACCAAGCAACTGTTTGGTTCTTAGAATAGCTCTGCGAGGTCGTTACTGTCACCCTCGGTTTATAGACAAGAGAACTGAGGCTCTGAGGAATTAAAGTGACTTGCAGAGCTGAGGTTGAAACCCACGTCCACACCCTTTCCACCATCCCATGTGACCCCTGCTCAGTGGACTCCCCAGGTCCGTGGCCATTGTCACTTCTGAAAGAGTTATAGCTGTCTGTGCAGAGTGATATTGAATGGAGGGGCGGGGGTGTCCAGTATCCTCTCCTCGGAGCCCTGCCGAGGCCCTTTGTCCCGTGTGACGTCAGGGCCAGAAGTTCGAGGCTGTTTGCCATTAAAAAGTAGCTTCTATTCCTGTTTCTTTTGTCTGGTGACCTGACCCAGCAAATCACTTTCTGTTCCCTGAGCAAAGGGGGGAAAACACGAGGGCTAAACATAGCCTCGATTGTTTTTTACTTTTCTTATATTGTACTTCTTCAAGCGATAAAGATAGTAACAATTAATATATTATCTGCCCCTCAGACAGACCAAGTGGCCACCTGGCTGGTGTGGACACACAGTAGCAGCACTCAGTGTTGAATGAGGCTTTGTGTTTCCAGAGCATCTTAGACATCATACCACTAGCCAGACCCTGGGTTGCTTCACCTGTAACTATCCATGGCCTCCACAAAGCAGGAAGGTTGAAGGCAGAGTCCCGAGGTTGCACCTGCCTGGCCAAGGAAAGGTTACTGGTGCCAAGGATAAAAGACAAGTGAGACCAAATGAACACCCCGGGCCTGCCCTGCAGCTTTTATCTGTGCATTACCCACTCCTTCCTCTACCCACCTCTGGCTAAGGTCAGCTGTGTGCCAGGCTCCATGCTGGGCACTGAGGGGCCATGCTGGGTCTGTGCTCGAGGGCTGTGGCTCAGTGGAAGCAGACCTGTAAACGGATAATTTAGGTTCAGGTGACATCTGAGCCATAAGATTGAAAATCAGGCAAAGAGCTGTGGGCTAATGTGGAGAAGGCATGTCTACAGAAAGGGTGATGTTTGACTTGCCTCTTAAATGATGAGGAAGAGACCTTCGCTGGAAGGATAAAGCAAGAGAAGAACAGTCCAGGCCTTTGCAAAGGTGTAAGGATGTAAAAGAGCTAGTGTTTTTGCGGCAGCTGCCGATTCACTGCAGACACGTTGCTTTCGCATTGAACTGGTGGACCTGGTTGAGAACTGACTCTTAATCGTCCCTACAGCGAAGGAGTCTTACTGTTAGAGTCATAGAGGCTTACCCTTCAGTGGCGTGGCCCCCGCAGGCGAGCAGGAGCACGTTAGGGTTAGCCGTCCAACCCCAGTCCCCTCTGGGGATCTGACAGCCACCCTAAACACAGAACTCCCACCTCCTGTGTGCTCCTGCAGCTGCTTCATTAGTCTTCCGTTTTATGAAGAAGACTCTTCAGGACAAATGAGGAGTGTGCTTTATGGGCTGTTTGAGGGATGGTTTGGACTCTCCCTACCTCTTGTCTGACTGCTGATGTCACAGGAAGTCCTCTGTGTCCCGAGTAGAGGGTCTGGATGGCAGCCTAGAAGGTTTGCGTTCTTTCTGTGAGGCCACGGCAGCTGCAGTGGGGACAGAGCACGACAGGCATGGGCCTCAGGAAGTTCTCTGGGAGCAGTGAGTGGGTGAGCCTGGATGAGGGAGCCTGAGGGGTCCTGTCACGAAGCACCGAGATCACGAGATGGCCACAGAGGAGGAAGGGCACTGCCCGATGAGAGGGACTGAATCTTCGGGCCCCCGTTCTCATTACTTCCCTGGATTTGGGGACAGTTCCAGGGCAGCAAAGATCTTCTGAGGGTGGGATCAGTTCTTTTTCATTTCATGGGTTCCCCAAGGCCTGGGACAGAGACTGTCCTTAGTAAGCAGGGTCACTGTGGCACCATGTTGGGGCCTCACTGCTCTGTGGCTGGGCCCGCTGGCTCCCTCCTCAGTCAGCCACATTCCTGGCCCGCCTGACGCCTCCATGCCTTGTCCCAAAAGAGAAGTTGGTGGCCAGCGTTATTCTAAGGGAACTCCCTGGAAGACCAAAGGAGCAAAGCCAGTGGAGGCTGGGGTCATAGGACCTGACCCTGGCATAGCACCAGTGGGCTTGGTGGCCACAGCCGCCACATATTTGGAAATACATTTGTCCTTACAGAAAATGGAGAAGCTGCAGCAAAACAAAAAGCCGGAGGGGGTGGGGGAGAGAAAAAGTGTGTGTGTATCAGCCAGTTCTCTCCCATTTATCCAGGAACACTTTGGTTTATCTTCTTTTAATCATCACATATAATACACATTTTACAAAGTAGGAATCATGCTATCTATACACTTTTCCTATTCTGTTTTTAGGCTTAGAATTATTACATCATTAACATTTCTCTGCATCATTAATATTCCTTGAAACTGTGCTGTTTTCATGCTCCATGTTCCTACTTGCCTGCTCATTTATGTCGCCAGCCCCCGACCGGAGGGCGTTTTGTTTACCATTTTGCTGTCAGTCGTATCACTTTGTTGTTGTTGTTGTTGTTATTTAGGGTTTAATTTATTTATTAGAGAGTGCAAGCACGAGGGGCAGAGGGAGAGGGCGAGTGGGCTCCCCGCTGAGCAGCGGGTCCTACATGGGGCTGGATCCCAGGACTCCCGAGATCACCACCTGAGCTGAAGGCAGACGCTTAACCAACTGAGCCACCAGGTGCCCCCCGCCCTACGTGACTCTTTAGCAGAAAAACACCAAATATAGTTCTTCAGTATTTCACTAAAATAAAGGTCTGGCTACAAAGTCATCGTTTCCTCAGGCTTAGCTTATTTATTCACGTGTTCGAGTAGAGACCTGAATACGTGAGTATAAATCGTACCCTTACGTCTGTGCAGGCCAACCCAAGCTCCTTACAGATTTGAACTACTTCAGCGTCCTCGATTTCAGTGAGAAACCAAGAGAAGGCAAGGAAAGTGCTCTGTGATTGGCAGCCACTCGTCACAATGATGATGATGTTGAGCGTTTTGGCGGAGGAGGCATACATCAGTACAGTTTCCAGTTTCTGTTGTCAGCAAGTGTTCTAGAGATGGAATTCGGATGAACTAACCTGGCGGCCCTGCCCGCCCCATTTGACCTTGACCCTCCCGAGTCCCAGAGGATTCCCCTTGGTGGTGGTCTCCTACCGGGACATTGGGCCTCAGCCCTGAGAGAGGACGTAACAGACATCCTGCCTCCGCTGCTGCAGGCCGGGGGAGGGCTGGGGCAGATTGGTTTCCCACCTATAAGATGGGGAAGCATTTGGGTGGAAACTGTCGTTGGACTTCCCTGGGAGGCAGTATGGAATGTTGGAAAGGGAGCCACGCCAGGAGGCCTGGGCAGTATGTGCATCTTGGGCCTCGCTCTGCGCCTCAGTCAACACCGTGGGATTCACATCCCTGCTCTGAGACTCCGTTTCTCGTCCATCTTGGACCTCATGGTTTTCAAGGGCCTTCCTGGCTCTGAAACCCTGTTTAAAATGGGCTCTTGGTGAGGAGATAGAGGGCTGGCATGCAGGCCTTCTCAAATCCTGTTTTCTCTTTGTCATTTCTGAACCAGAAAATGACAGATGGCGAGACCTGGACAGGAAATGCCCCCTTCAGATTGAGCAGCCGAGCACCGGCATCTGGGAGTGCCTGCCCGAGAAGTGTCAGGATAGCGCTCTGTGGCACCGAGAGGCCGCCACTGCCTGCGCAGTGACCAACCTGATCAAAGACCTCAGCCTCAGCGACCACAACGGGAACCCCTCCGCGCCCCCCAGCAAGCGCCAGTGCCGGTCACTGTCCTTCTCCGATGAAATGTCCAGCTGCCGGACATCGTGGAGGCCCTTGGGCTCCAAAGTCTGGACTCCCGTAGAAAAGAGACGCTGTTACAGTGGGGGCAGCGTCCAGCGCTATTCCAATGGCTTCAGCACCATGCAGAGGAGCTCCAGTTTCAGCCTCCCTTCCCGGGCCAACGCGCTCTCCTCACCCTATGACCAGGCAGGATTCCACCATCGATTCGGAGGTCAGCCCTGCCCAGGGGCGCCAGGCTCGGCGACCTGTGGACAGGCGGGCGACATCTGGAGCCCCGACCCGAACCCTGTGGGCGGGGGCCGGCTCGACATGCAGCGGTCCCTGTCCTGCTCCCACGAGCAGTTTTCCTTTGCGGAGTACTGTCCACCCTCAGCCAACAGCACACCTGCCTCAACGCCAGAGCTGGCCAGACGCTCCAGCGGGCTGTCCCGAAGCCGCTCCCAGCCGTGTGTCCTTAATGACAAGAAGGTCGGCGTTAAGCGGCGGCGCCCAGAAGAGGTGCAGGAGCAGAGGCCTTCCCTGGACCTTGCTAAGATGGCACAGGTAAGAGCCTCAGCCATGCGGGAGGCATCACAGGGGCATCTGGGTGCTTACGGGAGCCCCTGCTGGTCCTGGCACATCCCAGACAAAGGTGGGGTATCAGTTTCAGTAATGCCCAGGAGTGGGTTATAATTCCTTATTTTTTAAATCCTATTCAAAGAAAGATGAAATCAAGGTTTGTTTGTTTATTTTTTTCCTTTAGTATTTGTTTTTCTCTGTTTAAAATCAGAGATGCTCTTTTCTTGTGAACACAGTGTTAGTGGTGTAGGAGCAGACAAATGGTGAGAGGTATGGTGTTGGGGGGCGGGAGACCATTGTCCTCAAACACTGGTGATCCCCTTCTAGCACTTCACTGGAGCCTCTGTCGCAGGAACCCCTCTCTGCAACACAGGCCAGGACTCAGTGTCACTCAGGTTATGCTGATCTGGAGGTCAGGACTGTGGGTCATGGTTTCAGAGGGTAAGAGATGCGGAGAAGCACTTACTGATATGATTAAACTGTCAACAACATGAGACCATCAAGAAATTTTGATTGCCACCTTTGTAATCATCGTTGCTGTTCACCGTAGGTGAGGCCTCCAGCCATGGGCCGCCTCCCTTGCACCTTTATCATCTGTGTCTTGGAGCCCTGCCTTGTGCTAACAATGAGCTCGGGGCTTGAGTTGAATGAGACGGACATGGAGAGAGTACGCGGTCTCCAGGACAGTCTCGGAGCCTGATTGCCACCTGTGTTGGGTTCTTACTGAGGGGGCCTGAGGCTGTGAGCATGACAGTGAGGCTTGGGGAGGCCCATCCCAGGAAGGACGGTGGGTGTGGTGGGTAGGATGCAGTCTCTCTGTTCTGTGTCTAGGGGGCCCTCAGCTCCTTCGTGCCACTATTTGACCATCGTCTTTGCTGACTTTGTTATGGAAGCACTGGTGGCCGCTGGGTGTTAAGGTGTTAAGGGACAGATCCCGCGTGGCCCGTGCAGTGTGTGGCCGCTTCTGGGGCCACACGTGTCTGCTCTTTTGTGGGCATGACCACCTTCCTTCAGCGCCCAGAGCTGTTTTTCCAGCTGGGCCTCCTTTTGCTTTAGAATAAAAATGCCACTTCTGTTGATGGCAGTTCCTTCTCTTCTCCAGTCCCCCTGCCAGCCTGGTGGTTCTCCCCCCCCCCCAACACACACACACAGGAGGGGCAGGTGTCTTGAGTCTTGAGCATAGACCTGGCCCCAGAGTGCAGGTTGTGTGGCCCTTTGCTGCAGAGCCGGGCCCTGGCCTGGGGCAGCTGGAGGACGAGCCCGTGACGTGCTCCGCCTTCCCCACGTCATTGGGGCTCACCCAGGAGCAGACCTCACCCTGCCCCTTGTTGTCCAGGTCCCACCTTACCATCAGTGCTCCAGGAGTGTCCCTTTCCTTTTCCTGCATAACGGACATTTTTTGCTTTACCAGCTAGACAGGGATCAAACACGTTCATTTACGTTGGATGTGCAAATGGGATTTTTCTTCTCTGGAGAAATTTAAGTAGGTAAAGAGGCTGGAAAGGTGACAGATGTAGGTGACTTCCTGAGGGAAACCCAGAGCCCCGAGTTCTGGGTACGATAAACGGCTTCAGTTAAATTTTTAACGTTGAGCTTATTTTATTGGCTAATAAGCTAGATAGGTAATAAAAACAACTTACACATGTTATTCTGTTTTACTGCCCACCAGTTGGAGTAGCAGCATTGGCATCGGTGGAGACATTTCCCGTCCTCACTTGGGTAGAAACTGTTTGAAAATATATTGCTCGGTGGGGCTGTGCCCAGATGTGTAGATTGCTTCATTGGCTCCAGGCAGACCTCCAGGATCCTGGGGAGGCCGCCCTGATTGTGCCTGCTTTTCTCTAGCCAACGCCTGGGGAGGGCAGAGTCCGGGACAAGTGAAGACGGGGCCCCTGGGAAGTGTGTATGCCAGGAGGGGGAGGCCCGAGCCCTGGGGATGGACCCTAAACCACCTTGTCCATGCCTCTAGAGCCCCAGCCAGCCCTCTCTGCACGGGACCCTGCCTGCTCTGGCTCCCCCACTGGATAGTTCATGGCCTCACAAAGTGGACCTTGCTTTTGCAGGAGCCTTGAAAGCTAGGCCTGAGGCAACCCCAGTGCCTTTGCAGAGAGCCCTCGATCCACGTGGAACATGTAGGACCCTGTGCCCGGGAATCCCATGAGCTGAGCCTATCACTGGCACACAGACACCTGTCCACGGCCAGGTGACAGCTGATGTGGGACTGCTGCCCCCAGATATGAGCCTCTGTGGGCTGTGGCTTTCTCAGTATTTGTCACTGCTGGGAGGGAGCAGGGTCTGCACAGCTGTGGGCAGAGAGGCTTGAACCCAGGTTCAGCACGGCTCTGTTTCTCCAAGCCGGATCTTGAACTCTTTTTCATGGGTCTTGTGATCTTGGTTTATAATATTCACTTATTTGCAGGGGGTGAAGGTTCTAGTTGAGTATTTTTGTGACTGAGCCCCTTTGTGTGTGTAGATCTGGGACCAGGTGTATGAGATTGTTGCAGAGTGCCTTTTCGGTTAGACCTTTGGAGTGACTGGGAGTTGTGACAGACCCCAGCTTCCTGGAGGCGCTGCCTGGGGCTGGGGCCTTCAGGGCTCAGAGCACACCTGCCGGCATGGGGATGAGCACTCGGAGCTTTCCTCTGGCCGTTAGTCAGGGTACCCGGAGCAAGGGGGTACTCAGAGCCCCTCCGGCCTTGTCCGTCCTAGCCCCTCCTCCTCCTGGAACATGATGTTCACTTGTAGATCTGCTTTTGGGGGCTGGGGGACATGGGCAAATCAGAAGACCTCCAGATGAGCGGCGGGAGGCTGGCAGCCCTGGGCAGACTGCTTCACATGTCTGTGCAGCAGCTAATACCACAACCACTGCTGCTGTTGCTGCTGCCCTGGGACTGTCGGGAGGAATAAGGGAAACTGTGTGTGTGTGTGTGTGTGTGTGTGTGTGTGTGTGTGTGTGAGAGAGAGAGAGAGAGAGAGAGAGAGAGATGTGATAACATGTACGTGTGTATCTGTGTCTGGATGTGTGGATGTGTGTATACACGAACCCATGGGTCCATCTGTATCTATGGAGACGTCTGCGTGTCTCCTTGCCTGTCTGTACACACACACACACACACACACACACACACACACACGACCTGGTGCCCTGGCTGGTGCGCAACGAGTGCTGACAATTACTGTTAGCGTTGCTGCTGCACATCCTGGAGGGAAGACGTGAGCCTGTTGTAGACGACTCCAGAGGTGGACCTAGGAGAGAGAGTGGTGGTCCCAGGAGGCACCCTCCGTGCATTAGAAGGTTCCATGTTTCCTATATTTGCCCATTTCTTTCATTCTGTTTCCCCCACCCCCCACCGTTTCTGTCCTTGCCATTTACTACTTCTCCTGTCTGTCTTCTTGCCTCATCTTTTTGAAATGGGAAGGAGCCCTGCCCTGCAGCTCAGCCCAGCCCGTGGGGAGCCCTGTGCTCCTCAGAGCCAAGGGTTGTGAAGTGGTGACCGAGTCAGAATCGCTGCCGCCAGAGGAGGTGGCTGTGTGCGAGCATTTTGCCTCATGCCTGTCACCCACGGAGCTAGGTAGACATGGTCCCAAGAGCCCACCAGATGCCCTTCCTCTTCCCAGCTGCATGTCTGGGCACAGCTGTCCAGCCGGCTGGCAGCAGTGGCCCTCTCGCGTGGTGAGGCTGGGGCGCCGGGGGTCCGTGGTTACAAATTGATTTCAGACTCTCTGTCTTTGCTCACGTCTTCTTAAAACCTCAATGCCCAGCTTGTGGGCAGGGATGCCGAGCGAGGCTGCAGGTGCCCCAGCCATCTGGCTCCTGAGGGTGCCCAGTGGGAGAAATGCCGCCAGGAGCCAGCCCAGGAAGGGCAGCCCCGCCCCGTTCATTGTCATCGCAACCACTCAGCTCACGGAGCAGCTGCTTGAAGGCAGCCCAGAGGGGCAGTCGTGCCCGCCCCTGCCCAGGCCACATTTTGCTGACCTCCCTCTCAGCTTTCCCCACGTGACCCCTTCTGCCTGGTGTTTTATGTGAAGCCGGAGCCTCCGTTTGCAAAATGACAATGTGTGCCATTGAGAGCAGGCCCAGCTTGAGCATATGAGTTGTTTACCAGCAGGACTTCTGCTGACGTGATTAGTTACTGCTTCTTTGAGACCTGGCTTGACTACCAAGCACTGGTTGACTCCCAGCGAGACCTGAGCTATGCATGGCCATTTAGACACAGATCACATGTGTGTGAGCAAAGGTCTCAGAAAAAAGCAGCAGTTAAAAAGATTACCCACGGAATGCCGCCTTGCCCCTGGGTGTCACAGCCTTTGCTGTCTCTTTAACTCCCGAGCCGGTCAGCTTGCAAGAGCAACAAATTGTATTTCTCAACAGTGCTTCAAACAGAAGCGAGACATTTGTGAGGAGGGGTCGGGATGCTGAAACAGAGGTTTGATTGATCACAGCTGCCCACACACTGAGTCCGCAAGCCTCCTGGAGCAAACCCCCAAACAGGCAGCAACTGTTGTGCTAGCAGATGTTTGAGGGGCCCGGGAAAGCTGGCCGGGGGCGGCTTGGGCAGGGCAGAAGCACGAGGTGGAAAGTCTTCTGCGGGCTGATCCAGGATGAGTCCAGGAGACGGGTCCAGGAGAGCTGGGTTGGCTGGGGCCGTGGGGGCTCTGAGGGGTAAGGAGCTGCTGCCAGAGCTGTCGGAGGGCTGTCACAGATGCTCCTCAGTAGCATGTGGCTTGTTGGCAGGGCGTCCCCGGGTCAGCCTTCCACGCTCTGCCCCGCTTGCCAGTGGGGGTTGCCTGTAACAAAGGAGTGGCTCTCAGCCACCGTGTGGGGTGGCTCGTCGTACCCCTGGCTGCACGACCTCCCCGCTTAGGCGGCCCCAGCAGTCACAGCCCGCCGTGCTTTTCCCTGGCAAAGCCCTGGGCTCAGGCCTGGCTTGCCCACGCCAGCCAGCCACTGTGCTGGGTCTAGTTTCCTGCGGCCTTGCACCCGTAGACCCTTCCTGCTGGCATGGGGAACCGCGCTGACGGCAAACAGAGGAACTCAGGGATGGGCGGCCCCTTACAACACAGAATACAGACAGGCAGGAGGATCTGGTGAAGGGCGGTCACAGAAAGCCTGGGATTTCTAATTGGAATGAAACAAATGCTAAATGTAAAGGCAAAACCCACTGTGAACACATGGGAGTAGTTGCTTCTGATGAGGAAACAGTCGGGACAGGCTTGAACAAAGGTCTTCCTCTTTAAGACTTGGATCATCAGAGGGGCGCCTGGGTGGCTCCGTTATTTCAGCTCAGGTCCTGATCTCAGGGTCATGGGATCGAACCCCACATCGGCCTCCACGCTCAGCACAGTCTGCTTCTCCCTCTGCTCCTCCCCCGTCTCACGCAAGTGCTCTCTCATTCTCAAATAAATAAATAAAATGTTAAAAAAAAAAAAAAAAGACTTGGACCATCAGAAGGGTGGTTGGCAAGGGATGGCAGCTCTGGGTGCTGACCCAGCAGGTCTGTTCTGTGCTCTCGACAGATGTTGCCGGTCAATTGTAGCAGTGTTTTGGTTGGACTAGGCAGGTCTTAGACTCCCGCTCCATGATCTGGGCAGCCCCTGCTGAGAGATCTGCTCGGTCAGTCTCTTCACTTGAAAGTGAGGCCCCTCGGGGTCCAGGGGAAGTCAGTGACTTGTCTGAAGCCACATGGTTCCCTAGGACGCTGGGAGGGCTGGAACCTGGGCCTCCTAACTCTGGGTTCAGCATTCCTCCTGCTGCTATGATTTGTCCTCCGAGAGGACAGCCCCATTGGCCTTTCCAGGTTGGCGACCCCTACGGGACCTAGAGGGCATGGAGGTGAAAGCGTGAGCACTGGAGTCAGAAAAAGGCTCAGTTTCCCTTTCTGCCACGTTTGAGCTATGTGCCTTGGGCAAGTCCCCCTCTGTAAGCCTCCATTTCCTTCTCTAAAATGAGAAAGGGGACCCATGTTTCTCATGGGTGAGGGGAGGAGTCAGGAGATGTGGATCCATCCAGTGGTCGGCACACCAATGAGCATCAGAGGTGCACCCTGTGGCCTGTCTCCTGCTGCTCTGGTTCTGGGCAGTTCGTGGGGCTTGCCAGTCCTGGGAGAGGTGGCGTCGGCGTGAGGCCAGGGTCCTGCCAGTGGTGGGGCGGGGAGGGCCGAGCCAGAGGCTAGTTTCAGTTCTCCCCAGGGTTTCTCTTCTGTCAAAATAGGCATGTCAGTAACACTGCAGCACCCCTGACGGGTATTGTCACAATTCAAGGAAACCCCTGTTCAGACACTTGGGTCGCTCTTTGCTGTCCCTTGTTGCAGCCACCAGGTTGCATAAGCAATCCGTTTAAGGTCACTCGGATTGGGGCCGAGTGTTGACACAATAGCTTTCATCTCCCGGGAAAAGAAAAATAGAAGGAGTTCAGCTGGGGACATGCCAGGGAGTCAGCTTTTAGTGCCACTTGGTGATTTTCCACGCTTTAATTGTGAGCCTTTCAGAGCCGAAAGGTGTCTCAAGATGTGAGGCAGCAAAGCTCTGCGGTGCCCAGGGCTGTCTGAGGGCCTCCGCTTTGGATGCCAGTTGTCCAGATGGGAGCCCCTCTTGTTCCCCGGACATGCCTGGAGCATCTTCAGCTGCCAGTCCCTGCTCTGGTCCTGGAGGTCGCTGCACCTGAGGATGTCTCTCTAGTTCCCTCTCCGTGGAAGCCAGAGTGGGAAGGGGCTGTTGGCCACGTGGACCTTGCCTCTTTGATGCTTCAACTCCAAGGAGATTCTTTGTCTCTGCCGCTCTGGGGTCCTCAGCTGTATCGCTGCTCCCCAGCAGAGGGCCTGGAGCCCAGAGACTTGTGTGACTTGTCGGAGGGTCTGAGTTGCCTTGTTGAGGTGTGGACCTGGGGCTCTGTGACTCCAAGGGGGGTGTTTACTTGATCCCACCTGGTAGATGCTTCTCATATCACAAGGGAGTCAAAGTGTGGCCTGTCATTGGAAGTGTAGCTGCGTTTAGAGTTGGAAGACCCCGGTTGAGACCCCGTTCTGCACCCCGCCGTGCTGTGACTGTGAGCCCTTGGCCTGCCTCTCTGAGCCCTGGGTTTATGACCACGTGTTCTTCTGTGTAGGTGCAGCCAAGAGAGACTGCAGCTTCCTGGGCCCCTCCCCGGGGTCTGAATCAGTAGGTCTGGGCCGGGACCCCCAGTGCCAGGGTGTTTCAGGAGCTCACCAAGGGAGTGGTGGGGTTTGGGAGCAGCAGAGCTGAGCACAGGCCCAGCCTGGTGGCTTTGCAGAGGCCAAGGATGGGCTTCTCTCATGTGGAGACAGCACCAGGACTCAAGGCCCCTCAGTCAGGAGGTATTGGGTCAGCCTGGATTTGCAAAGGTGTGACCTAGAGAAGGGATTCAAGAGCCCGGTTTTCCAGCCTCTGAGTTCTTGAATGGCCCCCTACTGAGTCATTGTGCCAGCAGAGCAGTGGCATCCCCACTCTATGGTGAACCTTCCCCAGCACCAGAGAGGGCTTGGGGTTGACTTATGCTGAACTGGGGACATAGCTACCTTAGATGTGTCCACAAAAACAGCTAACGTGTAGCGTTGGACATTTGTGAGGCAAGTCCTTATGTGTGGGTTCTTAAAGGCAACTTCTGAGTCCCTGTTCACCATCTCAAGTCTTGGGCTGAGGGCAGAGTGACTGACCAGGAACCCAGTGTGAGTGTTAATGCCCTGTCCAGATGCTGTGTGTGCTGGGTGTCTCTGGCCTGTGGTAGCCTTTGAAACGGGCCTGCCTTCCAGAGAGTGTTCTCATAGCACGTTAGAATCTGCCTCATGAAGGAAATAAGCCACGAGGCAGCCCTGGAAGGGCTCGAGGATGAGGTGGGTTGGTGGGAGGCCCACAGGAGAAGCACAGGTGCAAGGGTTGGAGTCAGGAAGGGCCTGGGAGGAGCCCCAGTGTGGCTGGAATAGAGTGGAGGAGGGCAAGGGGTCCAGCACAGGGGCCTCCCTGGAAGGCACTCTGAAGTCCTCTGGCTTTATTCTGAGTGCAGGGAGGGGAGTGACAGTACCCCAGAGGAAGCTCCATCAGGTGGGGTGAGCAGCAGACTGAGGCCCGTGGGGGGACAAGGGGCCTTGGGCAGATGATAGTAGACGAGCCAGGGCAGGGGCAGTGCACGTGTTGATTTGAGTCAGAGGCTCAGACGTCCTGGAGGTGTACAGCAGGACTGCCTGGTGGCTTAATCTTGCTTCCAGCTCACCCGAGTCACAGACCTCACTGGGCAGAGAAGCCTTCGCCTTAATCCCCGAAAACAGGTTCCTTTAAACTACTCAGGTTAGTGTGTGCTGGATAGAAGTCTGCTTTGCTATCTGACCTGCGGCCCTCACTTTGCCAATATGTCTTCTCGATCTTTTCTCAGTATAAGTGAAGCCTAGTCGATCACCACGATTCATTTGGTTTCCACAAGCATCCTCAAAACCATCCCACCCCCAAAACCTTGCATCTCAGTGCTTTGCCACCCAAGGCCGGCTCTCCCTGCTGTTGAAACTTGACCCCTGCCCTGTCCCCGGACCTCTGACCCCTGTGCCGAAGCTTCTCAGTCCTTGCCCACTTGAAAATGGGTGCCTCTCTGGACGTGGGCTGGAGAAGGCTGAGGTCGCTTAGGGCCACAGGATTCTCTTACAGGTTTGAGGGCTTGTCACACTGGATCGCGCTTCAGCTGTGCCACATCTGGCCTGTTGACAGCAGCTAGGGAAGCAGCTCTGGAAAATGTGGTGTCTGCGATGGCCTCTAGAATCTACTATCAGAGCCTGGGAGCCCAGCCCAGCCCAGAAGGATGCGGGGGAAAGGGATGCTTGACGGACCTAGGAATTATGCCACTCCCTGCCCTCTTCCCGCTTCCTTAGTGGGGATGTTGGGGGAATGCCTCCTGGGAAGGAGCGGCAAGCCCCTGAGAGAGCCCCAGGGAGGGCCAGAGACTGGGAAGCACAGAGAGGTATCCCTGAGGAGGACACGTGCTTAATTGTGAGCGGGGCCCAGCACTGACACGTCTGACACATGCCTGTGCCTTTGCCCTGTGCAGCCACTAGCTTCTGCGTGGCCCTCACAGGATGGAAGCTCCATTGTCCCAAGCATGGCTGCAACATAGAAGATCCCCTGTGGACATGGGCCATTTATTTATAACATTCTTGCGGTATCAGCCGTCCTGAATTAACTGCTTCTCCCAGCGTCAGGCCACAGTTGAGAATTAAAGAAAACAAATGCCACGCAGGAGGGCAGACCCTCTGCTGCAGCCCGCAAGCCAGCGGGAACTTGGTTTGACTGCACTTGGAGTGGGTGGTGATTGCCGATTTATGGCCAAATGGTTAACAATGCCTCCTTTGAAAGTTGGGCGTAGTAGGGCTCTTGGATGACTCCTTTCGGGGAAGGAGAAGGGTAGCTTTCTTTTCTGTCTTGGAAAACAAAAGAAATGTTTGGTTCCAGAATACAGCGCAACCGCCAGAAGCTCCACTCGCAAGCAGTAGTGGTGAGCTCACATGGGTAGTATGTCGCAGTAGGCCACCAGGCGCCAGCCCTTTCCCTGAGATAGTGCAGGGCCCTGTAATGCATTTAATCTGCGTGGAGCGGGTGGTAGTGGTGGTGGGGGCTGCAGCTGCTTCCTCGCCAGAGCTCTGTGCACAGAGAGTGTGCAGAAGGCTGCCTGGAGCGGCCAGGGCCCCGGCGGGGGACAGAACCCACCCGTATGTCCACAGAGAGGTCACCGTTGTTAATTGGGTTTCTGGAGAACTGAGAAGCCAAGACGTGAACACCAGATATGATGGAGGAAGCAACTGCAGGAAGCTGCTCCCACCCCGGCGAGGGTGACAAAGGGAAGAGGCTGTGGTTCTGCAAGCTGCAGCACTTGGAGGCCACAGGCCCCAGGGCCTGCCGGGACTGAGGACAGGAAGCTCGGTGGAGCTGCTTCTGCGCATGTTGGGAAAGCTGCAGGCTGCAGCAGCTGCCGTGCACGGGATGGAGGGCCCTGCCGGGTCAGGAATCAGGCCGGTGACAGTGACAGACACGGGAAACAGACAGGAGGACACAGGGCCCCCCTCCCTCCTCCTCCAGCGCTCCTGTTTGCAGAGCCTCAAGGGGAGCAGATGGCAGAGTCCCCCCCCCCCCACCTGCACCCCCTCCCCCGGCTCAGAGGCCAGTGGGCCTGGAGCTGAGCCCCGAGCTCTGGGATCTCCCAGAGCCGCTGTGGGCACGCCTGCCCTCTCCCTGCCACGCAGCTCTGGGGCAAGCATGGTCTCTCCTCCGTGCCACCTAGCATCCCAGAACTAGGGGTGTGTTCTCACTCTTTTCCGCTCTTTACCTCCTTGTCCTCCATGGTGTCCGATGAGTGCCTGTACTCAGCTGGGCTCCGACGATATCTCTGTAAGCCACACACAATTACCATCTTCATATAACCTACTTTCTAGAAAGACGGGTGGATAGTAAGCAACAGGCAAGAAAATTTTAGGTGGCAGTAGATGCTGTAAAGAAAATAAAACAGGCAGGTGCGATGTGGATGCCCGATGGGAGAAGAGGGGGTGGATGTGGCCAGCTCCAGGTTGGAGTGACAAGGCAGCCAGTCAGGAGGTGACCTGATGACGAGATGCCTTCAGCCATGCACAGGTGATGAAGGAGAGCATCCTAAGTAGAGGGAAGGGCAAACACAAACATCGGGAGGTGGGATGGGCTTGGCGGGTTCAGGGCAAAGCCAGCTGTGATGGGGGTCCTGGCGGGTGGGGGGTGTGCAGGAGGGGCTGTGAGGGGTCGGCATGGCTCAGGTGAGCCTCGCAGGCTAGCGGGAGTGGGTCTGTGTGCTGAGCCCAGAGAAAAGCCATCAGGTGTTTGAGAAAGGATCGGATGTCATTTGCTTGGTCCTGGACCCTCTGAATCAGCTGCCTTGGGGATCTGGTCTCAGAGTGCACCTGGGAGACCATAGCACTGGTCAGGGTAAGAAGGCATGTAAGTGTTCATCAGGGGAAAGAGGAGGATGACCATGTATGTCCTTGGGGAGGCAAACCAAGTCAGAAATGGCTTCCTTTTCCTCTCGGGAACTAGAAAGCCAGAGCAGTGAGACACTGGGGCTTTCTACATTGGTTTGGGTCACTTGCCTGGTCAGCCTGCTGCCCACACTGTCCCTTCTCCCTGGGAATGAGGGCAGCATGGGTCATGTCGAGAACCTTTAGCTGGAGACCTGCACCTCCTGCAGCCTGGGCCCTACCCCATGATACTCTGGTGAACACATGAATGTAGCACTCATGGCTCTCGCCACGTGTGGCAGTGTGCTTGCAATGCCTACATGTCCCCGTCCCCACTGCGCATGTGGGCCAGAGACCAGATTTATGTTTGTGTCGTTACGTGTTGTCTCCATTATAGTATTGCACAGTGGGGATTACTGTCCCTTTCTGCAGAAGTGACTGAGATTCAGAGTGGCACCCAAGCTCACGGCCTCATGTGCCTGTAAGGTCCATGCTTGTCCTAGTTTCCATCTGCATCAGGGGCCCTTGGCAGAGCTCAGGGTGCCAGGCCCTTCCCATCCTGGGTGGAGGGTCAGAACCAGTAGGGGCTGGTGTCACGGAGCTGCGGGTCGGCTGGGAGCAGGTCTTCCTTCCTCAGCTCTGGTGGGTCCTTGGTGGTCAGGTCATCCTGGACACGCAGGGCTCTCTGGTTTGAGGACAGTGAAGTGGGCAGGCTGAGAGGTCAGTACCCAGTTCTGGGATGGCAACTGAGCTCTCACATGACATTGCCAGGGGAGCCTGATCTGGCCCCTGCTCCACCAGCTGTTGGAACTGTCTAGACAACCTGAGGTGACATTTGTCACCGTCCTGGATGAAGTAGGCTACAATTGGATTATTCTTGAAATCTGAGACCATTTTGAAGCAGTGACAATGAGCAGTACCCAAATGGGGACACTGATGGTGACCTCGAAGAAGCTCAGGAAGCTGTGTGAGGAGTTGTGGGCTTCCACAGCGATGCCTGTGGCTCGGCATGAGATGGTGTGCGGAGAAAATGAAGCACCTCTCCCTCCGTGGACCTCCCCCACTGCCCCAGCCCCAGGCCCTAGAGAGATCCACGATGCAGGGTGCTGGCCACGAGGCCTGTCCCAGAGCCGCCAGCCCAGAGAAGGGTGGAGACCATCCTTATCCCAGGTTTGGGACCCTGGTGGGGCTCTTCAGAGGCCATGCATCCAGAGCACCTGGCCTTGCCTTTGTTTCGGTCTGCTGGGACCTTCTCTTCTTCTTCCAGGGTTGTAGGTGGAACAGAGGGAAGCCGTGAGCCCCTCAGCCCTTGAGCCTGTGCTGGGAGGGGTATAGAGAGTGCCCTGGTCACAGAGCAGGACTGGGAGGACCAAGGCCCGGTGTCTGCAGAGTTCCGTGTGGGGTGTGACTTAATATTTTATAATAGATTCAGTGTTCTAACTAGAGCTCTGCTAGGTGGTGCCCTGGGGCCTCCCAAGCGTGCGTGTATGTGTGTGTGTGTGTGTGTGTGTGTGTGTGTGTGTGTGTGGCGGGGAGGGTTCAGTGGTACTCTGTTACGGCCAGTGTCTTCCAGCAGAGGTGACAGTTGTCATCTCAGACCATCTAGACCAGGGATTGGCATACCACAGCCCAACAGGCTGTTGCCTATTCTTGCAAATAAAGTTTTATTGGCACATAGCCACGTCCGGTGGCTGAATTGCCTATGGCTGCTCTCAAGTTAAAACAGATTGGACAGGCCAGAAGCCTAAAATATTTACTTTTCTGGCCCTTTAAGAGAATTATTCCAGCTCCAGATCTAGATGCGCCTGTGCCTTAGTTTCTCCATGTGGAAGGCGGCTGGACTTCATCAGTTTGTTACTGAAAGCTAGTCGTGGGAAGAGCCCTGGTGCTGTTACCCTGGCGGTCAGGAACGTGGGGGTGATGTAACGCGGCCCACCCGATTGTCTAAAGGTCTGCCGAGCCGAAACTTGGCCCCTCCGTGGCCTTTTCCTGTGCTCCTCAAGTGGCAAATAAGAACACGGTGCTGGAGAGGGGGCAGCGGAAAAGGAGTGGCCAGCGCTTGTGAGTTTTGGCTAACTGGGACCCTGGCGTCAGAACAAGTTCAGCATATCTCAGTGCACAAAAGCGTGATTTTTTTTTTCTTTTTTCTTTTTTCTTTTTTATTTTTTTTTCTTTTTAATGAAAACTGCGTTCTCACAGTGGCGTTGCTCTGGAAGCGTGTGCTGGGTTGCCTGTCCAGCCCCGGCGCTCTCGTCTTTTCCAGGCCGCTCTTCTGTTGCTGCCATACTTGAGAAGCGTGGGCCAAAGTGAGGATTGTTCATTTCCTTCTGCTTTCACTCGCGGCCGGAATTTTCTCCCGTCCCTCGAAGGATTTTGGTGAGGCTGTTCCTCTCAGTCTGGTACAACAAAACTAAGATGCAGTCAGCGAGGGGTGGCCCTGGGGTTCTCATCATGCAAGACAAACCCCTAGAAAGTTCACCCTGGCCAGGGATCCAGAAATCTCTCTGCTGGCCAGATGTGTCCTGGCCCTGGAGGCAGACAACCCGCTCGGAAGTTGCTAGAGGATATTAACTTTGTGGTAACAGAGCTTGGCCCGGTGAGGTGGTTTTGGAGCAGCATTGTGAAATAAGGGAGGGATGACTGCTCTGACATTTAAAGGCCTCCGTTGGCCGTGCTTTTATCCTGCGCTCCACCCCGGACTCGGTCCGCAGAGGCTGGCCTGTTCCAGGGCTGACGCCGCCCCACGCCTGGGAAAGCCACAGCAGCCAGCACAGAGCCAGGAGGCCGTGGCCTGGGCTGGAGCATCTTCAAGGACCCGGGAACGTGGTTGGAAAGTCCTCTGTGTGACCAAGAACCACTTCCACCATTGCTGTTGGCGTCGGCCCTGCTGCGGAGCGGATGATGAGGGAGAGAGGGGCAGGGAGGGGAGGCTGATGATGCGAGGGTACCCGTCTTCCTGGTAAAGAAGGCTGCTCCCTGTGCTGCCCCTGATTCCCACCTTGGGCTGTGGGTGGCCACACGGTGGGCGGCTCTGCATGGACTTTAAGGTTACCTGTAAGCAGAGCGGCAGGAAGACCGGGTTAGGGGTCACCATGTTCCAAGGAGGAGTTTAGCTTCACAGTCACAGGCTGTACTTGTTCTGCAAGTTCTATCAACTAAACTAAGCTTCTCCTGTGTACGGGACGCTGGGGTGAGTGTGCGTCGGCCACTGTCTCTGTCTGAGCGAGGCACGTGCTGCCCTGAGCCCCCAGCTGTGTTCTGGGGCCCTGAGAGAGACCGGGGCACCATGATGAGGCTGCAGGCTCTTCTCTGACCCTCACTGCCACCTGTTGGTTCCGGCTGTCTTGAAGCTCAGGCAGCCCGGGACACGGGTACTGTTATTGTCATGCTGCTGACCACTGGGGACGTGGTAGCAGAGACTTGGCTAATAACTTGGCCCTGGCGGCAGAACCAGTCCCTGGCAGGTGTGGGACTTGAAGCAGGGCGGTATGGCTCGGAGTGTGTGCTGAGCCAGCGCATGGCACCGCCTCGAGAGGCCCAGGAAGCAGGGTCCAAGGAAGGAGGGCTAGAGAGTTCACGGGCAGGGTTGGAAGCGTAGGTGGAGGGGAGGAATGCAGTCCTGGAGTCCTGCCACTGGCAGCCTGTGCCCGCAGCTCCCACCCCTGGGTTGTGGGGCGAGGTGAAGGTAAGTTTGTTAGCATGCCTAGCCAGTTGCTAGGAACTCGTGTGCACCTTTGTTCCTGTCTCCTGGGGTGGGCTTTGTGGGCTCTCACTCTGTGCTGGACTTGTGCAGAAGGTTCTTAAAATGAAAAGGTCTCAGAAAGGTGACACCTCTCTGAGCCAAAACGTGCTGTGGTCTCCAGGAGGGGGTGGAGGATGCAGCACTTTGCATCCTGTGTGGGGGCCGACCCCTTGGCAGAGCAGCCTCTGAGAAACACCATTAACATATTAGTGGGATTGGGCATGTGGCAACAGGTGGGAGGGGACCTACTTGATATCTGTGCTGGGGTCCGTGGCCCGGAACCCCTGCAGAGGTGGCCTGGGACTTCTGTCCTGAAACCTCCCAGCGTGGCACAGTACAAGGCAGCACTGAAGATGGCCTAGTAGGGTCCCTATTCCCAATCATTCCAGTGTTTTCTTCAGTTGAACATCAAGCAAAGCCTTTTCCCCAGGTGCCTGCTGGCCTGTCCCTTTCCCCAGCCCTGGGCAGTCTGCTGGGTGAGGCCAGGCACTGACTTGGGGGAGACAAGTCACCGGTCATGACCCAGACATCTCCAGAGTGTCCACCCAATTCATGGCCTCTGTACTAATTGTGGTTAGGAGGACAGCTGCTTTCAGTGGCCAAGTAGGAAAAGGGGCAGAGAGAAAGGAGCCCTCGAGGCTGCAGGGAGGCTGTGGGGCAGACTGGCTCAAAGCAGGGCCTTTGGAAGCAGATACAGCTGGTTGCAGATCTAGCTATGGGACCCTGAGCCTCCATGTCCTCATCTGCGAAGTAGGTATGTCATGGGGGTTAAATGAGGTGATCTCTCTCTCACATTGAGGACATAAGGGCACATAAGACTGAGTTCTTGGCACATAATGATATTCTTGTTGGAGTAGGGACAAACACACATGAACGCAAATGATTTCTGGATTTGTTTATGTGTATTGTTTCTTCTGCTTACAAAATTCACGCATGTAAAAAATTCAGAGTTTAGAAGGTAAAAAAAAAAAAATTACAGTTCAGAAATGTAAAAACACAGAAAGTGAGATCCTTCTGGAATCTACCCCAGAGGTAGCCATCATTAAATGGCGTGGTTCCCAGTCCTTTCTATAACTGGCTGTGACGCTGAGTGGAGACTCTCGATGGCCCTCCGAGCCCCGGGAGCCCATTGACTCTGCAGGTTCAAATACACTGTGGAGTTATAGGAAATAAGAATTTGTTCTTTTAAAAGAGAAAAAAAGATGAAAGAAACAGTCCTTATTAAAACAAAACACATGAGCTTAGCAGCAATTTCTCACTCTGTCCAATAAGAAAAGCAGACACATAGCGTTAAAAAAAATAAAGTCACCACAAAATTCTTGGCCCAACACAAAATAGAATTGAATTCTTTTAGCCTCTTTGGTCCAAGGTCTGTGGTGAATGTGTTGATTCTCTCGTAGCCTGTGTGTGTAATAATGCAGGTTCCCTTTAGCATCACAGAACACACTCCGCTGGCTTGGACAACATGCCTCCTGTGATTGGATCAACCCACCACCCGTCCAGGGGGGCCCGTTGGCCCAGTGGTGGTGCCAAACAGAGTTTGACAAGACGCTCCCAGGCTGTCTGAGCGCAAGAGCCATTTCCAGCATCAGCCCCGTCCCACAGATTGGGGCAGGAGTGTCTCCTGGGCAGGGCACTCCTGGTGCTTTGGGTTTTGTTCTTTTTGAATAGTCTGCCTGCGTGCTTGGGGAGCTGGCTTGACCAGTTGGCTCTAGCTGACCATTCTGTTTTAGAGCTGTGGTGCCGGGAACACCACCCACCTGCCATGGCCACAGTCCTGGAGCCCAAGGGCCCCGTGCTCATTCAGGACACGCTCAGTTGTGGGGCTTGCTGTGTGTCCACACTGCCTGTGCACAGCTGGGGGTGTGCATTTTGTGTGAGAAAACCCAGAATGCACCTGCATAGTGTCTGCCTCCCAGGCGCACAGGCCTTGCTCCAGGAGCAGAATCTGGGCTTCCACCAGAGTTTCTTTCATGCGCCCGGGGACCCACGTCTGGTCCGTTTCTCTCACCTTCCACTCAGTCTGGAACCTCTCTCTGGGTTCCTGTTGTGTGCCGGGCACCGCTGGGCAGGAAAACTAGAAGCCAGATCCCGTTCCCGCCCTCTGTATGGATTCTGTTCATCGTGGGGCCGGTGCTGTTTGGTGTGTACCTGCTGTGTCTTAGTGTCCTCACCACTAAGGATTCAGTGTGGGGCAGGATGGCCACGTGCCCTGGTCTCTAGAAGCTTCCCCCTTGTGTGGATAGATAGATGATAAGGAGGAGCAAAGATTATGTCATAGTGTCACATACACCTGAAACATGGGTGATGGGGGAAAGATGGGCAGAGAAGCAGAGAACCTTCCATGGGGAGGGGTGGCATGAATGACCCCAGAGGCTGAGGCAGGGGACAGGGCCAGGGACTACACCTGGGCCAGCCCCAACTCTACCACTGAGCGGTACCCCAGATGGCGATGGTAAAGTGGTAAAGCCTCCTTCAAGGAGGGACCATTGTCCGGAATCCCAGTGCTGTCGTCCAGAATCCCAATGCTGGTTGGTTCTTCCCCATTACCTTTCCTCAGCATCTGATGTGTCCTCTATTCACTTAAGAAAGTCTGGGGGTGAGGGGAGGATTTCTTGGTGGGGAAAGGTGAGGAAGTGTCAAGTTCAGGGAGCTCCTTGTTTTCCTACTGATGTCCAAGAGGGCTATGGCTTCTGGGACCTTTAATAGCCCAGTGGATGTTGGCACAAACCCCTAATTCATGTGGAAACTAAGCTGCAAATGGGCTTCCTGGCTTGTGAGTGGGAGATGAAGGATGACTGTCCTTGAGATTCTTAGCAGCCTCATGTCACCTGGATGTGGCAAGTCATAGTGCCCAGTCCACTCTCTCTGGCTGAGAACATCCAGTATGGTGGTGAAGGTACGACTGGGCTGGTAGCCCGAGGGCCTCAGGACACAGTCCTGGACACCAGAGCTCATATTCTGTGTTACTGTCAGTTAAAAATGGGATCCCCAGAAGCCTGTGACATGTGTGCGCCTAGGGCTCACATAACCTGGCCGCTGTTTGGGGACCTATGGTTCATTTGAGTCTTGCCTATTAGCAAATGATCTCTGTGCCCTTCCGGCCTCTCTTGCTTTTCCAAGAAGCCAGGATGACCTGCTGTGAACCTGCCCTTGGGGCTCCCTGGGCCAAACATGGACAGGTGAACAGTCACAGGAGGGCTCCTTTTCAAAAGCTTCTGGCTTGCAGACTCAGGAACTCCCAAGCCGGAGAGGGTCAAGCCAGCGGCGTCAGGAAGGCTGAGCCACCTGCAGCCTTACCTAGAAGGTGGCATCTCATCAGCTCTGGCCATTCTGGTTGCGGAAAGGAGCGAGCTCCTGCGACTGCCCCTTGGAGGGGCTTAGAAGGAAATGGCTCCTGAGCACGAGGGGGCTCGGGCTTGCTACCCCAGGCTGCCCACCCTGCGCCCATGGCCGGTCCTGGGAGGGGAGAGCCTTGGTTGAGTCGGGGGCAGATTCTACCTTGGGAGGCAGCCACTGCCTTCTGCTTGTTCTGCTCCAAGTGGAAAATAAGCCCCTACTGTCCTGCCACCCTCACTGTCATCCCCACACCTGCAGGCCTTGGAACCAGAAGTCCCATCCCACCCCTGGGAACTCCCTTCTTTCCCATTATCCCCAACGTGGCGACCAGTTAGAAATGCCCCTTTCTGAAAGTGTGTGTTTCAGCGCAGTCCCATTTGGGCCCCGGCGTGGAGAGGACATCACTGCTCACACCCAGGGGTGGGCAGGGCCAGCCAGGTCCAAGGCTTTGGGTCCTTTGTCCTAAGGTCTTTTTCTGAACAACTTCCTGTTGGACAAAGATGATAGTCATACTTAGCATGTGTCAAGCACAGCATGACGTGCTTTTGTCATTTAATGTTTTGTAATTATTTCCTTTGGTAATGAGCCTTTTTAAACAGAATATCTCAAAAGCCACGTTCTTCCCTCTTTTTAAAGTTTTTTTTTTAATTTAAATTCAATTTGCCCACATATCTTATAACACCCAGTGCTCATCCCATCATTTGTCCTCCTTAGTGCCCGTCACCCAGTCACCTATCCCTGCACCCTCCTCCTCTTCCATAATCCTTTGTTTGTTTCCCAGACTTAGGAGTCTCTCATGGTCTCCAAATAAGGGGAGACACTGCAGCCCAGCTGGTGGCTGGTGTCCTTTGGGCTGCTTGAGGGCTCTGAGTGGCCATTCTTCCTGTGTCCAGGCTGACCTGGGAAGGAGCTAACTGGAGCTACCAGGAGCCTGCCAGGTGGGAACCCAGCACCTGTGGTTTGCTAGCTGAGCCTCTGGCCAGTGCCAGTCAGTGTGAAAACATAACCTGGAGAGTCCAGCCGGCACCGGCCCAGACCTGGTGTGGCGTTGACCCTCCCATCCATGCAGTGTGGTAGATTCATGAAGAACATTTACGCACTTCGTTTCCTTTCTTCTTTGTGAGACCTCTCTGACGTGGGCTGTGCTTATTCAGCTTGTAGATGAGGAAAGCAAGGCTCGGGTGGAAGGACCTGCCCGACATCTGTGGTGAGGAAGTGCCTGCAGAGAGGGCTTTGAGCCCCTGTGTGTCTGGCTCCTTCCCTGACCGTCCCAGCAGCACCCGAGCGAAGGATCCACAGCCCATCTGTCCTTGGCTCTCTGCAGAGCCGCATGAAAGTTGAGGGTGGAGAGTGGGGCCTGGCTCTCTGGGCACCTGGTCATGTCCAGCTGTTTCCAGCCTCATAGCGGCCCTGTTGAAACAGCATCAGAGGACAGCCCCGGTGGCCCAGCGGTTAAGCACCGCCTTCCGCCCAGGGCGTGATCCTGAAGTCCCGGGATTGAGTCCCATGTCGGGCTCCCTGTATGGAGCCTGCTTCTCCCTCTGTCTGTGTCTCTTCCTCTCCCTCTCTGTGTCTCTCATGAATAAATAAAATCTTAAAAAAAAAAAAAAACAACAACAGCATCAGAGTCCTGGGGGTGGGGGCCCCCTTGCCAGCCCCTCTCATACCCCAACCTTCTTGGTATAGAGGAAGCCAATCACCTGAGCCTCAGGCAAAGCTCCTCACGAAATCTGGAAGACATCCCTTCCTAGCTGGCTCTGAGCTTGGGGCTTCATCAGAGAAACTCATTAAAGCCTGTGGATTTCCCTCCAGGGAGCTGGAATGTGGACTCCTTTCCCCAAGGTGGGGATAGAAACCATTGGAGTAGTTTTGAAGAGCAAAACCTTGCTACTGTGTTTGGGGCACTTGAGGTGCAGGCAGGCAGCTCTTGAGGCTGCTATGAGCTGAGCTCTCTGCAGAGCCCTGGGGGTCCTGACTGGTGGGCTGGGCCCATGGCATCTCCCTTGGGGCCTGGCCGAGGCACTGGCTTCCCCAGGGAAGGCAGCCTGTTTTGTCCGCAGTCCCTTGGGAGTGGTTCCTCAAGCCCATGCTGACAAGGGCAGCCTGTGTCAGTATGCAGCCATGGCCGGAAGGGGACAGGAGGGGCCAGTGTCCTGGGGACACACCTGAAAGTTTCTGCTAGAAGGAGTGTCTCCTTGCAGCGGGACTCCTGCTGCCCTCCATACTGAAGGGATTGGGGCCATGAGCTGGGAGCCAGGTAGGGCAGGGGACGCTTCTCTGTAACTGTGTGACCACACACCATCCTTGTCCCCCAGCACTGGGCTCCTGGGACTGAGTATGGCATGGCAGCACCGAGAAACACCAACCATCACTCACTTCCTTCAACTCCTTGACTGCAGGCAAAGCCACTGAGGTTTGGAGGAGGAAGCGGCTGTGCTACAGTCACTCAGGAGCTTGTCACCGGGGATGGCAGGCTGGGACCAGACTCGGGGGTGGCTTCAGGCCAGGCTCCTTCTCAGGACTCCCCAAAGCCCACGGCCTCTCCTGCCACTTGACAGCAGCGTGCACTGGCGTATCCTAGTATTGCCCAGAGCCTCCGTTTTCTGATCTGTGCATTGGGCCCGAGATGTTTGTTCCTCTTGCCTCCGGGACTTGGTGCAGGTGCGCTGTTTGCACCGTAGGACCTCAGGCAGCCTGCGCACTCCTGTGGTTGTGACCTACTGAGTAGACCTATCTGGAGAATGGGTGATTTCCCCTCTGCAGGGATGAACTTGGGAAAGTCTTGGGACCCAAGTAGAAAAGGGCTGGAAATGAAGACCTTGGGGAGATAACTCGAACCCCAGAGGAATTCTTCTTGCACTTTGATGAGTTGGGACCGTGTTGGACTTGACATTCTCCAGGCACATCCTGGAGGGAGGCGCTTCCTAAAAGGCAGGGGCCTGTCTTGCTCAGGCCTGATTCCATGGAAGTCAGGACGGCACCTGGTGCACAGTGGGTGCTTTGCGGGTAGGGATGAGGACAGGAACCTGTGAGTGCAGGCTCTCTGGGCCCTCGGTTTCAGCTCATCTCACGCATCCTGGGCTCTGTCAGTAGGGGCTGTGTGAGGGACGTGGCAGTCGTGTTGTATGTCGGTTCTCAGGTCTGCCGACGTGGGGCAGGGGTCAGGTGCCCGCAGGGAGGGCTCGCCAGCCGTCTCTGCAGCCTTGTCCTCCCAGGGTGCTCAGGCCCCAGGGCAGGAAGTCAGCTGACCGTCCGCACAGCACCGCAGGAAGCAAGGAGGCTGCTGGGCTGGGACATCCATCGCTGGGGAGGCAGGGCAGGGGACGAGGCGGGGGAGTCGGGTGCTTGGGCTGGGCCCCTGGTGCCTGTTTTGGGCCTCGGTTTTTGTCTTAACAGCCGAGCTTCCGGTCACGGTGCCCGTGGCTCAAGAGCGAGACTGGCCATGGCCACTGCCCTTGTGCTCTCCTCCGTGGCCCTCCTCGCCTGTCCTGTGCAGCTCAGAGGCCAGAGCGGCCCCGGAGGATGCCAGGCAGGGCCCTCCATCCAGCTCTGTCCCTCCCCACCTCCTCCTGCCCTCTGTGCCAGCTGGAAGGGGAACACGAGGAGCTAAATCAGTTTACTTGAGGCCTCGATTGCTGGTAGGAGCCTGACAGCAGAGCCATGACAGGCTCTGAGGGGTGACCTCTGGCCCTCTGTGCCGCTCTGCCTCTCAGCCACCCTTGCTGCTGTGCCTTTGGCTTTGGAGTGGTTTGGACAGGATGCACCCTCTGAAGAGAGGTTGGGGGGCTGTCAGTAAAAGGAGGTGCATGGAGCCCAGCTGTGCCCCTCACTGTCCTCCCAGCACCTGCCAGCCCCTTCTGTTCTACCTTCCTTGTTGTATGAAGAAGTTGGCTTTCACTCTCATTGAAGGCAGGAGAGGGATCAGAGTCTGCAGCACACAAGGGCTGCTTTAGGGTGAACTCTTTCCTTTCAGGTAGGCCTACACCTCTTAAAACAAATGCCAGTGGCTAAGGGTGGTTGGCTTGTTACATTTGTATTGGGGAACTGCAGACCAGAAATTGCTAATCAGCAGGAAAGGTTTCCCCTCTACAGTCGGTCACTTGGGGGGCATGAGGTAGAGGAGGAATAGTACCTTTAGAGTCCAGAGTCTGAACCCTTCCACTCTCTAACCAGGTAACCACTCTGAGCCTCAGTTTCCTTGTTGGAAAATGGAGATAATGATAACTCACCTCAGAGGGTTAGTGTGAAGATCTCATAAGCCAAAGGCCATAAAGTACCTAGCACACCTGGCCACGCTGCGGGTGTTCAGCAGATGGTAGGCGCTGACCTCCCAGTCGCCAGCACCATTATCTTCCCCTTCATCTTCACCATTACCATCACTACCACCACCATTAATACCACCAACATCATCACTACGATCATTATCACCACCTTCATCACCCCCTTCATCATCACTATTAACACCACCATCACCACCACCTTCATCTTCGTCATTAACACCACCACCATCACCACCACTATCATCACCACCACCTTCATCATCATCACCATCACCACCACTGTCATCACCACCACCTTCATCATCATCACCATCACCACCACCATCACCTTTGTCTAGCATAGAGAGCGCAACCGGGACACCTTGAAGACTTGGCCTCATGCCTGACTCTGAATCAAGTGGAAGTCAGCTCCTGTCACAGATACTGCAGTAACCTGGGCTTCTGTCTTTTCAAGAAGGCTCTTTACCTTTGGCCTTTTCCAACTGGTAGCGGGTTTTCCTTGTAGGAAGAGGTCCCAGTGTTAGTTGCCGTCTCCTTAGTGCTCACTCAGAGTAAAGCAGATCCTACAGGATCTTAAAATTATTCTATGCTCAATTATACTACTAAGAATAAAACATTCTGGCTCCATTAGGGAGAAAAGTTGTCTGGTAGATAATTATGTTGTCTCTACGTGTCATCACATCATCTTTTTTTGACTTTGGTTCTTAATGCTGTAAATGTCCCAGTAGGTAACTAGAGATCCGAGTGCACAGTAGAGCAGGAGCTAGCCTAGGGGGCCCTGGGGGTCTTTCCCACCTTTGTTCACTGGCTGAAGGATCCTGGGCAAGTGACTTCTCTGGGCCTCAGTTTGTTTTGATTTGAAAATTGGGGCTAACAGTACCTGCCTTATAGAGGCATCGTGAGCACCGAGGATGGGTGGCTTAGTTCCCAGGACAAACACGTATTCAGCAGATGTTAGTGCTTGGGGAACCTGAGGGGGTAGAGAGAATGCAGTGGCACTTGCAGTGCCTGTCCGCGAGACCTGATGCTGGCAGACTGAGTGGTTGGGGGTGGGGAGGGCAGCTGTCAGGTCACGAAGTTTGCCATCTTCCAGTTGGGTACTGTTCGTGGCACGTAGCCTTCATACAGCTGTGTGGACTCAGGCTTAATCTGGAAGTTTGTTAGAACTAGGATTGTCCAAATCTTTGCAGTTGTTGGGTTGTTGGCAATACCCTGTGGTATGCGGTGGAGGAAAAATATGTTGGGAGAAACAGCTGCTGACTCACGTGGAGGCGGGCTGGCCAGGACTGTTCTTTTGGCTTCCCACCGCAGCCTCTGATGCCTGGGCCAGGAGGGTGGTCAGAGGGTGCCAGGCTGACCCAAGAACAATATGGGGGGCCTCTGCCAAGGTTGGTATGCTGGTATCTACTGACACAACAGTATTTTCCTCTGGGAAGACTGTGAAAACTTCCAGTAATCAAAGGATGGTTTCCATGCTCCCAGTTTTGAGGATGAAGAGGTGCAGAAGGTTCTAGCTGGAACTCATAAGTGTTGGAGTTTTAAGGGACCTTGGTCTGGTCCCGTCACTGCCTATCCGGGGAAAATAGAGAGAGAGGCCCTATGCCCAGGGTCACGTGGTGAGGCGGTTGATGACAGGGCAGCGACTAGCCCCGGGTCTTGTCTCACTGCTGTGGCCTGCCCTTCCCACCTGGACACTCTTCCCTGCAGGCCGGCAGCTGTTCCTGCAAGTTGGTAGGATGTGGCTACCCTCTGCCACTGGTTCCTTCCTGTCTCCTCGGCCCTTACCCTGAGTGCCTCTCTTGTTGTGGCCAGCTCTTCCCACCGGTCTCCCCAGTGACGCCACACATTCCTCAAGGGCTGGGATGGGGCTTTGTCTTCCCAGGGCAGCCTCCCAAGACTGCTAATCCCAGCGAGGCCTCTTAGTGGCAAGAGGAGCCCTGAGCAGGCGGGGCAGGTGGTGGCGTCCAAGTGCCGGTGGTGTGACTTTCAGCCGTGAGACCTTGGGCAAGTTAGTCTCTCTCACCCTGTTTGCTCATCTGCAGAGCGAAGATAGGAGAGCACCTCTCGGGGCTTGGTGGTGAGAGCGCCGTCCAGGCCTCTGCTGCTACTATTTTAGTGGGTTCTCCCTTTTGATGGCTCACGACATTACTCTTGAGGTCTCCTGGCAATCCTCCAAGGGGAGCTGGCTGGAGGAGTGGCCATTTTACAGATGGGGAGTTGGAGGCTCCTAGGGGGAAGGAGATGAGTGGTGACTTTATGCCGGGTGGGGTCGGGCCAGGCCGGGACACGGCAGGCGGGTGCTCATCCCTGCGCCCCCTCCTTTTCCCCAAGCTTTCTGTCTACAGAGACCGGGCTCACGGGTGCTGGGCACACTGTTCTGGAAGCGGCCACTGCCCTCCCCACTCGAGGTTTCTTGTCCCAGCCTCGGCCCTTTGCTGTGCCTGGGCCTTGGCCTCACATGCGGGGCTCCTGACAGATGTTCTCAAAGTCAAGGAGCCTTAGTATCCTCGTTTCCTCCCAGAAGCTTGGGTGCCCCCCAGTGCTCCCCGAGAGAGGGCTTTCTCAAGGAGGAAGAGAGTGCCATTTCGCCTTGCAGAAACAAGCAGATTTTCAACATCTGAGGGAGAACTGAGAATGCAGAAGCCTGGGGCTGGCAGCACAGCCTCAGCCTGCTTCACGGGCACGTTCCAAGTGCATTTCCTGTTGACTGTCTCCTCACCCACACCCACTTCCTTTCCCATCCCTCGCCCCACCCCAACCGCCCTGCTGGCTGACAGCTCAGTGGAGCAGCCCCTGTGCTCCACGTTCGCCTCCTGCCTGTCCTGGGTGCCGCAGTGCTATCACCTGAGTCCCGAAGTTCCTGCTGCGTAGGTCTCGTGGAGCCAGAGACATCTTCTTGGCTCCTTTCGGGTCTGTCCTCAACACCTCCAGCAGGTGCCAGCAGGGGTGACCCCAGGGGAGATGTGGGACCCACCACGGGTGACGTGGAAAGAGCACAGGACTTCTTCGTGCTCTGCTGCACCCTAACTGTGACATCGGGCACATGCCCTTGGCTTCCACATTAGCGTGTCGGCGACATTCATTTCTCTTCTTACATCTGTTGTGAGGAACTTAATCATGCTGGTGTGAAGGATCCAGCACAAATAGTGGGTCTCAGCAGGCTGCCTTCCCTTCCTGCTCTTGGCTGACGATTGGAAGAACACTGACGGTTCATTTGGGGCCTCAGAATATAGAAATCCGTATCCAGCTTGAGGCCCTGAAGCACCTGATTGTCACCATGTGGGACTTAGGAGCAGGAGAATGAGCTCAGGCCCAGGGGTGGGAGGCTCAGGCATCTTCTTGGATGTGGGGAGGCTCTTGTATGGCTTTCCATCAGCCATTTACTCAATCTACTGAGGCTCAAATCCCCCACTTACAAAATGGGGATGGTAATAAAGTAGAGTCCCTTAGGGAACTGGCACAAAGTAGATGATATTTCATATTGCTCTTAACAGAGCACCCAGCACAGGCCGAGTGGTCGGTAAAACACTGGCCCTGACACCTCACTCTGAGCATCCCTTCCTGAGGCGGGATGCTCATCCCTTCCCGGACTGCAAACTCCCCAGAGGCAGGGGCTGGTCCCCTGCTCTGGGTTTCCAGCTAGGGCTGGGTGCCAAGAGATGGCCCTGCCAGGAAGCTGTATCACCCTGCCACGGCCCCTGGGCACCTTGGATCTGTGGATGGAGCCTCACTTTAGACCTGGGGAGAACGCTGACCGCATGGCTGACTCTCGGCTTGCCATAGGTACTTCTGCAGTGGGGAAAAGGTACCGGCAGTTCTCCCAGATTCCTTGGGCACCCGTCACGCCTGCTTCTCCCCTAAAGTAACTGTATGATTCATCTCAGTACCGCAGTCTGACAGTTCAGATAAGAGGGGAAGGCAGGGCTCATGTGAAGGGGGTGGGGGGAGAGCCCCAGAGAGTGACCTTTGCCACTTGTGCTGGGAGAGCAGGACACTGTGTCATGTCCACTGTGACCCTGGTCCCATGTCCTCAGCCCTGGGCCTAACACCCCAGAGGCCCAGAGCTGGGAGCGAGAGGACCAAGGGAGGAAATGGCAGGTGGAGCTGGAACTGTGGGAGCACTCCAGTTTGGGGCAGCTCGTGAGAACGCAGTGCTATTTGTTCTAAGATTCCTTCTAGCTTCGCTGCAAAGGTGCACATTTCTCCTCCCTCTCCCTGCAGGCACTAAAGGCCCAGGGAAGGTGTTTGAGCCCACTGAGGGGCCAGAGCAAATTTAGTCTGCATTAAAGCCACGGTGGGAGCGTTCTTACTGCGCCTCACAAGTGCCTGATAGTGAGCAAGCTGCACTCACTCATTACGGGGAGCAGTGCTGCCTTATTAAGACCAGAGTTTCTCAGCCTCAGCACCACTGGTGTCTTGGGCTTGATGGTTCTTTGTTGGAGGGAGAAGGACTGTTCCGTGCTGTGGGATCCCTGCCTCCACCCACCAGATGCCCACAGTCCTTGTGCCTTCCCAAGTCACGACAATCCCTGGGGCTGCATTGTGTGGTACAGAGCCACAGACTGGAGGGAAGGATCTTGGCCTCCCTGGTGGCTGCAGTCCCTGGGGCCCTGTTACGTGCCTGGCCTCAGACAAGAAATCTGATCCTTCCGAACTGGCAGTGGCAAAGGACAGGTGCCTTCTCAGGGCCCCCTCGGCTGGAGCGCCATGCAGAGTGGGTGGAGCCGGGCAGTGGGGCATCCTGTTAACCGGAAGACGTGGCAGTGCAGGGCCTACTGACCCTGGGCTGGGTTGGTTAGCTTAGTTGGCTCCACATTTTCTGTTCCGTCTCTGAGTCCATGTCCCCAGGAGCTGGGAACGATGATGACGCTGTCTGATGGCTTCTTAACCCTCTCCTCCTGAGCCCCTCCAGGGAGAGGAGGCAAGCAGGCAAGCAGGCATTTTGCCAGGCAGCTGCCAGCATTGTGCACCGCTGTTTTCGTGAGAAAAAGTGCCAGAGCCCCATTGCCAAAGCGGAGAGCCATCTTGCCCATTAATCAGGACTTCAGGATCCTTGGAGCCATCTTAGCAACTGCTTGGCACGAGCCCTACTCAATTTACCATCACCTGTCTGCCTTGAGAGCTGGCCCCTCCTGGGAGGCTGCCATAGGAGAGGGAGCCGCCACCAGCTCGGCCTGTTTCAGGGGCTGAGACAGCACCTCCCAGCAGGGCCCCAGGAAGTACTCGGTTAGGAGTAGTGTCGTTTTTGTTATGACTCTCGATTTTCAACCTTAAACATGTAGAAAAGGGAAACTGGACCGATACTCCTAGGGATTCTTTTGAGGAAGAGGGAGAAGGAGCAGGAGCAGGAGCAGGATGTGCTCACAGAGCACTGTGATGGCTGAGCCCCTGGGCTGGCCCTGGCTGCCCCTTGCTGCACTGAGGGCTCAGCCAAGTGCCCTGCGGGGCCATGGGGGCACCCTGCACTCCCCCCGTTGAGACTGAGCTTGGTCATTGTTCTGCTGCTGCCTCCAAGGGAGGCGACCACTGCTGGGGTCCTTGTCTCCGGGGCCTGGCTCCTGCCCTGCAGACAGACATGCATACACTTGGCTCCTTCTCCTCTTGGGGCAGAAAGGGAGAGGCAAGTACCATCAGATTCTAGGTGTGACTGGGGCCATCCTCTGCCACCTGGAGGCAGGCGCTCTAGCAGCGCTGGTCCCCGTAGTAGAGGGACCCAAGACATCACCCCTTCTGTCTCCCAGCATCTCAACCAGAGGAGCCTCTGGCTGCCCACCTCTGCGTCCCTCTGCCATTTCCATCGCTGCTGCCACCCCCAGGACCTGTCTGCCCTCGCAGGTCTAGCTCTCCGGCTTTGCTCATCTTCCTAGATGGCCCCTCCCAACACCATCTGGGAAACCGACATCCCCAGCCTCTCTGAACAGCCCAGCGAGGTCACCTCTAGCCTCCCTCTGTGGCAAAAAGCTTCGAGCAGTAGGTTTCTGAGACGTTCCTGGGGGAGGACCTCGTACAGCTCAGATACCCCAGTAATTTGGAGAATTGCTGCCGAGTGCCACACAGATCAGCCAAAATTAACACACATTTTGCTGAAAGAATGGAGTTGCTCCCCCCACGTCTTCATCTTCATCCATTGCTGGGCTAGGCTGGACTGGAATTCTTAAGGACACCAGGAAGGGAGGCAGCAGGGCAGCAAGGGCCCCCCGACTGCTTCTGGGGGGTCTGATTGACCCTCGTGGAGCCAGAGCTCCTTGGTTTGCTGGAAGAGCTTCTGAAGGTGGTGGCCACTCGGCAGTGCTGTGGGCTAGTGGTCTCGGTGTTGGTGGTCCCTGGGCACGGCCATGTGTGCCGTGTACGTGCTAGCCCAGCACTTCTGCAAGGTAGCGTGCATCATCGCTGCTTTCCAGTTGAAACAGGCCCAGAGGGGCAGAGTGACTGGGCATTGGATAAACAGCTAGAACATGGCCAGGCCTGGGTCCCTTTTTTCTACCAACCACGATTGTGTCCACAACAGTCAGTGCCCCGCAGCTTCCTGGCTTGCTGTCCCCCAGGCGTCTTGGGAGCAGGCATGGGTGGTCGGTGCACCCCAGAGGCGTGTCAGCCCTGGAGCAGGGCCCATTTCCACCCACATCTGGTTTGCCTTGACTTCCTGAGGTTTGGAGGGTGCAGGGAGCTCCTGAATGTCCCAGAGATCCAAGGGACCGATGCCCAGGCAGGCCCTACTCCTTCCAGAGGCCCCTTCCTCCCAGCCTGCCAGTCGCCCCTGGAAGAGCCCAGCATTCACAGTCTCGCCTCGTCTCCTGAGCCTTCTGTCCTCGCTCCTCCCCAGGAGCAGCCTGGGAGGGACCAGGCTTTTAATTAGCCTAGTTCGGGGGATGGCGGCTCTAAAGCCCTGGGAGGTGAATGCAGCCGCCTTGCTTTTGGAAGCCACTGCCAGTGGACACAATGTAGCTGTAGGAATGAAAATGAGGGAGAGAATGGCTCACAGGCTGGGGTTTTTAATTGGCACCGTCCTCCCGGCCCCGCGCCCACCCGCCGGCCCTCCCGGGGCTCTGTTTGGGCGGCCGGGCCCGGGCCGCGAGCGGTGGAGCCTTTCACAGCTTCAGACTGATTTAAGTGGCCCTGTATAGACGCGGGCAGGCCTCGCTGAAAGGCAAGGCGCGGTCCCCACGCCGACGAGCCCTGGGAAACGCATCGGCCACCTGCGCGTGGTGAATGGCCTGGTGAATGGCGATAGCCGCTAAGAGCCCCGCCGAGCCGCCCGGGCTTCAATGGGCCCAAGGCCCTGGCGGAGAGAAAAGGTTTTTCTAAAGCTGCAATTAATTTCTTTCCCACAATCAATCGGAGGTTGCTTTCTTGTTTTCAGCCGGGCGAGCGGGACGCTTGATTCTGTGCTTCTCCGTTAACCTGGGCGCGCCGACAATTGATGTCCCTCTCGAGAGACAGAACGGCTTTATTTCTCACCGGCCATCGAGGCGGGACTTTTTTGTTTGTGTGTGTGTGTGTGTGTGTGTGTGTGTGTCTGTCTGTCTGTCTGTCTCCCTCTTTTTCTAAGATCATCTCAAGCTAATAGTGAGAAAAAAGGCATGTGAGCGTTTCTGCCCGGGCAGGTCCCACAATACCTTCAGGAACGTCGGTTTTTCTTGCTTTCATGGGAACACTATGAGGTCTCTCTTGGAGGGGACAATGGCAAGATTAAAGAGGGAGGGGGCGCGCCAGAAAGCGGGAAGTAGAAAGGCCGTTCAGCCCGGCCGCCCCGGAGCTTTATGCTGCAATTTGAAGGGGTCTGTCCTGGACTCACCCCCTCCCTGCCAGAAGCATCGGCAGAAGCCTCTCGGCCCCCACTTAGTTTTACAATGAGAACCAGTTTTAACTGCAAAAGAGAGAAAAGGCCACCCTTTCTCTCGGGAGTCGGTGTTGCGTTTCTACGAACGTGAACTGTGAGTGTACGTGTGTCTGGGTTGGGTACTGACCCACAGGATCTCAGGTTCCTGTTCACTTGGGGACCTTGGTGCCAGGACGTCCTTCTGGCTGCCTTTGTGGCTGAACAGGCTGCCTGCAAGCCAGCCCGAGCACCGTCTGTCTCTCGGACCACCAGGGCAGGGCCCACCCCCCTGCCTCAGGCCAGTCCTCCTACAGAGGGGAGGTGCCAGGCTTGAGAAGTGGCATCTGGGGCCGTCCTGGCTATGCTGGCAGCCCGTCTGTCACGGCAAAATCACTGGCCCCTCTGCCCCAACCTTGAAGCTGGCCTGCTTTGGCCACGGCCTCCAGGAGAGGTTTTGGTGAGAGGAGACGGTCTGTCGCTGTGGGTTTGTCCATGTGCTTGACTCAGCTTTCACCCCCCTCTGGTCTAGGGCCCCAGCCTCGTTAGGATCCCTGACCTGTCCCCTGGGCAGGTTGCCCATAAGCTTCGGCACAGTCCGTGTCCTTGAGAGGGGAAAGGATAGTGACTGGCCCTGTGCCCCGAGCCCATCAGCGCGACCACTGGCTGCAGCTGCAGGGACCTGCCGGTTAGGGCCCCCACGACTCACTCTCCCCTGAGGTTTGCAGGGTGCTGTGTGCACACACCATTTTACTCAGATGGAGAAGGGCCATGCTCACCCAGTGACCTGTCAGTCTCTTCGGCCTCTGTAGGCCTCAGCTTCCTCATCTTCCCCTCCTGATGGAGGAACAAGTGAGGCCGAGGACGCTGAGTCTCTGCTGCCTGCATTTGGTAGACGCCCAGTTCAAGGGAACAGGAGTGTCAGCAGCTCTTCCCTCTCTGCTTGGAAGACCGAGGGTAGATGGGGGCCAACGGGCAGGGAACGCACTTGGTTTTGCTTCTTGCCCTAGGCTGTGGTGGCAGCTCCTGCAGGGATTTGAGACCCTTAGCCCTTGAGGCCTGTGTGGCTCTGGGCTCCATGTTCCTAGTGAACCCGGGCCCCTGCCAGTGACACACAGTGTCTGGCAATTCCTTTTTGCGGTAGCTACTTGCAGATGGAAAATGAGGGACTTCCCCATGGGTTCTGTGCTTTTTCCAAATTGTTAAACGTTTTTATTTTTGCAAGAGAGAAGTGGGCTCATTTCCTGACTCAGGTGCAGCCAGTGTTGGTGGGAGGCCAGAGGCTGGGGCCCCAGGCCTGGAAGCTGGTCTCCTGGTGGTGGGCACCTCCTCTGCCTCACTGCAGCTCACCTCAGCCTTCTAGACCAGGAGGGGCCACCGAGGGGCCAGAGGCCAATTGACCGTGTCGTCATCATCAGTCACTGTAGGAATCACCATCATCTTAGAGTGATTACAAGATGGCCGAGCTGTGTGTCTGCATCTCTGTGTGTGTGTGTCTCTGTGTGTGAGAGAGATGTGCGTGCACACATGCACATGCATGCATTTACATGTAAGGGAAAGAAGGAGCCAGGGCCGACCTGGGGCCCTCAGGAACACGCCTGGGATTCCGTGCACATCGAGGGTGTGGTAACGGCACTCTGCTGGTTTCTTTTGTTTGGTCTTGCTGGTTTGCATCCTCCTTGGCGCTTTCAGCCCTTTCCCCCTGACACATCATTTGTCACCTGCGGGTGGGCTCCAGAGGAAAGTAAGTAATGTACTCACGGCCTTTGCCCCTTCCTGCCATCTGGCCAAGGGCCTGGCCCCACGTGGGGCAACCTGGGCGCACCCTCCTGCCGGCCTCTGGCCCGGCTGCTGCCTCGCTGGTGTCCTTCCCCTCTTTTCTCCTTCCTGCACTCGGGCACTCGGCCCTGCAGGCAGACTGCCGGGGCTCAGATCCTCCCCACCTACTCCCTGTGTGGCCTTGGCAAGCCCCTGACCCTCCGATGACCGTGGTGCACTGCCCCCACCCAGGGCTGTTGTGAGGGTTCAGTGGGATGGTCCCCATGCAGAGGCTCATGGTAGATGCTTAGTAAATGTTAGCTCTGCTCATCAGAGGCCACACAGCTGCTAGGCCACGAGAGCAAACCCCCTAGAAATGCCGACTTTGTTCCCCGAACCCGATGAGATTCCAGGGGATGACGGCTGGAGGTTACGGTAGCTCAACCTTGTGAGTCAGTTTTCTATACATGAGGAAATGTCTGGGCTTAAGAGTGATTTAGGGCTGCCACCAGCCCTGCACATTGCTCGGGGACTAGCTCGGACCCTCGTCATCCCACGAGCCTTTGGCTGTTGGAATTTTTATCAAGGAGCAGGTGAGGATTGCCAGTGGCTCTTGGTGGGTAGAAATGAGGGTGGGTTTCTTTTCTGGATTTCTGCAGTGTGATGGGTAAGGGCACCGGCCTTGAGCACATGGAACCGGGCCTAAGCCTGCCCCTGCCCCTGCCCCCTCTGCGGGGGTTTGCGGAGGAGTCAGCCTTGGGCTGTCATGTCGGGGTGCTGCCCCTCGGGACTGGGTGCTGCAGCGATGGAGGCCGGAGCTTCACCCAGTGCTGGTCTTGGACATCCACCTCAGGTGTACTAACTTGACTTCTAGGTGGCCCTTGAGATGCGGGTGCTCTGTTTGCATATCCTGCCAGACATTCGAACAGTAACGAACAAAGGAAAAAAAATAGAAAGGGAAAAAATAAGCCTATCAGGAAATTAACAGTTATGTTGAGGTGTGTCCCTGGGAAAGTCAAAGAAACAGAGGCCCGCCCTGGCCAACCCTTCCGGAGCCTGCAAGCGGGAGCCACATTCTGCTGGCACGCTGACGGCTTGCATGGAGCCATCCACACGCTCCCTTCCACACGAGGTCAGCGTCATGATTCCCACCCTGGCTCTGAGAGTGGAAATGACTCGTCCAGAGTCGCTAAGTAGAGTGCGCAGGCTTTCCTGTCTGGTTGGTGCTCAGGGCCACAGCCATCCCCCCCCCACCCCACCCCGAGGATAGGCTCCTCAACAGCCTCGTGGGGACCTCCTGGCAGCTAAGGAAATGGCTCCCAGATGCCTGCTCCTGGCGGAATCTGGATTTCCTGCTGGGTGGGTTTGGCACGGTCCTGGTGGAGGGCCCAGAACCCCCTCCCGTGGAGCCCAGGAGCCCCTTCCCCAGTAAGGGTGCTCCTGGGCCGCAGAGACTGAGGAGTGCCTTGGGCTGGTGGCCACGAGTGTCTGGAAGTCCGGTAAGCACAGTGCAGCCTCCCATGGTGGTCTCCGGTCATTCCTCCCTGCAGCTCAGAGGAGCTGGCTGTGAGAGCAGATGGGACCTGCTCAGGTGACCCATGGGGCACTGGGCAGAGCTGGACTCTGAGCCAGGTCTGCTGGTCCAGCTGCTCCAAGATGCAAGCCCTGCCGTGCTGTGGCATTGGATCTGGCTGCAGAGATGGAGCTAGAAGGCAGGTCATCCCAGGAAAGGCACCTGGTGGGCCAGAGTCCCCCTCCCCACCCCATAGCGAAGCCAGCATCTCTCCTGCCTCCAGGTGAGGCGAAGCTCTCAGGTGAGGCAGTCCTCTCTGGGGCGTAGGAGCAACCAGGACCCCACGCACTGCGTCCCTGCCACTCACCTTGGCTCTGCGGGTGGGGACAGTCAGCCCAGAGAAGCAGAAGCAGCAGCCCAGGAATGTCCTGCCACACCCGATGCCAGCAGGCATGTCTGTGGCCACCTGCCGTGCTCGGGCAAGCCGGGACACGCTGGCCGGGCCGGCTGGGCCGCTGCCACTCCTCACCCCCACGGGGCTCTGGCGGCCAGTGCAGGCCCACGCGGCCCCTCTGCCCAGCGTGCCTGCGATTCTGCTCTCGCAGTGAGACTGGGCGGGTGAACGCTCTCCTGCCACTGCTCCCTCCCGGGGCTGCAGCTCGGGCCTCCACGCTGGTGCCGCTGGGCCCCGTGAAGCTGTCGAAATCCCGCTGAGCCGGGCCCTGCGTGTGATCTCATCAGTCGCCATCACAGCCCCATGAGAGCAGTTTTATTTCCCCATTTTACAGATGGGGAAAGAGAAGCGTAAGTTGTCTAAGGAGCCAAAGAAGCCCCCGTCCTGGCAACAGAGGCAGGGTTCCGTCCCAGCCAGGCGGCCGTTTCGGCCTCGTACCCGGTAGCCCACCCTGTTCGGGCATCGGGGTGTGGTGAGCCCGCCCGTCAGCCCGTGGGTCTGGGCACGGGGGGCCAGGGAGGTGTTGTAGCTGGACCACAAGGGTGACATGGCCAAGGCAGGGTCTCCCCAGAGGGAGCGAGTGGACGAGGAGGCCGCGGGCGAGGCAGGAACGGGCTGCTGGGGCTGCTGTGGGCCGCACACCGGGGAGGAAAGCGCCTGGCCGGCTTGAGCCACGCTGAGCGGAGAGGCCTGTGAGGTCATTCAAGGGGCCCGCAGCATCCGGAGCTTGGAACGGGGTCCAGCCTCAAGGCGGCCATCTGGGGCCACTGGGGCAGGGGGACGGTTCTGATTGGGATCTGGTGCCAGGCCTCAAGTCACATCAAAGCTGGTTGTGCACAGCAGCCTCTCAGGGCAGGGTGGGGACGCCCTGGGCTCACGCGGGACGACTCTCATGGCGCAGGTGGGCCGGGAGCCGCAGGACTTTCCCAGGACACGCCCGGTGTGCGGCAGGCTGGAGCCAGGGCCAGGTGCCCTACGTCCCCTGCAGGTCACCTGGCAGGGCAGTGTCCTCAGAGTCTGTTTGTAGTCTCCCACCGTCTGCAGCCTGCCGTGGGGCCCAGAGCCAGCAAGGGTGACCCTTGGGAACCACCCCTTCCCAGAACAGAGGACAGACGGAGGCCCAGAGGGGAGCGGGGTCTGTGTAAGGCCCTCCCGAGTGGCACTAGACCTTGTTTCTGATGCCCCTGCCAGGAACCGTTCTCCCACCTGTAGCGCCTTTCCAGGGGAGGGATTGCCCTTGGACTCTTGTCCTTTGACCAAGTCACAGAGCAGCGAGGGTGCCCGTGTCACCTGCCGTGGCCAGCGTTGTGGTCAGCGAGGAGCCTCTCTGGGATGGGGGAGGGAGGCCCACCTTCATGCTGCAGAAGTGAGGGCAGCTGGACACCTTGTATGGGTCCTCTTGGGCCTCTTGTCAGAGGACCTTGGCAGGCAGGGTACCCCTTCTCTGGGGCTCTAGCACATCCCTGCGCCCCCAGCCTGCCCTCCCGCCCTGTCTACGATGATAGGTGCCGAGTGTGAAGAGAGCCGGGGCTGTGTGTGACTGGGCAGGATGCTGGCTCTTGCTGTGCACAGGGGTGTGGGGACCACTGGGGAGCCAGGCTCATCCTAAGACGGGGAGCGCCCAGCCAGCTACAAGGGCCGGCCTGCGAGGGGCTTCTCGACTTCGCTTCTGCAGTTTTCTGCGTGAGGCCTATTTGAGCAGATAAGTCAGGTAGCTGTGTTCCTGCAGCATTTGTCTACCTTCCTTCACGATTCAGATTTTGTTGTTGGGGAGAAAAGAAGAGGTTCCCCCCCCAAAAAACTGAAAGGAAATACAGCTGAATTTGACACTTTGAATGTAATCTCTGCTTCTCATCTCTTTGCCAGATGTAGAAACATGATGGCAGATGGAAACGGGCTCCAGCGCACACACCACACCTGTGGACACCTGGCCCAAATGTCCGTCTCTAGCGTGTGTCCTAAAGTCCCCTCATTCAGCGCCGGGGCTGTTGCAGGCAGGGGGGCCCTTCCTCCCAACCCGCTTCTGGCAAACAGGCAGCCTCCTCCTACCACCACCAGCAGGCAGGGCTGGGCAGCTGCTCGGGGTGGGTGCCACTGGCCTAATTGGACAAGGATGGCATCATCCGAGAGATGAGAGATGGGCCTTGCTGACAGAGCCAGGGCTTGGGGCATGACGCAGCCCCCAGCCCCGTGGTGGGTTGCCCACAAAGCCTGGTCGTGCTCCCCCATGAAGTGGGAAGCCCCACACCAACCTCTGCTGGGGGGACAGGGAGCTGCGTGGACCTCTGCGGCAGGGAGACGTTTTCCAGGGATCTCCCCACGACTGCGTTCTGTGAAAGTGCCCACCAGCCGCGTGAGCAGGCCCGCACGCTGGCTGCCTGCACGCAGCTGTCTGGCATATGTGTGGCCCGTTTGCCAGTTTGGGGCTGGCACTTCCTGATGTTTTCACATCCTGTGCTTTTATGAGCCTCAGATTTAATTTGGTGATTATTAAGTGCAGGAACTCAGGGCTGGTAGGGGCTTTCTTTTTTTTTTTTTTTTTCCTCCTGCACAGTTTTGCAAATTGTCATTTTCAAAAATGTATATAAGCCTCTTTCCTGCCAATAAGGAAATAAGGAAAATCAACAAGAACTTTGATGGAGACACATGAAAATGATTTAATATGGAGATGGACAGGGCTCCTTTTTTCGAAAATGGAAGTGACCTTTTGAATGAGATTCTGACCTGTGAGTCATGGTTTTTTTCATTTCTGACTTAGTGTGTGTCCTCCTCTTACACACATACACACACACGTGCGTATTTTTTTTTGATAATACATTCATATATTCAAAAATCAACGTACAGCTGAAGGTCTTGCTTCCCGGTTAACTGCTCGTGTGTTTCTTGTGATCCTTCTAGAACTCCTTTATGCAAACAGAAGCAAATAAGGCTTTTCTTATTTTATTCTCTCCTGTCTTACACAAAGGAGGACATGCTCTATCTACCTTTCTGCTGCACTTTGCTATCTCAGATTACAGACCCTGGAGGTGTTTCCATGGCAGAACCGAGCTGCAGACCTTTCTGTCGTGTGGACGTGGCCTGGCTTTCCTGGGCCGCACCGCCAGGCCCCTGCAACTGCGCAGCCTTGTTCTGCCATGAGCTGCGAATCTCGCGTGTCCTTCAGATGCGGCAGGTGGATCCCGTGGGGGGTACACTCCACCGGGAGGATCGCCGGGCCGCGGGTTGTGTGTGAGTCGCCCAGGTGGTGGTGTAGGATTCTGCAGGGGGTCTGTGTTCCCGCCAGCACACGCTGGTCACACGTGGGTTTTTGCCAAGTGGATGGGTGACAAGCGGTCTCTGTGTCAGTTTAGTTGGCCTTTTTGTTACCGATCGAGCATCTGTTCTTCGTCTCATGGAAAGCAGTTCACATGTCCTGAGCTCTGCTCATTTGTCCTTCTATAAAGGTATGAGTTGTTGGTCTTTTTCTTCTCCGTGGTGTGTTAGGGAGGTTCGTCTTCGCCTGCGGTATGAGCTGCAGATCTTTATTTCTAATTTGTTCCTCGTCTTTGACACCTGTATTGAGATATAGTTCGTGTGCTGGACACGTCACTCATTTCAAGTGTAGAAGTTCAGGGGTGCCTGGCTGGCTCGGGGGGTGGGGGGTGGAGCATGTGACTCCTGATCTCAGGGTTGTGTGAGTGCAACCCCCATGCTGGGTGTACAGATTAAAAGTGCATTTCAAAAAATAAATAAAAAATAAACCTTAAAAAAAAATAAAGTGTACAAGTTTAGTGGTTCTCATATATTCCTGAGTTTGTATATTGTCATCGGTGTGTGGGTCACCACAGTGTAAAACGTTTCATCACCCCCTAAAGAAGCCCCGTACCCCCCAGCAGTCCCTTCCATCGCCCTCAGCCGCCCCCAGCCCCAGGCAGCCTGTAACCGACACTCTGGATTTTTCGTGTACGTGGGACTGTGCGGCACGTGGTCTCTTGTGTGGCTTTTTCCACTTGGCCTGGTGTTCCCAGGGTTTCCCTCTGTGGCGGCAGGTGTCAGGGCTTCTCCTCTCTCTGTCCGGTGAGTATTCCGTCGTATAGATGGCATTTTATTTATCCATTTGCTAGTTGGCGGCCGTTGAAGCTGTTTCCACTTTGGGGGCGTGATGAACGGTACCACGGTGGACATTCGTGTACCCGTTTCCACATGGACGTGTTTTCACTTCTCCTGGGTGTGCGCCTACGGGTGCCATCGCTAGGTCCCACGGTAGGTAGCTCTGTGCTTAACACTTTGAGACACTGCCAGACTGTTTTCCGAAGCGACTGTACAATTTTACATGCCCACCGGTGCTTTTGGCATTTTTTGACACCTGTAGTTATCAGGCTTGCTAGTTATTTTATGGGTCTGGATTTTAAGTTTTAGAAAGGCCCCTTTATCCCCAGGTTATGAAAGAATTCTCATGTTTCTAGGGCTTGTTGCAGTCCTTGGTCCGTGTGGATGGAGTTTATCGTGTACGTGGCAGGAATATGGAGCCAGCTTTTCTATTTTCTTTGTTGACGGCTCCCCATTTATCACACTACCAGCTCTTGAGAATTCCGTCTTTTGCTCTGTGCTGCGAGCGTCCACCTTCACCGAGTACTGAGCCGGGCCCGAGAGTCTCCTTGTGTCTTCGTGTGGCAGGGCACCCTTAGCTCTCACGGCTTTCTTACGTGTTCTGGCGTCTGGTAGAGAGAATCTCTCCTCCCTGCTCCGTAAAGTTGTCCTGATGAACCTCTTCTGTTTATTTTCCATTAAAAACTTAAGAATCACTTCGTTTGGAGACGGTGGTGTGAGGGGGATGCCATTGATGTTTTAGATTGGGATTGTGTTCAGTTTAGGAATTAACTTGGGGAGAATTTATGCCTTTTTGAGGTCGAGTCTTCCGGTCTGCAACATACCATGTTATTCTATTTGTGTTCTTTATGGTTTTCTTCATATCATTTTTGCTACTTCTTATAGTTCTATTCCTAGAGATTTTACTTTTTGAGTCACTGCCTTGTCTCCTTGCTCTTGAAAGCAGATCTGGATTTAAAAAGCGCATTTGGATTTGACCAACCTGGAGGGTAGATTCTTTCCCAAAAGCCGAGCCCCCCGACCCCTTGGCTGTGCAGTGCTGTGTCCCCAGAGTGCCCTGGGCACATCGCCTGCACCTGAGCACAGTGAGGGGCAGGGGGTGGCGGGAGGAGCTCAGGTTTGCCAGGCACCTTCACTGGCTCCTTGGTGCTCTCACTGCAATCAGTTCTCCAGACAGTGCTGTGACTTCGGGGCTCTTCTTAGCCTCGTGGTACAAATGTGGAACTGAGGCTCAGAAGTTTAATGATCTGCCAAGGTCCCGCAGAGGGCACAGGGGAGCCGGGATTCCAGTCTGGGGTTGTCTAGCCTTCTCAGGGCCGCCATCCTGCCTGAGGATCAGATGCTCTCCTGAGCACAGCCTGCAAGTCAGAGGTCTGGTTGCACATCAACTAGCCTTGCGATTTGGGGCAGGTCTCATCCCTGGTCTTGACCTCAGTCTGCCAGTCTCCAAAATGCAGTTGTTAAACTGGTTCACGATTTGCTCATTTTTCCTAAAAGGATCCTCTTTCTCTGGAAGCCACTACCTGGAACAGAGACATGGAGCTGCAAGGGCCCCGATGCTTTGTAGTCCTGGCTCCCTGTGCCCTCATGTGGCCCTCAGAGCACCCAGCTCCAGGCAGCTGTACAGAACCCAGTGCCCACCACGCCCTCGAGGGCCCCTCCTTCTGCGCCCCCAGTTCTGCTATAGCAGCTGCCCCCCGACACCGCGTGCCTCCCGGCAGCACAGCACGTTAGCCTTGGCCCCCTGCCAGAGCCCTGTGTGCTTTGGAAAGGTCCCTTGACTTTTGTTAGGCAAGGAATTCTCCTTACACCAACCCGAGAGCGAGGTGGTTTCACAAGTCCTGTCCTGAGTGTGTGCTGGCTGGGGTGCACGCCACAGAAACAAAATGTTTGTTTTCTGATTGCCAGAGTGCTGGAAGGCCCTTTGGCACAGGCTTGCACACCTTCTGTGTCCAGGCAGGCCATCTGCCCCCCCGGGGGGTGGGGGGGTCCTGGTGCAGAAACGGTGTCTGCCACAGTGTGGCCTGGGGGACACCATTCAGAGGGCTGGCAGGGCTCTGGGCCACCAAGGCCTGTTCCTTGGCACAAGGCCGAGCCAGGCAGGCTAACTAACCAGGTGAGTCCTTCCTTCTCATCCCCCCAGGCTGCACTGAGCACCTCCTATGAGCCGCCCCCAGCCAGGCAGTGGTGTGTAGGGTCAGGGCCACGTGGGGCCAGGCAGGGTGCACACAGGCTCGCGGCTGGCTTTCAGAGAGGATGATGCAGAGCTGGGTTTTGCCAGGTAAAGAGGTGCTCAGTAAACATTTGTGGCCTCCGCAGAAGTAAGTTGAGGAAGCAGTGGCACAGGAAGCCAGGGACTTCCTAGTAATTGCCCAGAGCCAGTATCATGTCCAGAAGATAGTCCCTGGCCCCCTGGGCTGTTTGATTCTAGAACCTGTGACCTGGGGAAGAGCCCCAGGGAGCCAGGGCCAAGTCAGCAGTGCTCACCGGGACTCAGAGGCTCCCCTTGGGGCAACTTTATTTCCTCTTTTTAGGCCTGTCTGATAGGGTTTCCCTTGTTCCTGTGGGTAGAAAAGCAGTCCAGGCCCTAAAAGGCTGCCTCTTGTGCAGTCAGTCCAAAGGTAAGCATTTCACAAAAATGGGCTGGGCCTTGACACAGGCCTGGGCGAGCAGCTGACCCACCCCGTGCAGGAAGAGGAGCTTGGCTGTGGCAGGGGCATGGTGAATTAGGTGCCCAGAGCAGAGGGCCAGCCACCACAGGGCCCCAAACAGCAGCCTCCAGTGTGGGCCAGCTCGCGCCCCCAGTGCCCAGCCATCTCCAGCCCCTGCCTGTCACCAGACCCACCCACACTCTGGCCCAGGGCAGCCTTGGGAGAAGCAGCACCCCCACCCGGGGCCTCCTGTGAGAGAGCTGGCCTTCATGCAAAATTCAGATTAGCCAGAGATGGATTCAAGTTAGGCCCAACATGTGCTGGTACCTTTTTCTCTTCTCTGAGATATTAAAAAAACAAAAACAAAAACAAAAACAAAAACAAAAAACAACCACCCACCCCAGGAAACCTCATGTCTTGCCTCCTTGGTGGTTTCTGTGCCAACTTCCAGCATAAATGAGACTTAGAAAATTTCCAGGCCGCTAGCCATTCTCGTGGCCTGGTGTTTTCTTGATACTTGGAGAGTTCTGTTCTCGTGAAAGTGTCTGTTTGGGGAGGAAATGCCTCTGCTTAGCCAGAGCCCTGGGCCCAGCAGCTTCCAGCAGAGCGGCTGCAAGGCTCTGGAAAGCTCTGGCCAGGATGGTACCAGGGCTGATCATCCTGACTTGTTAGCTGGGTTTCTTTATGCCCGTCTTCCTAGAGGGATTGGAGGTAGCTCCAAAGATGTGTAAAGATGTGTAACACAAAGAGATCTGCAAAGGTAGATTGAAAAGGGGGCGGGGGAGCAGCCCTAACAGGAGGGAGGAAGAGCCAGGCGGGCCTGTCTGGAGGGCTGGCTCTGCCTCGCCTCTTGTCTGAGAAGGGGTGTGCCTCGGGGAGGCATGTTTTGTCCCAGGTCAATACTAAAGGCAGCTTTGTGTGGGCACTGTGCTCAGGACACGGCACAGCCAGGGAGAAGGGTCCCAGCAACCACTGCTCCCCGGCAGACACCCAGCGGGCTGGCTCCCGATGGCCAGACTCTTTGGGATTCAACAGTCAGGACCTGCATTGCTGTTCTAGAAAGGTCCAGAAGCTCTCTCCCTCCCAAGCTGCTCCACCACACGTGCTAGGTTCAGGGCATGTGGGGGCCCAGGGAGACGGGAATGGGAAACACAGCTTGCCCTCTTTAGGGGAGGACAGTTGGGAGAAAGGGGACACGTGCTCCAACTACCCACCTTTGCCCCTGGCCTTGTCTGTGGGATGCCCCCACCCCTTCAGCCAGCTCTGGGTCCTGGAGCTGTTCTGAGAGGAGTCTGTTGTCCTCCCTCCCCCCACCCCATCGGCCTTATGCTCTGGGTCTTTATTGGTAGAGCCTGTGGTGCACTTGGGCTGGTACACAGTTCTGGATTCCCCCCTGGGTTCCTCTAGGCTGGCGTCAGAGCAGTAGCACTAGAGAAGGGGAAGGAGCTTGGGAGCCTAAGCTGGCACGTGCAGCAAGGTGGGGCTGAGCGTCTGTTAACATGAGTCTCCTGGGGAGGGGGGGCTGGGTTTTTAGCTTGGAGCCCCAGGCACAGGGGCCCGCATCTGGAGGGACTGGACTGTGCCCTTCCTGGACCCTGTGCAGTGTGTGTGGGGGAAGGGACTGGGTGTTGAGGTACCCAGGGCCTGACGGGCCTCCATGCACAAGGAGGACCACCCAGAGTCCAGGGGGTGCACTGCAGCAGGTGAGGACCTTTGTCTCTGTCCCTGGGGCTGGGGCCTCCCACCCAGGAGGACATCGGAGTGAATATCTGCACAGGCCGTGCAGAAGAGGAGCCGATGCTCCAGGCTGGGAAGCCCTGGGGGACGGGTTGGGGTGGGCTGAAATGTGGCTGGCAGGTCTGAGGGGAACTTCCTGACGTTTGGGGGCTCCTTTTGGAAGTTGCCCCAGACTCTAGGACTGGGGTGCTGGGCAGTGTTCCCAGTCACTAGCCCGAGGCCACAGCAGAGGCTCCTTCTGATCTTTGTTACCTGAGCAGGCCTGTGCCCAAGTGGGTGGCCGATCCCTGGGCCGGGGCTGGGCCTCAGGAGGGCAGAGTTTGGGGCAGGGGACTGTTTGTCCTGGAGCAACCATTCCACCACAGACTGGTGTTCACGTGGCCCTTTGAACCTGTTAGCAGCTTTCCCCAGACATATTTGAGGGCACGCAGGCCTCCGGGCCTCCCAACAGGCCCGTGCAGCGTTCTCCTGTGGGAGCCGGGCTTCTGGGGAGTGCGAGCTGGCAGGAGAGGCTGGGCAGGACCCTGCCCCCAGGGCAGGTGGGCACCAGGAGGCTCACCCAGCATGGAGCCTGGGCAGGACGCACACTGCCCCATTGTGTCAGCCACATTCCTCCCTGGCAGGTGGGGCTGGCCACCAGCTGGGGCCCTCAGCGGGCTCGTCTTGGTTTTCACTGTGGCTGAAATGGCTGAGTTTTCAGTCAACAAAGTTTTCAAGGTGACATTGGCTTTGCAGCCAAGGAGCAGGTGTCTTTGAGGACTTCTGGGGGCTGGGGTGCAGGGACGTCCTGGGGTATGCTTGTGACAACATTCACCAACCACAGCTGGCAGCTTCTTGCCCTGCTGCCAAGCAGAAAGGACCCAGTTATTCCCAGGTGCCCTTGGCCCACCTCTTACTTGGCAGGTGGGCTGAGGTCCGTAGGCTGGAGGGTCTTGTCCGGAGCCTTGGGAGGCGTTGGTGCCAGAGCCCGGGTCTGTAATGGCCCGTGTGACCTCAGCGGTCTCCAGGGAATACTTGAGGCGAAGGCAGAGAGTTCCCAGCAAACTGGGGTCCCCGGCACCCTGCTGCTCGTGTGGCTAATGTTTAACGTGATTAGTGCCCTTAGTGCCCAGACGCACACCCTCACACTTGCCATAAAGGCAGAGGCAGAGTCCTCCGCCCCCACCCACCTGCACCTTTACCCCATGCGGCAGTCTGCGGGCGGGACGGTCCGGGCGGGGAAGGTGAACGCAGACTGGGGAGCGTCTCCGCGTGGGTTTATGCCAGCGCTTCCCACTGTTTCCTGGCCACAGCTCGCAGCAGACAGTGCCACGTGCTCTGGCGTTCAGCACGCTGGGCTGATCCCCAAGGGCATCACCTGTGACCCCTCTGCAGCACATCCGGCTTCCATCGGACACTGTTGTCCTGTCGACACCATGGGATGTCCTCACACCACAGCTCCGTGGGCGAAGCAGCCTGCTCAGCCGGGCGGGGGTGCCGGGCGTGGCTCCCCCCGCACCAGGGCCCCATGACACCCCCTCGCCCCGCTCCTGCTCCTCCTCTGCCCGGGGCAGCCGGGGACACGGGCTCGGGTGGAGGGTGGGCAGCCCCGTCTGGGCGAGGCCACCCGCCCACTTTCTCGTGCCCCCGACCCGTTCCCCTCCTTGGCTCAGGTCTCGGCAGGACAAGACGCTGGCCGAGAGGCAGACAGGCCGAGGGTCGGGTCGGGTTCCGATCTGGGGGCCGTCTCCAGCCCTCGCTGTGGTGGGGCGGGAACGTCACTGTGCAGAGTGAGGCCCCACTGAACCCCACGGTGACCTGGGCTTCCGCCAGGGCCTGGGCCAGCATCGCGGCTCTGACCGGCGGCCGGGCCTTCTCCCTTCGGTCCCGGCGCTCTTTCCTAGAGCCCCCACCCCCAGCCTTCACCTTTCTCAGTTAATCAAAAGATCCCAAGAACAGCAAACCCATGAGAACGGTTTGCTCTGGAGCGTTCGGGAACAGCGTGCACACGACAGGCACAGCCACCTCCTCCACAGAGCTCTTCTTCCCCATTTGCCGAGCCCGTTTCAGCAGCTTGTTTGCCGTGACAGCCGGTGGTCCTCTTTATCTCACAGGGACCTGTGAACACTGCAGGCTGTGAGGGACCAGGGCCCTCGGGACAGGCCTGTGATCTTGGCTCCGGGTCCCCGCCCTCGCGCCGCCGTACGTGGTGCAGGGGAGCAACCTGCGCCCACAGGCCTCTCCTCTGCCCTCCAGCACATCTCTTCTCTCGAGTCCCTGTGGGGAGCTCCCCAGGGCACCGCTGTGGGCACCCCTAGCCGTCACAACCCACCGTCCCGATTTTCGCTCTATTGTGAAAGCAGGTGTTTAATCCACTGTGCAGTGTTGGGCCTGCCCCCCCTTGAGAACAGCGAGGACAGGTGTCCCCAAGCACCCTTGGGTCCTGTTTGAGCTGCGCCTGCCACTCAGGGAGGCCCCGGCTGCCTCCTTCCCCAGGCTGGCCCCACACAGAGGCAGCGCCTGGTGGGCAGGGAGCTCTTGACAGCCACACCTTCCCACCGGGCCCTCGAAGAGCCCTGTAGAACAGGTAGGGACCAGTGTTTGCCTCTCAACAGCTGGGGCAGCCGAGGCCAGGGAGGCCGAGGGGCCTGCCTGAGGCCCCGGCTGGTGAGCCCAGCCTCCCAGAGGCTCAGCAGAGCTGTGGCATCCACCCCGAGTGCCCGTCGAGGGCACAGGGGCCTGACCCCCACTAGAGGGTCGGCGTCTCCAGGCGGGGCCCAGGCTCACGTGGGAACCAGCTCCCTGCATGGCCAGGATGTCAGCTCTACCCTCCCGGCCCCGTGTCCCACTCCTGCTCCTGGGGTGAGCGGGTGGGTGGGCATTAGACCTCCCTGTGCAGCCCTGCAGCCTGGCGGGGTTTCCCCTGGGCCTGGAGCTCCCACTCCGGCAGTGTTCTTTTGAAGGCCGGAGCGTTTTAGCCTCCCCTTGTCTGAAAAGACATGTTTTATGGAACGTGCCTTATCCTGGGGGGTTTGGGGAACTCTCTTCTCAACTCAGCAGGATGACAAAATTTCATTTTGCTGAATTTTTGCACGCATCCTAAATTTTTTTTTAAAGAATTTATTTGAGAGAAAGTATGAGAAAGCACAAATGGTGGAGAACGGGGGAGAGGGCGAGGGAGACACAGGCTCACCGCTGAGCGGGAGCCCGACACGGGGCTCGAGCCCCGGACCCCGAGATCGTGCCCTGAGCCGAAGGCAGACGCTTCACTGACTGAGCCACCCAGGTACCCAGGCACCTAAATTGTTTTCTGAAGCTAGAAATTCTAGAAGCAGAATTACCCGCTGAAGGGCGATGGGTCGCTCCTCAGAAGGGTGGTCTGCACAGGGCTCGGAGCCTGGCCTTCCCACCCGCGCTTCCCCCCACTGGGTGCTGTGAAGCTCAGGCTCTTTCCTCATTTGTGGGTAAGGGGTTTTGCGTCTGTTAACGCAGCGTCCTCGGCCGGGTTATCTCTTCGTGCCGACTTGCCAGCGGCCCCTCTTCCTCGCCCGGACGATGGAGGGACCGGGCTCTCCTGGGCTTCCACGGCCCGGCGGACCCAGCGCCAACATCGCCCCGGGGGCTGCGGCCAGGCGGTCTGGGGCCCGCGGGCCTCGGGTTTGGGACGGGCCGTGCCCCTCGGTGACTGTGTGTCTGTCTCCCCACAGAACTGTCAGACCTTCAGCAGCCTCAGCTGCCTGAGCGCGGGGATGGAGGACTGCGGCCCGCACAGCCCCTTCGCCCTCCACGTCAGCAGCACCAGGTCCTGGACCGCCTTGCTCTCGGCCTCGGCCTCCAGCCTGGGGGGCAGGACCCCCGCCGGGACCCCGGTCCCCGAGCCTGTGCCCCCGGCCTTCGACGACCAGCTGGCCTGCAAGGAGGAGCAGTGCTGTGAGGAGTCGGGCGGCTGTGCCCTGGGCGAGGGCTGTGGCAGGAGTTGGGGGCCGGCCTCGGCCTGGCGGGACCGCGGGGCAGCGGGGAACAGCCCCTGCTCCCTGGACGGCGAGTTGGACATCGAACAGATAGAGAACAACTGAGGGGCGGCGGGCACTCGAAGCGGGGAGCCCCCCTCCCGGGCCAGGCTTGAGCTCCCCGAGGGCGGCGGGTCCCAGGGAGCGCACCCTGGCCCCCCCGAGAGGCTGGCCCGCCCATGGCCTGGCCACCGTGCCACACAGCCGAGCGCCCCCCCCCCCCCCCCACCAGCACGGGGCCACGTCCACCGTCCACCTGGAGCCCGAGAGCAGCTCTCCCGGCGCCCCCCCCACCCCGTTCCTAGCTGGCTGTCCCGCCAGGCACCCCGCACGGCCCGATGTTCTGCAAGCGGCTGCCAGCGGGGCAGGGGGGCAGGGGGGACTCGTGCTCAGGTCCATCTGGTGGTGTCAAGCCCTTCCCGGCCTCCTGCTCAGGTTCATTTCGGGGGGTCGGCCCCACAGCTTCTTTCACTCCGTTGTATTCCGTGCCTTCTCTCCCAGGTCTCCCTGCTTCAGGCTTGGGAAGGTTCGGGAGACGCTTTCCTCTGTAGTAACACCAGAACCATTTGGCCTTAATTCCAAGCGTGGGAGACAGAGCCCTGGGCTCCTGGGGGGGCTCTCCGTGTCGGGACCCTGGAGAACAGTTGGGCTGCTTGTCAGAGGCATCTGCACTGGGGAGATGTGGGTGGATGTGCTCGCCCCTCCTGGGGTGCAGAGGGTCTGGCCCCCTCGCTCGGCCACCCTGGAGCCGCTCGGGCAAGGTGGGCACGCCAGCCTTTCTCTGTGGCGAACCTGTCACTGCGTGATCAGCTTGATTCAGGAGAGTGGGGAGAGGTCACCAGTAATGGGCAACCCCTGAAAATGCCCTTGGGAGGCAGGGCTGAGCAGCTGCTGGGACCCTGGGGAGCCACCGCAGGCTGCTGGGGGTCCGGGTAGCCCTGTCATCTTGCCTGTGCACGCTCCGGGGGTCCCGGGCTGGGGGCTACACGGGCCCCTGCGGTGTTCTGAGCACATCTCAGAACCCCGCTGGTCGGTGGGGGCCGCTGGCTTTACTCAGGGTGCAGCAGCCTCCCCCAGACGAGCGCTCCTGCGGGTCGGTGGGGAGCAGAGCTCCAGGTGCCGTGTCCCTCCTGCCGGCTGCAGGCACAGAACGTGGTGAGCACACACCATCCCAGCTCCTTTGCACCCCTGGGGACTCCCTGCTCACGGGACCCCCCACCCCGACCCCCTGAGGTTTCGCTCTCAGGCAGCGCAGCTGGCAGACACACCGCACGGGCTCTGTGCTCTCAGAGTCTGGCTTGTAGCAAACTTGGCGTCTTCTGCAGACAATAGCAACCGGGTCGGCTTGTGAGCGAGCGGCTCCTTTCCCCATATGGCTAAAAATAACCGGTGTATTCTCTTGAGTTTGCTGACATGTAACAAAGGCACGTCTGTAGCCTCTTTGCTTTTGCTCATCCTGTGTGGACAGCGAGCACCTCACTTCCACGGCGTGAGTACGGATGGTTCTCACCCTCTTTCTCCAAAAGAAAGAGCCTATTTGGGAAACTTTACTTACACCTTCACTTTTTTAGTCGATCAAAAGCGTGGTGCTCAAGATCTGATTTATAGGTGGTGTTTCTTAAAAATCACCCATAAGATGCTGGTAGAGAAAATCTCAACTCAGTGGCCCTCCCAGGTTGTGTTGAAAGCCTCAAGTTGGATAGTGGAGTGGATGTGTGGGCACAGGGCAAGGTCCTGGGGTCAGAACCAGTTACCCTTCAGTGGCCCCCCGACCAAGGGCACGTCCCCTTAGGACCCTGGAGACCCACAGCAGGCTGCTGGTGGCTCTGGGTAGCCCTCCCATCTTGCCTGGTCCCCACGCAGTGGGTCATGGAGGCCACGTCTTCTTAGAGCAAACCCAGAGGAGGCTGGGGTAGTTGTTGAGTAACACCTGGCACCGTATGAATTTAGAGAGCACACGCTGGTGCCCTCGTGTCTCAGAAAGCCCGGGGTGGGTGGTACTGGCACGCAGCCCGCACCAAGAGCGGCCACAGAGGGAGCATGGCCTCTAAGGAGCCCTTCCTGTGGAAGGAGAGGCAGGGCCCCATCTCCTGGTCCACGCCGCAGCGAGGGACCGAGCGCTGAGCCAGATGGGCCTGAGCGACGAGCCCCAGCTGCCTTTCCTCAGGGTCACCTGGGACAGCACACGGTAGTGTGTCACTGGGCTGTGGGGCGGGTGATCTGCCCTCAGACCCTGCCCTCCAGCCTCCCCCCTCCTCGGGCTTGGTGGCGGCAAGGGAGGCCGAGCCTTCCCACCTGCTCCCAAGCTGGTCCCATCGTCGACCCGCAGACGTCCCAGGGCACTTTGGGGCAGAAGGTACCCCGGCCCAAGGCAGGGGTTGGCCCTCCAGCCTCCGCAGGCCCCTCTTTGCTGTCCTCACTCCCACCAAAGCTCGGAGCCCAAGCCCACAGCAGCAGTGGGGAGAGAACGGCCACCGTCCCCTCTGCTCAGAGAAAGCGATGCCCCTCCGTTGCTTCACGCTCACCTCTGGAGAGAGCCAAGCCCTGTAGCAGGTGCCCCACCGTCCAGGGAGGCGTGTTCATGCTCCGCCCCGCGGACGCCAGGACTTCTGGTCCGGAGGCTCCTGGAGGCTCAGGCCAGGGGCTCCCGCTGAGCACGTGTGGCTCTCCGCGTGGCCGTGGGGGCCCGGCCGGCTCCCCGTCACGAGCCCCGCCGATGCCCAGGCCCTGCCTCTCCTAGTGGATGCCCGCGAGCTCCTGCCTCTGCAGGGAGACCCGGGAAGCCCAGAGCCGGGAGGACGGGCCGCACCAGGCCGCCTGCCTGCCCACCCCGGGACCCTGAGGGGCAGGAGAGCGGGAGGCGAGGCTCCCGTCGCCCACATCCCTGCCTGCTCCAGAGTGAGCACCTGCTGTCTGCCTGGGGGCCGGGCCGGGGTCAGGCCTCAGCCTCACCGTTTACCACAAACCCTCTTGCCTTACTCGCCGGCCCAGGGCCCACGGGCACACACACACCCAGGCCGCGGGGGCGCTTGTGCTGATCGTCCACAGATTTTCATTCTCAGAAAGCCTTACTTGTCATCAAAATTTTTGTAGCAGGAAAGTTTTGTGAATTTGTACATTGAAAGGAAATTTAAATAAAGGAAAAACCCACATTGAAAAGAAAACAACCCCCGGCGTTCAGGTGGGCCTCCCAGTGCAGGGGCGACGCGCCACTGGCCCACTCGGGGCCCTGCCCGTCCGAGCGAGCGCCGCGGTCCTTCGGACACCCCTGGGTGCTGCGCCGTGGGCCCCGGCTGGCGCTGGCGTGGGGTGCCCCTCCGTGTCCCCCCGAGGGCACAGCCACGTGCACTCCGCGGCCGCGGGGCCGTCCCCTGAACGATGACCGCCTCGGGCCCGGGGCCCTGGCGTGAGCCGCGTCCGAGCCGCCGTGGCTGGTGTGGCCCAGGCCCCCTGCCCCCCGTACAGGTAGTGACGCCGCATCTTGCCACATCCACACAGCTGGTCAAACCCCTCCCGTTGGCTCCAGAGAACACATTGCCTAATCTTTAAAGAGAAAAGAAAAGATTAAAAAAAAAAAAAAATCCAGACCAGAGCAGAGACCTTGTAGCCTAGGTAGGATAGTCGGATCTTCTAGCTTAGTCTCTTTGGCAAATAAGTTGTGTTTTCAGTGCGTGGGGGAGAGGTCCCGGGGGCTCGGTGACAGCGCGTGGGCCCACCTGGGGGCTGCAGCCTGCTTTCCCGACCCACGCGTCGTCGAGGCTGCAGAGCTTCAGGGAGCGTGGCGGCCGGAGCGGGGAAGGTGTGCGGGGAGGCCCCGGGCTGTGCCGCCCCCTGCGCCCACGCAGCCTGTCCCCCCACGCGGGCCACGACTGTCTTGCACTAGAGCCGCTCTAGTCTCTCAGGAATTTGCTTGTTACTCTTACTGTGTAAATAAAGCTTCCTGGTTCAGTACCCAGCCTCTGGGAGCCTGCCGTGTGGTTTGTCGGCTGTGGGGAACTGGGCGGGGGGTCCCCTGCTTTGTCCAAGGGAGCATTAAGCTCTGGGTTGGCGGGCGCAGAGTCTGGACCCCCGGCCCCTCCGAGCCTCGGGGTCGGGTCTGTGATGCGGACGGCGGGCCTCTCAGCGCTGTCCCCGGGCTCAGATGCAGGAGCTGAGTGAGCCACTGCGAGCAGGAGGGCTGGCCACCGCCCCCGCCCCCGCCCCCGCCACACTCGTGGCCACAAGGGCGGCCGTCGGAGCAGCCCGGCACCCAGGGCAACGCGCGTGTGCACGTGTGTGGGTGCTCGGAGGTGGAGGGGCCCCGCCGGGAGCCAGGGACCCCAGGACGGCAGGGTGGAGGCTCCGTGTGATCTCCCAGTCCGGCGTGCTGGGAGCCTGCGCCGTCCCCGGTGAGCCCTCAGCAGCACGGCGGGGCCCCGTGGCCCGCTGGCCTCACGTAGGGCCATCTGCTCTCCAGCCCCGCTTGCCCAGCCACGTGCCTCCCCGGACGGCAGGGGAAGGACGCTGCCCCCAGCAAACGTGCCTCCAGGTTTGCTTGAAAGCAGGACTCTGCCCTGGGCACGGGTGCTGGGCTCGCGGGGCGGCGGGCGCCCTCTGTCCTGCCGTCAGGTCCGCGGCCTCCACGCAGCGGGCAGGCTGAGCAGCTTCTCCAGGCGTGGACAGCGTGGGACACCTGCGGGGCTGCCGGGGAGTCCGTGCCCCAGCCCCAGCACAGCCGCAGGCTGCAGCGCAACCAGGGTGCGGCGCAAACGTTTATCTTCTCGTGGAAAGAGGGATGAAAGGAAATGCCCGTCAGCAGTAAGAGGGCAGGCTCTGAGTGACTTGGGTTTTTTTTTTTTTTTTCTTTTTTTGTAATACCCGTCTCAATGGGATGCTTTTGAGAGAGAAAAGGAGACGCCCCCGGGATCACGCCCAGGTGGGAAGTGGCACCACGGGCCCCAGGAGGTGGGCACATGGGCCCCTCTCTGCGTCCCCACCTGCCTCTGTCCCCTCCCACCAAGAGGGGCAGGGTCGGGCCTGCAGGAAGGCCCAGGCCTTTGGAGGGGCCTTACCCGCCTCGATCCCAGGACGAGGGGGCACCGAAGCCACCCAGGCCCAAGGTGTTGGGGCTCGGACTCCTGGCCCTGCTCCCAGCCTCAGGTCACGTTCTCCTGTCCTGGTGCCACGCTGCTTCCTCTCTCGCGCGGGATGTTTGGGTGGGGCTGCCCCTGCCCTGCCTCGGGGTCTCCTGGGATTTCTTTGGGATCCGGACCCAGCTAGCCCTGGTCTTGGAAATGATGTGAGACGTAAACTCTCTTGCTGGATGATTAGCCCAGTTTCGATAGGGTTTTCACAGGTGGCATGTGCAGCCCTGGGCCGGTACCGTGTGGATGCTCGCGTTGGAAGGTCTGGGGGTAGGTGAAGCCCTTGTGCCCCCAAAGAGGTGACCCTGCGCAGACTGTCGTCCTCTGCACCCCATCTGGCCCTCGTCCTACTCCCAGAAATAGCTCAACTGGTCGCCCCCAGAGCCTGCAATGTCCTGCTGGGCCCAGGCCCCTGCCTCCCTCCAGAAGGACACACGGAGCCGACCGGGCCTGTTGCTGGGGCGCGGGGCGTCCGTTTCTTCTCGGCAGGTCTGCTGCCTCTCCTGACCGCAGCGGGTTATTAGGCCGCTGACTCAGGCCCCAAACTCCAGCCTCACCCACAGCCAACAGCGTCGTCAGTCAGTGGCTTGAGAGCTGCCTGGGTCCCACGGGGAAGGGGGGTCTGCAGCAGGCCGAGCTCGGGCAGTGGGAAGGACCCGAGGTGAGGGGGGCTTCTCCCTTCTGGGCAGCACCACAGGGGTCGTCCTCCCAGCCAGGTGACAGGGCCTGGTCCCCCCTGCCTCCCGCAGGGCTCACTGTGCACCTGTTCAGGAAAGGAACCCCCCTGCCCTACTAGGGCTGAATGGACCACAGTCCGGAGGAACATTTTGTCCCCAGAAGGAGGACACCGGCTGCAGCCACCCCAGGCCACCCCCACCAAGGACTGTAGGAGGGACTAGAAAGGACGGGATGCAGGGTCTGGCCTTGGTCTGAGTCTCAGCTCTGCCCTTGCACCTGCCAGCCCGTGGTGGGCCTTCTCTCCCCACCTGCATTTCCTTCTCTCAAAATGGGGAGAGTGAGGACGTCCACTCTGTTGAACCCACAGGCCCCGGGGGCGACACGCTTCCCAGCCAGATGCCGCGGGTGTCTGCGTCACCCCCGCCCCCCGAGCTGTCCCTCGGACACCCTCCCCGTTTCCACCCCTGGGCAGCGGTTTGTCCCCCGACAGCGCTGCCCTGGCCGCGAGCCCCAGCCCGGGACGGCAAGCAAGTTTCTTCCACGGACCCGTGGAAGGAAAAGAGCAAAACCAAAGACCCGCCCGACAAACTGGCCGGAACGTGGCGAGCCCGGCTCCGTGCTGCCGCCCTCCGAGCCGGGCCGCTGATCCCCTAACAAGCGGTAATTAGGGGGCTCCAGGAGGAGCAGGCGATTTGCATGTTCCCCAGCTAATAGGCCACACGCCCCTCCTCCCTCGCCGCCACTGACACCAGCCCCGCCGGTGGCCTCTCATCTCGATGAAAAGACTTGGCCACTGGTCCCTCTTAATCCTGATTTAATGGTGGCCGGCCTGCCTGGGGACAGCACGGCCCCGCGGGCCCGGCTCGGGGCCCAGCCTTTTCTCTCCCGCCCTCGCTTCGCTGCGAATCCTGTTGTGCAGCACCCGGGACTTCTTTTATGGGCAGCTGTCCCCCAAGACCTATCGGTGACTTCGGGATCGATTTGAGGGGAAACAGAGCAATCACGTTATCTGTTCAGCTGATTGATTTTGAAACCCGAAACCCGGGCTGTGAGTGAATTCTGGAAGCCTGTGGCTCGCCACCGCCCCCGCAGGGCTGCCCCTGAGAGCGGCCTGGGCCCTGGTGGGGCCTCCGTTGCCCCCGAGGGGCTGGGGCAGGTGGGGTGTCCCCGTGGCCGTCTGAGGCTCAGTGGCCGGGCCCCGCCCCCCCCCCCCCCCCCCCCCCCCCCAGACCCCGCAGTCGTCAAACTCTGAGTCAAAGCCCAAGTCAGGTCAGGGCCGTTTATTTCACCAGAGGTCACCCTTGCACACGTCGGGCATGACACAGTCTGTCGAGTTAGGGCCCCGGAATCACCCTCCGCCTGCCGCCGGGTCGTCAGCGGCCCTGGGAGGTGCCCCAGCCTCTGGCTCCAGGGTGACTCCTGGGGTAGGAAGGGCAGCGGGCTGTCACCGTTGGGGGCGGGGGTAAGCGGCCACTCCGACTCTGGGTGGGGGCCAGGACGCGGGCAGGGGTGCTGGGCAGTCCCAGGGAGGCTGGCTCAGCCCGGGCTGCATGGGCGGTGCCACATGCCCCCACCTTCTCCAGGCCCGACTCTGTGCACAGAATGTCTGCTAGAGGGGCCGTGGGTGAGTGTCCCCGGGTCCAGTGAGGTGGGACAGGTACAGGAGCAGGTGCACCCAGAGAGGGCTCCCAGAGCACCTCCAGCCCACGCGCAGAGGGTGCTCCGAATCTGGGGGCACCCAGACAGGTCTGTCCCCTGCTCTGACTTCACGGGGGCAGGCCATCCCGGGGGGACCCGCTCCCCAGGCAGCTGCGGGGAAGCAGAGGTGCCAGCTGGTACCTTCTCCCTGTCGGTCCAGGGTCAAGGGCAGAGGGCAGGGCCATGGGTGGTCCGGGCACTGGGGCAGGGGCGGCATGAGGCCGGGGGCCGCCCCCCGAGGCTCATCACTTGTCCGCGTGCTGCAGCAGCAGGTCCACGGCCTGGGCCAGGTTGTCCACGTACCCGTCAGCCTTCACCTCCGGATGGCGCTCGTCGCTGGGCCTGGAGGGCAGGGCCACAGGTTAGCGGGTCCTGACCCACCGAAGCCTCCTCCCCCCCGCCCCCCCATCTAGCACAGGCCCGGCCTGCCCTCCGGAAAGCTCCAGGTCCTTCCGCGCCAGGTTAACGGATGGCCCCCTCCTCCCGCTCCCCGACCCGGCCTCCCCCCGCAGGGGCACGCACTTCCCTCCCGTTCCCTCTCCCAACCCCTTCCATCAGAGGCCTGCTCGGAGCCCCACGCGAGTGACCACTGCCCCCTGCGCCATCTGTGCAGCCGGCAGAAATGTCATACTCTTGACGGTAGGGCCAGGAGCTTGACCCTGCTCTGAGTGCCTTCCTGCCCAAACCCCAGGGGTCACTGTCCTCTGAGGTCGCTCCCACACAAGAGCGGGGGCCTCCTGGCAAAGCAGCTCTCTGGCTGGGTGGGATCTGGGGACCCCGGACCTTCAGAGCCCCAGATGCTTCCTGACGTCTGGCTGGATGCTGAGCACAAGGGAAGTGAGACCAGGGCATCAATGCAAACACCTATGGGGTCCACAGGGGACCCCAAAATGGGTGCCCCAGGAAGGGAGGCTGCGAACTATAGTCCTGAAGTGGAGCAGGGCTCCAGGGGGGGACATGCGAGGGGAACTGTGAGAGGGCGGGAGTCCTTGCCGCAGGAGGGACCTGGGGTGGGCTCCTAGGGACATCCCGGAAGTCTTCAACAGCTGTAGGGAGGGTGGGACCTCGTCCCTGGGGCTGCGTGCAGCCTGGGTGCTGTGAGCTGGAGACTCAGGTCCGGGTCCAGAAGACCCCTCCCCACTGCTCATGGGCTGGAGTTGGTGGGGGTGGGGGAGCCGCCCCTCTGCAAGCTCACAGCCCTGAGGACCTGCTACTCGGATCACCCCAAGGTCTGACCCAAGCTCCCTGGGAAAGCATGAACCTGTGCCTTCCCAGCAGCCAGGCCACCACCTCGAAGCTCCCACCCTGGTTTGGAAGGAAGTGGTTGACAGTGGTTCTGACAACATCCTAAGAGCCAAGTCGGCCCTTTTGAAAGGTTTGGTTTTTGTTTTTTTTGGTTTTTTTTTTAATTTATTTTTTATTGGTGTACGATTTACTAACATACAGAAAGGTTTGGTTTTTGCAAAGCGTTTTATCCTACAATGGTTGTCCTTTTGTTTTAAAGAGTCAGCCCAGTGGATCGAGGCCACCTGCCCCAGGCTGGGGCCCTGGGGGCAGGTCTGAGAGAGAGGAGGGCAGAGTGGACAACCTTACGGCCGAGGCCCCAAACCAGAGCCCTGGAGACACCACCAGGGGCTGAGTGCACGGGGACCCTGACCGCCACCCGCTGGGTCAGCGACTCGAGCGAAAGTAACTGTCGTGTCAGTGCAGCTCTTTGAGGGGACACCACCCGGCCACCGCGGGAACACAGCAGATGCGTGCTTGTCTATCAAAAGGTTGCATAGGAGGCGGCCACCTGAGCAAACGGTGCGTCGACACCTACTCGCGACCCACCGGTTTCGCTCCTGGGTACGCACACAGCAAAAATGCACCAACACGTTCACCAGATGACACGCCCTGGAACGTGCCAAGCAGCTTTAGAGATGACAGCACGAAGGGGGAAGCACACGAGTGTCCGGGGAGGGAGAAGCACTGTGGCGTGAGCGCGCGTGAGAGCTTGGAGGGAAGGGCTCCAGCTCCGGCTCCGCCGCGGCGGGTGGGCCCCAGGAAGCCAGGCTCGGGGAGCCCCAGCTGGGTGACCCGCTCAGGGCAAGGTCAGGAATGGGCACAGCGCGGAGGCCGAAGACGGTTACTTCTTGGGGGCACGTGACCCGCGGCACTGGCTGGCACTGTTCTAGACCTTCACTGGGTGGTGGTCACGGAGGGGAACATGCACCACACTGGTCATTTCAGGGTGTTTTACGTGCAGACACACGTACGGGTATGGAACAAAACGTCACCTAGGACCTGACAAGCACGAGGCAGGCCTCTCCCACACTGTGGCCGTTCTCTGTGGCCCCCCAGGCCCAATCCTGCCCTCAAGCTGCTGCAAAAAGCAAGGACTATGCAGCACGGGGCCCCCAAGGCCTACCCAGCGCCTCCCTGGGCCTGTGCCACAGGCTTGCCGACCCCTGGCTCTGGCCACCTGCCACTTTCGTCCACCCAGGATGGCGCTCATGCCGCCGGCTGCCCGGGGCTTCCCTGGACAGGCCCTCCTGCGGGATGCTTCATCCCCGGAAGGCCAGCGCGCCCCCCTCAGGCCCGCCCAGTGTGCGTCAGGTGGGTGCTGCGGGCCATGCCCGCTGCAGGGTGCGCGGCTGCCCCCCATCACTCAGGCCCCGGGGCGGGGAGGGGCGGGGATTCTTCTCTGAGCAGCTCGGAGCCCAGGGCTCAGCAAGGGGCGCACAGGTGGGTGGGAGGGGTCCTCAGAGAGACGAGGCACCCAAACAGGCAGTAAACCCCACCCTGGCAAGCTGTCTGCCTCAGTTTCCCCACCTGTGCCCTGAGCAGAGGCGTGGCTCCACCTCACTCAGGTGACTTGGGCAAGGTCCTTGCACCTCTGTGCCTGGCGTCCCTGTCTCTAAACAAAGGTCGTAAGAGGACACCTGTGGGGGCTCCGGTGAGGAGCAAGCCGACACGCCAGGCCGGAGGTGCAGGTGCAGGTGCGGTGCGGGGCGGGGGGGGGGGGCGGTTCTTGCCTCGATTACTGAGGACCCGGGAGCCGTCGAGGAGCGCACCGGAGGCCAGGGCTGGGCTGGCAGGGAGATGGCGTGGCGGCCCGGCCTTGGGCCCTGACTTGGGTGGCCGTGTGACCAGGGGCACTGGAGCGAGAGGGGCGGGCAGGCTGGGCCCAGGCCCCCCGCGGGATGAACCCACAGCTCGAGGGAGTGGCCGGGGGAGGCCGGGGAGGCCGGGGAGGCTGGGGGAGGCCGGGCACCACCGCTCCCCTGCGCCCAGAGCCCTGGCCTCACCTCTTGCCCGGCCTGGGCCTGGGGTCTGGCGCCGCCCTGGATGTGCCCGTGGGGGCCTCCCTAGCTGTCCCTGGGGCCCAGCGGCCGCTCCAAAGCCCCACTTCGCCAACAGTGGAGGGGGGTACCCAGCCCTTCACTCTGCGGGGGTCATCGGGGCCGCGGGGACCGCCAGGCAGGCCTTGGGTCGTGCCCGTCCAGGCGCTGACCCCCCGGCCCAGCTCTGTGCCCCCAGTGCCCGTGGCCTCCCAGCTCTCACCCCAAAAACGCAAGGTCACTGTGACCGCCCCAGGGACCCAAACTTCTTAGAGCGAACCCCACCCGGCTCATCATCCCAGTCCCCGGGCGGCTGGCCCGGGGCTCCCCCCCCACCCCCCCGTCAGACACCCACCCTGGGCCCCGGGGCCCCGCTTACCCTTCAGTCCAATGAACTGGACCCCGAGCGGGAACCAGAAATCTGCGGGTGAAAGCAGCCACTCGCGGCCTCCGCAGCAAACGGCCCCGACCGCGTACACGGCTAATTACGCGTAATTACACAGCATTAAGTTCGAGAACCCGTTACGAGAAGGGACCGCGTTAGCAGCGGCCGGTGTTTGCCAACACGGGGAATCGCGGCCTCCTACGTCTTAATTACGTGGCGCTGCCGTGGGCTGTGGCTCTCCGGGGGCACCGGGTCTGGGCCACCCGCCCCCGCCTGGGGCCCCCGCAGCAGCTCCGGCCAACTCGTGTCCTGCGGGGCCTAGAGACACCGCAAAGATGAGCCCTGGGCCGCGGAGCGGGGAGGGCGATGGGACAGCTGGCAGTGACGGCGGGGTGGGATCGCGGGACAGACGGATGCACACACACAGGGAGGGGAGGGAGGAGAAACTGAGTCAGACAGACACAGGCGGAGGGAGGGGGAGGAGAGAGCGAAACAGAAGGTGCTAGAGACGGGGAGGGAAGGAGGCGAGGACAGACGGGCGCAAGGGGGCCGAGAGACAGCGAGTGTGTGCGAGGTGGGGGCCGAGTGGGCAGCGCTAGGCCTCCTGGGTCCTGGTCACCCCCCTGCCCCTCCGTGACGTCGGGGGCCCCCTTCCCGGCACCCCCGTGGGGCCCCCGTGGGCTCGCTGCTCGGCCCACCATGACCTGTCCCTACCTCCCCGAGCCTCAGCTTCCCCATCTGTACGGTGGGCACGTGACGCGGCCTCCGGGCTGCTCCGAGAACTCCTGGTGCCCCCATCCCAGCCTGCCCTCTGCCCTCCGGGTCACAGGGCGACAGCTCTGAGGGCACTTACAGGGGACCTGTGGGGCCAGGGAAGCTTCCAGGAAACGGGACACGAAGCCTGGCCCCCGTCCCCCAGCCCCGGGTCCTCCCCGCCCTCCAGAGGCTGGCGTGGACGTCACCCTAACTAGGCAGGAGCACGCGGCCCTCAGACCCTGACCCACGATGGTGGCAGAGACAGATTCCACAGGTGGCTGCCCTGCAGGGGGCCCAGGCGGTCGCCTCCGCTCCCCGGGGCCCCTCGGGTGGCACCTGGGGGTCGCTGGCGGGGCCCGGGTTGGGCGCGTGGGTCAGAGCAGCTTCCCCGATGCTCATCTGCCCCCACGTCTGCCCCTGCTGCGGCCGGACCCTGGGCAGGGTGGCCAGGCCCGTGCTCCTCCCCCGGCCGGCCCGGCGGCGTCTACACTGCGTCGGGGAGCGCTCTCCAGACCTGCTCCAGCTCCGACTCCTGTTCACCCGCGGGCCTCACTCACTCGTCCCCACCTCCAGCAGCCCGAGCCCAGGGCCCAGCTGCCCCCTCCTGTGGGCACACGGCCCCTGTCCCCGACCGCGCCACCCCGGCAGGTGCTTGCCGACCTGGGCTGCTGGGGGGGGTGGCGGCTTCCTGCCGTCGCGGGGTGGTCAGCGCAGGCCGGGCCCGGGGCGCGCACCCAGGAAGTGTCGCCGGCGAGCGAGTGGACAAAGGCCCCCACCCGGCAGGGCGCCGCCTGCCCTGAGCTACTCCTCCGCCTCGTGCCCGGTGACAGGCAGAGAACAAGGCCCGTCTGTGCCCGGCCCGCGGGGCCTGACAGGGACAGTCTTTGTGCCGCAGAGAACGGCGGCCGGACCCGCCACGTCCTCGCCCGCCTGCTTCTCGTGCGGGGCCGCGGGGTGGCCTGTCCTCCGGGAGCTCCCGAGGGGCCGGCGCCACCGAGGCAGGCCCGCCCCCCGCCCCTGCTCCGCCCCACACGGGCTGGGGCACGCGTCCCTGTCCTCGATTGTTCTGGAAGCGCCAGGCGCTGGGGGCAGGCCGGCCAAATGAACTCAGGGACGCCAAGCAGGCCGTGCTGACGAAGTCAGAGGGCAGGACGGAGGGAGTCGCTCACGGGGCCAGAGGTGACAAGCCTGGGCCAAGGGCGTCTTCTCATCTGAGCCGCGGGGCCCCGACCCCGGGAGGCCGGAGTGTGGCCTCCTGCAAACGCTTCCACGTCCACCTGCTGGCCCAGGGCGCCGCGGGCCGAACGGCAGGCAGCTGGGAGCCAGAGGGGCGCGGACCTCGCGGCGGGGTGGCCGGGATCCGAGGGGCCGCTCCTACCCCGTCCCCGGGACCAGCACGGGACCCGGGTCCCGGATGAGGGGTGGATGGGACAGACGCCCGGGCCACCCCTGGGAAAACTCTGGGTCCTCTGCCAACAGAGAAGGGCGGCAGGAGCCCCTTCCCGAGTCAGCGCCTCCACTACCGGGGTCCCCCGGGACCCTCATCACCTTGCCCTCAAGGTCACCACGGACACAAGGGCCAGGTGCCCAGCAGTCATGGGCAGCAGTCATGGGCTGCCCTGTCCGCACCCCACCCCCACCCTGTGTCCCCCGTCACTTGTCCCCGGCCCCACCCTTGCCGACCCAGTGCCCGTAGACAGGGCCCTCGTGACCTTAAAGTCGCATGGGGGGAAAATACCAAATAAAAGCCCAGGCCTCAAAGATTGCTGGGCCCCCCGGCCCTCTGGGGCGCAAGCTCCCAGGCCAGGAAAGGAGGTGGGGACATGTCCCTGCTGGCCAGCACCTCTGTTGGCGTCAGAGCTCCGCTTGGGTGGCGGCTGTACCCCCCGGCCTCCATCTCTGGCAGGCACCTGGGCCCCCCCTCATCTGGCCACCAGCTCCTCTGTAATGGGGGGGGAGATGACAGGTAACCCTCCCTTGGGGTCCCTGCCGGGGCCCCATGCAGGTCTGAACCACCTCCCACCACCTCCCCCCCCCCAATGAACTTCCTTGCACCTCAGGTGACCAGGCCCCTCGGGAGCGGACAGCGGAGCCAGGGGCCCGACCTCGTGGGGGAGGCCTCGTGGGGGGAGCACAGGCTGGCGGTCTCCCCGCCCCTCCACCCCTGCTGGTCCAGGCAGGGCAGGGCCCCAACACCCACCCACTGGGAGACACACCCTCCCTACATCTGCACCTGTGGACTGTGGCGACTGGGGGTGGCACCCAGAATGGGGAGCGCCCTGCGGCTTCCTGGTGGTCCAGCCCTCACTGGACGTGGAGGCGAGCTGCGGCGAGGGGCAGGGCTGGGCTAACTGGACACCCCTTTCGTTCAGGTGGGTGGCGTCCCTGAGCTCAGAACGGCACCCTGGCTGCCCCACCGTCCAGCTGCGAAGCACCGGGAGGCTCTCCCAGCAGGAGGCACTTGCTGGACCCATCTCAGGGGCTCTGAGCCCTGGTGGGTAAACCGAGGCAGGGGAAGGCGGGCAGGCCCCGGAATGCAAACAAAGCTGGCCTGGCTTGGGGGATGGGTGAGCCGCAGATGCCACACCCCAAGGACCAGGGCACAAATGTGTGGCCTTTGAGGACCACACTGCACAGGGGCCCGAGAAGTGGGCACCACGACCCGTCATCCTAGAGACGACGACACGGACGCACGAGGGGAAGGCACGGGCCCAAAGTCGCGAGCAGGAAACGGCAGAGCTGGGACTGACCACACGTGTCTGGCTTTCTGGAAAAGTTAAACCCGCGCTCATGTTAGCGAGTCCTCCCCCGCACACGGGGCGGACTCGGCGTCCGTCTCACCAATGTGCCGAGAGGCCTCTGGATCCGCTCCAGGGCAGGGGGGACCCCAGGAGGTGCCCCCAGCATCAACAGATGCAGTGGGGACGGCACAGCGTTTGCGGAAAACCAACGAGGAAAATGAAAGAAAAGGGACAGGCGAGGCCACCTCTTCCCCGGGCCCCACAGTCCCCAGCATGGGGGGCGGGGGGGGGGGCGGTCACCACACACCCCAGCAGCCCGCCCCGGGGCCGCTCCGCCTGCAGGGAGGAGGCAGGGCTGTTTACGGTCGGTCTGGGCCCACTGGGGCCTTGTCACCCAGAACCCCCCACCCCGTCACCCCTGCCAGCTGCTTCCTGGGCGGCTCGCACGGCCGCTCACCTGCAGGTGCGCCCAGAATGGACGCGGGACACAGCCCCGCCCGCGGCTAAGGTGGCCGCCTCCAGGGGTCCCTCGGCACCCCGAGTCCTGCTGGGAGCCCCCCACAGCCTTTGCTCAGTCCACCTGCGCCCCGAGGCTGGACTTACAAGCCGGTGGCTCTGGACACTTCGGGTTGGGCCCATGTACCGTTTTTAAAACCAGAAGCTGGATGGGACACCTGGGTGGCGCAGTGGAGCTGGGACCCCTTTCCCAAGGAATAAGTAACCTCCTCCAGGAAGCCTTCCCGGAAGCCCTTCCTTGGCCCTCACCTCCGTCAGGTGCGTGCTCCATGGCACCCGTGCCGACCCCACCGGGGCACCCGTCTCTCTCCTGCAATTGCCTGGAGCTGTGTGATGCCCCCAGACTGTGGACTCCCTGAGGTCAGGGGCATCGCCTCATACTCCCGGCGTAAGGCCTCGGGTCCTCCGGAGACGGGAGCAGTCAGCAACGGTCCGAGCAGACAGGAGGTGGCCGCCTTCCTTCTGACCACCGGGGGCCGTGTGTCCGGCTCCCCCCGAGCCCGAGCAGCCGAGAGATCTAGGCGTGAGGCCCCGTGCGTCTTGTAGCGGAGGGTGACGGGCAGTCGGGCAGGCGTCTAGGGCCCAGGGCCCCGGCGGCCCGGCCTGCTTGCCCCTCCCCAGCCCTCCCGAGAGCCCAGGCCCCGACACGCGGGCCCACGTGCCCTCCGGGCGCCTCGCCTCCTTGAGGGAGCCCCACTGCTGGGTCCCCGGCACCTGAGCTCCCCCGTCCGGATGTCAAAGCCTGGAAGTGCCACCCCACGCCAGGGCCAACACCTGCCCGGCAGCAAGCTCCCCGCACGAGGCTGCGTCCTGAGAAAAGCCGCAGGTGCCAGAGTCCCGAGCGGAGGGCCAGTGACGGGTCTGGGCAGGACACCCGGCACCCCCTGCCATCCTGCTCCCACCGAGACCAGGTCCACCCTCCCTAACGGGGCCCAGGAGGGGGCCCTGGAGCCTGCCAACCCCCACCTGTAACCCCGCGGCTCTGGTGTTCACCCTGTCCCGTCCCCCAAGCCGCCTGTGCTGCTGCCTAGGTCACCTCACATGCCCGTGTCCCCCATGAGGCCCGACTCAAGGGACCGGGGTCTCCCCCCTCCCCGGGTCTCCAGGACCCATCGTACCCCCCAAATGGACACCTACAAGGCCTCAGGGACTCGGGCCCGGGGAATCCAGTTGGGACCTTCCAGAACGGAGGCCTGGCTCTGCTGTGGGAAGGGTACCCCAGGGCGGGCAGCTCTGGCCACAGCGCCGCAGGGCACCCTGGGCACCCCGGGCACCCAAGTCAGGCGCCAGCAGCAAGCCACCACACTGCCCTGTGGCTCCCCCAGCCCGTGCAAACAGCAGGGGCGGCTTCTCCTGTCTTCCCTCACTTTGTTCCCAGAGACCCCAGGGTTCCTAACGACAACCAGATGCTTCCCACCCAGGCAGGGACCAGGCAGGCCTGGGGGGGGGGCGGGGGCTGCCAGACGGAGCACGTGGCATCCCTCCCACTGTCCCAGCCCACGGCTGTGCACCGGGCCGGCCTGCCCACTGTGTGACCTTGGCCAGACACCAGACCACCCGGAGCCCCCGGTCTGGGGCCAGGGAGACCCCCTCCTGGGGCTGCACTGGGGCGTCTGGAGACGCTGCAGCTGGCACAGGGCGGGGGCCCCGGCACATGTGCCATCCGGGTGGAGGGACACCCGGCAGGCCCTAGACTGGGGTGGGTCGAGCCCCTCGTGGGCGCCCTCTGGCCAGAGGGGAGGGGCCGGGTCCCCAGCGGCTCCTGGGACACTCCGGTGGGCTCCACGTCTGGAGAGCACATGCCATCTCTGGAGAAGGTGGTAGGTCCTGAGGGCCAAACACCTCGGGGGGCTCTTGACAGGACCCGGCCAGGCTGCCAGGGGTGGGCACAATGCTCCCGGCTTGGCAGGTGTTGAGCGTGACCATGGGGACCATATGCCTGGGCCTGGGGACAGGTGGCAGGGGCCACTCTGGGCTCCTGGGAGAGAGAAGGGGCGGCCACGGGGAGTCGCTGAGCCAGCCTGTGCCCCCCGCCTGCCCCTGGGGCCTACTCCTCCAAGCCCACAGGACTCGCTGTTCATAATATTATTCACAATAGTCACGGTCACCCAGAGCCGTCTCCCTCCAGGGACTCGGCGAGGGGCCTCGCACGCTTTAGTTCCTCTGGTTTCCACAGCGGCTCAACGCGTGGCTGCTACTGCCTCGCATCTTACGGCTGACAAAGTGGAGGCTCAGAGGGTGAGGGGCCTGCCCGGGGTCGCTGAGCCACTGCCCGAGCCCGAGGGCCTCGCCGGCCCGGCTGGAAGCACCTGCAGCGTGGCCTAGGCCTCACCAGGCGCCGGGCGGGCTGGGCGAGCAAGCAGCAGGCGGGCCCGCACCTAAAGGCCCCGCTCGGGCAGGGCCCGGGGCCCCTGGGGGCTGGCATCGGGCCTCCCGCAGAGGAACTCCTGACAGCTGCTCAGAATATTTTGATAAAAACATGTTGAACACCTGGTGTTTAGTTTAACACAACTGGCCCGGCCCCTTGCAATATGCTCTCCAACGGCCAAATCCCCCGAGAAGTGTGCACGTGCCCCCACCCGGCCCGGCCTCCCCCAGAAAGCTGCCACACCCCTGCCCCCTTGGACGCTGGGCCTCAGGCTGGCAGGAGACCCCTGGCTAGCCCAGCGACCCTGGGCTTGCACACCCACGCTCTGGGTCCTCGTGAGGGGGCCCAGGAGAGAGGGAGGGTGCGGGCGGTGGTGCCCTCCCATGCTGGGGGCAGAGGGGCCACTGAGGCCTGGTGTCGCTTCCACCAGCACGCGCAGACCTAGCGGCTGGGCCAGCAGCTCTGGGTGTCGGAGTGCAGCTGCGGGGTGGGGGGTGTCGTGCTGGCTTCCTCAGGCGCCGATAAGCCCCCTCGATACATGAAGACAGAGGCTCGGGACGGGTGGTCACCGCCCGGTGCTCCGTGGCAGCTCGAGGCTCACCCCCGAACCCTGTCCGGGTCTGTTAGCCTGGGAGCAAAGTCTCCCGAGTCAGGGTGCCCCCTGCCGACGAGCCAGGCCGCGCCTCCCCGGGTGCTGCTCAGCGTCCAGAGGCGGGGAGTACAGCCTGGCCTCAAGTGCAGTGTCGCGACCCCACGGTCTCCGGGGGACGCACGTGGGACCTCATCTACCAGCCTTCGCCTACTTGGCGCGTGTTCCTCTTCCACGGGGTTAAAATGGGCACTTCACAAACCGGGTCCCCCACGGCCCCTGTGCACGTGCGAAGGTGCCCAGCGTCGGGGCCAGTACGAGCCCCCCCAGAATGGCCCGAGTGAAGGTCAGGGAGCGCTGGCAGGACGTGAGCAACAGGAACTCTCCCACGTGGCCCGCAGGAGGGCCCACCAGGCAGCCCTCTGGAAAAAACTGGTTTGGCGCAGTATCTCCTAAGTGGAAACGCGTGGAAACCACGTGTGTGACCCGGGATCCCGTCGTGTGCACCCACCCGGGGCACTGAGCCTTTGTTCCCCGAGAGACGGGGACAGAGACGTCCCATCAGCTCTGTTCATAAAGACCCCAAGCTAGGAACAGCCCCAGTGCCCACGAGCAGCAGAATGAATAAGTTGTGGTCCAGACAATGAAACATGGAACAACACGGATGAAGAGTTGGCTTTTTAAGGGTCTCGGGTACCGAGAAAGGCACACGGTGACATTTCTCCAGGACAGCCAGAGGAAGTTAGACACACGGCTGAGAAACCACAGTGAAGAAGCGGGGAAGCACCTGTGCCACAGGCCTGGGAGCCAGAGCAAAACACGGCGGCTTTGAGCTCCCTGGCGGCCAAGGCAAAGAGGGGAGCCCTGGGGTTACACAGAAGCAGGTGATCGTTCAGAGGGGACACCTTCCTAGCGGCCGGGGCCAGCAAGGTCTTGTTCCTGCCCTCGGGAGGGCACAGTGAGGCTCCAGCACCCCGTCTGCAGAAACTCACAGGTCATCCTTCCCAGACGAACAGACTCCTGGCTTCTCACTCCGGGGAGCCTGTGACGTGGCGCCAAGGGGACAGTAAGGCCTGGGGCCCGGACTGGCTCTCCCTGTCCCGCTGGCTTCCCAGCACCCGGCACAGCACCTAGGTCATTGGATTGTTCAGCTCAGGTTTTTCCAAACTAGCTCCCACTTGCACGGAGAACCCCCTACCACCCGCCAGCCGCCCCTTGTTCAGGGAAGTCCCTTCTCTCTGGACTTAGGAGCCTCCACTCAGAACTGCTGACCCTCTGGCCCTCCCACCCTGTCGCCCATTCGTGGATGGATGTCTGATCTCAGGGGCCGACAGGAGACAGGCGGATACCGGCGGGGACAGGTGGTACAGGGGATGTGGGCACGGGGCTGGGAGGGGCGCCAGCGGAGGGATGCTGGCGCAGAGACGCGGAGGTCTTAGGAGCCAACAGGGTTCCGGAGCCCGTGTTGAATGAGACCCGTGCTGGGATATTACTGTTCAGCTCGGATCCTGCACTTCTCTGAAGATGCCCCCGGCGCGGGGTCACCGGTCACTCTCCTCCCCGGCAGCCTGGCCCAGGGTCTTCATGGAGGAAATGGGCTGAGCGGATCCACCTCCAGTGCCCGGGCCCCAGCCCACTCCAGAAGGCCCTCCAAAGGCCAACCTGGGGCCCTCACCTGGTGAGGACTGCTTCTAGCATTTTTTTAAAAAAAGATTTCATTTATTTGAGAGAGAGAGAGAGAGAGGAGAGAAGGAGTGGTGGAGGGGGGGGAGAGAGAGAGGGAGAGAAGCAGACTCCCCGCTGAGCGGTGAGCCTGATGCAGGACTCGATCCCAGGACCCCGAGATCCTGACCTGAGCTGAAGGCAGATGCCCACGGACTGAGCCCCAGGTGCCCCAGGACTGCTTCCACCTAAGGAGGCCCCTGGCCCCGTAAATGAAATCCGGTGTGCCGGGCTCGTAGCACTGAACCGCACTCCGTCCTGCGCTCCCGAGCTCACGGCCTTCCCTGCCTCACCACCATCAGGAGCCGCCGCCGCGACAGCAGGGTGGCAGGAGGGACGGCACCCGCTTCCCGTGCCAGGCAGGGAGCTGAGCGCTGCCGGCCCGGCTCCCACCAGCCAGAGAGCTTGGAGTGCGAGCTCCTCGCTGCGGTCCTCACGGAGCTCGGGGGCCTGGCACAAGGCCTGGGGACAAGGGCCCCTTGCACACGGGCTCGGGACTTGCGTGGCCAGGGCCCGCATCCTGCCTGGGCAGGTGACGTCCCCCGCTGCTGCGGCACACAGATGTGAGGACTGAACAGGATGGGGGCCGCCGGCCCGCGAGGGGCCCCGAGGTGAGCGGTCAGGTGAGGCCAGAGGCAGCGGTGCTGACGGCCCTCACAGCCCGGAAGCCAGGCAGCGGGAAAAGCCCAGATCACCCCGAGTGGCCATCAAGAAACCCTTCAGAGGGGCTGCTCTTCCACTTCCCACCAGCACCCGGACTCGTGAGGACTGTCCCCTGCGGGGTGGGGCTCACCTGCCGCAGCCCTGACTCTGGGCCGCCCCCCATCCTCCTGCACGTGATCCTGCTGCAGCCACGTGGCGGCTCCGTTTGTCCTTACGCATCATGCCCGGGACGCAGACACGGTCCCCTCTGCCACCCTCCCTCCCCCCTGGCGGATGCTCAGCTGTCGGCGCTTCTGATGGGGGTCATCCGGGGAGGACGTGGAGGAATATAAAATGAATTATGGTCTTTAACCCCATTCCTGGAAATCTTTCCTGAAGATTTAATTCTAGAGAGACCTCATACAGAGTCTGGCATGTGCAGTCTTCAGTAAAAGTTTGCTGAATCGAGGGAAAAAAGTACTTTCAGAGACGTTTGTGACAGTGCTACTCGGAACAGAAAAGGCACCAGTCCAAACGCCCAGCCGTGGGGGAGGACTGAAGCCTCACGCAAAGCACGCCAGCGCTCTGAAGCGGGCCGGGGCCAGGGGGCGGGGGCAGGGGCAGGGGCTGCTGCACCCATGCCCACGGTGCAGGAGGGGGCCGGCCGGAACCCCGAGACGGACAGCCGTCTAGGCGGGGAGGGATGAGAGACAGAACCTTTGGTCTTCCAAGCTCCGCTGGAGGCTGCAGTGATGCCGTCTCAATAACGCACATAATAATGACAACGGTTTCTCGGTTCATCTCGCCACGGCTTCACCCGAGGTATTAGCAAGGCTGCAAAGTCGAGGTTAGATTATGCTTCAGCCCAGACAGACGCGAGAGGCCCAGCAACCCCGCCGGGGCCCGGGGCTCACCAGCCATGGGGACGACAGTCCAGGCCAGCCGTCCCGGGGGCCAAACACTGAGCCGGGCACCACCAAAGTCACCTGCTCTGCAGACGGTATCAGTTCGTTACAGGGCAGGGGCCTGGCCAGGTGCACCAAGGTGACCCCGGGGACGGGTGGCACCAGCCACGTCAAACGCACCACGGACCACCACCCTGGACTGGTCCTCCCCTGGCCCCTCTGCCCGGGTGGCCAACCATCGGGTGTCAGGCCCAAACCCACCCCCTGCAGGACGGAGAGTCCCAGAGCTCTGCCCAGCATATCCACGGCGGCACCTCATTCATATCCACCCAGACTTCATGTCTCATCCCCCAGAGAGAAGGACACGGGGACGGGGCGGGGGGTCAGCTTCAGGTCGTGCAGCCAATGTGCAGCAGGGTGGGACTTGGAGCCCGGTTCTGACTTCAGTACCAGCACCTTCCCTGGATCTACTGGATGAAGCACGACCAGAGGGAAAAGCAAACGAGCCCCAAACCCAAAAGCTGGGGGCACTTCTGGGCACGACCCCTCCTTCCTCCAGTGAGGGAATGGAGGCCCAGGAAGGAACAGATGTGGGCCCGAGATGGCCCGGCCACACTGCACCCTAGATGACGAGTGTCAGTGTGGCTCTGGGCACCCAGGCTGTCTGCCTGCCACCCACATGGCCCCAGCAGAAGGGGTCCCTGGGGCCGGGGGCCTCAGTGCCTCCGTAAGGACGGGGAAACCGAGGGCCTCGAGTGACCCAGCAAGGAGGCCGGTGCCCCTCCCCCTATTTACTTAGCACCTTCCACCCGGGCCAGGTTCCCCGAAACGCTGACGGACGCCACCTCATTCATCACAGTCCAGACGGCACCTCATAAATGGTCAAAGCCGCCCGGCGAGGGGGCCGTTCGCTCCGGGCCTCGGGGACGCCAGGCCGCCGGGACGGCGCACCCCACAGTGGGCCGATTGTGCGCGCAGGGTCCCCGGCCAGGCTGCCTGGCTCCTGGCCGCCCGCCGTGCCCTGGACGATTCCTAGACGGAATCTTGTTTTCATCGCTTCCGTCTCCAGCAGGCAGACGAGCTGCTCCTCCGGAACGCTGGCTCAACACGGCTCCGATCCTCCTCAGACCCTGCGCGCGCCCCACGGGATACAGGGCAGCCATACACCAGCCCCAAACAAGCCTGCCCTGCAGCCCCCGGAAAGGCCTGGAAGCAGCTCCGCAGAGGCCCGTCCATCACGGTGGGCTGTAGGTGGGGACGGGGGCGACGGCGGCCTCTGGCTGCCCTGACTCGGTGATCCTCAGGGGGGCGCTGTCCTGTCTGCAGAGGGGGAAACTGAGTCCTGGAAGAGGAGGGGAACCGGGACACGGCAGCCGTGTAGGCTCAGGACCAGGGTTTGCCCCGAGTTCCGGGAATGGCCCGGTGACACAACTTGCCCCTCATAGCCTCGCAGAGCCTGTTCCCCACCAGCGGCTTCCGGGGCTCAAGCCCTAGTTCAGTGTATTTGGGGGGCTCGGGCACACCAGGGTTCCAGAACCGGCCAGGGCCCGTCTGGTGACGGGCAGGAGGGGGGAAGCAGGACCGGCCTCCCGGGGTGCGGTGTGGGCTGCGGTCCAGCGGGAGGCAGGGCCCAGCAGGCCTGCGATGCCGTCCCTTCCCGGTGCCGGGGACGGGGCCCGGCAGGTGCAGGAACACCTCCCCTCACGGCCCCGGCCCGGGCGCACGCCGGGACCACACTGTTCCATCCTGTTCCAGCGCTGAGCACCAGGTGAGGCCCGGCTCGCTGGCCCCTCACCCCCGCCCCTGCCCCCAGAGGCTTCTATTCACTTGTTCTCTAGATAAGCTTGAGGAGTAACTTGTCGGTGTGTCTGTGTCCCGAGGCGGGGGAAGGAGAGAGCCGCATAAACGCCGGGCTGGGGTCTTACGTTGTCCCCCAACCAAGTCCTTCAGCAGGCGAAGCCCAATTTCCTCCTCGCAGCCCTGGAAAAGGGACTGGGAAGTGCTCTCAGCTCCCCGTCGGGGTGGCCCGAGAGCCACAGGAGATGAGGACACTGGTTCTCAAAGCCCCGGCTCCTGGGGCGTAGCTGGGGGGCTGAGAACCGCCACCTGGGGCCCAAGCTCAGGCCGGACCTGGAGGGAGACTCGCAGCTCCACAGCGATGCTTATGCTACGAGAGAAGAGTCCCCAACCCTCACCTACGCGCCCACCTTGAGAAACCAGAAAGAGTAGAGCAAACCAAAGCCAAGGCAAACAGAGTTCATAAAAGGTCAGAGCAGAAGGCAATGAACTGAAAACAGAGAAACAACAGAACGTCCCTGAAACAAGCAGCTGGTTCTTTGAAAAGACCGCCTGGAAATGCTGATGCCCGAACCCTACCCCAGAGGTCTTTTCAGTCGGTTGGTCCGGGGTGCGGCCTGCGGGCTGGTCTAGCCCCTCACCAGGTGCTTCGGATGGGCACCCCGGGCGGAGACCCCCTCGCTCCCAGGGGCAGACCACTCGAGGGCTGGCTTGCAGGAACAGAGCAGGTTCCACGCCTGGCTGTGTGGTCTTGGGCAGGTCGCCTCCCCCATCTGGGCCTCATTTCCACACCGGACTTTGTCCTAGAGCTGCCACTGTCCACCTGTGCTGCTTGGGCCCTGGCTTCCCAGAGGCACCCGGGGCAGCCAGGGTGGGAGTCAGTCCCGTGTCCTACCTCCCCAGCTCTTCCCCTGAGGGTGGTATGGACTCCTCCCTCTGGGGCGCAGGGTTTGTCTCTCCTCCCTGGAAGCTCCCACCCCAACTGGACGCTCGGGACACTACCAGGATGCGCCCTGACGGTCAGGGGGGCGTCCCTACTGCCCCCCACCTCCTCTCTAATTAACAAGCCTGGACCCCCAAACAGCACTGAACACAACACCCACCTCACCCCACCCCCTTGGCTGTGTCCTGCAAACTGCGCCCCCTCCTTCCACACCCTGGAGGCTGCTCCATGTTCCCAGAGCAGAGAGCCATGGGGATGGGAAGGCCTCAAGCTTTCTGGCGGAAACTTCATGAAAGCAGGGTGATGGGTGAGATCTTTTCTGTCTGGGACAAGGATCCTGCTTCTTTCAAAGAGGTGGGCAGCAGTGTGTGCTCACCACAGTCCCTTCCCTGACGTTAGGGGGCACAGCCCACGCTAGGAACCCCCTCTGTGCTGGATTTGCACAGTATTACGATCTAAGAGTCTCTTTTTTTTTTTTTTTTAAGATTTTTATTTATTTATTCATCACATACACACACACACACACACACACACAAACACACACACACACACAGAGGCAGAGACACAGGCAGAGGGAGAAGCAGGCCTCCCGCAAGGAGCCCAATATGGGACTCAAACCTGGATCCTGGGATCACACCCTGAGCCGAAGGCAGATGCTCAACCCCTGAGCCACCCAGGTGTCCCTAAGAATCTGTTTTATGGATGAGGAAGCAGGCTCAAAAAAGGGGCCGTGAACTCCCTTGGTCCCAGAGCAGGTAAGTGGTGGTGCTGGGCTTCGGACCCCACGGTCTCTGGGCCCATGGTCTCCCCGCTTCCCTCATCTGCACACCACTGGGTGCCTCTGCTGGGACGGGCCCTCCATGCCGGTGCGGGCAGGCTCCAGACAGATGGGACGGCCTCAGAATTCAGAGCCAGGAAAAGTTCTCTTGGCTCCGATGGCGCCTTTGGAGCTCAAGAAAGACCCCCGACAGCGTGCCCTTCATGCCCTTGCACCAGGGAAGACGAGGGAAGGCCAAGTCCGGGGGCCGCACGGCGCTGCCCCTCCCACCGTGGGGAACAGGCGGGCGTATACACACAGAGCTGGATTATCAATTAAGCCAGGCCTTTCACAACATCACAGGCACAGAGAAGAATGCCAACAGGGATGCCCAGCTGCAGCAAACCCTGTGCAGAAGGTTCCAGCATTTCCCTGCGGCCACCCATGGGCACTGTCACCCTCTGGCAGCCCGTGGCACTTTCCTTGGCACAGACCTGGAAAAGCTCTGTCTCGCTCCGTAGCCCCAGCCTCGGAGCGCTCATTTCCCATACTCTCCCACTCCCGTTCCGTGCGCATCTGGAAGGACAGAGGGGGAGTGTGATGTGAATGAACGAATGAGCTGTTCACGCCATTCTTTGCAGAGGACGATGGGTTCGAACCCTGCAAAGCCCATCAATCGCACATCTATTTCTCCAAAGGGGCAAGTGGGGGTGGAGAGAGCTTTCCTGAAAGGACTTGGCCTTGAAACATTAAGCCAAACAACTGGAGTTGGCAGCGGCCAGCTTCCGAGCACCGCCAGCCTGAAGAAACGGGCGGCCAGGCCTGCGAGGCAGGGCCGGGAAGAATGAACTCATTCAAAGCCAAGCCGGGGGGGCTGGAGCCCGTGCGCGCCGGGGGCCTGCACGTCAAGAGGCTGCAGCCTGGGGGTCCCCGGGGTCCCGGAGAGCCTGACCTCAGCTCCGCCGCGGGCTGCCAACGGGGAAGCACAGGTGTCGCCAACACGTCTGTCCAGGATGGACAGGGAGAGGCCTCGCTCCGCGGTGTTGGCACAGCACGGAAGTCCGGCTCCTGGGAATCGTGGGGGCCCGTCGCCGGCTGGCACTGAGGTGGCAGGGGGGTGACCCCCCGCAGGCTGAGCCTGCAGGGCTCCGGCCCACACCTCCTGTCTGTGCTCCTGCCGGGGGCACGTGGCGTGGGAACCGGGCCGGGGCAGCTCCGTGGCCGAGCCCGGGCCACCTTTTTGAAGACAAGTTCTATTTTCATTTATTTTAAAGATTTTATTTATCTATTTGACAAAGCGGGGGAGAGAGCAGAAACGGGGGGAGCGGCCGGGGGAGACGGAGAAGCAGGCTCCCCGCTGAACACGGAGCGTGACGCGGGACTCGATCCCAGGACCCCGGGATCATGACCTGAGCTGAGGGCAGATTCTTCGCGGCCTGAGCCCCCCAGGCGGCCCTGAGGCCTTCATCTTTGGAGGCGGCTCTGAAGCCAGACTGGTGGGCACAGCTCATCCAGCAGTGGGAGCTCGTGTGGACGGAGCGGTAGAAACGCAGGACCCGAGGGAAGCACGCGAGCCGCCGAGGAGGTGCCAGCTGTAAGCTCTGAGCTGCTTTATGCAGGAAAAGGCGTCTGCCACGCACAACCCTAACTCCGTTCCACCCACCAGGCCGCTGCGCGCAGCCCGCTAACCCGGGCAGGCACTGCTCCTGCACGCTCTGCCTCAGAGGCTGCTCAGAGGCTGCTCGTAAACCCGCGGCCCAGGAACACGGTTTGCCAGGGTCTATGCAGGCTGGGCAGAAGCCATGGTTCTTGCAGACTACGGGCTGATTTCTCCCGGATGGTTTAGTGGAGGGCCACCGTGAGATCATTCCACAGTCCTCGCTGGCTGCACGGCTCGGGGGAGCCGTGATTACGGATGCTCCGCCAGGGTTATGAATAACCATGCTTTGCTGGCAACACGCTGGTCAAGAAAATGAGCATCTGGTTTTCCCTACCCTCTGCTCTTCCTTCCTCGGCTCCTAGAGCACAATGCCACATGTGGGCCAGCCTCTCTGCCCCCTGGACCCCCCACTCCAGGGGACAAGGTAGGCATTGGGCATGTTCCAATGTCCCCCCCTTGGAGAGCAGACTTGTCTCCTCCAAGCGGTCACAGCAGGTCCTGAGGAGCAAGAACCCAGCAATATGGATATTTGTGTGCAAACATTTGCAAAACCTTCCCCCGGCCTCCTCCTCCTCTTCCTCCTCCCTTATTTTTTTATTTTTTTTTTTTCCTCCTCTTTTTAAAATTAAAAGCATAGCTTGCTGCCCTAGAGAGCAATGCTTCAGGTCGGCCAGAACCCCATGGTCACCTTGGAGGTGAGGCCTAGGCTGACATGCATCATGGCCCCAGCTCATGGGGACCGAGAACACACGGAGCCCCTTGAGCTGCAGACACTTGTAAGGTCAGAGCCAGCTTCTGATGTCTCAGCAAATATTTCCCGGCTTTCCTTGTTCTAAACTCAGAGTTTGTTCCAGCCACACTGGAGAATCAAGAGCTAGAGCGAAGGGCACGGAGCAGAGTGGAGGGACTGTGGCAATTGGCAGGAAGTAGGGCACAGCAGGGCTCAGGGGTCTCGTCACATCACTGTCAAGGGCCCGCTGGCCTCAGAGTTGATGGGAGGGATGGAGAAAGGAGTGAATCAAACAGGGAGGGAGACAAAATCAAGGAGCAAAATCAATGAAGTTACTGGAGCTGAGGTGAGAGGCAAAGTGGCCTTGGTCAAAAGGACAGAGAAGGCTGCTCGCTGAGTCGGGGGCAGCCTCACCCTCCTGTGGGGACCACCCTTGCACCCCGCACCCAGGGCCCCCCAACCCAGCCAGGCGAGGGGGAGGAGCAGAGAGCCCGATGCGGAGCTCCACCTGGACACTCAGATCGTGACCTGAGCTGAAATCAAGAGTCACAGACTTAACCGGCTACCCCACTCAGGTGCCCCCTGAAACCTGGAGATGTCTGACCTCCTTGGGCTGTTCTCCGGGTGCTGGCTTCCCCTCAAGGGAGGCAGATGCTCCCTCCACGCATCTCTAAGTGTAACCGATGTGGGGGGTGCACGGGTCAGAGCCTAGGGAATGCTCCGGAGGTGGCATTTCTTATGGGATTGCGACTTCGTTGTTCTTCACGCCTCCTTCTTGTCCCTTCCCTACAGCTCACCCAGAAACTGCTTTGCTTCTTCATTCCCTGAGAAGACCAGACTCCCAAGCCTCCTCTGCCCTCCCAGGGCCACGGCTGCACAACCACAAACAAGCACTGGGGGTGAAACCAGCTGATGACGACCCTGCTGACACAGACCAGTTTGCCCCAGCAAGAGTTGTGTGACCGGTTTCTTTTTCAGAACAAAGGTTAAGTGGGGGTGTGCACGGTGGTGTGCTAGAGCTGGTTTGTACTGACTGCGCATCTCCTCCCAACTTCACGTTCGGTGACCTCGCTTTGGTGGCTTGAAACCAGCAGGGCTGGGAGCACGTATGCCACGGAAAGTGCAAGCGCTACCAATCAGGGCTTCCCCTGCCACCCCAGAGAGCTCGCTGTTACATCTAAAGCACACCGCTTGAACTTGGTAATCCTCCACGCTGCTCTGAGGTAAAAACAATTCCATGAGACAATGATTTATACGCTCACATGTAATTAAGCCCATGTTCACAGATGTGTGGCAGGGCAATTTCCAAGATAATGACAATAAAACCTAATTACCGTTAATCCAGGGAAGGTCTGCTGAAATGAGCAAACCTTTAATTCTATAAAATTTTTCTGAGTCACTGAGATCAGTATTAGCACGGTGGGGGTCCACAGGAGGGCCACGGCCTCCTTCCTGCCTGCACAGTGACAACAGAATAGCCACACACGAGACAACAGAACGGGACCCTTACCTCACACCGTAGCAAAAATAAAGTCAAAACGGCTCAAAGATCTGAATGGATGAGCTAAAAACATAAAATTCTTAGGAGAAAACACAGGTAAGTCTTCAGGACCTCAGATTGGCCAAGGGGAGGGGAACTGCAAATCAGAAGTGCAATGAGACCACTTCACCACCCGCTAAGACGGCTGGAATCAAAGGGCCCGATCGTAACAGGTGCAGGCGAGGATAAGGAGAAGTCAGAAGCCTGAGATACTGCTGGTGGGAATGTAAAGTGGTGTGGCCGCTGTGGGAAACAGTCTGGCAGTTCCTCAAGTGATTAAAATTAGTTACCATACGACCTGCCAATTCCACCCCTAGGTATATACCCATGTGAAAGAAGCCAGTAAAAACAGACTACTTTTCACATTTCCATTCCTACGAAATGTCCAGAGTAGGGAAACCTATAGGGATAGAGACTAGATTAATGGCTGCTGTGGGCTGGGGAGACGGGGTAGGTTGCTAGATGGGGAGGGTGGTACACAGTTCTTTAGGAGGGGATGCAGGCAGCCTCAGTGGCTCAGCGGGTTAGCACCGCCTTCAGCCCAGGGCCTGATCCCGGAGACCTGGGATTGAGTCCCACGTCGGGCTCCCTGCGTGGAGCCTGCTTCTCCCTCTGCCTGTGTCTCTGCCTCTCTCTCTCTCTCTCTGTCTCTCATGAATAAATAAATAGAATCTTTAAAAAAAAAAAAAAAAAGGAGGGGATGCAAATGTTCTAAACTCAACCGACAGTGATGGTCACTATATATACTAAAACCTGTCAAATTATACATCTTAAGTGGGTAAGCTATGTGATTATAGATGCTATCTGAAAAAAGCTGTTTATTTAAAAAAAACACATTTTTAAGAAAGATTTTATTTATTTATTCATGAGAGACAGAGAGAGACATGTGCTCCCCGCAGGGAGCCTGCTTCTCCCTCTGACTGTGTCTCTGCCTCTCTCTCTGTCTCTCATGAATAAATAAATAAAATCTTAAAAAAACCCCGACAAAATAATAAAATAAAATAAATAAAAAGATTCATTTATTTGAGAGTGGGGGTAAAGGCAGAAGGAAAGGGAGAGAGAATCCTAAGCAGACCACGTGGAGCCAGGAGCCACCTCGGGGCTTGATCTCACGACCCTGAGATCATGACCTGAGCCGAAACCAAGAGTCAGATGCTCAACCAACTGTGCCACCCGGCGCCCTGGGTCAACTGTCATTTTAAAAGTGACAAGCATTCCATAGTAAAGTGTACAAACTATTCGAACACATAATCCACAAAGGGGCATTCGGGTGGTCATTAAGCATTTGAAAGAGCGCTCAACCGCACCAAACGTACAGGGAGTGCAGTTTATATTAAAATGAGATATTATTACACATTCTCCAGACTTGGAAACGCTTCTTAACAACGTAGCAGTACCAAGAACTGGCAAGGATGTGGGAAAATAGGATTCTTTTCCACTGCTGGAGGGGACAGGAGTGGGCTCGTCGATGCACTCGGGAGTGGTCAGCAGTATCGAATTCGTAAACGGACAGCCCGGCCGTCCGCTCTGGGCCAGCTCTCCTGCTCCCGAGTCAGGGCGTGCTAACGCTCCCCGATAACAGGAATCACTCAAGTACTGCTGAGAGACAGCAAAGAGTCCGGGCTCCCAAGTCGGACCTGCCAGGACAGACCTCGTAATATGTATGCTTAACCAGCTCTCCACAGTGATGCTTATTGCCCGGCAAGCGGGAGGAAAATTGTCCTAAAGAAAACCTAGCACATTTGCACAAGAAGGCATGCCAACACGGTTCGCCACAGCATGATTTATAATCATGCAAAAATTGGAAACCATCTACACGTCCATCAACAGGAGACTGGAATGCAAACTGCAGGACAGCCATACATTGACACGCTGTAACGTAACTCTGGCCGCCTTCCTGGCCAACCCTGAGAGGCTCATTTCCAGAGGCTGGCCGGGCCTCTACATAAATAGGGCCTATGTGCGATTTTCCCTGTTGGTGCCATGTCGCATGAACGCAGCTGAGGGAAACTGGAAGGCGTTCAGTGCTAGGATTCTTCTACCTTTCCAGTAGCTGTTTCCATGCAGAGGCGGGAGTGACTCACACTCGCCAGTCCCACGGTGGCGGCAGGACCGTCCGGGCGGCCAAGCCCTGGTGGCGTGAGGTGCTCCTAGAAAGAGGGGTTCTGGGGTAGCACTCAGCCAGCTAGGACACGTGTGCACTTAGGACAAGCACTGGGAAGACCTGCCTGAAAGAGGCAGAGACGCCACAGGAGCATCTGGAAGGCCTTCAGGGGGACGTGTTTCAGCACCGGGGCCGTCAGCACGTTAGCCTAAAGCAGCCAGCTTTCCCCAGATTACCTGCCTGGGAAACCCCTTTACCGTGGAATCCCCTTTACTAGAAACCTCTCTGGGCCTTGAAGGGCCCTTCCAAGCAGCCCGACATGGGGGTGGCCAAAGATAAATCATGCAAAAGGCTCTTTTTTCCAAAGGTCCAGACGGAAATGTGCAAGCCAAGGGTGAGTGCCCACTGGAGGCCAGGCACCGCAGAAGGCTCAGGAAGCTTCTGGAAAGAGCAGCAGGGGCAGAAGACGAATGGCCTAACCCACCGCATCCTGGTGCCATTAGCATTCCCTCAGCCCTGCCCCGGTTGGGCTGCTGCTGGGGACGTTGGTGACTACGACAGTGTGGCCTCACCTCAGGAGGCAGGCAGCCCGGGGGCTGGGGGGGCGCACACATGAGGGAATCATCACAGAGGAGTTAGAATAGGTAATCGCACCATGAAAGGGGCTTTGAGAGAGGACGTGCTGTCTGCAGGGAAGGGAATAAGGGACAAGGGTGAGTAGGCCTGTGGCCACCTCGCCGGGAGGCAGCGAGGCAGCCGTGACACCATGTGGCGAGGTGGGGAAGGCAGGGTGGGCCGGGCCCCGACGGCCACCTGGCCTCGTCTGAAGAGGGAGGGCTGCCGGCCGCCTGCCTCCAGGCCCGGCCTCCCCGAGGGGCCCTGGAAGCCGAGGCAGGCCCTCTGGAGAGTGTCAAGAGTGACAGTTATGAACCTAATTAACTTCTTTCTTTGGATCAATAAAATTGCAGGGTGGGCTCCTTCCAGGGTGCATCTTGCTTCAAAGAAAAGGTTAGATGGGGAACAAGGCTGCACGGGTGGGCTGAGGACAGGTGCGCCCTCTGCGCCCAGGAGGCCAGCGTGGGTCCAGGGGACACCCCATCTCTGATGCTGGAGGTTGGGGGAGCTGCCTAGTGGGTCCTCAGGGCCCAGCACCCGGTCCATGTCCCGGCCAACCACACACCTGGGCCTCATGCCCCCGGCTCGGAAGCGGGGGTGATAAGGGCCCCGACTTCCTATCCGTGAGGGTGGCATCAGGCCTAACATCAGTGAGCGCTCAGTGGGCACTATTATCATTTTCCCCGTCCTCAGAACGCAAGGAACGGCTCCTGCTTTGTCTCAGTTACAGGTTGTGACGTGGCTGGGGCAACGTACCGAGAGCTCAGGGCCGTCCACAGCCCGGGGTTCAGCAGCCCATCCCGATGGGGTGGAGGCAGGGCCTGGGGAAGGAGGGGCGGGCGGAGCGGCGTGCACCCTGACCTAGGCCCCACGTGGGACCCCGGCCTGGAGCCCTCCCCGGTCCTCCTGCCGTCGCTCGCTCAGGGAGGAGGGAGGGCCGGGTGTGCTCACGCAGGGAGATCCAGAACACCCCGCACCCCGTGTTTCCGGCAGGCCTGGGGACAGGCTGTGGGGGGGAAGCGTGGGGGCAGGATACGGAGGGGGGTCTGGCCCAACTGCGGTGGCCCAAGCGTGCCCCCGAATTCCCTCGCTGCCTCACACTTCACACTGGTGCTTTATGTTCCTTCTGGGTTCTTAATGGGTTTTTTTCTTTAAATATATTTCTGGGAAAGCTGTATTTTTACTCTTGTCCTGCCAGGGTTTTTTTTTTCCTTCTCTTTTTTAAATATGTGTGCACTCCACGAGGCAGTAAAATCTCCACATGAAGTCATCCTCGACAGCTAATAATCAAAACCCTGGGTGTTCAGAGAACAAAGCGATTAAGAAAAGCAGGCCTGAGTGCCCCGGACCAGAGAAGTGACCGACGCAGTTGAGATCCACGCTCGCGTCCAGCTCGTGCCTCAGTTTTACGAACTGCTGACGGCTAACGTCACCACAACACCCAAGGGGTGCGAGCCTCTCGGGGGGCCAGCAGGCTGCCCGGAGTCCTTGCCCGCTGCCCCCCCGCTGTCCTGCCACACTGCCCTCCCACTCACACACCCACCACGCTGCAGGGTGAACACCGACTCTTTCTGGGAGAATTTTACTCACCCAACCACGCACACAAGGCCTCCGACAGCCAGGGTGTCGAGGAACAAGACGCGGCCCCACACCCCAGAGCAGGGGGCCAGAGTGGATGAAGGGGTCAGGGACACGAGAGCCAGCCTCGGCTTAATCATCGTCCCCCAGACGCTGGCACCCTGATCTTGGAAGCCCAGCCTCCAGGACTGTGAGAAAATCAAGGTCTAGTGTTTCTGCCCGGGTCTGTGGGGTTTTGTTTCAGCAGCTGGAGCTGACTGATACACGGCGTCTGAGCAGAGCAGACGGAGGGAGGAAACGTGACGTTCCTTGGAGAGAACAGCGACTGTTTTGTACAATGTTCCTCAGTGAGTTTGTTCTTAATGATCTACGGAGCTGCGATTCACATGCCGTCTAGGTCACCTGAAGTGTGCAAGTCAGTGGTTTTGGGTGTATTACATTATTAAGTTTTCTAAATTGTGGCAAAACATACAGAACAAAAAAATTTGCCGTTTTCAAGTGTACAGTTTTAAGCGTACGGTTCAGTGGCATTAATGACATTCCCAGTGCTGTGCCATCATCATCACCAACTATTTGGAAAACTTTTTTTTTTAATATTTTATTTATTTATCCATGAGAGACAGAGAGAGAGAAAGAGAGAGAGAGAGGCAGAGATACAGGCAGAGGGAGAAGCAGGCTCCATGTGGGGAGCCCGATGCGGGACTCGATCCTGGGATCTCAGGATCACGCCCTGAGCCAAAGGCAGATGCTCAACCACGGAGCCACCTGGGCATCCCTTGGAAAACTTCTTCATCACCCCAAACACACACTCCACCCCAGTTAAGCAGTAGCATCCCAATCCCCCTCCGCCCCTCTATGTTCTGTCTCCACGTCTCCCGAGCCTGCCTCTTCTGGGCACCTCACCTAAGTGGTCCCTTTGCAGCTGCGTCTTTCACCCGGTACATCTTCCGGCTTCCTCCAAGTCATGGCCTGTGCCAGACCCTCGTGCTCACCGAGGCTCCGCCAAACCCCAGGGTGCTTATCCCTCACCAGCCGACGGACAGGTCACTCCCACCTTTTGGTGACTGTAAGGAACGTGTGTGACGACCTGCGTGCAATTCCTTCCTCGACACGGTTACATCTGAGGTTTTCCCGTGATTCCCGGGCCAGGACACGCGGGGCCGAGCCGCCCTTCTCAGCGCATGGTCAGGTCTCAGGGCCGCGCCGTCCGTGAACCTTGATCACCAGGCTAAGGGTGAATCTAAGGATCCCCCGTAGACTTCCCACGTTGCCCTTTGTGACGGCTGAATAGATGGCATGTTAATGCCACGCAAATACCCTGTTTCTGGAACCTGCCAGGTTGGAGATGGCGAATGAGGGGAGGTGAGGCTACTAGAGGCAGGGGTCAGGGAAGCTGGGTTTAAAGCCGGAGTGGGTCGCCTGGGGGGAGAATGGAGAAGCAGAGCAGTGGGCCTAGGCCCAGCCCTGAAGCCTGTGACATCTGTGACATCTGGAGACCGGGGAGGGGAGGAGCCCAGCAGGGAGACACAAAAAACCCCACGAGTGACCTCACACTTCAAGGGCGTGAGAAGACACATGGCCTCGTGGCCTCAGCAGGAGCAACACTGGAATCCATCCTTAACCCTTCAAGGGAACAGGCCCATTTCCCCCCTCCGCAGAGCGGAGCCCGCACCCTTCCCTCCCCTGCCTTCCGTTCTCTCCCCACCCGGGTCTCCACACAGCCTCCCTCTCACCCTACAGGGTCCACCTCACGTGCTGCATCCCCTGGAGCCCTTCCAGGGGCTCAGTGGAACGTGACCACCCCCCTCCCCTGGCCCAGACTCCTCAGGACTTTGTGCCCTTGGAACAGCACAGATGCCCGGGTCAGTCCCTGTGAACTTGGAGCTCTAGGAGCAGCTCCCCTCTCTGATTTTCCACAGGCCACATGCACCCACCCCTCTGCACACGAACCCCCGTCAGCCCTCCGAGCCAGGCGCTGTGTGTGTGAAGTTCTGGGGATCCCAGGTGACTGCGACGTGGTCCCCTCCTCCCCGGCCCTGTTCTAGGCGAGCGGATGAGTCCCGTGTGCACGTTCCTACAGGGAGATGTCCCGGACTCCCACTTTCCAGCAAACCTGTAGCCCTCCGCACTGTTCTGCTTGTTTGGTGTAGCTGTGCGTCAAGAGCCATATGTCAGAAATGACTTACTATTCTGTGTGACAACAAATATTTTGACAGGCAGGGCTCATCTGCTTGTCTTGCAGGTTTTACGCATGCACACACAGACAAAACACAGGGATGCAACTCGCAGAGGCGTCAGGGGGAGCCAGCACTGAGGTTTCCAGTCACCTGTGCTGTGCCAGGCACAACCAGACACAGCTCCCAAGGGTGCCAGAGCCTGAGCCTGGCGTGTTCGCAGACAGGTACAGCGCGGTGACGGCAGGGTAGCTGGGCTGTGCTGCAGGCCTGGGGCCTGTGTCCCTGGAGGCCGTGATGGTGGCTTTTTATTTCCCAGGCCTCGAACATGAACTCAGACTTGTCTGGCCTCAGGTACTTAGTTGGATAAGATGAGTCTGGTCTCAGGTACAGGCAATCACAGCTCGGGAATGAGGAATCTTCTGCGTACCAGGGGGTATGAGGAAGCTACCTCACTCCATCCTGTCTCTGTGACTAGCTGCTTCAAGCCTGTCACCTCTTCACCTTGGGTCTCTAAACATTCCCTCTGACCTGATGCCTGGGTGGCTCAGGCACTGAAGCATCTACCTTCAGCTCAGGTCATGATCCCGGGGTGCTTGGATCAACAGACTCCCTGCTGGGGAGGGAGTCCCTCCCTCTCCCTCTGCCCTTCCCCCTGCTTGTGCGCTCTCTGTCTCTCAAATAAATAAATAAAATCTTTTTAAAAAACTAAAAAAAAAAAAAAGTTCCCCTGACCCAACAATTCCACTTTGGGGTATTTATTTTAAAGAAACAATCAGAGGTGGGACACCTGGGTGGCTCAACGGTTTAGCATTGCCTTCAGCCCAGGCCCTGATCCTGGAGACCTGGGCTCAAGTCCCACATAGGGCTCCCTGCATGGATCCTGCTTCTCCCTCTGCCTGTGTCTCTGCCTCTCTCTGTGTGTCTCTCATGAATAAATAAATCTTTAAAAAAAAATTGAAAAGCAATCAAACGAGCATATAAAAATATGTTTGTGGTAAAATCTATATGAAGTTTAGAGTTTAGATGAAATAAACCAATACATGCATCAATGCTGTTTCACTGATGTGGTAAGTGGACCATGGAAACGTAAGGTGTTAACCAGAGAAGAAACTGTGTGAAGAGCAGACAGGAACTCTCTGCTGTCTTGGTAACTTTTCTGTAACTATGAAATTATTCCAAAATAAAAAGTTTATTTTTAAAAATACACACACATATGTTTGCATAGGAATTTTCACTGCAACACTGTTTAAAATAGTGGAAAGCTAGAAACAGCAACGTCTACCAGTCTGGGAATCGTTAAACCTACAATAGTGCAAGCGCGCTCTACACGCGTGTGGCTGCAAGATGGGGAAGGTGCACCGGGTATGCTGGGGAAAAACAGGATTACTGAACTTTATACTTAGGGTACAGCCCCAGTAGAGTAAAAAAGTATGCATTTATAGACACATAAAGAGTCCAGGAGGACAGAGGTCAAGCTGTGAGAGGACTGTCTGGGGGGGGGGGGGGGCGATGATGAGGTGACATCACTTTGCAGTGGACGCATTTCTGTGTTACTAGAACAGAGTGTTTCTTTACAACATGCTTGTACTGCTTTGTGCAAGCGACCGCCACCTCTCCATGCCGAAGCCACCTAACTGGTGTCCCTGCTCATCTTATCCAACTAAGCGGCAGAGGGACCCCTTTCAAATCTGAAGTCAGACCACACCTGTCCTCATTGCGAAACCCCACCACGGGCCGTCTTTGCAGAATAAAATCGAAAGCGTTTGGAAGGCCTGCAAGGCTGTGACCCCTCTTATGCCGGCTAATGCTTCTGGCTCCTTCTCTCTGCCCCGGCCACCCTGCTCCAGGCCGTTCCTTCTCCAGAAATCTGCAGGGACCCCACCATCTCCTCCAAGGCTTTGTTCGAATCTCAACTGACCTCGTGTGTTAATGTGGCACCTGCACCCTGTTCACTATCAGGAAATTCTCTCGTCTCCTCATGCACAATATGATCGTTCACTTAGCATCCCCATCACCTGTCATCTTTGGTGTGGTCCTAGGGGCAGATCGCTGTCTCTCTGGCACACTAATGCCTCTCACGCACCCAGTGTGGTGGGTGCCGCCACCGAGTGGGTGCCCCGTGAGCGCAGGCTAAAGGAGTGAACAGTTCCATGTAAAAACACCATAAAAACAAGGTTGCCAGTGACAAGATTCACATCTTGACGTGTTATTTGGCAAGTTTCTTGACAGGAAATGGATAAGCTTAGTCTTTTCCTTACATATATTTTTTAAAGATTTTATTTATTATTTGAGAGAAAAAGAGAGAGAGCATGTAAGCAGGGAGGGGCAGAGGAGGAGGGAATAGGAGAGAGAATCTGAAGCAGACTCCACATGGAGCGTGGAGCCTGCTGTGAGGCTCCATCCCACGACCTCGAGATCATGACCTGAGCTGAAACCAGGAATTGGACGCTCAACTGACTCAGTCACCCGGGCACCCCATTTCTTTACATATTTTTATCCAATCTTCCAAAATGGCTGCTCATTCCTTAAGAAGTTTAACTCAGAGTCAACCATATGACCCAGAAATTACACAACTCATCATATATCCCAGACAATTAAAAATACATGTCTGCCAAAAACTTGTACACAAATGCTCACAGCAGCATTCTGTACAGCAGCCAAGAACCAGAAACAACCCAAGTGTCCATCAGCTGATGAACTGATAAGTCAAACGTGGTCTCAACATAGGATGGAACGTCACTCGGCCATAAGGAGTTTAGTACGACGTGCGCTACGACACAGATGCACCCTGAACACGTTACGCTGAGTGAAGAACGCCAGTCACGAGAGGCCAAGCGCTGTGTGATTCCACTGACATGACATGTCTGCAACAGGCAAATCCGCAGAGACTGAAGTACACCAGTCACCGTGCTGGGGGCTGGGGTGCTGGGCAGAAAGGCCGAGTGGGTATAGGGTTCCTCGTAGGGTGATGGAAATGTTCCAGGATTAGACAGTGCTGATAGTGGCACAACTTTGTGAATATGCTAAAAACCCCAAACCCACCGAATTGCACACTTTAAAGGGAATTTCACATCTCAATTACAGTTTTAAAACCTGGCTGCTTGGAGGGTAAAAGCTCTGATTTGAGGCCGGTCCCAGCTGGCTTGTCCCCTGCATCCCCCGGGGCCCTGGGCCGGCTCACTGCCTGACTCACAGTAGGTGCTTCACGACGGTCGGCTGCACGGAGCTGCCCCAGGTGAACCCCATCTGAGGGCCTGTGTGCCAGGGTCGGGGAGCGGGCCATCCGCTCAGCGGGGCAGGTGGCGAATGCAGGCCGCCGGGACGGCCAGAAGGGCTCTGAGGGGCTCCGGCGTGGTGCTGTGGGGACAGAGGGATGCACTTCCTCCAGTGTGGAGCAGGGTGAGGGTGCCTCAGGAAGGAAAGGACAGCAACCTGAGCTCTGAAGGGCAAGTGCTACTTAGCTCAGGTGCAGCTGTGTCTGGAACTGCCGTCCTCTGCATAGTTATCCTGGGAGCCCCTCAAGATCTCTTCAGTGGCGGGGAGGGGGTTGGAATACTTGCCGGATTTGCCTCTTAGAAATAAATCTTACACCTAAGTTAATAATCAAAGTCCTCTCCAAGTAAAAGGCCTTCCTCGTCTGCTGTAGGGAGCACCGGGAAGTGAGAAAGCTAAGGTACTGGCAGGAAATCGGAACTGCAGTAACCTGGGGAGGGGAGAGCTGACCAGGAAGAGAACCTTCTGGGGGCTGGAACGTTACACGGATGGATCGGGGGGTGGCTCCCAGGTGTACACACATGTACCAGTGCACCAAGCTGTACATTTCAGAATCACGCACTTTACTGTACGTTAAGAGACATTCAGGGCAGCTCTGGTGGCTCAGCGGTTTAGCGCTGCCTTCAGCCCAGGGCATGACCCTGGAGACCCGAGATCGAGTCCCACGTGGGCTCCCTGCATGGAGCCTGCTTCTCCCTCTGCCTGTGTCTCGGCCTCTGTCTCTCTCTCTCTCTCTGTGTCTCTCATGAATAAATAAATAAAATCTTTAAAAAAAAAAAGAGAGACATTCAAAAGGAAGAGCAGATCAGGGCAGCCCCGGTGGCTCAGTGGTTTAGCGCTGCCTTCAGCCCAGGGCGTGACCCTGGAGACCCGGAATCAAGTCCCACATCGGGCTCCCTGCATGGAGCCTGCTTCTCCCTCTGCCTGTGTCTCTGCCTCTCCCTCTCTCTCTGTTTCTTTCATGAATGAGTAAATAAAATGTTTTTTAAAAATAAATAAAAATAATATTTAAAAAAAGAAAAAAGAAAGAAAAAGAAAAAAAGAGAAAAAGAAAGAGCAGATCAAAACGTACTGTTAACAGTCATTACCCAGGGTGCCTGGGGGGCTCAGCGATTGGGCATCTGCCTTCAGCTCAGGGCCTGATCCCAGGATCCAGGATCGAGTCCCACGTCAGGCCCCCTGCGAGGAGCCTGCTTCTCCCTCTGCCTGTGTCTCTGCCTCTCTATGCGTGTCTCTCGTGAATTAAAAAAACAAAAACCAAAACAAAAACAAACACCCCAGTCATTACCCAAGGACCTCGCACCGCTCTGGCCCTGCGCGGCAGGCATCCCCTCTGAGAGGCTGGGCCGAGGCCCCTGTCTCCCTCCCAGGCCCTGGGCTCCGTGGAGGCAGCGACACCCCGGCGGGCGGCCAGGTGCATGAAGCCACCCAGCAAATACTCGTTAGCCAATGAGTCCCACGTGACAAACGGTTCTCAGGGGTTTTGCCCTCCACATTCTCGTTTGCTTTGGAAACCCTGGTTCTCCCAGCTCTGCCTTCAGAGGGGGCAAGACCAAGCGCCGCGCTGAGGCGAAGGCTCACTGCTTGTGCTTCTCATGAAGCCGCGGTGACACCCCTAAGCCAGGCACAGGAAGTAACGTGTGGCGGCTGCCAGCACAGGCTCCTCACAGACCACAGGGGTGCGAATCCAGTGTCCCAGGTACTTGCTGTCACTTCAGTTTTCTGTGTCGGCTTCCTGAGGTCAAAGGTCACGGTCAGCAGCACTACCTTGTAAAGTTTAAATGAGACTGGTGGGTCCCCCTCACGGGCCTACAATGAAGAACAGTGTCAGACACTCCCACTGCCAAGCTCACACCTGGGAGAAATGCATCTCGTGTGCACCCCCCAGTATGCAGGAATGTTCTGGAATGCTGTTCCTAACAGCCTCAAATGCCTGCATCAGTATCCAAGAGACGCAGTAGGGACTGCACAGCACTGATCAAGGCAGGACCTGAACCGCAGGAAGCTTACGGTCCACCGTGGGGACAGATTTAAACCCAGGAAGCCCCAGCAGAGGTTGGGACAAGGGGCTGGAGCATCCAGAGGAGGGCGGAGTCAGGTCCACACCGTCTGGAACTCTGAGACCAAGGCAGAAGCCCCAGCCCTGAGGTTCCGGAGTCCCGGGGAACGTCCCCTCCTCTTCCCCTCCCCTGTGCTTCTCACCCTAGGACCCGTCACTAGACAGGGGGCTCTGCAGGCCTGGAGGCCAGCTCCCGCAGAAACAGGGCGCCTGACCTGGGGAGGTAGGGCGCTGCTTCTGGGCAAAGTGGGGCCACCTGCAGACACCCAGTGGAACCTGTGTGGGTGCCCGGGATGAACAGCCTCCAGGTGCAGAAGTTCACCCTCAGAACCTCGGCCTCTGTCGTCCAGGTAAACAGCGCGGCTGCCCACCCACCTCTCGGCCTCACAGCCTCACGGAGACCCGGCCAAGTTTCTGTTGGGATTCCACTCACTCTGCACAAAAGACCCCAAAAGCTAGAGGTGTCCAGTAAACCAGCTCCCCGAGGGGGTGGGAATAAACCCTGGTTGGTGAGCGGCTGCCGACTGCCGTGGTGTAAAGACTTCCACAGAGGCCGATTTCAAGCTGCGAACGTGATGATGCTGAACACGGGAGAAAGGATGTGTAAGCTGGTGCCGGCTCGCTCCACACACCTACACGACCGTCACCCACGTCACCCGAGCTGAAAGGTTTAGTGTCAACGTCGGGAAAACCAGAGGACAGTGGGCAGACGCCCTGCAGTGGTGGCCGGCACGCACGGCCTCCCCGGGGGGAAGTAAGCAGCATGCCCCTGGGAGGCCAGGACAACCCCTTCGGAGAGTGGGTCCCCCGGGGACCCGGCGATGCCAAGCAGCCTGCTGGCACCTCGAGGGGACCTGAGCTTGGGGAGGGGGATATGATGACATGTGCAGCCTCCAGGATCTGCACACCCACTCCCACCCTGAGAGTAACCGGAGAAGGTGCCACCTTCTGGCTCGGCCGGGTTGGGGAATCACTGGGCTCAGGCACCCGTCCCAGGGCCTCACCTGCTGAGACGCCTGAGCGTGGCATGACAACCCCCACAACAAACACGGCCCAGCGGCCCAGCCCAGCCCTGCAGGCCACCCAGGGCCAGGCTGCCCACACGGCGCCCACGTCCCCAGACGCCCCCCGGAGGACAGCAGGGGCACTCTCTCTCCGCTTCGGTGCCCCTGGGCAGCTGTATTTCTGAAGGTGTAAAAGCCAGTTTTCTCCCGAACACACCAGCATGGAAGGGCAGCCCAGGTCTTCTGACCCTGCTCAGACCCGCTGGAACACGATGCACGGCTGGAGAGACAGCTGGTGGCCACGGTCCAGGCTCTGGGTGCCGGTGTCTTCAGTGGCCACCCGGTGACCCTGGGCCAGGCCATGCCCCCAGGTCCCCAGCTGCATGCTCGGATGAGGGGAGCTGTGCTTCTACCCCCACCTGATGGAACTGGATGTGCCAAGAACTGATACCAGAAACCTTGCAATTCTTGGGTGAAGGTGGCCACCGGAGGTGGCCTGGGGCTGCCTCACTTTCTCATCAGGACTGAGCCCTGGGCCTCTTTCCCAGTGACCGCTTCAAAGGACACAGGGTTACATTTAGACTCTGGGCTGGAGGCTATCGATTTAAAAATAGTGCCCTTCCTAAAAATAGGTGCAAAATCCGGAAACGCAGCTCGCCGGGTCCTGCTCCCCACAGACTCAACCGTAACCCTACAACACTTCAGAAAGGCCAGCGAGTTCTTGGGGACTGAGGCCTGCACAGCGCGCCGGCAGGCACCTGTGTTCTTTATCAACTTCCAGTAAAGGACGCGCGGAGACCAGTCCTCTCGCTTCTGCAAGTGGCTAAAGACCACGCAAGCAGACCGACGAAACCCTCTGTCTCGAACGCAAAAGATTTCCAAGGGAGGAAAGAAATGTCCTCCTCACACTTGCTCCTCAGCTGCTGTGGGAACGGGGAGGGGGTGCACCCAGCAAAGGCCTTTGAGTATCTCAGGTGGGCCTCACCTGCTGCCCGGTGTGCCGTCTGCAGCATCGGGGCAGACCGTGTGTTAGCCTGCGTGGGGCGTCGTCCACCCCCAGGCGGTGGACGCCAGCAGGTGGCCTCCAATCCAGCCCAACCCTGACACTGTCCACCTGGAGAAGCATCAGATCCTACAGGTCCAGGGTTCAGTCTCAAGAGATGGTCCCTCCCCCACTTGAGACACCAATCACCGGCCGGGTTGTCACCGGGCTTCTGATCGCCCAGCTACAAAGCAGGTCCCCAGGCCCTACTCCTCGGGTTCAGTTAATTTGCTGGAGCAGCTCACAGAACTCGGAGAAACATTTCCTTGTGCTCACCGGTTTATTATAGAGAGTGTGATAAAGGCTACAGGCCAAGGTCCGGGGCAAGGGTGGGGAGAGCGGTGACGCCCTCCCCAAGCACGCCACTCTCCTGGCACCTCCACGGGTGCACCAACTCCGAAGCTCCTGGAAGCCCATCCTTCCAGGTTTCTAGGCAGTTTTCATGACGGAGGCATGATTGGTGAAATCACTGGCCTTGGCCACTGAAGTCAAGCCCCTCCCCCAAGGGGTCGGTGGGTAGGTACAAAGTACCAACTCTGATCACGTGGCTGGTTTCCCCGGGACCAGTCCCATCCTTAAGAGCTTTGCCTCAAGTCACCTCAATAACAAAAACTCAGATGTGGTTGAAAGGGGTGTGTTATGATGAGACACCTTCATCCTCTTACCACCTAGAATTGCAAAGGCTTTAGGAGCTCTGTGCCAGAAACAAAGACGAAGACGAAACCTATATTTCATATTATAAATCATAGGATCGCAGAGCCTAACACGGGACATGTGGGGGCAAGGACATCGCTGCTGAATGGAGACACGGGCTCCTGTGACAACCCCGCTTCACTCCCGCCTCCTGCTTTATTGCTTGGTGGGAAAACAGGCTGGAACAGGTGTGTCTGGCACAGGTGAGGCCCACCACCAGCCATCTGGTCCTGGGAGGCGCTTGTGTCAGAGAAGTGCAGGGCAAGGCCCCGGCAGCAAAGTAGAGCAAAAGTCCTCTCTGCTCCCCAGAACCCAGAGCTGTTGTCAGGAGACGGTCTAGTGGCTCAGTGCACCCCATGAGCTCCCTGAGAATAGCCAGCAGAAGACTTAACTTTGCTCATGTGGTTTCCTTTTTTAATACGTAACTTCTCCCATCATAAAAAAAATAATATAATCATAACACATGTTTAGAACTTAGAGAAAAACATCACCCATAATTCCACAGCACAGGACGCTGCCTGTCACCTGCCCCCAGGCCACACCACAACTGCCCCCTCTTCATGGGTCTCCCATTCCTCCAACTCAGCCACCTGAGCCACCTAAGTATCTTGTCTTCAGAGACTTTCCCCACAAGCATGTTTATCCCAGAATTACCATCACTCTTAAACAGTTCGTCATCAGCCCCTGGCACTTCGGTGACATCACAGGCATTTTTCTGGGTTGCTACACACAAAGGGTCCCCTCTCCTTGTTCCATTGCTTTCTCAGTAAACTGTTTATTTTAAAGTAATCATAGACTGACACACAGCTATAAGAAGTCTACGAAACACAGATTTACCCATTTCCCTCAACAGTAACCATCTTGCAAAACTATAGGACCGCATCAAAACCAAAATATTAACATCAGTATATTCAAAATACAGAAGGTTCAATCCCTAGGATCCCTCATGCTGCTCTCTGTAGCCACATCCACTCCCCTCTCCGCTGACATCCTCTCCCTAATCCCTGTCAACCAAGAGTCTGTTTTCCATCACTATAATCATATCATTTAAAAAATAATTTTATCATTTTGAAAATGTTATATGCTCGGGGTCAGAGAGTACATAACCTTTGGGCACAGGCTTTTTTCACTGAAGAGTTTATCCAGAGCATCATCTGTTTGTTTCATTTCTTTGCCAAGCAGGATTCCACGGAATGGACAAACTATCCACCCACCAAAGAACATCTGAATCACTTCCAGTTTCAGGCTTGGAGAAAAACTGCTATGAACATTCATGTACAAGTTTCATGTGAATTATAAGTTTTCATTTCTCTGTGATAAATGCCCGGGAGTGCCATCGCTGAGTCCGAAGACGCTTGCATGTTTAGATTTTTAAGAAATTGATGACCTGTTTTCCACGTGGCCATACCATTTCACATTCTGACCAGCAACGCCAGAGTCGTCTAGATTCTCAGCATCCTCATCAGCATGTGCTCTTGTGACTTTTTTACTTTAGCCATTCTGATAGGCGTGAAGTGATACCTCACTGTGTGGGGTTTCAACCTGCATCTCCCTAACGATTCACGCCACTGAACATCTTTTTATGCACTTATTTGCTATTTGTGTATCATCTTCGGTGAAATGTCTGCTCATTTTCTTGAGCCCATTTTTTTTCTCTTCTGCAAAACCTGTTTCTATCTTCATGTTCACAGACTATTTCCTCTGTCCCTTCAATTCTGCTACTGAGCCCATCCACTGAGTTTTTTATTTTGGTTATTGTATTTTTCAGTTCTACAATTATCATTTGGTTCTTCTTTAGATCTTCTATTTCTTTGCTGAGACTTTTTTTTTTTTTTTTTAGATTTTTATTTATTTACTCATGAGAGATACAGAGAGAGAGAGGCAGAGACATAGGCAGAGGGAGAAGCAGACTCCCTGCAAGGAGCCTGATGTGAGGCTCAATTCCAGGACCCTGGGATCATGACCTGAGCCAAAGGCAAACACACTCAACCACTGAGCCACCCAGGCGTCCCCTTTGCTGAGACTTTCTACTTTATCATTTGTTTCAAGCATTCTTATAACAGTGCCTTTAAAATCTCTGTCCTAAAAAAAAAAAAGAAAAAATCTCTGTCCTAATATCTGTGCCATCTCAGTACTGGAGTCTCTTGGTTGTCTTTTCTCATTCAAGTTGAGATTTTCTTGGCTCTTGGCATGATAATGATTTTGTATTCAAACTTGGACATGGAAATATTACTGTATAAGACTCTAGATCTTTTTTAAACCTTCCCTTTTAGCTGGCTTTTCTTGGACATACCTCTGGCAAGAGAAGGTGGTTAGAGCTGGTTCCCCATTTGTCTTCTGTTGACACTGAGGTTGGGGAGGGGATCTTATTACTGCTGGTCAAGAGTGGGAATTCCTTGACTGTTTCCCAATATGGACTCCATTGGCACTCTGTGTGGGAACAAAGTGGGGGTGAGGCAGCCTCATCACCACTGGATGGGAGCAGAAGCACAGGATCTCTGTGTGGTCTCCATTGCTACCCCAGTTGAGGGGCCCTCATTACCACCCGGCTCCTGGCTCACTATTGGCCTTCTCTGATTTACTCCCCACCCCAGTGGTGGGGGCTCATTACAGCCTCATGAGGGTAGAAGTCTAGGCTTCCCATTCAGCCCTGGCTGGCGTAGACGGAGATGGACCACAGTTTTGCTGTGGTATTTGGCTGGTATAGACGGTTATTGACTATGAGTTTGCAGTCTGGCTATGCTGCCCATTTCCTCATCCTTAGGCTGGAGAGAGTAGGTTTTTGTGGGGCTTTTCTGGCTGTGCCCACTGGTGCTTCCAGATACTGGCCTCTTCAACCTCAAGTCTGGGATCTGTGATGCAAAAAAATAATTCAGGGAGCTCACCGCTGTGTTATTTCTCAGGTCGCAAGGTCGCTAGACTGTGTGCCTTCTTCTCTCCACCTTCCACAGTCTTATGTTTGCTTTATCCCCAATGTCCAGGGTCTTTGGGTGTACATAGCAGGAGAAATAGGGAAAGGTACTTCTACTCCATCTTACTGGAAGAAGAAGTCCCTACAAATGCTCTTCACAGTTGAAGATTTTTCCTCTTGCAATCAGGGTGGGTCTTGGGTGAAGAAGTAGTGGATGTCCAACAGAAGACCCCTCCGGCTCCCTACAAAGTGTTTGCTTTGCAGAAGAAGCTGGAGAGCTCTTGAGGTTTCTCAGAAGCTGGGATCTCCCCCTCCACAGCCAGGCCAGGCCATCCTCCAGCGCCCCTTCCCGTGACAGCCCCTTTCTCATCTCCAGGCTCGACAGAGAGAGCACCACATGTGCTCCGTGAGCCTAAACACCAAACACCCACCAGAGGGTCCATTCTTGGTCCTGGCTAACTCTGCCTCATTCCCTTGGGAGGAAAACGTGCAGCCATGAGGTTCCTTGTGCCAGGCCAACGAAAGGGATAAGCATCAGCATTCTGGTCTTTTCTGTGCAGCCCATATCAAAAATGCAGATGAGTCTCTTTCAAAGTTGACAAGTACTGTAAAATTCTGTAAAACTGTACAAAAAACATAATATCAATTGTGTTTACAAGATACAAAAGAGTGGGGGAACTGGGAGAAAACATTCCAAAATGTTAATCGATATTACTGGTGGGTCACAAAAGGATTTCTTTTAGCTGCTTAAGAACTGTTAATAATTTCCAAATTTTCCATGTGAACATACCACGTTTAGAAAATTAAAAATCACAATTTGAAACCAAAACCAACCCTCTCAAAACAAAAAAACAAAAAAACAAAAAACTAGGACCATTTGAAGCTCTCGCCGGCTGCGTGCCTCCTCTGGACCTGAGCTCACACCTCAACAGTACGAGTTGTGGTCGAGGCAGGACTGTGATGGCGTTGCCCAGGATACAGACCAGACCCAGGACCTGGAAAGTGGAAATGCGCCTCTTCCCTGGGCGCCTGAAGCTGCCATATGGCCCAGCCCCAAGGCCTTCCAGTGTCGGTGGCACATTGTGGCTGCTCCAGGGAGTCACTCCGTAGATGCAACTGAAGATGGACCCCATGGAATCTATTCTGGGGGCTACAGAGTCAGTGGGACTCACCCCGCGCAGGAGCTCTAGGGGCCTGCAGTAGACAGCGCCGCCAAAAGATCAAAAGTGCAGTAATGCTCAGCACTTCCAAGAATCAACACCGCCGCCCCATACCATAGCCTCCCCCAGACTGGCCAGAAGAAGTCCTCTAGGACGGAGGCAAAAGAACTGCTCGTTGCCCTACAGGAGCCAGCTCCACAGCAGGATGGCCTACAGCCCGGGGCATCTTCCCCAGCAGACACATCCTCGGCCCCCCCACTGTTCCCCCTCTACAGCCTTGGTGGGTGGCCTCCATTTCAGCATGCAAGGCGGGTTGTAGCTCCCTGGAAAGCTTTGGGCCCTGGGGAAGCCAGATGGCCCCCTGGCTGGAAGTCTGGGACCCACAGCCAGGCAAGTGCAGGAAAGTGAACACAGCTAAGAACCAGCTGGTCTGCCTCATGGGCAGGTGCCCTCGGACCCACCCAGATTCCTCCAGCAGACAGAGCTGTCAGAGAGCCGAAGGGCACTTCCAAAATCCAGGACACACTCGGCAAACCTTCTAGGAGTTGAAACACATCTTCAGGTGGCACCATCTTGCAGGGAGCCGTGCACCCTGTAAGCTCCCCCCGTAGTGTTCTTTCTTTGGTCGTAGGGTGTGGAAACCACGCTCCCTGTCCCTCTGCCATCTGGAATCATCCATTAGCTTCCCGTCACAGAAGCAGGGCCACATGGGGACCCTCGTGCTCAGTAACAGCTGTGGAGAAACCACGGACGGCCAGCTGGGGGAGCAGGGCCAGGCCTGGCCATTGGCTGCGTCTTTATTTATAACTTCTTTTACTTCCAGTGTTAAGGCCCTGCAATTCCAACCAAAAAGGTCGAGAGAAAAATGAATGCCTTGACATTTTTTCCAAACATCCTCTCGGAGAGCGCTTGGCAAGGGGACTTGGTTTTGCTGAGAGCATGAGAATGTCTGTGGCCGCAGAGCCCTCCTTGGATGGGATCTATTTTTGTTTGGTGAGACAGCTGTGTTCTGCTAGGCTCAACACTTGGGACTATCAAGGAATAACAAAACGTGGAAATGGGGACAAAAAGCTGAACCAAAATAAGAGCGGGTCTTTAGGCACGCTGTCACACGTCCAGTGGGCGGTGAGGAGTGTGGCGAGTGCCCCTGCCTGCTGCCTGCTGCTCCTGACCTTTCCAGGAGGTTCTGTGTTGGAACAGAACAAATACAAGTCAAGCGCATCCACCCACGGGAGAGGCCGGGGCTCCCCACAACTAAGAGGGAGACAGACAGAGCAGCTCAGAGCACGGCTTCCAGAATCACACCACCAAGGGGCTGAGTCCCGTCTGCCTCCTCCCCCTGTGGGCCTTGGGCAGGTGACTTACACCTCCCATCTCTCTGTATCTCACCCAGAAAGTGGGATTACGATCAGGGGCTGTGCCAAGCAATGTGTGTACATGCGTGGATGGCGTGTGTGCAGCATGAGCTACACGCGAGTCTGTTGTGCATGTGGGTAGATGGTAGCTCCAAGGGGCGACGAGGTCCACCGGCCATGACAGGACATCCACCAGGGAGGACATGGGAAGCCCTTCCAGCTGCTCCTTGCCATGCAGATTCCAGAAGTGTCATCATGACTTCCTCCCCCTGCAAAGGCCACCAAGTGCACTGCCACCACCCCCTGGTGCAGCCCAGCAGCTGCAGAGTGGCCCTTGAAGTGGCTGGTGCAGCTGTTCAGTTGCAGCAGGAGGACGTGAGGCTACGTGGCTGCTTCCCTCTCACAGCTCTGTGCATCCCGGCCTGCCACCCAGAGTCTGTGACCCTGAAGCACCACAGGCCAGTCAGAAATGACAGGGAAAGAAGTGGGACAGGCTTCGCTCGACCATCCTTAGTATCAGGACACACGAAAGGAGGGGGCCAGGGCTGTACCCCCTGCTGGCTTCTGTGTTTCTCTCACCAACTCCTGCACACGCTCAGGTTCCCTAGGCAGCCTGTGCTCCCACTCAGCCCAAGACCACCCTGTGGGTCCCCACCTCTCCAGACCACCCCCAGTCCCCTCCTGTGCCCTCACCCCCCGTGGCCAGCCTGGCCCAACATCACCACAGGACAGAAAGGACACCTGATCCCATCGATGGCTGTGCCAGGGGGAGCCCACCAGCTGGGCAACGACGAAGTCTCACGGAGTCCAAGCCCCACGCCAAGACCAGCACACCTAGCTCTCCTCTAGGAAAGAGTTTCCAAATGGACGGTGACTGACTCTAGGACAGAAATCACTTATTTCTGTATCCTTGTTTCTCCAGTTCCTGGGGACACAGGAGTTTGAGCACACAGCAAACACAAGATGTTGCACATTGACTCACTTTCCCAACACAAAGAGGAGGCTGGGATGCATGCGCTCTGAAGGCGGAGCACACGAGGGCCCCCAGAGCACCACCACTCATTCAAGTGACATTTGCTGAGCACCAGGCCCTGATCCGCCAGCCGCTGCTGCTGGGCCTCCTTCCTTCCTTCATCAGCTCAGGACCAGGCCTGGAGTGCACGCCAGGACCCCCGTCCCGCCCCGGCCTGGACACTGGGGATGGAAAAATGAAGAAGCCCTGGCCTGGGGGTCCAGATGCTCTTGGATCTAGTACAGAGAGGGGCCTGTCAAGAAAGCTGTGACCAGGGTACGGATGAGGCCCAGATCCTTACGCACGCCGGCCACCAGTCTCGCCTGCTGCAAAGCAATTTGCCAACATCTTTTGGTATCTTATTAGATTAGAGAACAAAAACCAAGCATCTTCTCTTGGGAATAAATGAGTGACAGACTCTGAGTTCCAACTTTGATGAAATGCAGAGTTCTCATTAAAAGAAAAGCTTTGAAAAATAAAATAAAATAAAAAAAAGCTTTGGTTTTGAAAACATACAATAAAAATTAAAAAGGATATAAATATGCAATTTACAGAAGGAAAAAGAATCAGTGACCAAAGAAGCTAAGAAAAAACCTTTAGTCTCATTAGTAATCAGAGACACTACCCTTTTTTCCATCAATGGAGATGTTTTTGAGAAGCTGACGATACCGTTCAGGGTATCATCACCTGTCGGTGAGCCTGCTGAGGCGCAGAGCACGCGGTCCATGCGGATGGGGGTGCCACGGACGTGGGGAGGGAGGACCTGCAGAAGCACCAGAAACCTTAGACTTCTGCCTATCTTTAGACCCAGGAATTCCATGTGTGCCCAAAACAGGCATTCTGGAATGCCCCCAGTTTTATTATCAATAAGAAGAATCATGAATTATTATATGGAAGCTTTAATAAAGAGGTTAATGGTCACAAGAGTGATTCTCCTGCCTTGAGACGACCAGAAAGTGGGAATAAAATACATAAAACGACAGCATTCAGGCCCTGGACGACAGGCAGGGCAGGGCTGTGGTCCCAGATGAGGGGGAGCAGTGAGGCCAGCCCCCCAGCTGTCCGGTGCAGGGAAAGGGGGTCTACCCATGCTCCGGGGGGGGGGGGCTGCACCACATGGGAGGGGCGGGTGACCTGTCCCCAGGTGTCCCATCCCTGCAGGGCCCTCCAGGAGGAGGGATGCCTGGCTGACTACCCCCCACCCCACACCCCCCACCCCAGCAGGCCCTGGGCAGGATCTCCAGGGCTCAGTTCTCATTCCTCCTGGAGAGGACACCCTCCCCCAGGATCCTGTAGGCTCCTCCCTCTGGTCCAGCCAGGGGATGCTCACCTTGCAGGAGAGGGAGGGTGGTGGGGGCTACAGCCCAGCCCATCCAGATCTTTCCTGTTCTCTACCCCACAGAGGGAGAAGTGTCTGCATGACCATCCCCTCGCTCAGCCCCACTGGCTGGCCCAGGAAAGAGCGGGTAGGGGGCTCCCCTTCAAAGGGAGAGAGCAGAGTGACGGTGAGAATGGCTGGTCCTGGCCCAGCCACTCCCTTGCTGGATGAATTCAAACCAATGACTCAACTTCTCTGAGCCTGTTTTGTCATCCATGAAGGCGACTAGAATGCCAGCTGCACGGAGCTATAGTCGGGAGTCAGTGAACCAGTCTGTGCAATGCTCAGCTGAGTCTTGCACACAGTAGGTGCTCAGTAAATGACAGCTTCTTATTATGATTTGCCATTTGCTCCCCTAATGTGTGTGCTACCCCCAACCAACCGCCTGGTTCCTATGGAGATATACCCTGTACACGAGTGCCTCCATTGGAAAACCTGGTCCTGTCTGGAAATTTCTGCTGGAGTTGTGAAGTCTCTGGGGTCCAGAGTCATGGAGGTGGGCAGAAATAGAAAAGGGAGAAGAGCCAGCACCAGGACCACCGCACACAGCAGACCAGCATCCTCGTGGTGGGGAGAGCCCAGACCCCAGCCTCCCTGACCCTGTCTGTCTCACCCAGCCCCTCCCTCCCACACCCCTGCCTCCCTGTAGCCCTGCGGCCACCTGCCCTGTGTCCTCCAGAGCCTCTGTCAGTGACAGGGGTGGCAGCAGCAGGAGCAGCGTTAGCTGAGCGCACACAGTGGAGCCACGTCAAGGACCTCGTGCACGTTATTTCAGGGCGCACCTCACTTAGATATGCACGTCACACCCCCATTAGTGACCCGGGCTCAAGGTGCTTAAAGAACTTCTACCGGCCTAAGTCACAGCAGCTCAAACGGCAGAGGCAGGAGCTGAGTCCAGGCAGCTCTAGCTAGTGACAGCCCTGCCACGCTCCCTCCCAGCACAGGCTGCGGGCTCCTTCTATCTGCGCTGGAATCCCTCCCAAAGGAACCATATGGTGCTGTCTAAACCAGCACCTGGTTCCCAGAGGACCGGGCTGCATGGACAAAAGGAGGTCCCTGTCCCTTCCAGAGTTCTGCTGCTTTCCCGGGCAGGAAAAGGACAGATTCCAGACAGATTAGCCCGTGATAATCCACCCCTGCCCCCTCCCCCGTGGACACTGCCTGCTGAGGCTGAGGCTGCCACTTATCTCCGGCTCCGGATGGGATGGGGTCTGGCAGGAGGGCCTCTGCGCAGCTCCCGAAGCTGACATTCCCAGGAACCCGGCAACATGCAGGAACAGGAGCAATCCTGGCCCTAGCATGCAGCTGCTGGACTTTTCCTGAGATTGGGAAGGGAGAGGGGTGAGGTCTGGAACATTCTGTATCACTCAGCGTTCCTTTCCCTGGACACACAGATTTGGAGACTGTGCAAACGCCACAGGCAACTAAGTGCCTCTAGATTTCCTGGCTGGCTCCCCTCAGCATCAGCCCTGGACGTGGCCTTTGGGGACTGGCTGTGCTCCCCTGATCCTTGGGCCTCTCCTCTTGCCACCTGCAGCCCCCCACACCCACCAGGCCCACCTCCCCACCCATGGGGAAAGAGCAGGGCAGTCCCACCCCGCTTCTACCCCCAGGGCAGTGAGGACACAGGTGTAGCCTGGCTGCAGGTGCAGGGCATGGAGGGGAGGAAAGCCTGAAGGTAGACACCCCCCTCCCAGAAACTTCTGAGGCTGGGGTAGGAAACTCCATATTTGGTCTGGTTTTTAGTTCCACATGCTGATCTCGTTCTCTCTCTCCCAGAGCTGCTCCGCCAGGCTGAGTCTATGAGCCAGAACTCAAGCTGAGCACTGGGGACGGGGTCTGGCTCCCCTGGTGCTGTTGTCATCGGCCGGGCGCCTGCCACAGAGCCCCGGGGTGGTACCAGCGGGTGCCGACCCCACCCCCAGGAGGTAGGGCGCGAGCACTTGGTGCAGAGGCCCGAGGTGCAGAAGCCAAGAGCTCCAGGAGGCCCCAGAGCACCGCGCCGGCCTCATTATCAGCTCGGAAGGCCAGCTTAAAGAATATCCCAGTAATTGCAAGGTTTTTTGTAAATGTTAATTACAGTTGCCTTAATTAGCTCGGAACCCATTGATCTATGGATTATATTAGGTTTATAAGTGTAATTACCTTAACAGGCATATGGATTACAATTATGCTCCAATTAAACCCCAAGCGCATGGCATATAAATCAGCCGAGGGGGCCTCCTAATTCTTCAGGGTCGGGCTGTTAAAATGCTGGGGCTGGTCCTGCACAGGCTCAGGGGCATTTGCGGGTTTGGAGGGAGGGGGAGAGGGAGGTGGGCCCCATGATCTCTGGCGTCTCCCAAAGGATGGTGGCCACGCGTCCAGCCGGTCAGGCCTGATTTCGAAACGGCGGCCGAGACGGGCAAGGCGCGGCCCCAGCCTGCGGGGCAGTGTGCGCAGCATTAGGGGCTGTGCCCGGCCTGGCCGCTGAGGCGCGGCGCCCCCTCGGCCCCCTCAGCCCCGGGCCCCTTTCTGCCCTCAAGGAGATCAGGACGCTCAGCCCTGCAGGGGGAGACGGCTTTCTCTCCTTATCTCTGGAGAGGCTTGATGAATATTATTAGCCTACTTTCCAGGGTGGGGGGTGAGGAGGCCATGGGGGCAGATGGGCACGGCGGGCAGGAGGGCAGGGGTCAGGGCGATGGAGTGCCAGGAACCCCCACCCAGCAGCCTGGGAACCGGGTGACGAGGCGACAGCAAGGAAAGGCTCCGGAGGACAGCCCAGCAGAGCAGGGAGAGAGGACGGAGGTGCCTGCAGTTAGTGGAGGGGATGAGAAGGGTCCTGGGGCCTCAGGACACTGGACCTCTTGCAGGGTCCCTCAGACGACCTGCAAGACCACACAGGTGGCCCGGCACAGCAGCCTCTGAAGGCCCCAGTGTGAGCCCCGGCTCCGAGGGGAGGAGGCTGGCATCCCAGCAGGGGCCAGGGGTGGGAGCTCCCGTCTCCCCTGCGCCCTCCCAGGCCTGTCACGGCCGTGGACTTTCCTCCTGTGGAGGCGGGAACCACTGGCATCTGAACGTCAGAATGCTCTGGCACTTTTGCCACCGTGGCAAAGGTGGCTCCTCTGGCCCAGGGTCCCAGGCCCCCTCTACCCACTTTGGCTCTTGCCGTTCTGAATCTCCTGCTCAGGGCTTCATCCCATCCCCTGGCCCTTACCTCCCCGAGCTTACGGAGGGAAGTGCCACCCCCACCCGAGCCCATGGGGAGGCAGTGGGGGACAGGGCTGTGCCCGGTCAGCAGGCTTCCAGGAGGGGACTGGGGTGACGGAGGGCGTCTGGAAGTCTGGGAGGTGGATGTCTGTCAATGGCCGAGTGTGACCACCCAGAGGGCACAGGAGGGTAAGAGTCCAGGGCCTGAAGGGCGGTAGGCAGGCTTGGAGTCTGGGGGGGGTGGGTGGCAAGGCAGGGGGAACAGGGCTCCACCCCTCTGGGGATGGGCCAGCTAGTCATCGGTCACCCGGCCTTCCCCTCTGCTCGGTTTCTAAGGCGGGGGGGTAATGAGGCTGGGGGGTGTTGTCTCCTCGGGAGCCCCGGGGGGCAGATGGGCGCCGATGCTGGTGGGCATGATGAGGATGAAAACCAGCACCAGGGGAGGTGGTGGCTCCTGTGGTCCCATTTTACAGATGTGTTACATAGAAATAGAGGCACAGCAAGATCACAGAGAGAACCCAAGATCGCAAGTTCGATTCAGACCAGGGATCGTTGCTCAGGCTGTTGGGCTCCGCGCTGGGCTCGAGATCCCCACCTAGACGGAGCCCTTATGTGGGGCACAGGGCAGGCCCCTCGCTGCCAAGGACGGTCTTTACCCCAGGACACAGAGGTGCTGGCAGGGCCGTGAGCGGGCGATTCAGCTCCCCCGGGTCTGCGTGTGCCGGCTGGGCCCTCCTCGCCGCCCTGGCCTCCCTCCCCGCCAGCTGGCATCCCACAGCCCGTTTTCCAGAGTCTCAGCCTGGAGAGGGGAAGCAGCTCTGCCTTCTCCACAACCAGTGCATGTGGGGAAAAGTTGTGCACACGTGTTCACAGGCAGGAAGGGCGGGCCCGGTGCATGCTGGGGCCGGGCCCTTACCTGGTGGTCCCCCCTACTGCAGCCGGACCACCCCTTCCTACACCTACACAGAATTTTGAACACAAGTACTACAGGGAGAGTGGGGATGGGTCCTCTCTCCTACAGCACACAAGAGCGGGAGGCAAGGGCCAGGGTCAGCCACACGCCCCCTGCCCCACAGCAGCACAGGTCGGGAAAGACGGTACAGAGACGACGGCAAGGACAGCGGACCAGGCTCCCTCGGCCAGGAAATGAGCTCCCCAGCGCCAGAAGTGTTCAAGCCCTGCTTGCAGGCACGAAGAGGAGGAGTCCATCCAACCCCCCTCCTCCAGGCCTGGGAGGGGCTAGGAGACGGGCCATCTGCCTTGCACCCCAAGGTCAGGACATCTGTGCCACCCATTCCCTCACGGCCAGCGATTACCAAGCCAGACGCTTCACAGACACAACCTGATTTGATTTAATCCTCGTAACGGCCGACAGAGAGGCATTACCATCCCCAATCACAGACAAGAAAGGCAAGGCTCAGAGAGTCTGTCACTTGCCCCAAAGTGCCCCATCAGGCAGTGACAGAGCCAGGATTCAAACCCGAGCCTCTGATCGCAGACACCAGGCCCTCTCATGCAGCCAGAAGCCGGCCCGGCCTGGCAGACGCTTCCAGACTATTCCATGAGGGGAAAGAAGGCTCACTCCTGCCAATCACAGCATCGGGCCCCGCAGGAAGCCCACATCCTATGCTCCAATGAAGGGCAAAGACTACCAAGTGGTTTCTTCTAGGAGTTTCTAAGGTTTTACACATAAGACCGAAGCTTAAGAAAAAAAGAAAGAAAGAAAAGAAAGCTGGTTTTCAGAAGGAAGGCTCAGAAACAGTTCCTCCTTTTCCTTATGCTTCTGAATTTAACAAATAAGATTCACTCATCAGAGGGCTCTCTGTCCACGATGCGCTGCTGGACATGGTCTTGTGGGAAAAAGCTAATTAGACTAGATCTGTATATTCGACTCAGTTCCCGGTCACGCCTCAACTTGATAATCAACATTGCTACTTACAGGTGAAAAGAGGCCACGCATTTGAAAATGCGTATATTTATTCTAAACTGTCCCCCTTCTCGTTTCTTTCCCGGTCAGGGTGGCTTGGCCAGTGAGAAGACCCCGCTGTCCGGGGCCCAGGGTCCGGCTGAGGCCCTGCTGGACAAGCTGTGTGGTTGACCCCAACCCCTGGTCTGTCACTTGGAGCTCGAGACTCGAAGGCCCAACCATCGGCGGCTGGGGGGCTCCACCTGGGGGTCTGACAGGCCTCTCCAGCATGAGAAGGCCAAGGCAGGAGTGCCCACGGCCCCCCAGCCCGGCTGCCCCCTCGCCGCCCCCCCACCCCCGCCCTCTCAGCCCTGCCCGTCTCTGGCTCTGGACTGAAGTGTTTTCAGACGAAATGACGAGATGCCCGTATTTGTTCCAGTCATTGCTGTGGACAGGCCTGGCTGATACCAGTTGTGACAAAGCACCACCAACTGGGGTGGGGGCGGGCGTGGGGGGTTAGCGCGCGCGAGAGACATTCTCTCACAGATCTGGAGGCCAGGACTCTGAAATCAAGGTGCTGGCAGGGCTGTGTTCCCTTCAGAGCTCCTGGGGAGGGCCCCTCCTGTGCCTTCCAGCTCCTGGTGGCCCCAGGCGCCCCTGGGCTGGTGGCCACGTCGCTCCACCTCTGCCTCTGCATGGCCAACTTCTCCCTGTGTCTTTCCCATCTCTTCCCCTCTGTTAGGGGCCCAGTTAAAGGCCCATCCCACTCAGCCCTGGCCTCAACTTAATTAAATTTGCAAAAGACTTTCAAATAAGGTCACGTCCACAGCCCTGGGAGCGAGCACCCTCACCAGCCTGGGCAGCCTGCACCTGCCGGGACCTCCTTGCAGCCAGAAAGCCTCCCCTCTGCAGCAATGTTGCATCACCAAGCATGGAGCCAAGGTCAGGGGCCTCAAGGTCAAGGGCAGCTTTTCATGTCCCCAGCACGGGCCCCAGGGAGACCCAGAGTGGAAACCTCCCCCAAGACACGGTGGGATAAAGGCTCACCCTTCTGCATGCTCAAACCTCACCCAGCGGACACCGGGAAGGACAGGCTGCACAGTTACCAGAACTTCTCTTTTCTCCACAAAGATGTACATTAGTAGAAATAATAAAATCATTAAGAGAATCTAAAGTCCAAACCATTGAAGTGAGAAATTGGAAACAGTTCTAAAACATGAAAATAAGCTTAAGAAAGCATATTTTTTCATTTGTAATGGAAAACGCTGAAAGGAAAGAGGCCGAATATCCATTAACGGGGGATTGGAGGAGTAAGCCAGAGCATCCACACCAGGGGCGGGCACGCAGTTATTCAAAAGCATGAGCCAGCACTTCTGCTCCCACTTGGCGGGTGGCCAGGATGTGAAGTGAGAAAAGCAAGGTGCAAAGAAAAACAGTGCGATCCCATTCTTTAAGAGATAAACAAGACGACCCCCATGTGTACCTGCGGGTGTGTACACGGGCGCGAGCAGAGACAGAGGCTGAGCAGATTGTTAACACAGATTATTCCGGGATGGGGGTGGGGGTAGGAGAGAGGAGGGCAAATCGGTGGAGAAAATTTTAAAGACCGTAACAAAAAGGACAATATGGATGGTATAATGTTAAGTGCCAACGCAGAACACAAAATTCTAACTACAATATTATCTATAAACTGGTATGAATGAGGGACACCCAGGTGGCTCAGTGGCTGAGCATCTGCCTTGGGCTCAGGTCGTGATCCCAGGGTCCTGAGATCGAGTCCCACATCAGGCTTCCTGCATGGAGCCTGCTTCTCCCTCTGCCTCTCTCTGTGTCTCTCATGAATAAATAAATAAAATATATATTTTTAAAAAACTGGTATGAATGAGACCTAAATGTGCATATGGACCAAGAGGGACTGTGGAATGTGATAAGGAGAGGGACACTGGGGAGGTGCGGCCGGGGGGCAAGGGAACACAGAAGACCCACACTCGCCACAGGCCACAGGAAACTGCAGGGTGTTCAAGGTAGGGGGCAGGGTGATGGAGAGCGCATTCGAGGTCCTTCTCCCTCCCAGGGAAGATGGACTGGAGGTGATGCAGAATGGGGACAGGATGCCCGTGTTGGTGTGACTGAGCTCGGGCCATGGGTGGGGGTGACTCAGTGACTGAGGAGGGTGGCCGGGGACACAGTCTACGGAAGCAGCAGGGACCGTGTGCTCACGGCGAGGCACGACTGGTGTGAGGACCCCTGGGTGGAAAGGTCAGGGAGGTGGGATCCTGGGCTGGGCGCAGGAGCCCAGGGAAGGCCTTGGGGTCTGGAGGTTATCTTCCCAATGCAGACACCCACAAGGCCTCACCTGGGTGAGGGCTCTTGCAGACACCCGCATCCGGTGCGTCCCTTAGCTCCTCTAGCACGGGGACAGCCAGGCTCTCAGAGGGCGTGGCTCTGCATCTTGCCCTGCTGCCCATTAGCTCTGGGACCCCAGGCAGCACCCCTCCCTGCTCACAGCCACGGTGCCCTTAGCTCTCAAATGAGGGCCCTTCCTAATAGCCAGATGACATGCGGACAATGCCTGTGGCCCATGTGCCAGGCCCGCCAAGGGCTCGATCCGATTTAAGTATATGTGCTGCCAAAGCGAGCACCCCACCAAGGGCTCGAAAATGGAGCTGTGACCTTCACTGTCACCACCAGCACCAGCCACCTGCCCTGCTGCCCTGCTATGACTGGTCCCACCCAGCGCCCCATCCCTTGTCCATAAAACAGGGATGGGAGCATTGCCTGATTCTGAATTTTAAGGGAGGGTGATTCAGGAAGAAGGGCACAGAAAGCACCGCCTGCAGAAGTGCCCCGTCCCCACCAGCCACTGTCACTGCCATCCTCACAGACATTGCCACCATCATGGTCAACGTCACGGCCAAGGCCCCACAGCTGTGGAGGAACAGGCCATCGGGAACGCTAAGGCCGGTGCCTCCAGAGGGAGTGAGGCTGCACTAGGACAGGCTGTCCTAGGAGAATCATCCAGACAATGGCGTGATGAGTTTGGCCTTGTTTGGGAGGCAGTGGGGAGCCTGCCTTTGGCCCAGGGTCTGATCCTGGAGACCTGGGATCAAGTCCCACGTCGGGCTCCCAGCATAGAGCCTGCTTCTCCCTCCTCCTGTGTCTCTGCCTCTCTATCATAAATAAATAAATAAATAAATAAATAAATAAATAAATAAATAAATAAATCTTAAAAAACAAAAAACAAAAAACAAAGGGACTCTCACGGGAGGGGAGCTCACCGGCACGGCCTTGAAGGTGACCATGACACCCGGTACCGTGGCAGCCATCTTATGACCACGAGGTGACAATGTGTTCCCCCCAAAGGCCATTTCTAAATTGGGGTAAAAGTCACAAAACATAAAATTCACCATCTCAGAAGGTGCACTTCAGTAGCTTTTGGTGCATTCACAACATTAGGCACCCATCACCACGATCTACTTCCAGAACATTTCATCACCCGCAACGGAAACCCCGTACCCATTAAGCGGTCAGTCCACCAATTCTGGCTCCCCTGCAGCCCCTGGCAACCACTGATCTATCTTCTATCTCCACAGATTTGCCTATTCTGGACGTTTCTATAAATGGGACCAGGCAACATGTGGCTTCTTGCGTCTGGCTTCCTTCCCTCACGCCATGTCTGCAAGGACCGTGCGTGGTGCCGTCTGCCACAGGGCCCCGTTCTCTTTTATGGGTGAACAGCATTCCACTGTATGGGTACGCCACATTTTGTCTTCCATGCATCAGCTGATGGACATCTGGGTTGTTTCCACTTTGGGGATATCGTGAATAATGCTGCTCTGAATATTCGTGTACATGTTTTTGTTTGAACATATGTTTTCAATTCTTTTGAACCTAATTTTGTATTCATTAGACCTAATGTTGCTTTTTTTTCTTTTTCTTTTTCTTTTTTTTTTTTTTTTTCTTAAAATGCCCCCCTTGTCCATGCCGTCTAAACTTCAGGCTTTAGAAAACTTGGATTTACCCTGATACTAAGGCTGGTGGGCCAGAAAGACAAAGACAGCCCTTGTGAACGGCAGTGCCAGGCCGGAGTCGGAGGATCGCCGGCTGGGTTCTTAGGTAAATAACTACCCTGAGGGTTGAGGCCACTGCTGGTAGAGCGTCCTGTCAGCTGCAGCCAAAGGCGTCCTGACGGGAACAGGGGGTCATGACAGGGATCCAGGCCAGGGGCGCTGACAGCGGACGCGGTGGCTGGCTTGAAATATTCAGGCGGGAGAACAGGAAGGCTTGGCAGCGGCAGGACAGGACACAAGAGGAATTTAGGATGGCTCCGGACTTCTCCCGGCAACTTCTCGGGCACAAGTACAACAAAATAATTCACTGTCTTATTATTTAGCTAATAATTTGAGCAAATATTTGGCAGGTACATCTCAGTGCCTGGCAGGGGCCAGGCATTTGATAAATGCGAGTGGCCGACGGCCAGGAATGGAATGATGCGTGCAGCACCCAGCCTGCTCCAGGCACAGCAGGCATGAAGCGACCCTGGCCCTTCGTGGCCACCCAAGGTCAGGAGAGGGTGGCAGTCCAGTGGCTCGTCCCTTCCACCCCCTGCTGCTCCGAGAGATGCCCCCTGCAGACGCTGGGCCCCTCACGGAGTCCTACACACCCTGGACCTCCCCACCAGCCCGGAGAACGGCAACCCGGCATCACCCTGATTCCAAGCACACCCCCGAAACAGACGCCTCATCACTGCCCCACCTCCGGCCTCCTGGCTCCATCAGAGCCGTGGTGACGTCTGTCCATCGCTGGACTTACCGAGCTGACCGCAGAGGCAGCTGCATCCCCCACCCCCACCCCCCCAACAGAGCTTCTCACCTCAGTCTCAACAAAACGACATCAGCCTTTATGGTAAAGACCCCGGTTACACCTGGCAATTTGGGGGAATATTCAGGAACCACAGTAGTGTCTCTCGTAGTTTCTGATTTTCTTGTTACTGAAAACCAACACGAAGCCTCGGGAACAGGTGAGTTGAAATAACAGTTGGTTTGGACGCAGCAGTGATCATCTGTGGCACTTTTATGGGGAGCCAGGCACGACTCGACGCGACGTGCATGATCCCACTCAACTCCGCGGCAGCCTGCGAAGCCCGCGTGATCGGATACCCCCATGTCCGGATGAGGATGTGCATGTCTAGAGGGGTGCACACCGGCTCGGTCACCTGCTCCCAGGGAGCCACCTCTTCTCCCCCAGAGCTTCCCTCGGGCACAGGAGCCCCTCCTCCTCCAGAGGGCTGTGGGGCCAGGCCGCAGCTGAGGACCTCGTTCTGCCCTGGGTTGGGGGGTTATGGGGGCGGCGCCAGCAGAAGAAGGCGGAGAAGCTCCATCTCTGGCTCGGCTCTAGGCACCGACACACCTCGGGTACAGGAAGACGGGATAAGGCTGGGAGCCACAGCCCCTCGGGGAGCCAGCCCCGACGTGCAGCACCATGGCAGCACATGGGTCACACCTCCACGGGTGCCATCCACCCATGGGACCCAACTCCACGGGTGGGTCACACGCAATCGGCATCCAAGTGCTGGTGTCTGTGCCAAGAGATGGCCTCACCCTACCAAAGGCTGGCTGGGCACCAGACGCATTTACTTGTCAGGTCCTGTGAGGTCGGCATCCTTCTCCCCACTTCAGAGATGAGAACGCGGAGGCCCAGCCCAGCCAGGCATCGTGCCGAAGCTTGTGCTCACGGCTCTGATCACATTCTTGCCCTCACCCCACATGACGTCGTGGTGATAAGACATAAAAACAGGTGCCAGGTCTCCTGCAGGGAGGGGCTGCCGGCCAAGAGGTGAAGTCAGGGCCTGTCAGTAAGTCAACATGCTGGCTACGCTGGCTTGAGCGGACTGGCCTGCCTGCACTTGGCATCTCAGAGGGGTCCACGCAGCTCTCCAGACTCTGGAGGTGGAATGAGGAGGGGCTCCTCTCTCAAAGACAAGATCAGTGGCCCCTGTAGGGTGCGAACCTGACTTGACTCAGTGGCATTTCTTGGATGTGTCCTGGCCTCTGCCAAGGTCAGGGTCCGTCCAAGGCAAAAGTGCCAATGGCCTCCAGCCAGTTGTTCTTGCGCCACTGCCCACAGAGCAGTACCCAGGGTTCCGGGCACACAGAGGGCCCGATGACAGCCCCTCACACAGCTCCTTACCCCGATGTCCCATTCACACCATCTCTGCACTCGAGCCACTGAAGCCCAGCCCTGGCCCCCGGGGGAGAGAGCTGTGCCCCCCCCCCCGCAGCTCTGCCCTTAGGCCTGCCTTCTGGCACGCCTGCCCTCCCTGCCCACCTGCATTTGGGCACCTGAGGCCTTGCAGCGGGACACCACCCTCCATCCCACGCACTCACCATGGGTGAGGGACCTGCAGTCACTCACACCACACGTCTAACCAGGGGGTAGGTAGAGCCAGAGGGGACCTCGAGAGACTCCTCTATCCAACCCCCACCTCTTCTGGAGGCTCGGGCCGAGTCACAGCTGCCCCCCGTGCAGCACCCCGCCTGCACCTGCTGTCTCCCCTCCCAGAAGCATGTGTCTCAACCCTTAGGTCTCATGGTGGAAGAAGATAGGGAGAGGTCTCTGACCAGCAGCTTCTTCCTGGCGCCGCTGGGAATCCCGGCACGTCTGGTGTGCAGCAGGCTTAGGGCCCAGGAGATGGACGCACAGGTCCAACACCGGGATGGGTGGTGCTGAACGGGCCTCCTCGAGGGCTGAGCGGGCAGGAGGGCCACTCCGGCCTCCGACTCCACACGTGGCTTCCTGGGCCCAGGTTCAAGAGGAGCAGGACCAGGGAGGTGGCTGCATGCGCAGGGCTGGGAGCCTGTGAGGAAACGAAGCTCTTCCTTCTGACCTTGCCCTGCCCCCAGCTCTCGTCCCCCCAGCAAACTCCCTTGCACCCCTCAGAACTGCACTCGGGCTCTCCCTCCTGCAGGGAGCCCCCATTCACCCTCTGGGCTACCTCTGCATCTGTGGGCTCAGCCCCCGTGCCAGCCAGCCCCAGAGGGAGAAACTGTCTATACACCAGCTCCCGGCCCCGCGGACCCAAGGTTTCTGCAAAGCCAGGTCTTAGCGTCCCTCTGGCAGGAGCAACAGTCAGGGAGCGTTTGCAGAGTGACTGAAAAACCCCACCGTTGGAGAAGCGTCGCTGCCCGATCACGGATGCCCTGACGACGCCACATGGTCCCACCGCCCACCCAGCAGACCCCCACCTTAAAAGGCCGAGACCATGAGAAAGAAGAGCACGTGTGCTATGATTCCCTTTATAGAAAGTTCCAGAACAGGCAAACCAATCTCTGCTGTTTGAGGTCGTCAGAGTCGTGGTTATCTCAGGGGATGGTGACTGAAGGGACCCAAGGGGGTCTGGGTGAGGGAGGCTGGTCACGTTCTGCTTCCACGGGCCTGTTCACGTCCTAAGCTAGTGTGACCAAGTTCTGTATGCTGTTCTGTACGTTACCTGTCAAGAGTAAGTTTTAAAAATATAAAAAGAATCCTGACACCATTGATGGAACCCTGACCCCGAGGCTGACAGTAGCCAGGGGTGTGCGCAAGGCCACTCAGCACCCTCATTAGCCCGGCCGATGAAGCAACTCAGGGGCACTGATTCTCTGCCCTTTGACCCCGCTGTCCAGGAAGGGGGGGAGGGGGGAAGGGCATAGGCCACCCCATGAGGAGGGTGAGCCAGGGCTGCATGTGCCCCACCAGGCTGGGCAGGGGCAAGGCAGGGAGGAGAGGCACACGCACTCCCCCCACCCCAGGATCTCCAGGGCCACCCACCACATACACACTTGTTGAACAGGTATGTGGAAGTGGATGCTGGAGCCTGCCCGTCACTATCTGCCACACGTCCTTCCCACCGTGCCACCAGCAAGTCTGCTCCTGGCCCCTGGGGGCTGTGGACTGGCAGGCATGCCCAGAGCCATGAAATGGTCATGTGGGGAGCGGGGCACAATTCCTCCCACCCAGGGGTTCCAGACACGATGGGGTAATAGGGCTTTGTCTGCACAAAGGGGTGGGGGAGGGACATGCCTGGCTCAGACCTTCTCTGTCTCCCAGGCCACCCTGGGGCAGAGGGCTGCAGGTGTCACCAGCCTGCCCTCCTGCTCTGCTGGGCTGGCAGCTTCCCGACAGGTTGCACCCCGGAGGATGCAACCCCAGGCTGGACCCCAGGGAGCTTTGTTGGGAGGCTGGAGGCTGCAATTCAGTGAGGACACAACCACATCCCAGAGACGGGAACACGCTTGGAGCAAGTGACTCCTTGAGCATGCTCTTAACTTTTTTTTTTTTAAGAAACAGGCAGAACAGGGACACCAGGATGGCTCAGTGGTTTAGCGCCGGCCTTCAGCCTAGGGCCTGATCCTGGAGACCCAGGATCAAGTCCTGCATCCCGGCTCCCTGCATGGAGCCTGCTTCTCCCTCTGCCTGTGTCTCTGCCCCCATCTCTCTCTCTCTCTCTCTGTGTCTCTCACGAATAAATAAATAAGTAATCTTGAAAGGAAGGAAGGAAGGAAGGAAGGAAGGAAGGAAGGAAGGAAGGAAGGAAGGAAGGAAGGAAGGAAAGAAGGAAAACAAAATGCTAACTATGATTCCCTTTGTGGATTTTCCTCTTTGTGCTTTTCTCTACTTTCCCAAAAAGATATAGATTTCTTTTACAATCTGAGAAATTACATTAAATTTTTAAAAAGAAAAAAAAAACCCAACCACTGGAAGCAATATCAAAAACATTAACCCCCGACAGGGTTGATGGGGCTCTTTGGGGTAAAAATGGCTTTTCCCCGTGCTGCTGTGTTCCAGCCTAGACAGGCCCACTGAACCCACCACATGGCAGATGAGAAATGAAGACACACCCCAGCACCTGCTCGGTACCAGCAACTGAGTTCGTGGTGTGAGGGACCCTGGCATCCAGGATGTTCCATCTTGAGATAAAGGCCCTGAGCCCAGAAAGACTCCTATTCCCAGGCTCCCAAGTCTCAGCCTTCCAGAGCTTCTCTGCTTCGTCCCATGGGCATGACTGCTCCTGGATAGGGAGGTGCAGTCCCAGCTGTGGGTGATGCGGCCTCAGGCAGTGCCCCACGTCAGGTGGGTCATGAACTTGGGTCCCTGTGGGGTGTGCATGTGTCAGACAGACAGCTAGATGCCACTGGTGAAACGCAGGTGGGCTGTGCCCACAGGAAGGCCCGTGAAAGTGAGGTGGGCAGGTGGGCAGAGCAAGGAGGCCATCAGAAAGCCAGCATGCAGGAGGAATGAGGCCCAGAAAGAGGATTCTGGGAGAGATGGGCCTCCAGCATGGCTGAGCCCTGGGCTGCACAGCTGGGTGGAGTCAGTGGAAGACTGGCTCCCGCTAACTGCCCCATTCCCCCGCTGGTTTCATCCTGCCCATCTCTCTGGTCCCCGAGTACAGGTAAGGCCCGAGCAGCCTTGATGCAGGAGGGCAGCTCCCCAGCACCTGCTCTCCAGTCCGTGTGATGCCACGAGGGCGGGAGCCCCTGGGAAGCCTACAGAGGCCCCTGGCACCACCTGCCCTGGACAGCCCCAGCCCGAGCACTCAGACTGGAAACAGAATACCAGTGCCGCTCGCTGCTGGTGGCCAACCCCATCTCTGTGCCTGTGTCCTCACCTGTGAATAGGGAGACATTAATCTCACCCAGGGTGGTTATGAACATCATCTGTAAACATCTACGTCAGTAAACGAGTGGAAGTCACCCTGTGGCGAGCCTCACAGACAGGCCGGGAGCCCCAGAGGCTTCTGGTTCTGGGACTGTGAGCCACAAGTGTGTCTCAGGAGAGCCCCTCGAAGCCCCCTCTCTGCTTCCATCTGTTGGGGCAAGGGTCTAGGGTGGACATAGGTGGCTTGCCACTGGAGCACTCTGGCTCCAACTTTTGGGAGGGACAAGGGCCCAGTCCTGTGGCCAGGACCTAGGAATGGGCTCAAGGGGACAGGAGAGGGGACAAGTGTCTTCTATGAACTGCCAAGTGCGCGGATCCATGGGTCTTGATACCTGTACCTCTGCTGCTCCTGGGGACTGGGGGCCCACCAGGGCCTGTCAGAGAAGATCTGCATGCTCCCCACAGCCCTCAGGCCCCTGCCCTGGCCCTGCCTGCAGAGCCCGGCTGCTGAGCAGCACAGGAGCAGGGGAAACCGGGTGGTTTTCTAGGTAAAGTGGGCAGCGGGGTGCAAGAGGCCGGCCACAGCAGCCCGGGGTCCCCGGCACAAAATCTACTCAAACTGTGAAGGGCAGACCAAGTGAACAGGGCGTGCTGGGAAGAGGGCCGGGGTGTGAGGCTGGGCCACGTCAACAGTAGGGGTGCCTGGTGGAAGAAGCTGGCTCTCTTTCAGAGAGAGGCTTCCCTCTATTCCAGAGATCACTGCGTACAGGGCTCCACACTATAGTGAAAGGTCCCTCCTTGTGTGGCTCCCCTGCTCCCAGCCCCACCACCACATGGCAGGGACCCAGAGCCACGTGGACCAGGAGGGACAGTGTAGGGCCACGTGCCTGGGCTGCGGGCCCCTGCTCGGGTGGGAGACCCCCGGCCTCTGGAGGCTGACAGCTCGGGCACACCCAGAGCATCTCCCCAGAAACGGGCTCACACGGCTGCAGAGGTGCAGTGAAGAGGCTGCAGTGACACATGGACCCCAGTAGCTGCAAGGCAAGTCCCTCCCTTCCACAGTTATCCTGGTGCCAGTTTCCTCAAATAATCACCCTGACGGGAACACCCATAAAGATAACACTACTCAGCATTTGCTGAGCACTCACTATGTGCCAGGAAATGTGCTGAATGCTTTCTGCAGGATACGCTGTTCTATTCTCCCCAACCCGAGGGTTAATACTCATTTCCATTTTATTCTTTTATGATTTACTTATTTATTAGAGACAGAGGGGGAAAGAGAGAAAGAGATAGAGAATGGGGAGGGGCAGAGGGAAAGGGAGAGAATCCCAAGTAGACTCCCCACCGAGTGTGGAGCCTGACATGGGCTCGATCTCCCGACCCTGAGATCATGACCAGAGCCAAAATCAAGAGTCAGATGCTTAACCGAGTCACCCAGGTGCCCCTCATTATTCCTTTTTTTTAAAAAAGATTTTATTTATTTTTTCATGAGAGACACAGAGACAGACAGAAGCAGAGACACAGGCAGAGGGAGAAGCAGGCCTCCTGCAGGGAGCCCGATGTGGGACTCGATCCCGGGTCTCCAGGATCACACCCCAGGTTGAAGGCGGCACTAAACCACTGAGCCACCTGGGCTACCCTCATTATTCCCTTTTAAAGATTAGGAAACTGAGGCCTGAAGGGACTGGAGCAGGATGGGAAGGCAAACAAGTGGCTTTGACCGAAGATGCTTTGCTGCCGCCCCTCCAGCGTCCCCAGCCCTCGCCTTGGGGAGCTCAGGGGAGGGAGGGCATTTGGGTTTCAGGATGCTCGGTGAGCCACAGGGAACACCTGGGGGCCCGCCACATTTCCTCGAACCATCCAACTGCCCCGGAAAGGGGCCGTGACTAACCACTCCACACTAGCAGTCTGTCTGCCCGAGCTGCGGCAACCGTATTCTCCAATCCCCGTGAGGCCGGGGTAAAAATAACTCAATCCCTACAATATTTTGAAAAATAAAGTGCCTTGAAATGTCATGGGAGGTAGCACAAACTTCTCAGGAAGTGCTTGCTTCCTTGGCCACGCCTGTGGCAGGAATCGAGAGGCAGGGGGAGCGCGGGGGTGAGCACTCCCAGCACCCGGGATCCAGGCCGCTCTCCCACGGCCCTGGGAGCCACTCCGAGGCCTACTTTTCTGTGAGGTGCGCGGGGAGGAAAGGAGCCAGAGAACTCCTCAGGGCTCTCCACACTCCCGGCCCCTGGAGCATCAGTCCCCAGAGCTTCACCATCGCCGCTCTCTTCCAGAACCGGGTCGCGAACCGTCGGTGGGCAGCCGCAGGGTTCAGGGCAGAGGGGCGCGGCCCAGCCCGTCTCGGGGAGGCCACCTGTCCCCTGGGCCAGCGGGGCAGCGGGGCTCCGAGCAGCAGCCTGCTCTCCGGACGCTGCGGGACGTGTGCAGGCCGGAGCCCGGGAGCCCCGCGCCTCTCTTTTCTCCCACAAAACATCCCGACGGAGAGAGAAGAGGAGGCGACAGGGAGACCACGCTCTGGGAGGCGGGAAGGCGGTGGCGGGGCTGTGAGTGGGTCAGGCCCGCGGAGGCGACACCTGCAGACCGCAGGAAAAGCGACAGCAGGGTGGGCCCAGCCCTCGGCACCGGGCTGGGAGGCTCTGGGGACGGGGGTCCCCGAGGAAGGGGAATCGGATTGGCGGTGCCCAGAAGACGGCTCGTCGTAGCAGAGGTCGAGGACCCCGCCAGGTCCTAAGAGGGTGTTTCTGTCACCTGGGCCACAGCCCCACATCTGAGCCCTGTCCACACCCCTGTCTCTGCTCTGTGGCCGCATACGTGTGGGGATATAAACCACACGCTTATAACTGGGCAACACAGGCCCAGCAGCGTTTGTTCACGACGCAGCCTACACTACTCACACCCGGCTCATCTCTCCAGGTCCCACCCTAGAGGCCGTAGGCACAGAAATAGGAGCCGGGAATAGGGAGCTCGGCTCCTAGGGCTGGCCCTCACGCTGGCCACGCGGCTGCCTGGCCTCAGTGTGCCTCATCTGTGAAGTGGGGACAGTGCGATGGGTGAGATAGAGCCCAGCCGGGATCTACAGCAGGCGTAGCCCGTAGGTAGCGTCTTGATGCAACTGCAGAAGCGCTCAGGGAAGCGCCGGGCTCACGCCGCTGTCTGCTCCGGGCCTGGGGCTGGCCAGGGAGGCAGCAGGTGCTCCGGGAGGGCCCGCCTTCCCACCTCGCCTGCCTGCAAAGAGCCTGCTCCGGGCGGGCGTGCCTGCCGCCCCCTCTCTGCAGCCCTGATTCAGGCCTCCAGCCCGGGCCCCACTTGCAGCCACAACGAGGAGCCCTGCCACATGACTGAGCTCTGACACCCCCAACATGTTCCTAGGCCCCCACGATATCCCCAGGCTCCATGTGCCCAGGACCTCTCTCAGCAGCAGGGAGGCAGGGGCAGGTGGGGAAACTGAGTCTGGGCAAGCTCCACAGGGGTTATAAGTAGAGACTCTGGGGGTTAGACATACCTGGTTCAAAAAAAAAAAAAAAGAAAAAAGACATACCTGGTTCAACTCCCAGGCTGCTACTGTCTCTGATGCTCAAGTTTCTCATTTAAAACCCAGAAAACTGTATTTACCCTACAGGCTGGTTACACAAAGGAGGAAATGTGCCACTTCCTGGACCTGGCAAATGCTGGAATATTCCAAAAAGACTCTTGCCATCACCTGAGAGATCAGGAGGCCTGAGCCACCACATGGCAGTCCGTAGCAGAGCCAGGAGGCCCAGTCCAGGCACCCAACCCCTCATGGCCCAGTCCCTCCACCCCCCAGCAGCTAAAGGACTTCTGACAGCTTCCAATGTGGCCTGTCAAGAGCCACTGTCCAAACCAATCCTTGCCGGATCCAACCCAACTCTCCTGGGGCTGGAGCTGCGGCACAAGATTTGTTTTTTGTTTTTCTTTTTTAAAAAGATTTCATTCATTTATTCATGAGAGACACACAGAGAGAGGCAGAGACACAGTCAGAGGGAGAAGCAGGCTCCATGCAGGCGGCCCGATGCGGGACTCAATCCCGGGTCTCCAGGATCACGCCCTGGGCCGAAGGCAGCCGCTCACCTGCTGAGCCACCCAGACGTCCCACAAGATTTGTTTTTAAACGTCTCCGATTGCCAATGGCCTTCTGCCAAATGGGAGCCTGTCCTGCTTCCTGCCTGCCTTCAGAGGGTCCCGTCCACAGGAGCCCTGAAACTCTCTGCTTCCTCCCCTCCCTGCCCGCCTCCAGCCTCCCCAGCCTAGGCTCACAGAACCCTCCGGAGACTTCTACTTCAGCTCCAGGACACGCCAGCTGGGCTCCCTGGGGCCCCGGGGTCCCTCGGCTTGCCCACCACCCCCAGGTCTGGGAGCAGGTGTTCGCAGGCCTGCAGAGGGGATCTGGAGCACAGGAGGCACTCAGGAGCTTCCATCCTGGTAGGTGGAGAGGCAGGACAGGAGTTTATTTTAAGCTCTCTTATATTGGGTTGGGGGAGTGGGTGGCTTAGTCGTCTGCCTTTAGCTCAGGTCATGATCTCGGGGTCCTGGGATTGAGCCTCACATGGGCTCCCTGCTCAGCGGGGCATCCACTTCTCCCTCTCCCTCTGCCCCTCCTCCTGCTTGTTCTCTCTCTCTTAAATAAGTAAATAAAATCTAAAACAGAAAACCCACTACTTGGTATGATGGGGTGCCTGGGTATCTCAGATGGTTAAGCAGCCAACTCTTGATTTCAGCTCAGGTCATGATCTCACAGTCTTGAAATTGAGCCCTGAGTCAAGGTCCACGCTGGGTATGGAGCCTGCTTCAGATTCTCTCTCTCCTTCTCCCTCTATCTCCCCCCTCCCAATAAAAATAAAATATCCTTCAAAGTTTTGTATGAAGACACTGGTGCTTCCCCTTTACTGGCAGGTTCCAAACAGATGAACCCACCTCTTCTCCCTCCTGGCTGACTGTGGCCAGAATAAAGCCAGAAATGACTTCCACACACCACCCGGGTCCTGCCAGCCCCCAGACACAGAAAGTATCCATGAGACCCGTGAGGCCTCCAGACGGAGTGCTGGGGAGGGAGCCCAGGGTGGCGGGGCCCATCTGGCTGTGAGGTGGGGCTGCACGCATAGGCGGAGGTCGGAAGGGCAGGGAGGGGAGGGGGCGCTGGTGCCCCTGCCATGCCTGCCTCCCACCCAACTCCTGGCCTGCCTCAGCCTCCCTACCTGTAAACGGGGAGGTGGGGTGGGGATGGGGAAGATCAGTGCTCCTCGAAGCTGTCACATGCTTTGAAGGAGCAGAACCTGCTGGGACACTCAGAGGCTAGGACTCTGGGAATTCACAAGGCACCTGATCCCGACAGGAGAGCTGCTCCAGCTGAATGAGGGGTAGGGTCTGGAAGCCCCACCTGGATCGCCCTCATTTCCAAGGGACCAGAGCAGAACTGAGGCTCGTAGTCCCCAGCCTGATGACCCTGAGCCACATTCTCTCTGCCCTGCAGCTTGGAGCTCCTCTGGCGCCAGTGAGTGGTTCCTCCCGGCTCCAGCCCCCACCTAGCAGGACTTCACAGCACTTGCCCCTGGCGGCTCACTTGATTTAAAAGTCCACCGGACTAACCTAAAACGGTACAGAAACAGATGGAGAAGCAGTAATCACAGGTAACGGTGCTCACGCTGGACTATGGGTTCAAAGGGCAGCTCTCTGACCCCAGGAGAGTTACCTAACCTCTCAGAGATAATAATAGTTAACCACCCCATACAGCTGCTTTGAGGGTAAATGAACTAATAGAACAGTCTCTGGTGCAGTAGGTCCTGCGTCTGTTGCTGTCACAGTTTGTGTTTTCCCAACGACCTTAGGAAGGAGACACGTTACCCCACCACCTACAGCGAGGAAGCGAGCACCAGAGAGGTTAAGTAACCAGCCTACGGCCAAACAGCTGAGCTGGGATTCACACCCAAGCAGCAGCTCCCAGAACCTGTGTGCTTAACCACTGGGCTCCAAAGACCAGGGCACACGAGAAGACACTCAGATTCCATGAAAAGTCTTTATTTGGAAATATTTCCAAGGCCTCACTGCTACGTATACAGCTGGACCAAAGAGCTCTTCCCAGCCGTGTGTCAGTCTGAGCCGGAAACCATGAGAGATCTCAGTCAGGAACCGGGGAGGGAGGGAGGGAGGGGACAGGCAGGCTCACCTGCACCCCTCAGAGCATCCTGCAAGAGCAACAGTGTCACCTGTAGGATATAGACAGAGCACAGAGAGAGAGAGAGGTCAAGTAGCCCATGCAGGGTCACATCCCAGAGACTTCATCCCCTGCCTTGGGGCTGCAGAGTAGGCTCCTCCCCAGCCCCCGTGCACCTGGGCCAGGGCTGGTCAGGCTGAGAGGCACCCACCCAGGGCCTGGTGCCCACGCCGCTGCTGCTTCCGACAAGCCAGTGCTGCCCCCTCCCTGCCAGCAGCTCTCCTTACAATCCCATGATCAGAGAAAACGCTACAGTGCTCTGGTGAGAAGACCCAGGCCGACCCAGCGCCTGCCTCCAGGTACTGAGATCCCCAGCACAGGGTCGGTTGGGGGGGAGATAGCGACACAAGTTCCCCAGCAGTGGCCATCCGGCTAGCCCCATGCGGGGCGTCTGCTCCTGAAACACAGGTGACCCTGCTGTGGGGCCTCCTCCTGCGGCCCACCCACCTCTCAGTCATGCTTTGGGGGCTTTCAGAGATCCTTGCCGCAGCAGAGGGCTCTGCTCTAGCCCGCCCACCATCTCCAGGCTCCCACCCCGGCTCCCTTGGGTTCTCAGCCCTGATGCCCTAACACTGTCATTCAGAGCCTGCAGTGTGTCCGGCCCCGTGCCCACTTTGGGTAGGACAGAAGCAGGGCAAACACAGTCCCTGCTGGTCGGGTGATCCCCTGTGCTGCCACCCTCACCCTATCCGCCTTATCTCCCCGCATTCTGCATCTCACAGAGTCCCCTTCCAGCCCCATAAGCCCCCTGGACACACATTCCATGCCCGGCACTAGACTGGGGACTCTTCGTCCGACACACTGCTGAGCACACACAAGAGGTGCTTGCAAAGCTGAGCCGCCTTTCCAAATCACTCTGGGTGGCAGGAACGGACAGCCGTGGCGACAGTGGGGTACAGCTCCTTGCATGAGGGTGAGGGAGGCTGGGAGCAGCCACCTGCTTCTCCCCGCACAGTAAGCTGGGAAACAGCCAACCGCACCCTCTTTACAGAAAAGCCAGCTTTTCCAATCAAGCCTCTTCCCTCCTGGGTGAGGCCGGCCCTGTGGAGGCCGTGCCACGCTCCGCCGGCTGCCACAAGGCTAGGAGCAGCTAAGACCAGCTCGGCTGGACCAGTGCTTCCTCCTCCCGGCCCCGTCCAAGTACCTAAACTTGTGAGCACTGCCAGCCATCCCCCCACCCGAAGGGAAGGCTGCGAGCCGGTCTGCGAGGATGTTTTGGAAATCGGAGGACATGGTCTCTAGGGGCAAATTTTCAAAGTGGTGCCGTGACTATCCTGGTTCATGAGCCCCGTGATTCTACCCAGAAGTGGGGGCCTGGGGGAGCCTGCCCTCAGGAGTGCCCCGGGCATCGGGAGGGTCAGGTGGGCAGCCTCGGGCCCTGCTGTGCTGTGCATACGTGGCATCTCCCTGACTCATCTCCTGCAGCTGGGTGTGTATCGAGCTCCTCCTGGACCAAAGGTGCTCAGGATGTAAAGGAAACCGCCCCCCCATCCCCATCTCAGATGAGACCTGAGGCTCAGAGCTCTTCCTGCTGGAAGCGGCAGCTCCAGGATGAGCTGGGGTTCCTCTGTCCTGGGAGCACGTGCTCTCCCACAGTAGCGGAGCCCAGGGGACTGCCCAGAAGCCAGCCACAGATGGTCCCTTCTCCCATACGGACACAGACACGGCAGGGCTTGGCGTTCATCCAGGCACAGGGACAACGGTGACAGACATGGGGGCAACTGCCCTGCCACGGCCTCACTGGCTGGGGAGACCCGAGGTTGAGTCAGCTTCTTCCCCAGAAAACAGCACTCACTCCGCCCACCGTGCGGCTGGAAGGGAGCTACAAACGTGACAGTGGCCAGGAACCTGAAGGGCCTCTCCCAGCGGGGAAGGCCGTCACCGCTCAGCTTAACCAGCTCATGCAAGGCATCGTGGGGAAAGCAAACTTGGCAAAGACTCATTGCTTCACTCAAGAATCAGGGTGGGAGAGAGCAGGCAGGCAGATGAGGCAGCAGAAGTCTGGGGTCTTTCCTGCCTCCTCGTGGGAGGGTAGCCCATGGCCCCCCAGGCTTGGGAAGGGGTCCAGGGCCCCATGTAAGGAGGCTCTGGAGTGGTGAGTGGGATGACAGCCTGGCCACAGAGAAGCGGGCACCCAGCAGCCTGGCAGGGGAGGAGCGGGCACCCAGCAGCCTGGCTGGGGAGGAGCGGGCACCCAGGAGCCCAGTCGGGGAGGAGCAGGCACCCAGGAGCCCAGCTGGGGAGGAGCAGGCACCCAGGAGCCTGACAAGGGAGGAGCAGGCACCCAGGAGCCCAGTCGAGGAGAAGCGGGCACCCAGCAGCCTGGCTGGGGAGGAGCGGGCACCCAGGAGCCCAGTCGGGAAGGAGCAGGCACCCAGGAGCCCAGCTGGGGAGGAGCAGGCACCCAGGAGCCTGACAAGGGAGGAGCAGGCACCCAGGAGCCCAGTCGAGGAGAAGCGGGCACCCAGCAGCCTGGCAGGGGAGGAGCGGGCACCCAGGAGCCCAGCAAGGCCAGTGTGGCATATTCAAGGGGACTGAGCAAATCTGTAAATGGAGAGAGAATAATGTAAACCAGGTCTCTCCCTGTAGGAGAAGGAGGGCGCACATTTGCAAAGGCATCAGGCTGGGATGAAGCCGGCGGCGTTGGACTGGAATCAGAGGTGCTGGTGTGAACGCACAGGGCTTGAGAGATACGGAAACAGAGGCTCCGGTGGATGGACGTGTGCACTGCAAGTGTCCACCTAGGCGTACGTGTCCTACCTCTGTCCACGGAGAGGGCCAGAGAGCAGAGACACCCAGAGGCCAGGTAGGAACGTCTGGTGCACTGGGGTTCGATTCTAAGTACCGCTTGCCACTAAAGGAACCGGGGCTCCGTGAGAAATGGTGAGATAAAGGTAGAACATTATGAATGTGAAACATCTTTTTGCACCAGAAAAGTAAGGGAGGGCTTAGAGAATGGTGGGGATGTGACCCAGAGTTGGCCGGAAAGGGCTGCCATGAGCCACATCGGGGACCATTTGAGCCTCAAAACAAATTATGATAGTAACAGATTATACCTGTTATAACTGAATCAAAGAGAATTCCATTAGTCCACACTGGTATAAGGAAATAAGTGGGGAGAAGAAAACATTCTTTACGGTAGAAAGCCAACCACAAACGTAAGTAAGAATGAAAGATGGGATGTCTTGGCAACCATCAGAGAAATAATTGATTCAAGAAGCAGCAACAGACGTTAGAGCCAACGAATAGAAGTGGGGTGAGGAGTGGGATTCTATAGTCTCCAAGCATCTCCCCACAAACGGCCATAGATCCCAAAGGGAGGAAAGCCTCTAAGCCTGCCTGACTTTACGGCAGTCACCATCTCCATCAATGGACATTACCACCCACGCCTCCCGTTAGGACGCCCCTGAGAAGCACACAGAGAAGCACCACTTCTGGGAGATTCCCGCCCAAAGTGCATAACCCAGGACACATCATGAGGAAGCATCGGGTAAAGTGGATGTCCTGTGATCCTCAAAAGCGTCAACGTCCCAGGAGCTGAGGCGAGGCCTGCAAAGTGCCCCAGCCCGATGAAGCAGTCTAGGGACAGGCCCCTGGGCCACCTGCCCCCCGCTGCTCCTCTCTACAAAGTAGGACATCGGGGACCAATGGGTGAATCCTGACCAGATGGGCACATTGAATTTTTTTCTATTCTGGAAATCTCAAAAAGGATTTGGAAATAAGAAGGCTGTGGGAAGTCAAGGCAGTGGCAGATAATTCCGGAGGTGAGATGTGTGGGGGGAGCAGCAGAAAGGGCCCTGGTGTGGGTCCATCACAGACTTGTGATGGCCACGGGTTACCCCTGCCCTTGAGATGGTCTCTCTGCTACCCCTGGTTGCCCACATGAAGGGCCCTTCCATGTGGGAGGATTCTGGGAATTCCTTCATTGGGAAAGCTGAGGAAGGGGTGGTGGGACAGGCGGCAGGCACAGCGTGAAGGCCGGCGTGGAGGTGGGGCAGGGCGGAAGCGGCTGGAAGGGCTGCCACTGGTGGTCACCCAGGTGGTCACCCAGCCTCTGCTGGGCTTGCAGGTTAGGCCAGGAGGCCCCCACACTCAGAGCACTGGCCGGTTTCAGGCTCCTCGCCCCTGAGAAGGTGCCAGGTGCCAGGTGGAAAAAAGATAAAAGGGCTGGCGAGCTGATGCGAGGCTGCTCCACCTGATTTTTTTTTTTTAAGGTTTCACTTATTCATTCATGAAAGACACACACACACAGAGGCGGAGACACAGCAGAGGGAGAAGCAGGCTCCATGCAGGGAGCCCGATGTGGGACTCGATCCTGGGACCCCAGGGTCACACCCTGAGCTGAAGGCAGACGCTCAACAGCTGAGCCACCCGGGCGTCCCTGCTCCACTTGCTTTAAATCCTGGGGCCCCCGCTGGCAGCAAAACCCTGAGACCCAGCACCTCCATGTCTTCGAGGCCTTGGTGAGGGTGCCTGCGAGGGCAGCGGAGGAGGGCGAGGGCCCAGAGGGAGGGCAGGCTCCCCAGGCCTGCTGCCCCAGTCCCAGCCCAGACACAGCTGCCTCCAGGAAGAGGGGGCGTGCGAGTGAGTGTGGCCAGCCTGTGGGCTGGGCGGGAGTGTGTGTGGGTGTGCCAGCAGGCCCACATGTGCAGTCTGAGGGGGCCTGGGTGTGGGTGTGTGTGTGTGTGGCCTGGGTCTGCGTGCATGAGCGTGTGGGAGCTGGGCGTGAGTCTGTTGTGAGTGTGGCCCTGGGCGTGAGTGTGGGACAGGCGTGTCACGCGGGAGTGGGTGTGCATCCGGCCCCTCCCGGCCCGGCAGCACGGCGCCCTCTAGCGGCCCCAGCCGCAGGCAGTGCGCGGAGGCAGGGAAATGAAAGCTGAGCCTCCCAGACCAGGGGGGAGGCCGAAGGCCGGGCCCAGGGACGGGCAGGCGGTGAGAACAGGGGGGAAGGGCACAGGGGTGAAGGCGGGGAGAACACGGAGGCGGCCAGGGGGCACCTCCCCTGGGGTCCCGCTCAGGGAGCAGTGGGTCTTCCTGGTGACACCCACCCTCCTAGATGACACAGGGCCCTGGCCTCATAGGGCCGGCCTGGCCCTGCAGCCAGGAGAGCCCCGAGACGGCCTTCTGACGCCCCCTCTCCAGCTAGGGCTGCCTCAGGGCCCTCTGCCGGCGACACACCTGGCCCCCCACCCCATTCTGGGGTCCACAGTGTGCAAGGCCAGAGAAAACCGCCCCAAACATCCTCTCCGTGCTGGGGAGCCTGGGATGCCACCCTTGTGTGGCAGCTCTTCCATGGGTCAAAATGTGTGTGTGTGTGTGTGTGTGTGTGTGTGTGCACGCGCACGCACATGAGCATGTGTCAGCGGGTGTGAAGGGTGAAACGAGGCCACGCCTTGCTGGGCCCCTGGGAGACAATGCCATGGGGAGGTCGCAGGCAGCTGCACATGTGTGGTGGCCCAGAGAAGGCACTGGTTTCACCGCCATGGGGCCCGGAGCCCCTCGCCCTCATCCCCTCTGGATGAAACACCCCGAAAGGTACAGAACGTACCTTGGCCTTGTCACGTCGGAAGGGGAGGCAAGGGGCGCTGGGGGTGCCGTCGCCGGGCCAGCCAGGCTGGGGGCTGGGAGGCTTCCAGTACCAAGAGGCCTATTTTCGGTGGTGATTTAGCCTTATGAGTGAGGAGGGGTCCTCTCTGGGCACCGGGGGGTCAGGGTAGAGCTGCACACAGGCTTGGGGGTGTTGGGGTCCTTGGGTCGGTTTCTGTTTCTGAACTAATAAAGCTGTGCTTTCATTTTATTTTATATATTTACTTTTCTTTTTGAGACAGAGGGAGAGGTAGCATGAGCAGGAGGGGCTGGGGGAGAGGGAGAGAATCCTAAGCAGGCTGCATGCTCAGTGTGGAGCCCAACTCGGGGCTCGACCTCACGACCCTAGACCACGACCTGAGCCAAAACCAAGAGTCAGACACTTAACGGACTGAGCCACGCAGGCGCCCTGAACTTGTACTTTTAGGTGGTTTTCTGTTTTGGAATGTCCCAAATTCACAAACCTATGGGTGGGGGCACAGGCATACTTTGAAAAAAATTACTCTTATTCAGAGTCTTATTGCAAAATGTTTAGAAGACACTTAACGAAATCAGCTGTAACATCTGCAAACATCTGCCAGTCTACTCGGATGTCTACACGGTTGCATCTATCTCTACCCGTGGTGGTTTTCACAGCTCTTGCTCAGCCCATGACCTAGAGGAGGAGGCCACAGACCGGGTGGAATCGAGGCCAGGACAGTACCAGCGCCCCTGCCCTGCCTGGGCCTCAGCTTCCACCTCCGCAAGTGGGAAGTGGTGGCGCTGATTCTCCGTGTCTGTCAGTGGGAAACAGGACTAGCCTCCCAGGGTCCGTCCAGGGGCCAGAGGCACAGCAAATTTCTAGCACAGGTGCCATCACCATCAGCAGACTCAGGATGCATTTGAGGCTTCATTTCGCCCCAGCCTCTGGCTGCTGCCCCTTCTTCAGCCTCCCCAGAAGGAGGCCTGCCAGCCTCTGCGGGCCATCTCTAGGTGATGAGCATGCCCTCCTCTCCAGGCAGCCCATTCTATGTTCAGCTGGCTCTGGGGGGCCCGGGGGCCGTTTCCTCTGAGGCTAAATGAGGTTCTTTCTAGCACTTTCTAGAGCATGGAGAAAGCCAGCAGTGGTGTGAGCTGAAGGCCACCGTGGAGGTCTCTAGCTACCCCTCGGAAAGGGCAGCATGGGGACATCCTCCACATGGAAAGAGAGGGGAGCCCTGGGGCAGGCTCCCCAGTGGGCATACGTCAGAGAGAAGCCCACAGTGCTAGCCGGCCAGGGAGACCTCAGAGGCTGTGCGGACCAATGCTGACACACCACAGCGCGCTCCTTGCTGCGTTGCTCACGAAACTACGAATCTAATGGCCACTTTACCAAAAAGGCCAGAGGAGGGACCTGCTTCGGGTACAGCTAGATCCTGATGCTCCAACGACATCATTGGAATCTCTCTCCCCATCTCTAGACTCTGCTTTCTTGACTGTCCACTGCACCCTCGATCAGGGTTCCCCCATCCCTGGGGTGCCAGAGATGGTCACTGGAACTTCTTGGCTTATACTTCACTGGCCATTTTCCCAGGGGTTCTGGAAAATCCTGGGCTAACCCACCAGCCTGACGCAGATCACTATCCCATCACTGTGGCCAGGAGCTCTGCACGCTCCAGACTGGCCCAGCCTGAGTCCCATGCCCAGGCCTGCACCTGCCGGGGGCCTGGGGGTGGACGAGGGTGACCCCAAAGGAACACAAAGATCACAGTCCACACAAGCCAAACCCCAGGACACCTGACCCACCCACAGGTGAGGCTCAGGGGAGGCAGCTGGGCCCAGTGTCACAGCAACTGCCCCCCACCACACCCGCGTGCCAGGCGGTCAGCTCGACTGCCCCAGGGACCACTGCTAGGCCGGGGTCACTGGGGCAGGACTGGCCAAGTTCCAATCTGCTGGGCAGTCAGTCTGAGTCCAGTGCTGAGGGACTGCTTCTCCCAGAAGCTTTCCAGGAGGGGAGCCAGGGAATGTGAAGAGCCAGGGAGGAAGGCAGGGAGAGCCGCCCGGGGTCCTATGGGGTCGCGCTACAGGGCAGCAGAACTCCAGTGTGTGACGTCAGGAAGCTGGGGGTCGGGGGGCTGCCCCCAGCGGTCCCCAGCCTGAAGACACCACCAGAGCTGGGGGAGCACACTGAGATCTTGTGGGCACAGCCTGGGTCCTGCCTGTGACACAGGGAACCTCGGCCCAAAGAAAACCAGAAATTGTGTGATCATCAGAGACAAGAGCTGTGTCTTCAAGAATGGGGGTCCCGGGGCCACAAGCCACCTTCTTTTCCTCATTTTTCTGGGGAAGAGGCAAACACCAGAGACCTAATGAGTGGATCAAAAGTGTACCTGCCCTGGGGTGTTAGCAGACAGCACGCTCTCTCTCGGGACACTGCACCCTCGCCCCCCCAAGGCCGGCTCATGCCCACAACACTGGCCACATCCCAGAGCCGTGACACCTGGGGGAGGGCAGAGGCTGTCTCCGGGTCTCAGAGGGGCTCCCAGGCGGGGGCTCTCTCAGCCTTTGGGGGGCAACTGCCTCAGCCCGAGTAGCCAAGGTTTGTGTTGGGTTAGAGGCCGTTCTAACAGCACGAGCTGTCAGGCCACAGTTCCTGCCACGCTTAGAGTGGTGTCCCCCCAGGCCTCACGGCCTCACTCTGCAGCCACCTCCCAGCCTCACGTGGGACCCCCTTCTGGGCACTGCAGAGCCCACCCAAGGTGTCTACAGTTTGAGAACCTTTCCTCTCTCGCCCTGGATGTGAAGCAGGCTTGGTCAGGGACCAAGAAGGGCAACTACTGTCCCCCGACCACCAGCCAAAGCACAGGTAAACGGAGCAGGTGTGGAGGACGCCACGATGGACATGCCTGCCCCTGCCTCTCCCACGCCTTCTCACCCGAGGTGCCTGGGGGCCCCTCCCCAACCTCCTGGGTGGTGGGTGGTGACACTGCCCTCGAGACCCCCTAAGCCCATAAACTAAGAAGAACACAGGCCTCTCATTCAAAACAGCCCATGGGGAAGAGGCTGGACGCAAGTGGGGCCCTGTCCATCACGAGGGCAGTGTACACCCGCACAAGCAAAGCGGAAGTCCGGCATGACCCAGTAAACGTGACCATATGCACTCCCCGTGACCCAGCAATTCCAACTCAAGCAAATCTACCATACGTGGACTCACGCCCACGTGCCCGGGAAACATGGATCGGACATTCCTGGCAGCACTTCAAAGAATGGCCAAACCGGGACCCACCCGAGCGTGTCCCCGCAAGGGGAGGGGAAGAGAGAGGTGTGTTCACACCACGGAGGACGCAGGGCCACCAGGACGAACCGGCTACGCTCGGTGAAACACGCAGCAACTCCAGGTAGATGAAGGTCAGCCCAGGCAGACCGACTGCATTCTGGAAGGAAGCAGACCCCCATGGGAGAACCGCAGACAAGGGCACGCAGCGGTCCCCATGCAGGGTGCCATGGGGCCTCGGGCGCTCCGGCCTGCGGGCCGCGGAGCACAGGGTTGCTCTGGCATCCTCTGGGGTGTGTGTGTGGCGAGTGCCATCTGCAGGGCAAAGGGGGGAGGTGCAGGGCCCCCGCTGCCCAACAGAAATGCCCTGAGCCCCGATGTGAGCCAGGGAGGCAGGCAAGAACCTTCTAGCAGCTACGGTGACAAAAATTAAAATAAGCAAGTGAAATTAACCTAAGATAGCACCTGTGAGCATGTAAATGGTACACAACATTATAAACGAGCTTTTCCACATTCTTCCTCTCCCATGCAGCCTCTGCCATCTGTATCTTGGACTTCCAGCCCAGTCTGTATCGTGACCCAGCCCAGTGCTCAGCAGCCCCCCGCAGTTTGTGACTCATCGGCGCAGCAGAGTGGCCCCCGCAGAGACGCCTCGCACGTGCTTTCATGCGCACAGAACCCAGCGTCCCCTTCCACCTGTGGCCTCCTCCTCAGATGGCTCCTTTGCTGCCTTACCTGTAATAGAGCTCCTCTCACTCTGCCCTGCATGCTAACGAAGGCAGATTTACGTCCTTTGGGCAAACAAATAAAAAGATATGAAGTTGTAACACCTTCGAGAAAAGACACACTGCGTCCCATCCTCTGCCTGCTAGGCCAGGCGGCTGTCCCCGGAGGTGAGATGGTGTCACCGACAGCATCACCGTCACCTCACCGTTGCTGAGGGCCTGCCGGATGTCAGGCACTAAACAGTACTTAACGTACAACATCTCCTTAGGTATTTAAAAATTATGAAGAATGGTCATGGAAAAACACTCAAAACACCGTTCAAGAAAACAGCAGGCTGTGCAATAATATAATGCCATTTTTATAAAAAAAAAATAAAGATATATATGTATCTTATACATTAAATCTACACACGGTGAGCAGGCTAGAAGGATCTGGCCAACTGTTGATGAAGTTTACATCCCTGGAAGACAGTCACGGGGCACTCCGAAAAGCACCAACCCTGGGGCTGCAAAGTAGGACATGGGCAACACCATGCAACAGAGCATCAAGCAGAGGGTGCCCAGTCCCGCTGCTCAGCAACAGGCCTCGGTGCTGTACCTTTGAGGGAGCGATGGAATTAGGGACTTTGGGGCCCCAGGCAGCTCTCTTGAAATGTTTCTGAGGTTTGTGAGTGGAGTCTCCCTCACTTCTTCAGGCCAGACATAGCCCAGGGGACCCAGAACATCCTCCTCCTTTGAAGGCCGGTATTTCAGGTGTGCTAGGGGGTTGAAGAGAGCCTCTAGTGCCCTGGGAGCGTCCAGGACGTGGCTAGAAGGGACTTTCTGGCCGCAGACCCCACATGGATCAAACCTTCCCCACTCACCTTGTGTCCACCCCAAATCCCAGGTCTCTTGGGTCTCACACACAACAGAGGGGCCTCACAGTGAGTAAGACCTTCTAATCCATTTCCCTGACCCAGGTTCTTTGTTTTCTAAAGATTCTTAAATTTATTTTGGAGAAAGAGAGTGAATGCGAGTGGGGGGCGGGGCCAAGGGAGAGAATCTCAAGCAGACTCTCCATGAGCACGGAGCCAGACACAGGACTTGATCTCATAACCCATGAGATCATGACCTGAGCTGAAACCAAAAGTCAGACGCCAAACCAACTGAGCCACCCAGGCACCCCACTTCTCGGAAGACGTTAAGCAGACACTCAGGACAGATACACCCCTCCTTCCCCTCGACCCCCGCCACCAATCCAAGTACCTCTGGGTAACCATGTTTTAGCCAAACTCTCTAGCAACCACAAAATTGTATTTTCTCCGAAGCGCCATTATCAAAATTGTTCAGGACAGGTGAGACATTGCTCTGATGTCTAAGACACCCTCAATGGCCCAACAAGCCAAACCTCAATCCCACAGGGCACCTCCACATGCCCACAAGCAACTACCTAATCCCTGAGAGATGCCTGTTGGCGATCTGCTGAAAACCAGGCTGACCCAGGAAAAGAACACAAGTTCCTCTGGAGATGGAGGTTTGGTTCTAAGGGGTCCCTGACCAAGGACCTGGCATCTCTAAGTTCTGTCTCCCACAAACAGAAGACAGAGCACGAGAGGGAGGGTGACCAGGTGGGGCTGAGTGCCCAGAAGCTGGAAGCTCCATGTGCAGGGAAGGCTCTGACCACCTTGCCCAATGGAGCACGGCCCAAATTCAGCCTGAACCGCTGCAGCCTGGGATGGCTGGAGCCTTTGGTCTCTTGTCTCCACACTACACCCTGTTCAAATCCCAGTTGTGAATTCTGGACCATGTATCAAAAGCTGCTTTACCTGTCCACTCTCTCCTATGAAAAGGTCAGCTAGGCCCGTCCTTAGGGGACAGTTACACAGATGTCAGCAGATGTCCACGTACTGTTCTTTTTGGAAAAAATAATCCCCTTTATTTTGGGGGAAGAAAACCAAACCAAACCATGGACACCCCAGGAATCCACGGAGGAAGGGAGGCAGATGAACTGGACCACGCGTGGGGCACTCACCTGAACTTTCCTGTCCGCACCTGCAGGGCTCTCATTCCACAGCGCTGGGCACCGCCAACATCACCCACGATATCGTCCCCAATCATGACGGCCTGCCGGGCAGGGACATGAGCTCAGAAGTGGTATCAGGACAGTTCATTCCTGTGTTCCTTCATTATTTTTTGACACAATCAACTGCTTGATTTAATGTTTAAAACCACCGTCATACAAATTAAACAAGGCAATATTGTCATCATATTGATGAAAAGTCAACCCACCTTGAATATATCTCCTGCTGCTAAACCCCCCACCCCACCAGCCTCCTGCTCTGCCCATGAGCCGAGTGGCTCTAACAGTGCATGTGTGGGCAATCTGAAATCAATCAGCAAGTGGCAAAGTGCTACAGAGTCCCAAGGCTGTGTGGGGAGGTGACCCCATCTTGCCTCTACTGAAACACAGGCTCAATTTGACCTGCAGCTAAATACTCTGTAACTAGGTGCCAACCACCAGCTCTGTGAAAACTAAATTTTTGGCAAATCTTAGCAGCTCACAGTTTAGGAGGTTTTGCTTTCAATAATGAAGGTACTACCTATAAAAACCAAAATACCGTGGAAACAAAAACACACACACAGAGGAAATGCTTGCAGCCTGGCTGTCATTTCAAAAAGCATCCTGTGGGATCTACTCTCCCACCTAAAACAAACAGAAAGCCAGACAAACTATATGAAACAAGTTTTCAAGTTATTGGACAACAAGCCATGAAGGACAATGATTTCTGGGACACAGGAAACATATGAGGTGAGCCCTGCAGTGCCCTCAGTTTCCAGACTAGGGTTGCAGGGAGGGAGGACCCCATGGAGCCTGGCAGACTCCTGGAAGTGAGGGACAGAGCCAGGAACTGGGAGACAGAGGCAGTTAAGTTCTCAAGATGAGTCTCAGAGAAGAAGGGGAGGCCCAGAGAGAGAGGAAGGACGCAGATCTGGAGAGGGTCCCTCTGAACAAGGCAGCGTTCTGTTGACTGCTGATCAGCGTGTATGAGTGAGGAAACCACCAGGGGAAGAATCACACTGAAAAATGAAAGAAAACACTGCCTGGACCTCACACGGGGTTGGCAATAGTGCCTGTTCCCACCAGCCAGACTGGAAAATCTCATAATTCACAGGGCACTGGGTAGCGTTCTCAGAAGCATCTTGCCTCGGTAGAGGGAAGTAATTAGCCTTAGACCCAACCCTGCTCTGGTGCTGCCTCCCAAATCTTAAAAGCTAGATCTGGAAGGATCAGTTTCCAAGTTGCTTAACTACATCCCAGAACAAAGTGCAAGAAATATTTATAGGCACACAAAAATATCCATCACCCCAAAAAAGCAAAATTCACAACGTCTGGCAACTTATTTAAAAAAGTGATCAGACATGCAAAGAAGACAAATATCACACATAATGGACAGGAAAATCAGTCAACTGATCCAGAACACACATGGATGTGGGAATCTGCAAACAAGGATATTAAATTAGTTACTGCAAGGGCAGCCTGGGTGGCTCAGTGGTTTAGCGCCACCTTCAGCCCAGGGCCTGATCCTGGGGACCTAGGATCAAGTCCCACGTCGGGCTTCCTGCATGGAGCCTGCTTCTCCCTCTGCCTGTGTCTCTGCCTCTCTCTCTCTCTGTCTCTCATGAATAAATAAATAAAATCTTAAAAAAAAAATAAAAGAGGCCAGAGATGTTGGCTACATTCTTAAAAAAAATATTTACTGCAACTATCTTCCATATGTTCTAAAAGCTAAGTAGGGACATGAAAGATAAAAGAAAAGATCCCATTCGAACTTCTAGAGATGGCAACTGCACCAAGTTTTTTTCTGATGGAGAAGAACTGCTTTTATTTTTGATTACTAGTTAACAGTGTAACTTACTGATATTTGTAACCAATGGCAAGTGAGCAGTAATAAATAATGCTTATGTTTTATTTACATAGGTAGCACTTGATATACACTATGTCTAGAATGGAAAACCTGCCAGATGAAATTAATACTGGATTACCCAGTACAGAAGAAAATATTAATGAACTTGAAGATACAGTAATAGAAACCATTGAGGGAACCCTGGGTGGCGCAGCGGTTTAGCGCCTGCCTTTGGCCCAGGGCGCGATCCTGGAGACCCAGGATCGAATCCCACGTCGGGCTCCCGGTGCATGGAGCCTGCTTCTCCCTCTGCCTATGTCTCTGCCTCTCTCTCTCTCTCTCTCTCTCTCTCTGTGTGACTATCATAAATAAATAAATAAAAAAAAATTAAAAAAAAAAAAAGAAACCATTGAAAATGAAACTAAGAGGAAAAAAAGACTTAATAAAAATGAACAGAGTAGGGAGCCTGGGAGGCTCAGTCAGTTAAGCATCTGCCTTCAACTAGGGTCATGATCTTGGAGTCCTGGGATGGAACCCCACATAGGGCTCTTTGCTCTCAAATGAAATCTTTAAAAAAAAAAAATGACAGAGCATCATCAAGCTATGACATGACTTCAAAGGGCCTGATACATGTGTAACTGGAATCCCTGATGGTGAGATGAGAAGAGGTGACACAAACAATATCTGACTTCCTCCTAATGGCTGAAAAATTTCCAAACACCAGTAAGACTCATAAATCCACAGATACAAGATCCCAATCAACACCAAACACAAGAAACCTGAAAAAAATTACATTAAGGCATGACATAATCAAATTGCCCAAAGTCAGTAACAATAAGAAAAATCTTAAAAACTGCTGGAGAAAAAAACAAAGGCATATTACATACTGAGAAACAAAGATAAGACATGAGATTTCCCACCGTAAACAATGTAGGTGAGTAGCTGGTAGGGAACCATCTGTAAAGCACTGAGAGAGGGAGACACACCAACCTAGAATTCTATACCCAGCAAAAATATCTTTCAAAAAAACAAAGGTGAAATAGACATTTTCAGATGTTGTAACCTAAAAGACATTATCACCAACAGATCCACACAAAAGAAATATAAAAGGAAGTCTCTCAGGCAAAAGGAAAAGGGTACTAAGTGGAAATATGGACCTTCACAGAAGAACAGAGAAAGGGTGACCCACGGGACACGCTGACATTTGTGCCTGCTCTCCCTTCTTCTCCTGGCCAACTCCTAACAGGCTTTCAAGACCACTGCCTTTGAACCCTCCTGGGTCCCGAGGCCCTCCCAAAGCCCTCTGATTACCCCCTTGCACAGCATGTCCCTACTGCATTGTACTGCTTCACTTCTCTCTTTTCCAGCAAGCGTGAGGTCCCACAGGCAGGGATGTGGGCAGATGCTGGCATTTAGCTAATGACCAGCAAAAGCTTGTTGAGTGGACTGGTGTTTGGATTGAAGGCATGGCTGCCCATGTCTGGAGAGAGGGAGGAGGCACAGCCAACAAGACTCTTCACTGGTCACCAGTGTAGAGTCTACTTCAGTGCTGCCTGAACTGGAGTCATTAGTGGGCCTCCTTTTGCCGTATCAATCTGTATTATTAATATTCTTGTTTAAATCGAGTCATACTGGAATGCCTGGGTGGCTCAGTGGTTAAGCATCTGCCCTTTGGCTCAGGTCATGATCCCTGGGTCCCGAGATTGAGTCCCACATCGGGCTTCTTGCAGGGAGCCTGCTTCTCCCTCAGCCTGTGTCTCTCATGAATAAATAAATAAAATCTTAAAAAAAAAAAAAAAAAGAAACAATCAGGGGTGCCTGGTCCAACACCTCAGGCAACCAAACATGTTCCCAGATCTATTCTCAAGTCCAGTCAGGAATTTACACAGTAGAGACTAAACAGGCCTGAGAAACCAGACTCCCATGACAAGGTGGGTGTCCTGATGCTGCCAGGACAGAAGCTTCAAAATCAACAGTTACTCCCCAAGTCTCCTCTCTGGAATCCAGATGCCAGATATGGCTAACCAATGAATAGACACACAAGCCAAAATCAAGGAAAATCAAATTGATGACTGTGAAGCAGTCACACTGGGGAAATTACTTGTGAGTTTGGACTCTGCCTGTGAGGACAGGAGCCCACATGGAGCTTGTCTGCCATCTTAGAGTGGGGCATACAGGGCAGTGGAAACAGAGGCAGGCCCTATATGGCCAGCAGAACAGACTGAGCTAAGGATTCAGATGTGGCCACAGCAACCTGGCTCACATTCGAGCTCTGTTATCTCCTAGCTCTGTGGTCCAGGGCAAGCCTCCACTTCAATCTGCAGAATGGGTACAAGCAGTGTGGTGTTTAAATGAAATCATGCAAGTTAAGCATCAAAGCCAATGCCTGGACATGAACTATCTGTACATGTTAAAAAAGAAAAAAAAATATTAGGAAATGTTTTGTTGGGGAAATTCCTAATCTAGCCCTGTTGGAGACGGTCCAGCCTCTATCATGGTGCTTTTGCCTCCAGTGACCCAGCATCTTTGTATCAAGCTGCTTTGGGGCCAGGCAGTGAGGACACAGGGAATCAAAGAGACATAGTCCCTACCCTCATGAAGCTCTCAGTGGAACGCAGAAGTCAGATGATCATCAGACAATCTCACAAATACATAGCCAAGACTGGTGAAAAAGTACAGGAGTCTCTAAGGGGGTAGTGGTCAGGGACGGCTTCCTGCAGGAGGTGAGGTTTTGAGCTTCAATTGAAGGGCAAGAGAGGCCACCCAACCAGGTTAGGAGGTAGGGGAAGGGGTGAGGGCCTGTCCGGCAGGGGACCCCACATGTGTACCAACAACCCATCTGTCACCACTCACCAGTGCAGGCCGTATGATGAATTCCACTAAGTACAGGCTAATAAGCCTGAAGCAACTGTCCCTGAAAACAGCCAAACAGGCATTCAAAGAAGTGGAGGGATCACGAGGGGTTTGTGGAAAAGCTGGTGCCTCTCTGGAAGCCAGGGAGGTAGTTGCAGGTAAACACGAGGCTCTTCTAACAACCGGCACAGGCGGTGTCACAGGTACCAAACCCCTGTCACTCAATCGTATACAAGCAGAGGCTGAAGGGGCTCTTCAGCAGTGAAGCCACAGGCAGATCCCGGCCCCAGGAGGAAGCCCGGAGATGGACAATGACCACCAGTATGAAGAACTGTGCCCAATGCCAGCGGCTACCACACCCGCCCTCCCCCACAAGACACGTAAAGAACTTGAAAAAAACTGCATTTCTTCCAGTGAATATTCTAAACTTCATAGGCTTCACTAATGCCCTCTGCTCTCGTCTCTAATCCACATCTCCCAAGTCAGTTTTGCATGTGGGTGACACACTATTTGATTTTAGGTAGAACGACATTGCATCTTAATGTAACCGTTTGGCATTTATTTTTGGAGTAATCTGTGGTAAGTAAGTGATTCTGATTCTCCACTTATAGGAGTGATCGAAGTTCCTTTAAAATACATTTATTTAGGGGCACCGGGGATCCCTGGGTGGCTAAGCGGTTTAGCACCTGCCTTTGGCCCAGGATGTGATCCTAGGGTCCCGGGATCGAGTCCCACATCAGACTCCCTGCATGGAGCCTGCTTCTCCCTCTGCCTGTGTCTCTGCCTCTCTCTCTTTCTGTCTCATGAATAAATAAAATTTTCAAAAAGGTATACAAATAAATGAATGAATGAATAAATAAATACAATACAATACAATACATTTATTTAGGGGCACCTGTGTGGCTTGGTGGGTTAAGTGTCTGACTCTTGTTTTCAGCCAGGCCATGATCTCAGAGTCCTGGGATCGAGCCCCACATCAGGCTCCCCACTCAGTGGGGAGTCTGCTTGAAGATTTTCTCCCTCTGCCCCTCGCCTGACTCTGCATGCTCTCTGTCTCTCTCTCTCTCAAATAAACAAATCTTTAAAAATAAATAAATTTTAAAAATAAAATACATTTATTTAGGGGTGCCTGGGTGGCTCAGTCAGTTAAGCATTCAACTCTTATCTTGGCTCAGGTCTTGATCTCAGGATCATGAGTTCAAGCCTCACAGTGGGCTTCACGTCCACTTAAAAAATTTTTTTTTTAATTTAGTTAAGTTTTTAAAAATAAAGTGATTTGAAGAATAATTAAGCAAATAGAAGTGCTGGTAGGCAAGTACCCAGGTATGGTAAAAATTGTAAATTTTTTCTAGAATGACTGGTGCTAGGGAGAACGCTGCCAAATCCAAATGGGTTTAATTTTTATGTCTATCAAGCTCCCACGCAGCTCTGGGGAAATCATCGGTCACCAAAGAAGAAACAGCCAGTGGCAACGTGTGCATCCTGAGGAGGGAATGGCTGCAGAGCCTGCTGTATGCACAGGTGATGCTGCAAGCCAGGGGTCACCCAGGCCACCACACGCCTCAGCTGGGGGTGGGGGTGTGGGGGCTGGAGCAAGCGGTGCTCGGCCCCGGGGGGTCGCACCAGCCATGAGCCTCAGTATGAGATTCTGCTGTGCCCTCTCAAAGAGTTCTCCTGAAACCATTAAGTCGGCCTGTGAACATGCATTACATTCCAACTTAGGATCCTGTCCATTGCTACCAGAGGCTCCAGGGGCCATCTTGCTAGAAGTTCCTTGGAAATGAAACAGGCCTTCCAATGATTACATGTCAAGCCTGATGCCTTCTGTGCTTGTGGGGAAAATGAAATTTTGTGCACACGTACTCCCCAGGCAGCAGAAATTCCTCCCCCTCAGAACAGAGCCTCCCAGGGTTTCCTGGGCGAGCACATTTGTCGACGTGGCCCACAAAGATGGAAGCAGAGATCTGGGCCCTCGGAGGAAGAACTGCGGAGAAGCAGCAGCTACACTTATGCATGATGAGCCGCTGCCCAACCTAGACAGCGCCCCAAAGCCGTGTGTGACGCTCGGGGAGCGAGGGGTGCCGGAGACGCGGGGTGCGCAGCTGCCCGGAGCAGTGATGCCTGTCCGGGCCAGCTTGTGGGCTCCGCATACCAAAATGTGCTGGGGCCCCCGGGGATTTCACAGATTTACTATCGGTGAAGGGCAATAATCGCGCAAGGAGGAGCAATTATTGCCAAATCATTTAGGATTTAAAAAATCATTGGCAAGAAGATAGAGGTCAAGAGGTGTGCTGTCGGGGGAAATAAAAAACCCCTACCTGTCAGGCCTGGGATGCACTTCCTCTCTGACTGCGATATGGTGAAGGGAGCTCGGAGACACCGCAAGGCTAGACTCCTAGGAACGCAGAAATCCAGTGCTGGAGGGGGCACCGCAGCCCTGCAGGCGGGTTTTCTGCTTCGAGCTCTCACGCAGATGCATTCACCTCTCTTAAATCTTTCCTGCCACCATCCCTTTACCATCTTGGGTGCCAGGGGGAGAAGCCGTTCTAACAGGTGATGATGTTTGGGAGCATGACCTTCCAGTGCCAAGGAAATTGCCCAAGCAAGCCCACATTTCAGACGTTTCTGGTTATCCCAGGACTCTGGCCAGGAGCCCGGGCTGGTGCTGCAGGAGCACTGGGCTCCGTCCAGATCTCAGCCGGAGGGGGGCACACACGCTCACAGGGAGATGCCTCAGGAGGCATCCACCTAGCGCTCGACGAGCCCCGGATCTTCAGCCTCCGAGACCTGCAGACGGCTCACTGCCAAGTCATGTCCCCCAGAGTCTGACACATTCGTGAGGAACACCACCAACACAGCACAGCTCAAAGATCACTGTTTTATAAGAAGTAAGACACAGGGTGCGTTAAGGATGTGGGGGATTGCAGCTGGCAAGGAAGGTAAACTGATGCCACCTTTCTGAATTAAGCCATGTGCATCATGGCCTCACAACCACCGCACTAGGCAGGACTTCCCCACAAATGATCAGATGTGTACAAAGGATGTGCGTTCACGGGTGTTCACAGGGTCCGAGAGGGAAAGTGAATAAAGCTCAAGGTCCAACAACAGGGGAGGGGTAACACACATTACAGTAGCCCATGTGAGGAAATACTACATAGCCACAAACGTTATTTTGTACAAGTGCTTAAGAAGGCACAAAGGAAATTGCTCCCAATGCAATTTAATACGGTGCGTAATATTTAATATTGAAAAAGATCAGGCTTCAAATAGCAGATACAAGATTATCCAAATTGTGCATTAAAAATGTATATATAGAAACTAAAAAGTTGGAAAGGTTAAGCATGCTTTGCGTTTATTCTAGGTTAGTGGGATGATGAACAGTTTTTTTCCTTGTACTTTGTGAATTTTTCCCATCTCCTTTAATGAACGTCAGTTACTTCATACGATAAAATTCTTGTGCTTTGAGAAGAAAATCTATTTTTAAAAAGGCTCTTGGTGGCGGGGGTGGCGGGGGGTGGGGAATGTCTTAGGAAAATGTAAGGTTTTACAGACACCTTGTGACTGAGATAGATGCTAAGGGCAACCTCAAAGCCAGAACTTCCCGAAACTCCAGACGGTCTCAAACCCGAGGCTGGGGTGATAGGCCTGTCCCTGTCTGGAGACAGAGCTTCACGTTCAAATCAGGGCCTGCAGGAGCGGATGAGCCACTCCTCTGGCTCGCTCTCCCGATGCTCCAGGCTCACGATGTCCCAGCCAGGTGTCCCTGAACTGACACCCAAGACTGTGCACACAGATGGGAGGCAGGGCCTGGGCTGGTGCAGGGGACTGGGGATGGGTCTTCCATGGAAATATGTGATGGGGAGGAGGCCAAGAGAGAAATGAGTGACCCCACGTGGAAATTCACTCCCCAGCCACAGGTCTCACCACTAGGGTAACAGCCTGTCCCCACACCCACGTAGCTAGGACGAATAATCTGAGAACCAGCAACAGAATGACAGCACCTAGTCCATGTTTTATGCCTGGCCCTCTTGGGAAAAATCTACAAATCTTGCCCCCATGTTTGATAAGCCGTCCTGAGGGCATCTACCCTCCCCACCTAAGATCTTAACTTCATATTCTATAGTATATATTCTGTCAAAATATATAGTATTTTTCAAAATAGCAAGTGATGCTGTACTACTAAATACAACTTTTCAAAGTTCAATTACCAAGCCTAGAAATCCCACTATAGGGCAGCCTGGGTGGCTCAGCGGTTTACTGCTGCCGTCGGCCCAGGGCGTGATCCTGGAGACCCAGAATCGAGTCCCGCATTGGGCTCCCTGCATGAAGCCTGCTTCTCCCTCTGCCTGTGTCTCTGCCTCTCTCTGTGTGTCTCTCATGAATAAATAAATAAAATCTTAAAAAATAAAAATCCCACTATATGTTCGGCCCCCTCCTCGAGAAGTGGGGTACCGCAAACGCCTGGAGGGCATGGGGTCCCTAGCAGAATAATCCTAGGATCAATACTAGGGTTTCTGCAACTACTCCCTAATACTGTCCTTCTCAACTGGGGGAAAAGTGGCCCCCGGGGAACGTGTGGCAACATCTGGAGACATCTGTGGTTTCACAACTGGGGGAAGGATTGCACAGGATGCCCCCCCCCCAAAGAATGATCTGGCTCCAAAATGTCAAGAGCACCGAGGTGCAGAAACGTTGCCCTAACCTTAAAATGGAAACGTGAGCTCCGACAAGGACTGGAGCGAGGACTTCGTGAAATAAACAGACACGTGATGGTGCCCAGGTGTGCCCAGCACACGTGGTGCTCCAGCATTCCAGGTCCTTCCTTGCCAAGCCTCGGGCTCCCCATCTGTGAAATGGGTGCCCCCAGCTTCTTGGCTGCTGTGTGCTGGCTTCTGTGCTTACTAAGCACTCTGGTTTCAACAGCCCCAATTTCCACGAAACCTGCACAATTTGCAACGGATGCAATTTCTATGTTTATGGAAAACTGCCAAAACCCTCACATCATTTGGGCTTCAGTGTGAAGCTATAAAACCACCCACTGATTCAGAAGCCTTAAGCCATGAGAAATTAGGTATTTCTAGAAGTAACCTTTAAGGTATGTTATTCTTTGCCTTATTACTGAATCCCGGAAAGGGCCTAGTTACCTCTAAGAGGTTTGAATTTCCAATCTATTAGAGTAATACCAGCAATCTGTTATTTCTAGGCTATTGAGGAAAGGTTAGAATGAAAATTGGATTTGGGTGGTTGTGTCCATTCCGCGCAGGAGGAGGACTCAGCAGTGGAAGCGGGCCGGGCCCTGGAAGGAGCAGTTATCAAGGGAAATGACTGGTGATAACTTTATTGATTAAAGCAGCTTGAAAAATTTAAGATTTGCCACAGCCTGGCACTTTGGCAGCAAGATCGCTCCTCGTAAGCATTTTTCATTAAAAATAAAATAGCAGGAACAGAGAATTATTACCTTGTGCATAAGACACAGTTCATTTGAAATGGCCTTATTTTGAAATACTGCCTCAAAACGTCTACACATCCTGAGGCTCAAAACAACATTAACGAACATTCTAGAAAAATGGTGGGGTGAGGGTGTTAACAACATGCAGTTGCCACTCAACTGTCTGTCAAAGGGAAAGACAGAAATGACATGTGAGGGTGGAAGGGAGAATGATAATGTGAGAGGTAAATAAGATTCAGCTTCGCTGCCAGAGAAAACAATCCCTCAGCTACCCGGGGCCTCTGACGCTTGCAATCACTGCCGAAGGGACCTCAACCTCATCACGCACAAAGATTCACGAGGGATCCCCAAACCGAAGCCCACTCCTGGGCCCCACAGCCCCAGCACCCGCCAACTGAGATGTGCAGATTAACTGATGGGCCTCAGCTCCTCTCTGAGGTGCAGGGAGGGCAGTTTCTCATTCAGAATGTAAAAGGTGCCGGCTGTGAAAACACCTGAAAAATGCCAAAAAGCAAAAAGGGGAGAGGGGACCCATGCCAGGTTGAACTACCCAAATATGACCAATGATAATGTCATGACGTGCAGGTCCTCTGGCCTTGTGTCTAAGCAATGGAAGGCAGTTTCTGTTTTCTGTTTGTTTGGAGGAGGTTTTCTGAGATGACTGTGGTCATATTGCTTATATAATTCTAAAGACTCATGTTTTATTTTTATTTATTCATTTGAGAGAGAAGAGAGAGTGCACAGAGGGAGAAGCAGACTCCCCACGGAGCAGGGAGCCCAACATGGGGCTTAATCCCAGGACCCAAGCCAAAGGTAGACGCTCGGCCAACTGAGCCATGCAGGTGCCCCTCAATACTGTTTTTTTTTTTTTAAGATTTTATTTATTTATTCATGAGAGACACACAGAGAGAGAGAGAGAGGGAAAGACACAGGCAGAGAGAGAAGCAGGCTCCATGCAGGGAGCCTGATGTGGGACTCGATCCCAGGTCTCCAGGATCACACTCTGGGCTGAAGGCGGCGCTAAACCACGGAACCACCAGGGCTGCCCTCAATACTGGATTTAAAAAAAAAAAACTCACATTACATTAGCCTTTCTCCTATTCTGTAACAAATTATCTTAAGAATTTATTCTCTTAAATTTATCTTATGAGTAGAATATAAATATTTGCGGGGTGCCTGGGTGGCTCAGTCGGTTGAGTGTCCAACTTTTCATTTCGACTTAGGTCGTGATCTCCAGGTCACTGGGTCGGGCTCCATGCTCAGTGCAGAGTCTGTTTGAGATTCTCTCTCACCCTCTCCCTCTGCCCCTCCCCCTGCTCATGTGAGCTTGCGCTCTCTAAAATAAATACATAAAATATTTTAAAAATAAATATATAGGGACGCCTGGGTGGCTCAGCAGTTGAGTGTTTGCCTTCGGCCCAGGTCGTGATCCTGGAGTCCCGGGATTGAGTCCCACACTGGGCTCCCTGCAAGGAACCTGCTTCTTCCACTGCCTATGTCTCTGCCTCAATCTCTCTCATCAGTAAATAAAATCTTAAATAAATAAATATAAATATATATGCATACACATATTGTTTATATTTAAGAAATGGAAAAGTAAGCCATAATATTTATAAAAAGGGCTCCAATGAGATGAGTAGGAAGAGAAAGAAAAGGACAGGAGCTCTACATGCTTGACCATATCTTGTTTTATGGATTTGATTTTGGAGCAAATAAGCATTTTACAGAACTATAGACAAATGTAAAAAAAAAAAACAAAAAACAAAAAACAAAACAAAACAGATGTAAATGTTGAAAACCAATTCCTTAAAAAGTAGAAGTAAAGTGAATTCAAAAAGGAACTATTCCTTGTGGCTCAGTGTTTTGGCTGTAAATCTCTAGAGTGAGGCGCTCTGTGCAAAAAAAGGAACTTTCAAACAGAGAAATCTCAAACAGTAAAGGTAATCAGTCCTATCAGATTAAGTGATGAGTCAGGATAGTGACACTGTGATGGCCGTCCAGTCCACTGGGACAGCCACCACAATACCGTCCCTAGCACTGTGGCGGCAGCCCACTCTTGTTTGGCTTCTTTCCCATAGTTTCTGAGATTCAAGGCTTCTGTGCATACTATAGGCTAAAACAAATGAGTGATTCTATTGGTATCCTGGAAAGCCAAGACTTTGTTGTTGTTGTTGTTTTTTGGAGAGCCAAGATTTTTGATGTGGAAAAAGGAAATACAGATAGAAGACTGATAGGTCAAGTACAACCCCACAGGCCTGATGAATCAGAGGTTTCAGTATTAACTCCTGATATAGTTCGTGTTTAAAGAGAGACTTGGGGCCTGGGTGGCTCAGTTGGTTCAGCGTCTGCCTTCAGCTCAGGTCATGATCCTGGGACTCTAGGAGCCCCACAGAGCAGGGAGCCTGATTCTCCCTCTGCCACTTCCCTGCTTGTGTGCTTGCACTCTCTCTCCCTGTCAAATAAATAATTTTTTAAAAACTTTAAAAGGAATATAGATACTTATCTGAGCCTTGTTGACTAAAAAAGCTTAGAGGAGCACCTGAGTGACTCAGTAGTTGAGCATCTACCTTCAGCTCAGGGGATGGTCCCAGAGTACCGAGATTGAGCCCCCCACATCGGGTTCCCCTCAAGGAGCCTGCTTCTCCCTCTGCCTATGTCTCTGCTTCTCTCTCTGGTCTCTCACGAACAAATAAATAAAATCTTTTTAAAAAACAAATAAATAAAAATTAAAAAGCTTAGAAAAGGGGCGCCTGGTGGTTCAACTGGTCAAGCATCTGCCTTCAGCCCAGGTCATGATTCCAGGGTCCTGGGATCGAGCCTGTGTGGGGCTCCCTGCTCAAGGGGTAGGCCACTCCTCCCTCTCCTTCTGTCCCCCCCCCCCACGTGGGTGCGCTCTCTCTCTCTCTCTCTCTCTCTCTCTCTCAAAAATAAATAAAAAGTGTTAAATAAAAATTAAAAGACTTAGAAATGATGATCAATCCAGTAGCAACAAGAACTGTTAATGTTCCAATTATGGTTTCTAAATACCACTTTCCACTAAAGTTAAGCATGGCTCTTTGGAAGGAGGGTGAATCCCAGGCCTGAGGCAGGAAATGTGCAAAGCAGATGTGGAACATCCTGTCATAACAGGGTATAAAGAACCTCAAAGACTATTGGGGTCAGATGAGAAGGACCTAGAGGCCAACCTTAAGGGGATCCCACTGGTCAAAGATGAAATACTTTGAACAGGAATAAGATCATGACTGTAATGGACTGAAACACATCAAATATGCTTACACCTATCTATTTATAGTGATGTATGTAGTTTTAAATCTCCTTCATTACCTTGGGAGGATGCTAGAGAATCAACTCATTATTCTGAAAACTAATTACCAATGAGAAAGAAACAGGCATTTATCTGGAGTTCCCTATGTGAACCGTACCTCAGTTTGGTGAGTTTTCCTATGCAGAAGTAATCCAGAGGGGAAATAAAGAAGGAATGATAGAATTCAAATATCTCCATTCTATAGTCCTTGATGAATTAAAGGAGTTAGCACCAGTCATGAATAGCAACTAATAACATGAAAGGAGAAAACAGGACATTCCATGCTTGCTGATGGAGGACACGCTACCACCTATAAAGCAGTTATCAGGGATCCCTGGGTGGCGCAGCGGTTTGGCGTCTGCCTTTGGCCCAGGGCGCGATCCTGGAGATCCAGGATCGAATCCCACGTCAGGCTCCCGGTGCATGGAGCCTGCTTCTCTCTCTCTCTCTCTCTCTCTCTCTCTCTGTGTGACTATCATAAATAAATAAATTAATTAATTAAAAAAAAAAACTCAAAAATCATTAAAAAAAAAAAAATAAAGCAGTTATCAAAAAACTGAACCAGATTCTGATCAAACTTCTAGATCTAACTATCAATATTCAGAGAACAGAGGACAGAAGAGCATGTGAAGGTATACCAGAGGTGCAAGCAACAAAATCCAGACTGTGGGACAGGACAAACCACCCAGTTTCCCCTTCATAACGTTGCAAAACAAAAGGGAGATGGAGGGTGGGGGAGGTGGGGGGGAATCAGTAGATTAAAAAACACTTGAGAATCTCACTGACCAATCACAATGTAAGAGCCTCATCTGGATCTGATTCAAACAAATTGTAAGCAACATAAAACAATTATAAGACCATCAAGGAAATGTGAACAATGGATATTTGATGATATTAAGGAATTATGGTCGGTATTATTTAGACATGACAACGGAATTATCTATGATTTTAAAAAGAACTCCTCTCTTCTGGGGACACAGAAATATTTACGGCAAAGCAACAGGATTTCTGGGATATGATTCAAAATAACCTAGGGGACGAGTGCCTAGGTGGTTCAGTCGTTCAAGCAGCTGCCTTCGGCTCAGGTCACAGTCCCAGGGGCCTGGGATGGAGCCCCACATTGAGCTCCCTGCTCAATGGGCAGCCTGCTTCTCCCTCTTGAGACATTGCTTGTGTTCTCTCTCTCAAATGTGTAAATAAAATCTTTAAAAAAAATCTAGGGGAGAAGAACAGGTGGAGTATAGTTTAAACAACTATAAAACTTATTAAACTTGAAAGACTATTTGATGGCCAAATATGGGACAATCTGAGCAACAAAACTAAGAATAATGGGAATGGACTGTAACTCAAAGAATAAAACAAATATCCCTGAGTCCATGTTGGAATAAATAAGTCAATGGGGAAAAAGAGGAAAGCTCTTCTTTATAGTAAATTCTAGCTAATAAATACAGAAGGAATGATAGAAATACAAAATCATCATTTGGCAAACACCCCATAATAACTGCTTCAGGTTAAGGATTATCAATGGACGCAAACATTAAGAGGGGAAAAGAATGATGGGAAAGAGGATATTTATACAGTCAACATGCTTTCCCACAAGATACTTATTAGTTACACGGAACAAGAAGTAATTCTGCAGTGGAGAACCCTGGCACGCAGCACCTCCGGAGCTGATCAAAGTGAACCCAAGCAACAACGGAGTAAAGTACTGTCACAAGCCACCTGATGGAATGCACCGAGGGCACAAACTGTTTCTGGGACATGCCTGCCAAAAATGCATAACCTAAAATTAAATTAGGGCGCCTGAGTGGCTCAATCAGTTAAGCATCTGCTTTCGGCTCAGGTCATGATCTGGGGTCCTGGGATCGAGTCCCACGTCAGGCTCCCGGCTCAGTGGGGAGTCTGCTTCTCCCTCTCCCGCTGCCTGATGCTCCCCCTGCTTGTGCTCTCTTTCTCTCTCTGTCCAATAAATAAATAAAATCTTTTTTAAACATAAAAAATTAATTTAATTGTGAAGAGACATCGGGAAAAAACCAAATTGAAGGACAGTCTACAAAATAACCACCCAACACGGAAAGCTGAGCAACTGGCCCAGAAGGGGGCCTGGGTACACGACTGCTACATGCAACTGTCCCAGACAAAGAGGCTGGTGGGCTGGCTGATGACGTCTGATTTTATCACCGTTCTGTGTCTGTTATGTAAGATGTTAGCATCTGGCGAAGCTGGCTTAAGGGCATATGGCAATTCTTTGTGCTAATGTTGCAACGTTTGTAAGTGTGAAATTACTTCAAAATGAACAGTTAAAAATAAGGGTTTTTTAAAGTAGTTGTTAGTTGATCATTAGTGAAGCTCGGTGATGACTATCCAGGAGCTCATTATACTACTCTCTCCACTTGCATAGATACTTGAAATGTTCCAGGATAAAAAGTTAAAATGAGGAGTTCCGGAGATGAAACAGCCACATGCAAGGTACAGACCCTGTTTGGATTTGATTCAAACAAATCAACATGAAAGAACATTTCTGAGACAGCCAGGGAAATTTAAATATGGGTGATGGGATGATACTAAGGAGTCACTGTTAATTTTGCAGGTAGCTTTTTTTTTTTTTTTCCATTATGATAAAAAGCACACAATTTACCAGTATAACCATTTAAAGCCTACAAATCAGTGGGATTAAGTACATCCACAATGTTGTATGACCGCCACCCCTGTCCAGTTTGAGACATTTTATCACCCCAAAGGGGGGATTCTCCCCATCAGCAGCCAGTGCCCCCTCCCCTCTCCTGACCCCAGCAACCACTAATCTGTTTTCTCTGATTTGCCTATTCGAGGTATTTCACCTAAAGGCCATATATCATGTAAAATGGGGCCTTCTGTGTCCGGCTTCCTTCACTTACCCTAATGTTTTCCAGGTTCATCCACACAGTAGCTTTTATCAGCATTTCGTTCTTTTTATTTTTTTATTTTTTTAGTTTTTTTTTTTCATTCTTTTTATAGCTGAAATATTCCACTGCGTGAATAGACCATATTTTGTTTATCCGTGCATGTGCTGATGAGCGTTTCCATTGTTTCTGCCTTTTGGCTATTGTGAATAGTGCTGCTATGAATATTCATGTACAAGTTTTTGTTTGAACACCTGTTTCCAATCCTTCTGGATGCAGTCGTAGGAGTGGAGTTCCTGGGTCATACGGTGCTTCTGTTTACCTCATCCAGAAGCTGTTTTCTAGAGTGGCTGCTACATTCTGGCCAGTGTTCCCACGTAAGGGTTCCAACTTCTCCACATCCTAGCCATCGCTGGCCATCTTCCATTGTTTTTGTTTTTAAAATTATTATGCATAGGAGCACCTGGGTGGCTCAGTTGGTTAAGCGTCTGTCTTTGGCTTGGGGTCAATCCTAGGGTCCTGAGATCGAGCCCCGCATCAGGCTCCTTGCTCAGCAGAGAGCCTACTTCTCCCTCTGCCTGCTGCTCTCTCTGCTTATGTGCTTTCTCTCTGTCAAATAGATACTCTTTTTAAAAAATTATTATGGATGGCCATCCAAGTGGGTGTGAAGTAGGATCTCACTGTGGTTTTGATTTGCATTTCTCTAATGACTGATGATGCTGAGCATCTTTCTGTGTGCTTCTTGGCCATCGTTAGGTGTTTTAACATATTGTAGTTATGTCAAAAATAACCATCTTTTTTGGAAAGACGTACTATAATATGAAAGGATACCACAACAACAAATCTGGGATTTAAAATACAACAGGAAAAAAAAAAAAAAAAAAACCAACCCACAAGTTAAAAAAAAAAAAAGATGAAGAAGAAAAGAAAATGAAGGGAATCTGGCAAAATCTCTTATTTACTTTTTTAAAAGATTTTATTTATTCATGAGAGACACAGGCAGAGACACAGGCAGAAGGAGAAGCAGGCTCCATGCAGGAGCTCAATGTGGGACTCAATGATCATGCCGTGAGTCGAAGGCAGACGCTCAATCCCTGAGCCACCCAGGTGTCCCTGGCAAAATCTTTTAATTGTTAAATCTGAGTGATGGATATATGGAGAGAATCACTGCATCATTCTGTAGTTTTTAGGGTATAGGTCCTTTACCTCTTTGGTTAGGTTTATTCCTAGGTATCTTATGCTTTTCGGTGCAATTGTCAATGGGATTGACTCCTTAATTTCTCTTTCTTCAGTCTCATTGTTAGTGTATAGAAATGCCACTGATTTCTGGGCACTGATTTTGTATCCTACCACACTGCCGAATTGCTGTATGAGTTCTAGCAATTTCAGGGTGGAGTCTTTTGGGTTTTCAATGTCCAGTATCATGTCATCTCCAAAGAGGGAGAGTTTGACTTCTTCTTTGCCAATTTGAATGCCTTTTATTTCTTTTTGTTCCTTGATTGCTGAGGCTAGGACTTCTAGTACTATGTTGAATAGCAGTGGTGAGAGTGGACATCCCTGTCGTGTTCCTGATCTTAGGGGAAAGGCTCCCAGTGTTTTCCCATACTGCATCATTCTGTTATTTGTGTATGTTTGAAATATGCCACAATAAAAACAGAAATTAAGTCCTAGGAAACAAAGTCGTGAAAACCCAGGGTTGTTAATGCCTGTGGTCTTCGTTCATTCAAAGCACAAGCCTCTCCTCTTCTGCCAAGCTCACAAGGCATTTCCTGGGTTCTTCCTGGGGAGCCCAGAGACCTCGTGCCTTCTGACATTCACAGATGTCAAGGAGGCTTGGGGGCAGAGGTTCTCAGCTTCTGGGGCTAGGGGCCATCCTTCTCCAGGCACCATGAGAGACCAGCGCTCTAGACCTGAACACATGTGGGAAATCCAAGTCCAACAAGAAGGGAGCACTATCCTGGGGGCACTCGCCTCACTGCAGGACGCTGACATTGTCCCCAATGCCATGTCCCAAACAGACATCAGGGTGGCCTCAGGCCGGCTGCAGACACATACCCATTGTCTTTTCAGTGATGCTCTCAGAAAACCACCTGCTGCTGGGGACCAACTCCATACTACACAGGAAGTAGGGGGTACTGTGGACACCAAAGTCGTTTTGGTTTTTTTTTAAGATGTATGTTGGGAAGGCCATCTGTCTCAAAAATAGTCATCATGTAAAGGTGGCAAGATGCATGATTTTATTGTCACATATTCTTTAAATCTTGCTATAGATGGTCTTTTCAACGAACTGGCTTTTTTGGGTTTTTTGTTTTATTTTGTTTTTTTACGGAAAAACGTCATCTTATTTTATCATTACTAACGTAAGCATTTGATGCCAAAGAGATGAAGGTAATTTCACAAACTCAGAATGTTTGCAAGGACATAAAATTTCCATTTTATTGCGGTTTTCTGGCACACTAGCTCAAATGCACTTGTCTCCAAGCACTCCTGCACAGCTCCTTCGGAGTTATTTCAGGCAGCCTCAACATGTGACTCTGCCCAATACTGTGGGTCTAGAATAAACATATAAAATTTTAATTATTAACTTTTTGATGAATGAGGTAAGAAATAAAGTCAACAGGTGATGGGAGTCATCAGTTGGACTGTTAATTTCCAACGAGAAACTCAGTTGAAATGTTTCTTCTGATACTGTGGTTACAAATGAGAATTTTCCAAAAACAAGGGCAGAAAAGTACAATGAAAGAAACTTCTGGGATCCCTGGGTGGCGCAGCGGTTTGGCGCCTGCCTTTGGCCCAGGGCACGATCCTGGAGACCCGGGATCGAGTCCCATGTCGGGCTCCCAGTGCATGGAGCCTGCTTCTCCCTCTGCCTGTGTCTCTGCCTCTCTCTCTCTCTCTCTCTCTGTGACTATCATAAATAAATAAAAATTAAAAAAAAAAAAAAAAAGAAACTTCTGCAGCTTAGGCCTCTCCTAGCACTAGGCCTCTGAGAGCAGCAAGGCAGAGAACCTTTCCTGCAAATCAAGTGGGTTTCCAGGATTTCATGTAGTGGAGCTTCCAGGGATAGACTCTCAAGATGTATCATTAAGCTCAACACTCCCTGGGCTCTGGTCATTTTAATCATGCCCGAAGAGTTAGATACCCATCCAAGTCCAAAGGGCGGAGGAGGAGCACGCACATTGGTCTGGTCGTAGGCAAGGGCCAAGTGTTGTACCATGCGAAGCTTTCTTCCACAGACGTGGAGTCGAACAGTCTTGCTTAAGAGACTGACCCCATAAGGGTGGTCAACGTAGGAAGAGCTAGAGACATTTCTCTCCCCCATGTCTTACTGCCACTCTGTTTAAAAGGTAAGTGGTAAAAAAAAAAAAAAAAAGTAAGTGGTATTAAGAAAATTCAGTTGTATGTGTTGTTGTCTTTAATGATGCTCTACTGCTACTCCATTTCTTCTTTTAAAAAAAAAAAATTATTTATCCAAGACAGAAAGAGAGAGAACAAGCAGGGGGAGCAGAGGGAGAAGGAGAAGCAGGGAGCACGATGCAGGGCTTGATCCCACGGGATCAGGACCTGACCCTAAGCTGAAGGCAGATGCTTCCCCAACTGAGCCACCCAGGCGCCCCTGCTCCATTGCTTCTTGCTTCTGTTTTTGATGTGTCATCCTAGCCGCCGGAGGTACCACATTAGGGATGCCATCAATAATTAGATGGGCTATTCCCGACTCTTCATTAATCAATTCATTTGTTGATGCTTCGTATCTGAGAGGCTTCTCGGAGAGTGGGCACACCAAGAACTCCAGCGGCACCCCGTGGAAGGCGTGGGCCGGATCCCCTGTCCTCTGGCTGGCCTGCTGACCGCCACGACCCGGACACATGAAGGCACCTATGGGCGACGTGGGCAGTGGCGTGTACCCACGGTGCTGAGACGAGCATGGTCTAGACGGCAGCCCGTGACCTTTGGCCGGCCCCCCCAGCCCCTCACGTCTTCTGTGAACTGTTTTCAATACATTGGTCAATTCTTATCCTTCCACAGAAGAAGCAGAAGTCACTTAGAGATGGCCATAGGCATTCGTTTCTTTCTGTTACTGAAACTAATTTAACTGGATGAAAGCCTTCAGTAGGTCTCCTCTGTGGTCCTTCTTCCCCTTTCCAGGAAAATCAGCTCTCGTGGGTGGAAGGGTCCCCTCTCACTGCCCAACCTCCAAGGCTGCCCGAGCCCTTGAACCCACCTCAGGCCCCAAGGCCGCCCTGCCGGAGTGCTCAGGACCAGAGCATTCCCACGACGGAGCTGCGTCCACACACACACTCCCAAGAGAGGCCACCCTACCTCGTGGGCTTCCACTGCCATCTCCTTCAGGGCCGACCGGAAATACTCAGGAGAAGGCTTCCCCACCACTTCGGCTTCGATTCCACAGGCATACTGGCAAAAGACAAAAGGACACAGCATGGGTTGAGAATGAAGCAACAGGTGAACCCCACTCCGAAGGCCTCCCTCTGGGGAACCAAGGAAAGAGTGCCCCAAATGGGTGCCCATAGGCCAGGGCCTCCTAGAGGCAGGACACTTGGGCCGAGAGACACATCTCAGAGGCAAGGGAATCGCGACTCCACATGAGGAGGCTATGCTCACGGCAACCCCACAGGCCCCCTACCATCTGCTCTAAACCCTGAGCACAGCAGGAAGTGGGCCACCCCAACACGGCCACCACCACCATCCCCGCTGGTGCTCTCATTTGCATACTTGCTTCTCCCCTGCCCCCCAACTCTGTCACAGGCCCTCCAGGGGAAGGGGTGCAGGGCTCTATCTGCCTGCTGCTTAACCCTCCCACCTGAGTGCAGGTAGGCAGGAGCCAACAGAGCAGTGAGGATGGCAGGCAAGCTGACCCATCGGGAGGGGTCAGAGTGGGCACCGGCGGCTCCATCTGAGCCTGGCCTTGGAAACTAGAGGAGGGAGTCGGCAAGGAGTCCTGTGAGGACACATCAAGCTCAAGGTGCTGCAGGTGACTAGCGTCAGCAATGAGGCAGGTGGTCCACACAGATACGGAAGCCAGAGTCTGAGAGGAGAGCACCCAGTGAGCACACCGGACGCCAGCCGGGGCCGCAGCATGCAGGGCTGGGGTGTGGGGAGGAGCAGAAGGGACAGGAGAGCAGAGTGACGACCAGGGCGGCCGAGAGGCCAAGCTCTGGGGTGGAGGGGGTGCTCAGCCTGAAGCCCCAAACAGGAGCGCCTACTTTGGAAACATAGAGGGCGAGTCAGACGTGGAGAGCACCCCCACCTCCAGAAAGACCAGAAACATCCCAGGCAGCCCTGATCCTTGAAGAAGGTGCAGACAGACTCAGGGCAGGTACCTCAAGCGCCTTCGTGTAGGCACCAACGTCCAGCATCAGGCCAGAGGTCTCCTTGTAGTAGCGTCTACGAAAGAGCAGGAGGGGACAAGGTGAGCTGAGCCCAGGAGCTGTGCCAACAGAGCCCAGCGGCGGGTCACGGTGCCCGGGCAGGAGGACACTGGGTCAGCAGCTCAGTCCCAAGGGCCCCCTGCTGCCAGCCTTATGGGGACGCCAGGGGCAGATGGATCCAGTCCCTAACACAGAGACAAGTGGCCTCTGTTCTGGGAAAGGGCAGAAGGTCCATAGAGCATGTGGTGAACCCCTAACTGCTAATAATTAACCCCTAATTGCTGCCTGAAAAAGAAAACTCCATTAGTTCCACGGCACCCTGCAGCATCTCCTATTAGCCAGAGGTCGAGGTGCAGGTTTCACGCACACCAGATGCTTTTACGAGAAGACAACTATGTCTTCCCTGTCTCACTGGGGACCGACCCAGCTCGGCTCGCGGGAGCCTGCCTTTCTGAGGACAGTTTTGTGACCTCCTGGGAGCGCCCTGTGGCCCCGGCTTCCACCGTCTGGCCCACCCCGGGCCACAGGTAGAACCCTCGGGACACACAGTGGACGGAGCCTGGCTCCTTCTGAGCAAAGCCATTTGACTATAAAAAGGGGCAAAGGTAGTGTTTTTAATTTTTTAAAAATATTTATTTATTTATTCATGACAGACACAGAGAAAGGCAGAGACATAAGAAGAAGCAGCAGAAGCAGACTCCCTGTGGGGAGCCCGATGCGGAACTCGATCCCAGGACCCTGGGATCTATCCTGAGCCAAAGGCAGATGCTCAACCAACTAAGTCACTCAGGCGTCCTGGGCAAAGGTAGTTGTTTTTTTTTTTTTTTTTTTTGAAGATTTTATTTATTTATTCATGACAGACAGAGAGGCAGAGACACAGGCAGAGGGAAAAGCAGGCTCCCTGTGGGGATATTGTTGAGAGATTCAATCCCAGGATCCGGGATCACGCCCTGAGCCAAAGGCAGATGCTCAACCACTGGGCCACCCAGGCGTCCCAGGGCAAAGGTAGTTTAATCTGTGCCTCTCTAACGGCAGGGTTAATGGGAGTCTGGGAACACCACTAAAATGTTTTGAGACCCATCACATCAGGAGTGCTCTCGTTCCTATGCCCTTCAAATCGGGGAGACATTGAACACATATGCAGAGACCCAAAGAGAAGGCAAGTGAGGCATGCTGACCCCAGGGCCAAAATCCAGCTCTACTTCTTTTTAACAGTGGGCCTTGGGGTCCCTGAAGCCCTCTGGGCCTCAGTTCCCTAATCTGAAAAGTGGGGGGGGGGGGATCCAGGTGCCTATCTAATGGATTGTCGTGAAGCTCAAGTGAGATCATGCATGCCAAGTTCTTAACATGACGCCTCATGTACAGAAACTGCTCAAAAAATATTAGAAACTATTGTTATGGGATCCCTGGTTGGCGCAGTGGTTTGGCGCCTGCCTTTGGCCCAGGGCGCGATCCTGGAGACTCGGGATCGAATCCCACATCGGGCTCCCGGTGCATGGAGCCTGCTTCTCCCTCTGCCTGTGTCTCTGCCTCTCTCTCTCTCTCTCTCTCTGTGACTATCATAAATAAATAAAAATTAAAAAAAAAAAAAAAGAAACTATTGTTATGCTGTTTACCCAGACAGAGCGATAGGCAGTAAGCTGAGCTGGGCCAGGAAGGATGAACACAAGTCTTCCAATCTCTGGGGGATGTGATCCGTTCTGTGCCTACTTAAATGTTAGAGGTGAGCTTCTCAGGAGCTGCTGTAGGGCTGTCTCCTATCCTGCAGCTCTGCACACCCAGGAGTCCAGCGTGTTCCTCTCTGCCCCCAAGGCCCTGAAGGCTGCAGGAGCCTGACCGCCCGCCTGCACTCGGCCAGCATCAGTGTTTTCTGCTGCCCGATGTCCACCTCCGGCAGCAGCTCCTGACTTCACACAGGCTGGCCTGCAAGGCTTTAGCCAAAGCTTTGCTTTGGCAAGGGCTGGTCCTGTCGGGGAGATCTGGAGCCCATGCAATGAGCCAGGAATGGGGAGGGGGGTGGTTCTTGGCACAACAGGACTCATGGGTCTCCAAGGGAACCCTAGGCTCCTCTGTCAGGGTCACCCCATGAGGGCCAGCCAGGACACTGCATACCTTCAGGAAGATGCTTGGAAATCAAAGAGAACTACTTCCTCCTTTCAGTGCGGGGGGCCTTTTAAAGGGTGACCCCAAAACACAGGGTTAGAGGTTCTTAATTGCATTTGTCTTAAATCCAAAATCCAGGGGCACCTGGTGGCTCAGCTGTTGAGCGTCTACTTTGGCTCAGGTCATGATCCCGGAGTCCCGGGATCGAGTCCTACGTCAGGCTCGCCGCATGGAGCCTGCTTCTCTCTCTGCCTATGCCTCTGCCTCTCTCTGTGTCTCTCATGAATAAATGAATAAAACCTTAAAAAAAATCCAGAATTCAGACATGTATTCTGCACTGACACGGCCTCACCAAAGTGTTCCTTTCCTTCTATTTCCCCATTTCTACAATAAACCACCTTCCAGAGTGGTCCCAAGTTTTAAGGAATGGCAAAGTAAAGCCAAGTCTGGCCTACAGGAAGAGGGAGACGCTGGATGCTGGGTCCTGCACATGGTGGCACCACAGCTGGTGACATTCAGGACACAGCTGCCCCAGACTCCTTTGCAGGACTTGGTGACCATCCCAAACCTGGGCTGTCCCCCAGGTCCTCCCCATCTGGTGGGGAAACAGACCAGTCCACGAACAGAGGGGCAAGGCACAGGCGATGTCCAAGGAAACCCCATGCTCTGCATGCTCTGCTTGAGGAGGGCTGGACGTGCTGGGGACGGGGAGACAGAGAGCACCCCGGGGACACATCACAGCTGAGACCTGAAGCTCAAGGGAGAGAAACAGAATCATTCAGCCCCGAGGACCTTCTCAGAATCACGCAGCAGCACCCTGCTGAGGACCCTGGGGGTCAGACACTGCTGCAGGCCCAGGCTTCAGCCAGGTGCTCGTAGGGCCACCACACTTTGTCCCCTTGCACATCCACGTGATGACTGCCATGGGAAGGGGAGAAGGCGGGGGTGGTGGGAGCCCAGAAGGGGCAGAAAGGGGACCAGGGAGGGCCCCCCCGAGGAAGGGACTTATCAAGGTGAGCCAGGGACAAAGGACAGAGGTGAGGACAGGCTGACCCAGAAACCAGAGGACAAATTAAAAACAACACCACCAAAAAAAATTAAAAATTAAAAAAAAAATAAAAACAACGCCACCTTGTTGCAACAGGCACAGCTCTGTTTGGAGCTGAGGATTCTAGGGGCCTCTGGCCAGTGCCCTGGGCTGGCTGGAGGAGGCAGGAGTTGGGTGTACCTCCCTCTGGAAAATACTCCCGAGGTCACCTCCACAGCAGGACTTCTGGCCTGGCCCATACTCCCCAAAGTCTTTCTTCCCAAATGACAGGAACCGAGACTTTCTTAAGCTTAAATTTAGTCCTGATGGGAAGGAAAACCGGAGCACACGGCTTAAAATATTCAATGCAAACCTTGTCTTTGTTACGCTCATTTTTAGAGCCTAAAGAAGAAAACTGACTTCCATAAATCAAAATTAGAAACCTTACAATTTCTCTTTAAACTGAATCCGGGTTTGTTTTGACAGTGTCCAGAATGTCTCTTTATTCGGTGTTCACTCAAGACAACCAAAAGCCACCTTGAAGGCCATCTGTTAGCTGAAAATATTTTTAGAGACACGGTAAATACAAGTACCGGAGTTAATTTTTTTCTAAATATAAAGGCCCAGGTTAGCCAGGAAACCGAAGAGACTTGCCCTACCACCTTTTGTTACTGGCATAACGAGGGCGACAGCAGGCGGGGTTGGGACTCAAGTGTCCCGGCCCCAAAGCGACCAGCAAAGGGCTGGGCAGGAGCAGGAGATAGATCTGATGCTTTAGTCCCCTGCCCTTCCGATTATTCAGCGCGGCCTCCCTTCAAAATGACCACTTGACCTTTCCCACAAAAGCCATTAACCTTCCATAGTCTGTCGCGTAAACAGCTTAATTTTCTGACGGCAGCATGACAGAAGAAATTACAAAGGCAATTCCCACTCTCGATCCAAACAGATGCCAAATGTAAATCACTCCATTTCCAGGAGGAGGACATTCTGCCCCAGTGCCTCGGCCTACCCGGCGCAGGGCGGCCCCTCGCAGGCCACGACCCCCCCACCCACGCCAACGGGCCTTGGGCTGCCCGAGAAGCTGCTGACCGAGGCTGGAAAGCTGTCAGTCCCTGTCCCTTGTTTCTGGGCGCCCAACCCAACTCAGAGCCCCCATAAGTCAGAGGCACCCCCCGACCGCTGGTCTGTAAAACCAGCCCTTGCCTACTCTTGAATTTACCGCAGGATGACGAAGCTAAAACTCGACAGTTTCCATTTCTTCTTCAACAGCATACCTACTTTGACTACTACCCATAACCTGGGATAATAATGTTTAATAATGAACGATTTTATTTATTTACTGAAGATTTTATTTATTTATTCATGAGAAAGAGAGAGAGGCAGAGACACAGGCAGAGGGAGAAGCAGGGTCCACACAGGGAGCCCGACGTGGGACTCGATCCCAGGACCCTGGGATCACACCCTGAGCCAAAGGCAGATGCTCAACCACTGAGCCACCCAGGTGCCCCAATTAGAGACAATTTTAAAGGAAAAAGTTTTAACGTAAATGAGTTATAACAGAGCTTCTTAATTATGCTGTTCTCTAGTGAGGGGTTGGTGATTTTAGGGACGGTTGATGGACCAAGCCTGGAACTGGAGGGAAGAGGCCGGGTTCCATGGTTTGCGGTGCTCTAAATTATAAGGCTGTGAGCTCGGAAAGGGACTAGGATGGTGAATTTTATCTGTCAATTTGGGCCATAGCACCAGATATTTGGTCAAATAATATTCTGGATGATGCTGTGAAGGTCTTTCTTGAGTGAGATTAATATTTAAATCAGTGGTCTCTGGGGACGCCCAAGTGGCTCAGTCAGTTGAACAGCTGCCTTTAGCTCAGATCATGATCCGGGGTCCTGGGATGGAGCCTTGTGTCGGCCTGCCTGCTCAGCGGGGAGTCTGCTTCTCCCCCTGCGCCCCATCCCCGCTCATGCTCGCTCTCAAATAAATAAATAAAATCTTAATAAATAAATAAATCAGTGATCTCTGAGGAAACAGACTGCTCTCCATTCCATGGTGGGCCTCATCCAAGCAGCTGAAGACACGAACAGAACAGTGTGACCTCCCTGAGCAAGAAGGAACCTGCCGGCAGACAGCCTTTGGACTCAGGCCACAGCTCTTCGCCACGTCTCCAGCCTGCCAGCCTGCCCTGCAGCTTTTGGACTTACCTAGCCTCTCTCGGTTCTGTTTCTGTGAAGAATTCTAATGAGGGACACATTTTATTTGTATAATAAACACACTAGAATATTTCTAGTTCCTAAAGGAAATATATCCTCCTTTCCTTTCCTTAAAAAAATCTCGTTTGCCTATTTTGTTAGAGACAGAGCCTTGAACAGATAGTATGAGAAAACCCACCAACAGTGCAAGGTAAGTGACAGCAGACGGTGAGCTAGGTGAAGGGGACGGCAGGACGTGGTGAGGTCCACCATCAGCTGGAATTGATGGAGGTAGTAGCCTCATCTAAGCTTTTGTGTGCTCAGGAATGTGGGGCCCTGAACCATCAGATCTTTTGATTTTTAAGAAGAATCCCGAAATCTGGATATTTCATATAAAATCTCCCAGTTTTTAAACACATTTGCCCCCTCCCCACCCAATTTAAGATCTTGTGTGGGCCAAACATCTGCTCTCAAACATAGGCTGGAGGTGACAAGCACAGGCTCTCGGTAGCACTCCTGGCCCTGTCAGCATTTCCTGGCTGGCGACTCCGGCTTACTTTACGCGCTCACACCTCCATAAGCCCACCTCCAACACAGTGATGCTGCTGCCTACAGCTCACAGGGTTGTGGTGGGAATTAGACAAAATGAGTACATCAAGTGCTTGGACATGGCCGGTGGCCAAAGAAAGGTCCCTCCCTTGACCACTGCAATAGCCAGGCCCCATCCGGCAGGCCCAGGCAGGGAGCTCCCAAAGAGCAGAAGCACCAAAGCTGGGAAAGCCTTCCTCAGAGGTGGCCCCCAAATCTCTGCCGAGCACGAGAGGCTGGGGCCAGCCTCTACGGTGTCCCTACTACTTTATGAGCCCGTGATTCTAAAATCCTAGCACTACGCCTGTCAATAAGAGAGTCAGTCTACAGAGCTTTCTGAAAAGCAACCTGATGACATGTTGGAGCACCTCCGATGCGCACATCATCCTAAATGCACAAAGATGCTTATCGTGGCCTTACTTTGTGTAAAGATCAGAATCAGCCTAATGGATATCACCAGGCATCGGTTTAAGAAACTACAGGATATCCTGTAAAAAAAAAAAAAAAAAAAAAAGATTACAGGGAAACGACGCCACAGAGACGTTTATTTATTGAGTCGAGAGTTGTTCACAAAGTATTATCTGGTGAACAACAAAAACCGGGTGACAAAACTAGGTCAGGTTTGATACTGATGCTCCGAGGACGTCCCTCTGTAATGATTTATTTGGACCAGAAATCAGTTGGAAAGAAACACAGCAACACGTTGACAGCTGTTTTCTTGTGCAGTGGAATGGAAATACTTTCTGCTTTCTTCTTTTTGCTCATCTCTATGCTCTAATTTTCCTTCCATGAACATGCGCTGTCTTGGTGGCAAAAGATGTTGAGAAAAATAACCAATGTGGTTTGTTCTTTTAAAGAAAAATACAGTGAGGACTGTGCTAAAGGCTCAGAGGAAAATGCTGGTAACAAAATCATGACTTTACAGAGATCTGTGCCCAGAGATGTGGAGCCCGGCCCAGAGCATTCCTCACTAGGCCCGGCCCTCGAGCCCTCTCTTCACTATGTCGGTGTCCCCTGGACACAATCTTCGTGCCTAGTGTGGTATCCCGTGCAAACCCCCCTAACCTTCGGACAGTCAGCACTTGCGCTCTGAGACCTCGATGGGCGCCCCCCACCCCCCCGTCCGCAGTGACCCTGCCCGGCTCCAGCCCCTCCCAGCCCAGTGCCCACACGGCAGCCTGACCAACCAGCTCCTGAAGTCAGGATCCTCATTTCCTCACAAGTTATTAAAAGAAAGGAAGGAAGAAATGACGAAAAAAAGCAAGAAAAAGGCATTAGGCAAAGCCTGCGCCCACCCCACACCCTCTTTTCAGCACCGTTTACTGATTCCGTAAGCCAGAGACCCACAGAGTGTCGTCAAAGCAGCCAGAAACGCTCCTCCTGAAGCTGACTTACCCTTTTCCCAGAGATATGAGCACAGGATTTTCCAGCTCCATGAGCACCTGAAAGGCTTTATTCATGTTTTGGTAAGAAAAGGCTTCTCCGGCATCTGCAATGACCACACAGTTGGGGTTGGACATGTCATTCTGATCAAATTCTGAGCGGACTCCTGGAAAGAGAAGGAGGGATAAAGCCCTGGGGTGATGTGGCCTACCTCCTACCTCCTCCCAGGGACACCTGTCAGCCACGTGTGCCTGCCCCGTTCTCAGACGTGCATCCTGATCCTCACAGCTGTACAGGAGGTGGGCAAGGTAGGGGTATTATTCCCACTTTATAGACAAAGGAATTCCCTTCCCCACAGTTAGGGTTTGTTAGGAGAAAGATGGGCCTGTCCCTGGGGCTCCCACCCCAATACCGGCATTACCCCAGGGGCTACTCACTTCATACCCACAGGCAGGAAACCCAGAGCTCTGTAACTGAGTAGGAATATTTGCCTAGAAGACACAGATTCCCGGATATAGACTGAAATGAGGCTGCTGGCAACCTTTATAGGGTTGGTACAGCTGGACCCAAACTGTAAGGACACTGAACATTCTGGCCCAACCCCACAGAAGACAGGAGAGCTGAGACATATACAGGTGCTGAAAAGAAGGAGCAACAGCTGATTCCTGCTGTCCCTGCTCACTAATCCCCTTAGCAAAGCCTCTTCCTCCTTTGCCTTCTCTGCTCTCAATTTTAAATTAAAATCCGGAAAGTTGCAAGGATAAACTGAGTCAGTGACCTTATGCCTCCAGTTCCTAGGACAAAACACACTCTCGCCTATCTTGGTATTAGACATTGACCTTGGGACACCTGCGTGGCTCAGGGACGCCTGGGTGGCTCAGCGGTTGAGCGTCTGCCTTCGGCTCAGGGCATGATCCTGGGGTCCTCGGATCGAGTCCCACATTGGGCTCCCTGCGTGGAGCCTGCTTCTCCCTCTGCCTGTGTCTCTGCCTCTCTCTCTCTCTCTCATGAATAAATAAAATCTTTAAAAGAAAAAAAAGACATTGACCTTGCTGGCTTTAAAAACCGAAGTAACCACATGATAACCCGTCCTACCTGCCAGAATGCCAAGATTTACGAAGACAGACACCACCAAGTGCTGGTGGGGAGGCAGGGTGCCTGCAACAGCCAGCTGGCGGGAACATAAAGTCCTCTGGGGAAAGGCTAGCTGTTTCTGATAAAAACTGAAGAGCCACTTACCCTCTGACCCAGCAATTCCACTCCTAGGTATTTACCCAAAAGGACTGTGAAGAAGCACTCCTAGCAGACTTCCTCCCTAATAGCCCAAACCTGCAAATAGCCAGGTGTCCATCAACAGGGGAAAGACCAACCGTGGTATGTTCACTTAACGGAGTAGCACTCTGCAACCAAAAAGAGTAAATACCTGCAACCATACGGCTACATCCCAACTACAGTATTGTTGGGGCTGCTCTGACCCCGTGGATTCCAAAGAAAGGCTGTCCTCAGGGCACCTGGGGGGCTCAGTTGGTGAAGCATCTGCCTTCGGCTCAGGTCATGATCCCGGGGTCCTGGGATCGAGCCCCATGTCGGTTCCCCGCTCAACAGAGTGTCTGCTTCTCCCTCTCCCTCTGCCCCTCGCCCCTCTTCTGCTCTCTCTCCAGTAAATAAATAAAGTATTAAAAAAAAAAATCAAGAGTTTTTTTCCATGCCTGAGGCCCTGGGGGCCTGGAGATTGAATAGCCAAGGTCAGTCCACAGGTGCTGTGTGCCTACCTGACCGACCCTTAATCAAAACCCTGGATAAGAGGCTCCAGGGAGCTTCTGCGGGTGATGACACGTCGCAGGTACCGTCACACAGCTCTGCTAGAGAATTAAGTGTGTCTCAGGGCAACTCCAAGGGTGGGGACCGCTGGAAGGTGGCACCTGGATTCTCCTGGAGTTCGTTCGCCTTTCCCCCCTTTGCTGAGTTTAATCTGTGTTTTTTTGGTAAGTGAGTCTGACAACTGTTCTGAGACCTGTGAGTCCTTCCAGCAAATCATCAAGCCTCAGGGTGGCCTGTGGTCTGGAGAACCCCTGACACAACTAGATACTGGATGGTTCTTTTCTTTTTTTTTTTTAAGATTTTATTTATTTATTCATGAGAGACAAAGAGAGAGAGACAGAGAGAGGCAGAAACACAGGCAGAGGGAGAAGCAGGCTCCATATAGGGAGCCCGATGTGGGACTCGATCCCGGGACTCCAGGATCAGGCCCTGGGACTCCAGGATCATGCCCTGGGCTGAAGGCAGGTGCTAAAACCCTGAACCACCCACGGATCCCCTGGATGATTCTATTTATATAAAAATCCACCCGAGGCAAACTTATTCATAACCAGAAAAAAAAAAAATCAAAGCAGTGTGTGTCTCTGAAGGGTCAGGGGATGGGGATTGGCCAGGCAGCACCTTTCAGGGTGATGGTAAAGTTCTAGATCATGAGCACGACAGGGGTCTGGGATACACAGAGTGGACGTCTGTCAAAACTCAGCAGAAGTACACTTGAGATTTTTGTACTTCACTGTGGATAAATTTTATATCAAGAGAACAAAATGTAAACAGATGTTGAACTCTAGTTAATGATGTGCTGAAGTGTTTTGAGGACGTGTACCGACATCTGCTATTTACCTTGAAATGCATCAAAAAGATAAGATGAAGGGGCGCCTGGGTGGCTCAGTTAAGTGTCCGACTCTTGATTTTGGCTCAGGTCATGATCTCAGGGTCGTGGGATCAAGGCCTGTGTCAGGCTCCACAGTCAGCACAGAGTCTGCTTAGTTTGTCTCTCCCTCGCCCTGCCCCTCCCCCACTATGCCACTCCAATAAACAAATGAATCTTAAGAAAAAAGATGAGATGAAAAGTTGGACGAAGGGATGGGTAGACATAATAATGAAGAAAATACAGTAAAATGTCATTGGTAAAGTCATGGTGATGAGCATATAAATATTCCCAGTAGAATTCCTTTAACTTTGTTGTATGTTTGAAAATTTCATAATAAAATGTTGCGGGGGGTGGAATCCATCAACGATAAAACTTGGAAAAAGATTCGAAGTCTGAAAACACAGGCATATTTATGGAAAACAGATGCAGGACTGCAGCCGAGGAGGTGCATCTGCTCAAGCTCTAATATCAGCTCCTCGAACTCATCGATTAAGGAGCCCTTCAAGGCAAATCCTGAATTTCCCTCCTCTTCCCACCTCATTCCACCCCCATCCCTCCCTTTGCCCCAGGGGTGGGTATTTTCTTTCTTAAGTTTTTCTCTTTCTTTGAGGACCTGTTCTAAAGACACTGGCAGAGATCCCAGATCACAGAGGAAGGATTTTGAGAAAGAGGATTTCTAAAGGCTGGGCATGTTGCCCTCAACTGGCACCAGCGCTATGGATTTGACACTCAGGCCTTTCAGGGAGCACCCTCAACCTCTGGGGGCCCCACTCCTGCCGGGAGGCAGAAAAGTATGCTTGCTTCTGCCAGTGGTTCCTAAATAAAAATACCAAGTTCAGGGGAAGAAAGAGGGCTCAGTGCATCGACAGGGAAGTGTCCTGAATTCTGAAGCACTGCTTATGTTTCTTCTTTTTAAATATTCAGAAGGCAGCAGATAATATTGCTCCTTCCATTTCTTTCCAGAAAAACTCCCCACTGAGGGTCAAAAGGGCTCTTTCCTTGCATTTAGACTAAGATCAGGATGTAAACCTGGTGCCATTTGCCAGAGCAGAGCTGGTTTTCACAAAGAGTTCAAGTTCAGGGTTGGGGGTGAGGGGGAAAGGCTGGGGGGTAGACTCCCTTCCTACCTGCTCCCCCAAACCCTGAAAGCTAGAATTCTGCCCCCTTGACAATTCCCTGCCCCCTCAGTCCATTCTAGAACAAAGAAAGCAGGCTCAGGGTTTTGCTCTGCAAAAACTGCTTCGACAGGAACGTGCCTCTAAGAATCCTCTGGTGTGAGGCCGGGGGTGCAAGGGTTCTGGTCCCCAGCAGGAAGCCCACGAGGTTTCCACCTCACAGGCCCATGAGCACCAGCGGCAGGAGCCAAGTGTTCATGTCCTTCCCAGTGGCTTGGGACAGGTGAGAGGGACACCCTCTCTCAGCCGCCACCATGCCCAGGGTCCAGCGGGCTTACCGTCATGGACAAGCAGGTGTGGCCGCAGGCCTCGCTCCTTCAGGATCAGGGAGGCGGCCGGGGCCGGGGCGGTCACCTCGCCCTCTGAGATGTCGAAGCCCAGGCGTCGAAGCAGCCCCACCAGGTTGCCCCGGGACTTCTGGCTCTCGTTGGTACAGAACCTCACCTTCAGCCGGGACCGCTTCAATCTGGAAGTGGGAACAAAGGCAGGGGGTGCTGTCAGCACTGGGACATGTGGCCTCCGGGGAGGAAGCTAGGTGGTCCCTGCCCAAGGGCAATCGGGACTTCCAGCGAGGGCCAGGCGGCGGCAGCTCCCTGAGGCCAGCCTCGGCTGACCCTCGGGTGCTGGACGGGGTTGCTGAGCTGGAGCCCACCCTTTCCAGGGAAGCCCGACCATGCCCCACACCCCTCCTCTCCATCCTCACTGAGTTTGTCGCCCGGGGCGCATCCCCGCTCCCTCCGCCTGGGACAGGTCCCCACCTCTTCATCAGAGAAACATCTCTACACCAACGGCCTAGGACACATTCCCTCCACTCCCACACGGGACACACACCTCCTGCTTCTACCCGGGGTATGTGCCCACTCTCTGCCTAGGGCTCATCTCCACACCCTCCATCCGGGACACATCCCGTCTAATCCCTCTACCTAGAACACATCTGCACTCTCTCTGTGACACATCCCCACTCCTGGGACACATCCCTGTTCCCTCTCCTAGGACACACTGCCTCTCCACACGTGGCAATTCAAACACCTCCAGAGACCCCCTGGACATGTCCCCTCCACCACTCCACCCACCCAGCCTGGTTAGAGGTCACCTGTGAATGTCCACAGTAATTTCTCTGGACCATTCCACTGTGATTAGCACTTGCACTCTACAGGTGAGCTACGTATGCCTAATTAACTCTGGATCCATACTTCCCCTAAAGTGCCAAGGCTGAGGGACCAGGCTCAGGTGTGTCTTCTCATTGCTGTCGCTGAAGAAGGGTTTGCCAGATGTTCATTACACAGATGATCCCGGGATGGACAGAGGGGACCCAGGGAGCCCCTGCAAGCCCGGCATTAACCTCAGACGACCCGGAGATGCTGTGGCAGGCCAGCTACATGCACATTTCTTCTTTCCTGAGCTCCCAGGATACCTGCTGCATCCTGACTGCATTTGGGCAGGTTCTCGGAATGCAAAGCCACAAAGCAGATGCCTAAAGAGGTCCCAGATGCAACAACATCCAGCCCTTCCAGTTACTGAGCACCTACTAAGTGTCTGGCTGGGGGCCAGTGCCCAGAACTGTAACCTGGGACCACAGGCAGGCTCCCCAAGGGGGCCACAGGCCAGGCAGTGGGAGGAAACTTGGCAAAGGAAGGGGGATTTGTGATTGTGGACAGAGATGTGCTCTGAAGGACTGGATCGGGATGAAGAGACAGAAGGGGGTTAGGAGGAGGCAAAGGAGCAGCACCCAGCGGAGGGAAGAGCGGACTGCACGGGAAAGGAGGCCGGCATGGCTGAGCCCCCAAGCAAGGAGTCAAGTATGATGGCAGCTGTCCACGTGGGCCCAGGGCCTAAACACACAGCCCTCCCTGGACAAGCCTCGGCCAGGGCAAGAGGAGAGTCCTACTCAGCATCTGTGCAGAGCTGCCGTGTGGGGTCGTGGAAAAGACCCCAGGCTACAAGCCAGGTGGCCTGGGAAACCCTAGGAAAATTAACTGAGTATACTAATCGCCACCTAGCACTGTTCTAAATAGGTCTCTAGGGACGCCTGGGTGGCTCAGCGGCTGAGCGTCTGCCTTCAGCTCAGGGTGTGACCCCAGGATCCAGGATGTGACCCCAGGATCGAGGATCGAGTCCCACATTGGGCTCCCCGCAGGGAGCCTGCTTCTCCCTCTGCCTGTGTCTCTGCCTCTCTCTGTGCGTCTCTCATGAATAAGTAAAATCTTAAAAGAAAAAAAAAAGGTCTCTAAATACATCCATGTCAACGGTCTCCAAACACACAGGAAGACATCTTTACTTTTCAGCCATCCTTTCAGATTTTACATTTTTTATGATATAAATAGTACATTTAATACAGTGTTAAGTACATAATTTATCATTTATTATTTATCAATAAATACCCATGTACAAGAGCTACACACTCCAATTTCGTACTCACAGATGGCCCATGTGCAGAAGTAACACGGAGGTGACCCAGTTTACTTGAGCTATGGACTTGAAATCAACCTCCATCTGGGCAAGTGAGACCCTAAAAATGCAACTCTGCCTCAACCCCAGTGGTAACTTACTTTCTATCCTGCTTTAGGAGTGATGACACTGAGTCTTAGAAAGGTCAAGAAGTTTCTGTCCCTCTCCCTGGATCTGAGGCGCCGGGGACATGGGCTAATTCCTACTTGGCCCTAACACGGGTCCTGGAACTGATACAGAGTCAGGAACAGGAAGCACATCCACCACAGCTACCCCACAAAGGTGGGTCCAGAGCACGGAAAGGTCTCCTCTCAGGATGGGGTCTCAGAAAAGACTTCCCAGAAGAGCCAACTCCAACTCCAATCGTGCAAACAAGATGGCCAGGGAAGGGTGGGTGGAGCAGCGGGAGCAGCAGTTGCAATGCAGGCCCTGCCTTCCTGGGACCTGGTCAGGCGTCAGAATCTTCGAGCAGCCCAGGGTATGGAAGCAGAGCCAGAAAATGAGGCTGGAGAGGAGGCTCATTGAATGGGTAGGGATGCCTCAGGCAATCTGCACCATCCTGGGGGGGAGGGAGCTCCAAATGCAATGCTCCTTAGTGATGACAGACCTGGGAAAAGGCAGCAGGTCTCTTCAATGTCCGCTTGTCCACCCTGTGTGATGCTGCCCTCATCCTACCTCTGCCAGTATTTTTCTTTCTTTATAACGCTAACCAGTATCTCCAATTCCAACTTTTATCTTTGTTTATTGTCTCTCTCCCAGACCTCTGTGCTCCATGAGATCAAGAATGACATCTGGTTCATTCTCGGCATCCCTGCTTCACACAGGGCCGGCACGCAGCAGGCTCCCAACTGCTAAACGACTGAGTGATGAAAAAATCCAAATGACAACCAGTGAGAGGGACCCTTCCTTAGTACCACACACCTACTGCCTCCCCCAAGGGTGTCCTGGGCCTCCAGCCCCCTCACAAGCCCCATCAGAAACAGGCAGGTGTTCCCACGTGATGATGAGCCTCCTGACCCTCCAAGCACTGGAGCTGACAGGTGCCCCTTGGAAAGGAATCTGTAGATCTACCATCAACACAGTGAACACACACCTCAAGTCTAACCGTGTCTTAATCAACAGCCCAGGTGGTTCAGTCCTTTCTTAATATTTGTCTTTCCTAATCAGAGGGTTATGAATGATCAATTACGCTTAGTGGTTAATTGCCCTTCATAAAGACAGCTTTTGTATTTTTAAATTAGGCAGTTAATATATTGTAACTAATAGCATCACCTTGTGCGTTATGGACGGATCTTCATTGATTGGCGCCTGGAATGTGTGATTCGCACCCAAGTTAATGGAGCAGTTGAGCGAAGAAGTGCAGAGGTGTCGGGGGACTAATTATTGCTAATGAATTATGATGTGACCTTCTCAGAACAGTGAACAATCGGTGTGACAGTGAGATGACAGTGCCTCACATCTGCTATTCAGAACGTGACTTCAGATGCCGATGACAAATGAGTAAACACAACTCACTTCGGGACACTTCCGCCACAGGGTGTCCTTTGAAATACTCACCTAAGTTCATAAAACACGTGCTTTAAAGTCAAAGTACTGGTTTTAGGATTAAATCAGTCCCTGAAAAAATTGAGTGCGAAAGGTGCGGGAAGTCCCCATCCCATCTCGGCCGACTGCACCCCCTTTCTGACCATTTGGGACAAGTCCCAGGTTCTCTCTCTGCTTCTCGCAATCACTGAAAATAATGAAAGTGTGTGTTAGTAACAGAATAAAGCATGATTACAATGTTACGTTGAGCCCTGCCTCGGGATCAGCATCTGTGATCTGATGTCATCCAGACCCACGTGGTTTTTTCTGTACAAACATCCCCTGGGCCTGGCATGCAGGCTGAAGTATGAGCTCAACGAGCAATGAGCCAAGAAATGACAACCACTGTCCCCATTCTACCGCTGACAAAACAGAGGCTCTGAGAGGCAGAGACCAATAAAGTCATGCGGCTTGTGAGCAGCAGAGCCCACGGCTGTGAACCGACCACACGGTGGCAGCTACAGGGTGGCATGCCCAGGCCTGCATGGTCCCAATAAGGGAAGTGTCATGTAAGACACAGCAGCCCAGGGGCGTGCGTGGAGCACACATGAGTGTGCTCGGGGGACAAGATTGTGAGATGACGGGTTGGCACTGAAGGGAAGGCCCTGAATGGCCAGTGCTCTGGGCCGAGTCGTGTCCCCCATCCTGCAGCCCTAAGGAGGTAATGGGGGCTAAGTGAGGTCAGGAGGCTGGGGCTGTGATAGGACAGGATTAGTGTCCTTAGAAGACATGCCAGAGATCTCTCTCTGCTGCACAGAGGCGGCCACATGAGGACAGCAGCCCCTAGAAACCGGGAAGAGAACTTTCACCAGAAACAGACCCTGCTGGCACTAGATCTTGGGCTTCCCAATAAAGTCTGCTGGAAGCCCCCCCAGCCTGTGGTTTTCTGTTGTGGCAGCGTGAACAGACACGACAGCCAGAGAACCAAATCCTCAGCATCTCCCGCCGGGTCTGCTGCCAGATGTCACAGATTTGGCCTTAGGGGCCCTAGACCACAAGGATTCAGAATGTCAGGAGAGCTCCAGCCAGGCACGGCTTCGGGACTTGAGCATAGCCTGCAAGCAAGAGCGGGAGAGCAACTTTCCAGGATCTCAGCATCAGGCTGGGCCCAGCTCCAGGACAGGCTGCTAACCTCACACACCCCCAAAACCCAAGAACTCCTGGAACAGGTGTTCTATTGTGGGGCTCTGATGTCCCCGGGTGGGGCTCTGGCCACACTGCCCCTTTGAGACCCCGGGCACCACCTCAGCCTGCTGCCCCCTCCTCCCCAGGAGTCCCACGAGAGTGGGATTTGCCCCCACTTCCTGCAGCCACACCAGATCTTTGAACTGACCTTTACCTCATCCCGGCAGGCCAGGACAAGCCTCTGAGTGACAACGTCGCCTGGTGCAATTATTGTGCATCACATGAACTGGTCCCTTGCAAATCACCTCGGACCTCACACATCTGCTGGCTGTCGGCATCTGCCAGGGGCGCTCACCCGAAAATAATGGAAACCCTCTCATTATGGCTCCATAGCAGGTAGAGCACTAGGGCGATTACTGGACATCCTGACCGACCTTGGCATAGCTCCACAGCCCACTGTCCTCTCTGGCTCGCCACAGAGGGGCTGGGAGGGGAGGCCACCCGGGGGCGGGGGGGGCAAGAAGGCTGCCCCAGACAAGGCCCTGCTGACTGTGCCCATCCTCCCTCCTCACAAGCCCTGGGAAAGCTGTCACCTTCGTGGGACCCAACAAGGCCTCCGGTCACCCAGAGGCTGCTGACTACAGGCACACCTTAAGTCATCCTTTAAGGCCAGGTTCATGCTTCCCTTCCTCCAGGAAGCCCCCGGACCCCAATCCCCCAGGTGCCCAGGCACAGCCCATCTTCACAGCTCTTGGAGGGTGACAATGCCTTTCTGTGGGAGTCCCCAACTCACCCAAATTGCAGATCTGATGGGCCCACCTGGTAAAGGAACCACATCATTCCGGTACCCAGAGGAGCTCGGGAAGAAAGCCCATGCTCCCAGGTAATCCCCACGCCCCACCCAGGAGGAGAGGCCTCTACGGGACGGTGGAGGGAGGAGGCCTCGAGCTGAGCAGGTCCTGGATGAGAAGATGAGGCCACCGGCTGGCAGGTTAGACTTATGACAAATGAAGTTAGTGCCTAGAGGGGACGGGTGACTTCTCTGCCTCAAGAGAAAGCTGAGTGTGCTTTCTTTGGTTCTCTCCTTCCGAGGCTGGTCCCCCGAGAGCTGAATGAGGCCCCCCTAGGCTGCCCTGGGCCAGAGCTCTGGTCTCCAGCTGGGGCCACCACCACCTCTACTTCAGGGGTCAGGAACCCTCTCCCGCATGACAAGTGACCAGGAGGGGGGGACTGAGGGTCACAGAGGGGGAGTCCCCCCATCCTTGCCTTGGCCTGCTCTGCCCCTGGGGCCACAGCTCAAGAGGTTCTCTGGTGGGGCGGGGGGCATGACTACTAAAAGGGGAACAGCAGCAGATAAACAAAGCTATGCCTCAGTTTCCTTACAGAGAGGAAGTGACATTCACAGCACCTCAGGGGGGTGTTATGAACCAAAACACGGGTGGCAGCGCCTGGCCAAGGCCCCCAGCGAACCCCAGTCCCAGCGACCCTGATGGCACCCAGATGCGAGCCTGAGCAGCGCTCTACGGCCGTGCCAGCTGCTGTCTGACTTTAAGATCTCTGGCTGCTTCTCTCATGGAAAGCCACAGGGATTGAAAACACACATTTGGAAGAAGTGAATCTTGCAAAGTACTTATTTGCTCTAAGAACCCAATTTTTTAAAATAGAAGGTCAAACAGGAGCGAGTGGAACAGGAACAGTTTTGCAGCAGAAAAACAGTCACTGACGCCTACCAAGAGGCGCCCACACTGATTCAGGGAGGGACCCAGCCTGGCTCCCCAAGTGCCCCAATGATGGGCCTCAGCTGGGGTCAGGGAGCCGCCTCGTGGCTCGAGCAGCCACAGAAGGGTTTTTGCCCCGTGAGAATAGGTCTGGCTTCCCAGCTGGGGTCCTGCACTTGCACCCGGCAAATGCCTTTGGCCAGGCATCCAGACACCAGACTCTTGGGGTCCCTGAATCCCAGCCATGACATGGGGTAACAGCAGTGCCTGGTCCTCTGCTCTCCAGGTGTGGGCATGCCGTGGGCCATCCCACATGCTGGTGTCACCATTCGACCAGGAACGCCAAGGGGCACCAGTAACAGCTTTTGCCAGTAGCTGGGGCCGGGCCCGCCGCACCTTCCCCTTCCTTCCTACAATCCACCAGGGCAAACCTTTCAGCTAGGCTGACAGCCAGCTGCTCCCCGACCCTAAAGTCCTTCCCCATTCTCCATCTGACATTCTGTGGGCAGCGATGCACATCACTGTGTCGTCAGAGTCCAGGCAAGAAACAGAGTCCAAAGTCTGGATGGACAGAAGAGAAAGAACAAAGGACAGGGTGACGCACATGGCTGGGTCCTGGCTGGGCCTCTCAGTCCCAACCAGCTGGCTGGTGACCTCAGGGAACAGCGATGAGGTCAAATAGACATCGGGCAGGCTCCAAAGCCAGAGACGTTGCGAAACCCCAGGTGCCTCTTTCCTGTGCCCGTGACCACCTCACCTGCCACCCAACATGTTCTCTCTGACCTTCCTAAGCCTCAGAGCTCAGACCAAAGGGACATGCTGAGTCCACAGACATCAGTTTACTATTTCTTAATAAAGACAACTTAAGGGCAGCCCGGGTGGCTCAGCGGTTTAGCGCTGCCTTCAGCTCAGGTTGTGATCCTGGAGTCCTGGGATCGAGTCCCGTGTCAGGCTCCCTGCATGGGGCCTGCTTCTCCCTCTGCCTGTATCTCTGCCTCTCTCTGTGTCTCTCATGAATAAATAAATCTTTTAAAAAACTATTTTAATAAAGACAATTTAAAATCAAGTGCAGGGAATCTAGAAACCAGAGGAGAGCTTGGGCAGCATTCAACCAATGGCTCATTTCAGAAAGCGGGGGACAGGAACAGAGGGACACAAGGTGCCTAAGGGCATGGGCTGTGGAGTTGTGGCTTCTTGGACCACTCCCCAACCTGGGAGAGTCCGTGGCCAGCCAGTCCTTCCAGAGCGCCATCACGGGCTGGTCCGGGCCAGGGGCTGCAGGGGACGGACAGAGGCCAAGGACTCCCGGGGCGAGGTGGCAGGAGGTGGAAGCCCGACTCAGAAGGCAACACACCTGCCACCTCTGACTCTGTGGCTGAGGCTTCTGACCCAACCCTCTCCAACCTCAGTCTGCCTATCCATAAAACGGGACACTAACAGAAGCTACTTGACTGGGCTGTTGTGAAGACAATAGGCAGAACCAGATCAGAAGCACTCGGCACGCTGCAAATACTCAATAATGCCAGTGAAGACGTGGGTGGTGACAGTGCCTATCACCCCTGTGGCAAGCCCGTGCTGGGGACATCTGGGCCCTTGAGGTGGGCAGTCTGACAGGAAGCCACAGGCCAGTGAACCAGGGCCCAGGAGGGGCCAGGAGGTGAGGGAGCTCAGAGAGCACTGTTAAGAGGGCAGAGGGAGGCTGGGGCAAAAATCCAGGGCTGACCATCCTGAAGAACAATCCTGGGGCACCCAGGACAAAGGGAACCCCAACAGCAGCTACCACAGTTCCGGGTGACTGGCCGCCAGTGCCTCCCCAGCCACCCAGTACGTCACCCACAGGCTCACAGTGAATTCGCAAGACAATCCGGAAAATGGGTCAACATCCCCATTTACAACGAGGACCTTGGGTTCCGAGGGGATGAGTGCCTCTCCCGGGGGTGGGGCACAGACGAGAACCCCTCATTATGAACTGGCCTCACGAAAATGCACACAAACGTGAATAATACCCTGTGGGCCGAGCTGAGAGATTTCGGGTTGACCAAGTACCAAGTTCAACAGGTGAAAGACTCCGCTTATCAGCAGAAGAACCACCTCTCCACCATTAGCTGACCGTTCAGGCCACAAAATGCTCCGTTAGCTCCTAGAGGTGGCACAAGTGAAATGGCAGTGTAAGAGGAAATATCTCACTTGACTTCCCCCCGCTGACACAGGTGGGAAACTGAGGCACAAAAAAACTATGACACCTGCCTGAGACCACATCACCACCACGGGACAGAGCTGGGACTCAATGCCCAGGGCCTCACCCACAAGAGCTGGCACCCACCCTCTGTTGGGTGATACGAGGAAGCAGCACCCGCCCTGGGGAGGGCACCGGCCCTGCTCTCCCTCCCCGGGGGGGCATCTTTAAGGCAGGCCTCTGAGTCTCTGGTTTCTCCTCCACACGTGGGCAGCATCCTGTCAGCCGCAGGGTCATGGAAATTTGTGGCAGACGCCACTCCAGGCAGGGCTGGGGCCGGGTGTGCCAGCATGGCTTCCCCGCACATCCTTGGGGTGCTAGAGGTGGGGCGCCTGGGGGGCGCAGTCAGTTAAGCATCTGCCTTCGGCTCAGGTCATGATCTCACGGTCCTGGGATCCAGCCCCACATCCTGGGATCCAGCCCCACATCAGGCTCCCTGCTCAGCGGGGCACCTGCTTCTCCTTCTCCCTCTGCCCCTCCCCTGCTTGTGCTCTCTCTTTCTCTCCCTCTCATAAAAAGAAATGAAATCTTTAAAAATTAACTATTAAGCTGTCCACTGGTCGGGGCTTCAATATCGTCACTCACCAAAACACTTCGATCATTTTCACTGACTGGCTTCATCATGGATTATGGACTTGAACAGAGACAACATACACTTGTTGAACTTTGTCCTTTTGTTTAAATTTTTTTTTTAATTTTTATTTATTTATGATAGTCACACAGAGAGAGAGAGAGAGAGGCAGAGACACAGGCAGAGGGAGAAGCAGGCTCCATGCACCGGGAGCCTGACGTGGGATTCGATCCCGGGTCTCCAGGATCGCGCCCTGGGCCAAAGGCAGGCGCTAAACCACTGCGCCACCCAGGGATCCCTGTCCTTTTGTTTAATGGCGGGGGGGTCTACCTTGGATTCATTTGGGGGGTAAATGTTCCAAGGCTACATAAGAGTTGGAAAGCCCTGGCTCGGGATCTGCAGGGACTCAGCCTTCTGTGACCTGGGAGCACCAGGGAGAGGAGGCCGGAGTGCGGGGCAGGGGGTGAGGAGGGTGTGATGTCAGGAGAGGGTCTTGGAGGCACTGGGTCTTCAAGTCCTCTGTGCTTCGGGGTAGGGGGAAACAGAGCAGAAGGGGTTTGGGAGGAACCACAGTGTCACCCTAGAGGAATGCGTCGGTCAGCGCTGGTGACAAAGGTTTGGACTTTTTGCTCCGTACCTTCCAGTACTAGTGGGACTGTTTGCGAGGAGGGAGCCACCCACGAAATGGCAGCAGGAAGTGGCAGGGTGGTCCCGTCAAAGCACACCTTGTCCCAGGTCTGGGCTGAGTCAGGAAAGCTCCTGTTGGCTCAAACAAGCTCAACCAAGTGGCCGCCCCCTCCTATATCCCCAAGGGACCTCCTCTGGCAGGTGCTGGGCCCCAACTGGAAGGATGGGCCGAGGCAGCACAGGTGAGGCTCCCGGCTGTCTGTCGTGGGTCCCTGGCAGTTGTTACTATTGCCACCCCTAGGGCCAGATGCAGCCGGGCGGCCCAGCGTCGAGGAGGGGAGGCCGGAGGAGGGGTCAGTCCTGAGAACTGCAGGCTGGTGACTTCAGACACGGTTCCCCTGGCCCCGTCCCTCGCTGCTCCAAAACCTGCTGGGAGGGGCCTCGCCGGGAACAGGGTCCCAGGGCTTCCGGTGCACCCTGGGGCTTGAGAGGCCCCACCTGGAAGGATGGCTTGTGGGACTGGCGGTCCTGGGTGGGAATTGCTTTATGAAGCGACCCTGGGCCGAGCTGGGCTTCCTTCCGCCGGCCACAAAAAGGCCTGCGAGCAGGGCTCAGCAGCTGTGCTTTAGTGGCCTGAGACAGGACGCAGTAAAGGCCCACCTGCCTTTCACATGCAGATGCCTCCGGGGCTCTCCTTTGTGCCGGTCAGCCCCTGCTGTGCCCAGCCCTGCCTCCGAATGGCTCCCCTCCGAGAGCCCAAATGCCCAAGAATGGGCTCCAATAAAGGGCCCGTTGGGGGCACCCCGGGCTGGTTACAGATGTCCCATTACCACGCCCGCCCACAAATCCTAGAGCCGTCAGAGAGCTCGAAGCACGGTTCCCAGCAGCTCCAGGAAGGGGCCTGTGTGGCCCTCTGAAGCCTGGGCCTTCGGTTCCATCTGGGACACTCTGGCCAGGTGGCATGTCCAGATCCCAGCGCACACAAGCAGCCGATCTGCAAGGCTGTGCTTCCCCACTCCTCAGCTCCCTGTGGATCACACAGATCTCCCAACTGGGCCCTCGGCTTCACTAGGCAGGGACTTCCATCTGCCTTGTGTCCTGGCAGTTTAGAAGGGCCCAGTGAATACCTGTGGGGTGGGAATGACTGAAGGAGCAAACATGTACTGAGAAGCAGGGTGGTGCTGGGAGGGCCATGGAGGCCTTGCAGTCGCACAGACCTGGGGCTGACCTGGCCCAGCCACCTTTCCCACTTCTGCTGGTTCCCGAATCTCTGTACCTCACTTTGAAAGGGGCCCAAAATCCCACCTCAGGGCTGGTTGTGAAGGTAGCTTTGCAGTCAAGCACCGGCCCAGGATGTGACAGGCCTCCCTCAATCACTGGTGACCGCTATGACCGTGGTCCACGTTGTTCTGTAAGGCAGAGTTTATCCTCCGCATATGTTCTATGTCCCCCAGATGGTGGGAACCTTTCAGAAAAATCTGAGGACACGTGTCACTGCAGAAAGTCCAGGAAGGAGAGTAGTGAGCCGCCCCCTCCAGGGTTCCCAGGATGGAAGGTACTGCTGGGAGCCTATGGTGCTGGGGAGCTGCCAGGGGGTGAAAAGCCCCCCAGGACGTCGTCCCCTCCCCATGATGCCTGTCCCTCTGCAGCCGCTGTCACCCCTGGGACTTCCCTGGAGCTCCCTTGGATAATCAAAGCAAGCCTCACATATCAAGGAGGCCACAGAATGCAGGGTGTAAAGAAATCACCCTTGGGGCTACAGACACTATCCTTGGCAGGTAGCACCTGTTCCATAAAAGGTTCCTGGGAAAGCCTATGCTTGGTGTGGCCGCTACAAAACAGGGGCATTCTGCATGTGTGAAACATCCCCATGGAAACTCCAAAAGCAGTGGGAAACTTCTAGTACCACACTCACTACCACGGTGCATCTGGGCGCTGGACCTCGTGCATGCCCAGACCACCCACAAGGAGGGCCCGAGTGTGATCAGTGGGCCACTGGAGGCAGGGCAGAGGAGCTGAAGAGAAGAGGATGTCCAGGGAGCCAGAGCGCACGGTGCTGTGGGTGAGCCTGGGTTCAGGGGGTGCTGGCCACCAAGGGGCTCATTGGCAAAAACCCTATCCACGAGTCTATGCAACTAGGAGCACCAAGGGGCTCATCAGTGAAAACCCTACCCACGAGCCTACGTAACTACGCAACTAATACTAGGCGGGTGCGGGAGTGGGTGAACAAAAGGCCACAAAGCTCACTTGAGAAGGCCCTAGTAGGGGGATCCCTGGGTGACTCAGCGGTTTAGCACCTGCCTTTGGCCCAGGGCATGATCCTGGAGTCCCGGGATGGAGTCCCACACCGGGCTCCCGGCATGGAGCCTGCTTCTCCCTCTGCCTGTGTCTCTGCCTCTCTCTCTCTCTCTCTCTCTCTCTCTGTCTATCATGAATAAATAAATAAATAAATCTTTAAAAAAAAAAAAAAAAAAGATGGGCAGCCCGGGTGGCTCAGCGGTTTGGGGCCGTCTTCAGCCCGGGGCGTGATCCTGGAGACCCTGGATCAAGTCCCATGTCGGGCTCCCTGCACGGAGCCCGCTTCTCCCTCTATCTGTGTCTCTGCCTCTCTCTCTCTCTCTCTCTCTCTCTCTGTCTCTCATGAATAAATAAAATCTTTAAAAAAGAGAGAGAGAGAGAGAGAGAGAGACAGAAGGCCCTAGTGGACCAGGGGAGGCCGGGGACTTGGTCCTGTGGCATGGGAACCCGGGAGGTTTTGGAGGGACGAGACCATTAGGTCTCCAGGCCCCTGGACAGCACAATGATAAAATCTCCCAGGATAAGGAGCACCCTCACCAAAAATAATACCACCTGCTCTAGGGAAGGAAATCCCCCTCTCAGCCACAAAACAGGCTCTGATATATTTTAAGACTGTTAGTATACAGCTGTTAAATTTACACAATATAGCTGCTACCAGAGACATCCCAGCTACAAAAATCAGCCTGAGATAAACAAAATCAAAAGAAAACCCTCCTGGCGATCAGTGGGAAGGTGCCAGCGCAGAACCCACACAGGTTAGCAGGCCAGAGACCCCTCCTTACCACTACCCTGGGATCTGTGCCTCCATTGGTTGGCAGGTCTGTGTCAGGGTGGGAGCATTCCTCAGGTTGGCCTGTTGGAAGCCCTGACCTTTGTCAATACCCACTCTTCCCACAAAGGACTCGAAGTATGGCTCTGGCACAGCTGTTGGGAGTCAGGCAGATTTGGGTCGCCGGAGTCCCTGGGCCATCCCAGCTGAGGCCCTGGCAAACCCTGAGCTGCACCGGCTTCAGCTGACAAAGGGGAACCACAGGGATCCCTGGGTGGCACAGCGCTTTGGCGCCTGCCTTTGGCCCAGGGCGCGATCCTGGAGACCCGGGATCGAATCCCACATCGGGCTCCCGGTGCGTGGAGCCTGCTTCTCCCTCTGCCTATATCTCTGCCTCTCTCTCTCTCTGTGACTATCATAAATAAATAAATAAATAAATTTAAAAAAAAAAAAAAACAAAGGGGAACCACAGCCCCTCCCCAGCCCAGACTGTCAGGGGCCACACAAGGTAGTGAGAGGAAAGCATGAACACCTAGCACAGAACAGGCACCCTCTGAGAGCAGCCTCGCCCAGAAAATACAGGCAATATAGTCAATAATACTGTAACAACATTGTTTGGTGATTGATGGTGACTACACCCATCCCGGTGAGCACTGAGTAATATTCAGAACTGCTAAATCAATATGTTGTCCACCTGAGACCAATAAAACATTGTATGTTAATTATATTTTAATAAAGGAATTCCAAAGGATCCCTGGGTGGCTCAGTGGTTGAGTACCTGCCTTCAGTCCAGGGCGTGATCCTGGAGACTGGAGATAGAGTCCCATGTCAGGCTCCCTGCATGGAGCCTTCTTCTCCCTCTGCCTGTGTCTCTGCCTCTCTCTCTGTCTCTCATGAATAAATAAATAAAATCTTTAAAAAAAAAAAAGAATTCCATAACTTTAATAAACGTATGTATATATGTTGTGCTGTCATGGGGTCTATCGTGCACTGAGCACTCAGCCAAAAACTTCACATACATCACGAGCCATCAGGGCACCTGCCCTGCACCCCCTCTCCACTCCTCTCTATCCTTTCAGGTGCTCTAACCCAACACTGGGAGTCATTCTTTATTCCATCTTCTCTCTGGCCCCCACAATACTCATCAGTAGGCTGTCCTGGTCCTACTTCCAAAACACCTCTTTCATTCACTCCTTTCTTGCCACCCCCCTGGTCCACATCCCACCATCTCTCTCTGGACCATACAATGGTCTCCTATCTGGTTCCCCTGCCTCTTTTCTTGAGCCCTGCCACCTACTACACTGCCAGGCCATTCCCCATTTTGCAACCAGAGTGATCTTAAAATATTTGTAATTTTTTTTTGGTGCAGTACCTTTTTTCCAGGTTTAATGACAGATAATTAACAAAATACCTGTAATTCAAATTTACAAATAGGAGATACATTCATGTGGTCCAAAAACGTTAAAAAAAAAAAAGGTTAATACACAAAGCTGTACAATGAAGAAGCAACCACCCAGCACCCCTCAATTGTCCGCCCCCTTGCTCTTCAAATAGTGAAACTCTTCTCTCGGTTTCTTTACACAAACACAGCAGCAGGAACACATCACTGCATTTCTGCCTTTTTTCATCCAAAAGACAGACACTGCCCAGTCTGTTCTGTGCTTTGCTGTCTTCACTGACAATACGTCTATACGACAGGCACACACTCATTCCTATTTATGCCACATGGTATTCCACTGCATAGATGGGTGGGCCATGACATTTCCCTATTGGTGGATATTTGACCTGTTTCCAGTGTTTTCCTATTTCAAAAGTTATTGTCACGAATGACCTCGCACTGATGTCTTTTTCTCATGTATGAGGTAGGGCAATTTCCAGAAGTGGAACTGGTAACAGATAATGCCAAATGTATCTTCCACAAGACAGGCTCTGTTTCCACAAACTCTCACCAAGAGAACGTATGCCCAAAGTTGTGCATTTTTGCCAAGTTTCTCATATTGAAGAAAAATGGCACATTGGCATTGTTTCAATTTGCATTTCTCTTATCTAAGTAAGGCTGAGCATCTTTCATATGCTTAGGGGTCACATTTATTTTTTCTTCCTTATGAACTGTTTACATCTTGCATGCATTTTTCTATTAGGCTGTTGATTTTTTTTTTTTCTGTTGACTTCTAGATTTAAGGGCATAATTATAAAGGTCCTCTACTCCAAGATTTCAAAGGAGATCTCTCCTGTTTTCATTTGATACTTACACAGTTTCACTTTTTACATTTCAAGTTCCTTAAAACAAAAATCAGATCACACCACTTTCCTGCCTAAGATCTTCAGTGACTTCCCAGGGCACTGAGGATAAAATCAGGCACCTCTCCGTGACAAGTCCCTGCTACGGCCATGCTCCCCGTCTCCAGTTCCGTGAACATGAATGTGCCAAGCCCTCTTCTGCCGCAGGCCTTTGCAGTTGCTGTTCCCTCTACCTGGAATGCACTTCCTCTGTCCCTTGGCCCAGATGGCCCTTCTTACCCTCTAGTTCCGTCCAATGCCTTCTCCTCAGAGAAGTCCAGCCTCTCCTCTGTCACCGTCCAGCCAACCTTATGTTTACTTGTCTGCATCCAAGTTTACTGTCCATTTCCGCCTCAGACATGAGCCCCATGAAGACGTGTCTGCCTCATTCACAGCCCTAAGACTGTGGTCTCATGCTCCCCCTTACTAGGTCCAGTTAACCCCCAAACACAGTCTTGTTCATGACAGAGCTTCTGTGAGGCCCTTGGGACACCAAGGCAAAGGGCAGGACTTAAACCTGGACTTTAGGAAATGAAGCTCCCAGGGCCATTGGGAGTCTCCCAGGTCTGAGCTGTCCTTCACATGCTCTCCTGGAGGCCCTGTCTCCATTTTCTGACTTCCTGGCTTCTCAAACACCTCCTGCTTCGTGACACAGGACAGTATGGCTCCTGTACAGACCAGTGGGGTGGGCTCTCAGAGAAGGACCAAGACGCTCACCTAAGTGCCATCTAGGGCAGCCCGGGTGGCTCAGCGGTTTAGCGCTGCCTTCAGCCCAGGGTGTGATCCTGGAGATCAGGGATCGAGTCCCACATCAGGCTCTCTGCATGGAGCCTGCTTCTCCTCTGTCTGTGTCTCTGCCTCTCCCTCTCTGTGTGTCTCTCATGAATGAATAAATAAAATCTTAAAAAAAAAAGAAAAGAAAAGAAAAAAGAAACTGAGGTTCAAGGACATGACATACTTTGCTGATAATCCCCAGCTCTGGAGCTGAGACTGGTCCCTGGGCAGTGGTGTGCTAGCAAATGTCAAAGACCCGGCTCGCTGGCACAGAGAGGGCTTTGGGCAGGTCCTGGTTGCGTTTGCTGGTTTCCATGGTGTAAATACTTCCACCATCGCTGATTTCGGGCTACGGGCATGGCACTGAATGCAGAGTCGGGAAGAGATGTGTCCCACCGGCTCTGGAGAAAAGCTGGAATCAGCTTTTGTGTCTCTCATGAATAAATAATAAAATCTTAAAAAAAAAAAAAAAGTGCTATCTCTAGGTAGGTAAACTGAGTCCTAGTGAGGTCAGGCCATGAACCAGGGCCCTCCAACTAGTGAGTTTGGGAAGCCAGGTCCTGGGCAATTAGCCCTTCCTGGGCTGCCCCTCAAAATCATGGCAGCACTGGCCTGTCCTGCCAATGGCAACTACAAAGCAGAGGGTCCGGTGGTGCCAACCGTCCGTGGTGGTCCTTGTGCGGTCTTCTGGGAGCAAGATGCCCTCCTCCTCCTCTCCCTCCCCAAAACAATCGATGCCAGCACATACATGATTGAAGGTTCTCTATGAACCACATCAACAAAAGCAAAAAACAGGTGGAATCTAATACCTTTTATTTAACCTAATATATTCAAATCCTTATCACTCCAACACGTCATCCCTAAAAAGCAACACAAGGAGCTCTTTACGTTTCTGCCACGAAGTCTTGGAAAGCGGCGTGGACTTTGCACTCAGAGCGCATCCCAACCCTGCCCGGCCCCATCCCGAGCGCTCAGCAGCCGCAGGAAGCCAGGGGCGGCCCGGGCGACAGCGCAGCTCGCACCCGCACAGGCTCTGCGTTCCGCGGGGTGCGGGGTGCGGGGTGCGGGGTGCAGGCTGCGCGGCGCTGCGGAGGGGGCGGGGCCAAGCCGAGGCCACGCCCCCGACACGCCCCCGACACGCCCCCCGGCAGCGGCCGGAAGCCGTGGGCGGGGGGACCCGGCGGAGCGCCGAGCCTCGCGCCCCCCGCGGCCCACTCACCTCGCCACCGCCTCCACGGAGCCAGGGATCGGCGAGCCGCCGTCCTCACCGCCATCGTACAGCACGCCCGAGATGTCGAGCAGCACCCCGCGCACGCCTGCCAGCCGCTCGCCCCACGCGGCCATCGCGCTCCGCCGTCGCCGCGGACTCCGCGTCCCAACCCGCGGCGGGGAACGGCGGCCCGGCTCGCCGCGCAAGGGCGCCTGGGAAATGTAGTCCTGGGCTGCGCGGGCCGGCGGGGCCGGCGGGGCGGGGCCAACGGGACCGGCGGGGAGAGGCCAGCCGCACCAGCGGGGCGCCCCGGGTGCCGCCAGCCCCACTCCCGGGTCACACGCCCCCGAAATGGGAGCCGTCTCCCCAGGAGAGCTCAGTGGACAAAAGGCAGGAAAAGCAAAGACAAAAAGCAAGCAAAAAAACCCAACAGTCAACCTCCCTAAAAACCAGAGCAAGGCCAATCGAGACAAGGAGGCACCTGGAAAAGTAGCAAAAATCAAAGACACCAGCGCTGCATTGGTGTCCTCATCCTTTGGCTGAAGAGTGTGACAGCCCTAAAAGCAGTGGAGGTAGTTGCACCGATTGGCTGGATGATGGCGCGCCTGGGAAGTGATGCTAAGGAAGTGATTCGAAAGTCGGTGAGCGCACCTAAGCTATCATGCCAGCATAAGCTGCAAGAGTCCATGTGCCAGCAAGTACGACATGGCTATAGAAAGAAACATTATGCCGTTAAAAATGAAGACGAAGACAAGGCAACGACATGGAAACTGCACGTGTTATATGAGAAAACAGACTACGAAACTGCAGTGTGGACTTCAGCTCTGCAAAATTAAGGATTCAAAGGAATAGGGCTGGAAACAAAATGGGAAAGTTAAAAAAAAATGGGAAAGTTGCAATGTGTTAGGCCAGTGACCTTATGGATGAATTGTTACATTCCAATTACCATTAACTAATTTTTGCATTAAATAAAAATTGAAAAGGGGAAGTTTCCTTGACTAGCCCTCTGACCGTTCCAGGTATTTAGACTGAAACTTGAAGGGCGTCTGGGTGGCTCGTGGGTTAAGCATCTACCTTTGGCTCAGGTCATCATCCCAGGGTCCTTGGATCCAGCCCCACATTGGGCTCTCCTCTGCGCTCAGCGGGGAGTCTGCTTCTCCCTCTCCCCTGTCGCTTCCCCTGCTTGTGCTCTCTCTCTCTCTCTCTCTCTCTCTCTCTCTCTCTCTCTCGTCAAATAAATAAAATCTTAAAATAAATAAACTAAAACTTGAAAAAATCAGACTTCTCTGGGTGTGACTTAGCTTTGAGGTATCAAAAGAAGACCATAGTAGAATGGCTACTTCATTTAGGTTCTCGAGTCACAGATAGGATGAAGAATTCATCAGAATCTTAGAACTTAATTGTGCATATCATGTGCCAAGTTTACTGGGGAACTGTGTACTCTGTTGATTTTATAGGAGAGATGTAAAATGTAGTTCCCATTCTTTGGAGATTTATAATCTGGTTGTGGGAGAAAAGAATATTAGACCTTACGTTAGCCATGCTTCTTAGTTGCAGAAAATAGAAACCACTCCAGCTAAAGGGTTATGTTTATACGAGGCAGTAAGAAGCTTACAGATTTCCATGGGAACTGGAGTTTCCAAGCTCGAGGACTATACAGCCAAGAGCCATGCAGCTATGAGAAACACCCAGTTGCATTATTCCATTGGAGTACTGCTCCATCACTTGGCTCCTAAGATGCCAGGGGAAGTACAGGCCCCAAAGAATCAAATCTGCCCACCACTGTGCCCTTAAAGGAGGCTCTCCACCTGAGGCTACCACCTACGTTGCTTTCACCTTGTTTAGCTTGGTGGAACCTAGCCCAACGTGCAAGGGAGTCTGGGAAATGCAGGTTTTAGCCTTCCAGATTCTGTGGTAGGGGAGCTAAGTGAATCAGTCTGGATAATCTGCCATGAACATCATGCTCCATATACATGTATTGAACTTCTGTGGGCTCAGGGCTCTGGGTTGCAAAAAGACCTAAGGTGTGATCTTTGCCTTTGAGCCAAGACTGAAGAGAACAAGACGTATGCCTTGAAGATTGCTGACCAAATGTGTGCCAAGTGCCAACGAGTAACATAGACACAGCCACGAGGATGGGCTCTTGTTCACCACAGAGGGCAGCAGTGGTTTCTGAGCCAACCTTGAAGAATGGCTGGCCTGTAGCTTCATGACAAGGAGGAGAAGCAAGGGCATTTCTGCCAGTGGTGGGGAGCCTGCCCATGGTTCTCCCTCTTCTGCTGGCCATGTATGACCTTGGGCAAATCACTTTCTATACCTAGATTATGGTAGACAAAATAATGCCCCTAGAAGGTATCCACATCTTTCTCTCCAGAACCTGTGAATGTCCTACCTTACCTGGCACAAGTGACTAGGCTAATGTAATTAATCTAAGGATCTTGAAATGGGAGGTTATCCTAGGTGACCCCAAATAGGTTCGGTGTAGTCACAAGAGTCCTTATAAGGGAAAGAGGGATACAGGAGAGTCAGAGAAGGAGACATGACAATAGAAGCAGAACTGAGAGAGAGAGAGAGATAGAGAGAGAGATCCAAAAATGCAGCACTGCTGGCCTTGAATATGAAGATGCCAGAAGCCAAGAAATGCAGGCAGCCTCTAGAACCTGGAAGAAGAAAAGAAATGGATTCTCCTCTGGAGCCTCCAGAAAGAATTCAGGCCTGCTGACACCTTGATTTTAGGGTTTCTTGCCTCTAGAGCCGTAAGATAGTAAATATGTGTTGTTTTAAGCTACTACATTTGTGAGTTTGTTACAGCAGCAATAGAAAATGAATACAGGGACTCAGGTTCCTCATCTGAAGAATGACATTGGTCCAAGATAACATGGTATCATGGGCCACTGATAGACTCAGGCCTAGCCCAAAAGTCCATGACCTTTCTTTGGATATAATGCATGAAGGGCATTATATAAGTTATGGCTGCATTTGGCTGCATGTAACAGAAATCCATCTATATTTGCTCAACAAAATAAGTTACTTTTCTCATCTATCAGGAAGTCAAGGGACACTGCCTGGGTGGCTCAGTGGTTGAACATCTGCCTTTGGCTCAGGGTGGCCTCAGGACTCTGGGATCGAGTCCCACATCGGGCTCCCTGCATGGAGCCTGCTTCTCTGCACTCTGCCTATGTCTCTGCCTCTCTGTGTCTCTCAAAAATAAATAAATAAAATCTTAAAAAAAAAAAAAAAAAAAAGGAAGGAAGTCAAGAGGGAGGCAGGCTGGGCAGGTACAAGAGCTTCCAGGACTATGAGGGAACAGGCACAGGCTACTTCTATCTCCTGCTCTGCCATCCTTAGCATGAGGCGTTTGCCCTCATGTTCTCCAGGTGCCTACTGTACCCCTAAAACATTATGTCTACATCTAAGGCAAGAAGGCATTTAAGGCAAGAAGGGTAAAGAAAGGGCAAAGGGCCTGCAATAGCGGAGTCTTGCCCTTATACTAAGAAAACAAGCTTCCTCCAGATCCTGATCCAATCGACTCTTGTTTATACCTTTCAGGCCAGAGCTAGTTAAGCAGCACATTAACACTCTAGTGTGCAGAGCTTTGGGCCTATTATGCTTCCAATTATAAGTCTACAAATCACGTCTGAATTTCTGCTTATATGTGAATCCATTCAATCTTGTATTGCTATAGTAGATGTAGTATAATCCTTCTGAATTTGCTTGTATTAGCTAGGACTCTTTGGTTGCCAGTAACAGAAACACACTTTCAAATGGCTTAAATTTCAAAGGAATGTATTGGCTCACATAACCAGATAGTCCAGCAATTGATGGCTTCAGGCATGGCTGGTTCCAAGGTAGTGTTCTAGGCTCTCCAGCTCTCCATTTCTTGGTTCTGCCTCATGTGTGGGTTGACCTCCTTCTCTCTCAGTGTGGTCAGGCTTTTTCCAGGCAGCTAGGAGAGAGAGCTGTGACAGTTCCAGCCCAATGGAGTCCCAGGTAAACCACATGGTGAAGAACCTTTTCCTCAACTTGGTCTGACATTTCCAGAAAGAACTCTGGCCCTCTTGTATCAGAGCCCCCAAACTCCTCATGTCTGTGTTCAGAGGGACGTGGCCCTATGATGATCCAGCCTGACCTCGGTGCCCTACCAGACCCTGTATTCACAGTCTTACCACACATGGAATTAGGGAGGAGAAGCCTCTCAGCAGAAATCAGGGCACTATTACCAGAGCACTATGGTCTAAAAGTTTGTGTCCTCAACAAAATTCGTATGTTGAAATCCTAATGCCGAATGTGATAATAGGAGGAGATGGGGCCTTTGGGAAGTGATGAGTTCATGAGGTGAAGTCCTCATGAATGGGATTACTACCCTGATAAAAGCAACCCAGGGAGCTAGCTCACCCTTCTATCCTGTGACAGCACTGCAAGAAATCAGGCAGTCTGAAACCTGGGAGAGGTTGCAGCAAACCCAAGCACGCTGGCACCCTGATCTTGGACTCCCAGCTTCCAGAACTGGGAACAGTAGATTTCTGTTGTGTATAAGCCACCCAGTCTGTAGCATTTTGTTTAAGCAGTCCAAATGGATAAGACAAAGAAGGAACAGATACATACTGTGCAGGCAAAACGAGGGCCCCCCACAGGAACATTCTGTTTTTTGTTTGTTTGTTTGTTTGTTTGTTTGTTTGTTTGTTTGTTTTTTAAGATTTTATCTCTTTATTCATGAGAGACAGAGAGGGAGGGAGAGACATGGGCAGAGGGAGAAGCAGGCTCCCTGTGGAGAGTCCAATGCTGGACTTGATCCTGACCTGAGCCAATGGCAGATGCTCAATCACTGAGCCACCTAGGTGCTCAGAACCTTCTGTTCTTATCAAAATTTGTCTCCCCTGGAAAGTGAGACCAGACCAAGTAAGGTCTGGGTGGGCCAAGGGGTCTTCCGTGTTACTGAGGTAGGCCATGGTAGAAAAGAAAGAAAGGAGCGAGCCATCAGTCGAGAAGTGCCTCTCAAAGTTTCATGTTCACTAAAATCACCTGAAGAGGGGGATCCCTGGGTGGCTCAGAGGTTTAGCACCTGCCTTTGGCCCAGGGCATGATCCTGGGGCCCCGGGATCGAGTCCCTCATCGGGCTCCCTGCATGGAGCCTGCTTCTCCCTCTGCCCCCCCCACCCCGTCTCTCATGTATAAATAAAATCTTTAAAAGAAAAAATCACCTGAAGGGCATATTCAAACAGAGATTTGGATTCAGGGGGTCCGGGATGGGCCTGAGAACCTGCATTTCTTACAGGCTCCCAAGCAATGCTGATGCTGTTGGTCTCTGGATCTAGATGGATGTTTCTCAATTTTTAAGATACACGTGAATTTCCTGGGGGAACTCATTAAAATCTACATCTGGTTCAGTATGTCTGGGGTGAAAAGAAGTTCTGCATTTCTTTTTAAATTTTTTTTTTAAGATTTTATTTTTAAGTAATCTCTACACCCGACACGGAGCTCAAACTCACAACTCCAAGATCAAGAGTTGTGTGCTCTCCAGACTGAGCCAGCCAGGTGCCCTGAGATGCTGCATTTCTTTTTTTTTTTTAATATTTTATTTATTTATTCATGAGAGACACGAAGAGTGAAGCAGAGACACAGGCAGAGGGAGAAGCAGGCTCCCTGCAGGGAGCCCGATGAGGGACCCAATCCCCAGATCACGCCCTGAACCAAAGGCAGATGCTCAACCGCTGAGCCACCCAGGCGTCTGGAGAGTCTGCATTTCTAACAAGCTCTGTGGTAGGTTGATGCTGCTGGTCCACAGACCATACTTTAAGTAACCAGAGTCTAGATCCTGACTCTAGAATGACCTCTCACGCCTGTGGCAGCTCTGATATTCTATGATCCTGTGATGGATTTTTTCTTTTTTCTTTTCCTAAAAAGAGATCACTTTGAAGAGGAACATGTTCAAGACTTTGCTCACTTATGTGCACGTTGTTAGGAGAGGTACTGATTGGACAGGCTGTAAATGATGCTCATCACGGGTTCTTCCCTCCTTCCTGTTGCTGCCTGGCAGGGTCTCCTAGCCAACACCGAGGTGAGGCTCGGGCTGTCAGTTCTGTTGCTTTTGTGTGACCCGGGCAAAGGTGTGTGGGAGAGGACACAATGTGTGATACTTTCTCAGGATTTCCATATTTCTTCAGCCTCTCTTTGGCCATGGAGCCACCTGCTTCCTGTTTGTACAAATAGCAGGGAGTTAGTTTTATTTATTTATTTTTCATTTTTAATAATAAATTTATTTTTTTTGGTGTTCAATTTGCCAACATACAGAATAACACCCAGTGCTCATCCCGTCAAGTGCCCACCTCAGTGCCCACCACCCAGTCACCCCCACCCCCCGCCCTCCTCCCCTTCCACCACCTCTAGTTCATTTCCCAGAGTTAGGGAGTTAGTTTTAGATAAATATACTGAATTAAGGGGTGCCTGGGTGGCTCAGTCGGTTAAGCATCTGCCTTAGGCTCTAGTTATGATCCTGGGATCCTGGGATTGAGCCCCATGTCTGGCTTTCTGCTCAATGAGGAACCTGCTTCTTCCTCTTCCTGCCCCCCACTTGTGCTCTCTCTCTCTCTCTCAAAAAAATAAATAAATAAAAATCTTACAAAAAATCTTTTTAAAGATTTTTATTTATTTATTCATGAGAGACACAGAGAGGCAGAGAGGCAGAGACACAGGCAGAGGGAGAGGCAGGCTCCATGCAGGGAGCCTGATGTGGGACTCTGATCCCAGGTCTCCAAGATCACGCCCTAGGCTAAAGGCAGGCGCTAAACCGCTGAGCCACCCAGGGATCCCCACCAAAAAAATTTTTAAGTATGCTGAATTATATGGATCTGGTATCAGACCATCAGCACACTCACATGAGGACTTTTTACTGAAGAGACTACTTCCCAAGGTATGGGTAGGAGTAAGGGGAAGCAGCAAAGAAATTGTACTCAGAGGCTAGCAGTGGTGGAGGTGGAAGCTTTAACACCCTAGGACTTGACTTCTTTATTTTTATTTTTTATTTTTTATTTTTTATTTTTTTAGGACTTGACTTCTTAATACAGGTGCACAAGACCTATAGCTGTAGGACCTGCGGCCTTGGGTGCCGTCACTGCCAACTGGGAGCTGGATAAGGAGAGACTACATAATCTCTTTCCTCCCATCCCTTCTACCCCTACAATTTTCTTTTTTAAAAAAAGATTTTATTTATTTATTCATGAGAGACACAGAGAGGGAGAGAGGCAGAGATACAGGCAGAGGGAGAAGCAGGCTCCATGCAGGGAGCCTAATGCAGGACTTGATCCCAGGACTCCAGGACCACACCCTGGGCCGAAGGCAGGTGCTCAACTGCTAAGCCACCCAGTCTTCCCTACCCCTACAACTTCCTTCTGCAAAGGGCATGGTTGCCCAGCATGCAGGCCTGCTTAAGAGCATAAAAGTTATTCCGCAAAGGCACGGGATTTCCCCTGAGGAAGGAGGACCCATGGAGAACCTAACCATGTGCATACCTACACATTTCTGGGTCCTATTTATATTTTCTTTTATTTTCCTTTTTTAATTTTTTAAAGATTTAAAAAATCTTGTTTATTTGAGAGAGAGTGAGGGTAAGAGAGCACAAGCAGGGTGAGGGACAGAGGGAGAGGGAGGGAGAAGCAGACTCCCTGCTGAGCAGGGAGCCCAATGTGATTGCGGAGCTCCATCCAAGAACCCTGGGATCATGGCCTGAGCCAAACGCAGACATTTAACTGACTGAGCCACCCAGGCACCCCCAAATTTTATTTTCAGCTTAGCCTATACCACCTCTTAAGGTGTGGGGTTTCTGATCCATCTTAATCAGACTATAGGGCTTTGGGTTTATGCTATTGGGCCACTATTTATTCCTTTGGAATCTTCAATCTGCTAAATGCCAGGGTGTTGATGGGCACAAAGACAAATGCTGTGTGGGCTCCAACTTTTCTTTTTAAGATTTATTTATTTATTTATTTATTTATTTATTTATTTATTTATTTATTTATTTATTTATTTTATTTGAGAGAAGGAGAGAGAGTGAGCCTATGGAAAGTAGGGAGGGGCAGAGGGAGAGGGAGAGAATCTCAAGCAGACTTCCTGCTAAGCGTGATGACCCTGAGCTCATAACCTGGGCCGAAATCAAGAGTCAGACACTCAACCCATTGAACCATCCAGGCACCCCAGTGTGGGTCGCAACTTTAGGAAAGTGCAAGGACCAGACAGTCTGTACCCCATATAGTATGACAAAGGCTGTGCCAATCAGCATCTCTGGACCCTGGCTATTTGAATTCCAAAATGCGAGAGGGCATGGTGAACCTTGGGAAGGCTGTAAGATGATTTACAGAATCAAAGAAAATGCTGGATAACTAGACCTTGAAAAGTACTAGAACCAAAAGCTCCAGAGTGAAAATTAGTAGATGACTTCTTTCAGGCATTACTGCTGAGATCAAGCAGCCCCAGTTCAGTGCCATGTTGCTTCAGATTCCCAGGAGAGAGAACCTGAAGAGTCCTGTAGGAGCCCACTCCCACTCCAAGGCCAGGACAAGGTGGAGCCCTCCTTGGCAGTCCCACCTAGGAAGGAGGGTGATCTGAGCAGAGTCAAACTACCAATGCCAGAAAAGGAATGAGGATGCTTATCAGACAAAAGGAAGTGATGTCTACCAAGGCTGGCTGGAAGGCTGGGCCCCCCTTGGAAAGGAGTGCCAGGGTCAGCTCGGGCAGGGCAGGGCAGGCCTCCCAGAGGAAAGAGCACTCGAACACAAGAGACTTGAAGCTGAAAGCAGGTTCCCCGGCAGGTGTGGGATTGATAGAATATTGCTGGAGCGACACACACAGGTGTGAGAGCAAGCTCTATCCAGGGTTCCTCTCGTTGCCATGACTAGAGTCACCTCAGGGTATGTGATGGTTCATTTTTCTTTTTAAGATTTTATTTATTCATGAAAGACACAGAGAGAGAGAGAGAGGCAGAGACACAGGCAGAGGGAGAAGCAGGCTCCATGCAGGGAGCCCGACGTGGGACTCGATCCCGGGTCTCCAGGATCAGGCCCTGGGCTGAAGGCAGGCGCTAAACCGCTGAGCCACCCCAGGCTGCCATGATAGTTCATTTTGTATATCAACTTGACTTGGCCCTAGTGTGTTCAGATATTTGGTCAAACATTACTCTTGGTGTGTCCATGAAGCTTTTAGCGGATGTAAACATTGCAATTGGCAGACTTAATCAAGTAGATTGCCTGCTCCAATATGGGTGGGCCTCGTCCAATCAATTGGAGGCCTAAATAGTGCCCAAGGACTGACTCTCCCCCAAGTAAGAGAGTCCTTGCTGCCTGACAGCGACAGCCTTCAAACTGAGACAAAGGCTTTTTTCCTGCCTTCAGACTCAAACTGAAACATAAGCACTTCCTGGGGCTCGAGCCTGCTGACATTCAGACCAGAACTACACCATTGGCTCTCCTGGCTCTCCAGCTTGCCGACACATCCTGCAGATTTTGGGACTTGCCAACTCTCATAACTGCAGAAGCCACTTCCCTACTTTATTACCTTTTTAAAGATTTTATTTATTCATGAGAGACACAGAGAGAGAGGCAGAGACACAGGCAGAGGGAGAAGCAGGCTCCATGCAGGGAGCCTGATGTGGGACTCCTGGAACTCCAGGATCACGTCCTGAGCCCAAGGCAGCCGCTCAACCGCTGAGCCACCCAGGAGTCCCACTTCCCTACTTTAAAAATCTCCGTATTTTGGGGCACCTGGGTGGCTCAGTCAGTGAAGCACCCGCCTTTAGCTCAGGTCATAATCCAGGGGTCCTGGGATCGAGCCCTGCGTTGGGCTCCCTGCTCAGCAGGGGCCTGCTTCTCCCTCTGCCCTCTGTCTCTCTCCCTTCAACTCACACTCTTGCTCTCCTTCAAAAAAATAAATAAAATCTTAAAAAAAAATAAAAATCTCCATCTCTCTCTCTCTCTTTTTGTATATCCATGCAGCAGATTGCAGCTGGCTCCCTGGAGAACCTTGACTAATAAGGGTGGCCCTCATCAACGTGAGGGGGAATGTTTGTAAGGATGCACAGAGGCTCACAGGGAACCCAGAAGCAGCTGTAGGGCTGGCCTCTGGAAGAATGGAGCGCAGACAGTGGCTGGTGCTCGCCCATCTGCCTGTGTCTATCATAGCTTCCCCGCTGTGCTCTGCACATCTGTTCTGTTCTGCTCTCCCGGCTCCCACTGAGTCTCTACTTCCTCACTACTTCCATGCCCATGTGGTCCCACAACAGTCGCCCCATCTCCGTATCTCTTGCCCAGTGAGCTCAAGCACCCACCACTGGCAGGAAACATGTCCATGGGTCTTGATCAGACTCCTGGGATCAGACTCCTGGGACCTAACTGGTCCAGCTCACCTGGTTGAGCTGACTGCTTTAGGCATCCCGGGAATGGGTGTCCCCTCACTCCCAGCCTGGCCCATTGCCCACTCACCGGGACCCAGAGGCTGGGCAGGGCCTCTGAGAAGGCAGCATGCATGGGCAGGAGACCCAGGCATATCTCATAAGAACCGTCACAGCCCAGGGATCAGAGTTGCATAGGCAGTGGGGTTGGATTGTGAAGAACCTCACATTCGGAGCTAAGGCATTTTGTCTTTACCCCGTGGATCACAGTAGCTATGGACATGCCGTGAGCAGTGATGAGGTCACTTGGCGTGAGCACAGCAAGAATAACAGACTTGGGACCCACAGACATGCTAGGGTTTTTTTAAGATGTATTTTTAAAAAAGATTTTATGTATTTATTCATGAGAGAGAGAGAGAGAGAGAGAGAGAGAGAGAGGCAGACACACAGGCAGAGGGAGAAACAGGCTCCATGCAGGGAGCCCGACAACGTGGGGACTCCATCCTGAGACTCCAGGATCATGCCCTGGGCTAAAGGCAGGCGCTAAACTGCTGAGCCACCCAGGCATTCCATGAAGATGTATTTATTTATTTGAAAGAGAAAGAGAGAGTGTGGGCAGAGGGAGAGAGAATCTCAAGCAGCCTCCCTGCTGAACATGGAGCCCAACTTGGGCTCTATCTCAGGACACCGAGATCACAACCTGATCTGAAACCAAGAGTCGGATGCTTAACCCAGGCGTCCCCACAGATGTGTTTCTGATGGGCTAATTTTTCAACATTTTGAATTGGTGGCCAGCATTTAAAACTTTGGACTTGGGCAGCCCAGATGGCTCAGCGGTTTAGCGCCGCCTTCGGCCCAGGGCCTGATCCTGGAGACTCGGGATCGAGTCCTGCAATATAGGCTCCCTGCATGGAGCCTGCTTCTCCTCTGCCTGTGTCTATGCCTCTGTGTGTGTGTGTGCGTGTCTCTCATGAATAAAAAAATAAAATCTTTAATAAATAAATAAATAAAAATAAAACTTTGGACTTCTCACGTACGAACCCAGCTTCCCAGCTACTTTCGGGCAGCATGGACATCTGGCAGCTCTGATCCCCTCCAGCTGACGTTGCACCCCTAGGCCACGGCCGGGCCCTCGGCTGGGGGTTTGCACACCCAGGCGAGGTGAAGAGCCTGCGGAGGTGGAAGGCTGGAGGCGGGGAGACCAAGGAAAAGAAGTTGAAGGCATGAAATTTAGACACAGCTGTGGGGAACAGAGGGCTTTGACACCTACCTTGCAGGAGACTGCCTCCGAGCGATGGACCGTACTTACCTCCATTCAACACGAAAGCAGGTGCTTCATACACCTGCAAAGTCCCACCTTGCTTCCTCATCTTTATTCTGCGTGTGCCTCCTTGGGGAAGGGCGTTAACATGGCATTCGAAGCTCACGGTCAGCAAGAGCCCAGACTGCACTCATGTCCCTGTTCCTTCTGGCTCTGTCCCTTATCAGTTCTCTCCCCGTATGTCCTCATCTTGTCACTTGGTATTTCCCACCCGTCCCCCCATTCTCCTTCTTCCACTTACATGTCTCTACTTTTCCAGGTGCCCAGAGCAATTTGGTTTGCCTGGAAATTCCCTTGTCTTGGGCTCCTCCCAGGAGTATCTTGGAACGTTAAAAAACAATGAACATAAGAAATGCCAAAGCTGGATCACCAGCGTACCCTCCCAGGCAGGGCTGGGCTCAGGTATTTTCCGGCAGGTCTTCTTACACATCCCAGCTCTCTGTGTAACTTTGAAGGAAAACCATTCGATAAATGTCTATGATTAGATTTCACCCTGGGGCAGGAATGTGATTCCCTTAGTTCTGAAATCTCACCGCTCCGGGGTCAGATCCCAGCTTTACCACTTCCTAACTCTGGGGTCGTGGACAAACTGGCGACAATACCAGTGCCTGCTGTGTGGGGTTGTGGGGAAGGATTGGATGAAATAACCCAAAATGAGCGAAGAGCTTAGCCAAGTGCCTGGTCCAGAGCAAATTCCCAAAAAGGATCATCATCAGAAGCAATTAACATGTATTCTACTTATCAATATAACTGCTGCTTTATCCTCTTTGATGCTTCCCCAACATTTCTGAGATAAAGAAGTTGATTTTTTTTAAAGTTGTTTTTTTTAACCTGTTGATTTCCAAGAAAAAATATTGATTTCTTAAAGCAAAATATGTTGAGTACCCATCTTTCTTTTGGCTGCAATGGGGTTCAGTGGGAAGGCTACCCTTTGAGCTTTCACAAATCAAAGTCTCCGAGGTGGGTTTTTAAAAGGAATACTTGCTCTGCTTGGCAGCCAGAGTTCAAAGCCCCGGTGGGAAACTGTAAATGCTACCCTTTAATTGTAAATGAACTCTCCAGGGCAACAAGGGGTGTGGAGTCAAGTAAACATTAACACCTGATTCTGCTACTATCAGTAGTTCCCTTTTACAACCCAGAGCCTCACACACACACACACACACACACACACACACACACATACTCCCCGTTTTGCAGAATGGTTTTGAATTGAAATATACTTTGGGGAAAGCTGGCCGAGGTCCCAAGTAATGGGGTTGCCCACACGGCCACCCCGCAGTTGACTTCTCTCCTTCTGTCACCAAGCCCTGCCTTATGAAGCTGTCTCTTTGGCATATATGTCTTACCCAGGGGGCTGGCCCAAACTGCAGGGTTTTACCTAGAGAATTTGTTTATTTTATTTCAGGAACATAAGATTTTATCTAAGGTGCTTTGACACAGCTCATAATATTGCTCTCCCTCTGCATAAACAGCAAATTCTTTCCATGCTCACCCTGTGCACGTCTCAGGCAGCAGCTCTTCAAGGCTGTGCTGGAATTATAGGCCACTTTGTTTGTGGAATAGCTCGGGAAGCTTGGCACCATCGATTTGCATCAGTGCCTCCGGAATAGCCTTTGCCTTCTCCTTAAAGATACTATCTAAACTGTGAAATTCATTAAATAGCCCCAGAAATGGATCAGGTTATTTAACACAACATCCCTAATGGCGCAATATCTCAGCTGTCTGCACTGATAGCGAACATTGTCTTGGATAGTGTTATCAGCCCAGGACACCCGCTATGAATATTGATCCTGAGCTTGTTACAGCCATCACTTGCCATCAGGACAGGTCAGGGTTGGAACCCACCTAGCATCAAAGCAATTTAAAGACAGCACTCAGGCAGAATGTTAATGCCCATGTTGAAAAAACAAATCAACTCCATGCACAGAGGGAAGGCAGCTTGCTGGATATGGATATATTTATTATATAGGGACACCTCGTGTAGAGATACACGTGTGAGGATGTTAGTGAGTGAACACAAGGCCAGATTGTACCTATGGGAGGTCTCGCTAGCTCCTGGTCATTTACAAAGCAGTGGCCAGAAAGACAATTCCCTAAGGCCCCCTTCCCCTCACCAAATTGATGAATTTTGCCTATTTGTTGGGTGGAGGAATTTCTAAGTTGGGTGAGTAAGAGGGCATATTTTCTATTCCTTCAATGTTGATGGGAGACAGAAAGGTGTTTCTAATGAGTCATCTATTTCCAGAAGCCACACGCATAACTTGTGCTGGACTGAGCTCATATATCAGAAATATAGGGGGAAAAATAAAGGCCAGGAAAATTAAAAATAGCTAAAAGAAGTCCTTAAAGATTGAGTCTTTAAAAACATGGTTTCTCTGTGCTCTTGTCTTTGTCTCCAATTTGTTGCTTCTCCCTTTGCTGCTCCTCTTCTAAATTTAATACCTATCGACCTCGAAGGAAAGGTGATTCATATCTTTTAAACAAAAAAATTTTGAGCCATTTTATAAAGTGAAATGAAAATGACCCAGATGGGGGTTGCTCCTGGCTGACTGCAGCTTTCTCTGTCGCCCTGGTTTGGGTACAGGGTGCCTCTGGAATGCCAGCCCACCTACCCAGGGGGGAAATGGCTGCAAGGTTGCTAACAAGAGAACAGATAAGAAGACAGATCGTGGGATGCCACAAATATCCCTTCTAGAGCTACCTTAAGGTATCTATTTCTACCCTGAAGAACCTAAATGTGGAAGAGAAGTGAATGTGGGTGGGAAAAAAGTAAAAGGAGGCCGGGATCAATATGGGGCGGGAGGGAGAAAGAAAAGGATATTAAAAAAAAAATCAAGTGAGATCTGGGTGAGAAAGAGTTGTCAAAACAGAAAGCAAAGTTACCCTATCAGTATGTGTTCCGGAAGGTTCTGTGATGTGCAATCCAAGTTCCTGGGTGCCACTGTTTATTTCCAGGGCCACCTTTTCTTTGGTTTTCACAGGGCGTGCATTCCCTCTGGTGGGAGGTGGGCCAGGGGGGCTGGGGCAGGGCACTTCCCTTCCTGCCTTCCCGTAAAAGCACAATCCATCATAGCTTTAGGACCAGGGCCGGTTTGAATTTCGGCAGGGCTTTAAAATCGGCAGGGAATACAGGGGCCGCCTCTGGGAGGGGCCACAGGTTTGAATGAGAAAAGCTACAAGGGGCCGGCACGTAGGGTCTTCCCTTCAATAACAGATGGGATTAACAGCGCCCCACCCACCCCCGCACTTTAATGAGGGAGTTTCTCCTCCTCTTCCTACTGCTACCTTCTCGGACAATATTAATTGCCAAGTCATTGTTTGGAAGCCCCATGGGGGCAGGGAAGAAAGGAGCAGCAGAGTTAGAAGTGGTTCTGGGCAGAGGGGTAGGAGAAGCCTCAGAATCTGCCGCTGGGGCAAATGATCCCTGCTCCTAGACTGACCCCCAAGCCACAAAAAGAAAAAGGAACGTTAGGATGGGCCTGGCTGCTGGAAGTTTCAGGAGTCCACGGGATGGGGGGGGGGGGGGGGGGGGGGGAAGGGAGACCCGCTCCATCATCCCTGTTCTCTGACCTTAAATTCAAACCAGACAAGCATCTTTGAATCTTTTTTCTTCTTGGGGCTAGAAGGGGAGGTGGGGCCAAAGACGCAGCCTGGGTCCCAGGGACCCAGTTTCTGTTGCGAATGATTGAATCTGTGACTGTGAAGAAGGACTGGAGGGCCTCAGGGTTGTGCCTGGCGACTCAGCCAGGGCAGCCTCCCCCCCCCCCCCCCCAGCCACCTGGCTCACCTGCCTTACCTGGCTCACCTAGCTCACATGGCTCTGAACCCGCAAGGCGCCAAGGTTTCCAAAGCGGCGGGACACCCTAGCGGGGGCCCCTATCCCCCCTACTCCTCTCTGACCCCCCGCGGTTAGGCCCCCCGTTTGGGGCAGAAGGGAAAGCCTGGGACACAGGGCAGGTTTCGTCTCCCTCCGTTTGGGACAGGGCAGGATATACTGGAAAGGGTCCCGGAAAAGAAGACCTCTCGGTTCAAATCCGGCCGAGGTCACCGGTCAACCGTAACCTCGGGCAAGGCTCTTCTCATCTCTGATTCTCAATTTCCTCATCTTTATTTTTTTTAAGATTTTTATTTACTGGGATCCCTGGGTGGCGCAGCGGTTTGGCGCCTGCCTTTGGCCCAGGGCGCGATCCTGGAGACACGGAATCGAATCCCACGTCTGGCTCCCTGCATGGAGCCTGCTTCTCGGTCTCTGCCCCGCCCCACCCCGTGTGTGTGTGTGACTATCATAAAAAAAAAAAAAAAAGATTTTTATTTACTTATTCATGAGACACACACACACAGAGGCAGCAACCTAGGCAGAGGGAGAAGCAGGCTTCCCGCAGGGGCCTGATGTGAGGACTGGATCCCAGGACCCCAGGATCGCGCCCCGAGCCAAAGGCAGACGCTCAGCCCCTGAGCAACCCAGGTGCCCTCAATTTCCTCATCTTTAAATGGGGACGAAGGTCTTGCCAGGCCGCTCCCACCTCAGAGGGATGCTCAGAGAACCCAGTGAGACCGCGCAAGCCCGGGGGCTTTGTAAACTGTAAATCGTGAGAACCTTAGAGCTTTTAAGCCGCGGTGGCCAGCTCTGAGGCCCTCACTGTGATTCCCCGGCGGGGCAGGAGGTGTGCAGAGCACTGCCTTCCAGTACATCGCTGCCGGCCTTAATTACATCCCCAGTTCAGAGTCACCGGGGAGAAGTCACGAACCCGAGCCCGAGGCAGCGTGTGCATGGGGGAGGGGGGATCCCCAGGAGGGAACCGGCCCGCGATCCCTCGCTCGCGCACATCCGGAGTCCCCGCGGGCCGGGCGGAGGCGCGCGGAGCCGGCGGCGAGGTACGGGCGGGCGCGCGCACCGGGCTCACGCGGGCGCCCCCGTGCCGAGGCGAGCTGCCCCCGCGCGGCGCGGGGCAGGCCCGGGGCAGCGGCGAGCGCGCCCCGCACGTGGCGGGGGTCTGGGCCGCGCGAGTGCCAATCCCCGCGCAGCGCCCCCGCCGCTCCGTCCCGGCCCCGCCCCCGCCCCCGCGTGCCCCTCCCCAGCTCCACTTGGCCGCCTGGACCCTCCTCCCCGCTGGAGAGCCGCGGCCCAGCCACAGCCGCAGGCGAGCCCGAGCGCGGCCGTCCCGGACCCCGCGCCGCCGGCCTCGGGCCCGCGGGCGGCGGGCATGCTGGCATGGCAGGACGGCGGGGCCAAGGCGGCTCCCTCCCACCACAAGATCTCCTTCTCTGTCCTGGACATCCTGGACCCGCAGAAATTCACCCGCGCTGCGCTCCCGGCCGTGCGCCCTGCTCCCCGGGAAGCCAAGAAAAGTTTGGCAGAGGCCGACGCGGGGAAGGACGCCAGCCCAGGGGACTCAGCTCGGCAGCGGGAGCCCTCGGGTAAGGACGCGAAGCGGCCCCGGGTCCCGGGAAGCCCCAGCCCAGGTGATGCGATGGGGGGGGGGGGGTTGGGACGTGGGTGGACAACCAGGGACCGATGAGTGGTCGTTAGCGGAGCCTTCACCAAAGAGAGAAAGCGCACAGGACAAGGTGCAAAGTGTCGCCTCGTCTCTGTGTTGGAACTAAATTGAGGCAGAAGAGAGCCCCCCCCCCCCCCGCCCCCGCATCCTGGGTCAGGGATTTGCCTACCCAAGTCCGTCCCTGCTCACCGGCCAAGCCACTAAGCAGCACAGCTGTTTTGCTCGCGCTGGAAACTAAACCGCCAGCGTCCACCTTATCCAGGCCCATTCACTGATGGGGCATTTGGTGCACCCAGCACGTGCCAGGGCCTAGAGCAGAGACTGAGATAAAAGTCATGGAAAACTTCAGAACCTGCGAGGTGTACACAGCATCATGAATATTGCCCCCATTTTACGGATCAGGGAGCTGAGGCTAAATCACGCGTCGGTGTCTTGGAGTGCGAGGTCAGGTGGGCGCACCTAGTGCCCACTTCCAGCCAACTAGACACCTGCAGAGATTCCGCTGCCCCACGCGCCCGGCCCTCTCTCCCCAGACCCAATCGTCGACTGGGGCGGGAGCAGGGGTGGGGCGGGGTGATGGGAGGCCTTTGGTCCTTTCTCCTGGAAAGCTTTTCACTTACTCCTGACTCTGGCGGGCACCCGATGAGAGGTCTGCGAGAGTTTGTGTCTGGAAGGACGGACAAAAGACAGCGGGATCCGTGCTGGGTGGAGCGTGGGCACGAGGTTCCCTGGAGGGACGCGGAGTCAGGGGCGCAAGTCCGAGGGAGGCTGGATGCGGCACAGCCCCCCCCCCCCACTTCTCCTCCCTAAGTTTGGCAGTGATTGTCTGGGGTCTCGGGGCGCCTCTGGCGGCTGTGCTTGGGCCCGGGCAGTCCGCCCGGTAATTGTTCCGATCGCCCCTCCGAGGGGCTGCGCTCCCCTCCCCCCACAGCCATGATCGATATTCTATTACTGGAGCCTGCATATCTCCTGCCCGCAGCTTGCAGGTACCGACTTCAAACCCCCTTTCCCTGTCTGATCCTAATATTGTTCGATTAAAACTTACCTTTAATAGATGACATCTATCGATCCGGTCCCGCACAAATCTGAAACTCTATTAACACGGCAGGAGAGAGAAGATGGGAAAGAGGGAATTTCACTTTAAAGGGGGGAGGGGGGGGAAAGGGAGCTTAATAACTTCTTTTTTAATTGCTAGGAGTTCCAGACCAAAATAGGCTTCTAGGGACTAGGGAGGGAGACTGAGGCCTGAACGCACCCGACATCTCGATGTCTCCATCCATGTACAGTGCTCCCACCCGCCCGATACCGTGCAATATGGTTATTATATATTCTTAATGGGGGATCGTCATTCATTCATTCATTCATTGCAAATTCATTTCTTGGACGTCCACTAGATAGCAAGTGCGTAAAGGGCAAGAGGCCACCGCACCCCTAAACCCCAGCTCCTGGGAAGGGTTTGCGAGGGTGCGTGCCCGCGGGGTGGTGGAGGGAGCGAGAGGCGGGGGATGCGCAGGGCTGGGGGCGCTGGAGAAGAGGGCGGGGGGGGGGGGGGGGGGGGTCCGGCGACCCCGAGGGGCTGGGTCGTTCCGGGCTTCCGGTCACGCTCCGCTTCTCCGCTAGATGCTGCGGACCGCGGCGCGGGCGCGGCGTCCCCCTTGGAAGGCTCGGAGGCCGAGGAGGCGGAGGACGAGGACGAGGAAGCCGAGGACGCGGGCGCGCGGCGGCCGCACGGGCGGGCTGAGCGCCTGCAGGCGGCCCCGGCGCGCTCCCCCGAGCCCCGGGCGGCGGCGCTGGCGGCGGCGGAGCGCGGCCCCCGCGGGCTCGCGGGCTCCCCGGGCTCGCCCGGCTCCCCGCGGCCCCGGCGGCGGCGCGCCGAGCCCCGCTGCGCCAAGCCGAGGCGCGCGCGCACCGCCTTCACCTACGAGCAGCTGGTGGCCCTGGAGAACAAGTTCCGGGCCACGCGCTACCTGTCGGTGTGCGAGCGCCTGAACCTCGCGCTGTCGCTCAGCCTCACCGAGACGCAGGTCAAAATCTGGTTCCAGAACCGGAGGACCAAGTGGAAGAAGCAGAACCCGGGCGCCGACGGGGCGGCGCAGGCGGGGAGCGGCGCGCCCCAGCCCGGGGCGCCGGGGCCGGCGGCGGGCGCGGGCGGCGGCGGCGGCGGCGGCGGCGGCGCGGGGGGCAGCCCGGGAGCGCCGGGCCCCGCCGCGCTGCCCTTCCAGACTTTCCCCTCCTACTCGGCGGCCAACGTCCTCTTTCCGGCCGCCAGCTCCTTCCCGCCGCCGGCCGCAGCCGCCGGGGGCCCCTTTGCATCCTTCCTCGGGCCCTCCTACCTGAGCCCTTTCTACGCCCCGCACCTGTGAGCCCGGCGCCTCTCGGGCCTCTCGGGGCCCACCGGGTCGGAACTCACGAGTGACTGGCGTGGTCGGCGGCTCCCGGTTCCACCGCGGGCGCCCACGCGCAGGGACCGCCCCCTCGTGGCGAGCGGCTGTCTGCGCGCCCCTTGGCTCCCGGCCGTCGGGAGGCGCCAGCAGGGGGCTCGGCCGCGCCCGCTCCGGCCTTAACCCCCTCGACTCTCCCGCCCGCCCCCCGAACCCACGCGGGCCACGGAGGGGGTCAAGGAGGGGCCCGGCATCCCGGCCGTCCTCTGCGCCTCCCGCTCCTGCACCGGGCCCTTCTCCTCCGCTCAGGCTCCGTTCAGCTCTGGGGGCTGCGTGTCCCGAGCAGGGATGGAGATTCGGGGAGCCAAGGCTTCCTCCTGCCCGCCCGTCGCTCACGCTAGGATGGAATCTTCTTCCAACATTTTAGCTCCCTCGGAGGGTAAGCAGCCTCCCCCCCTTCCCAAGCGGATTGTTTCCCTTTTCATACTCGATGTTTGGCCCAAACCCAGCGGTTCCTCCCAGATACTGAACGAGCTGGGTCCACGAGCACACACTGCCGCTGTGAAATGGACTATTTTTAAATGCACAAAACTGCACATTTTTAGATCTTCGTTTCAGATTGGGACTTGAGCGCAGTTCTTGTTCCAAACAGATTCCCCACAGGCTGTCCCTGAGAGAATAGGCATTTTACTTTTCTAAGAAGACCAGAAGTTTCTGCTAAGAAATGGTAGTAACTTTCCGGCTAGACTTACCTGCTCACGCACATGCGGTTCCACGGTCCTGCAGATTTTGAGAGCAGCTTTGACCAACCAGGCCAAGGCCTCCCTTGCTTAAAAATGTTAATGAACGGACTAGTGGCTCAACCAAAATCTTGACGTCTATGCCTCAGGCTGCCTGTTTTGCTTTGCAGTATTTGATTTGCAATATTTGATACTTTTCATACATCTGTCCTGGCGTTGCCTACGCTCCCAAATAGTGAACAGTGCCGAGAGAGCACAGCCCTCCTGCTACACACGAAAGTCATGAATCAGACTATTTTTTAAAGGCACAAACTCAACATTTTTAGAGCTTCATCTAGAGCAATCCTTGTTCCAAACAGACTCTAGGATGGCATGACATGCGAAAGATTGTCAAGGGTGTGAAAGAAGTAGTTCTTGGGCTGCAGGAGGGCCTTGGAAGCAAAAACATTTCCATCATGGATCCAACCGTGGGAACTTAACGCATGGCCCTTCGTTGAAACTGTTACTTTTATTATGTCCTTGAAAAAACTAGCTGTTTTATAAAATTCTCATGTCAGATCTGTTTGGAATACTGCCCTTAGTTTTCTAGGTATTATGTTTGGAGCTCACATCTCAGAAACCCCAATGTTCCCAAATCAGGTCACGTCTATCTCATTCTCACCTTTGTTATTTGAGGCCCACTGACACCTACACAGACACCATACTGCTTACTCCTCATTGATAGCCTGTGCCATTAACAATTTAATGAGCAAAGGCTTCTAAGCAAACCCAGTTTGGTGTCATGAACACATGATATAATTTTAAAATGTCTAGTTCTGTTATAATCAGGAATGATAGAAGATTTCCCCTGCTTCTGATAAATTAAATGAAAACTTCCTATTCACAGGACTCTTACAAGATTTGAGAATGGGTATCATTTAATTACATATCCTGTACTAATTACTCTTTTCCTTCTATGTTAAAGAAGAGTGTCCCCAAACAACACATTGTGACTTTCTAGAAGACAATTGATGCCAGATGAGATTAGAAATGCAGTTACTATAGATGAGAATGTTTGATTCACTTTACCTTTTGAGAAACACTCCCTCAATAACTGTTCATTGGATTTTGAAAAGCAACAACCCATGTGTCATGAACAGGCAGTCCAGGTGCACAGAGGCAAGATCTGTAACGAGAAACTGAATTTCTGTAAGATGTGGGAAACATTCCATCTCTCTCAGGTACCAGAGTCACAGAAGATGCCAGTTGAACAGAAAGGGACTAGGGAGGGAGGTGGGAGGCTTATCTGTCTGTGGACTAGCATGGAGTGCTGTCATTCCTCATTTTTCTTGTTTCTACAAATTGTAGCAGTCACTCCAAGTATGTGACTTTGGACTTCTGCTGCTTCGAAAGGCCCAGTGGCTTTCCAACCAAATCCTTAGACTCAATCTATTGATGTGTTTGTCTAATAAATCCTTTTTTTGTAATGATTTCTCATCTAACTATTTCTTGTTCTCTGTTGGCCAAGTTTTTTTTTTTTTTTTTAAAGATTTTATTTATTTATTCATAGAGACAGAGAGGCAGAGACACAAGCAGGCATCATACTGAGAGCCTGATGTGGGACTCGATCCAGGGTCCCCAGGATCACGCCCCAGGGCTGCAGGCGGCGCTAAACCGCTGCGCCACCGGGGCTGCCCTGTTGGCCAAGTTTTAAACTAATTTTATAATTATTGGAGTTTGTATAGGATATGTCTCCCTCTCCCTGCTAGTCTCCATAAATAGAGGGTATTTGTACCATGCTACTTTTTCATGCCACGCTAGATGCTTTTCCAAACCCATGCTAGATAAACACATAGTAGCCGTACCACTGGCAGGCAGTATATACAAACACACAGGGCCATTTTCATGGCAAAAGTGAAGCATCTTACAGAATTTTATTAGTGGTGACAAAATTAGATCAACACCTAGGTACCAGATTTTTGGGACATTAACTTCTTAGACTCACAAGTTCTTAATACCCCCATGAAGAGCCTGGCAAATTACTTTTTAGGCTTGGGGTGTCCAATGGGCATAGATTTCTTTTCTCTTCTTTTATATTTTATTTATTTATTTATTTGACACAGAAAGAGAGCACAAGCAGGGGGAGAAGCAGACTGCCTGCTGAACAGGGAGCCCCATGTGGGACCCTGTCCCAGGACCCTGGGATCAGAACCTGAGTTGAAGGCAGATGCTTAACCAACTGAACCACCCAGACACCTCTGGTCATGGACTTCTGCTGTTAAAAATGACCATTGCAGGGCAGCCCAGGTGGCTCAGCGGTTTAGCGCCGCCTTCAGCCCAGGCCATGATCCTGGAGACCCGGGATCGAGTCCCACGTCGGGCTTCCTGCATGGAGCCTGCTTCTCCCTCTGCCTCTCTCTTGCTCTCTCTGTGTCTCTCATGAACAAATAAATAAATTAATTAATTTAAAAAATGACCATTGCAGATCCCCCACTTGAAACCACACAGCCAAGGAGCTACATGTGTTTAAGGGAGGGAGTGGAGAGCATACCATACATTGAGAAATCCCCATCCATTTTATTGGCACAGATCAATTTGGTGTATTTGTCTTTTTAGAAATAACTAATAAGAACCTAATTACCTAGCTTTAGGGGCGTGGGCATCAGCCTCTCTGCCCAGTGGGGAGTCTGCTTCTCCCTCTCCCTCTCTTTCTGTGCTTTCTCTCCCTCTCTCAGATAAATACATAAAATGTTAAAAAAAAAAAAAGGAACCAACTTAATTAGCTTTAAACATTATGAGTAGGCTAAAAGATATTCTCCAATAAATGCTAATGAGTACACTTAAAAATCTAATTCCACCTTAAAGTCAGTAAAGGGAAGCATCTAAGGGTCAATGAAGTGGGAAGAGCCACTTAGGGAAAGAGATACAGGAAGTGCCCCCTCCACCTCCAGCTGGGAGCCTGAGGCAGATCCCAGAGGAGCCCAGTTATGTAGACAAAGGGAGAGCCTTGGAGGAGGGTCGCTCTTGGAGGGGGGCAGCCGGAGAAAGCCTTACTTGCCACACCTAACCCTCCGTGGTTCTCTTGGGCTGTGGTTTTCAAGGGCTATAGAGGAGGCCCTTGGCCTCTGAATGGCTGGGCTTAAAGCCACTTCCAACTCTGAGTCCATATGTGAATTTGGCAAGTTCCTCCTGTCTTTGGGGCTCCATTCCCTCACCACATGCCTAGCTCAGGGGACTACAGAGTCTTTGTGCTGAAAACACTTAGCTCAGTGCCTGGCACAATGAAGGTAGCTGTTATTCCACTTGAAGCTAGAAAGGACATTAAGCACGCTGTACCTAGCCCAACCACCTCATTTACCACATTTTTATTGCAGTATAATAAACGTTCAGAAAACTGAAAATACCAGATGTGTACAGCTTGGTGCATTTTTACAAAAAGAGTACACCTGGCTGGCTCAGCTGGTGGAGCATGCGACTCGAGCTCAGGGTTGTAGGTGGAAGCCCCATTTTGGGTGTAGAGATTACTTAAAAATAAAATATTAAAAAAAATTCACCCTTAATCATCACTCAGATCAAGAAACAGAACAAATGAGCCCCTAAGAGACCCCTTGGGTCCCTTTCCAATAATTACCTCCCCTAGGGTAACCACTATCCCGACATCTAACCACATCGATTCATTGTGTCTGGTTTTCTTTTCTTTTAATTATAAAAATGGAATCCTACAGTATGTACTCTTCTGTGCCTGGATGTCTTTGCTCAGCATTTCTTATGAGTTTCATCCATGTTGTGCGTTATTCATTCCTATTCCGGTTGGTGTGTTATTGTATACACAACTTATTTATCCGTTCTGCTATTGGTGGGTAAGCAAATATTCTTTCATTATTTTTTTAAAGATTTTATTTATTTATTCATGAGAGACACAGAGAGAGAGAGAGAGACAGAGACACAGGCAGAGGGAGAAGCAGGCTCCAAGCAGGGAGCCCCACGTGGGCCTTGATCCCAGGTCTCCAGGATCAGGCTGAAGGTGGCGCTAAACGGCTGAGCCACCCAGGCTGCCCGTTCTTTCATTATTTTGATTATGGTCTTACACACTTCTTTTGGTAAATGTATCTTCATACTTTCATCGGTAATATAGCAGTGGGGTTATTGAGTGCACATACACAGGGCTTTAGTAGATACAGCCAATCCATTTTTTGGTTGTAACAATTTACATCCCCACCTGCAAGGAAGGAGAGTTGTAGGTGTTCCACATCCTCCCAACACACAGGAATGACCACCTTTATCATGTGATGATCCTGGAAGTAATCACTTCGCCTTTTGGCTAACATCAAGTGTTGATGATTCTGGAAGATATGTAGTAGTATCACATTCTATTTTATTTTTTATTCTATTTTATTCTATTTTAAATTTCATTTCCCAGTGGGTAACGATGTTGATCATCTCTCCATATGCCAGTTGGCCATTGGGGATCTGTTTTGGTGAAGTGCCTGGTCAGATCCGCCTGCTGATAAAATAAACGGAGTCTTGGGATGCTTGGGTGGCTCAGTGGTTGAATGTCTGCCTTCAGCTCAGGGCGTGATGCCAGGGTCCTGGGATCAAGTCCTGCATCAGGCTCCCCACAGGGAACCTGCTTCTCCCTCTGCCTATGTCTCTGCCTCTCTGTGTGTCTCTCATGAATAAATAAATAAAATATTTTTAAATAAATAAATAAATAAATAAATAAATAAATAAATAAATAAATAAATAAATAACTGAGTCTTAGAGGAGGTGACTTACATAAGGTCATCTGTATTACCTAAGAAACTGAGACGCAGTGAGGTTTTGTGACTAGCCCAAGGTAACACAGAGAGTAAGAGAAGAGCAGAGGGCAACCTGGGTGGCTCAGTGGTTTAGCACCTGCCTTCGGCCCAGGGTGCAATCCTGGAGACCTGGGATCGAGTCCTGTGTCAGGCTCCCTGCATGGAGCCTGCCTCTCCCTCTGCCTGTATCTCTGCCTCTCTGTGTCTCTCATGAATAAATAAATAAAATATAAAAAATAAAAGAGAGAGAGAGAGGGAGAAGAGCAGAGCCTAAAAGCTGGGCCTAATGACTCCAGGATGATTTTTTTTTAACTGGGAATATTCACAGGGTCTCAAATATCAGCCCATAAATTATTATATTAATTACAAATGGAAATGGGTTTCTTTACAGTGGTGAAATCTGGAGGATATTCCTTGACCAACTAATCACATTCATTCACATCACCAAAATTAGACAAATTAACATCATGTCCCTCCTGGTGTAATCGGGATGATTTAAATTGTACATCAGGCCACCAATCATATACAAGTATTTAGTAAAGTATTTTTTTTTTTAATGATCTGATAGCTATTTGGGCTATTTGTAGTTACAGTGTCAGTATTAGAAAGAAAGGGTATTCCATTGCTCGTCCTTCCTCTGTCCCCTGCCTCTTTCCTTCCTGCCACAGACATGTACGGAGTACCCATTGTGTGCCAACTGTTGTGGATGGTGGGAATTTATTAAGCAAATGAGTCCCCAGGCACAGGGTAGATTACACTCTGTGTATCTCTATTTTTTCTGTGACCATGGTAGTTTATGGAGCCAAAAAAGAGGACGACCCTTTATTTCCTCTCTACCGTGTACTAGCTCTGCAATCTGAGGTGAATTTTTGCAAGTTTTTTGAGCCTGAGAGGTGCACAGTACACTCTCAGCAAATGTTAAGGTTCTCCCTGCCAATGTATAAATTGGCTTATGTAGGTAGCTGACTGAGCCAGCCAGGTGCCCCGGGACTGCATTTTAAATAAACGCTCTTCCAGGCAGCTGCTAATCACACAGTGCTCATCCTTCGCAAGATTTAACCTGGCCAAGAACACTGGGGGCGGGAGAGAACAGTAGACAGTCCACACAAAATAGCTGAGTGGACAATCTTAGAAAATGATTTATTTTACGAAATCGATTCCCTTCTTTGAACCATTTTGTTTCGTGCATAGTTAATACGTTTACAAAATGTTCTCTTTGCTTCTAAATAACTTGCAGATCCGAAGGTAGAAGAGGCCAGGTGTGGGGGAGATTTAGATAGCACTTACAGAGCACCATATCCACGAGATCCAAAATTAACACGGATGTGCAGGAAGGTTTAAGAATAACCATAAAAAGGCTAGTTTATTTAAAAAAAAAGATAAATAAATAAATAGCTAGTTTATTCCCTTTTTGAAAGTTCTCTTCTGGGGCACCCGGGTGACTCAGTGGTTGAGCATCTGCCTTTGGCTCAGGTTGTGATCCCAGGGTCCTGAGATTGAGTCCCACATCGGGCTCCCTGTATGGAGCCTGCTTCTCCCTCTGCTTATGTCTCTGTCTCTTTCTCTGTGTCTCTTCATGAATAAATGAATAAAATCGGGATCCCTGGGTGGCGCAGCGGTTTAGCATCTGCCTTTGGCCCAGGGTGCGATCCTGGAGACCCGGGATGGAATCAAATCCCACGTCAGGCTTCCAGTGCATGGAGCCTGCTTCTCCCTCTGCCTGTGTCTCTGCCTCTCTCTCTGTGTGTGCCTATCATAAATAAATAAAAATTAAAAAAAATAAATGAATAAAATCTTAGGAAAAAAAAGAAAGTTCTCTTCTTTCACAACTGCATTTTCTTCTAAGGGATTCTAGTTTTGCATGGGAGATTCTCTTTGGTACATCATCATTGTGGCTGGCTAAGTAACTCCAAGTTCTCAGGGATTCAGGGATTCAAAATATTTAGTTCCTATGAATATATCTATGGGAAGAAGGAAACCAATCAACTCCTATTGGAACCTAAAAATCCCCACTTCCCTTTAAGCAAGATTCTGATGGAATCTTTCTAAAGACATCAAAGTTCAAGCCTGTCTCTGATTTGAAATTAGCTTCCTTCCATATAAATCAGTACAGTAATATTGGTGAATTGGAGCAAATGGCAGTTATTCAGGAGATATCAAAAAGATACCATGTCTTATCTGATAAATTCACAAGCTGACTTAATAAAAATACCTTACATGTGAGTCACACTTCTTAATCTCTCAAAACACTTTAAGTTCTTTAAGCTTATTTATTTATTTTTAAAGATTTTATTTTTTTATCTGAGAGAGAGCGCGCATACAAACCGGGTGAGAGGCAGAGGGAGAAGCAGACTCCCAGGTGAGCAGGGAGCCCAATGTGGGGCTCCATCCCAGGACTCCAGGATCATGACTTGAGCCGCAGGCAGCAGCTTAACGGACTGAGCCACCCAGGTGCCCCAGTTCTTTTCAATGTGTAAGTAGGAGTGGCCATTCTGTGTTAAGCCATTGAGGAATCCCAGATTATTTTGCACAGCAGCTAGAGTACTGTACTTTTCCCATCAGCAATGTATGAGGGTTCTGATTTCTCCACATCCTTACCAACACTTTTTATTTTTTATTTTTATTTTTTTAGGTATGTATTTATTTATTTATTTATTTATTTATTTATTTATTTATTTATTTAGAGAGAGAGGTGCAGAGAGACAGGCAGAGGGAGAAGCAGGCTCCATGCAGGGAGCTTGATGTGGGACTCGATTCCGGGTCTCCAGGATCACACCCTGGGCTGCAGGCGGCGCTAAACCGCTGCACCACCGGGGCTGCCTTTTATTTTTTATTTTTATTTTTTAAAAGATTTTATTTATTTATTCATGAGAGAGAGAGAGAGAGAGAGAGAGAGAGAGGCAGAGACACAGGCAGAGGGAGAAGCAGGCTCCATGCAGGGAGCCCAATGTGGGACTTGATTCTGAGTCTCCAGAATCACACCCCTGGGCTGAAGGCAGTGCTAAACTGCTGAGCCACCAGGGCTGCCCACCAACACTTTTTATTATTATTATTTTAAAATTAAAGCCAATCTGGGGCTCCTGGGTGGCTCAGGGGTTGAGCGTCTGCGTTTAGCTCAGGTCATGATCCTAGAGCCCTGGGATGGAGTCCCATATCGGACTCCTCACAGGAGCCTACTTCTCCCTCTGCCTGTGTCTCTGCCTCTCTCTTTGTCTCTCATGAATAAATAAATAAAATATTTTAAAAGTTTGAATTAAATTGAAACCAATCTAGCGTGTGAAGTGTATCTCATTGGATTTTGATTTGTATTTCTCTAATCACTAATGATATTGAGCATCTTTTCAGGTGTATGTTAGCCATTTATATATTTTTGAAGAAATGTACATTCAAACCTTCTCATTTTTTAATTGGGTTGTCTTTTTGTTGAATTTTAATAATTCTTTATGTATTCAAAACACATACCCCTCCTCCAACTTTTTTTGTATATTAAAATAAACATATAGTTCAAAGACTCCCTCCTCCCTTGCTCCTGGCTTATGGATCCAGGCAAGGGAGGAGAGGTGGGGGGAGTGACAATCACAGACGGCTGTGCACTTGGTACAACAGAGTGTAGAAAATGCCATGGCCTTCTTGTCGCTGTTTCTGTATGAAGGAACACTCTCCTTAGCACTGATGTCATTTGGAATTCAGGCTAGACAAATATGCCACTAATGCCACCTTTGCCGTGCTAGTTCAAATGATCTGATTTGTGTTATACAAAGGTCTTGCCAGACATTTATAACTCCCAGGGTGTGGCAAAACATTGATAAAACACTATTATCATAGAAGTTAATGGGATTACCAGGATAAGTTCCAAGAATCAGAGTTACTTGTTTTCCTGAGATGAGTCATAATTGTTTCTTTCTCCCCTACAAACTTTCTAGCTCCATCTTAGTTTTCCAAAATAATTGTCTGAAAATATTTTATTCATTCATTCATTCACTCATTCAAGAAAGAGAAAGCAAGAGAGGAACAAGGGAGAGGAAGAAGCAGACTCCCTGCTGGGCAGGGAGCCTGACTTGGGGCTCAATTGCAAGACCCAGGGATCATGACCCTAGCCAAAGGCAGACGCTTAACCTACTGAGCCACCCTGGCGCTCCCCAAAATAATTATTTTAAATTTATTTATTCATGAGAGACAGAGAGAGAGAGAGAGGCAGAGACACAGGCAGAGAGAGAAGCAGGCTCCATGAGGGGAACATGATATGGGACTCGATCCCAGGACTCCAGGATCACGCCCTAGGCCGAAGGCAGGCATTAAACTGCTGAGACACCCAGGGATCCTTCCCCAAAATAATTTTAAGTAGAACTACTTCCAATGGTGTAGAGAAATATATTGCTTCCTGGCAGCAAGGTTTATGGAGTATAAACCCAGGTAATTGGATTTGCCAGTGGATTTCTAATTTTTCTTTCAGCTCCAGAAGACAAAAACACTATGTTAAAATAACAATTTCATGGCAGGACAGATATAGGATGTTTTGTCCTATCTTTCTCTTTGGAATCTTCAATATTTAGCAAACACACCTACAGAAGCAGCTGGGACCTTGACACCAACACTTATTTTCAATGCTGAATTGGATCCCACATAATCCTTCTTTGCTTGCTGTGGGTCAGGCACTGTGTCCCTGGGAGTACACTGGTGCACAAGACAGACCAGATCCCTCTCCTCTAGTCCTGCCACATACCAGTGCAGTGGTATTCCAGAATAAAAAATAGTGAGCCTACATCCCCGTGTATGTATTTGCTTAAATTGTTACACGTCTACTACAGTGCTAATAGGTTATTTACATTGCAAAATAAAAACACACATTGAAAAGGATAAGGTTATAAAATATAAATCAAATTTCTAACATTTCCTTCCTGCACATTCCTATTTCATCCTTATACCCCGTTCCTACTTTTTAAAGATTAGTGTCCTGGGGGCATCTGGGTGACTTGGTGGGTTGAGCATCTGACTCTTGATTTCAGCTCAGGTCATGATCTCAGGGTTGTGGGATCAAGCCCTGCATCCCTGCATCGGGTAGGGCATGGAGTCCATTTGTCCGTCTCCCTCCCCTCGCTTGCAAGTGCTTGTGCTCTCTTTCTATGAAAGACATAAATCTTTTTAAAAAAGTAACAAAATAAAGATTGGCATCCTGGCAGACAGGATGATTCCTGATACATTGCTCTTCTCTGCCTGGGCGGCCAGCTCCTTCTGCAGGAGGACTTAGCACCTACTACATTTTGTATTATGTCATGTCTGCTCCTCTCATCTGGGACAGCCTGCCTGTTTCTTTCTCTCTCTGTGTCTCTCTCTCTTCCTGTCAATTCACCCATATATTTTGGGGGATCTTTTACCTCTCACACTGGAATGTGTTGGCACTCAATCAATTGCTATTAAATGATTGAAATATTTTTTCACTTTTTGATTAGTCTAATTTTGTTGTATTCTCTGGTGTCCAGGGATGGTTCTGTTTTTCCACTATCTTTCTGGAAATTTGGATAACAAATCTGAGGCCACATCACATTAAAAAAGAAGTCATTCATAACTTTTGCCTCGCAAGGGACGTAATTTTGTTCTTACCAGTCATCATAGGTGGATAAGATCAATAAACCCAACTGCTTAGAAATATGACCATGTGGGTGAATGTTGCAGTGGGAAACCACTCCAAGTTTTCAACTGCTCTCAATTTCTGCACTAATTGCAAACCAGCACCAGTCCAGGGATAAGTCCAGGATTACACAATAAGTAGCCTGCTTTTCTCTCTCTCTCTCTCTCTCTCTCTCTCTCTCTCTCTCTCTCTCTCTCTCTCTCGTCTGAGAGCTGGATTTAGAGTCTCAGCCTTGAAATTGAAAATGCAGGCCAGTCCTTTGAGTCAGCAATCCTACTTCTAGGACTTTATCCTACAGATACATCTTCATGAAATGTCAGAGATGAGGTTACTTATTGTGACTCTGTTTGCAATAAAAAAAGATTGGAAATAATCTAAGTGTCCAGCAATGGGGATATTCATGCAGCTATAAACAAAAGAGTGCAGGCCATCTCTCTGTGTTGACATAGAGTGTGCTCCAGGGCTTCTTAAGTGGCTAGGTAAAAAGAGTCTGTGTAAACCTGCTCTTTTGGGTGTTAGAAAGTGGAGGAAATAAGGGCATGCATTTGTATTTGGTTCTATTTGTATGAAGTAACCCCGGAAGGATAAAGGAGCTAATATAAAGGGTTGCCCCTGGTGGAGGATATCTACTGCATTGCTTTGGGGCAGGAGGAAGACTTCTTGGGTTGTACTTTTCATTTGTAAATGAGGCAAAGGTATTAGCTATTTACAAAACAAAAAGAAGTTGCTGGGAGGAGAAAGTGTCAAGGGAGGAAAGTAGTTCTACAGATTTATTTAAAAAAAAAGAGAGAGAGGCGAGGGAGGCGAGGGAGGCGAGCGGACAGCCGGGGAGGGGGCGGGGGGGGGCGGGGGAGGCGGAAAAAAAAATTAAAAAAAATTAAAAAAAAAAAAGAGAGAGAGAGAAAGAAAATAAAAAAAGAAAAAAAAAACCCAACTAGATACTTTACACAATTGGAAGGTTTCCAAAGTTCCTTCGAATGTCACTCTTTGGAAATTAAGAAGAAAATTGGAACTGTCTTTTAATAATCTGCTCAGTGGGACACTGGGCTACCTCCCTGGATTTATCACAAGCTTCTTTTAGAAAATTAAACACAAAGGAAGGTGTGACCAGAGCTTGTTCATGGATCAGAAGAAGGCCAGCTCAGAGTGAAATTCTTTTTTTTTTTAATTTTTATTTATTTATGATAGTCACACACACAGAGAGAGAGGCAGAGACATAGGCAGAGGGAGAAGCAAGCTCCATGCAGGGAGCCCGACATGGGATTCGATCCCGGCTCTCCAGGATCGCGCCCTGGGCCAAAGGCAGGCGCTAAACCGCTGCGCCACCCAGGGATCCCCAGAGTGAAATTCTTAACATATAATCCAGCCCAGTTGTGCTTCCCAAACTCCAAGGAGCAGATTAGAAAACTCTAGGGTGGTCGTGTGTAGGGCCAGGGTGGGAACAGTGTCTGAGGATCTGAGAAACACTTCAACGACTGTTTTTAAAAAAAGTTGTCTTTTCTTTTTTTTTTTTTTTAAGATTGTATTTATTTATTCATGATAGAGAGAGAGAGAATGAGAGAGAGAGAGGCAGAGACAGAGGTAGAGGGAGAAGCAGGCTCCATGCAGGGAGCCTGATGCAGAACTCGATCCATGGTCTCCAGGATCACACTCTGGGCCCAAGGCAGGCGCTAAACCACTGAGCCACTCAGGGATCCCCTGCCTTTTCTTTTCTTTTTTTTTTCCCCCTGCCTTTTCTAAATAAAATTTACTTCAGCAGATCCCAGTAATAAAATATTGTTGCCTTTTTAATCTAACTTTCTAAGTACAATACACAATTTACTTAGATTTCAGTAGGAATCTGCAGAACATGGAAGGGTCAAGGCCAGATGATGATCATGAGGATTGCACGCAAAAGAACCTTTACTTATCACTGTAAATAAAAATAATAATGCCCCCATGGCTTGAGCCGCTGGGTAGCTTCGAGGTAGCTGGGTGTTTTAGAGTGTCACATCTGTCTGTGATCCTCAGGACAACCCATTTTACAAGGTGGGTAAGTGAGCCATGGGGTCTCAGGTTGCCAGCTAAGGAGTGGAGTCAGGATTGACTTCTAGATTGTCCAACTTCAAATAAAAGTTATCCAAGTTTTGGCACTCAGAGTTGGCCTTCACGGAATCAATAAAAAAAAAAGTCATTGCAAAATATGCTGGGCTTCTTAGTACCTGGACAGATAAGGATGTAAATATTTAACTAGTACTTGAGGTTTCTCTTATGTTTTAAATTAATGAGCAATATAAATATTTTCCAATGTAAATGGCTGCAAATTCCCTAGAGTTTTGTGGAAATTTTTACTTTAACTTTTTATGTTCTTAGTTGAAATTCCTTCTTCTGGACACCTGGGTGGCTCATCGGTTGAGCATCTGCCTTTGGGCCAGGGTGTGATCCTGGAGTCCTGGGATCCAGTCCCATATCGGGCTCCCTGCATGGGGCCTGCTTCTCCCTCTGCCTGTGTCTCTGCCTCTCTCTGTGTGTGTCTCTCATGAACAAATAAATAAAATCTTAAAAAAACAAGATATTCTTCTTTTTTAAAAAGATGATTCATTTATTTATATGGGGGTGGGGAAGAAAGGGAGGGAGATAGGATCTCTGCTCAGCAGGGAGCCCAACAGGGGGTTCTCAAGACCCTGAGATCATGACCCTGAGATCATGACCTGAGCCACCGTCATGGGTTGGATGTTAACTGACTGAGCCACCCAGGTTCCCCTGAAATTCCTTCTTCTGATTGTCTCAAGCATGGAATTTGATTAAGATGGAATACCTGACTTCTTTGCTTTTCCATTACCTATTTCTTATAACATTGACTGGCACCCTTTACCTTGGGAGTCTTGGGTTTCTCTTTAAAAGTGTTAGATTACGTCTTTAAAGCTCTTCAGTGCCAAAACAAAACAAAACAAGACTCTTCGGCTCTAAAATCTACCATACACTTACATCTCTCTATACATATGTTCAAAATACCTTATTTATTATGTTTCATTATTCAGAATTAACTGACTTTTCAGCTCCATGAGCGGAGTCTCTTTAAACACTACCTGTTCAGCTGATTGAAATAGGCTTTACTTCTAGGTGGGTGAGCTGAATTGGTCTGGTTGACCTCCATCTTCTGGTTGACTACTTCTAGATGGGTGAGCCAAATTGGTCTGGTTGACCTCCTCAACCTCCCATTCTTTCTCTACTCAGCCTTTCAGGCACAAGGTGTCCTCCAGCTACAGTCACCAGTTCCCAGGGCCCTCTCAGAGGCCCCCCATATGGACCCAGTTCTGTCTCCATGAGATATGGAGATCTCATGACCCATGCTAAGGACTGCTCCACCTCCTTCCTTCCAGCACTCATTGTTATAAACTTACCACACCCAGTGACATTCCTTAAGCACTTAGATAACTAACAGGGTGTTAATGAACAATAATGGTTTGAAGTGTTCTCTTTTCTTCAACCCAGGCTTCTAGGTCTTTTTTAGTCTCAATGGCTGTTACTAATCCAAGAATGGGGAAGGCTTTGAGCAGCCTGGGTTTCTGGAATCCCAGGATCATACTCCCATAATGGCCACTTGCTCTGCACTAATTCCTGCCCCCAGGAATGCGGTGTAGAATAATCATTACTGCTAAAGGCACCACGAAGATGGGAGGCTGTAAAAATCCCGCAAAAACAGGCTCCAGCTTCAAGAACTTTATAGAGTCAGCGGGATGATAAGGCACAGACAGAACTACAGGTATATGGTAGTGAAACAAAGACTGCAGGTGTGTGACCCCTGTGGCCTTTGTCACTAGGGAGTGTGTCATGTGGAGAAGGAGAGGACCTGCAGCTAGCTTGCTTTTTCTTTCTTTCTTTCTTTCTTCTTTCTTTCTTTCTTTCTTTCTTTCTTTCTTTCTTTCTTTCTTTCTTTCTCTTTCTTTCTCTTTCTTTCTTTCTTTTCCTTCCTTCCTTCCTTCCTTCCTTCCTTTCTTTTTTCTTTCTTTCTTTCTTTCTTTCTTTCTTTCTTTCTTTCTTTCTTTCTTTCTTTCTTTCTTTCTTTCTAAGATTTTATTTATTTATTCATGAGAGACACACACAGAGAGAGGCAGAGACACAGGCAGAGAGAGAAGCAGGCTCCATGCAGGGAGCCTGATGTGAGACTCCATCCCGCAACGCCAGTAATCATGCCCTGAGTTGAAGGCAGGCACTCAACCACTGAGACACCAGGGTGTCCCACATATTTATTTATTTAGAGTGCATACAAGCAGGGGCAGGGGGAGAGAGTGAGAATCTCAAGCAGATTCCCTGCTGAGTGTGTAGCTTGGATGTGGGGCTAGATCATGACCTGAGCCGAAACCAACAGTCAGATGTCCAAGACTGAGCCAACCCAGGTGCCCCCATGCAGCTGGATTTTTTTCCCCTTTTTTCAAGATTTTATCTTTATTCATGAGACACACACACACACACACACACACACACACACAGAGGCAGAGACACAGGCAGAAAGAGAAGCAGGCTCCATGCAGGTCCCATGCAGGGACGTGGGACTCGATCCTGGGACTCCAGGATCACGCCCCAGGCTGAAAGCAGGTTCTAAACTGCTGAGCCACCCAGGCATCCCTGCAGCTAGATTTCTTAAGTGGAGTTCAGCTGCTGGGGAGGGAATGGATGTACTCGGGCAGACAGAACTATCAGAACTAGCGTTTCAGTTGCAGAATTTCTGAATCTCTGCCTATCATTCCCAGGTCAGAACTAAGTTTAGAACTTTTTTTTTTTTTTTAAATTTATGATAGTCACACACAGAGAGAGAGAGAGGCAGAGACATAGGCAGAGGGAGAAGCAGGCTCCATGCACCGGGAGCCCGATGTGGGATTCGATCCCGGGTCTCCAGGATCACGCCCTGGGCCAAAGGCAGGCGCCAAACCGCTGTGCCACCCAGGGATCCCCTAAGTTCAGAACTTTTACCGTCTACTCTCCAGCTCTTTTACCATCTACTCTCTAGCTCTGCTCCTGCCAGATCCCTTCTGGTCCTAAAGAGGTTTACTCTCCCCTAGACACAACTGTCTGCCCCAGCTCAGTGCAATAGCAGCAGGAGGGAGTCATGTATGCTACTGGGTCTTTTGTGAGGATATTTTTCTAGGTTGAATATAACCTGGGGGAAGGTAAATTTCTCCTGCTGGGTAAAAATCACGAAACATTTATTTTCTGAGTCTCTTGACCAGAGTTTCTCTTTGGCTGTCAGCTTGGATTTTTCCTTTTTAATTAATTCAAAGCCAAGTATATGTAGGCTGCACTAAACAAGTAATAAGAAGGTGGATAATGAAGGAAGTAGTGATAAGTCAAAGGCCTGCAGAATCCATAAGTTATTTTTCTGGTCATTGAATAATTGAGACTTGCCTATAGGAGAAAACGAAGGGGGATACTTGGGTGGCTCAGTGGTTAAGTGTCTGCCTTTGGCTCAGGTCGTGATCCTGGGGTCCTGGGATGGAGTCCTATGTCGGGGTTCCTTGCATGGAGCTTGCTTCTCCCTCTGCCTGTGTGTCTCTGCCTCTCCCTGTCTGTCTCTCTCTCTGTGTCTCTAATGAATAAATAAATAAAATCTTTTTTTTTTTTTTAAGGAGAAAGTGAAGACTCTTTTTCTCTTTTTGTGTAGTTATAGCTTTTTTAGATGATCAGGGTTGCCAGATTTCAGTTCACTCCTGTTGAAAGAGCACTTCTTGAATTTCTTTCTCACTAAAGTAACCCACGTGCTTCTTGCCTGATTCAAAACTCCTTGCGGAACTGGGCATGCAGGCACTCAAGGGACTTTGTTGAGTGAACTAATAAAATTAATTTAGGTGTTGGTTATCTACTGTAGGGTCAGTCTTTATATCTCCCTGATTTATGGCTCCTGAATAATTACTTGAATATATGAATAGTTATAGAGGATAAAAAATCTTTGTAAAGGATGTTTTGTTTTACATATTCCTAGATTGCACAAGTAAAAAATTAGCATACAAACAGAACAGTTCTGTTTCTTGGTTGAAAACAAGCTGCTTTCCAGTCCAAGGCTTCAAGGCCATGTTATGCTGCAAAATAACACAGCAGTAGAGAAACCATAAAATATTATCATGTTCTTTGTACCTATTGCATTTTTTTCTGATAAGAGAGAAGAGATAAAACCCAGACATTCTCAGGAGTTTCTCACATTTGAAAACTTTTTTTGTTTAAGAGCATCTTATCTGAGAGTCCAAAGGCAATGCAACATATTTTGATGTTACACTCAGATCTTGGGCGTCATGCTCCCCTTCGTGAACTCAGGAACACCTGTCCCTACTTGCTAAGACTTAAGAAAGGATTCCTGGGCTCTGTAAGAGTTCCCAAGAGCTGGGCTTAGCTCTAAATACCTGCCCAGGTTTGTAGAACAGGACCTTAGAGAAACTATCCCTCTCTGACCTGTTGGGTAGAATGACCTAACTTCCAAGAAATTACACCATATTTAGAGTTGTGGAGGCACATCAAAGAAGTAAAAGACAAAGTCCTGTTCTCAGTGAGCGCCGGAGAGCCTGTGGCTGTAACAACTGGAGTAAGTGACCTTGGTCTAGGGAAGGGGGAGACAAGGAGGACAGAATTCCTTTTGGTGTCTTGCTCTGGACATCTGCAGACACAGGCTATGCTGTTTACAGCTCTGCTTCTGTGCCCACAGCATTTTCCAGCCCTGACCACAAAGCTTTGAGTTTACTGTCTACTCAGCTAGGACTAATCTTAGTTGCTTATGTGTGTTGAATGTCTTCCATTTGCCTCTGTACCCCGTCTACTCTCCACCCTTTCCCACCAGGTCTGTGTCCCAGGACAGTAAGTTGCAGAGATTTCCCTAAAGGGGCTCTGTAGGTCTCTGGCTTCCTAATGTATTCAGCCCATGGAGAATTCTGGTAGGAGATGGGAGATCAGGATCTTATCACTCCAGTGCCCTCCCAGGGGGGGTCACTGATGACCACAGCTTAGGTAGGTAGCTTCTCCTTTCTTCCTCTCTTTGGGGTTTGGGAACACCTCCCTGTCAGCTTAGGGTTGACAATGGTGCTCTGACTCTGGGCTACTTCTCCATCCTTTTTTTTTTATTTTTATTTTTTTATTTTTAATAAAAATTTTTTTTAAAAAAAGATTCCACTTATCTATTCATGAGAGACACAGAAAGAGAGGCAGAGGGATCCCTAGGTGGCGCAGCGGTTTGGCGCCTGCCTTTGGCCTAGGGCATGATCCTGGAGACCCAGGATCGAATCCCACATTGGGCTCCCGGTGCATGGAGCCTGCTTCTCCCTCTGCCTGTGTCTCTGCCTCTCTCTCTCTCTCTCTGTGACTATCATAAATAAATAAAAATTAAAAAAAAAAAAAAAAAAAAAAAGAAAGAGAGGCAGAGACACAGGCAGAGGAAGAAGCAGGCTCCATGCAGGGAGGCCGATGTGGGACTCCATCCTGGGTCTCCAGGATCACACCCTGGGCCGAAGGCGGCGCCAAGCCGCTAAGCCACCTGGGCTGCCCTACTCTCCATCCTTGTGGTTTACCCGTCTATGCTTCAACAATTCCTTTAACAAATGCACCTCAGATTTCCAGTTTGGAGTGTGCCATTTTTTTCCACCTGGGATCCTGACTGGCCACATAAGTCTTTCTTTCTTTTTTCTTTCTTTTCTTTTCTTTTCTTTTCTTTTCTTTTCTTTTCTTTTCTTTCTTTCTTTCTTTTCTTTTTTCTTTCTTTCTTTCTTCTTCTTTCTTTCTTTCTTTCTTTCTTTCTTTCTTTCTTTCTTTCTTTCTTTTCTTTCTTTCTTTCTTCTTTTTCTTCCTTTCTCTTATTATTTTTAAAATATTTTATTTGTTTATTCATGGAAGACACAGAAAGAGAGCCAGAGGCCTAGGCAGAGGGAGAAGCAGGCTCCTCCCTGCAGGGAGCCCGATGTGGGACTGGATCCCAGGTCCCCGGAATCCCGACCTGAGCCCAAGGCAGAAGCTCAACCACGGAGCCCCGCAGGCGCCTCTTCCCTTCCGATTCTACTACGAGATTGTCCTGGACTGTGCATTCTGAGTTCTGAGTTCTAATTATGGCTGGTGGAGGGCGCTCCAGACAAACGTACACGGGGGCGGGGGGGTGTCGCGGTCATGCAAGGGTCTACCCGCAGCCAGGAGGAGGCGGGCAGTGCGCGGGCAGCCGTGATGACTTCTGGGGGTGCGGCGGGGCGCGGTTCGAGGGTCCTGCAGCTGAGTCTGGGGTACTCGGTGGCCGCCCCCTAGAAGGCTCCGCGTGACAAGGGCCAGGCGGGGAGCAGGGCCCGGGAGCGCAGGCAGGAGGTCGAGCGGGTCGTGCCGCGCCCCGCGGCTGGGGCCCGGCGGACGTTCCTTCCTGTCCATCCTCGTCGTCCCGCCAGCCGCGGGCGGACAGCGAGCGGGCGGGCGGCCCGGAGGCGCCGGGCAGGACCGCGAGGAGCGCAGCCCCTCCCGGGAGATGCGGGCGCCGCTGGAGCCCGCGGCGGGGGGCGGGGCGGGGCGGTGGGGGCGGGGCCGGCGCGGGCCCACGCCGATTGGTGCTCAGCCCTGCGCCGCCAGCCAATGGGCGGCGAGGGCGTCTGGGGGGCGGGGCGGAAGCCGCGTCTTAGGCTCTGTGACGCGCCGCCGTCGCGCTGCCGCGCTGTCGACGCCGCGTGTCCCGGGCGGGTGCGGAGGCGCTGCCAGGTACCCGCGCGGGTGCGGAGGGGCCGCGGCTCGGGGGGTCGGGCGTCGGCGGCGGCGGCGGCGGGCACCGCGGGGCCCTGGGTGCGGCGCATCCCGGCGGGGAGCGGGGGGAGGCGGAGGCGGCCCCGCCTGCCGGGGCGCCCGGGTCCCTGCGCCTGCGGGTGTGCGGCGGGAGGTGCTGGGCGTCGGCCCCGCGCACGGCGGGCACCCCGCGGCCTGAGCTCGCCCGGAGGCTGTCCCGGGCGCTGCGGAGCCGCTCAGGGAGCCGCGGCCTCTGTGCTGGGCGGGGGGCGCCGGGGGAGACGCTCGGGAGGGTTGGAGGCCCCGCGGGCAGCGCCCGGGCCCCCCTGCTGGTCCCCGCCCCCCCCCCCCCCCCCCCCCAGCGTCGTTTCCCCTACGGCCTTGATGCAAAGACGGAGCTGGAGCCTTATCTCCAGGAGCGTGCGGACTACACGGGGCGGCGTCCAGGGACTGGGGCCAACGGGGGTTCAGCTGGAAGACTTCGTCCTTCGGCTTCTTTGCCGGCGCTGCTGAGCATCCCTGGATTCCGGGTGAACTCAAGGGGCCGCTTGTTCTCAGGGACCTGTCTCCGGGCTCCACCTTTTGGTAACTCTTCTCGCTTTCAGTGTGGACCCCCCCCCCCCTTTGAAAAGGTGATGCTTGCTTGCTTATTTATTTATTTATTTAGATTTATTTTTATTTATTTATGAGAGAGAGAGAGAGAGAGAGAGAGAGAGGCAGGCTCCACGCAGGGAGCCCGACGCGGGACTCGATCCCGAGACCCCAGAATCGCGTCCTGGGCCAAAGGCAGGCGGGAAACCGCCGAGCCACCCAGGGATCCCCTCTTTTTTTTTTTTTTTTTTTGATTTTTGATAAGGTGTGATAAGGGAGAAAAGGAGGAGTGAGTTTGAAATGCATTGGCCTTAATAAATGACGAATCTTTTAGTTTTCTCAATTCTAAATCTCCTCTCTGGCGTTGGGGGGGAGCTTCCGTGGGCAAACCGGTTTCTCTCCAGTTTGAACCTGGAAGTGTTCTTCACGTAACCCAGTTTCTTTATCTTACCTCTTTGAAATGAACAATAGACTGTCTTTCATTAGGATGACTTGGCTTCATCTTCGGAAAATCTAGTTCCAGACGCTGAAAGAGTTCCAAGTATTAAAGTAGAGTCTTTTTTTTTTTTTTTAAGATTTTATTTATTTATCCATGAGAGACACAGGGAGAAAGAGGCAGAGACAGAGGCAGAGGGAGAAGCAGGCTCCATGCAGGGAGCTTAGCACAGGACTCGATCCCAGGACCCCAGGGCCACGTCCTGAGCTGAAGGTGTGGCGCCAAACCACTGAGCCATCCAGGCTGCCCTCAAAATCTTTTTAAAAAAGATAAATGCACTTTTTAATTTAAAAAAAAATATTTTTTAAATTTGACACCACGAGCAGGGGGAGTGGCAGGCAGAAGGAGAGGGAGAAGCAGACCACCACCCCCCCGCCCCCAACTGAGCAGGGAGCCTTACATGGGGCTGGATCCCAGAACTCTGGGATGGAGACCTGAGCCAAAGGCAGGTGCTTAACAGACTCAGCGACCCAGGAGTCCTAAATGTATTTTTTTTTTTTTTTAAAGATTTTACTTATTTATTTGAGAGAGCAGAGTGGGGGGTGGGGGCAGTTGGGGGGTGCACAGAGAGGGAGAAGTAGACTCCCCGCTGAGCAGGAAGCTCCAACTCTGGGCCCCATCCCAGGACCTGGAGCTTTTGACCTTGGCCAAGGGCAGCTGCCTAACCAACCAAGCCACCCAGGCACCCCTGAATCTCATATTTTGAAATAGGAACTGGGGCACCTCTGTGCTCAGTCAGTCAAGCGTCCGACTCTTAATTTCCGTTCAGCTCTTGATCTCAGGGTCATGAGTTCAAGCCCTGGCTAGGCTCTGTGCTGGGCGTGGAGCCTACTTAAAAAAAAAAAGTAAAATAGAGAGGAATAGACTAAATTCTGGAGGTGTGTGGAGGGTGTAGTCTGGCAGAGCCAGTCCTTTTTCAATAGTGATGGTGAAGGTGTTTGCCAGTGACGCAGTTGAGTTGAATCTTAGCCAGATTATGTACAAAAAAAAAAAAAAAAAAAAATCCCCACCAAACTTTTGTTGGCAGAACTTAAAAAAAAAAAAAAAGGGACCGTATTTGTGAATGGTTACCTCAAGAAAAGTAAATATTTGACCAATATAGTAAAGCCAAATTTATTCCACAAGTGGAATATTTTAAGTGGTTTTTCTTTTACAGTAATTAAAAAAAAAACTATAGTGCGTGTTAAATTAATGCTTTAAAATGCAGCCTTTTATGGAAATTCTATTTTAGGTATGTATTCATGTAGGCAGGATGGATTAGATAGAGAGGAATAATAATAGCTTGAAGAAGGGCTTTGTGAACTATGTAGATTACTGAAAACAATGTTAAAATATTCCCGGTCAGTAGTAATTTGTTTTCTTCAGCACCTGAATATGGGCCTTGGTTAAATGCATGACAACAGCCAGGACTGGTTACGTTTATACCTGTTTTGTCTCCTAAAGGCCTTTAAATTTAATGAAGTAAAGTTTTAAAATTTTGTTTTAATCCCAGTGTGTTAGCAGACAGTGTAGTATTAGTTTCAGGTGTGCAGTTACGTGATTCAGCACTTATTTTTGACACCAGTGCTCATCACAAGTGCACTCCTTAATCCCTGTCCCCCGCGCCCCCCCCCCCCCCTTACTCTGCTCCACTAACCACTTGTTCTCTATGGTTTAGAGTCTGTTTCTTGGTCCCCCCCCACCCCATGATCCTTTGTTTTGGCTCTTAAATTACACATGAGTTAAATCATATGGTATTTGTCGAAGTGAACTTTTGATGGAAAGATTATAGTTGCTTCTGGTGCTTTCTTAGAGAATGCTAGCTTTCTCTGAGAGCTAGGCTCAACTCGGTTAGGGTTGGGTGATTTAATCACCTTTCTAGATGACCTTGCTCTCTCTTGCTGCCTTGACTCCTTTAGGAATCCTAAGTGTATTTAGGAATGCTCTGATGTATTTGGCAAACAAAGGATACCAGTGAAATGTCCAAACCTGGGCTGGGTTCTGGGAATGCAAAGTGAATTTTAAGATATGGTTACTGTAATTTTTTCTTTAAATTCTTTTTTTAAAATTTTTATTTATTTATGATAGTCACAGAGAGAGAGAGAGAGGCAGAGACATAGGCAGAGAGAGAAGCAGGCTCCATGCACCGGGAGCCCGATGTGGGATTCGATCCCGGGTCTCCAGGATCGCATCCTGGGCCAAAGGCAGGCGTCAAACCGCTGCGCCACCCAGGGATCCCTGGTTACTGTAATTTTAAGGAGCCTACTGGAACTCTATTTTTTTTAAAGATTTATTTATTTATTTATTCATGAGAGACACAGAGAGGCAGAGACATAGGCAGAGGGAGAAGCAGGCTCCATGCGGGGAGCCCGATGTGGGACTCGATCCTGGGACTCCAGGTTCACGCCCTGAGCCAAAGGCAGACGCTTAACTGCTGAGCCACTCAGGCATCCTGTCCTACTGGGATTCTAGAAGGGGGACCCACATGAAGACCAGTGTCCTAAAATATTAGGACTTGTGACAAAAATCTGCAAGATTTGTGGGAATCTTCAGGAGGGTCTTATGTCATAAATTCTATGGGTGCGGGTGAAAGAAAGCTAATGTATATTGAAAGAAAACTAATGTATATCGTATTTATGCATAGAAAAACGTGATTATAGAATTGCAGGTAATTTTCTTGTCTGTGTTTCTGATTTTTTTTTTTAAATAAATTTTTATTTATTTATGATAGTCACACAGAGAGAGGGAGAGAGGCAGAGACACAGGCAGAGGGAGCCCGATGTGGGATTCGATCCCGGGTCTTCAGGATCGGGCCCTGGGCCAAAGGCAGGCGCCAAACCGCTGCGCCACTCAGGGATCCCCTGATTTTTTTTTTTAATCAAAAAATTAGAAGAGTGGGATCCCTGGGTGGCTCAGCGATTTAGTGCCTGCCTTCTGCCCAGGGCATGATCCTGGAGTTCTGGGATCGAGTCCTGCATTAGGCTCCCTGCATGGAGTCTGCTTCTCTCTCTCTCTCTCTCTCTCTCTCTCTCTCTCCCCCCCTGCCCCTCCCTCTCTCTCTCTGTGTCTCTCGTGACTACATAAGTAAAATCTTTAAAAAAAATATATATTTTATTTATTCATAAGAGACACAGAGAGAGGTAGAGACATAGGCAGAGGGAGAAGCAGGCTCCCTGCAAGGAGCCCAATGTGGGACTCGATCACGGATCCCGGGGTCAGGACCTGAGCCAAAGGCAGACACTCAACCGCTGAGCCACCCAGGCATCCCAATAAGTAAAATCTTAAAAAATTATGTCCACAGGATTCTAGTTATATCATCACACTCCCAATTGCAGGACTTTTCTCAGTTGAATATTCAGAATTCATCTTTAAAAAGCCTTAAGGAGGACAGTACTACTAATTTTTTTTTTTACTAATGTTTGAATGTTATTTTGTTGGTAAGTTGTTATTATTTTTTATTTTTTTTTTAAGTAAAGATTTTATTTATTTATTCATGAGAGAGGGAGAGAGAGGCAGAGACACAGGCAGAGGGAGAAGCAGGCTCCATGCAGGGAACCGGATGTGGGACTCCAGGATCACGCCCTGGGCTGAAGGCAGGCGCTAAATCGCTGAGCCACCCAGGGATCCTCTTAAGTTGTTATTTTTTAATAGGACTGCCTGAACTCTACAATAAATGGATCTTTTGTCCCATGTCTGTTGCAAATTAACTGAGCAAATACCTTCTTATATAAGATGAGACTGTTGAATTTAGGTAATTTCAGAGATTTCCTTTTCACTCAGAATACTGTGAATCAACTTGTTAATGAACTTAAAACATGCTAATCAGGGGGCGTCTGGCTGGCTCAGTTGAAAGAGTTTATGACTCCTGATCTCAAGGGGTTTTGAGATTAAGCCTCACATTGGGTGTAGAGCTAACTTAAAAAAATGCTAGTTAGAGTTTTTAGTATTTTTTAAATATTTCACTGCATAGTGCCTCTCTGCCTGCTTCTGGTCACAGAGCTGTAGACCTCGATAGCAAAATCCTTACAGAGTAGTTTTTTAGAATTTGACCCTGTCCCCGAGATACAAATGAACTTCTAGACCTAATTGTTGTAATCCAGCCTGCACTTCCTAGGGGAAATGACCTCTGCCTTTCTTTTAACCACAGACGGTTTTCTCAGAGCTTTTCAAAGCTTCTTTTCCCCTTGGTTTTGTTTTGTATGTTGCCTAAGCTTTCTCTGTCCAGTGTGACAACCTAGGCAGACGTTCAGCTTCATTTGTAATAACTTTTTCTGATTATAAACGTAGTTCATGATCATTAGAAAATGTGGGAAGTACAGAATAGTAGATAACCAGTGAACATTTTTGTGCCTTTTCAGGTGGTTTTTCTTTATCTTATTTATAATCTTGAACATTTTGTATATATGGTTTCTTTTTCACTTAAACACATCGTAAAACACCTCCAGGTCATAATACTATAATTATTTTAATAATTTTTTTTAAAAATTTATTTATGATAGGCACACAGTGAGAGAGAGAGAGAGGCAGAGACACAGGCAGAGGGAGAAGCAGGCTCCATGCACCGGGAGCCCGATGTGGGATTCGATCCCGGGTCTCCAGGATCGCGCCCTGGGCCAAAGGCAGGCGCCAAAGTGCTGCGCCACCCAGGGATCCCTTAATTATTTTAAATGACAACATGTTATGTATGTGATTATATTGATCCATTTTTATTGTTGAATATCTTTTATGCATGAATGTTTCTCCGCATTCCTGAGTATTTATAATAGGATCTTCCGAGTGAAATTACTGGTCTAAGAGTACAAACCTCCTAACGCTGTGATAATGGCTATAGTTCTTTGTTCAGAGTATACCACCATGGAACACTGTGTTTTATTGCTAATTTGATCAAGGTAAAAATTGCGTTAATTTTTAGTTGGTTTAATAGAGCATTAATTCTTACTACATAGAGCATAAAAAGGCCAAGAAATAAAGTTAAAATCCATGTTTTAGACTTCACAGTAGTACTTTGGGGGAAGTTCTGTCTCATTTTCTATAGCTAGACCTTGCATTTTTGCTAGCTGCTATCTCCAGTCTGTTAGTTCCTAAATAATGTGCGTTTCTGAGATAAAACCTGGTAAGAGCTAGGACCTTCTTAGGAAAATGCACTTATGCGTACAATTCTGCATTTTATTTCAGGAGTTATTGGACCCTCTGAAGACTCTCCCTGGACCTCAGATTAAAAGTCTGTATTCTGATCTGAACCGTGGGAAGAAAGGATAGTTGGTGAGTCTTGGCAAACTGAGTGCTGGATTTTGTTTAGTAACTGTGAATTTCTGAGCACACTGGATTTACCAGGTCGAGCCAAGCTGAAAGGGAAGTAAGCCAAGCTCCATGTATTAAGTTTTTGCTAATTTGGCAGCTCAGTTTGAGTGCCAGGAGGTTGTGTGATTTGACTTGTCTGTCATTCATGGGAACTCTGTCTAAACATGAGTTAAGTAGTCTTTTTAAAAAATAAGTATAGACCAAAAAAAATTAATAATTAAAAAGACCTAAATATGCTTAATGTTTGGCAACTACTTAAAAATATTCTATTTTGGTGGGGCCGGGGAGGAACAGAGGGGGAAGGAGAAGGACAAGCAAACTCCATGCTGAGTGACTGAGCCCCACCCCTGAGATCATGATCTGAGCCCAAACCAAGAAACCAAGAGTCAGAAGCTTGACTGACTGATGCAGGCACCCCTGGCAACTTTCTATTAATCTTGAAATTGTTTTTAAAAAACATCTTTAAAGATCATTTTAAAAGATGTCATTGCTATGTGTTTATTTTTTATTTTTTTTATGTTTTATTTCCTTTTTCTTAGCTTCTTCCATAGCTCAGTCTTTACCTCAAGGTTTCTGGTGACTATTAATGGGACAAAGAGAGGCAAAGCCATAAGGGAATCATTGTGGTGGGGCTAGTTTTAGGGCTGGTGGTGACAGATGAAACAACCAAGACTCTGAAATAGAGATTGTGAGGAAAGGCTAGTTTGCTCAGTGATATTTAGGTTTTGTTACTAAAATTCTTAGCTCATTGTAGTTTGTTTTATAGTTACTGATCACCTTTATTTCCTTTAAATAATTGCTTTTGTGGTGCAGTTTTTGGTTTCTAGAAGCAACCGTCCTGGCAGAGTAAAGTGTTTTTTGGGACTTACCTGTTTTCACCTCTTATGTGTGTATATGTAAATAAATGTATATAATATATATTTTATATAATGCATAAAATTTTATAATATATATGTCTGTTTTGATCTGTTCACCTTATTGTAAAAGCTTTTCAAAATATGTTATAAATTACCAAATATTTTTTTCCTAGTCTGTTTGCCTTTCACTTTTGTTTCTGATAATTTTGTGCTGTAGGAATTATAGATATGTGGGCTCAATAATAGATTTTACATTTTGTAGTTTCTGTCTGTGGTGTTACACTTTTTTTTTTTTTTTGAAGATTTTATTTATTCGTGAGACAGAGAGAGAGGCAGAGACATAGGCAGAGGGAGAAGCAGGCTCCATGCAGGGTGCCTGATGTGGGACTTGATCCTGGATCCTGGGACTTGAGGATTATGCCCTGGGCTGAAGGCAGGTGCTAAACCGCTGAGCCACCCATCATCCCTATGGTGTTATACTTGAAAACACCCTTCCCTTCCCCCAAGAAATCACTGTTTCCACTCCACACCCATTCTTTTTCCTCTAGAGCAGTCCCTGTTTTATTTGTAGAAACCAAATTCTTTCTCCATGTTTCCATTCCTTACATACAAGGAAGGAGTTGGTATACGAGGTAGTTCTCGTCCCACGATCACCTCCTTCTCTGATTTGGTCTCCTTACTGGGACAGATCTGAATGGATCCTGCCCCCCACCCCCGCAGTTCCTTTTTAAGGGGTGCTCAGTCTGCAAGGTCAGGTACCACCTCTTTAGCCTCCCCCATGTCCCCCTCCACCTTCCCCTGCTGTGCCTGACTTCCCCCAGCGTGAGTTCCTTGTCCTTGGAGGTACTCTCAGTGCTGATGACTTCAAAAAAGTCTGTGTTTAATAAAGAAGTCTCGAGTGGCATAGAAGATTGTAAGTGAAAGGGAAAGCCCCTGACCTCCCATCCATAGTTTTTCTTGATTTCCTTACCTATTACAGCCTGCTGTAGTGCTTGTCAGGTTTCACTCTAAACATTCATGTGCTTTTTCCCCTTAAGCTTCCCAGGTCTCTGTTCTCTCTCATTTGCTTGATTCTTTGGCGGGCTGTGGTAAATTGGTTAACACATGATGAGCTGATGTACATGGACTCTGGGAACATTCTTACTCTTACTGCCTTGTCTTCTTTTTGAATAGGTGAGTGGTATTCCTACTTGAAGGACATGATGTTTTCCAGACTAGCTCATTTGCAGACCGTTGCTGTGCTCCGTCGTGGAGTTCATTCTTCAGTGGCTTCTGCTACGTCTGTTGCAACTAAAAAGACAATCCAAGGCCCTCCATCTTCTGATTACATTTTTGAGCGAGAATCTAAATATGGTGCACACAACTACCATCCTTTACCTGTAGCCCTGGAAAGGGGAAAAGGTACATTTTGAATTAATCCAACATCCCTTCTCTCTTTTGCTTGAAACCTTTTAAAAAGATTGCTTTAAAATTTTCTCAGTATACATTTTTCCAGGTGCATTTAATTTCTCTATTGCAGATACAGTTAATTCAACATTTATTGAGTTTCTAGTGCTTGCTGTTTTAGCTACTGAGGGGAGATACATAGATGAACTCAGTCTTTGCCATGATGAACCTGGCCAAGAACAGATGTAAGATACAGAAGTGCTATCGTTTTTTTCCCTTTGACTTTTCTCTTGGCATAATTTTAGGCCTAAAAGTTACAAAAGTAGTACAAATAATTTTGTTTTACTCTTCACCCAGATTTTTTTTTTTTTTTAAGATTTATTTATTTGAGAGAGAGTAGAGGGAAGGGGCAGAGAGCGAATCCTCAAGCAGACTGCCTGCTGATCACAGAGCCTGACCCAGGGCTCCATCCCAGATCCCTGAGATCATGACCTGAGCTGAAATCAAGAGCTGGTGATCCAACTGACTGAGCCACTGAGGCACCCCTCTTCACCTGGATTTCTTGAGTGCTAACATTGTTTCACATTTGCTTTATCATTTTCTCCCCCTCCCAACACACACGTAGGGACTCGTGTGTGTGTGTGAGCTACATTTTGTCCTTGAACTGTTTGAGAGGAAATTGCAGACATGTGATGCCTCTTTATGCCTAAATACTGAGTGTGTCTTTCCTAAAATACAGGACTTTCTCTTACATAACAATAGTGTAATTATCAAGATAGGGACATTAACATTACTACAGCATCATTATCTAATCTACAGACCTGATCAGATTTTATTTGAAATCTGTCCTATTGTAAAAGGAAAATCTCATATCATGGGTTACATTCAGTTTTCAGGTCTGTTTAGTTTTCTTTAATCCAGAACAGTTCCTCAGTCTTCATCTTCTTGATCTTGATGTTTTTGAAGAGTACAGGTCAATAATTTTGTAGAATGAACCTCAGTTTGTAGTTGGCTGGTAAGGTAGCGACCTCCAGCTGTCTTCAGTGCAAAGATACTATGTTGCCCTTTTGAATATCTTGTGGAGACATGATTTGAGATTGCAAACTTTTACTCACACTTTTAGCATCCATTAATTGTTCTCTGCCTGAATGATTACTGATAGTTGCCAAGTGGTAATTTAATGCACGTTTTGAAATAATAGCCTTAACCTAATAAAATCTAAGTTTATTACTTAGCTCGGGGCCAGAAGATGGTGTATAAGAGTATTAAACATTTAGGGCAGCCCCGGTGGCTCAGCAGTTTAGCGCTGCCTTCAGCCTGGGGTGTGATCCAGGAGACCCGGGATCAAGTCCCACATCGGGCTCCCTGCATGTAGCCTGCTTCTCCCTCTGGCTGTGTCTCTGCCTCTCTCTGTTTTTCATGAATAAATAAATAAAGTCTTATTTTATTAGTAAAATAAGTAATAGTAAGGTTTTTTGAGGAGATAAGATGCAGAAGCACTTAACACAGTATGTTAAATAACATGGTAAAACTTAGCTGGTAAGCTACCTAATACGTTTTTATATTTATAGTCCATTAAAAGATTTTAAGTGTATATAACTTAAAATTTACCATTTTAGCCATTCAGTTCAGTACCACTAAGTACATATTCAGTGTTGTAGAGCTACCACCTCTAGTCCCAGGACTTTATTACCCCAGAGGACCCACTATAACCATTAAGCAGTCACTCTCCACTCTTCCCTCTCCTAGAACCTGGCAGCCACTAACCTGCATGCCATCTCTGTGGATTTGCCTATTTTGGATATTTCATATAAATGGAATGGCCACAATATGTGGCCTTTTGTGCCTTGCTTCTTTGACTTAGTGTAATATTTTCAAGGCTTACCCATGTTGTAGCACGTGTTAGCACTTCATTGCTTTTTATGGTTGAATAATACTTCATTATATGGGAGATCCCTGGGTGGCTCAGCAGTTTGGCGCCTGCCTTCCGTCCAGGCATGATCCTGGAGTCCCAGGATCGAGTCCCACATCGGGCTCCCTGCATGGGGCCTGCTTCTCCCTCTGCCTCTCTCTGTGTGTGTTTATCATGAATAAATAAATAAAATCTTTAAAAAAAATACTTCATTATATGGATAGATCATATTTTATTCATTCATCAGTTGATGGACATTTGTGTTTCCACCCTTTGGCTATTATGAATAGTGCTGCTATGAGCATTTGTGTACAAATTTTTATTTGAACACCTGTCTTTGACTTTTGGGGGTATATACCTAGGTGTGGGATTGTTCAGTTGGATGGTAACTTTATTTTTTTTTTATTTTATTTTTTTTTGTGTGAATTTTTTATTTATTTATTTATTTATTTATTTTTATTGGTGTTCAATTTACTAACATACAGAATAACACCCAGTGCCCGTCACCCATTCACTCCCACCCCCCGCCCTCCTCCCCTTCTACCACCCCTAGTTCGTTTCCCAGAGTTAGCAGTCTTTACGTTCTGTCTCCCTCTCTGATATTTCCCACACATTTCTTCTCCCTTCCCTTATTTTCCCTTTCACTATTATTTATATTCCCCAAATGAATGAGAACATATAATGTTTGTCCTTCTCCGACTGACTTACTTCACTCAGCATAATACCCTCCAGTTCTGGATGGTAACTTTATGTGTGACTTGCTGAGGAGGTGCCCAGCTGTCTTCTACAGCTACTGCACCATTTTACAATATACATGAGTTGCAGTTTCTAGCAATACATGAGTTACAATTTCTCCATGTCCTTGCCACCACTTGTTTTCCATCCTTTCTTTTTTTTATTTTTAAAGATTTTATTTATTTATTCATGAGAGACACAAAGAGACAGAGAGAGGCAGAGACACAGGCAGAGAGAGAAGCAGGCTCCATGCAGGGAGTCTGATGTGGGACTTGATACGGGGTCTCCAGGATCAGGCCCTGGGCTGAAGGCGGCGCTAAACCGCTGAGCCACTAGGGCTGCCCCACCATCTTTTTCTTTTCTTTCCTCTTCTTTTTTTCCCTTTCCCTTCTTCTCTTCTTTCTTAACTATTACCATCCTTATGAATATGGAATGCTATTGGTGAGGTTTTGATTTCCATTTCTCCAGTAATGGAGATATTGAGTATTATACGTGTTTTTTTTTTTGCCATTTGTATATCTTCTTTGGATAAATGTCTATTCATTTTCTTTGCCCATTTTTTTTTCTTTGCCCATTTTGAATTGGTTTTTTTGCTGTTGAGTTGTAAGTGTTCTGGATACTAGATCCTTAGCAGAATGGATGTATGAATTGGAAATATGAATATATTTCCCATTCTGTTGGTGGTTACAGTCCACAAATCATGATTTTTACGTTCTGTAAAACTTCTGTTTTAAATTTCAAAACCCAGTATTCTAGGAGTGAAGGTTTCACTCCAGACTTTATAAACCTTTTCATGTTATGGTGTTCCCGTTAAATATGTAGTTTCAAGCTGAACAAACAATTCCTTATAAACCAGAGTATTTATAGTGAACCCTACTATGCTTGAGCTAAAACATGCCTTAACCACAATTCTGTGTTAAGTAGAGGTTCCTGTGTAGGTATTCAGAAAGCTTGCCAACAGTTTTCATCTTTGAACTTTATGTAACTTTATGTGATTTTTCTAAGATGACTCTCTTTTATGTATTTAGGTATTTACGTATGGGATGTAGAAGGCAGAAAATATTTTGACTTCCTGAGTGCTTACAGTGCTGTCAATCAAGGCCATTGCCATCCAAAGATTGTGAATGCTCTGAAAAATCAAGCAGACAAACTGACCTTAACATCCAGGGCTTTCTATAATAATGTACTTGGTGAATATGAAGAGTATGTTACTAAACTTTTCAACTACCACAAAGTTCTTCCTATGAATACAGGTAAAATATTTCCTTTTGACGTTAAATAGCCAAGAAAATAATCTTACTACTTTTTGATAATTAAAAAATTTTTTTTTAAAACTGAAAACCTTTTTTCTTTATAGGAGTGGAGGCTGGAGAGACCGCTTGCAAACTTGCTCGTAGGTGGGGATATACCGTTAAGGGTATTCCAAAATACAAAGCAAAGATTGTTTTTGCAGGTATGTGAAATTCAGCGTTAACTTCTGTGATAGGAACTTAAATGACATTACTGTTTTAATTTACTGATGGGATATTTCCAGTGTGTTTGCCTCATCCATGATACATTATTTGCTGAATGTTTCATAAAAATTGAGAGATTTCCTCTGGGGAAATTATTTCCAAGTATTTCTACATAAATGAGGTTTTTCTCTGCTAAGTAACTTCCTACTTCCTACTCCCTAAAACGAGCGATAAGATGATTTGTTTGTCATCTGCTTATCAGATTTTTTTCTTTTTCTTTTTTTTTTTAATTTTTATTTATTTATGATAGTTACACACAGAGAGAGAGAGAGAGAGGCAGAGACACAGGCAGAGGGAGAAGCAGGCTCCATGCACCGGGAGCCCGACGTGGGATTTCATCCCGGGTCTCCAGGATCGCGCCCTGGGCCAAAGGCAGGCGCCAAACCTCTGCGCCACCCAGGGATCCCTATCAGATTTTTTTCATAGTAGGTTTCTCCTTAAATAGATGGTCTTTCTGGTATTTTGTCAGGTTGCTGAGGTTGGATTTTGTTAGAGTGGGGCCATGTCCTAGTTGTGATATGAAGTTTGAATCTTAGTATTTGATGAATTGTTGTACCATGTTGTCAGAAGCTGTTGGAAGATGAGGACTGGAGTTGCCCTGGATGTATTTCTGGGAATGGTGGAGAGGAATGACTTGGATACTGATTTGGGAGGTGAACAGTTAATTCAGATGTTGGAATCTGACCTTCCTCCTCTCCAGCCCTACCGTGTATTAGCATCTTATTTTATTTAAAATTTACTTTTATTTTTTGAATAAAATAAAAGGGTGTATGTAATTAAAGTAAAAGTAGACAACTTGCTGAGCTTGGAGGTCAGTGTTCACCCACGAAACCACCACCACAATCTATGCCACTACCCCAAAAGTTTCCTTTGGCCGCCCTTTTTTTTTTTTTTTAAGATTTTATTTATTTATTCATGAGAGATAGAGAGGCAGAGACACAGGCAGAGGGAGAAGCAGGCTCCATGCAGGGAGCCCGACATGGGACTCGATCCCGGGTCTACAAGATCACACCCTCAGCTGAAGGTGATGCTAAACCACTAAGCCACCAGGGTTGCCCTCCTTTTGCCTTAATTATTGCTAGTTGTACTTTTTTTACTCATTTTTTTTTACTTGAAGTATAATTACCATACAGTGTCCTGTTAATTGCAGGTCTACAATGTAGTGATTCAGGATTCTGTACATTCTTCAGTGCTTATCATGTTAAGTGTACCCGATGCCCTTTATTTCACCCATGCCCCCCCACCTTCTCTCTGGTAACTACCAGTTTGTCCTCTGTATAATATAGTCTGACTCTTAGACTCTTTCTAATGATGTTCAATTGCTAGATTCCGACTTCTTGGTAAAGCTTTGATTAATTTTTAAAAACATGAAGTACAGACAAATTTATCATTGCTCATGGTCAAAATTCATTCTTTTGATGGTTGAAATTGTTAAATATTCTGATGGCCAGGTGTAGTTATCATTTGGGCTTGATAGATTACTGTTCCCAAAGAAGAAGTCTTGGCTCACCTGTTATTTTGGAATCTTGTACCTTAGTTGTAGGATAGCATAACATAACTGTTTCTTGCAAACAAAAATGGCATTTCTGGTGATTTTCATTCTTACAGACTATTGGTCTCTTACATATTAGCAAAAGGTGTTTGTTTTTTTTTGGACACATCTGCCTTTTTGTCCCACATCTGCCTTTATTGGGAGCAGCAGGTGGGACACTTCCAGCAATAGTAAAAAAAAAATTAATTTACAAAAGCAGGAGTTCAGGGAAGCCACCTGGTTGGAACCCTTGGGTGCTCATAACATAGATGCCGATCCAGAGCAGCAGAAAGAGGACTCCAAAGCCCATGAAGAGTGAGGCCACCAAGGAGATGAGGAGTTCTTTGTAGATATCCCGAGTGTACTTGGTGGAGGTGACCTCATAAACAAAGACCCAGGTGGTAAAAAACACACCAGTTGCCAATAGCATCACAGTCAGATGGGGGAAAACCGCAGGGTTCACTGGGCTGGTGTATCTGCTCATGGCCTCGAGCTCCATTTTGCCAGGTATAGGGTCATCCACCGTTGCAAAAGGTGTTTTTATCTGTGTACTGAAAGCAGCTGTTGAGTGTGGGGTAGAGATCGAGAAGACTATTCCCAGCTGTAAGTCCCTTACACTGGCAGAGTAAGGCACAGAGAAGGGAGACTCCTGAGTCTGTGCGGAGGAGAGCAGATAGGTTCCTGGTCTGACAGGTGCGTTTTCTTTTTTCTTTTGTTTTTTTAGAGAGTGTACACTGAGAGGAGTGGGGCAGAGAGAGAAGGAGGGAGAGAATCTTAAGCAGTCCCTGTGCCCAGCTCAGAGTCTGTCATGGGGTTCAATCCCACAATGTGGAGATCATGACCTAAGCAGAAATTGAGTCAGACACCTAACTGACTCAGCCACCCTGGTGCCCCTGGTGTATTTTCTTTTAAACAAGCCTGGTCAGAATCAATGTGCTATGACTGGTGGACAGGTAGGGTGGGGGTCTCTCATAGGTGGGAGATCCTTTGCAAGAGTAGTAGTATTTAGAGGTGCTTTAAGCCAAAATACAGTAATTCAGTACTGGGTTAATTGAGTTGGTGCTGGCAGAGCTGGTAAAAGTTTTTAAAAAAAGGCTCTCTGTTATTCTCTGCCCAAGCCTCTCTGTTACTCTCCATTATTTCATTCCATGCTTGAATGTAATCCAGTTGAAATTATTATTTTTAAAGATTTTATTTATTCATTAGAGACACACAGACACAGGCAGAGGGAGAAGCAGGCTCCTTGCAGGAAGCCTAATGTAGGACTCCATCCCAGGACTCCAGAATCATACCCTGAGCTAAAGGCAGATGTTCAGCTGCTGAGCCACCCAGGCGTCCCCACCTGAAATTATTTCATGCATTTGCTTTACTCTGATTCAGGTTATGGTGTTTCTTCCCTCTAGCATTTAAGCAAACTCGCTGAGAGCAGGGAGCCCTCATGATGACCACTCTGTCCCCAACACCTCGATCAGTGCCTGACCTACGTAGTAGGGCCTCACACTTATTAACCAAATAATTTAATGGGTAAAATATGTTCCTGAACAAAAAAAAGTGTCAGTCATTTAGCACATGAAAGATTATAATACCAAGAAAGGCAAATTTGAAAGTGTTTAAATTGCCTGAGGATGTTTTCTGCAAATGAAATTTAAAAGTTCATTCTATAGTATTGGTTTTTTATTATTTATTTTATTTTATTTTATTTTTTTAAAATTTTTATTTATTTATGACAGTCACACACACACACAGAGAGAGAGAGAGAGGCAGAGACACAGGCAGAGGGAGAAGCAGGCTCCATGCACCGGGAGCCCGACGTGGGATTAGATCCCGGGTCTCCAGGATCGCGCCCTGGGCCAAAGGCAGGCGCCAAACCGCTGCGCCACCCAGGGATCCCAGTATTGGTTTTTTAAAAGGAAAATATTAATTCTCTATAAAGGATATTCTTCTCTTATTACTGTCGTAATGTTCCATGTTTAGACAAACGTGTTGAATCCCTCAGTTGTCAGAGTTTGGGATAATTGGAAAAAAAGACCAGTGTTGACCCTCTGGGGCTGCATGTACCGTCTGGAGGTTCCATAGGAGAACCTCCAGTATCAGGTTTGTTTTTTTCCCCCCCTAATATCAGGTTTTATTTTAACAAATGAAAGCTCACTGGAGGTTCCATAAAGCAAACCTTCATTTAAAAAAAAATCAAACTTCTTAAGGTATTTTTTTGGGGACAGTGCTTATTAAATTTGGAGGGTCTGTCTGAAATAGTCTATTTTTCCTTTTCAGCTGGAAATTTCTGGGGGAGAACATTGTCTGCCATCTCCAGTTCCACAGACCCGAGCAGCTACGATGGTTTTGGACCGTTTATGCCAGGTTTTGAGATCATTCCATACAATGATCTGCCTGCTCTCGAGGTATTGCACATAGCGTCATGGGGCTTGGGCTCAGAGCAAATAGAAATTCAATTTGTTAGGGGCGCCCAGGTGGCTCAGCGGTTTAGTGCCACCTTTGGCCTGGGGCCTGATCCTGGGGACCTGGGATCGAGTCCTGCATCAGGCTCCCTGCATGGAGCCTGCTTCTCCCTCTGCTGTGTCTCTGCCTGCCTCTCTCTCTCTCTCTCTCTCATGAATAAATAAATAAATAAAATCTTTAAAAAAATTAAAAAAAAATCAGTTTGTTAAATGTGTGCTTTGAAAGTAGATTTGGGACTGTAATGAACATCTGTCTCATGTAAGTTGGGCCAAGATGTCAGACTAGTCTCTTGTGACAGTCGGCTAGTTTCCAGCACGAGGAAGTCAGGTGCCGTGGTCTCATCCTGAGAACCAGCTACTTTCTCTTTGTATACTGCATGAGTAGCTTGCAGAGTATGTGGGGTATTTTCCTTTATTTTTAAAAAAGATTTTGTTTATTTATTTATTTATTTATTTGAGAGAGAATGAGTAGGGGAGGGGCAGAGGCAGGGGAGAAGCAAAGTCCCAAAGTGGGGCTCCATCCCAGGACCTGAGCCTAAGGCCGATGCTTCACTGCCTGAGCCACCTAGGCGCCCTTGGATAGTGTATGTGTTTAATTTCTTTACTAGATAAAATTGCTCCATTTTCACTTAGCCTTTTAAAATTATGAGTGGAGAAAAAAAACAAAATTATGAGTAGAGGACTTGTAAAATAAAAAGATTCACTGAAAATGTCATTTATTTATTTATTCATTCATTCATTCATTCATTCGAGACAGAGGGGGACAGAGACACAGGCAGAGGGAGAAGCAGGCGCCATGCAGGGAGCCTGACACAGGACTCGATACCGGGTCTCCAGGATCACACCCTGGGCTGAAGGTGGCACCAAACTGCTGAGCCACCTGGGCTGCCCAGAAAATGTCTTTTAAAAGCTATGTTTTTTAGTTTTTATAATACATTAACTGTATTAGAGAATATAGAGTAGCTTAAAGCTGAAGTGTTTAGAGCTTTTGGTAACTGTCAAATATTATATGCGGTTTCTTTTTTTTTTTTTTTTTAAGATTTATTCATCTGTTCTAGAGAGAGATTGAGAGCATGTTGGTGGGGAAGGGTAGGAGGAGAGGGAAAGAGAATCTCAAGTAGAATCTGTCTGGAATGCAGAGCCTGATGCGGGGCTCAATCCCATGACCCCAATCATGACCTGAGCCATAACCAAGAGTCTGACGCTCAACGAACTGATTGTGCCACCCAAGTGCCCCAGAAATGTTATATACTCTGAAGTCAGAATATAAGTTAGTACAAAAACTAAATTTGCATACTTAACATAAAAATATGTGCGGTGTGTGATTTCAGATTTAACCTATTTTTAGTCTGTGTAACCAAATAGGATAAAAAAGGAAGTTACTAAAACTTATTCATATTTTTTTGTAGCGTGCTCTTCAGGATCCAAACGTTGCAGCGTTCATGGTAGAACCAATTCAGGGTGAGGCGGGCGTCGTCGTTCCGGATCCCGGCTACCTGATGGGTGTGCGAGAGCTCTGCACCCAGCACCAGGTCGCCCACCTTCCATCTGCCTGCCTTGCTTAGGGCTGGTCGGGTTGGAGCAAAGATGACATCACCTTTCCACCAGGGGGAGACTTCATTCTGAGAGCCTCAGAACTTTCTAGTACACTTTATCAGCAGCCTGCACAGAAGCTGACTTTTTGCTAGCCCTGGAAACTGGCCAAGACAGGGCCGGGTAGAGCTGCAGACTTCCTGGCCCCAACTGTGGTTCTTTCGTCTCCACTCCTGCAGCCTCTGCTGTGATCCTTCTCAGACCCTTGCTTATTTATCCATCTGTTCTCTTCCTCTTCCCACCAAGCTAGTTCATATTTAAGAAGTAGTAACTATTTGATGAATGTTTGGAATAAGCAAGTGAATTAATCTGTTTCCAGAGAGTAGTTTTATCTAACTGCACCCTCCACCCCACAACAAAATGCCCAGTCTCTACCCTGAAGAATAGAGTGGAATGGGCCCCCAGGGAAACTGTGGCCTGACCTAGGAAGTAACTGTGTGTCCATAGGGTTTTCATAGGATGCTGCTGACATTATGTTGGTAATTAAAAGGTTCCCACAGTTCTGAGGGGATGTCAGAATGACAGATTTGTGTGGGGAATAGTTCAATGTGTTCCCCATGGAAACAAAATCGATAATTACTGTATTCTGTTGTTTCCCACCAGGTTCTGTTTATTGCTGATGAGATTCAGACAGGATTGGCCAGAACTGGAAGGTGGCTGGCTGTCGATCATGAAGGGGTCAGACCGGATGTAGTTCTTCTGGGAAAGGCACTTTCCGGAGGCTTATACCCTGTAAGTTGTAGGTTTGGCCTCTCTCTCTCACCCCTACTCTCATGAAATCTGTCCTTAAGATATTTTTACGTCAGCCAATTGTGACAGTGTGCATTCCTGTGGTTTGGGTATACGTCTCCTGTGCTGTATGTCACCTGGAATGCATAACAGAAACATTTCAGAGTTCCAGGGGGTCGATCCACTGAGTTAATTTTAACTGGAGAACTGCGTGTGCCTTGGAATTGCTACAGCATTTGTTTTGGACAGAAACATTTTACCCCAGAAGTACACTTAGAACCCTGTGCTTCTTTCCATTGTTCACAAGCCTAGCATTACTAATTATCTAAAACCGTGACTGATTAATGTAGAGGTTGGAAGAAATTTGTTTTAGTTTTGTCCTTGAGTTTACCATTCAGAGCCAGTCATTGGTACTGGAAGAAGGGTAAAGGGCTCTGAACGTAGCGCAGGATGTTGTTTTCTAAGCAGTTAAACCAAGCATTTCACCTTGAAAGTGGAAAGAATTCTAAATTCCGTCGTTGTAGAAACCACTTTCCTCTTCGTTCCAAAATGCTCTTGTTCTGTGCCATTGAAGCGTGCCCGACGTGCTCGCACTGGGCTTAGGGCCTCACCAGTTTGTCACTGGCAGTTATGATGAAAGATGTGCAGCCCTAGTTAGTGGAAGCTTTATGTCAAATTTAATACCAGCTTCATAAATATTTGTGTTCCCGGTGTGCTGAGAATGGGAACAGTTAGTCTGAGAAATGATTTGGTTGGTGCTGAATTCTCTCTCGCAGGTATCGGCGGTGTTGTGTGATGATGAAATAATGCTGACCATCAAGGCGGGGGAACATGGGTCCACGTACGGAGGCAACCCGCTAGGCTGCCGAGTGGCCATCGCAGCCCTGGAGGTAAAGACTGACTCTGATGTCTGGTGTCTGTCTGTGTCGACGTGACTGAAATTTGAGCCCATTGGTGTCGTGAGAAATATAATAAGATTGCCAAGCATCATAGAATATGAAGTCCAGAGGAAGGGCAATGCATTCTCAAAAAGTAATTTAACCTTGAACTAGTAGATGGGAATTCTCCAGGGGCTTCTGAGTTATAGTCACCTGGGAGTTTGGGCTCGTAGATCCTGGGTGGCTCTCAGAGCTCTTACTCTGTGACCAGACCTGGTCTGCAAGGCTGTTTTTGTTTTTTGTTTTTTAAAGGTTTTATTTATTTTATTTTAAGAGATAGTGCACAGGAGAGGGAGAAGCAGACTCTCCGCTGAGCAGGGAACCCGAGGAGCAGGACTTGATCCCAGGACTCCAACATCACGATCTGAGCTGAAGGCAGACGACCTGAGCTGAAGGCAGATGCTTAGCTGACTGAGCTGACCAGACGTGCCCCCCTGAATTTTTTTTTAAGTGTCAATTTGAATGCTTTTAGACTTATTCCTTAGGTGCCTACTACAAGGAACAAAATTATGTGATTAAGTAAAGGGAACTATTGTAGTTTAAAAATTAGTTTGGGATGCCTGGGTGGCTCAGTGGTTGAGCATCTGCTTTTGGCTCAGGTCATGATCCTGGAGTCCCGGGATCGAGTTCCACAATGGGCTTCCTGCATGGAGACTGCTTCTCCTCTTGCCTTTCTCTCTTCCTCTCTGTCTTTCTGTGTTTCTTATGAATAAATAAATAAAATTTTTAAAAAATAATAAAATAAAAATTAAAGTATATTCAGTCCATTGATTTATTCAACTAAGAAGATACCAGTTGCATTAAAGAAATTTTTTAAAAAAGATTTTATGTATTTATTCATGAGAGAGAGAGAAAGAGAGGCAGAGACACAGGCAGAGAGAGAAACAGGCTCCATGCAGGGAGCCTGAGGTGGGACTCGATCCTGGGTCTCCAGGATCAGGCCCTGGGCTGAAGGCGGCGCTAAACCACTAAGCCACCTGGGCTGCGTGCATTAAAGAAATTTTAATTCCTATTTTGCCAACGAAATCAGATCGAGGATAGATTTGTGATTAAAGTAAGGTTCCTTTTTTTTTTTTTAAGATTTTATTTATTTATTCATGAGAAACACAGAGGCAGAGACATAGGCAGAGGGAGAAGCAGGCTCCTCACAGGGAGCCTGATGTAGGACTTGATCCCAAGACTCCAGGATCATGCCCTGGGCTGAAGGCAGACGCTCAACCACTGAGCCATCCGGGTGTCCCCTAAAGTAAGGTTCTATTTGAGCTTTTATATGTTTAATTAGAAACTAAACTGGTTGGGGTGCCTGGGTGGCTCAGTTATAAAGCATCTGTATCTTGATCTCAGCTCAGGTGTGGATCTCAGGGTTAAGTTCAAGCCCCACATTGGGCTCCATGCTGGGTATGGAACCTATTTAAAAAAAAAAGAATTAGGGATCCCTGGGTGGCTCAGTGGTTAAGCATCTCCCTTCAGCCCAGGGTGTGATCCTGGAGACCCGGGGTTGAGTCCCACATCAGGCTCCCTGCAGGGAGCCTGCTTCTCCCCTGCCTATGTCTCTGCCTCTCTCTCTCTTTCTCTCTCTCTGTGTCTCTCACGAATAAATTAATAAAATCTTAAAAAAGAAATTAAACTGGTATAGGCTTTGGAAAACAGAAATGAAAGTCCAGTGACTGATCTTTATCTGATCATGTTCTTCCTTTGCTTATAGTCCATGTTTCCTTCCAAAGAACAACCTAAAACAGGGTAGTCTTAGCATTTGTGTAATTTCTCTTTAAACACAGGTTTTGGAAGAAGAAAACCTTGGCGAAAATGCAGAAAAAATGGGTATCATCCTGAGAAACGAGCTCATGAAGCTGCCATCTGACATTGTCACTGCTGTCAGGGGGAAAGGATTACTAAATGCTATTGTTATTCGAGAAACCAAAGGTATGGACACAAATATTTTATTCAAGATGTTATTTTTATGGGAAGGACCAAAACACATGTGGTGTTTTATCTGCTTGTTGGGTTCCCCTGTTTGAAATTGTTGACCAGGTCTTTTACGCAGAGTTATCATCTGACTTCGGTTAATGGTCTCTGAAAGTAGAGCCCAATCCTACAGGAAGGACTTAACTACTTTGACCTGTTTTTGTTCTGTGACATCATTTGTTATTTTGCCATAGGTTACTGATGCGGCACTTGGAGATGCCCAGTTCCTTGCTCTTACTGCATGGAGCACTTCCCTAGGAAGTTTCCTCTTGCTGTCTTACCCGCCTCATTCAAATACTTAGTATGGCAGTAAAGGTGGCAGGAGCAGCAGTCATGATGACGAGTGACGCTGCTGATGGTGATGAGAATAACCGCCCCCCACCACCACTGAGTGTGGGGAGTTTCAGTATGCTGTCTGTAGTAGCCCTCAAGGGCTCTCTGCTGGATTTTCCTGTGATAACCCTTCCTTTTAAAGCAGGGATTCCAACCTTGGCAACCCTTTAGAATCACCTGAGGAACTTTTCATTTTTATCTTTTTATTATTTTTTAAGATATTTACTTAATGGGGCACCTGGGTGCCTCTGTTGGTTAAACGTCTGCCTTTAGCTCGGGTCGTGATCTTGGGGTCCCAGGATAGAGCCCTGTGTCCAGCTCCCTGCTCAGCAGCATGTCTGCTTCTCTCTGTCCTTTTGCCCTCTACCGCCCCCCCACTCATGTTTTCTCTGTCTCTCAAGTAAATAGTCTTTTTTTTTTTTAAAAAAAAAGATTCATATATTTTAAAGAAAGCACTCATGCTTGAGTCCATGGAGAGGAGCAGAGCGAGAGAGAATCTCTAACAGATTCCACACTGAGCACAGAGTCAACATGGGGCTCAATCCCATGACCTGAGCCAAGACCAAGAGTTGGACACTTAACCGACTGAGCCACTCAGGTGCCCTTGCCCTCTGAGGAACTTTTAAAAACTTAATCCAAACCTAGCTTCCCCTTGGAGGTTCTGATTCGATGGGTCTGGGAGGGGCCCAGTACCCTTGTTGATTCTCATGAGCAGCCAGCGTCGAGAATCCTACTGCAAAATGAAGAGAGTAAAAAAAAAAAAAAAAAAAAAAGTCTCTTTCCGCAAGCTCCCCATGGGGAGCACATCCGTTTTTGGGAATGTGCAGGGTTTACTGTGTTTGAGGATCACTCAACGAATGCCCATTAAGTTCCATGTATTCTCCCCAAATTCTTTTTGCATTGGTCCCTCATAATTAGTACAACAGCCTTAGCACATAATTGTTTTGCTTGGTCTTTTTTCATTTTTGAAAGACTTAACAAATCTGTATGTCTAATCATACCATTCAAACCTGGTTATGCACTTGCTGAAAAATAAACTCATTTTTAAGAATAAGAACAAAGCAAGCTTGCAACCCCAAGCCATCTTTCTTTAGTAGGCCCTGGGGGTTCTCTTCTGAGAACATGTGTGTTTGACCATTTTTCTTTAGATTATGATGCTTGGAAGGTGTGTCTGCGGCTCCGCGATAACGGACTTCTGGCCAAGCCGACCCATGGCGACATCATCAGGTTTGCACCTCCACTTGTGATCAAGGAGGATGAGATTCAGGAGTCTGTGGAAATCATTAACAAGACCATCTTGTCTTTCTGAGGAAGAGACAGTTTTCAGTGGGGTCCGGCGCCAGCTGGAGACAGCAGTTCGAGCAAGTCCTGGAGCGCTCCTGGGCTTGACATAGGCATGTGCCACTCCTCAGTGTCTTCAAGGACTTTTTTTTAATATACATTTTTTTTCAGTTGATGCATACTAGAATGACATTTATAAACATGCAGTTTGCTATGTAACGTGACTAAGAGAGTGGAATGGCATTTCTATTCGACTACGTTTCTGTGTGCGTATGTGCTTTATAAGGTGAAATGTACCCACCTGTATATAGAGAGCCTTTTAATCAAGCCCTTCAGTATAATTTATGTTTTTATCATTTCCTTACTGATACAAATGTTTTGTGTTTGAGAAAGTTACATGGGATAGTAGTACAAGGAAGACTTGCTTAACCTTACAAAGTTAAGTTCTCATGATTAGTTTTTAGGAAGGATTAATGGTTAAGCTTATATAAAATACTGGATTTCAGGAAACTTCATATTGGCCAACACCAGGGTGTATCCTATGAATGTCACTTTGAATTGGGAGTTAATGTTTAACGTTCCCAAATTATGTTTTAAATGATTGATTTGTAAGAAAGGTTTATTTTCAGTGTTTCTTGACATTTAAAGCAAAGCCTCTATTTAAAGCGTCTGTTTTGTGATCAGTGTGCTATGACGGCAATAACCGATTACCTAACGTTTTTAAGCTTTTTGAGACTGTTCTTGTTTTATTTTGTTTTCTAAGAGCATTTCAGCAGCTTCGGTGGTATCTAGAAAAATAGAAATTATAAAAAGAAAGTCTCTTATTATATTCCCTTCTCCCCTTTGACAATAATTGCTTTTTTCCTGTGCTTATTACTGATATTTACCATTTTTATTAAAGTATCCTTATTATGCATAGTATTGTGCAATTTTCCCCCTCTTTTTAAAAAAATCTGAATATAGTATTTTGGATGCTTTTCTATGTCAGTAATTAGAAGTTTATCTCACTCTGTGATGACTATCATATGTAAATGTATTGTAATTTCATAATGGGGGACATTTGAGTTGTTTCCAGTTTTTCACTCTTTAAACAAAGCTTGTGACTACTTTATGTTTATATAGTCCATGTGTGTGGAGGAGGTCTCTAGGGGTGGATTGCTATGTCAAAGGGAATGAACTTTTGTTTATATTTATTTTTATTTTATTTATTTATTTTAAAGGATTTTATTTATCATGAGAGACACAGAGAGAGAGAGGCAGAGACACAGGCAGAGGGAGAAGCAGGCTCCATGCAGGGAGCCCAATGTGGAACTGATCCATGGACTCCAGGATCATGCCCTGGGCCGAAGGCGGTGCTAAACCACTGAGCCATCAAGGGATTCCCTATTTTTACTTTTAAAAATAATTTATTTTAAGTAATCTCTATACCCAGTGTGGGGCTCGAACTTACAGCTCTGATTGAGAGTTGCAGGCTGTACTGACTGAGTCAGCCAGGCAGCCCGGGAATGAACTTTTATTTTTTTAATTTTATTTTTTTAAAGAGATTTTATTTATTTATTTATGCATGAGAGACATAGAGAGGCAGAGACACAGGCAGAGGGAGAAGCAGGCTCCATGCAGGGAGCCCGATATGGGACTTGATCCCGGGTCTCCAGGATCCCACCCTGGGCCGAAGGCAGCACTAAACCGCTGAGCCACCCGGGATGCCTGGGAATGAACTTCTTTTTTTTTTTAAAAGATTTTAAAAATTTATTTATTCATAGAGACAAGAGAGAGAGAGAGAGGCAGAGACACAGGCAGAGGGAGAAGCAGGCTCCATGCAGGGAGCCCGACGTGGGACTCTATCCAGGGTCTCCAGGATCATGCCCGTGGCTGCAGGTGGCGCTAAACCGCTGCACCACCGGGGCTGCCCGGAATGAACTTTTAAATGCAGTTAGTGCCACGTGGCTCCCTGCCACTCCCGGGTTCCAGTGAGTTACTTCGAAGCAGCGTGGGGTTCATGACTAAATGTGTGAATGATTACAGGAGGGTCTGCTGGTACCATGATGGCAGCGCTTACTGGTCTGGGTGGGCCATTTAAATGATTTAAATGTTTATGGAGCCCAGACGGGTCTGTGGCACTGGAGCATGGTTTCCTCCTAACACGTTCAGAGGCAGCCGGTTTTCCATCCCTGGTTTGGACTCAAGGACTGGGTATTTCTGGTGCTGGTGCCAGTCTCAGCCTTCCCTCCAGGCCTCCCGGAGGTCCCTGATGGGAGCCTCCAGATGGCCTTGAGGCTGCACATTAGAACCACCGGGACTGCTGGAATCTCCGGGGTAGCACCAGAGCATCAGCAGGCTTAAAGCTCCCCAAGAGGACTGTGTGTGCAGTCAGGGTTGAGAAACCTGGCTCAGGGGCCTTCCTAAAATGCAGATCCTGACTCGGTGTGAGCGGGACCAAGTGCATTTCCAGTGAGCTCGCAGTGGGCTCCGTGCAGAGGCAGCCTCTGATGCTGCCTTTGGGCATATGATCATCAGTCAGGAGTCCGTTTGATTTGCATTCAGCAATTCTCACCCATCAGAGAAGCCCTGGAGGCTAGGTCAGTTCAACAGACCAGCAGGCTTCCTGCTAACTTCTTTGCAGGCCTTAACAGCTTGAGACAAGACCCAGTAGGAAAGCACAGGGTGCCCTGGGGAGCAGTTAGAACCCTGGGTGCAGGAAGGTGGGATGTCGGGGAGTCTGGAATTCCTTTGGCCTCAGTGGAGGAAGGGCGGGAAGCAGGGAAGTGGGATGATGCTGAACATACTAGAAAAGCCTGCGGGGGTGGGGGGTGGGGTAGGGGGTCATGTTGCAGACCTGTTCACCCAGCGCAGGCTTCCTGGTTTGCTGGCTGTGTTTGCGGGCGGGGGTGTGTGGGATGTGGAGAACCAGGAGGAAAGACCCACGCGCTTGCACTTTATAGTTTGTGGCGTGGGGAGCTTGGTGAGGGGAGCCCAGGTAGTGGGGAGGCAGGAAGGAGGTGGAGGCTTTGGGATGTTAGAGCCAACGACTTGTCTTTAGAGCCTCACTCTCCCCATGGGAGGAAGTAGGGTAATGCCTACCTTTCTGGAGAGGTCCAAGCATTGAGCATTGAGCCCGAGAGGGTAGGGGGAAAATCTAGGTCAGTAAGGGAGTAGCTGACCTAAGAGGTGCGTGTGATCACAGTCAGGGGCCCCCACCCCTCTCAGAGGAAGAGAAAAGTGGTAGATGGGGGTGCTAGCCAGAGGAGGTGATGGCGCAGAGTTAATGGAGCTGGCTGTGCCCTGACAGGGAGGAGTGGCCCGAAGCAAAAGCCATGGAGAAGATAGGAGGCCCATACAGCCCCTGAGTTGAATCAAGCTCAAGGAAAGATAATCCAGGTGTTGTTTTGCATATATAATGTCACACACCATGTGTTGATTGGTTGGAGCTGCCGTAACAAAGTACTGAGGACTGAGTGTCCATAAGTGGCAGGAATTTATTTTGCAATTCTGGAGTCTGGAGGTCTGGTCAAGGTATCTGCAGGGTTGGTTTCTTCTGGGGCCTCTCACATGGTCTTTCCTGTGTGTGTGTGTGTTTATAAGGACACCAGTCACACTGGGTCAAGGCTCACTCTAATGACCTCATTCTAACTTAATTACCACTTTAACGACCTGATCTCCAAATACAGTCACATTCTGGGGGTTAGGACTTCAACCAATTAATCTGGGAAGAGGGGCACAATTCAGCCCCATAAGAAACCCCAGCGAGGATTTGTTCTTTGCATTTTGACTTTCTAGGACACCTGATCTAAATTTATCCTTGCACACATAAGAAAACTGAGGTTGGGTAAGACCTCTGATTTACCTAGGACAGTACGTGAGGCAACATTACAGTGCATTTGAGACACGAGGAATTCAAAGTTCCCAGCCTCTTCCCTATAAGAGAGGAACACACCATCTGGGGGCCGCCTGTAGGTATAGATGTGTGCTTAATGCTGGCTGCAGACAAGGGTCACCTGGTTTGCTTAAAAAATGAGTATCAACATCTAGGCTTCACAGCAATTGCATCAGAATCTCTGGAGATAGAGCCTGGGAATCTGTATATTGGATGCCCCCCAGGGGAGTCTAATGTGCAGCCTTTGCAAAATGGGTGTTGAAGGTAGATGTGTGAGTGGATGAGTGTGAATGCAGGGGTCGTGCACTCAACTTACCATGGGGGGCCACTGGTGAGAGAGGACTGCATGGGTTTTTTTTTAGTACATTAATTTTTTTTAAAGATGTTATTTATTTATTAGAGCGCACAAGCTGGGAAGACTCAGAGGGACAAGCAGACTGACTGCTAAGCAGGGAGCCCGATGTGGGGATTGATCCCAGGCCCCCGAGATCATGACCTGAACCATAGTGAGAAACTTAACTGACCGAGCCACCCAGGTGCCCCTAATTGGTACATTTATTTGAAAACAGTACCACTTGACTAACCCCAGAGGGGAGGTAGTGATTCAAAGAAATAGCATTTATTAAACAGTGTGTGCCAAGCACTATTCCAAATCTGTTGTTTTACCACAGGTACAATCATTCCCATTTCACAGATGAGAAAACTGAGTCTTAGGGCAAAGAAACTTGCCTTGGGTTATTAAAATAATAGGTAGTGGAGGCCTAGAGCCCTGGGTGGTCTGGGCTTCTCTGGGGAGGCAGGGGGTAGTCCCAGGTGGCCCAGGGGCTGGGGGGCCGGGGGACAGACAGTGCCTCCATTTGTCTGAGGAGTGGTTGAATGGCCCCAAGTGTGCATAAAAGCATTTCAGTTTGTTTCTAACTTGGGTAATGGATTCTTTTTTTTTTTTTTTTTTTGGCGGGAGGGTGGGGGAATGAATTCTTAAAAACACCAGCAGGACCCATTCAAATGAGTAATATATTAAAAAAGCAGCTTAGTCCACTTAGGAAAAACTGCGATATATTTCAGGACTTACTCTATCTACTGTTTCATGCATGTATAATGGCTCAGAGGAGTTTTATTAGCTCCCAGCCTTTATTTTGATTAACTTGCAAATGAGATCCCCCCCCTGCCATGCACTAGTCCAGTCCCACAAATCGTTAATGAAATATCTGAGCTAATATGGCTTTTATAATTTGCATCACAAAACCTAAGTGCAGAGCAGATGGTGGCTAAAGATAAGTGGGGGTGGAGCAGCGCTGCTTGAAAGCAGCCCGTTCAGTAGGGCTGTGGCTCTGGCTGAGGAGGGCCTGGGTGCCTTCTGACCTTGGCCGGGGGGAGAGGGACAGTGAGAGCTGCTCGCACGAGTCCCCAGCCCCCAGCCTCTTCTATCTTCCTTCTTATCACACAGACCTTGAACTAGTGGCTCCCGAGTGCCAAGCCCTGTTGTTGTTAACGACCCGGGTGGAAGTCATGACTCCTGGAAGGGATTTAAAACTAAAGATGCGAAAGCATGCAGAGCGGCAGGCCTTCCCCCAAGAGGACCTGTTGCTCGGACCCTCAGGACCTGGGTGAGGGTCGTGTCTGCCCGGGAATTCTGGAGCCACGGAGGGTCCACCGCCAGTGGTTGGGTGTTGGAACACGGACCTGGGGGAGGGAGACGACTTGCCCGGCGCACACAGCCATGCGGCAGGCCTGGGACCAGGACCTGGGGGCAGCCTCCTGGTTTCCCAGATGTGGGATGGCGGCAGGGGTGGCAGGCGAGCTCTTCCCTCTGCCGGAACCTTATGCAACGAGGGGTTGAATCAAGCCAGTATTTCTTCAGGTGTGGCTCTGGCGGGGCGGTCTCTGGAGGTGAGGCCCAGGAGGGACTTGGGTGAGCCTGGGCCCCTAACGCTGGGCTCTCGGCGCCTCATGAGCCCCCGGGGGGTCTGAGAGCCCCGCAGACCGTGTCAGGTAGGGACCTGCCAGAAAGCACCCCCGCCTTTTGTGAGGTTCGCGTCCCCCAGTCTCAGGTGTGTAGACCCTCTTGTGACTTAGTTATTCCTCTGAGTCAGCTCCTTGGAAACGGGAGGTCCCATGACTGCGGGGAAGGGGCTTCGGGCGGTGGGCAGAGGACAGGGCCGTGGCCGCGCCCCTCGACCCCGAGACCCAGCGCCCCTCCGCAAACCGGGGCCGCCTTTGGGCCGAGCGGCTTGCAGGCCCGGGCGCCTCGGGGCGGCAGGGGGCGCTGTCCGCCAACTTTTGCTCCCGGGGCCCGCGCTCAGGGGCTGCGGAGCGGGCGGGGGCTGCGCCCCGGGGTCGCCGGCGGTCCCTGGGCCCGCGACGCGGAGCCCGGCGGCGCCCGGGGTGCAGGGGCGGCTTCCGTGACCCTCGGTTATTGCTACTAAACCCGCGCCTCGTAGGAAGCTGGAAAACGTGGGGACGAGGCTCCCGCGGCTGCTCCGCAGACGATTGCCCGGGGGGGTGGGGGTGGGGGGTCGCGCCCCCTCTCGGGGCCCAGACGTGCCCTTGCAGAGGTGCGGGCTCCCGGGCCTGGTGACCCGAGGCCGAGGCCGCGGCAGGGAGGGGCCCGCCTGTGCACCCACCGGGCAGGGGCAGGGGGCGCTGTGACCCCGCGGGCGGGCCCTGCTCGCCCCCCCACGGGCTTGCGGCTTGGGGCCCTGCAGGGCGGTGCAGGGGCGGGGGGTGGGGGGATGGGGGGTGGGGGGGTGGCTCTCTGGCTCTCTGGGCCTCGGTGTGCCCCGGTGGCGTGGCGGGGGGAGGGTGGGATGTGGGCCCTGGTGCTGGCCTGGCTGTGGCTGCCTGTCCTGCCGGGGTCACCCAGATAGTGACCGGCTGCTCCAGCGAGGTCTGGCGGGCCCTGGGTGTGTGGGTGCCAAGGGCACGGCGGCGGGGACCCAGACCTGAGCTTACCGCCCTCTTCCTGGGTGGGAGGGACATGGAGGGGCAGCTAAGAGGGGTGATATCCCTGCCACTCCAGGGAGGAGTGCCCCGGGGAGGGGCCCCATGGCCTTGGACCACTTAACTCATTCAGAAGATGGGAGCAAAGTCCTGGGTTGGGGACAGCGCATTGGGTTCTTGGTCCTGCTTGTCTCCACCTCTGCCCCTGACCTCTCCTCTGGGAGTTCTCAAGCTCCAGAGGGCCCTGGGATGGCCCGAGACTTGATAAACGTGCTGATGCCCTGGGCCCTGCTCCACAGGTGGGTTCTGTAGGTCTGGATGGCCCCAGGAATCCTGCGGGGAACAACCCTCCTGGGGTCTGATTGTGGATCCCATGACCCCAGCGCTGGGTCAGGAGGTGCTAGGCTAACAGAGTGGAGGGGAGCTACCCACTCCAGACCCATTAACCCACAAGGCCTTGTCAAGAGTGAGGGATTTGGGGCGCCTGGGTGGCTCAGTGATTGAGCGCCTGCCTTCAGCTCAGGTTGTGATCCCAAGGTCCTGGGATTGAGTCCCACACTGGGGCCTCCACAGGGAGTCTGCTTCTCCCTCTGCCTGTGTCTCTGCCTCTCTGCCTCTCTCTCTCTCTCTCTCTCTCTCTCTCTCGTAAATAAATAAAATCCTAAAAAAAGAGAGTGAGGGATTTTAGTGATTTGGGTGGGGAGCTTTGGGACCTGAGTCAGTGTTTCACTTAGGAAAGCTCATTGCCCCCAAGGAAGTGAGGACACCCTGGGCTTGGGTGACCTGGAGGTCCTAGTCCCAGGTTCACCTGCCCAGTACCTGTCCCCTGGAGTACACCCAGGGGTCTGCACAGGGTCTCAACCTGATGAGTGAATAATGATCCTAGCCTTCCTTCCTGACTGAGGGCCAGTTCATGCTTTAGAGTCATGAAACCCTACAGCAGCCCCACAAAGTTGGTGGTACCCAGACCGGGTCCCAGGGAGGCCACACAGCTCTTAGAGTCTTCAGACTTCAGGAGGAGAGGCTTGACCCCCGTGGAGTCTGGTACCCGCCTCGCCGGCCTGTGCAGTGGAGTTAACTGAAACTCCAAACCCCATGCTCCAGACAACAGTGCTCTCATGTTCTCCAACCCAACAGTGGATGGGGCTGGTTCGGTAAGCAGGGTCTGGGGTGTGGCTGGGTCCAGCCTGGTCTGGAGGCCAGGGGTGGGGGAGGTGGCTCCCACCAGTGGCTTCTGTGCCCCTCACCTATTTCTGCTGCATGGGACTGAGCCCCAGTCCCCAGGCAGAGCTGTGACCCCATGCCACCCCACCGGGAGCCTGGCCCTCTCTGGAGGTGCTCTGCTAGTTTGTGCTTTGGTGGAGTCTGGGCAGTGTCCTGCGGTGAGGAGGAGTCTGGGCCCCCCCTTTGGAGAATGTGCGTCTCAGAGGAGCCTTCTCTAGGCTGCTCTGGTGCAAGGTGGGGGAGCTGGGCAGCCTTGGGTGTGGAGCGAATTGGGCTGCAGGAGCGGCGCCGGGCCCCTTGTGCCAGAACTCAGCCTCCCCTCCTGCCTGGCCTTGGCTGTTTGTGCTTCTCGCCTCCGGAGTAGGTTTGTTTGGGTTGACATCCCCTACAAACACCCAGCCGAGGCACCTCTGTGGCAGCCAGACCTAGCCCTGCCCGTGGCCAGCCACTTTTCCAGAGGAAAGCGCGGCCTCACAGGAGCCCAGCACGGGCCAAGGGGCGAAGTCAAACTTGCATGGAGGGTAAATAGCCGAGGACCCAGGTTGGCCTGGTTGGGATGCCGGCTGGCTACAAAGGGACACTGTGATGAATGCCCTCGGAGCAGAAGGGACCCATTCAGTTGTCCCAGAACGGGATTTGCCTGCTAATTAGGTGGGGAGGACCCTGGCGGTGGGTGGGCTGCAGGAAGGGGTTTGATGGGGAGGGGGGGAGCCAGTGGTCCTGTCGGGAAAGAGCCTGGTGGTTCTGACCAGCTTGAACCAAATCCCAAACCTGGCCTTGCAGGCCAGCTGCTCCAGAACCCCGCGGGGAGCTTGTTCAGAAATGGCACTGCTGGGCGCCTGGCTGGCTCAGCCCGTGAAGCACTGGACTCTGGATTTCAGCTCGAGTCATGGTCTTGGGGTGGGGGGATCGAGTCCCTCTTCGGGCTCCACGCTTGGCATGGGGTCTGCTTGGGATCCGTCTCCCCCCCCTCTCAGCCCCTCCCTCCTGCTCACGTGCTCTGAATAAATAAGATAAATAATCTTAAAAAAATAGCAAAGCTGTCCCAGTCCTCCCCGACATAATCCAGCCCTAGGTGGGGGACTTAACATAATGCCAGGTCCCTGCCTGGTGCTTTGAGAGGTTCAGACCTTGCACACTGCTCCCCTCAGCAACCTGGGCAACGGGGACAGAGACGGGGACCCCTCTAGCCCGGGGGCAGGAGGAGGCTCACAAGCGTTGTGTTCCTTTTTTTTTTTAATATTTTATTTATTTATTCATGAGAGACACACAGAGAGAGGCAGAAACACAGGCAGAGGGAGAAGCAGGCTCCACGCAGGGAGCCGGACGTGGGACTTGATCCTGGGTCTCCGGGATCACGCCCTGGGCTGCAGGTAGCGCTAAACCTCTGGGCCACCAGGGCTGCCCCAAGCAGTGTGTTCCTTTCCTCAGTGCTCCGGGCACCTAGTTCTCATTGTCCATGTGCCTTGTCGTGAGAACGTGGTGAAGAACCGGGTGCTTACGTTTCATCTCATTGTTGTACCCATTGCACAGGTGAGAAAGCCGAGGCTCTGCGAGGCTGGCCGATTTGCCCAGGGTCAAGCTGTGCTGCGGCCAGGACTTTCTCCACGAGTCTGCTGTCAGGGGGTGGATGTGATGATGTGGAAAACCCCACAGTGATGGGACTGTGCAGCCCTGTCGGGAGCCACGGTCCACATAACCCCTCGCTCCCTGTCCATGTGGCCTCGCCGCACAGAGGACCAGCTTCAGGGGCGCGCAGGACTCTAGGTGGGGGAGGCGAGGGAGAATCCCGCAGAAGTGCTGACTGATAATGTGAAGACAGGCCCCGGGGGGCCTGGGAAGGGGACCCACTTCTGTGCGGGGACGCCCACCCATGCACAGTGGTGGCAGCTGAGAGTCATCTCTAGACCCTTCTGGAGGTGCGACTATTTTTACAATACCACTAGCTCGTGTGCTTGGAAATGGTCCAAATGCAGCTTGGTGGGCATCTGCTGGGCTCATTGAAGGTCACCTGACTTTGGGCCCACCCTCTAGGCCTGGCATGCGGGCCAGCACCCAGAGGACACTCGCCGAAGGCTAGTGTGAGTGCAGTAAGTGCATCCCAAGGCAGGGATCGCCAGGCTGAGTGGAGCCAGGCTGCCCGCTGCTGGACTTTGTGCGGGGGGCTGCGCGGGGCACGGCGGTCCCACGAGAGGCAGAGAGGCTGAGTGGGCTTGAACAGGGCTGAGGGGTCCTGCGCAAGGCTGGGGGTGCCTGGGCAGCTCCCTGGAGTACACCCAGGGGTCTGCACAGTGTCTTGGTGCCAGGTGCCAGGCAGTGATGGGCTGACCACAGGCACAGGCCCCGGGCAGCCCCGGGGCGGCACTTGGTCCGCATGCCAGGCCATGCCAGGGGACGTCCCTGCCACAGGCCTCTCATCCTCCTGGGCAGACCCCCTCCCCGCCCAGAAGCCACCTACACGGTGAATTCCCTTGCGAATGATTTCATGACCCAAGTGAGGGGAGAGCTCATTCCCATTGTTCTCTCCCAAGGACGCTGAAGAATGTGCTTGGACAGGTAAAAAAAAAAACGGGAAAGGTTTGCTTAGCTAGCAGATTGTTCCCAAAGCAATTCACAATTTGGATTGAAAAGTGGGTTGCTGTTTCTCAGGCCGTCCCTTAAGGCCTGGTAGGATTTTCATTCCAGCTCAAGGCAGGAGAGAGGGAGCGTGGCCGGAGCTCTGGGAGGCTGGATGCAGCCCAGGAAGGCCCCCGGGCTGTCCGAGTCTCTGGCATCTGCCTTGGGTCCCCACCTCTGCTCCGGGGTCTGTGGGCGGGAGACGTTGAATATGAGACAAAAATCTGTGACTTCCGGACCCTGTAAAGTCTTATTTTGACACTAGACACTTTAAAAAAATTTTTTAAATATATTTAAATATTTTATTTATTCATGAGAGACACAGCAGAGACACAGGCAGAGGGAGAAACAGGCTCCTTGCAGGGAGCTCCATGTGGGACTCGATCCCAGGACCCCGCGATCACGACCTGAGCCAAAGGCAGATGCTCAACCACTAAGCCACCCAGGTGCCCGAAACTAGAGACTTTGAATTTCAGAGCTCAGAAGACCCTACAGAGCCCTAGGCGGGAGAGACTTCACTCGAGGACACGCAGCAGAGTAGCAGCAGGAGCTGAACTTGACCCCAGGTCATGGGACTCCCGACCCGGTGCTTTCTCTGGACTCGGAAATCAGAGTGGAGCCTGGTGTGGGTCTCGGTTCTTTTAGACACAAACCCTCGTGTGCTAATGACATAATCACCCAACATGAGGAAGCAGATCATTCAGAGCAATTATCAAGTGAGATGTTTCTTGAATCCGGGTGTCATGGAGCAAAGTCATGCTTGCTATCGTCTGAGGGGCCAGGACTTTACTTCGTCTGTTTTATAGACGAGAAAGCCGAGATTCCGACCAGTAAAGTGACTGACACCAAATGCACGGGACGTCAGAGGCAGAGCTGGGGCGCCGTCCCCCCAACACTCTGTCCCCTGGTCCAGTGGTCCTCAGGCCCTGGAGCACTCGGCGGGGGGTCCCCCGCATGCACCTTTGTAACAGACGTCACGGGTGCTTCGGTTGAGAACCCTCGGATCAAACATGCGATGATCAAATCCAGAAAGTTTGGTCAGTGAGGAGATGAAGACAAGTGTCCACTCCCTGAGCATTGAATGATTTCATCTTGGACAACTGTCCACGGATTCACGTTCCTGGGTCTAAGTCAGACCACAGTGCGTTGTGATTACGTGTTCGATGCGGCCCTGCCCCCAGCACTGGGAGTTTGGAATCCATGGTCCAGCAAGCTTTACTGCGTACCTACCTCGGAGGCAGGGGATGCGGAGTTGGGAGTCTACAGAGAGCACCCCCGCCTCCCCCCAGCCGGAGGCCAGGAAGCTGCCTTTAGTTCTTCATTGTCTGTCTGTCCAGCTAAGAGGCATCGTGAGGGGTACAAAGCAGAACAGGCTTCTGGTTATCTGAGCTTTGGAGTTTGTGCAGGTGGGATGTGTGCTGCTCCTGCAGATTTTTTAAAAAGATTTCATTCATTCATTCATTCATTCATTCATTCATTCATTCATTCGTAGCATGAGCAGGGGAAGAAGCAGAAGGAGAGGGAGAAACAGACTCCGGGCTGAGCGCAGAGCCTGAGCCGAAACCAAGAGTCAGATGCTTAACCTACTGAGCCCCCAGTTGCCCCATGTTCTTGCAGTTGTGATCTCAGGGGTCCCCTTGGGTGCCTGTCCTGGCTCTGATGTCACCGGCCCTGGGACCACCTGACCTTCCCACTCGAAGTGTCCCCAGTCTCTCTAGGATGCTCCTGGCACAGCCGCGATCCCGTGAATGTGGCCCATCAGTTAAAGACGACCCTCCCAGGGGCAGCCCTGGTGGCTCAGCGGTTTAGCGCCGCCTTCGGCCCAGGTGTGATTCTGGAGACCCGGGATCGAGTCCCGCGTCGGGCTCCCTGCATGGAGCCTGCTTCTCCCTCTGCCTGTGTCTCTGCCCCCCTCTTTCTCTCTCTGTGTCTCTCATGAATAAATTTGAAAAAAACAAAACAAAAAAAAAGACGACCCTCCCAGGACAGGCCCTGATGTCGCTGCCTTTCCGATAGCGCTGGGGAAGCCGGGCCCCATCTCCACCGCCGGAGGGGCCCGTGGTTTCTGGTGATTTATTGTGCTCGCAGCACTGATGTTCGCAAGGCGCTGCATATTTATTCCAGTACAGAAATTTGCTCCCTAAATACACACATGCAGGAAAACAGAAGAGTCAGAGTCTGGGAGGCTTTCTAGGGAGCGGGGAGAGGCTGCTTTCTGATTTCCTCAACGTGCCTGCCCCCTCCCCAGCGGGGCATCTTGAATCAATTTACAGAAAACTGCCAAGGAAGTCTTGAGATGGATTGTTTTCAGAGACTGGCCAGAAATTTCAGCTTCACCCAGGGTTGGCACGGTGCTTACAGGGCCAGGGACAGTGCCAGGGGCCAGAGGGTGAGGTTGAAGAGAAGATAGATGGCACCTCAAGGTCACAGGGATGGAGAGACCTAAATAGTAAACCTGAGGCAGGTTAGGGGAGGGGCACAGACTTGCCGGGCAGAGCTGGGTATAAGCGATGGGGCATGGAACAGGTGGCATTTTATTTTATTTTTTAAGAGATTTTAATGATTCGAGAGAGAGAAAGCTCTTGCCTTCTCTGCAAGGAGTGGAGCAGGAGGAGGAGGGGGAGGGGCAGAGGGAGCAGCTGACTCCTGGCTGAACAGGAAGCCCTGGCGGGACTCGATCCCAGGATCTATGGGATCATGACCTGAGCCCAAGGTCGGTGCTTAACCGACTGAGCCCCCCAGGCGCCCCAGGAGGCGGCATTCACATGGGGCCTCATAGCCGAGCAGGAGTGTGATTGGCAAAAAGAGGGAGTCAGGCCCAGAGGCCTGCTGATGGGATGTGGCTGCTTTTCCCTGGCCACAGAATGGGCAAACTGGTGCAAGGAGGGCCAGTCACGCAGCTGTCCAGGCCACCTGTCTGAAGGGCAAACAGCATCACAGGAAATAAGCCTGATTGGCAACACGTCAACTTGGGTTTGGGGGGTGGAGAGAAACGAGCAGCCTCTCAGGCGGTGCCTGGCTGGGAAACGACCTGCAGTGAAGTCTGCTTCTCCCACAGTCTCTCTCTCTCTCTCTTTTAAAGATTTTATTTATTTATTCACGAGAGACACAGACAGAGAGGCAGAGACACAGGCAGAGGGAGAAGCAGGCTCCATGCAGGGAGCCCGATGTGGGACTCGATCCTGGGACCCCAGGATCACGACCTGAACCAAAGGCAGATGCTCAATCACTGAGCCACCCAGGCGTCCCTCCCACAGTGTCTCTTACGTGTGCTCAACAGATGTGTGTGTATCAAGCATACCTCTCGGAAGGTACCAAATTATGAGCCTTCTTGAGTACCTGCCCCTTCTCTGGCCCTTACAGTCGGGCGCTGCCCTGAGCTGAGGGACCCCCGAGTTTGGGCCTGGAGGCCCCGATGCGCAGCCGCCGGTTCATTCTGCATCCAGGCAGTGAGGCAGTTGAGCCCTGCTCTCTGAGGAGGCAATTTGGAATTGAATGGCCTTCGAGAAGCTGGATCAGACTCAGCTGCCTTGGCTGGTTACCCTGCTCCTTGGGCAAGCTGTCTCTCTGTAAGGCTTTCCCCGGCCTTCATTCCTTCTGAACAGTGTGCGCTGGGCTACCGCTCCACGGGGATTCTAGCCTGGGAAAGGCCCTGGCTCTGCCCCGAAGCACCTGGGATGTTTGCCACCCTTCCTCACCCCTGCTCATCTCACCTGCATTAGGATGCTGGTCCCAGCTCCTTCCCTGGAGATCTCTGCTGACAATTGGCAAACTGTCAGGCCAGAGACTGATGACTAAACCTTCTGGTAGTTTCATGCCCCAGATATGCCCTCGGTGTCTGAAAGGCCAAAGATGTGGCCTCATTGCTTGGCTACTGTGTGTTGCAGCAGAGCCAGGCAGGCAGCTGAGCGCGTGCCTTCGCCCGGCCCCAAGCTCTCCCTGGCTGGGCCTTCGAGTGCTAAGCACGTTGATCTGCTCCGCGTGGACCAGGGGGTGAGGGGAAGCCTCCCTGCATTATAAATATACTTTTTAATTTCAAAAGTAGTATATGTGTATATGCTCACTGCAAAAAAAAAAAGTATAGGAAAAATGTACAGGAGAGCAGAGAAATTATCCATCATCCCATCTCGCAGAGAGCACTCCTGGTGATGTGCTAGCATCTTTCCTTCTGGGCTTTCTGTCTATACCCTCACACGGTGATGCCTTCCAAAACCGGAACACCACGGGTAACATACTGGCTGGGAAGGCGGAAGTTAATTCGCCATCTGTGTTTACCTGAAGAGTGCCATCTGTGGTCCCGCTCACTTATGCAGATCACCTAGGTCTGGGGGCTGAGGGTGCATCGTGAGGTTCTTAGACCTATAAGGAACCAGGGCCTTTGGGGAGAAGGCTGGGCACCAAGTCCCCATGCCCAGCTGCCCAAGGTTGCAAGTGAGGGCCATCTGTGGGTTGGGGAGGCCCCGTGTGGCCGCAGCCTAGCTGTAGGGTTGGGGTTGGCTCAGGATATCTCTAAAATAAATCCATCTCTAGGAAAGGAGACCCCTGGGCTGGAGAGCAGGGCTCCACCCCGGGCAGAAAGTCCTGCCTCTGGTCATTCTTGTTCATCAGGGCCAACCTGCAGTGTCCGGAGGCCCAAGTTACCCAGGGTCGTCCCACACACCTGCCTTCCCACAGGTTGGTGAGCAACTGATATTTCGCCCAAGTATTTTTTTTTAAGATTGATTTATTTTGAATTTTTTGAGGTTTTTATTTATTTTAGAGAGAGTCCATGAGTGAGCAGAGGGAGGGGCAGAAACCACCCCAAGCAGACTCTGGGCTGAGGGCAGAGCCCATTGTGGGGCTCGATCTCACAACCCTGAGATCATGACCTGAGCCGAAACCAACACTGGGTGGCTCCACCACTTCACGACTGTGCCACAGGTGCCCCTGCCTGAGATTTTGAAGAAGTCAAGGGCACCAGGTTCCCTTCCGCTGGGGAGACTGGAGCAGGGCGGTGGGCACGACGGGGAGGTGGGGGCTCACAGAACCTGAGGCTCATCAGCAGCATCTGTGGCCCCGGCCCTGGGAATGTTTGCTCTGTGTCGGACGACGGTCCCATCACGCGCATCAACCCCAGGCCGTCGCTGTGGGCACTGTGCACCCTTTCTTCCCTGACTTCCTCCCCGTCACATCCACCTTCCCTGCTCTGTCTCTGTTGGCAGGGCAGGCGATGTCACTGCAGGGAGGGCCCGCCCCCCAGGGACGGTTACGCAGTGCCCGCACCCAGGTGCCACCTGGTCCCTGGAATCACGGATGTGTTTGCATCATATAATCATCCCATCATATGTATTATTATTTTGTTATTATTGCAGCTATTTTTAAAAAGATTTTATTTATTTATTTATTTATTTATTTATTTATTTATTCATGAGAGACACAGAGAGAGAGGCAGAGACACAGGCAGAGGGAGAAGCAGGCTCCACGCAGGGAGCCCGACGCGGGACTCAATCCCAAGACTCCAGGATCATGCCCTGGGCCGAAGGCGGCGCTAAACCGCTGAGCCACCAGGGATCCCCTTATTGCATCTCTTTGACACATGTGGAAATGGAGGCTGGGGAGCTCCCAGGCCCCGGCCTGCTGCCTCAGATGCTGGCTCAGCACTGGACGGGCCGCGGGGGACCCACGGCCCACGGAGAACCTTCTCCACTGGCTGGGAGAGTGTCCAGCCCCTTTCAGGGAGGAGCTGGGTAGGGAGGGTGCTCCCCACCACCATCTTCTCACCCTGCTCCCTCTTCTCCATTTCTTCAAAACTGTCAGTGCCCAAAGCAAGAACTGGGCCCTCTGCCAACCGCCGTGGACGCTCAGCTGATCCAGGATGGGTGCTGGGGTGGAAAAGGAGGAAAAAAGGCCTTAGGAAGGAAAGGGCACTGGGAGGAAGGTCCTGAGGACCCCCATGTGGTCTTCTCCCCCAAAGAGGGCACAGCATCCGGATGCTACTTGGTGCCCACAGCCGGCCGTCTAAAATAAGCACAGCAGCCTGGCAGGGAACGCCCTCCCCTGTCCCCTGGGGACCCTGGACACCATCCCAGACAGAGGGGCAGAGCCATGGACTCCCATGGACTCTGTACGGTTTTTCCTGTTGCAGAAGAGAAAGCTCAGGCATAACTTCTGTGAATGACCCTTGCAGGGACGTGGGGAATGAAAAATATACCACCTCCCTCCCCTTAAGAAAGGGTGCCCAGAAGCGAGGGCTGGAGGACACCTCAGCTCTTTGAAGTGGAATGACCAAGAGAATTCCTTTATACCTGGATTCGAAAGTCTGTAGCATCACAGGGGATAGGGGTGTGGAGGGAGAAGGGGTTGGGGACTTGGAATGTGTCTTGGCTCTGCCCACCTTCTTGCAGAAATCACCTGACAGCTGTTGAAAGATAAACTGAGGCATATTCACCATGTTAGGGGTCTGAGCAAAACTCAATTAGGGTCAGGGATCCAATCGAGCAGATAGAAAGGAGCTCTGAGGAGCTGTACAAAATAAAAGACTTTTGCAGGCAGAAGGGAGTGGGAATAAGGAGGCTAAACTGGTAAAAATGTTATTGCAAAGTCACTTTTCTTTAGGGGATGGCAGGGGCCTAGCAGGCAGATGACCTAACTAGTGCTGATCAGGGGATTCCTGATTGACTGCTTTTTTTTTTTTTTTTTTTTTTTAAAAGATTTTACTCATTTGAGAGCGAGTGCAAGTGACAAGCATATAAGCAGTGAGGGGGAGACGGGCAGAGGAAGAGGGAGGAGCAGGCTCTCCATGGAGCAGGGAGCCCGATGTGGGGCACAATCCCAGGACCCTGAGATCATGACCTGAGCCCAAGGCAAGTGCTTAACCAACTGAGCCTCCCATCCACCCCCCAATCAACTGGTTTAAGATTCCATTTCTGGGAGCGCTGAAGCTACTGAAGTCTGGGTTTAGTGACCTGGGGCTTAGCACAAGCGATTCCATTTGAGGTCTGTTGTCTCGGTTTTGTTTTTAAACATGGCCTTTCCATAACGAGTCCTCCTGTCTGGGAACCCACAGCAATGATTGTGGGGAGGCGACAGCATTTCCCCCCATCCTTTACCTCTCTGTCGGGCTTGCAGCCTGTAATTTGGGAGAAATTATACACTGTGATGTCTTTGTTAGTAGCCCCGAGGGGAGGAAGCAGGAGGTGAGATGAGGGGACTTTGCCTCCAGAAACCAAGCAGAGGGGCTCTGAGGGTCCAGGAGGACAAGGACCCTGTATCATGGTAGGGGATACATATGTGAAGGGTGGAGGCACCTGTGGGGCAGGAATCTGTTCACTCACGTGCTAAAGATGGCCCAGGCATGGCGCTCAGCCCTGCTCCCACCTCCACTGAGTCTGTGTCCCCAACTCCAGCTCCAGGTCTCTGGAAACAAGTAACACTGGGTCTGCTGACCTGACTGCCCGGTCCCTCGCCGTGGAGCCGCTCTGGGAGGGTGAGTGATGGGTGGTAGCCGTCTCCCAGAGAGGCCAGGCCCAGCTGCACCACCTGCCTTCACCCACCCACCAGGGCTCCCCTTCTTCGCCAGGGTCTTCAGCGTTTCAGCATGCTGGCCTTTTCTCTTCTCGGTTCCCTGTTCTGCCAGGGACTGACCTAAGAACTTCATGGCGGTTATTCCGGGAACGGGAATAACATGCCCAACTCCAAAGCAAAATTCCTAGAACCTTCTTGGATCCTTGGAGCCAATGCCCTGGTCTGAGCTTTCTGTACCATCTTTTTCTGACATAGTTGCCAAAACCCCCAAAGTCTCCTTGCCCGCTCCCTCCATCTTGAGGGGGAGCTTGGTGAACTTGGCCTACTTTGCACCTGCTCTTCCTTTTGTCACCCTGACCTTGCCCCAGGAAGGGACCGAGCAGTGCTATTGGAGGGAACAGTAAGTCAGCCAGGGCCCAGGCTGCTGCAAGAAGAGACATGAGGGCATTTTCATCTCAATAGAGAGTCTCTGAGGATTAAATGAGAAAATACAGGGAACCTGTTGAGCATGGAGCCCAGGACTGAGTTTGCCAGGTTTGCTTACTCCAGCATCCAGCCCACAGCACTAAATTAATGGAAGAATTTGGGGCTATAAAGATCGGTTAAGAGTGCAGTGGGGTATCAAAATAGGGTATGGGGATGCCTGGGTGGCTCAGCAGTTGAGCGTTTGCCTTTAGCTCAGGGTCTGATCCTGGAGACCCGGGGTCGAGTCCCACATCAGGCTTCCTGTACAGAGCCTGCTTCTCCCTCTGCCTATGTCTCTGCCTCTCTCTCTCTCTCTCTGTGTCTCAAATCAATAAATCAATAAATCAATAAATAAAATCTAAAAAAAAAAAGGTACGGATGCTGCTTCAAAACAGAGCATCTCAATGGCTATCCAGACAGCCTACTCATTCTAGAAACCCATCCCAGAAAAGTAGCCCAAATTTTTACAGCATAACTTAGAAAGTGGACAATGAGCAACAGCCTCAGTGTGAGACAATAGGATGGCTGACAAAAACGATGGGAAGCCCTCATTTTGGATGGTTAGCATAACATTAAAAGTCGGGCTTTCAAATAATATTAATGACGTGGGAAAATGTGAAAATCAATAGTAAAAGTGAACCTGGGTTAGAATGGAGTCGGAGGGCTGGCAGCGGAAGCTCTCAGGCTCTATCCCTCCTCGTCAGTTGCAGAGCCAACAGGAAGGGAGGGACCTTCCAGGGTGGGTACTGCTCTAACTATCCCAGCAGGAGGAGGAAAGACTTTCCTTCTCCCCCGGTGACAGCCTAACCAATGAGACGTGGTCACAGATCAGCCAATGAAAAGCTACCATGCTTCAAACTCCCAGTTTATTCCAATGGAATTTTATTTATAACCGCCCTCCTCACATCCCCTTTTCCTCTATAAATGAGTGTTCCTCTCCTATGTTCTCTGGACTTGGCTGTGGTTTCGCAGTAGCTTGCTTGTCCTGGATTGTAATTCTCGGTTATTCCTGAATAAAACCTTTTTTTTTTTTTTCTGATAAAACAACTGACAGTTCTACTTTTTTTAAAGGTTAACAATGTCCACAACAAAATGTTAGGAGGGATGCAAAATTATGTGTAGCCAGGGCCCCAGAATAAACCTAAGCTTCATCTAACAAGGGGATGTGTGGAGGCAGGGCAGGCTGAAGTGCATCCTGGTTGTGAATGGTCAAGGGACCATGATCAGAGCGCGCCCTTGGGGTAATGGAGACCGTGACAGGGGGCCTGGGACCTGGGGCAGCCTGGAGCCCAACCACATTGCCAGGAAAAAACCCCCCAGCAAACTCAGTCCTTGGCCCCATGCTCAACAGGTTCCCTGTATTTTCTCACTTAATCCTCAGAGACACTCTATTGAGATGAAAATGCCCGGTTCAAACCAGCTTAAGCTAACAAGGAATGATTAGCTCATGGAACTAAAAGGTTTAGCAGTACAATTAGTTTCAAGCCCAGCTGGATGCAGGGGCTGGAAGGTGTCATCATGCCCCATCTCTCTGACTGTCATTTAGAAGCCGAATCTCACTCAGTGCTGCTGAATCTCAGTGCTTTTCATCACCCCAAAGGGCACTTTCTGCATTATGGCTAAGATGGCCACCCGCAGCCAGAATGTACCCCAGCCTTTGCAGCAATCCCAGCAAAAACAGATGGTTCTTTTTTCCTTTTGGAGACAGAGAGAGAGAGAGGGAGAGAGAGAGAGAATGCATGTGTAAGTGGTGAGAGAGGCAGAGGGAGAAGAGAGAGAATCTTACATAGGCTCCATGCTCAGTGTAGAGCCCCACATGGGGCTCGATTTCATGACCCTGAGATCATAACCTGAGCCGAAATTAAGAGTTGAATGCTTAACTGACTGAGCCTCCCAGGTGTCCCCCAGATGGTCCTCTTTTTTTAAGTTTAAAGATTTTATTTATTTCTTTGAGGAGGGAGGGGAGAGAGTGAGAGAGAGCATGAGTGCAAGCAGGGGAGGAACAGAGGCAGAGGGAGAGGGAGAAGCATACTCCCCACTGAGCCGAGAGCCTGACAAGGTGCTCGATCTCTGGACCCTGAGATCATAACCCGAGCCAAAGGCAGACGTTTAGCCAACTGAGTCCCCCAGGCACCCCCCAGATGGTCCTTTTTTTTTTTTTAAAGATTTATTTATTTATTCATGATAGAGAGAGAGAGAGAGGCAGAGACACAGGCAGAGGGAGAAGCAGGCTCCATGCAGGGAGCCCGACGCAGGACTCGATCCCAAGACTCCAGGATCACGCCCTGGGCCAAAGGTAGGTGCAAAACTGCTGAGCCACCCAGGGATCCCCAAGATGGTCTTTTTTAACCAGAAAAATCCTGGTTTTTAATCTTAATGAGCCTGGTGACCCATGCCCATCCTCAACAAGTCATGAATGAATTTACTCCAAGAAAAATGGACTCCATCTCCAGGAGACGGAGTTGGGTTGCTGGGCAGACAGGAAATTCTGAATGTCTACTACAAATCTCCAGTGTTATTATCTTCACTTTATAGATAAAGCCAAGGTTGGAGAGGCTAAGTTACCTACCCAAGAACACACTTACCAAGCCACCGAGGACCCGGGATCCTAACCTAGGCTGGCAGCTGCCAAAGCTCATGCTCAGACCACTTTCTTACACCACTTCTATTAGTCTGCTTGGGCTTTGGTAACAAAATGTCATAAGCTGGAGGGCTTAGTCAACAGAAATTAATTTTCTCACGGTTCTGGAGGCTGGAAAGTCCCAGAACAAGCCCTGGCAGAATCGGTTTCCAGTGAGAGCCCTCTTCATGGTTTGCAGCTAATGCTTTCTGTGCCCTCATGTGGAAGGAAGAGAGATGTCTGTCTCCTTCTTCTTGCAAAACCACTGGCCTTACCAGATTAGGTGGCACCATCGTGACCTCGCCTAACCTTAAGAACCTCATAAAGGCCCTATCTGCAAATACAGTCACATTGGGAATTAGAGCCTCAACATCTGAATTTTTGGCAGGGGATGGGGCACAGTTCAGTCTACAGGGCCGCTCGTTGGAAAGAGGAGCGAACCAGCAGCCCAGTCTTGAATGCAAGAGGTCACACAGAGCTCAGACCCTGGCCCACTCCCAAACCCTCCCACCAGCATCCCAGAGCCAGAGCGGCTGCAAGCAAAAGCAGGCAGACTGTGTGCACTAAACTGTGCGTCAATCAGAGAGCTTAGTTGCAAGCAGCTGAGGCTAATTTTGCTCATTAAAGCAAACCAGAAATGCATTAAATGCTATGGAGCAGCTCACAGGACGGGCCAGACGACTAGGTCTGGAGGCTGTGCAGCCGGGGACAGTGTTCCAAATCACTCTGCTGAGCTGCCCCGGGAAGACACCTGGGAGAGTGGGAACTGACACCTCCCTGCGTGCTAGTGACCCCGGTAGTGAATGGGCTGGCCATCGCTGCTTGAACCCAACCCTGGAAGCCTCTAGAACTGACACGTGGGTATCTCCCCTACCCTCGACCTCCCTGGCGTGGTGTCCAGACTCTGTGTCCCTGGCTTCCCTGGGCATCTAATTAACAAAACTCTTTTTTTTTTTTAAAGATTTATTTATGAGAGAGAGAGAGAGAGGAGAGAGAGAGAGAGAGAGAAGCAGATCCCATGCTGAGAATGGAGCCTGATGTAGGGCTTGATCCCAGGATCCTGAGATCATGACCTGAGTCGAAGTTAAGAGTCGGATGTTTAAATGACTGAGCCATCCAGGTGACAGAACTCATCAAATGTCTGTCCCCTTGGCTGCAAGGGAGGCTGGGAAGGCAGGGGCTTCTGGCATTTTCAGTGTCTATAATGGGATAGGGTCTCTGCCTTTCTTCAAGCTTCATGAATTAGGAAAGGAGCGGAGCATACAAGGATGCTAGGTGGCCAAAAAGTGACCCTGATCAGAGCAGCAGAGCCACTAGGAGGTAATACATGGGTGTGTGTGTACATATCTCTATCTATATCTGTATCGAAATCTATCTCTGTGTATATATATCCATCTCTGGGTCTCTGGTCCCCCTGTTTTGGCCTCATCCCCCCCACAGTGAGAGGCTTTCCCAGCAGGCATGTGACCCAGTTGGTGGCCAGCAGGATGCAGGCCAGATCTCTTGGGAATCTGTTAACCAAACCTGTCTGTCTCAGAGCAGGTCCATGGCCAAACACCAATGCCCTGTGCTGGTCTAGAAACATCCACCGGACCCTATTTTCTGTGTGGTCAGAGTGAGCAGCATCTCCTTAGCTCTGCCTCCCCAGGCCCCCTCTAAGTTTTCATTAGGCTTATTAATAAATTATGGCCACATCCCCCTGCCCATAAAGTCGACTTGTTATATTTATAGCTCTTGGAAAACTCCCTGCCCAAAGCCTCAAAGCCCCCACCCCGCCAGAGCCCCTGCCTGGCCCACGGTGCTCCTTTCCCAGAGCCACTATTTGAGCCTGGCTCCGACGGGGCACTATGGCATCTGCGGGCACATGCAGGTAAATGGTAATGGGTGACCGCCTCCACCCAAACAGGTCCAATTTTGTCAGAAAGCAGCTTAAAACCACCCTTGGAGAAGGAAACATGTTTCATTTAGGGGAAACAGGAAGAGTCTGTTGCTGTTTAAAGTTATGTATTTTTCATCTCCTTTTTTTTCCCCCTAAGCCCTTCACAGGAAGCAGAATGGGATTATCTGAAGCCTGTTTTTCTACACACCAGGAGCAGAATTCAGAACAATTTTGCTCTGACCCAAAGAGACACTTCTGGAAGATTCTCAGGGTGCAGAGTCCTAGCTGGAATCGCTCCCACACGAGGGGGGTGGGAGAGCCAGTGTATGAGTTTCCCTTTGCTGCTGTAACAAATACCACACATGCGGTGGCTTAACACAGCACAGTGTATTAATTTGCCCTTCTGGAAGTCAGAAGTCCAGAATCAGTCTCACAGGGCTAGGGTCAAGGTGTGGGCTGCGCTGTTGCCTGCTGGGGGCTCCTGGGGAGAAGCCCATTCCTTGCCCTTCCAGCTCCTCAAGGCCACCCATGTTCCTCGGACCATGGCCCCTCCCTCCGTTTGCAAAGCCCAGCACTGACCTCTGCTTCCGTCATCGCTTCTCTGACTCTGGCCTTGCTGCCTCCTTCTCCCAAGGGCCTTTGTGATTCCATCGGGCCCACCAGATACTCCAGGATGGGTGGCTGAGCGTGCGGATGCTGGCCATGGGGCCACCCACCTTCTAGACCCACTCGCCATCCGCCTGAGGTCACACAGCCAGCAAGTCCTTCAGCCTTCCTGCATCTCAGTCCTTTTGGGCAACCAGTTCTCTCAAAGTGTATTTATGAGGATAAAATAGAATTTTCTAAGAATAGTGGTAAGGGTTGGCTATGTGGTAGCTGTTACTGTCACCTATAGGGCAGAGCTCCCAGGTGCAGAGGCTCCGAGCTGGGTGCTGTGGCCACAGGAGGCCTCAGCTCCTGCCTGCCTTGCTCAGGCTCCTACAAATGCGCTATGCTTCTTTTTGTTCCTCTCTCTTAGCCAACCCTATTCGTCATTCTAGGCCTGACTCCGACATTGCCACCTCCAGGAAGCCCTCTTTGACCATGCCAGGTGGAGCTGGCCTCTCCTTCCCGATGTTGGCACCTTCCTTGCCTCTCAGGAGGGGTGGACGTGGGGGAGGACGGAGCCAGCATTACCCGCTGCAGGTCCGCGGTGTGGTCCTCGGCCCATCACCGACCAGTATGTGACCTTGGGCTGCGGGGAACTCGCTCGCTTGCCTGTGACACGTGGCTGAGGATGCCAGGCTTGCTCCCCAAGGGGCCCGACTGAGATCATGCCTGCCAAGCGCCCCCCTCCGGGGACTCGCACATGTGAAGTTCTCGGTGACTGGTAGCTACACACAAAGGGCTCTCATTGTCACGTGAGACCGGAGTCAGAGCACCAACCCTCTGCTTTGGGCTGGAAGCTCCTCAGCATAAGGGCTTAGCTCACGCACGCAGGACCCTGGTCACGTCGTCTTTGATTGCCAAGGACGGGACAGCAAATGAACGACTATGAAGCACATGAGCTGATGGAAACCAGGGGGTGGTTTGGGGGAGCGGAAGCTGTTTCCAGGGTCCTTGGTGTTGGGGGAACAGCAGCTCAGAGGTCCTGCCGTGATGGCTTTTGTGTCCACTGGGGCCATGTTAAACACTGGTGGGGTGGTGGGGGGTGGGTTTCACAGGAATCCAGTTATGATGCCAGGGGCCCTGTCCCCTGGCCTGTGGAGGTGAAGGTCCCTGTGGGGCTCAGCCCGGTGGCTGCACGTAATGAGGAGGGGGAGGGCTCTGAGACCCGTATGGGGTGTGTGGGGGGTGAATGTCCCTCAGATCTCCCTGCCTTTGTGCCTTCATCACAGGGTCCTTGTGCTGACCTGCCTCTTTGCCCCCATTATCTGGGCACCCAGCCCCAGGAGCTGAGTGCTGTCCCAAAGTGGTTCTGGGTCTGTAAATGTCTTGTAAAAATCCCCGGGGAACAAGACCACTTTATGCTGCTGGTGACTCCTGCCCAGGCCATGAAGTCTGTCCTGGCGCAGGGTTAGGGCCTGTGGTGGTCCAGCCTCCAGGCTTTGGGTAATCGCCTAATTAGGGCTCCGGTGTCCCTGGGCCTGGTGCTGCTGTCCCCGGTGACCCGGCAAGGCTCTTGGGCTCCTGGGACTCAGAGCCAGAGGACTCAGATTTATGTCGTTTGGTACCTTCTGCCCCCCTTTTCCTGTGCGTTTTCTCCTCCTCTTTCTTTTCTTTCTTTCTTTTTCTTTCTTTCTTTCTTTCTTTCTTTTTCTTTCTTTCTTCTTTCTTTCTTTCTTTCTCTTTCTTTCTTTCTTTCTTTCTTTCTTTCTTTCTTTCTTTCTTTCTTCTTTCTTTCTTTTTCTTTCTTTCTTTCTTCTTTCTTTTCTTTCTTTCTTTCTTTCTTTCTTTCTTTCTTTTTTTTTTTTTTAAAATTTTTTTTTTTAATTTTTATTTATTTATGATAGGCACACAGTGAGAGAGAGAGAGGCAGAGACACAGGCAGAGGGAGAAGCAGGCTCCATGCACCGGGAGCCCGACGTGGGAATCGATCCCGAGTCTCCAGGATCGCGCCCTGGGCCAAAGGCAGGCGCCAAACCGCTGCGCCACACAGGGATCCCTCTTTCTTTCTTTCTTTCTTTCTTTCTTCTTTCTCTTTCTTTCTTTCTTTCTTTCTTTCTTTCTTTCTTTCTTCTTTCTCTTTCTTTCTTTCTTTCTTTCTTTCTTTCTTTCTTTCTTTCTTTCTTCTTTCTTTTTCTTCTTTCTTTCTGATTTTATTTATTTATTAGAGAGAGAGAGAGAGAGAAAGCAAGAGCAAGCAGCCTCCCTGCTGAGCAGGGAGCCTGATGCAAGGCTCTATCCAAGGACCCCGGGATCATGACCCCAAGCCTCAGGCAGATGCTTAACCCACTGAGGCACCCAGGCGCCCTATTCCTCCTGTGTCTCACTTCCAGCCCTTAGAAGTGCCGTCTCTTATTGGGTTCTGCTCTCCTGTCTCCCTTAGACCTCTTTCCCAGCTGCAAGCTCCAACTCCTAATTCCTCAAGGAAGAGCTGTGACCTTGACACGGAATGGGAGGCGAGTGTCCATGGGGGCTGTGCAGGGGGTTTGGGAAGGGGGTACTCAGAGTCTCTCTCCTCTCAAGATTGGACCCAGACATGGAGCGGAGGGTGGTTGGTGTGGAGGAAAGAGTCCAGACTCTGATGCCGAGGTGGAGGGTCCAGAAGGTCTGGTTGTGTGACCCTGGCCATGTGCCTACCCTCTCTGAGCCAACTTCCTTATCTGGAATTGGAGAAAATGACAAAAATCTCTATGCAGCTTGCCTCCCAGGGTGTCCTAAGGGCTAGGTGGGAGGGAGGGGTGTGGGCAGGTCTGGCTCCATGGCACCTGACCCGTGCAGGTGTGCGGGGCCCCAAGCTCTGAGGAACATGAACTTGGTTTCATGTTCTCCTGCTGCCACTTTGAAATTCTTAGTCATTTGGAACAAGGGCTGGCATTTGCATTTTGCACTGGGCCCTGCAAATTCTGTAGCTGCTCCTGGCTAAGAGGATGCTTTATTGATGGCAGGGTGCTCTCCAGACAGAAGGCCAGGGGAGCTGGAGCAAGAGCAGAGTGAGCCAGGGGGACAAGCAAGTGGTTGGAAACCAGGTCTGAGCATAATGTCATAGTGGGTGTGTGTGGGGCGTGTGGACAGCATAGGGCCCTGGGGGTTATTGTGAGAGCTTCGGCTCTGCTCAGAGAAATAGGAAGGCACTGGATGGTTTGAACACAGGAGTGACATTATCTGTCCTAAATCATAGAAAGATTGACTTGGCTGCTGTGCTGGGAAGAGACTCCAAGGGGAGAAGTGGGGAGAGCAGCCAGGGGGCCGATGAGGAACCAGGAGAAAGGTGCAAGTGACTCAGACTCACCTGGCAGCAGTGGTGCTGGAGGGAAGGGGCAGGATTCAGGAGTGTTCTCAAGGCAGAGTCATCAGGACTTGTGATGCCCCAGATGTCATCCAGGGGTTCTGGCGTGAAGACTGGGAGGGTGGAGGTGTTGTCCGCTGGGCTGGGAAAGGCCGTGGGTGCTGGGTCTGGGGGCAGGGCGGGAGGTGGTTTGGCCGGCTGGGTATGAGATGTCCTGGTAGGAAAATCTCCAAAGAGAGCAGCTCACAATTCCTCCCCTCCGCCCCTCCACGCCACTCGGCCATCACTTCCCCGGCCATCACTTCCCCTCATCCTTGAACCAGGGCTGGTCCTGTAACCCACTTGGATCAGAGGAGCGTGGGGAACTCATCCCAGGTCGGTCCTGGCCTCACATTGACAAGGCCTGGCAGCTCCTGCTCTTGTTTTCTTGGAACTTGGCTACCCCGCAGGAAGGAAGCCTCAGGAGCCAACGGGAGAAGCCGGTGGGTGGCCGTGGGGTGCCGAGCAGCACACCCACTGGGTGTCCCACCAGGTAGGGGAGAGAGGACTTCCCCCGGGTCCAGCAGAGCTCTCTGGGAGTGCAGCCCCGGGCCGCCCCAGCCCACGGCGCCGGGAGCAGAAGAACTGCTCAGAGGGGTCCGGCCCAAAGTCCCGACCAACAGAAACATGAGAAAGAACAAATGGTTCTTTTGGGTCTCTAAGTTTTGGGGTGTTTGTTATGCAGCAATAGATGAGGGACACAGGTCTCTTTTGGACACCTAAGGGGAAGGAGGTTGTGTGGGCAGCTGGATGTAGGAGCCTGAAGTCCAGGATGGAGGTCCCAGCTCGAAGTGTTGACTTGGGAATTTCCAACAAAGGTGACATTAAAGTCCTGGGACTGGGTGAGATGAATGGGGCCGAGTGTGGAGATAGAGAAGAGGATGAGGGACTGAGCCCCAGGAAGGGGGATGGGTAGGGCTGGCAAGGGGGGTGAGCCGGGTGTGCTGGGGCCAGAGGCAGGGCCACTCTCTGCTACTGATGTTCTTTCTTTCTTTCTTCTTCTTCTTCTTCTTCTTCTTCTTCTTCTTCTTCTTCTTCTTCTTCTTCTTCTTCTTCTTCTTCTTCTTCTTCTTCTCCTTCTCCTTCTCCTTCTCCTTCTCCTTCTCCTTCTTCTTCTTCCTCTTCTTCTTCTTCTTCTTCTTCTTCCTCTTCTTCTTCTTCTCCGTCTTCGTCTTTGTCGTCTTCTTCTTCTTCTCCTCTTTCTTCTTTTTAAGATTTTATTTATTGATTCATGAGAGACACAGAGGGAGAAGCAGGCTCCATGCAGGGAGCTGGATGTGGGACTCAATCCCAGGACTCTGGTATCATGACCTGAGCCAAAGGCAGACACTCAACCCACTGAGCCACCCAGGCCCCCCTGTCTTTTGGCATCTTGTTCAAGAAACTCTTCCTGACTTTGAAACCATAAAGCTTTTTCTCTTTTTTTTCTATTAGCTTTACAGTTTAACTTACATATTTTAATCCTTAAACTATGTATGTGTGTGATTATAGTATATTATGCTATCATGTGATATTATATATACATACGTAATAGCTTCCATTTTTATGTTCTTGTCTCCACGGAGTTTTTAAAAAATTTTTATTTTTAAAAGATTTTATTTATTTATTCATGAGAGACAGAGATTGAGAGAGAGAGAGAGAGAGAGGCAGAGACATAGGCAGAGGGAGAAGCAGGTTCCATGAGGAGAGCCTGATGCAGGACTCGATCCCAGGACCCCAGGATCATGCTCTGGGCCGAAGGCAGGCGCTAAACTGCTCAGCCACTCAGAGATCCCCCCCTTTTTATTTAAAAGTAGGCTCCACGCCTAATGTGACGCTCGAACTCATGACCCTGAGATCAAGAGTCAGTTGCTCTACCAAACTGAGCCAGCCAGGCACCTCTCATAGTTTTATCTTTATGTATAATATGAAGACTTGCCGGATACCATTGATAGTCACATCTAAAGAGCTTTAGTGTTTTTTTGCTTTCTTTCTTCATAACCTGTACTGAGAATCTGAAGTATCTCTATTTCCAAAGGAAGAAAATATCCAGGGCAAATACTTTTCTTTGTACCTCCTTTTGTCTCCTGCTTTCCCGATGCTAATTTCTTGGAATTGGATGGCAATTGTTCATTTGGAGGAGTTTACCTCCCCATTTTGAGCAGCAGAATGCTCCACTAGCTTATCTTCCTTTTGGAGCTGTCTGATTATTTGCTTGCTTAATTCGGTGTGAGGATTTCAAGAATCTGCCTTTCATTTTGCACTTGCTGCTTTCAACTGCTCTTCCATGCAGGAGAAGTTTGAATTACATAAGTACTTAATATGTATTCAACATTGAAAAATATTGTCAGTGTATGTTGAAATTCTAAAACAGGCTGTGATACTCAGACCAATGATTGTCAAATGGGCAAATAATTTTTAGGTGGTAAACGAGGTCACTGAGTCAGGGTGTGGATGAAATGTCGGGCCCCATTTGGGGTAGAGTCTGACCTAGTGGAAACCCGCATCTGCTCCACATAGCGAGCTAATATCCCCGTCCTAATTTCTTAAAGAATTCATTTTTCCTCCCCGATTTCTGATGCCACTGCCATCATTGTGGTATAATTTTGGAATTTCTGTTCTGTTTCTTTGATCATCTGATCTGTTCCCTTGCCAAAACCACTTCTTTGATCTTTTAGCCATTCATGAATCTTTATTTGTCATATGAATTTTCATGTCAATTTGTAAAGTTCCTGAAAATGAATTGCTGTGACTTTGACTGGATTGTTTTAAATTTGCAGATGAGTTCGAGGAGCATTGACCTTGGCAATGTTAAGCTGTGCCATCCGTGAATAGGGCACATCTCCCCCTTTTCTCACACATTCTTTTGTGCCTTTACTAAATATAAAAATTTCTCCATAGAGATCTTGTTCGTTCTCTAATAGGCTGATTCCTAGACACCGTGTATTTTTTGTTGCTATGATGATGCTATTATATTTTTGGTTACATTTTTTCAATGAGTTTTTGCTGGAACAGAGCAATGCTGTTGTTTTAGGTGTGTTGATCACGTATCTGGCAACCATAGCGAGTACTCCCATAGTTTTAATAGTCTTGTCTGTTGATTCTCTTCGGTTTTTACTTTCCTGTATGACTATTGATCTATTCAACTTTTCTATTTCCTCTTGAGCCAGTTTTGGCACTTCATGTTTTTTTTTTTTTCTAGAAACATATCCATTTAATGCACTTTAAAGTATTGGCTTATGGTTGTGATAATATCCCTCAAATGTTCAATTTATAGCTGTTTGCTCTGACTTGTTTGCTGTTTGCATTTTATGCCTTGTACATTTGTACTTTAATTGTGTTCATTATCTCTGTTTTGGTCTCGATTTTACTGAATTCTGTTCTATCTGTTTACTTAGGTCTTTCTAATACCTTGAATGATGCTTGTTGGTCCTTTTTTTTCTAGCCCTTTGAGCTAAACTAATTTGTTTTCTAATTAATATATTCACGGCTTTGAATTTTCCTCTAAGAGCAGCTTTAGCCATGATGCTTGAATTTTTACATGTTCATTATTATTTGGCTTTGTTGGGGGTACTTTTGGCTATTCAATATTCTAAATGATTTCCCCTATTCCTGTTACCTCCAATTTTTAAAGTGATGGTCTTAACTTTCACAGTTTAAAAAGTTATCTTCGACTTGCAAACAACCTGCCAGAGGTATAACCTGATGTGGAAAACAAAAGGAAAGAAAGAATGAAATTTCCTTACTATTTACAGCCCACTACTTACAGGTCCTTGTAACAGAGTGACCTTCCTCTAGGAACTCAGCTGCCTGGATGTTAGTACTTTGCTAAGGGCAAAAGACAATCTTAGCCTGAACCCCAGAATTCTTAAACATAAAAATTCCTTTGGAAACTTCCTTTATCTCTACCTCCCAAGACACATGTTGGCAATTCCTCTAAGCATATGATCCACCTGAAGGGTTTTCATAACTAAGGGCTTATTAGACAGTAATAAATGACCTTTCCCTAATGATTGGTAGCCCCCTCAAAGTCCTGGAAATCTTGCTTCCGAAATTCTTTAGAGACTTAGGCTGTTCCTAAACTCCTCCCAATTTGAAAATATATAATCAGCCACTCCTATGACCCCAGTTCAGCTCTTATCTGCCACGAGTCCTGTCACCATGCTTTAATAAAACTACCTTTTTGCACTGAAGATGTCTCAAGAGTTCTTTCTTGGCTGCCAGCCTGGGGCCCCAACAATTTCTACATCATAACCAACCAACCCAAAGGTAAGCATAGCCAGGGGAAGCGGCTGAAGCAGAGTAGTGACAGCATCACAGGAGCCCCTGAATTCTGACAGTAAACTCACCTCCCCTCATTAATCCAGGGTGTGGAGGGGTTCTGTTACTTCCAGCAGAAAAATGTCACAGTCTGGGTTGGGGAAAGGCTATAGATCACTGAGTCCGTGTGTGTCTGGAGCATCAGTGGGGGCCCAGGGCAGCCTATCAGGTCAGATTCAGGGTCAGCCTGGTGGAGCCTGCAGGGAGAGGGATGATGCAGGACACGCTGCAGGTGTGTCCTGGGGCCCACAAGGCCTTAGTGGGAGGAGAACTCCATGTGTGGGCTGGGCTGGAGGGTCACAAATCTCCAGTGAAGCTCATTTGAGGAGGACACCTGTGTGTGTGTGTGTGTGTGTGTGTGTGTGTGCGCGTGTGTGTTTAAGATATTTATTTAGGGAGCAAGGGGGAGGGGCAGAGGGAGAGAGAGAATTGCTAGCAGGCTCCCTACTGCATGAGGAGCCTGACGCAGGGCTCTATCTCAGGACCCCTAGATCAGGACCTGAGCTGAAACCAAGAGTCAGATGCTTAACTGGCTGAGCCATCTATGTGCCCTGCACATATGTGTTAATGACAGCAACACCAGCCTCGAAATCCCTGCATGAGGCTAGTTCTGTGCCAACCACTGTTCTAAGCACATTATAGGTATTATGACGTGTGATCTTCACGACTGTCCACATTGTGGGTGCTATGATCCTCAGGTGCAAGAGCTGAGGACCAGAGAGGTTACAAAAGTGCCCAAGATGATCAGCTAGCAAGGAATAGGGTTGGGATCAAACCCAGAGGTCAGAGTCAGCTGGCTCTGGTCCCTGCTCGTAGCCACTGTGCTGTCCTGCTTCTTGCAAAGGGCCTGAGCAAAGCCTCAACGCCTTTGGCAGAGCAGGGGGTCCCCCTGCTGCTCCTATGATGAGTCCAGGTCCTGGTTGCCCTTACTGGTCCCCGTAACAGGGGCTGATACTTGGATTCCTAGCTGGATGGAGTGGTTTCCTCTTAAGGAAGCTGTTTTCTACTTATTTTGGCCTTGAAAGAAGGGGGAATGATGCTCCTGATCCTTGACACGTCACATGCTGTTCAGGAATCCAGCTTATATCAGAGAGCTTAACTCAGACTGACTTCAGCAAAACATGGGATCTTATTGGTGCTCAACTGTGTCAGGAATGGTTTGATCCAGGGCTCAAACGATATAACCAAGGCCTAGCTTCTCTCTCTTCCTTTCTTGGCTCTGCTCCCTTGGTGTTGGCATATTTTCAGGTGGATTCTCTCTTCAGGGACACAGAATGGCTGCCTGGGGCTACCTCCATTCTTATTTGTGTACAGTGGGAAAAGTCCTGTCTCTTCTAAGTTGCTTTCTTATAGAAGAAGGGGTCTCGCTCGTTTTGATTGGCTGAGGTACCCATTCCTGAATCCATCACTGAGTCCAGGGAAAATGGAATTTGCTGATTGGCTTGTGAAAATAAGCCCCATCCCTGGATAGGGAGAAGACCAGGAAGGCATCCTCCATGGAGCAGGTCTAAGTAAAGGCTAATTAACCGTCGGCACTAAGAACCCGGAGCCAGCGGTGCTTTGCTTTACACACACATTTCCAAGCGCAGGAGTTTGGGTTTTGAGTTGGTGCATTTGTCTGTTTGGTTTGCTTATAGCCCTTATTTTTGCTTCTTTGTTTTTTAAGCTGCAAAACCGTTTTGAAGGAGGATTTAGGTGGGAGTCCAAAACAAAGCAGATGCAATCAAGACAGATGAGATAGGAATTAGTGTTTGTTCTCTTGCATTTCCTTCCCTCCCCTGTGCTAAGACTTCTCAGGCAGCTGTGTTCTCTGGCCTCAGGGCCACTGGTTGCCTGAAGACCATGCCTGTCCCTGGCCTGTTGTGCTCACTGAAGGACTGTGGGGCAGGAGGGGCAGTGGCTGTGGGAGGAGGGGTTGGGAAAGACCATCTTTTGCCCTCTCTGCACCTCCTACCTGCTCTGGGCCCCCAGAAGGGCTCCCTGCGAGGCCTCAGTGGTCTCCTGGCCTCTGGCTTCCGGTTGGTTTGGCCTGTGGGAGGGAGGCACCAGCAGAAGATGCAGGAGGAAGGACAGAAGGTGAGTGGTTATTCCCAGGATTTCTCCCTCTGGGGCCTGGGAGGGTCTTAGCTGCTGTGGCACGTTCTGGAAAGCACTACCTCCTCTCGCCCCTTTGGTGGGCTTGAGTATTCTACTGGTTTTTCTATTCTTGGCCTATATCTTTAGGAGCCTCACTCAAATCACCCAATTTGGTGGGTCACAGTCTCTGCTCAGGCCCTCGACTGATGCAGGGATGGCACATGGGGTCCCAACAGCAGTGGGCACTTGGGCCCCATCCCGCAGTGTCCCGAGAGGTGGCAGGGCCTTGGGCAGTGACCGACTTGTACCTCCGATCTCCGATCTCTCCCAGCTTTGACAAAGATGCCCCTTTCAATTTGCTTTTGAAAACTATGAAGTGTCATTTCTTGGTGCCTCCGTCAGTGGGGTACAGTCCACTGGAACCGAGTGTGGACCACCTGGTAAAAGCGGGGTGTGGGGATGATGCGCTATGTCTGGACCTCCTTCCCCTTCTCTCCTGCGGGCCCTCGGGGACTCTTGGGGGCTGAGTCCCAGGAGGGCCCAGAAGGGCGCCCACAACTCACATCCGCCTTTCACGCCAGGAAGTCAAGCTGTCAATTTACTTTATGCTATTTCGTCCTCTTGTCACTAGGACATTTTTTCTCCCTCATTTCTGAAATAACACAGGCTCATTACTGAAAACTGGCAACTATGGAGAAAGATAAAGAAGGAACGACCGACCGTTCATCGCCCACCCGTCTGCGAGAGCTGCCATCAGCGTGTGCGCCCAGCCTTACGTTATGTTTCTGGATGTTTATACACGTCCGGGTTATATTTTGAAGATAAAACTTGCATCCTCCTCCATACACTGTTGTATCATTTGCTTTTTCACATAGTAATAGAAGGGGAATATTTTCTCATTATCCCAATCATTAAGTTTATGGCTAGATCATATTCCGTCTTACTAACGGGCCACGATAGGTGAGCTATTTTAATTTCTTTGGTCAAACAGAAGGCTTTAGTAGAATTAATTAGTTCACTCATTCATCCCACGTGCACTCACTGAATACCTGCAACGTGCGGATGGGGGGACCTGATGTCCCCGGTGCTGACTGTGGGCTTCCGTGGCCCAGGCCTCGGACGGGAGCCCTTGATGCCCAGAGGTGCACCCAGAGCCTGGCTAGCAGCTTCGGCTTCTAACTCCTGGAGACCGTTCCAGGAAAGCCTTGGCCTTCTGAACTCTACTGTAAACAATCATGGGCAATAATGAGAGAGAGATGAGCCTTCTTCTTCTATGCGATCTTAGAAAACCATAAAAACTTCACTGTAAAAAAATTAATAAAGAGCAACACGATGATTCATCTACCACCAGAGTTTACACTTCCGATTTCTATCCCACAGCTGCCTCCCCTGAGAAAATAAAATATGCTTCTAATTAGCTGAGCTTTTAAAAAGAAAGCTGAGTGCTGGGCTTTTTAAGGCTGTTCGGTGCGGGGAATGGGCTGGGCTGTCCGGGTTCCTGGGCCACCGAGGCGCGAGGGGGCCTGTCTTGGGGAGGCGCCAGGGCTGGGCACCTGTTGGTCACCCTCATGGACCTCATGGGGCCGTATTACCTTCATAAGATGCATGCAGTGCTACACTCCCAAGGAACATGCTACTTCTAGCTTTGCTCCCTCTGCCTGGAAGCATCGTGGTCTAGGAGCTGGGACCTGGGGCATGTCTGAGCCTCAGTTCCTGCATCTGAGAAATGGGCATAATAACAGCTACTGCGAAGTGCTGCGGTGAGAATGAGATGACATGTCAGTGCCCTGAGATCCTAATTCCTTTCCACCTCCCCTCTGTCTCACTTACGAGAGCTCCCTCTGAGCCTTTGACCCCTGTCTTGGTTTGACCACCCCCCCCCCATCTTTTCTGCCTTGCCTTCCAGAAGAAACCAGGGTTGAGGGATTGTGTGTTTGGGAGTGGAAACCTGAGCCAGGGAGGGAGGTTTCCTGAGGGGTGAGGTTGCTGAGGCCCACCCATAGCTGGTTGAGCACTACCCCCCAGGGACCCCCAATTCCCACAGTGCCCTGGGCTCATGGCCTGGTGGTGGGGTGGGTTCGGTGGCCCTGGGCACTCTCAGCAGCCGGTGCTGCAGTGCTGGGGGGTGAGGGTCTGGGTACTCCCTTGACTGGCTCAGGGCTGGCTGCAGTCGTGTTTGGTGTAGCAGTGCGGCTGACGGAGAGCCTGGGACAGCCCCTGGGGACCCCAGGAGCTAGGTGGAGGAGACCGTGGAGCCCAAGGCCTGCTCTCTCCGTTTCCCACAGCCTGTGGATTAGATTCATTCCACTGTCTTTAGCTCCTCTTGGATAATTTGCCCATTTCAGCAGAGCTCAGGAACAGCAGGAAAAAGATTCTGGTTTCCTCCCTGGGGTTGGTGTCAGTGGGTGAGAGCTGGGTGGCCTGGCCACCTGCTTGTTTTCTCCAGGCTGCAGAGCACCAGGGGGGCCTTAGGGTGCAGCTGGGGACACAGTGAGTAGGCACACCTGACGCCCAGTCCCTGCTGGGTGAGGCCTGTGGGCCTCCTATGCTCCCTCCGCCCTGCCCTGTGTTGCCTCAGCCTTGGCTGGCCTCTGGGGTGGGCACTGGCTGGAAGCCCTGAGAAATCACCCCGGTGTGGGTGGGCAAGGTCCTCAGGGTGGGGGCTTAGGGCCTTCCTTGGCCACCGAGCCTCAGGCTTGGGCAAGGTGCTGCCTTCCTTGCTGGCCTGCTTTTGGGGATAGGAGTCTGATGCCCAGAGGAGGAGCTGGAGGCTGCGGGGTTCCCGAAGCCGAGACGGTGAAGCTGAGACGGTGAGAGGAGGGTCAAGGCAGGACCACGAGGGAACCCCGACATTTAAGGGGCACTGCTAGGGAGGTGGCCGAAGAGACTAGGAGGGAGCAGCTGGAGGGGAAAGAGATGAGGAGTCTGCCACAGCCTGGAAACCCAGGAGGAGTAATTTCCAGAACTCAGGGCAGCAGGTGTCCACAAACTGTGAACTGAAGTTGTTCTGATCACTTTACAGGCGTGCTTGGGACCAACCAGCAGCCTCTTGGTTTCTGGGGTGTTGTAGCGGCCCAGACCCTGTTTCTGCCCGGCCCGGGGAGGCCCAAAGGCCCGTGACGTTCTTGGTCAGAAGCTGCGTGCACAGGTCTCCTCCACCCTGCAGGGCTCTGAGCAGGGCTCCGAGCAGGCCAGCAGCCCCCAAGGAGTCGGGGCCGTAAGGACGACGGGGTGACAGGGATGCCTTGTTCCGGCAGCTGTAGGGAGCCCAGAACCGGCCAGGCTTTCTCTTGTTGAGAGGACACCCGAGGCCAGAAGGAGGGTAGGAGAGGGACAGTCCTGAGGGCCCGAGGCGGCAAAGCTGGGGACGGGGACTGTGACCACGTTGGGGCGGGAGACAGTGCGGAGGAGCAGGTGGGAGGGGCAGCCCGTGGGCCACAGCTGCCGACAGCTGTTTCAGCCCCATCCTGGCCACAGGCTGACAAGAGCCGGAGCCAGCTGTGCATCACGCCTGGCCTCTTCTTGCCAAGGGGGGCGCTTTGCAGGAAGACCCTGCAAAGTTACCTAGGACCTCCCCCTGCCCCGGCTCCTAGGAGTTTGGGAGTTGAGGGCATCCTACTGAGGTCACACGTGGTGCTGCCTGAGCCAGGCTCGAGGCTGGGAGTGAGTGTGTCCGTGCATGCGTGTGTGCGTGTGGGTGCGTGTGCATGTGTAGACAGAGGTAAACCCAGCTGTCGGGCGGCGGGGGGGGCTCCCCTGCAGAACCAGGACATGGCAAAGCTGACGACTGTTTCTGAGGCCACTCCAGGGAGCCCCGTGCCTGACTGGCACCCACTCATCTCTGCTTCTCCGCTGGGCACTGATAACGAATGTGTGTCCCCGGTAGGGACAGGTGCATGCCCGAGAGGGACTGAGAGGACATGAATGTCCTTGGGGCCCCTGGAAAAGGGGGAAGAGGAGGACGAAGAGAAGGAGGAGGAGGAGGAGGAGGAGCAGGAGGAGGAGGAGGAGGAGGAGGAGGAGCAGGAGGAGACATAGCAGAAATTTCCTAGCATATCTTGCCAATACTTGGAAGAACTTTCCCTTTACAGAATAATTAATTCTGTAGCTATTTTTAGATCTGCATTTATCATCCCCATTTTACAGATGAGGGGATGAGGCAGAGAGAGGTAAAGGGACCTACCCCGGGTCACCCCAGCCAGGAAGAGTTTGAACTGGGGTTTGAACCCGAGGGGTTGGGAGCTGTCCTGCTGCCCAGGGTAGATTTGGCTCCATCCCAAGCCAGACGGCGGCTCGCACTGCAGAGTGTACAACGTCCACTTTTGTTCCCAGTCGATGCCTGGAGCTCAGGAGCAATCTTCAGGACTAATTAAGCCTTGTGCTCAGACTCCAGAGCTTGGACTCTGCTCTGAGTGGGCCAGGTTGGCTTCAGGGTGAGGATAGATGGCCAGCAGGGCCATTCCTGGGCCGAGCGTCCCTGCGTGGGGATCAGTCCTGGGTACCACTTGAGGGGCTAGATCACCGGGGTTCGAATCTTTGCTCCACCACATCTACTTGCATGATCTTGGGTAGGTCACCAAACTGCTATGCCTCAGTTTCCCCATCCGTAGCTCCCTTGTAGAGTGGCAGAGAGAAATAAATGCATCACCTGTGAAGGGCTGGGCCCGGAGCCCGCAGTAGGTGTGAACACACTCAGTCTCAGCTGTCATCCCACCTTGAGCCTGGGGACCCCCGGTTCTGCAGCTGGAGCGGCTGTGGTCCTGCCTTAGCCAGGCGGCCCCCCTCTGCAGCCCCTGGCACAGCATGTGTTTGGAGAGGTCTTTCCTGAGAACTTTCCCTGTTATTTCTTTGCCAGCTCGCCCTCTTTGTCTCCTTTAGAGCACTTATCACAGCTGGTAACAATTTTGTTGGTCATTTTACCTGGCCTTTGTCTATCTAGAGATCTAGAGGGGAGGGACCTTTTGGCATCTTTCACAGCAGAGTCCTCAGCTTTTGGACAGAATGAACCTTTATGGAGCGAGGGAATCTGGAAAGTGGGGAGGCCTGGCCCTGAACACTGGAGCAACGCCGCTGTTAGGACTGTCCTCATCTCCCAGCAAAGCCCAGTGTCTGGACTCACTGGTCCGCCAACAGCTGTGGGGCCAGCCTTTCCCTCTGCACGTGTGCCCTGCCAACCCCCTGCCTGGACTCCTCTTCCTCCAAGTGTTGGTCTGGGAGTTGCTGTGCTCTGGATGTAGGTCAGGGAGGGCCCAGGGGTTCTGTTCATTTTCTGAGTAGATTGATGCCCTGTGAGGTCCTGATCCTACAGACCCAAGACCACACGTGGGGCTGTCACCCTGTTCTGTGTCATTCTGGGAGGAAGTGCTGCTGGGACAGGCCTGTCCCAGGCACTTGGAGCCCCCTTGTCTGGAGCCACCAAGCTGGCAATTCCGGTCCCTTGGGGCCTGAATGTCAGCAAAGGAGGTCTCTTGAGTCTGACCCCAGGTGTCGGTCCATGAATGCTGATGGCAGGAGCTCTGGGGGCAGGGACTGGGGAAGCTGTGTCTGTCCTGCTGGTTCTGGGGAGGTTTGAATCACACCTGGCTGTGACGAGGAGGTACAACTCTGTGCACGTGGTCTCTTTTAGGTAATAAGGGTTAATTAAGTAGTCATGAGAACACTGCTCTTGCATGGTCCTGGGGCCAGGGGAATGCTTTTGGGAAGTCACGGGATTTATCTGAATCCTAATTTTCTCACCTGGAAAATGGGGCTAAAACAGTACCTTCTATATAGGGCTGCTGGAGACAGTAAATGAAATACTTCACCATGGACCTTGAAAGAGTGTTTAGTTCTTGGAAAGTAGTTCTTCTTCTATTTCTTCTTCATTTCATCTTTTTGGGGCACTAGTTTGTTTGTGTGTTTTTTTTAAAGATTTTATTTATTTATTTATTCATGAGAGACACACAGAGAGAGAGAGGCAGAGACACAGGCAGAGAGAGAAGCAGGCTCCATGCAGGGACCCCGATGTGGGACTCGATCCCGGGACTCCAGGACCATGCCCTGGGCCGAAGGCAGGAGCTAAACCACTGAGCCATCCAGGGATCCCTCTACTAGTTTTTTTGAGATAAAATTGACCAAGGTAAGTTCTTTTCTTTTCTTTTCTTTTCTTTTCTTTTCTTTTCTTTTCTTTTCTTTTCTTTTCTTTTCTTTTCTTTTTTCTTTTCTTTTCTTCTTCTTCTTCTTCTTCTTCTTCTTCTTCTTCTTCTTCTTCTTTCTTCTTCTTCTTCTTCCTCTTCTTCTTCTTCTTTTTCTTCTTCTTCTTTTCTTCTTCTTCTTCCTCTTTTTTTTTTAATTAGGGTCCACACCCAGTGTGGAGTCCAATGTGGGGCTTGAACTCATGACCCTGAGATCAAGACCTGAGCTGAGGGATCCCTGGGTGGCGCAGCGGTTTGGCGCCTGCCTTTGGCCCAGGGCGCGATCCTGGAGACCCGGGATCGCATCCCACGTCGGGCTCCCGGTGCATGGAGCCTGCTTCTCCCTCTGCCTGTGTCTCTGCCTCTCTCTCTCTCTCTCTCTGTGTGACTATCATAAAAAAAAAAAAAAAAAAAAAAAGACCTGAGCTGAGCTCAAGAGTCAGATGCTTAGCCCACTGAGCCACCCAGGCGTCCCATGGCAAATTCTTTTTTTTTTTTTTTTAGATTTTATTTATTTATCCATGAGAGACACAGAGAGATGCAGAGAGAGAGACAGAGAGATAAGCAGAGGGAGAAGCAGGGTCCATGCAGGTAGCCCGACCCGTGACTCCATCCCGGGTCTCCAGGATCACACCCTGGGCCGAAGGCGGAGCTAAACCGCTGAGCCACCCGGGCCGCCTGACAAATTCTTAATACCTGTCATTTAACCTGGGAAACAGGCCTAGGGGTACTCTCATCCCCAGGACAGATGAGGAAGCCGGGTCAGAGACAGGATGAGGAAGCTCCAGTGGTTGTGTTACACCCTTTGCAGGTTCCAAATGAGCAGCGATGGAGCATGTGACCACAGGTGACACAGAAGGTGCTGGGAAGTAGCCAAGGGGAACAACGAGTTTCTGGAGTGGGGGTCAGGATGAGGCCATAATCAAGACTAGGTACATCACCAAGGATCAGCGGACCGGGGCACTCACTGCACAGAGCCCATTGCTCTGCCTGTAGAACCTACTCAGCAAACGTTAGTTATTACTATGCTGTGCGTGTCTCGCTGGGCTCCCTTGCTGGCCTGACTGCCGCTGCGACAAGTTCGCCTTCAGTGGCCCAGGCAGCATGGCCCAGCCAGACTCTGGGGGACAAGCTGACGTGGCCCTGTAGGTGTCTGAACTAAGTTTTTTCTCCCAGTCTCCTCAGTTGTTTTAAACACAGTCCATAGTCCTCTTGCTCCTCCAAGCTGAGCCTCTAGTTGGAGGCGCCGTTTTGGTTTCTGTCGGTCTGTTGGCTGTCACGGCCTGGGTCTTGCAGCCCTGGGCCACCTACGTTCACTGGGGCGCTTCCTTCATGAAACGAACCTGTTCTGGTAGTTGCAGGTGAGTGGTGTGTGGAGAAGAGGTTGGGAAGTCAGAACAGAGGTCGGGCAACTGGTACTCTGCCTGAGGCTGGCTCCCGACAGGTCAGGTCGTTGCGGAAGCGTCTATGGTGTGAGCCGTGGCCCTCTTCTGCGGTCAGGACCATGGCTCAGGGTCGGGGCGGGGGGGTCCACTGCTTTCTTGGTTGTCTTGTTTGGGAGGAAATGGTCTCCGGGAGCTGAGGTCTGTGGGTATAGAGACATTTGTTCTGCCCAATGGGACAGTCTGAGGAAGGCAGAGGGACAGGAGGCCCTGCGGGGTGTCATGCTTCTGGATCTTACTTATCTGTTGATGAGGAATTTCTTCCTGAGTTGACGCTAAAAAAAGATCTAAAAGATTTCTGGCACCGTTACAGGTTGAACCCCAAAGGGAGTCAGGTGAGCCTCTGCGCCGAGAGCCCGCGGGCTTCTGTAGCCCTGTAGTTAGAGCCGCGCTCACCTCCAGGGTCTGGGGATGTTTGTCTCTGTAGCGGCGGGGGTTCTGGGGCCGTGGCTGGGCATGTAGGGCTTTCTTTTCAGGGGCCATCACCTGGACCCAGAGAACTCCAGAGGCACCGATGCTGACTGCGACATGGTAACAGTGTGACGTGGTGATGTCACGATGCTGTGGTATGGGGACGCCGCGATCCATGGGGTGCGACTCCCCTGAGTCAGACCTGCAGGAGGAAGGACGTCCTCACGCTGGCCCGTCCCGCTTTCTGTCTCATTCGCTGCTGGTTGCCCACCTGGCCAGGTGGAGCTCATGTCGGTGGGTGCCTGGAGGGCCTTGTCTTCCGGGTCTTGGTGGGGGGCGGTGCCTGTCTTTCCTCAGCTTCGCTGGAGGGACTCCTCATTCTCCCAGGTGGCCCTGTGGGGGGCAGACCAGCCACCTGCTGACGTCGGCCGCTCCTCCTGGCATGGCCTGGGTGCGTTGTGCTCACCAACTCCCTGGGTCTCTGCTCTCTGACTTACCAGAGACCCCGTCTCTTTGGGGTGAGTGGGGCTGGGTAGGGGTGGGGGTGGAAGAAGGAGGGTGCGGGGTGGCAGGGGGTGGGGACTCTGTTAGCCCCTTGCTGCTGACTCTAGTGCCCTGGGCGAGGGGTCTCCAGAGCCTCTGACAGGCTAGGCTTTGCAGCTGGAGAGCATTTTGGCTGCTTCATCGTCTCTGGTCCAGGATGAGCTTCTCCACCTTCCCTGGCCACACCCTGGGCCTCTGATTACCCTGAAGTTGCCTCAGCTTCCCCCTCCACCTCCTGAGTTTTCCAGCAGTGTCCTTGGGAGGCGAAATGAGACAGAGCTTAGTGTGGTGAAGGGCATTTGCACTTAATCACATGCTGTCATCTAGGTCAGCTCGAAGCTCCGGGGACCCGGGTCAGGAGAGGCGCGGGGGTCCCCGTGGCTGGTGAGCGTGGCCTCTGGGAACCTCTGTCACACAGAGCTTGCAGTGCGCTTGATTCCCGCTCCACGCACACACTTCATGAATAGCAAGTCAGATTTAGCTACATTAATGCCAGCGTTTGGTGAAGGAGATGGGTGAGCCTCCTGGCCCGTCACATTCTGATCCGTGTTTAAGGGGCGCTGACCCCTCGCCATGCACCATGCAGAGGGCTTTCCTCTCATAGTATTTGATCCTCATGCCGCGCTGCCAGGGGCGTTGTTATCATTGTCCTGATTTCACAGGTGAGTGTCTGGAGGGTCAGAGACCACATGACATCCCCGCCACCTCTCCCGGCCACCTGCCTGGGAGAGGCTGTCACGTGGGGCGAGGCGGCTGGAGACAGGGACAGCCCCTCCCCTGGACTTGGCTGTGCCTGGAGACTTCCTGAGTCCCGGAGCCCATGGGGGCTGCAGGCGGGGGCTCCTCTCCATCCTGCTGCTTGGGATCCGTCGCAGTCCGTGTGGCCATGATGCCCTCAAGCAGGGAGCTGGACCGTCCACACTGGGGAAGGTAAGAGGGGTCATTCTGGGGTGGCCTCAGGGTCACTGTGGGGTTTGCACAGACCTCTTCGGGAGGGTTTATAGCAACCTGGTGGTGGCCCTGGTCACTGCCCTGGGCAGGCTGCGGTGGCTTCAGCTGCTGCGGCCCGAGGAGCGGGAGGCTCAGCAGAGCAGCCGAGCCCTGCAGTGTGCTTCTCCCTGGAAGCCCATCAGCCTCCAAAGGTATTTGCATGCACTTGCCTAGAGAAACACGGATGTTTTGAAAATAAACAATTTGATGTGGAAAGCATCCTTGGTCGAGTCATGGAGAATGGCAGGTCCCAGCACCAGAATGTCTGTGGATGGGGCAGGGTGTGAACACAGCTAAGCGGGCCCAGCTTCAGCCCCGAGCTCCCGCAAAAATCATCTGGCTTGTGGTCATGGAGGGACCCAGATTCATGAGGGGAAATGGGGAATGACACTTGTAGACCACGTGTTTCATGCAGTCCCCGTGACCCAGAGCTGGGGCAGCTTCAGAAGCCGCGGGTGAAGCTCCTCCGGGCCTGGACTCAGGCCTGGGGCCAGACCTCAGCTTAGCCACAGGACAAGTTACCTCCTGTCTTGCAGCCTCAGTTTCCTGGTCTTAAGAACGGGGTGATGATTGTACCAGATAGGTCTGCCCAAGGCTAAAGGCGAAGTTGCATGTGAGGTGTATACAGTGTCAGCCCCGAGTGCCCCCGAATGGTGTGGTCACTGTCATTGTTTACAGGGGTCATGAGATGGCTGCCATGTGGCATTCAGAGGTGACGTGTGTGGCAAGGGGACCCTGGGGCCCATCACCCCACGGGGAGGCCATCCGCAGGCCTTGTGCGGGCAGACCTTGGAGTGTACCCTGGTGCCTGTCACGTACATGGCACCATTGCTGGACTGGAAGCTCTGGGAGGCAGGAAGGGGCCTGTTGGACTCTCTTGCTCCCTGTGGCAGCCAGCCCAGTGCCCAGAGGACGTGCTCGCTCAAGAACTGTTTGCTTGACAAATGAATAAATGCAATGATGAATGCCCCCAAACCTGTGTGTCATTTCAGGAAGCATGAAGCACTGGCCTTTGGCAGGTGAGGCTAACGGGAGGGTAGAGCAAAGAGACGGGGCTCATGGCACCGTTCCAGAGTGAGCAGGGCCAGGTAGGTTCGCCAGGTGGATGCTTCTTCCTGACACTGCACCTGGATGGAACGCCTCTCCCCCATCTGTCAGGGTCCCAGCTTTCTTCTGAGCCCAGTGGGATTGAGAGATTGACCTGGGCCGGGGGGAGGAGCCAGTGGGATTCTCAAGGGCGGCAGGGGGTTCAGGAGAAGGGACAATGTGGGGAGGAGGAAGAGAGGGAAGTCCCTGAGGCCCGTTGAAGGTGGGCTCACTTGGTCCGATGGGATATTTTGGGGCAAAATTATAGGATCGTTTGGCCTCAATCTCTGCATTGTGACACATGCTGGTGGACGGTCTAAGAAGAAGTCTTTTGTGGGTATGATCGTTCCTTCCACACAGCCAGGGGCATAGCAAAGGGAGCCTACACTCACTCCCCAAAGGAAACCTGAAGGGGTTCTTGGCGCCCGACTGTGAGCCTGGCTGAGGAAGGCCCAGGGACTTGAGATGAGTGGGACCAGGTCCTTGTCCTCAAGGAGCTCAGATATCCAGCACTGTGTCAGAGCCTTATGTGACGAGTCTTCATGGTGATTAGTTTTATGGAACAGAGCTGTGCCCCCCTGCCCCCTGGCTCCCCAGGAAGTACCTAAACCACGGTGGGGAGCTGGCCCGCCATCCAGCACATCTTATTAATAAGTTTAATTAACCTAAGGCAGCATTTGCCAACACTGATTGCACACTGGGAATGTGAGATGAACTGTGCTGGCACGTTCCCAGCCATGTTGAGACCCAGCCGGGTGACACAACTTGCTGTGGGTGACCCAGACAGGAAGAGTCTGCACCCTTGGGTTTTCTGACCGGTGAAGCACACCTGCCCACCATTCCTCTCAGGCTCACTGATCTGTGGAGGAAATGTGGCCTCATCACCCCCCACCCCCCTTCAGAGGTGTCACCGTGCTCTTCTCAGGTGGGTTTGTATACCCACCTGCTCTCACCCTCTATGCCTGCAGGCAGGGTCTGGAGACCTGCCAGTGTGGACCTGCTTGAGTGTTTCCAGCCTAAATCCCGGGCAGGAGCAGGCCTGCCTTCCCGAAGAGTCACTGTGAGGGACGAGTTCCTCCTTGGCAAGGCTCTGGCTGTGTTTCCCGGCCGTGCAGCCTGGCTGTGTGTGTAAGGAGAGAGGAAGACCGTGCCCAGGGCAACCCCTGAATGTTGGCTACTGTTCCATCTCAAATGGAACTATTTTCAGTAATCTTCTAGCAGACTTGATTTTGTAGTTTTAGAACCTGTGAATTCCATCTGGGCAGAGTCATAGAGCTCACCAAGAGCCATGGGCTCTACAGAGACAGCCTTGTGGGCAGGCCTGGGCCACTGGCTTTGGGCACGGAGCGTGTGGGCAAGTGATGGGTTGTGTCCATGAACAGGGTGAGTCCCGCATGGACAGAGGACAGGCAGGTAGTGATAGGATGTGTGAGGTGGAGGGGAGCAGGGCTCAGTATTCTCTGCAAAATCAGTCCAGTTATGAGTACCGAGAAGGGAAGCACCCACCTGGCTGCCCACCGCCCCACACCAGTGCAGTGATGCTATGGTCTCCCCTATGTCATTGGAGCCTTGGCTGCCAGTGGGGACTAGGCGCCCGCTGTGGGTTCTGTTTGGGATTCAAACCAATGTGAGAATGAGTCTAGACATGGAAATCAGCACAAAGAGTGAGGCAGACAGTTAAGACTCTTCAAGTACCGAAAACCTCAGCTCAAACTGGTTAAATAAAGTGAATGAGTGCAGAAGAAATAAATCAATAAGGCATGTAGTGACTTATGTAACTGTAATGTCCATGGACTGGTTGTTCCAACATCATCAGGACACGATTTTTCTCTCTCACCATTTCTTCCCCATGCTGGCATGTTTCTCAGGCTCTCGCATGAGAAATCGGGTGGCTGCCAGCAGCATCAAGTGCGAATCCTCCCAGGTTCAAGGACAGCAGAGAGGAGAGAAGGCCTCTGCACGGCAGCTCTTCAAACAACTGAACACAGAGTTGCCATAAGACCCACCATTCCACAGCTAGGTAAAACTGAGAGTTTGCGTCTACACAAAGACTTGCCCCTGAAGGTTCGAAGCAGCATTATTCTCAACAGCTGGAGGTAGAAACAACCCAAACACTCATCAGCTGATGATGGAGAAAAGAAAAGTTGTCTGTTCATACAATGGAAGATTATTTGGCAACAAAGCAGAGCAAAATATCTCTATCTACAGGGATCTTGTAGTCAGGATGGGAGAGAAGGGATTGTGAGCAAAGAACATTTTCCAGGAAACAGTGGGCATGTGTCCCATCTGGATTGGCCCATTCTCTCCCCGATGGGCAGGAATCTAGGGCCCTGGACAGGACAGGAGGTCTGAAGGCAAACAGCGAGCTGGGAGTGGAATCTGTATAGAATAGGGATGTGGTAAGAGAAGCAGAATCCAGGGGCCAAACCAAAATCCGAAAAGAAGAAGGAAGCCCAGTGGGCTGTCACTGATCTGTTAAGCTGAGTAGAGGAAAACCTGGTGCCGAGAATAGGAAATGAACCAGGGTTGCCAGGCCTGGGCAGAAAGGTCCAGGTCAGCAGGCAGGTCAGTTGAGAGAAGCCGAGAGTCATGTGATGGCACTGGCTAGATGAGGGTGAGGGGGATGCTGAGAGAGAGGAGTGGTCTCCCTTGAAGATTTTGTCTCATTCCATAGGAAACAAGGAATAGAGGGATGATGCCCCTGGGGGAAGTGCTAGATGAGTAAATGGAGTCCAGACCAAGGAGAAGCACATTCTGACAAGAGTGATCAGGAATGGTTCAATGAGAAAGAAGACTGGAGAATGTTCTTGAAGGATCTGTAGACATTTGACAGCTAAAGAGGTGTAAAAAGCTTTGAATGAGGTGGAGTGTTGGGAGTATATCCTGGAAGGGGAGGGTGTGGAATTCTTCATACCGGCTAGGAAGAAGCATGGAAGTCTTCACATCAGATGGGGAGAGCGTGGAAGTCTTCACACCAGGTGAGGGGAGCGTGGAAGTCTTCACACCAGGTGAGGAGAGTATGGAAGTCTTCACTTACCCAAAGGGGACAGGTTTTCGGGAAAACTGAGAAGGGGGAGAGCAGTAAGAAGCACAGTGCCCTGAGGATGGGATCTTGGAGCTCCAAATTCTGAGAAAGGGGGCTGAAATTTGAAGGAGCTGATTCTTGGAGTCTAGGCTGGAGGGGCAGGCCTGAGGTGCAGCCAGTGGGTGGGGCAGGGGACCCCAGGGTCCATCTGCATTCACTGTATTGTTGGGGTCAGGGCCCTAAGATGGGGCTTGCGGGTCCTCTTGGAGGGAGGGGAACACAGTGGTGGGAAGCCAGCTGCGTCCAGCGCAGTGAGTGTGGAGGGGGGTCGGCCACCCGCTCTGCCATGAGGAGCAGCAGGACAGGCACGCAGCCACCTGGCCTGAGCAAGGGCCAGCCTCGGGTGGGCCAGCCCGGTAGGGAAGGCGTTAGCTCCCTGGGCTGAGGCTGAGGGCGGTTGGGCACTGGGCTGGCAGGTCTGAAAGCTCAGGGTGCCCCCCACAGCCAGGGCACCCGGGGCAGGAGAGAAGCCTGTCTGGGCCATATGGGTTGCTCACTTCTGGTCTGGGAGCAGCAGAGATCCTTGGGAAGGACCAACAAGTCCAACATTCATTCATTCATTCATTCATTCATTCAATTCTTTTTGTCCTTTCATTCAGACAGCAGATATTCATGGAGAAGCAACAGTGGGAAGGGCTGAGAAAGGGCAGTGGGAATGGGTGGTGTGAATTGAGCGGGGAAGAGTGTCTGAGGTAGAGGGAACAGCCTATGCCAGGCCCAGAGGCACAGGCCTTCGGGATCCTGAGGAGCCTCGCATATCACGCTGTGCTTTGTGGTCCTGGGCCAACTCCCTGCCCCAGGTGATGGAATTTTTTTTTTTTAATTTATTTGTGATAGTCACAGAGAGAGAGAGAGAGAGAGAGAGAGAGAGAGAGAGGCAGAGACATAGGCAGAGGGAGAAGCAGGCTCCATGCACCGGGAGCCCAACGTGGGATTCGATCCCGGGTCTCCAGGATTGCGCCCTGGGCCAAAGGCAGGCTCTAAACTGCTGCGCCACCCAGGGATCCCCGGATTTTTTTAAAAAAATATTTCATTTATTTATTCATGAGAGACACACAGAGCGAGAGGCAGAGACACAGGCCAAGGGAGAAGCAGGTTCTCTCCAGGGAGCCCGATGTGGGACTCGACCCCGGGACCCTAGGATCACACCCTGGGCCGAAGGCAGATGCTCAACCGCTGAGCCACCCAGGCGTCCTGTGATGGAATTTTGATCCTTCCTCTCCCCGTGGTCACAGGCGCTGGTGGCCTTGGGCTGGAGGGGGGTCTGCGGCCGTGGGGGTAGCTGTGCTGTGGGGCCTGGCGTCAGGGGCAGGGAACCACGGGGCCGCTGACCTTGGGATGGAAGTCCCGGGTGTGTCCTGGAGGCCACTGTGGTCAGAGCACCTGCAGCCCCTGGATGGGGCTCAGGCCTCTGGAGCCTGGAAAATCCACGGCACGTCTAGAAGAATGAAGGCAGCTGGAAGCCCCAACAGAGTTCACTGGGATTTACATTTGAGAACCCAAAGATGACAAATGTGTGTAATTCCAGGACAGGTGCGGGGGGTGGGGGTGGGGTGGAGGGAGATGGCCTTGCGTGTGGGTGCCGGCCGAGTTGGGGTGGCGTGATCGCTCCCTGTCGGGGCGGGGGGGTGCCCTGCCTGCCGGCAGCCCCGGGTGCAAATGAAGAACGAGGAGGATTATTTCCCTCCTGCCACGGGGCCAGGGCGTGGGGATTTCACTTGCCTCCATTCCGCCGAGCACCCCGCGAAGATGAAAGGCGGCCACGCATCAAACATTAAGGAGTCGAGGCCGGCAGGTGGGGTGGGGGCCGTGGGGCCCCGGCGGCCTGGCCTCCTGCCCACGGTTCCCGCGGCCTCAAGGATCAGGGGATCAAACATCACAGATGCGGCTGGGGACGCAGAGCTGTCGCCCCCCGGCCCCCCAAACATGAAAGCGAGCCCGGAGTGCCAGAAACCGACACAGATCACTATTTCTCCGTGATAAGCTGCCTCGTGCCAGCGAGGGAAGAACGTTCCAGGGAACGCAGGCCTTTTTCCAAGCAGGAAGGAGTGGTTTTTACATTTCCGCCCTCCTCCGCGTCTCTCTGAAGCTGAAGGCCTGCCGCGCCCGGCGGACGGGAGGAGGGGGAAATGTCCTGGATCATCCCGGCGTCCAGGGAGCCACCCCCAGGAAGAGGGGAGCAAGAGGATGCCTCTGGACCTGTGCCCCTGGGTCTGATGCTGGGCAGCTCTGGGGGTCCTGCTCCCCATGAGCCGGAGACACCTGCCTCTCCGCAGAGCATCCCTGCTGCCTGATGTGTGGCTGGCCTTCGGGGACCACAAGCTCTGATTTTCTTTTTCTTTTTTCTTTTCTTTTCTTTCTTTTCTTTTCTTTTCTTTTCTTTTCTTTTCTTTTCTTTTCTTTTCTTTTCTTTTCTTTTTTTTCTTTTCTTTCTTTCTTTCTTTCTTTCTCTCTCTCTCTCTCTCTCTTTTTTAAAGATTTTATCCATTCGTTCATGAGGGACGCAGAGACAGTCAGAGACACAGGCGGAGGGAGAAGCAGGCTCCCTGCAGGGAGCCCGATGTGGGGCTCGACCCCAGGACCCTGGGATCACGACCTGAGCCAAAGGCAGAGGCTCAACCACTGAGCCACCCAGGCGCCCCTCTGATTTGCTTTCTTCTGGCATGGTGCGTGTGAGCACACATCCGTGGACTTGCTGGTGCACTCACCTTCAAAGGTGAAGCGTTTGAGAGGAGAGGGGAGAGGGCTGCGTGTGCAGGTGGGGCCCTGGGAGGCAGCACACACGCAGGGAGCAGGCCAAGGGCTGATGAATCCTGGACGAGGTCAACAGCAGAAGGCGGGGACTTCAGGCAGCGATGGGCTGGACCCGGGGACGGCAGCAGACCTTGGCCCGGGCTCTGCAGTATTTTTATTGAGAATTGTCAGGGGAAGCTCCTCCAAAAGGGTGTGGACAGAGTCAGCGGCAACTGGCAGATACCACAGGGCTTTTCGGGCAAGAGGTCAGTGGAGGGAGGCTATGAGGTCTGAGAGGGGGCCCCCCGGCTCCCTGATCTGCATCAGGCTGGGCCAGGAGGTCAGAGGGTGTCTCAGGGGCACCCTGGGGCCTGGATGCAGTCACAGCGTGCCCACAGATCCGGGCTTGCCACTTGTCAACCGCACAAGTGGCCCGGATGACTGGAGACAGGGTTTTCCTGTTGCAGGACTGTGGACGGTGCAGAGTGACAGTGGTCCCTGCTCTCGAGTACCTACTGTGTGCCAGGCCCTCTGCTGGGCTCATCTCACGTGATCGCCCCAGCCTGGAGGCGGGTTCCCTCTCATTTCATGGAGGGCTCTCACGAGGCCGGGGAAGCTCATGACCTGGCTCCAGCCCAGCAACCAGGAATCCGGACCAGGTCTGCTGGCTTCAGGTCGGGGCCCTTTCCACGGCGCTGCGCGGCTCTCCCGTGTGCGACCGTGTCCAGCTCAGTGCTTTGCACACAGTAGGTGCTCAGGAAACACTGGCATGAAACTTCCTTCCCTCCTTGATGTCTCTCTCTTCTCTACCCTGTGGGTGTGCTCAGTTCTGGTGCATTGACTGAGGCTTCCCCTGTGCCCTGCTCTGTGGGCTCCTGCCCCCCAGGCTCTGGCTGTGGGGTAAGTTCTTGCTAACAGAACTTAAGAGGGGAAGTGACACCCGTCCTAGCTTCGTGGTTAAAAATGAGCATGCAGGGAGGGGGAGGGGGGTTGTTGTTCAGTGCCTGAGTGTCAGTTGTGCAAGATGAGAAAGTTCTCGAGATCCGTTGCACAACAATGTACACGTAGCTACTTCTGTTGTCCTGTACGCTTAAACGTGGTTACGATGGTCAATTTTCTGCTGTGTATTTTTTTTTTTCAACCATAATAAAAACAACACCCAAAAGCCGGACATGCCATGTCTAAAGAGAGGGCTCCAAGGGCTGTGGGGAGAGTGGGGCCGCAGGCGGGACGGAGCCGGGGGCCCCGAGTGAACCTGTGGAATGCTGTCTGGCCAGGAGCATCCACCACAGGGGTGACGTGAGTGACACGAGGCCTCAGGTGTTACTGAGTCAGGCCGACGAGATTCCAGCTTTATCTGTGATGGCAGCTAGCACCGCCTCAACAGAATCAAGGGGGTTTTGAAGATGAAGACTGAAGGGTCCCCCTTCCCTCTGGGGCTCACAAGGGTCAGAGGGGACAGCAGACACGAGAGGCTGGGACCCAGGGAAGGATGTGAGGGAGCAGAGGAGGTCTCCTTGGGACCAGGGAAGGATTCATAGAGGATGTGGCTGGGACGAGGACATTTCGGAGTTGCCGAGGGTGAAGAGAGGCCTCTTGGGGAGGGAGACCTGTCTAGCAAGGCCCGCGAGCTGAAGTCTGGGCAAAGTGTCTGAGGACCTGGGGGTATGGTGGGGCCAGGTCCCACAGGACTGAAGAGTGGGAGTAGATTTTGTAGGCAAGAGAGCCACAGAAGGTTAATGAGGGAGAGCATGCCAGATGCACTGTGCTTCAGGGAAGCTTCTCCGGCTGCCCTGTAGAGGCTGCTGGGAGCAGGCGAGGTTAGATTGGGAGGCGGGAAGGCTGGAGGGAGGTAAAGAGGTAAAGGGTGAAGAAGCCCAAGAGGATGGAATCCCAGGAGACAGAGGGGGGAGTGGAGCAGCAATGCAGCAGGTGTCTCTCCCCTCTTCCAGGCTGTGTGCTGGAAATGAGGGTGGCCCTTTTCATGAAGATGGGGAGCCCAGGAAGGAACAAGAGGATGTAGGAGGAGACAGTGCCGGGGTTTGTCGGTCCCAAGGTAGAAGAATGTCCTGCCCAGGCCTGGAGGCCGAGTCCTGAGGATCAGGGCCAGGCTCTGCCCTTCTTCTCCTTGGTGGGGCCTGCAGCCTGTCCTCGCCAGCGCCCCCCCACCTCCTTGTGGCAGCCCTGTCCCCATGCCTCCCGCCCCACAGGTGCCTGCTGGAAGCTTCCAGGAGCTGCTGACGGTTTGTGGCGGGGGTGACTGCAGAGCCTGCACGCGTATGGCCGTGGGGTGAAGAACACGCTGCCGCAGACACGCCCTCAGGGAACATCCACGCGTGGTGTGTCACCTTTAAAAAAAATCTACAGAATTTGCCTCACTTTACTGCATTTACAAGAAATCTACCTTGCAAATAAGTTTCAAAAATAACCTCTCGCAGCTCTGCATCGTGCTCTGCGTCGTGCTCACCATCTGCAGGGACAGGGTGTGGATGTGTACGCGTGGCCTGCAGGTTCCAGCCCGGGACAGGCTTAGGTCCCGGTGGGAGGGAGGAGGCATGGCTCGGAGGGCCTCCCGGCCAGCATCGCACCCCATTGTACCTGGGGCGTTGGCCTGGAGGGACAAATGCTGGGAAAGACACACAGAAGATTTTAGGGGATGATGGAGGAGACAGCACAGGCGCCTTCAGGCAGAGCGAGCCCTCAGAGGCGGACACTCCCCCTGCTAGGGTCCCCACACGGTCACCTGAGCCCCTGGCCCGGGCTCTCTTCTGTGGTATAAATGGGGCTTTGGGGAGAAGCATCTGTGAAGGCTCCGGCCGGGGGGCTTTTCCAGCTCCCTGTCTACCCTCTGACTGGGGTAACAGCCTCCACCGTATCCCAGCCCGCATCCTAAAATCTGACATTGCACCAGCTTCTCCACTGTTCTCTGCCTGCATCCCATGAGGATGCTGATGCCAGCCCGGAAGGTTCTCCATTCCATCCTCCTTCCCTCTAGCAGCTTGCCGCTGGGCTATGGAAATCTCTGTCCCTCCACACTGTCCCCAGGGGGATGGTCCTGAAACCCGTCTGCATGCCTGGCCGGCTTACTGATGCTTAAAAATCTTCATGGAGGGCAGCCCGGGTGACTCAGCGGTTTAGCGCTGTCTTCTGCCCGGGGTGTGATCCTGGAGACCCGGGATAGAGTCCCACGTCGGGCTCCCTGCATGGAGCCTGCTTCTCCCTCTGCCACTCTCTCTCTCTCTCTCATGAATAAATAAATAAAATCTTAAAAAAAAAATCTTCTCGGACCTCCCTAATGTTCATGAGATGAATTTCAGCGTTCAGGGGCAGGGAGTCTGGATTCTCCTGTTCCCACTTTATTCACAAAATGTTGCACCTGTGTGGTTCCCCCAGGCCCACGTGCAACTCCATGGGTTTTCACGTGTTGCTCTTTCTACTGGGAATGCCTTCACCTCTCCTGCATCGACAAAACCTGGCGGTGGTTGGGGTAGCCGTCCCAGCGTGGATGGCCTGCTTGCAAGTCCGTGAGTGACACACACGGCGTGTCGTTTGCTAAGGCGGCCGGTCGGTGCGTATGTATGAGTGTGTGTGTGATGTGTGCACCTTTGCAATTGCAGCCCACTGTGGGTTGCCGCCCTTGGCAAGTGCACCGGGTCTAACGCCGACAGCTGGGCCCGCGCCCTGGCTCTGCCCCACGGCAGGACATCTAGTCATGCCAGCCAGTGCCACCCAGCATGAGCCTTCGAGAAATGCGTTCATAAGCGCAGCACCATGGGCCTGCCGGGCCAGCCAGGTGCAGAACCCCGAGCGATGGCAATTTGCACAGGCTGACCCTCAGACACGCACGGCGCCGATCGTTTCTTGGTGAGCAGCTGGGCCCGTCTCCCGCAGCATAACTGGGGCTTCGGGGAGGAAGCATCTGTGAAGGCTTTGGCTGGGGAGCTTTTCCAGCTCGCTCTGTCTTCGCCAGCCACTGTCACCCCAGAGGCATGGAAAAGACCTCAGCTGGCCTCCTGGGGCCAGCTTACGGCCCCCTTGCACCACTCTTCCAGCTGGGCTGTTCCATGCCTGGACCTGGCCTCATCCATCCTCACCGCAGCTCAGAGACATGGATGCTCCCACCCCATGAAAGATCGGGACATCGAGGGTTGGCAAGGGGCCTCTCAGGAGCTCGTGGCTGGGACTACACTTGGACGTCTGACTCTCAAACTTTGTCCCCTTCTGCTACATGTCCTGTCCCTGGGGAGTCAGAGACGGATGCCTGTCTCTCCCGCCTCATCCCCAGCTGCTCCTCTCAGGGGCCCTTACGTCACACGGGCAGCTAGCACATGCTAGAGGCCTCCTCTGCGCCAGAATGGGCCAGACTACAAAAATGGCACCGATTCTTCCCCTCTCCCCAACTCCCATCTCCTTGTCCTGTTGCTCTGGGAGATCTCTCCTTCCACCTGTGGCCCGGGCCGTAGGACTTGCTCTGGCTGATGTTAACCAATGTGTCTTAAGTGGAGGCTTGAGAAGCGTGCACAGTGGGACTGGTCCTCTCTTGCTGTCCTGGAACTCTGCTCCCTTGTGAAGGAGCCTGGGCCAGCCTTCTGGATAAAGAGAGACCCACAGGCCAGTTCATATCTATTCCTCAGTTGACAGCCTGTGAACTGCCAGATGCATGAGGGAGGCATCCTAGATCATGCAGCCACATCCCGCCCACCGGCTGACCACAGACACAGGAGAGAGGCCAGACGGGATCAATGGACTCAATTCCAACACAAGAACCACCCAACTGACCTACAAAATCATGTGCTAAATAAATACATGCTGTTATTTTTTAATTTTTAAAAGATTTTATTTATTTATTCATGAGAGACACACAGAGAGGCAGAGACACAGGCAGAGGGAGAAGCAGACTCCCTGTGGGGAGCCCGATACAGGACTCGATCTCAGGACCCAAGGATCACACCCTGCACCGAAGGCAGATGCTCAACCACTGAGCCACCCAGGTGCCCAATACATGTTGTTTTAACCACTAAATTTTAATTGTGGTTTGTTACGCAGCAAAAGCTCAGTGATAAAGCACATTGTATTTCAGTTACTACTGCCGTATAACAGACTTAACTTAAAACCCCAAACTTAATTGTTTAAAGCAATCATTGTATCATGCTCATGGATACGAGTCTGAGATTTGGACAGGGCACAGCGACAATGACATGTCTTGGCTCCGTGTCGTTTATTGGAGGATTCCAATAAACACACTTGACTAATCTCCACCCTTCCTCCTTTTGCAAAACAGATAACTGGCTCCCAGGAGGCAACTTGAATTTAAATCCTTTAAGGAGGGAAACAGGGGTCTTCCAGTGTCTCTGGACTTTAGAAAATGTGTGTTTTGTGTTACAAAAATTACTACTACTGAATATTTGCAGTCCTGTTTTCTACCCGGACCCTCCCCTTGGCCCAAGGACATCCTCCTCCCTTCTTAGGAACGATGGGAGGACCCACTGAGACAGCAGTGTCCTGTGAGGTTTTTAATAACATTTGTCGATGTATAAAACACATTTATGACACGTGTTGATGGACAAAATGTCCATTAATGGGAGAATGGAATAGGGTTGTCAGGTGAAGCATAGGATTTTCTTTTTTTTTTTTTTTTGAAACATAGGATTTTTTTTTTTTAAAGATTTATATATTTATTTATTCATTCAGAGAGAGAGGGAGTGAGGCAGAGAGAGAAGCGGGTTCCATGCAGGGAGCCCGACGTGGGACTTGATTCCGGGTCTCCAGGATCACGCCCTGGGCTGCAGGCGGCGCTAAATCGCTGCGCCACTGGGACTGCCCGAAACATAGGATTTTCTATTAAATTTGAACCTCTGCAAAACAACAATGCTTGTCGCTTATGAATATATGTCTCATATTTATGAAAGAGCACCTATTTTAAGTACAGTTTAATGGATTTTCACAAAGGAACTTGTTTGTGCAACCAGCACCCATATCAATGAACAGAACATTCCAGGCTCCTCAAAATGGCCCTCACGTCCTCATCCGGGAATCCCCAACCCCTCAACTCTCTCAACATCTATGTACAGCCTAGACCAGTTCGGGCTGTTTTTGAGAGGCACTACTCCGTTTGTAGTCTCTTGCGTCTGTCTTCTTTCGTGCACCATCACGTCTGAGTGATCCATTCCTGTGATGTATGGCAGTAGTTCATTTTGGTTAATAATTACTGTATGAGACACGCTTGTCCTGAAACATTGCCTGTTGTTTATCTGAAATTCAAATTGAACTGGGTGTCCTGTATTTTATCCGGCAGTCTATTCTAGTCTTCCGTTCATGGATGTTTCATCGTTTTCTGTTTGGGGCTTTTGTGGACAAAGCTGCTGTGAATATTCTAATATGTGTCTTTTGGTGAGCATTTCCTTTGGGTATTTACCTAGAAGTGGAATTTCTGGGTCATAGGGAATGCATATGTTCAGCTTAGTATATACAGCCAAATGGTGTTCCAAATGGTACCATTTTACACTCCAACCAGCAGTGTGTGAAAGTTCCGGTTGCTCTCTATCCTCACCAATACTTGGCATTTTCTGCTGTTTCTTTGCAGTCATTCTAGTGGGTGTGTTCTGTTTTAATTTCATTGTGGTTTTAATTTGCATATCCCCAAGGACCACGAGCTGGCACCTTCTCGAATGCCGAATGCCTGCTTGGGCCTCCTCCTTTGTGAATCGCCTGTTCTAGCATGTTGCCCTTTGTCCTATTGGGATGCCTGCCTTTTTCTTATTGCTCTGTAGGTGTTTCTTATATAGTTGGAATACAAGTTATTTTTCAGACATGTGTCAATCATCTTCTTCTGGGGAGTTTTGGGGAACTGTTGAGAGAGGATTTCTGTCTAGCTGTGGGTCATGCAGTTGATTTAGAAGACTCGACTGGGAAGAAGGGTTTAACAAGGTTGGCTGTGGATTGTGGCTCTTCTCCAATGGCCTTGGGAAGGAAAAAGTGGAGACCAGACTGTATTTTTTCAAATGCCACGCTCATTCTGGGACTGGGCCACTTGAGGCCCTGAGGAATATTCAGATCTTGACATGAGGGCACAGGTAGGTTTCCACTGTATTGAGTTTATAGTGTGTCTTGGGAAATTTAACCTAGGAAAGTGGGAAGCACTTCCAACAGATTCGTATATGTCTTAGCAAAAACTCTGGTGCCTATTACTACACCCTGAAGGGAGAGGTCATCCCTAAGAGAATAGAGATCCTAATTTTTCGTAGAGGGAGAAACTCCCTTCCAGAACACACGCTTGATAAAAATAAAAATGTGTAGTATTTGAACACTAGTGGCATCTAAAAGGTGCACTTAATTCATAAATCAAGACTGCACAGCAGATGATATTTATGGCAATTCTTGCTAGAGGAAATATTAAAATTTGTACGAATTGTAAAAGCTGTAACACAAAATGCTATAGTCACTGGTCATAATTGATGACTTCCTCTTGAATGTATTGGATAAATTAATTTCATTGCTACACCGATGACATTAATATGCTTTTATAATTAATTTAGTTCTGAGAGCTGTTGTAGGTGCCAAGATTTCCTTGGAGGGAGAAAATGGCCCAAGGAAAAAGGTGACACATGAAGAATAATTTTGAAATCAAATAAAGAATAACACTCTAATAAGAAACAGCAGGCTCAGCGGGGCCCTGTCATAAACGAGAACACACCGGGGAATTGTCGGGAAGTGGATATTAAGGTCAGGACCATGCGAGTGTTTGCAGCATTGCTGTATTTTCACTGGGATTTCTCATGTCTTGAGTCAGTGGTTTAAGAGTGACTTATGTGGAAAGCCTCCTTCTTTGGTGGGTATCATGGATCGATCTTGAGACTGGAGCCTTCTGCCCATAAACCTGGTCTCAGCAGCAAGACTCTGAGGGCCTCCAGGAAGGGGCATCAAATGGTCAAGGATGTCGATTTCTTTACAACTGAACAACCAAAAAACAACTTTATAGGCCCTTTTTGCCAGGCACTGTGTTGAATTCTTCACATCCATTGTGTCAACAGGATTGTTTCTTTCTGCTTTTAAAAAATAACCTTCAACTTATTGCAAAATAATGCGTGGTTTTTTTGTTTTGTTTTGTTTTTTGATATTCTTTATAAAACACAGTTCAACAAATTCAGCCATGTTTTCACTCCTTGAGGGAACCATTCCTAGTGCTTCATCCAGGGGGCTGTGGAAGCTGCAGGTGGGTGGTAGGCCATGGGCAATTTTTCCAAAAGTTTCCCTTTTCCTTAAGAGAGCCCCCCAAACATGGGGAAGGTGGTTTGCTTGGAGAGAGTTTTTTATACTTCCCCTCTTCCCTAAGTGCTCGAATAAAGTATAGGACTTAGAAATGGCCCCATTAAAAAAGTCATATTTCATGAAAAAGCTCCTAAAGTGTGGTCAGTTCAGATGCAATTGTGGGAAAGAGAAATGATCTTTCTCCAACTTTGAGCAGCATGAGTTTAGGCCTCTGCATGCACACAGCAAATGCTCAGGAGCCCGTGTCGAACCGCTGGAAAGATTAATTGGAAAAAAGGATCCCCAAATGCAGTTTCCCCTGATTTACGTTTCATCAATGCTGTCAACCCTGACAGAGCATCAGCCACATGCTAGGCCCTGGGAGGATGCTGGTGGGGATAGTGTGTGTGTGTGTATGTGTGTGTGTGTTGTGGTTTGTGCGTGTGTTTGTGTGAGTACATGTGAGTGCATGTGTGCTGTGGATGTGTGTGTGCTCCTGAGTGCAAGTGTGTATGACTTTGTATTGTGTGTGTATGTGTATGTGATGGTATGTGTGAATACATGTGTGCTTACATGTGTGCAAACACGTGTGCACTGCCCGAGATTATGACTGGATATGAGTGTGTGTGCATGTGTATGGGTTGTGTCTATGTGACCGTTTGGGCACATGTGTATGTTTGCATGGTGTATATATGTGGTCTGTGTGTCTGTGTGTGTGTGGTTTGGTGTGCATGTGGTGTGGTATGTGTATCTACATATATATGTGGTGTATGTGTGTGTTGTATTGTGTGTGTTTATATGTGTGTGTCCATGTATATGGTGTGTGTTGTATTGTGTGTGTCTGTGTGTGTATGTGTGTGGTGTGGTGTGTGTGTCCATGCGTATGGTGTGTGTGTGGTGTGGTGTGTGTGTCTATGTATGTATATGGTGTGTGGTGTGTGTGTGGTATGGTGTCTATTTGTGTGTGTGTGTGGTGGTGTGTGTGTGTGTGTGTGTGTGTGTATGCATGCGTGTGGCAGGAGAGGAGGCATGCAGAGTGAATAGGACTGTGGCCTTGTCAGGGAGGGAATACACGCCCCGCACACAGCATCCCCCGCTGCTGTCCTACCCCCCTCCCCCCGCCTCCTGCCTTCAGCTCCTGCCACCCTGGGTTGCTGGGCCTCCTCCCGCCACTGCCAGCTCCCAGCTCCCAGTCCCAGCTTTCAACTCCTAGTCCCAGCACCCAGTCCCAGCTCCCAGTCCCAGCTCCCAGCTCCCAGTCCCAGCTCCCAGTCCCAGCTCCCAGTCCCAGCACCCAGTCCCAGCTCCCAGTCCTAGCACCCAGTCCCAGCTCCCAGTCCCAGCACCCAGTCCCAGCTCTCAGTTCCAGCTCCCAGCTCCCAGTCCCAGCACCCAGTCCCAGCTCCCAGCTCCCAGTCCCAGCTCTCAGCTCCCAGCTCCCCATCTGAGCTGCATTTGCTTGCTGGGCCCTTCATCCCGAACACTTTCTCCTCCCTTTTCGCACGTCTCAGCCCTGCCTGTCAGGCGGTGGGTGGGAGGCAACAGTCCTGAAATCGGTGTCGGCTCCATGCTTTCTACCTCCTATCACCTCACAGCGACTTTGAAATGAGAGCACCTGGTAGGCAGCCGGGATGCTGTGTGGGGTGCTGTGTGGACATGACGAAGCAGGAGTGAGTCGTGTGCCTGTGTCTAAGATGCTGGAGCAGTGTGCTTTCTAAAACTGTGAAGTATAAATCAGAGGCACATCAAGTGCTGGAGGAAAAACGAATCTGGAGAACAATGAAAACCATCTGCTGAGTCGAGGCTCAGATGGGTGGGGATGCCCCACGGGGAGGGGGGACCCTGCACCTGGGGGCAGTGTGCGCAGCTGTGACTTGGTCAGGCTCCTGATTATGGCCTCCCACCTGCGACCACAGGCAGCTGAGGGGAGAAAGCCTCACGTTTACACCTTGACATCTCAAGGTGAATCAGCCCATTGGATGACTTCTACCTCGGAATTCGGTGAGAAGACACCCGGCCGGCCGCTCCTCTTCTGAGGAACCCAGCAAGCTGCGTGGACAAGCCTGCTGTTTGCGGGGCCTCGATCTTTTGGTCATGCTGGGCAGCCTGGCAACAGGGAGTGTGTCCTCTGGCCTTACTAGCGTCTCCTTGGAGACGAGGGAGGAGAAACTGCCTTTCTGAAGCCAGTTATTTCCACTCCCAGTCTAGGTCTCTCCCTCCTGTTTTGGAGCAAAGCGGTTCTGGAGTGTAGAGGGCAGCCTCCAGGATGGTGGCCTTCTGGTATTCGAGCTTCGTGTAGTCCCTCCTTTATGGGACGTATTGATCCTCTTCTAGCAGAAAAGATGAGCTGTGGTTGCTAAGATTAAGCGATAAAGGACTGCAGCTTCTGCCTTGGTGTTTGGGATCTCTTTTTTCTCTCTCTCTCCCCCATCCTTGAATCACAAGCTGCCATGTTGTGAGGACACTCAGATGGAGAGACTCCAATGTAGGCTCAGTTGTGTCTTCCCCAAATTCCTATGTCGAAATTGGAATCCCCACGACCTCGGAATGTGACTGTATTTGGAGACAGAGTTTTTTTTTTTTTAATAATAAATTTATTTTTTATTGGTGTTCAATTTGCCAACATACAGAATAACACCCAGTGCTCATCCCGTCAAGTGCCCCCCATCAGTGCCCGTCACCCATTCGCCCCCACCCCCCGCCCTCCTCCCCTTCTACCGCCGCTAGTTCTTTTCCCAGAGTTAGGAGTCTTCATGTTGGAGACCGAGTTTTTTTTAAAGGGGTAATTAAATTAGAACAAGGCCATCGGGGGGCCTCTAATCCAATAGGACTGGTGTCCTTCCAAGAAGAGGAGATTAGGACAGAGACACACACAGAGGGAGGACCATGTGAGGACACTGGTGAGAAGTGGCCATTTACAAGCCAAGGGCAGAGGCCTGGGGAGAAATGATCCTGCCGACAACTTGATCTCAGACTTCCAGCCTCCAGAATTGTGAGGAAGTCAATGTCCGTTGTTTAAGCCCTCAGTCTGTGATACTTGTTACAGCAGCTGAGCTGACTATTATAGGCCTGTAACGATGTTTGTGAGCCTGGATGCACATTTTCTGAAGCTTGCTGTCAGCCATATGAGTGGGCTTAGAAGTGGATTTCTCAGCCCCAGTTGAGGCTTAGATTGAACTGTAGCTCTGGCTGGGAGCTTTACAACTGCCTCATGGGAAACCCTGACCCAGAGGCATCTAGCAAAGCCACATCTGGATTCTTGAGCTACAGGGTAGCTCATCTGCACTGTATGATAATGACCGTTGGCTGTTTAAAGCTGTTAAGTTTTGGGATAATTTTTTTTGTCAAGATTTTATTTATTTATTCATGAGAGACACACAGAGAGAGGCAGAGACACAGGCAGAGGGAGAAGCAGCCTCCATGCAGGGAGCGGGATGTGAGACCTGATTCCAGAACCCCCAGGATCATGCCCTGAGCTGAAGGCAGATGCTCAACCGCTGAGCCACCCAGGCATCCCATAACATTCTTTCTTTCTTTTTTTTTAAAAAAAATATTTATTTATTTATTTATTTATTTATTTATTTATTTATTTATTTATGATAGACAGAGAGAGAGAGAGAGAGAGAGGTAGAGACACAGGAGGAGGGAGAAGCAGACTCCATGCCGGGATCCCGACGTGGAACTTGATCCCGGGACTCCAGGATTGCGCCCTGGGTCAAAGGCAGGCGCTAAACTGCTGAGCCACCCAGGGATCCCCGATAACATTGTTTCTAAAACAAAAAATTGACATGTATTCATGTACAATAAAGTAAAATTTAAAAATACTTTTTTATATTGGTTATCTGAATATAAAAAATAACAAAATCAAAATAGTGTACTTGAGTCAGTATCTTAAGTCATGTCTTTTTTTGATCAAAATTTTAATTTTAATTCTAATATAGTTAACACACAGTGTTATACTAGTTTCAAGTGTACAATATAGTGATTCAACAATTCTGTGCATTGGTGCTCATCATGATAAGTGTACTCTTGATCCCCATCACCTATCCCACCCATTCACCCACCCACTTCCCCTCTGGCAATCATCAATTTGTCCTTTATAGTTAAGAGTCTGTTTCTTGGTTTGTCTCTTTTTTCCCCTTTGGTCATTTCTTAAATACTACATATGAGTGAAATCACATGATATTTGTCTTTCTTTTTTTTTTTTAAATGATTTTATTTATTTATTCATGAGAGACACAGAGAGAGAGAGAGAGAGGCAGAGACACAGGCAGAGGAAGAAGCAGGCTCCATGCAGGGAGCCCGATGTGAGACTCGATCCTGAACTCCGGGATCATGCCTTATGCCGAAGGCAGACACTCAACCGCTGAACCACCCAGGTGTCCCGATATTTGTCTTTCTTTGACTGACATTTCACTTAGCATTATACTCTAGTTCCATCCATGTTGTTGCAAATGGCAAGATTCATTCTTTATTTTATGGCTGAGTCATATTCCATGGTATACATATACCACATCTTCTTCATCCATCAGTTGATGGACATTTGGGCTGCTTCCATAATTTGCTATTATAAGCCATGTCTGTCTTTAATATGATGTCAATGGGATTTTTTTTCACCTCAATATAGTCTCAGTGTTTTTATTATTTTTTCACAACATTTCCTATAATCTTCAAAGGAACATTTTGTGGTTAGTAAATTTGAAATTATATTATACCTTCAATCTACTCTTCATTGTGGGCCATAATATATATTTTTTGGGGCCATAATATTTTTAATCAGGGAAATATTCTGTCTACAGATGTTGAGATACCTAGTCAGCTCAGGACAGATGCAGATACTCTCAATGCTGATTTTTTGACATTAAAATGTGAAAATCCTTCAGCCCCCAAATTTTACCAAGGGCTGTCTTTTTGCATCCTTTTCAGAGTACCTTTTTTCAATAAATATTTTCAAAAAACTATATTCGTCAAATAAATGGTCTTTATGATTCTTTTGAACGCTTCACTAAACTTAGATGCTACAAAATTATAGGCTTTTCCAGTTTCTTGCTCTTCTGGGACACAGTGTAATTTTTTCTAATTAAAAAATAAAGGCCCCATCAAAAGATTCCTTTTACAAGTCAAGATATTCTGAAGTACCCTTACAGAATTTCAATATTGAGCTTTCATTAATTAATGTGTTCCATTTCTCTCTTATTTTTTAGGGATAAATTCCAACGTGTTTTCACTTGCAAACTTTGTTTTCAATTAATGTAGTTCTTTCAAAGCCTCAAAAACTGAAAGCTTATGTGTTGAATAATTTGATCAAGGTGCTCCAATTTATGAACAACACGCATGCAAAATTAAGAGGACTCATTTGTGAAAAGATCAATATCATTGTAGAGCACTTAGATTGACTTCAAAAGGCCCAAACATTCTAAAATCTAATAGATGGCAGGCACCACAGAAAGAAAGCACAGTAAGCCATGCTGAAGCATGTTTTTTTTTTTGTTTGTTTTTCATTTTTATCAGCCTTGTCACAAAATGTTGACATTTACAGCTTCTACTTAAATTGGTAGACTATCACACCTTATTTGGATCCAATTATGAATTATATATGCATCATTACCAATTCCAAGTAAATTTCTGCTTCAAAGGTTTCTTAATTTAGTAAGGATGTTATTTTTGCCATGACACTGCACTCCACTAAAAAATATATTTGTGTTATCATTGTAAAGACAAGCACTGGTTAGCCTCAATGTCGACATCACAATAGTGTCCATAATAGTCTCAGATGATCATAATTAATAAAGAAAACTTCCAAGAGCTTTATTCTGAGTTTATGACATGGATGAAAGAAATGGAAACATTATTGTAATTGACTGATGTTCTTTTTGAAGAATCTCATCAGATTCTTCACCAAAATAAAACCTGCATCATTCTACTATTTGTATAGTTTTTTTGATGGAGCCAACATATAAACAGTAATCACTTCACTTTTTAAAAATTTAAAATGTATTTATTTATTTAAATTCCACGAACCATTGCTTCACTTTTTGTACATGAACATGAACGAGTCTTTTAATTAGGATGTAGAAAATGATAAAAGACTGCCTCTTTTGAGGAAATAAGAAAACACTGGATTAAAAATTGTTTATTTAAAAAAGCTGTTGAAGAGCTATGGATGTAGTGAAGTTTATATGCATAGAGAGCGATCAATCCCTTCTAGATGAACACTGACCAATGGCTGATTTTACAACTGGGAGATGTTAGCTAGACAGCATATGGGTGGGTAGAGGAGTGAATTTAGCATAGATAAAGATATTTTCCTGGAATAAAATAAGCTAAACTTGTAACTACTGTGTGGGCTTGCATGAGGGATTGGAATTTTTAAGAGTCTCAAATGTAAAACTAATTTTTGTCTGCTAATTAGCTGAGTAAGCTATGACTGAGGGTGTGGCTAGAAAGCAGAGAGTAGCATGACGTCTGGTCCCAGAGCTGTGCTGGAAGGGAAGAACTGATTTCAGTCACAAACATTTTGAAGCCAGAGGTAAACTGAAATGAATTCAATTTGCAATCCAGTTCCAACCAATCTCAATTCCTAATTGGGTCAAAGTAATCAACTTTTTAGCCTAGCTGCTTGATTGAGGAAAGGATGTGAGTTATCTACCCTCATCTCTCCTTTTCTTTAATATAGTATGTCCAGATTTCAATTAAAAAAGATAGGACATGCAAAGAAGCAGGAAAATGAACCTCATAATCAAGAGAAAAAATAGTAAATAGAAGCAGTTCCACAAATGATCCAGACGTTGAAATGAACAGACAAGAACTTTAAAATACCTAATATAAATTTGTTTTAAAAATTAGGGAAAAACAGGCAATATGATTGGACAGATGCAGAATTTTATTTTATTTAAAATTTTTATTAATTTTTTAAACTGGAGTTCAATTTGCCAATATTTAGCATAACACCCAGTGCTCATACCATCAAGTGCTCCCCTCAGTGCTCATCACCCAGCCACCCCAACCACCAACCCACCTCCCTTTCCACTACCCCTTTTTCATTTCCCAGAGTTGGGTGTCTCTCATGTTTTGTCACCCTCACTGATATTTTTTTTTCTCACTGATATTTTCACTCATCCTCTCTCCTTTCCCTTTATTCCCTTTCACTAATTTTTATATTCCACTAATGAATGAGATCATATAATGTTTGTCCTTTTCCAACTGACTTATTTCACTCAGCATAACACCCTCCAGTTCCATCCACATCGAAGTAAATGGTGGGTATTTGTTGTTTCTAATGGCTGAGTAATATTCCATTGTATACATAGACCACATCTTCTTTATCCATTAATCTTTTGATGGACACCAAGGCTCCTTCCACAGTTTGGCTATTGTGGACATTGCTGCTATAAACATCGGGGTGCAGATGTCCCGGCATTTCACTAGATGCAGAATTTTAGTAGAGAAATGGAAACTCTAAAGTAAAATCAAATGGAGATTTTAGAACTGGAAAAAAAAAAAACACCCTAATGTGAAATGAAGAATTAATTGGTTGGGCTTAATAGATGAAACAGAGCAGAATAAAGGATATATTAACGTGCTCAAGGACAGTCAGTAGAAATTATTCTAAATGAAGCACAGACAGTAAAAAGAAGCAAAAGAGAATAGAGTTTTAGAAGCTATGTTATTTGGTGCACATATTTCATATATATTTTACTTATGATCTTTCACGTAACCCACTGAACCCCCTGCCTGGCTGCTTTGTGTCTCTCACAGGCTATGGCAGAGGTCATGGCATACCTGGTTGGTAAACTAAATGTCCAGAAAGAGCAGCAGACTAAGAAATTTCTTCCACCACCTGAGATTGGAAGGCTATTCCTAGATGCTCATGTTCCTGTGGACTTTGTTTTATGAACAAGGGTTCTATTGTTTAAAGGGAAGTATTAGTGACTGGGAAATGTGGTCACCCTCTTTTTTTTTTAATTTTTATTTATGATAGTCACAGAGAGAGAGAGAGAGAGAGACAGAGACAGAGACAGAGACACAGGCAGAGGGAGAAGCAGGCTCCATGCACCGGGAGCCCAATGTGGGATTCGATCCCAGGTCTCCAGGATCGCGCCCTGGGCCAAAGGCAGGCGCTAAACCGCTGAGCCACCCAGGGATCCCTGTGGTCACCTTCTTGATGACCCTTGACCTATGGCCTCCAGAAACTTTCTTTCTTCTTTCTTTCTTTCTTTCCTTCTTTCTTTCTTTCTTTCTTTCTTTCTTTCTTTCTTTCTTTCTTTCTTTCTTTCTTTCTTTCTTTCTTTCTTCTTTCTTTCTTTCTTTCTTTCTTTCTTTCTTTCTTTCTTTCTTTCTTTTCTTTCTTTTCCTTCCTTCCTTCCTTCCTTCCTTCCTTCCTTCCTTCCTTCCTTCCTTTCCTTCCTTTCTTCCCTTTTAAAAGATTTTATTTATTTATTTGAGAGAGAGCACGCAGAGGCATGTGAGTGGGGGATGGGCAGAGGGAGAGGGAGAAGCAGATTCCCTGCTTAACAGGGGAATCTGAGCCTAATGTGGGGCTCAGCCCCAGGACCCCAAGACCATGACCTAAGCTGAAGGCAGACACTTAACCAACTGGGCCACCTATGTGCCCCCCAAAACCCTTTCTGATTCCTAATATGAAATAGTATGCTAAGGCTGCAATGACAAAGTACCATAGGCTGGGTGGCTTAAACAACAGAAATTAATTTTCTCACAGTTCTGGAGACTGTTTCAAGATCAAGATGCTAGCTAGGTTGGTTTCTTCTGAGGCCTCTCTCCTTGGCTTTGTAGGTCATCTTCCTGTGTCTTCTTGTGGTTTTGCCTTTATGTGTCTATGTCTAAATTTCCTCTAATCAGACTAGTTAAATTGGTTTAGGACCGACTCTAATGATTTCATTTTAAATTAATTATCCCTTCCAAGACTCTGTCTTCAAATATAGTCATATTCTGAGGTATTGGGGGTTAGGACTTCTACATATGAATTTTTAGGGGACTCAGTTTAGCCCATAATACCCTGCACTGGAGTAACCTTTCTTTTTCCGTACCTTTATCTGTACCTTCCTTCTGATACTGATCATCATTCTACTTTGTCTTCTGGACATTTCTCTATGTGGCTAATCTCTTTTATTAGAATGTAGGCTCTCTGAGGGCCTGGTGAGTCTCTGGTTCATCTTGCATCTATGCATCACCTAGGACACTTTTCAAACTTTATAGTTATTTTAGAGAGAGAGGTTGAGAGGACAAAAATATGTTATCTCACCTCCCTATATCTTTATCTGTTAAAAATTTTTGTGCATTATCTTAATATTTCAGTTCTATTGGTTACTTTTATTTATTTATTTATTTGAGAGAGAGAGCGCATGAGAGTGGGGTAGGGGTGGAGGGGGAGAGGGAGAAAGAAAGAATCTTAAGCAGGTTCTGCTCTCAGTATGGAGCCCTACGTGGAGTTCAATCTCATGACTCTGGGAGCATGACCTGAGCTGAAATCGAGTCAGTCACTTAAGCAACTGAGCCACCCAGGTGTCCCACTATTGGTTACCTTTATAACTTTAAATACTACTCATATACTACTGGTTTTTTTTCCCCATCGCCATTATACAGATTTTCAACTTCCACCCCTATAAACAGTATTAGTGTTCTTATGAGTTTCTTTATGTCTTCCCTCTTTATTCTACTCCTTTTCAAGTTTCTGTCAACCACACCATAATTTCCACATTGTTAATGTTTATTGCATGTATGTTCCATTCTTAAATATAATTAAGTGGTGCTTTATCTATGGATTAGTTATTAAAGAAGAAAAAGAATAAATACTAGAAGGAGAATATTTTAAGAGCCTGAGTGAAATAGTTTCCTTTTGTCATTTTCCATTGATTGCTCAAACTTTGCCACATTTTAGTTTGTAATTGACCATGACTTATTTTTTCTTTCCCAGAGTTTCTAATTGCTTTACTTTTTCTTTTTAACAAAAGAACTAAATACCTCTATTATATCTTTAAGGCTACCTGTCACTCAACCATATTGTTTGTTAAAGGAAATGTTTTCTTCTTGAAGATTTTTTTTTTCTTCTCAGAGTTCTCTTATCACCAGTTATAGTTTGGACAGATTATTTCTGGTTTTGCTGCCTAACTGTGACCCTGGACATTTTCCTTGGACTCCTGGGATACCTACTCTTGTTTTAGAGTTGCCATGTCTTTTTTCTTGCTTGGTTTTCTTTTTCATTTTGTTGGAAAATATCTGGAGACTATATATATATTTATATTTATTTTTATTTTTTATTATATATATATATATTTTTAAAGATTTTATTTTATTTACTCATGAGAGATACAGAGCAAGAGAGAGAGGCAGAGACACAGGCAGAGGGAGAAGCAGGCTCCATGCAGGGAGCCCGATGTGGGGGACTGGATCCCGGGTCTCCAGGATCACGCCGTGGGCTGCAAGCGACGCCAAACTGCTGCACCACCGAGGCTGCCTGGAGACAATATTTTTTAAAACAAATATTTGTGATTTAGATTTTCTAAGTATTTTTTTCCCTGAAACTACTTATTTTGTCCTTATAGCAATTCTATAGTTTTTCAAAAGAAAATATAGAATTGTAAGTTTAGAATTTTATATATTTAATGAGAACTTGGGAGCATTGCTCTACTGTTTTCTGGTTTTCAGTGTTGCTGGTGAGAAGTCACATGTCAATGTGATTGTAATTCTTTTGCAGATAATCTGTTCTTTTTTCTGTCTAGAAGCTTTTATAATCTTCTCCTTATACTTAGAATTCCAGTTTTCAGGAGAATGTGTCTGGGGGTGGGTCTTTTTTCACTCATTCTATTTTACTTTTTTTTTTTTCTAGAATGCTTAGCAAATGGATACAAGACATCTTAGATTAATCACGTTATGTCTCATATTTTCCCTCATATTTTCTTCTGTCTTCTTGATATACATTCTGGGAGACTTCCTGAGCTTTAACTTTTCTTCCTATGGAATTTTTATTTTAGCAATTACACTTATGAGAACTCATTCTTGTTCTCTGATTGCTCCATTTTAAACAGCCTGTTCTCTTTTAAGGAACACATACTTTTTTGAATTCCACTAAGGACACCAATTTTTTAAGAATTCTTTTCTGTTCTTTGAATTTGTTAGTTTGTTCATCTTGGTTGTTACCTTTTGTGCTATTGGTGTTCTTCAATGCCTTGTTTGGTGCTATGTATGTATGTATGTATGTATGTATTTATTTATGAGAGAGAGAGAAAGTGAGGGTGAGGGGTAAAGGAGAGGGAGAGAAGCAGACTCCCTGCTAAAGTGGGATCTCACAGCCCTGAGATTATGACCTGAGCTGAAATCAAGAGTCTGATGTTCAGTTGACTAAGCCACCCAGATGCTCGCCCTAGTGATCCGTATTTATAAAGGGAGATGAGGTAATGCCCATTTGCAGTTAGTGAGATTCATTAGGCCAGATTCACTTTGCTGGGATTTCTGCTTGGACAGTTGGTCCCACCAACCTGAATATTTATATATTCCTTTAGAATTTGGGAATATGAACCTATTTTTCATATAATGCATACATTTTCTTCATATATATATTTTTTTCTAGAATTTCTAGTAAATGCTAATATTTCCCCCAGTGAGCATGTTCCTGAGAGCTCCCAGCATGTTGACTGGTTGCTTTTACATTGGTATGAGCCGGCTAGAAGTGGTCAGGCCAGGTCAGGCCCCAACATGCCAAGCACTCATCTACACACCCTACCACCCTCTGATACAGGGAGGGGGCAACATCATTAGATGAGGAGCTGGTACATAATGCCTGTGCTGGAATTAAGACCCTTGTGATTCTGAAGCCCAGGCTAGGGCTTTGTGAGCTACAAGAACATGGAGGCTGGAGACCGTGGGGATGGGAGGATGTATAAGACCTGTGGGCTGGAGGGAGAGGGGGAGGCGTAAAGTTGACAGAAGTGTCATCACAGAAATGGAGACATGTGTGGGGTCGGGGAGAGCTGAGCTCGGGTTGGGGGATGTCTCCCATATGTGTGGAGGCTGAAGTGAGGCATGGTGAGGACACAGGGAACGACCAACCTTCAGAAAGAAGGGAGGAGTGAGGAGTAGAGTCTGAGCACTGCCCCTCTGGGAGTGGGAAGGAAGAGGGAGAACACAGGGGTGTGGGTCACTGCTTGTTCACTCATTCGTTCATTCATTCATTCATCTATTCATTCATTCATCAAGCTGACTGAATGTCTCTGATGTCTCAGTCTGGGACAGGCTGTGACGGGCGCTGGAGGTGGACAGGCTGGACTCTCTCACCCAACACTGCCCCTTTCTTCATAACAGTGGCCTCCAGGAGGCACTCTCTGTGTTTAAACAAACGTCAGTCACCCACCTTGTCCCGCAGTAAGGGTTATGATGCCCTGTGACATGTGTGAGCTCATTTGTTCCTGGCACTTACATCTGAGTTGGAGTGTGGACGTAGGCATTGTGCAGCCTCGGCCATGACCTTAGCTCTGCTGAGCGACCTCAAGCCAGTTTCCTCGTGTAGAAAACTGGGCCAGTACCGGTTTTGTTACATAGCCTTTCTAAGCTTCAGGTGCACCTGCACTAAGGAGGATCGGGACACCCCTCTCACGGTAGCCGGGAGGATTGGTGCCGTGCCCGGCGGCCACTGTCACTCCCAGGTTACAGTTGAGGACATGTACCAAGGGCTAGGTGGCTTCCCTCCGTGTCGCTGATGGACCCAGGTCCCACGGCTGTGGGTGGAGGAACCTGGGCCCCCTGGATCTTAGTCTGGGGCTCCTTCTGTCCTGCCGGGTGAGCTGGACAGAGCCACAGAATGGTCCTGGCTCCTGTGCCGTGTGACCTGAGTCCCCCTGCTCCTGGGCCCACAGGGCCCGTCTGCTTCCTGCTGAGAAGAGAAGAGAGTGTGACATCACCTGCCGAGGGGGGAGTGTGAGCAATGCCAGCACCTTCAGCGGACACAGGGCCAGGCTTTCTGCTGCGTCCTCAGCTCGGCGGAGCCCTGCTGTGCGGGGATGGGCTTGGTCACCGAAATGGTGACCACAGCCAAAACAGCTGAGTAGAAATGCTGTCCCCGAGACGTCCATCGTTGACCGCCAGTTCCGAGATCTGAGGACCGGGCGCGGCCGTTGCCAGCACCCGGGGCACAAGCCACCTTCCGCGGGCTCGAGCTCGAGCAGCCGAGCGGAGCGGGACCGCAGAGCGTGGCCCGTTTTACAGCCCGGTGGCTGCGCAGAGGAGCAGGTGGCCTGAGCTCGCTGGCTTACCGAGCGGGGCTCTGACCCTGGAGACAAATGGATCTTGTGCCACCCAGGGGATCGGGAACCGGATGGGCTCCCCGCTGTCCCGGCCTGCTGGCTGCCCCTGCAGCGCGGTCTGGTGCTCTGGGGACTCAGGCTGCAGGCCTGTTCTCCGCTGGGAGCGTGGCTCACGAGCATTTCCAGCGCCTGGCTTGCACGTGGGCCTCCCGAAGCCCCTAGCGAGGTAGGCAAGCCGGGTGCCCTTGCACCCATCTTACAGCAGAGGCAGGCCCTCGCAGGGCCCGAGCTTGGCTTCACGCTCTTCTGCCCTTATCTTGAACTTTTAATAATTCTGTCTTTGAACTTGTGCTTTGCAAGTGCGATCTGATGGGATCATGGTGCATGCACAGGAGCGGGGGAGGGCTGTCAACCCGTGTGTCAGTTGTTCCCTCCTGTCCTACCTGCATCCGGTGTTCTCGAAGCCCCGTGAGCACAGAACTACAGAACTTCAGTGTGAGACTCAAAGTGAGAACAAGACTCGTGTGTGACTTCAAGGACGGGGTGGGCAAGGACACCGACACCCCTGAAAGGACTTGCTTTGGCTGCAGAAAGAAGGCAGTAGGTCCTAGGGAACACGAATGGCTGAGGGACCCCGTCTTATCCTTACTCAGGTTACTTCCCTGTGTTAGCCGATCCCAGTGCACATGAAGGCGTAGAAGGAAGTGGAGACACAGGGGTGCCTGGAGCTCCCTTTTCTCCCATCCCTCCTCATCAGCAGTGGGGCAAAGGCACAGCGTGTGTGGGTGGAATGTCAAGGAGGGACATAAAAACTGTTGAGTTAGGGCAGCGTTTCTACTGTTCTGGAAGGGACGAAAATACTTTTGCGTACAAACTGCAAAATATGAAGTGTGTGATTTCGATGATTCCACATACGAGCTAAATGGTCTTATATTTGCATTGAAAACTGTCACTGCACGACACAATGTTGAATGGTGTAGTTAGAACGGCATTAAATAGCAAATAAAAACACCATGACAAGTGGAGATTGGGGGGGGGTATCATGGAAGAATCAAGCAAGTCGGGTATTTCAGCAATTTTAATGGCACTTTCATCCTGGGTTTTCACAAACATCCCACATTTTCATGTTGAACAAGGGGCCTTGCAATCATGAAGCCAGCCCTGGGGGTGGGAGGGGGTGTGGAGAAAGAGGGGATGGGAAGACCATAGCGACCTCGGAGTTATTCAGGGGTGACCTGGGAGCAGGCGCTGGTCTCTGATGGAGCCTGGGGACGGGATCTACCACGATGATGATGAAGATGATGGTGATGAGCCTGCCGTATTGCGCCAAGCACGATGCATGCTGTGGCCCACTCATCTCCATGGCAACCTGGAGGCAGAGACAGTTACTTTGCACCCCGCAGAGGAAGAAACCAAAGCTCTGAAAGCTTCCACAGCCTGCCCACATCCCGAGCTGGCAAGCGGCACAGCCAGGAACCCTGGACTGTCAGACCTTAGTCACCAATGTTCCCTTTCTCCCATCTACTGGCGAGAACACACCTGATCCCTTTGCCTCTGCCTAGAGACCTCAGGCTCCACTTGGTAAGAAACAGGGCCATTCATTTTATTTCTTTATAAAAGCTGAATGAGAGTAATACATGATGACTAATAAACGGTTCAAACTGCACAAAAGTATTTTCAGAGCGCTGATACAGAAAGCCTCCCAGTAGCCCCCTCCCTATCCCACCCCTGATCAGTGTATATCCTTCTAGAACTTTCTCCATGCATGGATGTGCCAGGATAATGATCGGGATGGCACTTTCTTCTCAGTCCTGTGTTTTCCTGCCTTCAGATCTTTAAAGTAGCCAAGCAGAGGTTTGTTAACAGCTTTGGGGGTTCAGGGCTCAGAGTAGAAGACGCTGGACGAGGAGAACACAGAACTTAGGGATGTGTTTTGAAAGCCAGGAAGTCAAGAGCTGTGGGGCTGGCTGTTCCACAGCAGTGGACTTCTAAAGATAGATGTGGACCAGAGAGAAGGACAGGCATGGACTGGGGCCCAGCCTGGGTCGGGGTTTATAAATAGCAGAATCCTGGTCCCCCTTCCCACACCTCACCCGGGATAGCAGTGGTGGCAGGAGGATCTCAGAAGGCCATGGCTGTCTGGGGTCCCCACAGAGCTGGATCACGGATGTCCAGGGTCCCCATGCCCAGGCATGGCACAAAGACAGCTGATGTGCCCACCTTCCCACAACCACAGGGGCAGCATGTCCAGCCCCAGGGAGGGCTGCTGTGGCCTGAAGACCAAGGCCCCCTCTGTGAATTTCTTGGAGCTCTTGTTTGACCACCCAACACAACAGCATTGGATTGCTTCCCCTCCTCCTGAGTGAGGGCTCCAAGACTGGTTGGTGCTGATTTAGGACAAATGAACAAATGTGACATCTTAACGTCCAAGTGAAATAGTGATATTGAGCTGAATGACTCTGAGGTCCCTGCCAACCCTGGCTTCTTGGCAGGCCACATCTGGGGTCAGCTCTTGCCCTGGGGAACCAAAGATGCCTTCTTCTCAGGGCCCCATATATGGCTCTCTGTCTAAGGCCCTGACCTGATGGGAGGGGTGCTGGCCCCACTGCTCATGAGGGTGCACATGGCTGTCTCATTGGGATTCCACAAAGGAAGGAGGGAGATCTTGTAGTCGGTTCTTAGAGACATTTGATCCCCTCTTCTCCTGGAGAAGGACCTCCCTTTGGAAATAAGTGGACTGCCTGTGGCTCTCTGAGGTGCTTAGCTGGTGGTGGCTAGGGGGGTCCAGGCTAGGGAGCTGGTAATTTCCCAGAGCTCCTCCCAGAGACCCCGTTGGCCAAGCTGTGGCCATGGGCTGGGATCTGAACCCAGGCTTCTCTGGCTCCTGGAGCCAAGCTCTTGAGAGGCAGGAGACAAGGTGTATGCAGGCAGATGTTTTGGGAAATTGGGCCCTCTGGGACTTCTGACAGCCCAGAGGGGGGTCTTGCCCCCACCATGGTGGGCCAGCTCTGCTCTTGTGGTGCGTTTGGGCCTGGGGCATGGACAGGGGAGCACTCCTCACAGCCCAAGGCCAGCCTCCCTTTCCTGTAACCTCATATAAGACCAGCCCCTCTTGGGCTCCCAGCTGGGCTGTGACTTAGACTTAGTGGGATCACCAGGGGGTGGCAGAAATGACACAGTCCTGGCCGACCTCAGGTTCTTTTTTTTTTTTTTTGGAGAATGACAGCTGGGCTTGATTGTCTCTTGACTCTGTCCAGATGACTCTCACAAAGCTCTTTCCCACAGGCCAGGCCGAGAGGCCAGGTTTCCATGTTAATCTGGTTGAGAAGCCGTTCAGGGAGTTTCACCAAATGCATCTCAGATCCACTTGGACTGAAAGGTTGCAAGAGGGCACGTGCCCTCTGGGAGGCATGTTGAGATTTTTCACCTCTCCTGGCCAGGAGCAGCCTTTGCTGGCAGCACCGAGGAGCTGACTCTCCGGTCAACTTTCTAGAGCATCAATTTACCAGATGCATCAATCTATCAGATGGTAACTAATTTAAAACAGCATTTTATTAAAACAAACTAAGATATTATGAATTATACATAAAGTCTGCAGGAACTCTGAAGATCAAACAAGAGATATTGCAGAAATATCACATTTTCAGAGAGTTGCTCTGAGTTCCTGCTCCCAGGAACCCAGATTGAAGGTACACTCCTCTGCCTGGGGTGCCCCCAGAACCAGAGGGAGGGCCGGTAATGATCACTAACTCCTGCCCAGCACTCCAGAGTTTGCAGAGTGAGAGCACATTTTTATCTCCCTGCATCTAAAGTATCCCATGAGGTGAATAAGCAGCACGAAAGAGCTTTATCCACATTTCACTGCTAGCCATGCTCAGCTCAGATGACACCCATGCCTTCTGACACTACCAATCTTTTTCCTTCACTTTCTTCTTTCTGGGTTGATACTCTGGGATCCACATGGCTGCCTAGGGGACAGGGATGGTTGGCCCTGGCTTCTTCAGGGGAGTTGTGATTTGCTGGACAGCTGCATCCCAACTAGGGTTGAAGGCTGATTTTTGTCCCTACAGCAGGTGTCCCTCTGACCTCTGTTCAAGGACATTGCCACCTGAGTCCATGTGGGTTGGTGGGAGATGCCATAACCCTTCTCTTTGCCAAAGGAATGTTCTGACTTCCTTTCTCTTATCTGTACCAGTATTCATGTGTGCATTTGGGAAGGAGTCTTGACCCAGCATCTTGTTTGTGTCCCATGTTCTCACTTGCTCTACATGTTGCTCCTGGGATATGGAGGAGTAGGTAGGTGGTGGCTGGGATGGTTCCAGAAGGCCACTGATGAACTCTCATTTTTCCTCTGGGGGTTAGGGCAAGGAGGTGTTTGGTTGGTGTTTGGTCAGCTCAGGTTCTGTGTGGGAAAAGGGCCCATCATTCCATATGGGGACCTGAATTTGTTCTTCTCTCTAGCCTTGGTGGCAGCAGATTGAGGTGGCCTCTGATGGGCAGCTCGCCTCTCTGCCCTGTCTCCCTTGGACCATCTGCTTTCCTACTCATTAGAACACAGTTGCAATGGACCTCTGGTGGGACCTGTTGGTGGGAAGAGAGCCTCTGGGAGGTATCAGCACACGAACCATGACCACACCCTTGCTGGGAGAAGCATCAGCTCCTTATTATAATAAGTGGATTCTACTAAAAACCATCATCTTAGAAAGGTGAAATTAATGCTGCTAGCTAATAAGGAGGGCTCAGTGTAAGCCGGTCTCCACAACTGGCCCTTCTGCCAACTGCCCGCATTTGGCACATTGCAATGGTTTTATGGTGAGGTATCGGTCCCACTTTATAGGTGCAAAAAACAAGGCTTACCAAGGCCTCTGTGAGGTCACCTGTCCAACCCTGTGCCCTTTTCTATGAAGCTCTGTAGGCATCATTCCATTTTCATCTCCTAGTGACCTTTTGGGCAGGTACTATAGTGATGCCATCCTATAGGTGGGGGCACTGTGGCTCAGAGAGGCTCAGTGATTTGTCCTAGTTATACAGCTAAGTGGTATATCAGGCCCTAGAACCCTGGTATGTCTGGCTTCAGCGCTATTGCTCTTGACCACTGGGCTGGTGGGATGCTTTGGGAAAGGAACATTCTTGTAATCAAGGGGCCAAATCAGTTGAGATTGCAAGACTGGGGTGATGCACAAGCCATGGATCCATCGTCCAACCTCCACTGGCCATGGATAGAGGTCACATCCCCACTTCTTAGGAAAGGCTGAGACCCCACATCATGGTGGGTAGCACAGGAAGCAGTGCTGGGCCCTTGATCAGCCCATCCACGTATGACCTGGGGCTGGCTGTGAGCCTGTGGCTTTCTGTTGAGTTGATATGTCATGTCTCGGCTTTTCCCCAGGCCTCCAAAAAAGCACAATAAACCTAGGCAAGCTGATTTTTCCATAATTAAATTGTGACATTGTCATCCTTTCAACAAAGAGGATATATTAGCATTTCCCTGTTCTAGAAATTCATCACACACCTAGGAAATATATAGAGATAGCCAAGAGCAATCAGAGCCCTTTTGCTTTGTGTGTCAATGCATTGCTTCACTCATCAAATGCTCTTGCTCGGGGGCTGGATCCCCAGGCCTGTCCTCAGGGAACTCACAGTTGACTGGGGGAGATGTAGAAGTATTTCGGGCATCTCTAAAACTACACCTGTATTGATTGATTGACTTATTAACTTATTCAATGAATATTTATTGAAGTTCTATTATGTGTAGGAAATTGATTTTTAAATTATTCATATTTTGCATTCCTTTATTGGTTTTAGAATTGTAAAGTGCCTTGTGATGTGTTCTATAAAAACCCAACAGACTTGTGACCTTGTTCCCTTCTAGAATAAAGATCATCTTCTACAAATCAAAAATTAGACTGAGGGTCTGAGCATGTACAATATGTCATGTTTTTGAGTGACAGTGAGAAGTATCCTTTCTCCATCATGGCCATGAGTTAGAATCATCTGGGGGAGGAGGTTTATAAAGGGTCCATACCATTGTCTGGGCCTTACACACTTACGGCTTCTCATTTGATAGGTTTGAGGTGGGGCCCTGGGAGAAAGAATCCCCAGGTGATTTTCATGTGCAGCCATTGATCTATACCAGGAGTTCTTAACCTTAGCTCCACATTAGAATCTCCTGGAGAGTTTTAAAAGTTCCCATGTCTAGGTTGCACCCAGTCTGCTAAATCAGAACATCTGGAGGGTAGCACCCTTCCATCAATAGATGTTAAAGTTCCCCAGATGATTCCAAGTGCAGCCAAGATGGAGAGCCACTGGTCTGCTCCTATTTTATAATCACAAATGGGTTGAGGATGGTATCCCAGAAGCTGTGAGATTAGAGCTGTGTTTTGAAGGATGCATAGGAGTTTGCTAGGATATTGTAGAAGAAGATGGGGCATTTGCAGGTGGGGAAACCAGCCTGTGCTAAGGAAGCAGAATAGGAAGGAGGGGCGGGGGGATTCAAGATGCAATGAGACTAGAGTGACATCAGGGAGGCCATGTAGGCCAGGAGGAAAGCATGCTGCAAGCCAGACTCATGACCCTGTGGCTCTGGCTCGGCCTGAGGAGTCCAGGTAGGAAGTGACTGGACCTGTTTGTGTTATGAACATCCTTGTTAGAGTTGGATGGTCTGGAGGGAAGGCTGGAGGTGGAGAGACCAAAAAAGAATTTGTTTCAAAAGCCTAGACGGGAGTTAGGGAGGCCCCAGACCAAGGTGGTAGCCGGAGGGTGAAGGACAACATACGTTCAAGAGACACTTCCGAGGTGCTGGGTGGGTTTGAAATGTGTCTGCAAATTCTATAATATGCTTCCCAAGGAGAGGTGGCATGGCTGTCTCCTCCCACTTGAAGTGTAAGGATCATATTTTAAAGAGGAATTGCTGCAAACTGTCAAGGGGCATGCAGAGCTCTATGAAGGGGCATAGGCACCCTCATCTAACTTGATGATTTGGGGAAGGACATGGATTTTTGCCGCCGTGGAGCTCCCACACCCATTGGACGCCTCTAGCCAGTGGCCAGAGGCACCTCTGATCTAGCAGGTCCAGAAGCAGGAGGGTATCTTTTCACTCTCCCTTTTTCCTCACTCCTGTATCTGGCTGGTTGCCAAGTCCCAGCGTCCATCTCTTCCAGGGACCATAGCAATGGTTGTTTTATTTCCTCCATGGATTGGGTTCTGCAGACCAAGAGTCCAGGTGGGACAGCTTGTCTCTGCTGGGGCCTCAGCTGTGAAGGCTCAAGGCTAAAGTTTAGAATCACCTAGAAGGTATCTTCACTTATACCTCTGTCAGGTGATGCTAAAGTCATTTGGGACCTCAATTGCATCTGTTGGATGGAACACAACAGGTGTACCTGGCCTCTTCCATGGCTTGGGCTTTCTTCTGGCATGGCAGCCTCAGGGTAGTCAGATTTTACTAATGGATATTCAGGGCTCCAGAGGTGAGTGTCCTAAGAGAACCAGGACCTAGCTTCAGAAGTAAAGCACAGTCACTTGCACTGCATTCTGGTACCTAGAAGGTTGGCCTGAATGCACATACAAGTGAGGCAGCGGCTCTTCTTGTAGCTGGTTCTGTGGTTCCCACAGCTCTCATGGTTCCTTTGGTCCCCATGGCCTCTGCAGTTCCCATGGTTCCCATGGTCCCGTGGTCCCCATGGCCTCTGTGGTCCTATGGTTCTCGTGATCCTTATGGTTCCCATGGCTTCCATAGTCCCTGTGGTTCCTGTGGTCCCTCTGGTCTCCATGGTCCCCATGGTTCCCATGGTTGTCAAGGTCTCGATGGTGCTGTGGTTCCCATGGTTCCCATGGTCTCTATGGTTCTATGGTTCCCGTAGTCCTTCTGGTCTCAATGGCCCCCATGGTTCCCATGGACTCTGTGATCTTATGGTTCCTGTGGTCCTTGTGGTTTCCATGGTTCCCGTGGTCTCCATGGTGCTATGGTTCCCATGGTTTCTGTGGTTCTTGTGATCAAAACCCAACCAAGATCCAGGGCGAGAGGGGCTTCTGGTTGTTGGTTGTGTTTAAGGGCCAGCCCTAGATCTTTGGGGAATCTTTCCAGGTAGGTTCAGTTCAGAGCAGGGAGGGCCAGGTGGGGCTAGGTGCTGGGAAGGAGACCGGGGCTAGGACCAGACATTTAGCCTCTCCATCCAGCCTTTATGACCCGAGGCTTTTGAAGAGCCTTAAAACCCAGCCGTTAAATTACTCAGCTTTCTTTTCATTATCAAGCATTATGAAAGGTGAAATCATCACCTGACCTTATGGCTTACTTTGTGGTTGTGACTGGGGATGGGGGGGGTGTGCAGAGAAGGGGCTGGGCTCCATGGGGGACCGGTAGCCACAGAGCTGGATGCAGTTGTTCACTGGCCACATCCAGCCAGCGCTATCCAAGCCCTGCTTTACCTATCAGAGGTGTGTTGTGTGTGTGATTGTGTGTGAGAGTATGTGTGTGTACACATGTCTATGTGTCTGTGCATGTGTGTATCTGACTCTATGGGTGTCAGTGTATTGTGTCTGCATGTGGGCGTATGTCCTGAGTGTTTATGTGTGTGTACGCATGTGTGTACGTGTGTCCTATTCTGAGTGTCTGAGTGTGCTTATGTGTCTGTGGCTGTGAGAGTGTGTGTGTATGTGTGTTGCTTCTCCGACCTCCCCCAGGTGTCCTGACTAGTGGTAAGAAGCGTTCTCTACATGTCGCATTGAGCCGACAGTTGCTGGGCTCTGTGCTACATGCTTTGCATGGTGATGGCAGACAGATGCTCTATCATCCTCGTGACAGCTTAGGTGTGCATACCTCTATCATCCCCCCCTCACCTGGGTGAGTAAGAGGAGGTCCAGAGGAGCTCAGGAGCTCACCAACCTTTCCTGATAACTGAGGGGCTGATCTGGGCCCTCTGACTCCCAAGCCTGATGCTTAAGCATGCTAACTCATGAAGCCAATAGTATCCTGCTACCCAGGAAGGAACCCTGGACAACCGTCCAGGCCAAAGAGCAGGATCGTTGATCCACATTCCAGTCCTAGAGTCCTGCCTCTGGCATCTGGTATCTCTGCCCAGAGCCTCCCTGTCCCCCTACGGGACCCTCCACATAGACTCACACGCTTGACACCATGAGGGCCTCCTTGGGCACCTGCCACCGCCAAGGAGCTGAGTAAGGCAAAGCCACCCGCAGGCCTGGTGCAGCGGAGGTTCACTGCCCCACCATACCAGGGCTTTAAGTGTCGTCAGGAGATAGTCTGTGGGCTTACAGAGTCCGGCAGCCCGGCCCTGGGCCTGGCCTCAGGGTCCCTTCACGGTGGACACACCTAGGTCAACAGAGCGAGATGGAGAGGACAGCCGATTCCAAGGCGTCACTTTGCTGCTGAAATATGCTGATTTAAAAGAATCAAAGTGAGCGGTTTATTTATTGCCCAAGTCATTTCAAATGGAATTAGGTACCTAAATCAAATTGGCTATGGCTCCTTTAACCACCTCTGGAACACGGAGTTTGCATTAACTCCGTGTACACGTGGAAAACTAGGCTCGTGGGGAAAGCTCGGTGCAGGCGGGCCTCCGAGTCATGCAATGAATTCAATCTGTTCATTTATTATCATCAAAATGGCATGAATATGTCATAATACGGTGGGCATCGGTAACACCTCCCCTGTCCTGGAGCACGCCTACGTGTAACGTGGGGATCCATCCTCCCAGCGGTTCTGGGAGCAGGAAGGGCAGGTTCAGCAGCCCCAGACCTCGGGGAGAGAAGCTGAGCCTTGCACATGAGGGGTCCTGGCTGGTTCGCGGGCCGAGGCCGGAGGCTGCTACCCCCTCAGGCCAGTCCGCTCCAAAGCCAGGGCATCTTCTCCAACCAGATGGTACCATTCATGATCGTGGAGGTCATTCCAGGTGATTGTATGCAGTCACCAGGATCAAGAGCGGGAAAGGGTGCGAGTTTGGGCACCAAACCCCACCCTGGACTCCCCACCTCCAGTGCTATTGAGAGTGTTGGGGGGTGCGGGGTAGGGCTGCCAGAGAGAAGAACGGATGCCAACTTAGATCTGCATTTCAGATGAACTGGGAAATACTGCATGCGCCGTACCTAAAAATTTATTTGTTGTTTATTTGAAATACAAATCTCACTAAGCATCTTGTGTTTGTTCGTGCTCACTAACTCTGGCACCTGAGGAGGGGAGGAGTCCCCTCGTTCCCTCTCAATCTCTGGAACCTCTCGCTGTCCTGGCCACTGGGCCCAGGTCAGCTCTCGAAGGGGAGGCATGGACCCTCCACTTTCCAAGGATGATGACTTGATCACAGAGGAGAACCCCAGGGGCTGGGCAGATGGACATGGATTCAATTCTTCTGGCCATGGCTTGGTTGACCCCCACTTTGCCACCGGTCAGTAGCCTGGCCCCTTTGGAGAGAAGTCAGGTCAAGGTCTGGCTTCGCCTTGGACAAGTCTCTTCACTTCTCCGTGCTTGGTTTCCTCGTCTGCAAAAGGAGGGTGATCCCAGCACCCGTTCTCCCAAGGGCTTTAGAAACGCTCTCGGCGTGTGCCTGGAAAGCTTGTTAAGTAGCATGAACCACGTGGGACCAGCCCGGATGCCTTGACCCTGGAGTCGGGAGAGGAGTGAAACCTGGAGAGTCCAAACCCAGAGTCCCAGCCAGCCCGGGGGAGGGGTGACAGGTGATGCAGAATTATGGGGAATGCACACTTGTCTTTGCTCAGGAAACATTATTTATACGTATTTTAAAAGAACCGCAATACCAGCTGTTCATCTGCTTCCTGGCGATTTGGGTTTGGAGGGGTTTCGTTAGGGCTGGTGGCAGTCTCTCCACCAGGAAGCACTTGTTGGGTAAGAATGGGCTTCAGTTAAAGCCCTTTGAGATGCTGGCCATCATTCCAGCCCTGGACCCGTCCCAACGTCCAGCCCCTGACAGGTTGTGAGCCCCTGGGGCAGGGGAGAGGTCGAAGTCACCACAAGGCCCTGTGTGAGGTCTGGCCATCGTGTGAACCCTCCAGGTTTGTGGACAGAGTGGAGGGGAAATGGGTGGTCTGAATGGACTCTACGTGGCTTAGAATAAAGTCCAGGGCAAAGAGCTCTCCTGGGGGACAGGGGGAAGCGAAGTGTCCTCTGTGGTGGCCCCTTCATGCCATGACTGTCCCTGCCAGCTCCATTTCATTTTCTCCGGCAGCCTGAGATGCCACACAGCAAACTCCCTTGCCCGGGGATTGTTGGCTTTCAGCCATAGGTACCTTTATTCCTTTAATTAGAAGAGCTGTCAGCAGAGATGACGGAAGGCGAGATGGGACAGTGGCCTTTGTGATAACAAACCAGGTACACAAAAATGGCACTTTCTGAGCATTTTATGTGTAATTACTCAACAGCAGTGTGAGGTTAGTTTTATTATTATTTTTTAATTATAAGAAATTTTGTTTTTGAGAGAGAGAGCAGAGACGGGCAGATGGAGAGGGAGAGAGAGAACCTCAAGCAGACTCTGCTCAGCGCAGAGCCTGACATGGGGCTTGATCTCACCACCGTGAGGTCATGTCCTGAGCCGAAATCAAGAGTTGGAGGCGTAACCGACAGAGCCATCCAGGCGCCCGTGGTTGGTTTTATTATTATTATTCCCACTTACTACATCAGAGAGGGTCAGTGACTTCCTCGAGGTCACACAGTCAGGACGTGGTGGAAATAAAGCTCGAAGCCAGGCCACCTTGCTCTCAGGGTAGAGCCCACCCATAAGCCACACATATCTACCTTCTGGTTTTGCACCAGAGACCTCCGGAGGACAGATCCTTCCAATCCCAAACCAGTAATTATCCTGGCCCACAGCCTTCTCTGAGCATCTTCTCTGTGCCCCGTTGTGGGATGAGAGAGACAGAGACCTAGGAGAGAGAGACAGACTTCAGACCCAGCTCCTGCCTGTACATTAGGAGGGAGGCAGCCAGGATTGAGCAGAGCAGCCAGTGGTGTGCACCGAGGGGTCCCAAGGGGGCGAGTAGCAGCCAGGTCACAGATGCTCCTCCCCTGCCCCAGCTAGACTGGGGGAGGGACGCCTTCCATTCATTACCTCCTGCCCCTGGTCTAATGCCCACCCCCACCCCCACCAGGCCTCTCCTTGGCCCTGAAGGCCAGAGTAGACTTGCTCATCCCTGTTTCCCAACCACCTTTCTGTCCTTGCCCAAGAGCCAGCAGCTCCCCAAGCAGCCCCACCCAGGGCAGGTGGGCAGAGGGGGGGCAGCTGCACGTCCTGGCAGGACATGAACTGCTTCCTGAAACCCAAATCACCCACGAGCCTGTCCTCCAGGGAAACCAACCTTACATGCATGGTGTGTGCTCTTCATTCCGTCGCTGTCCCCATCTCTCGACAAAGGTAGTTAGATCATCTAGAATAAGATGTTTAATCCCTGGCCACGAAGCCCACACTTGGAGTAGCAGAACCATCAGTAATCATGAGATTTATTGCAATACTTCTGGGGTTACTGGAAAGGGTGACCAGCTCCTGGGGAAGCCCGAGCAGCTGGTGCCCTCGTGCAAGCTCCACTGGTGCAGACGAAAGACTCCGCGCCCCTTCCCGGCTTCTTCCCTGGGGGCTGGGGGAGCCCTCAGGTATGGGCTGTCTGCTTTTTGAACATCTTAGGAGCTTCTCTCGTTCTAGCTGTCAGAATTTGACGTGTTCCATCTTGAAGATGAAGTCTACGATCACATACATTCTTCAGAGCCAGACATGGTGGGGGATTTAGGGGCACGTATTTCCATTTCAAGATGGATTATGAGGATGCAAATATTGGGAGAGCTCCTTTTTGTCTTTTTCTTTCTTTCTTTTTTTTTTTTTTTTTTAACATGGATTAAAGAGGAGATCTGGTTACCATGGAGTGAAATCACTCACTCACCAACAGCCTTTCACCCTTTGTTCATTCGGTGACTGTTTGCTGAACACCTACTGTGTGCCAGGCTCTGTGCCAGGCCACGGAGACCAGGCCAGGCTGATATTACTGCCTCCCCAGAGAGCCTCAGCCCTACCTGCGAGTGTCATCAGCTGGGCCCTTCCTGGTGCTCCAGGCGGCGTGCGTGGGGTCATCTGGAGGAAATGATTCAGCAGCAGCATCGGAGGACAGCTCATGGCCCACACGCCGAGCATCTTCTTTTCCCTCCAGGAAGAGGTGAAGGGAGGGAGGTCAGGAGCCTGGATTCAAAGCCCTGCCCTTACCACTTCCTGGCAGGGTGGCCCTGGGCAAGTTGCTTGACGTCAGCTTCTTGAGGACAGCGGGGCTAACTGTCACACGCCCTCGTGAAGGTGCTGTGACGCCAGTGCCTTGAGCTAGGACATGGGCACCTGTCGTGGTCAGAGCAGGGAGTGACCCCCATGCCCTGCGGCGAGGCTGGAGGAACTTGCCTGGTCTTTGGCAGCTCAGTGCCCCAGGGCCGGGCCAGGCAGGACGGAGGCTCTGGGCAGGCAGGTACAGAGCTGGTGTCTCCGGCTGCTGCCTTGTTTGTTTATTTAAGGGAGCAGTGACTCATGTGTGCAGGGCACTCTGGGCGCAAACACCCCCTGGGCAGGAAGGCTGACCCTCAGCTCTAAGCTTCATCCTGTGGGGCTCTGCTGTGGTCATTCTCCTTCACTCGCTGCCTTGGGCTGCATTTTCCTGTTGGCTACAGTGAGTGGGGCTGAAGTTCGGAGGCACAGAGACTGAGGTGTCCTTGAGATCATGGATAGGGGAAGCAGGAGGGCTGAACACGCAGTTAGGAGCCGCAGGAGCCTTCCTTACCCAGACTGCAGTCCCTCATTGGCTAACTCCTCACCTCGGGCCCGGGCCCAGGATGATGTGCTCAGACCACAGTGGGGCCCGTATGGAAAGGCCCCCTCGGTCCAGGGAAGAAAGCTCTGCCATCTAATGGAATCCCTGGTGTGGGGATTCACATTGTCCAAAAACAATACTGTAAATGCTCCTCAGAGGTCCTGCAGGGAAGAGACTCCTAAGAGGTCCTGCAGGCAAGAAACTTGTTTGACTTTATTTAAACCAGGGATCCGCAAAGTTTTCTGAACAGGACCAGATAGTGAATATTTGAGGTTTTGCAGGCCACACCCTCCTGTGGCCCCTTCAGTGGTCATGTCAAAGCAGCCGTTGTCATTACCTAAATCAATGTTCCGGTTGAGCTTTATTCACGGACAGGAGGGGGGCTGGATTGGGCCTGTGGGCTGTAATTAGCTGGTCCCTGGTGGAAACCAGAATCTCCCTCCTCCCGCCCTCCCTCCAGTGTTTCATGGGGTGCTGGTTATGTGCTGAGAGCACGTGTGAGCGCGGCTGCCTGTTTGCACGTCAGGGTGGTTGTGTTTCACACATAGGACCCATTCTTTAAGCTACCGTGACATCCGCAACGTGAATAATTCAAGACCTATTTTCCGCAGCACGGACAAAGGGCAGGGTGTGATTATTCACCAGCTATGGTGGCACAGAAAGCCCAGTTTACAACGCGTTCAGCTGGCAGGGTTTGCAATTATACAATTCTTGACACATTTGAATACTTGAAAAGGGAGATTTGCATTATCTTAGATTTTGCACAAAGGGAGGCTTTCTTAATAGTTTGCTGCCGCATTTTCTCCAGAGTTCAGATCACCTGGGATGTACTCCACACTTGTCAGCTCCCCAAGGGCTGGGGGGTCCCGTGGTGCCCTCTCTGGAAACCACTGGTGTGGCCTTTCCCAGTGATAAGGCGCTGAGTCGGGCCGATGCTCCCGGGCGCTCCCAGCTGAGCAGAGCTGAGCACTGAGTCCAGAGCTGCAGGAGCCCTCATGCTGGTTCTGCAGGGGGCGAGCAGCTTCCCTGTCCTGCTCTTCTCCCGACTGTCACCCTGACATCTCAGGGCAGCCTCAGCAGCCCCGGAGCAGGAGCAGACTCCTCCCAGACTCCCGGCCCCCGGGCCCCTCCAGCGGATCTTGTCATCGATTGTCCTGGTGGGACTGGCTCTCCTCGACTTTTCACTATTGCTGAGTCAAATGGCTTGGAAGGATCTAAGAGAAGTCCCAGTATTGGCTTTTATTTAATTTGCTTTTGTTAACTCCTGCCAACAGCTAAAGCAAAGAGAAATTGCTTTCTTGAAAGCCCTCCTGCCTACAGTTCAGATGCCCGAGGGGCTTTCTGGCAGCGTGGGGACCAGCTGGCAGGTGATCCCTTAAAAATTATTGACCGAGCCCCTGACCTGTGCCAAGATTGGTGTCAGGCATCCAGCCCCTCCTCTCTTTCTATCCCTACTGCCATCTCGCAAGCCAGGTTTGTTGTGCCCATTTCCCGAATGAGGAAAGCAAGGCTGAGCACAGTTGGACCGCATTCCCAAAGTCACATGGCCAAGGAGTACCAGAGCCAGGGTCCCAGAACCATGCTTCTTTCTGGTTCCTTCTGAGACCAGTGAGAGTCTGTAGTGATGCTGGACCGAACAGTGATGTCCTGCCCACCCTCTGTGGGACCGGGCGTCTCGGCCTGGGTTTGTGGCAGGTGCCGTCCACAGGGTGGTCTCCTACAGTGATCATGTCTCTGTCTGACCCTGCCTGGGTCAGGATTCTAAGTACTTCCATGCTGGACGGGACCGCTGATGTTTCTGCCTGGCCGGGAGCTATTTTTCATTCTTCAGGAGCAGCCTCTCAATTTTCCTTTGGGGATCCCCAAACTCTCAGTCCTAGGCCTCCTTCAAATCATAGGCCCTGGTTCAGCAACGGGAATGTGGCCAAGCCTGACCAGTGAGACTCAATCTTGGCAGTTTTGCTGGAAACACTCCCTGCCTTGGTGGGGGTTGTCAGGCTGCTAGAATCGAAGCCTAGTTCAGGGACCATCTTTGCCACCTGCTGGGAATGATCCGCTTGAGACCAGAGCCTCCCTAGGGGAAAGCAGAGTGAAAGGTAGAGGGGGGCATGTTCCACCCATCTTGTGAACACCTGAGCCAGCTGGGCCTGAAGCTGAACCCTGGGTTTTTCCTTTTCACGAGTCCATATATTTCTTTTTTATGTTGGAGGCTGTCCATTTGGGTTTCTGTCACCACGTCTGTCCAGGGGAGTCCTGAGCCACACAGTCCTCACCGAGAGACACTGCCGTAGCATGGTGGTGAGGGCAGGTTCCAGACCTATAGTTGACTCTGCTACTCACCAGCTGTGCGACCTTAGGCAAGTTACTCAACCTCTCTGTCCCTCAGTTTCCCCAGCGGTATTATAGGGATTATGGTGGTGTTCCCTCCTCGTAGAGCTGTTGTGTAAATTGAGGGAACTGATACAAATAAAGCTCTTAATGCATTGCTTGGTGCAGTATGAGCACAGCAAATAGTTGCTGGTATTATCCATCATCTTTAAAAGAATTATCCAGATGCTTTGAGAACAGGTGTGACCAGTTATATTTTAGAGATATGAAATGCCCTGCATCTCCTGAGTTCCAGGGCTGGGGAGTGCAGGGCTTGGCCTGACCACGGCTTTGGGCTAGGCTCAGGGCCATGTCACATCCCTCCTACCCCAGGTGGGGCTGCCTCAAGGGCTCCTCTTCTCCCTCTATCTGTGCCCCAGTGCAATGACCCAGAGCCCCTCGTGTGCACAAGTAGTGCCAGGCTCTAACGAGGCCTCAAGTGGCTTCCTGCTCAGACCCCTTGCATCATAATCCCCATCCCTCTCTGTGTTCAACACCCCAAATACAGAGCAGTGCACTGCCTTCCTCCAGGGCCAAGGGGCCAATCTACCCCGCACTCGTTGCTGACCAGTCAGGGCTGGTGATGGCTTCCTGTCCCAGCGACTGAAGTTGCATTAAAAAAAAAAAAAATCAAACTTATTTTACTACCAAAGTAGTGCAGAGACATAGCTTTTTGTTTTCAAAGTTCTAACGACATAAAAACATATAAAGTAGGAAGTATGGGTTTCCTACTTCCCATACTTCCCAACCTCCCTCCCCAGAGAAAACCATCGCTCACAGTCCCCTGCGTGCCCTTGCGGGATTTTCTTGGTGCATCTACTGAACCCAGCAGCTCTGCATTTGCTTCTTCCCATGCGAACAGCTTCTGGAGAACTTTCATATGGGCACATCTAGATCTGCCTCCTGGCTCATCTTATTTCGGTGTGTGGGTGTGTGTGTTAAGAACCTTTAAAAAATTTGGCAAAACCCACATAGCATAAAGATTACTGTTTAAGCTGTTTGTAAGTGTCCAGTTCAGTGGCATTTAGTACATTCCCATGGTTGTGCAACCACCACCAAATCCAGCTCCAGAACTTTTCATCTTCTCAAACTGAAACTCTATCCATTAAACAACCCTCCGGTCCCTTCCTACCCTGGCAACCACCCTTCAGTTTTGTGTCTCTACAAGTCTGACCACTTTAGGTACCTCGTATAAACACAGTCATATGATGTTTGTCTCTCTGCAACTGGCTTACATCACTGAGCATAACGTCCTCAAGGTTCATTCACATCGTAGCAGGTGTCAGAATGTCCCTCCTTTTTTTTTTTTTTTTAATTTTTATTTATTTATGATAGTCACAGAGAGAGAGAGAGAGAGGCAGAGACACAGGCAGAGGGAGAAGCAGGCTCCATGCACCGGGAGCCCGATGTGGGATTCGATCCCGGGTCTCCAGGATTGCGCCCTGGGCCAAAGGCAGGCGCCAAACCGCTGCGCCACCCAGGGATCCCAATGTCCCTCCTTTTGAGGCCAGTGTTTCCCCATATGTATACACCACATTGTGTTTGGCCACTCGTCCGTACATGGACCCTTGGGTGGCCTCCACATTTTAGTGATGGTGAATAATGCTGCTTTGAACACGGGTGTACAAATATCTCTTTGAGAACTCGCTTTCAAATCTTCTGGATATTTCACAGAAGTGGGATTGCCGTATCATCTAGTAGTTCCACTTTAACTTTTTTGGGAACCTCCGTACTGTTTTTCACAGCAGCTGTACCATTTTATGTTCCTGCCAGCAGCGTGTAAGGGTTTGAATTTTTCCACATTCTTGCCAACACTTGTTATTTTCTATTTAAAAAAATGTTTTTGAGGAGTAGCCATCCCGATGTGTGAGGTGGTATCTCATTGCGGTTTTGGGTTGCATTTCCCTAATGATTAATGATAGTCTGTGTGTTCAAAAACGTGAATATTTTCAAACATACTCAAAAATAGAGAAAATAATACTATGAGCTCATATAGTCATCACTCAGATTCAAAAATTAGTCAGACTTTTGCCCTATTTGCTTTCTTTGCCTCCTGAAGGATTTCACAGCAAGTCCCTGACACTGTGTTTTAGTGTCGCTACATAATCCAGTGGGCATTTCTAAAAACCTGGACATCCCCTTTTATAACTGTTTCATCAGCATCTTAAAGTTTTCCTTTAGTATCGACTAATACTCAGTCCATAATAAAATCTCCTTAATTGTTTTTTTTTTTCCTTAATTGTTTAAAAGACACGTTGGTTCGTTTTTTGCCAGGACCCTTCTAGGGGCTCAATCTCTGAGCCCAGAGAATCCCAACTACGTATCTCTCCCAAAAGGTAGGTGGTGTAGGGTTAGGAGCAGGTGCATCAGAGTCAGTCTAGGTTTAAAGTCTGGTCTGCTCTTGACTAGCCAGATGGTCTTGTCAAGTTATTTATCCTTGCTGGGCCTTGGTTTGCTCATCGATTGGTATGATGGCGATGTGGAACACTGAGTGCTGTGCAGGAGCTGCCCCTGCTGTTGCTGTATCAATCGTAATTTCCAGAAAGACTCACTCTGATGATGGGAATTCAGGCATCACGGGGGGCAGGTAGGAAGCAGAGTAGGGGGGCTCTGGATTTGTGTCCCATTGTTCCGGGGGCACCCTGGGTCTGGACCCCATTACTCTTCATCTCTGGCAGAAGCAAGCTCCTTGTCCACATGCCTGGCTGTGTTGCCCTTAAATAAAAAAGGATAAAATCGGCCAGTGGGAAGGGATGAAACTTTATTTGGAACCCCAGTATGTTTTGTTAGGATTGTTTTTTGTTTATTTTTTGCCATTCCCCTTCTCCTGATTTGAAGGCCTTCTCGTTGGTAATTCAGGAAGTGGCTCCTTTGGATGATGACAGGTGAATGGGAGGCGGAGGCAGGAGGATGGAGCCAGTGGGACGAGCGTTGTCTGAGATTGATTTATCTGAGTCGGATACGGAGCCAACAACCTTTTAGACTGAAAGGGGAATTGTGGCGTGTTGAGGCTCAAGGCTGCAGCAATATCTAGTTTGACCCATGCAGTTTACAGGTTTACAGATGGGGCAATGGATGCGGGGAGAGAGAGGGAGAGAGAGAGAGAGAGGCAGGCTGCCCCAAGCTCCTGAAGTTTCGAGGACGGAAGTGGGCCCTGTCCCAGATAGCCGTGTGATGCTGGACACTTGGGGCTCACAACACAGTGACTTTTGCAGCTTCTAGGGCCCAGGAGCTAAGCCCATAGCCTCTGACTGTGGGGGCCCAGTCCCAGCCAACTGAGCTCCTGGGGCAACTACCCCACCCCTGTGTCTTGGTTTCCCCATTTGTGAAACAGGAATAATAATAGGACCCACCTCATAGGGTTGCTATGGGATTTACTGCAACCCTGCTATACACCAGCCCCACACGGGCCTGTGGTGAGCTCCCCCGAGGGACTGACTGCTTTCCTTGGAGAGCAGGAGCCTGGGATTCACCCAGAGATCACTGAGCCCCAAGGGTCACTACAGCGCCCTGCCCAGCTCGCAGTGAGGGGCCATGCAGACGTCGATCATGGGGAAGCTTCTTGCCTTCTGTTGGCAAGTCAGATTTCATCAAATAGGGTCCATGTCTCTTTAGGTCTTCTTACCGAGTCCTCAGAGGTACAAAACTAGGGTAATTGGAAGCCAACAGTCTCTTAAAAAATGGACCTGAGCTTGCCTTTCAAAATCTTGAAGGTGTGAGCATTATCAACAATCGCCAAACTGTGGAAAGAGCCTAAGTGTCCATTGGCTGATGAGTGGATAAAGATGTGGTGTCTGTACACAAGGGGATATAACTCAGCCATGAGAAAGAATGAAATCTTGCCGTTTGCAACGACATGGATGGAGCTAGAGTATATTATGCCAAGCAAAGTAAGACAAATGCTATATGATTTCACTCATATGTGGAATTTAGGAAAAAAAACGGATGAACATAGGGTAAGGAGAAAAAAGAGAGAGAAGAGCAAACCATAAGAGACTTTTTAAAAAAAGATTTTATTTTTTTATTCATGAGAGATACACAGAGAGAGGCAGAGGGAGAAGCAGGCTCCCTGCAGGGAGCCCGGGATGTGGGACTTGATCCCAGGACCCCAGGATCACACCCTGAGCCGAAGGCAGCTCAACCACCGAGCCACCCAGGTGTCCCTCATAAGAGACTTTTAATGATAGAGAACAAACTGAGGTTGCTGGAGGGAGGGGGAGGCTGGGCTAGATGCACGATGAGTATTAAGGAAAACACTTGTTATGTTGAGCACTGGGTGTTATATGTAAGTGATGAACCCCCAAATTCTATGCCTGAAGCCACTATTACACTATAGGTTAGCTAACTAGAATTTAAATAAAAATTGGCAAGAAGAAAAGAAAAAGAGAAAAAATAAATCTTGAAGGTGTGAGAGCGCGCAGGGGTGGGAGGGAGTGGCCGTCCGGGGTCCGTTGTCGGCTGAAGGCACAGGATGCCGCGGCGCCTCGCCCCTCCCCGGAGCAGCGCAGCCTAACTCAGACTCTGGCCTTCTTTCCTCATCTGTAAAATGGGCTCAGAGCTATTGCCTTTCTCCTGCACCTGTCACCCTATAAGCCGAGTCCCTGGAGGGGTTGCTGCTGTGGGTCTCTTCATGCTCAGCTACCCTGGCGGTGGGCCTGGGTGCATGGGGGGGGGGGCCCTGGACAGGAGACAGGAGCTGAGAAATGGGGCATGGAGGTGCTTGGACGGGCAGGTTGGTGAGGACGGGGTCACCCATTTCAAGGGCAAGGTCGACTCAGCTTATTTGAGGATCCTCCCTGAGGGAATTTGGGCTGGCCTGGGGGCCCCGAGTTTCCAGGGGACACAGCATGCCCCTCCCAGACCTGTATGGAAGCCCAGTCCTCACTGGCCACGTGACCCCCGGCAAGCTGCAGCTTCCCATTCTAGAAGCTGGCAAGAATGTTCCTGCCTCCTCGCCAGCGTGGTGGGAAGGTAAATGGGATGACGTGGACGCACACACACGTGCATGGGGTGGACCCTAACTGCCTGCCTCCTCCCTCTCCCCTCCCACCCTCTGTCTTGCCCTGGACAGCCAGGCTGCGCGCGGGGGCATTTCCCGAGGCCCGACTTGCTGCCCCCCCTTGGGAGACAGTCCCTAAGGCGGGTACATGGTGGAAGCTGCCCCTCTTCTCACTGTGCTGGACCGGCAGGCGTTGTTTGTCGCCCCGAAACGGGGCGCTGCGTCTGCACGCAGCCCCGTCTAGCACCTGCCAGCCCGCGGGAGCCTGCCGGGAGGGGTCAGGGCCTCTGCTCTGCTGCCCGGGGCCCCGTGACCGTGACCGGGGCAAGGCTGGCCTAGCCAGGCGGGTGGTCTGGTCGTACCCGGGTTGCTCTGGGTCCCAAGAGCCACACCCTCTGTGGAGGTGACCTGCCCGGCCCGGAGGCCGCGGAGGGGCCTGTGTGGCAGCTCCCCTGGGCTGCGGCTGGAGTGGCTCAGAGCTGGCGTCCCCTGGACCGTCCCAGGCCCTGGCAACTCCGCCAGCGGGGCCTTTCCACCTCCCAGGCTTCTGTTTGAACCATGACGTGCCACTAACAAGTCCAATGTGGGGGTTTCTGACACACAGCTGTGCTTTTCTGCTTCCCCTCCCTGTGGAACAAACGTGAAGAGGCATCGTGGGCTAATATGAATGAGGTCTGGGTCCCTGCCCTGTCCCTCCCTAAATGGCTGTGTGACTGCTGAGGAGTCACCGTCTTTCCCAAACCTTAGGTGCCTCACTGGCAAGTCAGGGATGATACTGTCTGCTGAGGGTGGAAGCCTCTCGCTGCCCCTGGTGCAGAGCTAATCCTGGGGGCACGCCAGCCCCCTCTCTGACCGGCTGATAGGCCTGCCCATTTGTGTTCTTGTCCTGCTCCTGGAAGGGAGGAGGTCAGAAGTAGGAGAGGAAGGGGCACTGGGGTGGCTCAGTGGTTGAGCTTCTGCCTTGGGCTCAGGGGGTGATCCCAGGGTCCTGGGATCGAGTCCCCGCATTGGGGTCCTTGCAGGGAGCCTACTTCTCCCTTTGCCTGGGTCTCTGACTCTCTCTGTATGTCTCTCATGAACAAATAAAACATCTTAAAACAAAAAAAAAGAGGTCGGAGAGGAAGTTGGGGCCAGGGACAGTCAGGGGAACCCTGTGGCCAGAGATGTGACTGCACCTGTGAGGCCCCAGGCGAGCACATGGACGGGGAGGAAGAAGTCAGGACTGTCTGGAAAATGAGTCCAGTGCAGAGTGAAGTGAGCACTGGAGCAGGACTGGTGGGAGACTGGTCTTCTGGGGCTGGCTCCCCTCCTTCTTGCTCTCTGGCCTTGGAGAAGGGACGGTCACTTAGGTGGTACGCCCTTGTCTGGGAAGTGGTGGCACTTTTAAGGGCTGCCCGCAGGGTGGCAGTGGGGCAAGGGGAGCTGTGAGAAGGTGATGTGTGAGCTTGCAATGCCCAGCGGCCTCTCACATGCAGGGTCTGAGGCCTTCCTAGCTTGGGGTCTCTCAGAGCCAGGTGGGGACCGACAGGACGAGAGCAAGGGTCTGGGCTGAGCAGGTTTGCAGGGCTAAAACCCAGCCCACTTTCTTGGCCATGCTGTACATCCTGCTCCGGGGCTGTGTCTGTTCAGAGGTAGGGGCACCTTTTGCTAAATTACCCTATGACATGTCTGCTCGCCACGCTGTGCACTGGGGGGCCGTGTCTTCCCAGAGGGTTTTCCCCACAGGCACAGAGGCAGATGTGTTAGCAGTGGCGGGAGGCCCGATCCTCCTCTCCCCCCAGCTGCCGGGCCATGGTTTTCTGTGTCCTGCTCTGTCCATCATCTCTTCTTCTGTCATACAGGCTTGCAGGGGACAGCAAATGAGGGATGCGTGGCCGTCACCTTTCAGTGAATGTAAACCTTACAAAAGCATTCTCTTTTCTGATGATAAAACTACAGTGGGTCCTTGAACAATGCAGGGGTTAGGAGGCTGACCCGTTGCATAGCTGGAAATCCACATAGAGCTTTCGACTCCTCAAAAACGTAAATGCTAATAGCCCATCGTTGACTGGAAACCTCACCGATAATATAAAGAGTTGGTTACTGTGTGTTTCATAATATGCTATATATATTACACAATGAATTCTTTTTTTTTTAATTTTATTTATTTATGATAGGCACACAGTGAGAGAGAGAGAGAGAGGCAGAGACACAGGCAGAGGGAGAAGCAGGCTCCATGCACCGGGAGCCCGACGTGGGATTCGATCCTGGGTCTCCAGGATCATGCCCTGGGCCAAAGGCAGGCGCTAAACCGCTGCGCCACCCAGGGATCCCTACACAATGAATTCTTAAAGTAAGCAAGGGAAAAGAAAATGCTACTGAGAAAATCATAAGGAAAAAACATTTACGGTACAGCACTGCCTATAATTGGACCCACACAGTTCAAACCTGTGTTGTGTCAACTACAATACATATGTATTGTAGAAAATTATGAAAACACAAGGAAGCATAAAGGAGGAAGTGAAAATCAGGCATGGTCCTGTAACCCAGAGGCACTCCAAAATGTTAGAGTGGTTTCTTCTCATTTTTTTCTCTACATATTTGAATATTGGAATCATATTGCATATGGTTTTGTGTTCTGCTTTTTTTAAAGTTAATATTTCATCTCAAACATTTTCTCATATACCTAAGTATTCTTCTCCATCATGTTTTAGTGATGGCATGGTATCCTGTCATAAGAACGTGTAGAAATTGAATCAGCTGGACCAGATGGGTTCCGTGGTACACATTTTGTTATATTTTTTAAAGGTTTTATTTATTTATTTATTTATTTATTTAGAGAATGGGGGGAGGGGGGGCAAGGAGGAGAGAGAGAGAGAGAGCGTGCATCTCTAGCAGACTCTGAGCTGAGCAAGGAGCCCAAATGACTTGGGGCTTGATCTCATGACCCTGAGATCATGACCTGAGCTGAAATCAAGATTTGGATGCTTAACCGACTGAGCTACTCAGGCACCCCTCAATTGTATACTGTTTTATTTTATTTACAAATTTAAAAAAATGTTCTTGGTTTATTCATGAGAGACACAGAGAGAAGCAGAGACATAGGCAGAGAGAGAGCAGGCTCCCTGCCAGGAGCCCGATGCGGGACTTGATTCTAAGACTCCGGGATCATGACCTGAGCCAAAGGCAGACGCTCAACCACTAAGCCACCCATGCATCCCTCAGTTGTATACCCTTTTAAGCAGCAGTGTTGGCTGTACAACTTTGTACTTGTCTGATTATTTATTTTAGGATAACTTCCAATAAGTGGAGTTATAGGGCTCAAAGGTATGTAGGTAACCTATAAGTTGGCCCTCAATCAATCCCACTCCTGACATTCCTATGATAACTTCCTTGCCTTGAGTGTGGCCTCAGATTAGTGACTTGCTTCTAATGAATAGAATACAGTGAAAGGGAGGGGATGTCGCTTTCCCAGATTCACGTACAGAAAGACTGTGATCCGTCTTGCCCATGCTCCTTGCTTATTTGCTTTGAGCAAAGCAAGGAGCTGCCCTGTGGTGAGTCCCACGTGGCAAGGAACTGAAGGCCGGACAGCCAGTGAGGAACTGAGACCCTTGGCCCCATGTCTGGTGAGGAAACAGATCCTTCCCACAACCATGCAAGTGAGCTTGGAAAGAGGATTCTCCTGCAGCTGAGCTTTCAGATGAGATTGGGCCTTGGCTGATGCCTTCAATGCCGCCTTGTTGGAGACCCTGGGTCACAGGCATCTACCCAAGCTGTGGCTGGACTCCTGACCCACAGGAGCTGTGAGGTGATGTTTGCTGTTTGAGGCTGTTAAGTCTTGGGATGATTGGTTGCAGAGCAGTACGAAGGGCATGCACATTCCTTTTGATGTGTATTTCCATCGTGCCTTCCAGGAAGTTTACTTCAATTCCCACCCTCCACCCCATCAGATAGGAGTATGAACAGATTAATTACCAGGGCCACCGATTGTATCGTTGTTCTGAATAGTCTCTGTCTCTAGAGAAGCCAGTCCAGGGAGTGTGGACAGGTTCCTGATGGGCAGCCTTCTCTCAGGGAATTATGCCAGTGCACATGCCCTGATATCTCACAGATTCTGGTAGGCTTGGTGAAGGTAAGGAGGTCAAGTGGGGCACCTTTTCCCTCTAATGGACTTCCAGGGCATCTGTGCACATCCCACCAAACCATTTATTTGTCTCCATGGTGCATAGCTTTTATTTTAATTGCAAGAGAACACAGTTTGGTTCTTCAGGTTGAATTGATGTGTCCACATTTTGAATTTCTTTCAGAGCACGGTGTATTTCTCACAGGCTCAATAATTTTGAAGTTTAATGGACATTGAGGAAATTCTATGACCTTCCAGAAACAAACTGTTCCCTTTGGTGATAGAACCAGAACGAACCCGAGCTGTGTGCTTCTTTCCCTTCCTCGCTCCCCTTCCTCGTGCTGTGACATCCCATGGGGACACAGGCAGTCCCCCGCTCCCACCCCCATGCCTCCGGGAAGGGGAGACCACTGGGGGCCAGACCACTCTGAAGGGAACAAATGGCTGTTTCCAGGCCCAGTCCCTTCCTCGGAGGAACCCAGTGTCCTCTCATTGGCCTGGCTGCGGGGAGGATTAATGGTGCTCTGCAAGGCTCTAATGGATCCATAATCGGTTTGCTTCATTAGGGTCTGCTGCCTGCGGAAGTTAATTGTGCACTTAAAGATGCGATAAATGTAGCTGTGCTGTGGGGCTCAGAAATCGGGAGATCTCTTGTGTAGACATCCAGGCTGTCCTAAGAGTCTGACCCATCATTATAAGCCAGAAACTTGGCCATGGGAAGCAAATTAATATTACGTTCTTCATTCATCAGCTTGTCTGAAGACCTGAAGGAAATGGCTCTTAATCTTTTCTGGGTCATGGATCCCACTGAAAATTTAAGAACTGCACATATTTCCACTTGCACACAGTTTTTTATTGGGAGGGGGAAGGGTCAGTATTAGAGGATGTTCATGGATTGACCCCACCCCCGCCCCCATGGGGACATCTTTAAGGTGATCCTTTTGTTTATTTACTCAGTTATTGACTCCCTAATTTATTTAATATATTTTTTTATTGAGCACCTACTATGTGCCAGGGAGCTTATTTTTCTTTTGCCAAGTTTTGAGCTAGCCCTAAAGCAAAAATAAATGAGAAACATCTTTTGAGGATGCAGCAAGTGTTGTAACTGTACTTTTTTTTTTAATTGGAGTTTAATTTGCCAACATATAGCATAACACCCAGTGCTCATCCCATCAAGTGCCCCCCTCAGTGCCCGTCACCCAGTCACCCCATCCCCCTGCCCACCTCTCCTTCCACTACCCCTTGTTTCTTTCCTAGCTGTAACTGTACTTTTGGAGGTGTTTGTGTCCTCTTCCTCTCTAGGTGAAGTCAGGGAGTGAAGGTTGGGGGTAGATGTTAGTGAACATTTTTACCCCTTCAAACTGTTGTACCTTGGCTGCGTGAGAGGAGCCATTAATAGGGGCACGAGTTCACTCTGAGATCAAGAGACATGGAAACATTACGGGGCACGTTAAGTATCTTCCTTCTATTATGAAGCGATATATACTTATTTCAATCTAAATTCTATGTCTCCAAATTCCATCAGCCCACAAGAATGTTATAATAGCTCCCTGGTACTGCCCTGGCAGTAAGGGTCACCTGCTTTCTCCACTTGGACGAAAGGATTAAAAAAGAACAAGTTCTATAATGATTCTTCCAGCTTTAAGCTTTTCAGAATAAAGAATCATGTTCTGACTGCTATGAACTTGCTCTTATAAAATCTCGGTCTGTCATGTCCCAGGAGTCTGCCCATCATCACCTTCCATCACCACTATGAGACCTCAAGGCAGATCTTAGTGAAAATGACGGCTGTGGAGCTGGAGGTGAATGTCCACTAAGGAGAGATGGATAAAAGCAAATACATTGGGGACTTCCATCTCTGGTCTAAAAAGAGCAACCCACAACCAGTAAATTCTACCAAATATTTAAGGAAAAATTTATACCGATTCTACACAAACTCTCTCAGGAAATTGAAGAGGAGGGCATAATTTTCAACTCTTCCTCTGATGCTAGTATTACCCTCATACCAAACCAAACAAAGACATTTCAAGAAAAGAAAACCACAGACCAATATTCCTCATACTTATCAAAATCTGTTAACAATTTTTTTGTTGAATTAATTCCAACAATGTATTAAAAACATAGTATACCATGACTTAAAGTGGTTTATCCCAGAAGTGCAAGGTTTTTAAAAATCGAAAATCTACAATTATAATTCATTCTTTTTGCTTTTTAAAAAAGATATATCCATTGTTTTAGAGATGGGGGAGGGGTTGCAGGAAAGGGTGGGAGAGAATCCCAAGCAGACTCCCCACTGAGGACAGAGCCTCATGTGGAGCTTGATCTCATGACCCTGAGGTCATGACCTGAGCTGAAATCAAGAGCTGGATGCTCACCTGACTGAGTCATCCAGGCACCCCTGCAATTCATCCTATTGATAGGTTAAATATAACATGGTCATCTCAACGGATTAAGAAAAAACATAATCCGAGATCCTTTGTTCTTGATTAAAACTCAGAAATCTAGGAAAAGAAGGGAAGGGAATTTCCTCACCTGATAAAGTCACCTATAGTAAATCCACAGCTGACATCATATTTAATGGTGAAAGAGAAAATGTTGCCTTCTAATTTCTAGAACAAATTAAGGATGTCCACTCTCACCATTTCCATTTGGCACTGCAGCCAGGTAAGTAGGTGGTTGTAGCCAGTGCAATAAGGCAAGAAAAAAAATAAATGGCATCCTGATTGGAAGGAAAGCTAAACTGTTTTCATTCTTACACAGCATCTTTGTGCCTGTGGAACATCTTGTGGAGTGTACAAAAATAACTACTAGAACTAACAGTTGTATTTAGTAAGATTACAGGATATAAGATCAACACATGGAAATCTTTTATTTTTATATACTAGAAATAAACAAATGGAAATTGAACTCTAAAAGTTTCTGTTTACAATAGGATAAAAATACAAGACATTTAGGGGCTGTATTAGTTTCTTATTGCTGGTATAACAAATTATCATAAACTAGCTTAATGCTTTAACACAAACAAGACAAATTTGTTGTCTTATAGTGGTAGAGCTTAGAAGTTCAAACTTTGTCTCAGTGGGATAAAATTGGGGTATCAGTGGGGCTGTGTTGCTTCTGGAGGCTCTGGAGAAGATTCCATTTCCTTGTCTTTCCATATAGAGGTGGTTCAATTCCTTGGCTCATGGTCTATTGTACACTGACCTCTGCTCCCATCTTCACATCCGTCTTACTTCTTTTTTTTTTTAAATTTTTATTTATTTACGATAGTCACACACACACACACACACAGAGAGAGAGAGAGAGAGAGAGAGGAAGAGACATAGGCAGAGGGAGAAGCAGGCTCCATGCACTGGGAGCCCGACGTGGGATTCTATCCCGGGTCTCCAGGATCGTGCCCTGAGCCAAAGGCAGGCGCTAAACCACTGCGCCACCCAGGGATCCCAAATCCGTCTTACTTCTTATAAGGATGCCTGTGATTACATTGGACCCGTGTGTATAATACAGGATATCTCTCATCTCCACATCTTTAACTAAGATCATAATTGGAGAATCCCATTTACCATGTAAGGTAAGATACAGATTTCAGAGATTAGGACATGGGCATCTTTGGTGACCATTATTTTGCTGTCCACAATCTATTCTTTGGCCCCCAAAGATTCACATTACAACTTCTGGGCTCCAAGCTCTGTTTTCAGTCATTCTTCCTTTTTCATGAAGGACAGCATGTGTTTGAAGCTGGGTACAGGTTTCCCCCATTATACCATTATTTTTTATTTTTTAAAATTATTTATATTTATTCATGAGAGGCACACAGAGAGAGATAGATACAGAGGCAGAGGGAGAAGCAGGCTCCCTGTGGACAGCTCGATGCAGAACTCGATCCCAGGACCCCGGGATCATGCCCTGAGCTGACGGCAGATGCCCAACTGTTGAGCCACCCAAGGGCCCTCCCCATTATACCATTATAAAGTTTGTGTTACATCACTTTATTTTTATGAAAGACCACACGAGTACCTGTTTTGCTAACCAAAAGAAATCTGAAGAGAACGTTCCTTCTTATGAAATGGCAATCGCTTCTTTGCTTTGCTTTCAGCTTATGAGAGGTGTCATAGGAACACCCACTTTCAGATAGTGGGGGAGACCTGGAGTGGAGTATATTCGCATCCCCAGGAGAGCCACATCCAGTTTTTAGCTCTACCTTCCCTTCTACTTCCCAAGGCAGTTGTTACCGCCTGATTAGGAGCCTTTTGAGGGTTCTGGGGTATAAAATGGGTTTTTCTTGCCTTTTTCTCTGATGGGCTTAGGACTCAGATCTTTTGGATCTGCTAAGTTACTTACTATTCATCCACTTGCTTTCTGGCTTCTAAAATTTTGTGACTGTTTTTTCCCTTGCAAGAGTGAGAACAAGTAAATATGTGTATTTCATTTGCTGCCTCATCTCTGATATTTCTCTACTCCCTTCTGAGCAATTATCCCTCGAGTGTCTGAAAAGAGCTCTCAACTGTGAATAGTCAGAGGCAGGAGGACAGGGAGGAGGTAGGAAGGAGGGAAGGGGAAGGGAATGGAGATGCAGGGTTAGTGGGTGGTAGAGAGTCTTGCAAACCTTGGGAGAGAGACAGGCAGTGTAGATGAACCCACTAGTCCATGTGGTGAGGAGACCTCAGGGTCCCCCATATTCTAATGTGGCTCTTGCAGGGAGCAGTGAGCACAGCTGGGCTGGGCTGAGAGGTCTTCACCTCTGACCAGAGTCTCTTTCCTCATAGATCCCCTGCTACTCTAGGTCTCCAGCACTGGAGAGACCCCAGAAGAGGGAGTTAGTCCTTCTGCTTCCCCTACAACGGAGTCTGCTCTGGAGGAGACAGTCCTGGCTCCTTCAGCTACCACTTGGACGGTCCTCTTGCCATCATGTTGCTGCCTCAACCCAACCACATTCAGGATGGGCGATTCCAGGGCAGCCTTGGGCTGTTCTCACTGCTTGTGCGGCCACAGCAGATATGCCACAGCAGATGCAGCCTCCTCATTCCACCTGATGTACTGTGTGTGCCCAGGTGGGCCCACCATGCACCGACTCTGGCCTCAAAGCTTTTCCAGGGACCAGGAACCAATCATTACATTTTGCAGCTGACCTGACTCCCAGTCTTAGCCCCCTTATGATGGCCTGCCTCCAACATAGAGGATGGAAAATATCCATGCCTGCCTGCCCAGCTTCCCTTGCTGCTAGCATTGGCATATTGGCCACTCTCCTCTTGCTTTGGATGTGCCATTGGTCCCTGGACCTACAAGAGCAGGAGGCTAAGAAGCCATGATGGTTGAACCACTGAACCGATGTTGGGGGCCACTTTCCTTCAGATTTCTTGCTAGTGTGAGAAAGTAAATCCTTGTTTCTTTAAGCCACTAATAGTCAGATTTCCTGTTACTTGCAGCTAGACCGTTCCTAACAGTTAGACTACCTATTAGTTGTGGGTCTTAGCTAGCAATCCCTGGATGATCCCCTTTCCCCAGATGAAACCCACTTGTTCCTCTAGGCTCCCGGGAATGCTCCCATCAGCACGGTTGCTGTGTCAACCTGCTCTGATAGCCCCCAGGACCCTAGGCCTGCTCTAGTGGGAACAGCATAGATGTCTTTGATCCGTGTCCCCAGGAATGACCTCTTTGCGGGGGTGTTAGCCAACCAGTCGTTCAAGGACAAGCAGGGTGTTGCACTTGCCCACCATCATCCATGGTCATAGTCAGGCTCCAGGAACAAAAAGAAGGATCTTGTGGGACACAAATGAACCCCCCAGCTGGGAGGATGATGTAGGCCACAGTGGGTCAGAGGTGGGAGGTCTGCATGATTATGGGGAGGCAGGGTTTTGGCATTCCTGCTTGTAGCTCACAGGGAGGCTGGGTCTCTCATCAGTCTAAGATCCAAGGGGCAGGAATACAAGTCTGCACCATATTTCTTGGAAATCACAGACTCCTCTGTGCTTCCAGGGGTGACTGAGTGGCAACCTTAGAGAGGCCAGGGGGCTCAGGCCCCATGTTGCATGTGCCCAGCACCCACCCCCCCTCATGTGCCTAGCCTCCAGTGGGGCAGCCTCCCAGGCAGGGATCCCCCAGGTGAGGCTGCTGGCAGAGTATGCCCCTGGAGGAGGTGACATGTGATGAGTGGGGGTGTTTACGATGCCCTGGGCCCTCTGAGCTGTGGGGAAGCTGCGCTGGAGCATTGCTTAGTGACAACCTGTCTGGGAGCCTGTCCCTGCGTGGGCGGTGGAGTATTGTCCTCTGTGGGGAAGACCCCAGCCCTGGTGTCTCTTTGTGCTTCAGCAGAGAAGGTAGGCTGGGACTTGTTTGGGCAGAGGGTCTGAAAGAGCCAGCTGCGCATTCAGGGCACACACTTTCCGCCTTCCTTCAAGGAACAGCTTCGGTGTCTTAATTTCTCCCATTAGGCAGGTAGTGGGGGTGCAGGCAGGGGGCCTCAAAGATGAAATGCTGCATGTGGAATGATAGGCGGGGGAGGACTATTAGAAAGAAATAGCACACTCGTGTGCTGTTTAATAGGTAGAACCAACAGGCCCTGCACACTGGGCGTGGTAATGTGCAGGGCGATGGGGAGGAGGAGATGCTGTCTGTATTTCTGTCTGTGCAGCTGGGGGATGGTGGTGACCTTCACTTAGCTGGGGACACCTGAGGAGGAGCAGGTTTGAGGCCGGAAAGGCAAGATTTATTCTGGACATGTTGGATTAGACATCTATCTCTATCCCTCTATCCTCCTGGGGTCACAGCTTGGAAAACAAATCACGGAGCCGGGCTGGCTTCCGGAGGTCTTCTCCGGGGCCCTGATTTCATCTTTGGAAAAAGCGAGGCCAGGAGGGAGAAAAGACTTGCTGTCTGAGCACCGGCCAGCTGGATGTGCCTGTTACCTCCACCTCCGGCCACCCTCAGATCAATGACAAATGGCAACAAATAGCCTTTCGAGGTGTCAGGTGTTTCCTTACTTTGTTCCTTCGAGTATTGTTCTGGGTGCAGCATCCGGCGGCACCTGTCTTTCTGTGCCGGGACCTTTGTTATCAGAGTGGAGACTGCTGCCCTGACACCCCAAGGAGACAGGATCCTTAGAGGAACCTTGATAACAGCCAATCGAGTGCTTGGATCATCGGCTCGAAATACGTGCTTTTGAACTAGTGGGTGTCCTTGGAAAACAGTGTCTTGTGGTCACCGGCTAGGGAAACTCTGGGCTTCACGTGATGGACAAGGCTCTGCCCGGCAGGACTCTTCGGGGCCATTCGTAGGTGCCAAGCTGGTTCCCACGAGGGGGCTCCCGTGTGCCAGGCTTCCTGAGGGCACTGGACTGACAAACGTCTCCGTGGGACTCCCCTCTGGTCTCCCAGACCTGCTGTCCTGGGGTGGTGGTTCAGGGAACCATGGCCAGAGCTGGGCTGCCTCTGGGGGACCTCCGTAAGCCCCTCAGCTTTTTATCAGACAGACTGAGCCTGGAGAGAGAAAGGGATCGCGGGGCACAGCTAGCAGGGGACTCTGGCCCCTGGCCCCTGGCTGCGATCCCTTCTCTTCTGCGGCCTTTCTGCTTCCTGCCCAGTGACGCGGAGCTCTGATTTCCTGGGTCCCCACAAGGGCCTACTGTTTTTTTCTAATAGAGCCTTCTAGAAGGGGTTTGGGAGGGTGGCTGTGAGTTGGTTGCCCCCATCAGTGGCCAGCATCTCGTGGGGACCTGTGTGAACATGCCCTTCCCTCCCGCCGGCGTCAGAGAGAGCCGTGTCTGAGCACGGAGTTGGACTCTGGGCAAGAAGCAATAATAGCTCTGACACTTGGTGACATGGGAATATGTCTGTCTGGGTGGTGACGGTGGTAATAGGAGCTCTGTGGGCCCAGAGACAGGCCCAGCCTCCCAGGGGGCTCTGCGGACAGCACGTGGAGGGGGGCCCAGGCTGTGGGCACGGTGGGCTCCATGGGCTCCGGCGCCTGTGCTTGGCTGAGGTACAGGGAAGGGCCGGCAAGGAGGTCCCGGGGGTTAGGAAACCCAGTTCACATTGTAGTTTCACTGTGTGACCCTTCCGGAAGGTTCTTCACGTCACTGTGCACAAAACAGGTGCATCCTTAACTCATCCTGTGGATATCTATCGGGGGTCTACTCCATACCAAGCCTCGGTGGGCTCCTGGCTGGGGGAGAAGGATGATGCTTTAGCTTGTGTTCTCGGCATGCAGGACCTGAGGTGGGGGCCTGGCTGCCGGGAAGCTCACTGGGAGCTGACCCCAGGAAGCGGGAAGGAGGGGCAGGAGGAAAAGCAAACACAAAGAGCCTGGAGGACACTGCTACAGGCCATGATGCCTGAATGGGCTGGGGCCTCCAGCCATAAGGGGGACCACTCGTGGGAAAGAGGCAGGCAGGCCCAGTCTACCCACTGGTTCATCCCCCACTGCCTGAGCTTTGAGCTGGGGATTAAGCCCTGTACTCCCAGCTGTGTGTGTTGGCCCAGGCAGGCTCCCATGTGCTCGGAGATGGGCACAGAGCAGGTGTAAGGCTGGTGCTCTTGGAGCCGAGTGAGGGTGAGCTCACCTGACACCTGTCCCCAAGGCACAGCGGAGTCAGAGGTGGGTCCAGAGTACCATGCGGAGGGCAACAGGGGTGTCCAGGAGATGATAAGGTTGGATGGTTTCAGGCAGGGGGACAAGAGAAGAGAGTGAACCCGGGCCCTCCCATCCCGTGGTCTTGCTCCACGTGACTTTCTCTGCAGGTTGTTCATTGTCATCTAACAACTGTCATCCCAGCATTCTACTTCTGAAGAAAGAGGTCTAAGGGGGTCACTTTTGGGAAATGTGATCATAGGCCAGGGACGGGGGTGGGGTACTAGATCCCTGCCACCTCCCTTCCTGAGCAGGGAGCCTGTTACATTACTAGAACATTCCTAAGAAGGGCCTGAGTAATGATTTACTCACTGCCCTCAGATTCAGGAAGTCTTATCTGGTTTTTTCAGAAACCACAAGTGAGAAAATCAAGCTGGATTTCTTTTTTCCCCATAGAAACTGAATTAGTAATGCAATTTTTAAAAACGTGGTCATGAAAATGCGAATCTACACCTCAAAGTGAACCCTGCCAAGCCTGCTGAGATAGCTCTTCAAATATTGGGGGTGCCCAGGTGAGTGGGAGGATTTTCTCCCTATTTGGTGCATCTGGATTGTGAGTTTGTGGGCTGCTCCCCGTCTTCGGGGAGCTGTATTGCAGAGTGTATGTCCTCAGAATCAGCAAATTCCCCTTGTCCCGGTGGCCAGCCAAACATCCCTGACCAGGAGTTCCCGTCAGAGCGGCACTAATTCGCAACCTGTCACGCAGGTCTGCTTCCTGGCTGGAGAAGTTCAGGCCGCCTCCTCAGCAGTGTTTGGTGTCACAATAGTTCAAGTGGAAATGTGTGTCCTTTCTGCCGTGGATGGGCAAACTTCTGGGGCTGCCGGCCAGGATGGGTGGGCTGGGGCCAGAGGGCCCCCTGTTCCTGCAGCTGAAGGATAGGTATCACAGGACATGCAAGAATCAGCTGGAGTTGATGGCTGGACTGGCTGGCCTTGGAGAGAATGTTATCTGCAGGTAGGACCCAGTCCCAAGAAAAGGACGGCCTCTAGCCATAATCATGACCGTATAAAAAAAATCTTCATGGCGGTATAGCACCTAGTCCCAGGGCAGGGACAGCCCCCAAGCCATGACCTTGAAGATGACCATGACCAGTGCCTATGACCATAGAAAACATCTTCATCTGAAGGGCAATACCTGGTGCCAGGGCAGGGACAGCCCAAGCCATGACTGTGAACATGAGCGTATTATAGAATCTGATATGGGCTCTGGGACCTGTGGGGTGTACAGGTGAAGCTTCTGGTCCTGAGATCTTTGGCAAGGATGAAGAGCTCCTCCCAGGGGCAAGCCTGAGAAACCACAGCTGGGCACCATGGTGTTGGATGCCTGTGTTTGCTGACTGCTCTCCTGCTGGGAGGCATCCGTGTCTGAGGGGATCTGGGGGTGTCCTATGGGAGCAGAGCAGGGCCAGTGAGGCTGCTGCAAGGAAAGAAGAGTGTCTCAGGGATGCGGACTGATGCAGTGGGAACAAAACTTGGGGAATCAACAGAGATGGTAATATAGGATTTTAAAGAAATTTTGCATTGACATGTTGAGTCATCTCCTCCTTTACCTCTCCATGAAAATTTCAGTAAAATGTGTGAGACTCGACAATGCTTTTGAATTTTTTAAAAAAGATTTTATTTATTTGATAGAGAGAGAGAGAGAGCACAAGCAGGGGGAGCAGCAGGCAGAGGGAGGAGGGAGAAGCAGGCTCCCAGTCGAGCTCCCAGGGAGCCCAATGTGAGGCTCGATCCCAGGACCCTAAGATCATGACCTGAGCTGAAGGCAGACGCTTAGCAAGTGAGCCACCCAGGTGCCCCTTGACAACGCTTTTGAGGTTGGGCTTCTCAAACTTCTTGGTCTGGTGAGCAGTGGGCCTCCTTTTCATCCACCTCAGTGTGCCCTCCGTCCTTTCCCAGAGAGCTCAGGTCTGAGCCCCTTCATCAAAGCTTGTGCCAGAACAGTGCCTCTCGTGCAGATGTCCCTGCCCCTCCTGTCTGCTAACTGGAGATAAAGAAGGGAACCAGGCCATTTAAGAAATGGGGTTACAGTCACGATGGTGTTGCTCCGGGGAGATGGGTTCTAACCCAGGGTACTCTCCATTGGTGGCAGAGGCAGACATCGGCCAGGGAGGCAGCAAGAAGAGAGTGGCGTGGAAATTGTTGCCTGGTGTCCTTCCCAGAAAGTGACTTATGCGGAATTTCTCTGCGGAATCAGCCCATTTACTTAGCTTGGCAAAGTAGACTGGGGCTGTGGCCATTTCTGGGGCAGCTGCAATCCGGCAGCTTTTTGTAATTATCCGTTAGTAATTATCTGCTAAGACTTTGGTAAACAGCAGCCTGTTTAGCCACCCTTGAAGGATTAAATCAGTACGTTTATTGCTCCATCCATTCACTATTAACCTCCTAAGAGGCTTTTCCACCCTGGGCTCAGGGTTTTCATCTGATGAACTCCAGTGAGAACATTCGAGTTGGAAGGCAGTGGGAGTGGGGTGGAGCTCACCAGGATGGCTGCTGGAGGGTCAGCCCGTTGACTCCCACTCCCCATCAGTGCCTCTGTGGTGGGCATCCTCTTGTGACTGGCATCCCCGACAATGCACATGCTCTTCAGGAAGGTAGAAGCTTCTCTTAGGGATTGTGGCTTAAGAAGCAAAGGGCCTGGCCTGGAAGGGCCTGGAGACTCCTAGAGAGAGACCTGGGCAGATGGGCAGGCTGGGCCTTTCCTGGGAGGGATGGGTGGATGTGGCTGGCACACTTTGGGGTCACGGTCTGTACGGTCAGGGTAGAGGACTTCATCTCTCTTGGAGTGTGCAGTGAGCTCAACTGACTGGATGAAGGTTAGATTAAGATGAAGAACACATTTTCAGTGAGGATCTGCCCTGACTTACCCATTGGACTAAGGTTGCCTTTTCCTTTCTGGACATTTCAGGGATAGCCCCAAGCCGTGACTATGAAGACAAACCCACTGCAGAATTGATGGCCCCCCAACTGATGGGTGAAGCCTCTGACCCATGGTTCTTGGCAGGGATGGAATATTCCTCCCAGGGGCAAGCTTGAGAAACCATAGTAGCTAGTCATGACACCTTTGGCTACAAGGTGTTTGCTGGCCATTGTCCTGCTGGCTGGCATCTGTCAGCCGATGAGATTTGGAGTGGATGATGATGGGAGTGTTCTGGGCTCTGAGCCACCCCAAGGGGAAGGGTGGGACCGTGTTCTTAGGGGGCAGAGGGTGCTACACAGCTGGGGCACAGGCCAGCTCCCAGGGCTTACTGTCAGGAGTGCTGTGTCTAGCTCTTGCCTCTGAGGGCTTCACGCATTGGCAGGCGTGAGGCACTGCGCTGGCACATGGTGGGCAGACAACAGGTGTCTGGGGGGCCCAGGCAGGGGTCGCCAAGGGTCTTACTCCTCAGTGCCTCCTGTGTGCTAGGTACTGTGCCGAGCAGAGATGCATGATGGTAAGGAAACCTAGACTCGGCCCTCGCTCTCATGCAGATGCTGGTCTGGAGCAGAGAACTGTAATAGCTCTTCAAATACGACCAGGTCCAGCAAGGCCTCCAGGGCAGTGCCTCACACAGCCAGGCCTCCGGGCTCAGGCTGCTGGATCTAATAGGAGATCGGATGTTCAGGCCTAATTCTCTAGCTTGTTCTTTAGACTCAGAAGCCATTATGCATGAGGAAAAATGAGAGGAAATGAGTGAATAGGATCGATGTAAATCCATTTTGGAAGAGGCCATTCTAATGGTTCATTTTGGAAATCCTTTTGGAGCTGGCTTTCCCCATCTTCTTTTCAACAATCAAGAAAGCCTTGGTGTCAGGCTTTGAGGAGATGTTTACAAAACCCCAAACTTGATCACAGGGCCTGTGAGCAGATTTTTAAAAAAAATATTTTATTAATTTATTCATGAGAGGCACAGAGAGAGAGAGGCAGAGACATAGGCAGAGGGAGAAGTAGACTCCATGCAGAAGCCCGATGCAGGACCTGACCTAAGGACCCCAGGATCACGACCCGAGCCAAAGGCAGACTCTCAACCACTGGGGCACCTGGGTGACTCAAAAAGCAGATTTTTAACATGTGAATTAATTTACATCAGAAACTTAATAGCCAGAACAACAGAACGGTCCCCATCTTAGAATGAATGACGTTCACTGCTAAGTTTAGAAAATAATGGAGATTGTATCAGAAGATTGGGGTTGGACAGTTGCTTAACCTTCAGAGTGAGGTTTTTCAAAACTGGTTTATATCAAAAGGACTGGCAAAGGTTTAAAACGAAAATGACGCTCCCCCCAGATGGACCAGTCATGACACCTCTGGAGGCTGAGGGCCTCAAGCCAGGTGTGCTGCTAGGGTGTCCCATGGGGGAACTGGAGGGTGTGTGGAAAGATGTCAATGCCATGAAGGAGCCACTGACAGAAACAAGACCAGGGCCTACTGCTTGCTGACTCTAGTGGGTCGCCTTTGGGGTCCCTTGGGTCTGCAGGCAGCTCTTCCCAGCACTTCCCAGCAGGCCTTCGGTTGAAACATGCTTGTCCGTCATGCTGTCAGACCCGTCTTAGACCTCTCACCTGTCCCCGTGAGGACCTGCCACTGGGTCAGAGCCTGTGCTGAGCTTTAGGGGAGTGTTGGCAGCCAAGCTTACAACGGACCCAGCAGCAGGGAGAGAGGCTGGTGGGAATCAGTGCATTGAATCTGTGGATGAAGAGCCGGGTGGAGCCGTCTACTCCCCTGAGCTGGGATGGCAGCCCAGAGCTATCTCCTGCAAGGGCTGAGGGATTTTTCCAGGTGTCCAATGTGAGGGTCTCCACAGGACAGGGCTCAAGGGAGGGCTCTGGGCAGGCGCTTACCCCATGGCCTGTGTGTAAAAGGCCCCACTGGTAACTGTAGGAAAGAGCCGAGGAAGCAGAGGACAGTAGAGGCCTGCAGAAAGCTGTGTAGGGGCCCACGGATGGAGACAGTCCTGCCGTGGGTGTGGTGGGTGAGGGGAGCAGGCTGAGGGATAAACCAAGCTTCATGGAGGAGGTAACATCTGAATCGGGCTTTGGAGGTTGAATAGGAGCTCCTGGTGGGAGAAAAGCATGACAAGGAGAGAGAAGACCACAAAGGCATAGGGCCCAAAGGGGCCAGTCAGGTTCAGGGATGCTATAGAGTGCGACACGCGTGGGCTGTGGGTTCAGTGCCCTCCTCAGTGGGGCTCCAGCGCTGCGCTCTCATCCTATGGCCACTTACCTAGTTGGTATGGTGGTTGACCTACGATGGCGCCCAGAGAATCTTGCATCTGGTTATTTTTGCCTTCCACGCTGAGCAGGGCTGACCTGCAGGGCCAGGAGAATACTGCTGAAGCAATGCTCTGTGGCTTCTGAGGCCGGGCCATAAATGCCTTCTGCAGCTTCTGCTTGGTCTCCTGGGTTTGTACACCACTGGCGAGCCGGCCGCCATACTGTGAGGACACTCAGGCACATCTGAGTGTGGAGGCCTGTGTGTGTGTGGGGGGCGGACGGGGACTGATGGCCCCATTAGCAGCCAGTGCCAACTTGCTGGCCGCATGGGCTGCCCATGTGGAAGCGGGTCCTCCAGTCCCTGTCAGGCCTTCAGGGGACAGGGTCCTCACTGCCATCCACCTGCAGTCCCCTGAGAAAACCCAAGACACAACTGCGTAGCCATGCTGCTCCTGTGTTCCTGACCGTAGAAACTGTGAGAAACAGGAAGCGATGATTGCTATTTTGAGCCACTAAGCTTCAAGATAATTTGTTAGGCAACAGAAGATACTAATACAGTTGATTACTGTGGTTCTTCTGAGCTTCTAAGACGGCTGCCCGTGATCCCAGCCATCATGTCCTCATGTGATGCCCTCCCCTTGACTGTGGACCAGACACAGTGACTTTCTTCTTCTGAAAGAACAAGGTGCATCTGATGGGGTGTCACTTTGAGCTTACATTTCCTTTTAAAAGACTCTGGCTTCCCTTATGCTCACCTCTCTTGCTCTCTACCGGCTCTGAGGCAGGCCAGCCGCCACGTGGCGAGCTGCCCTATGGGGAGGCCCACGTAGCCAAGAACTGAGGGACATCTCCAACCAACAGCCAGTGAGGAGCCCAGATAAGAGTCCAGCAACTTGTGAGGAGCAGACTCTCGCCAGCCACCATGTGGGTGAGTTGAACCTTGAAATGGCTGCAGCCCTGGCAGACGCCTTGGTTCCAGACTTGTGAGCAACCTCGAGCCTGACCACTCAGGTAGCTGCCCCCAAAGTCCTGCTGCACAGAAACTGTGAGGTAGTTAATGTTTGGAGCTATTGAGTATGGGGGTCATTTGTTACGAAGCAGTGAGTAACTGACACCATCCTGATTAATGGCGTCGACCTCCCATATCCTGTGCCCAGGGGAGCCATGTGGCTGTGGTCTACACTTGGGTCTCAGCCTGCCACCCTAACCTTGGTCAGAGAATAGGAGGGGGTGCAACTTAATGCCTGCCACTCTCTGCAACACCAAGTCAGCCTCCATCAGACCAGAGGAGGTGAATAAGCATGTGGGTAAGACACGGCTTCAAGGCCAGGCTCTGCTGCCTTGTAGCCATGTGGCTTTTAACAGAGATACAAGAACTCCCAGTTCCCAAGGAGCCCTCCTAGCAAAGAGGGGAGCCATGGAGTGATCAGACTGGCCAGGCAGCACCAGCCAGAGAGCCGATGTGCCGACTGAGCAAGAGGACCTTGGGTGGTGGCACATGGCTGGTGTTTGATGCAAGCTTGACCCTGTAGCTATCGAGATTCTCAGCCTCATTGTCTCCATGGTAGCCACTGTTTTCACGACATCCACCCGGCACCTCTGGGTGCCCAGACCTGGGAGGACCTCGAGAGGATGCCCACACTTCAGGGATGGGAGGCCTCAGTTGTACAATCCCCCCTGTTTTGCTGGGGGCTTCCTGGAGGAATGTTCCCCGGATCTAGTCATCCCCTGGTCCAGTGAGTCTGAGCCCAAGCTCTGCATGGCGTCCTGCCTGGAATTGCAATGGTTTGCTCAACTTTCTGGAAGTCTCCTGCTCCCCTCCTGCATGCTGAGGGTCCTGGTTTTCTTGGGTGTTTATTTCTTGCTCTATGAAGCGATGATTTAATTCTTGCCTGGGATATCATTCAGCCCAAGTTCGTGCTGAAGTGAAACATATTTCAGCACCCACCAATTTCCATATAGATAAAAAAAGAAAAAAAAAACAAGAAAGAAGGGAAACAACCTCCACCAGCATCTTCACAAACTATGCATTTGAAACCTGTTTCTCGAAGATGGATTGCTCCATCAGGCTGCTAAGAGGTTTTTCTTGACTTGTCAACAGTTTTATACCCCCACAAACATTCGTGGCTATAAATTATTCATTGCCCAGTTAGTGGTTAAAAAAAAAAAAACGGATGCCTGGGGCCGAGGTACATTCTTAATTCTCCCTCTGCTTTTCAGATCCAAGTTGTTTTTTTCCTTCCTGCTGCTGGAAAAGTAGAAATAACTGCAAGTCTCTGGACTTGGAGGTTCATGGCTACAGCCTAACGAGAGGGTCCTGCTGAGCCCAGTGTGAGCTCGGAGGGGAGGCCGGGGGTGGTCATCTGCAGGACACTGCGGTTATCAACATGCGGAGGTGGAAATAGGTGTGTTGGGGGCTTTCTTCTTCTTTTTTTTTTTTTTTTCTGTTGGCAGGAACTCCAGTGTTTTCAAAAAAGCAGAGAGGAGATTTGATTCTCTTCTAGGCCCAGCCATTTCAGAGGCCGTGGCTCGAAAGGATCTGAGACTTCCTCTGCTCACAGGATTTTACCTTCCCTGGACCCCTCCCAGGGCGGAGGTCCTGCCAGGAGATAGCACGTCCCTTGTCTTTCTCCCTCATGTTCAGCACACCCTTGGACCTCCTCCCACCCCAACAGGCCTCCTTCTCCAGCGGGGATTGTCAAGTCTATCCCCAGTGGGATGGATAGAGGTGGTGGAGCGGAGCTAGGCTTCAGAGCTTGGGGCATTGGCCATGACAAAGCTGCCCAAACTGGGGTGGCTTAAGGCAACAGAAATCCCTTCTCTTACAGTCATGGAGGTGAGGAGTCAGAAATGAAGGTGTCAGCAGGGCCGTGCTCCCTCTGAGCACGAGTAGAACCTTCCTTGCCGCTCCCTAGCTCCTGGTGATGGAGTTTCTACTTCATTGGCATGTGGCAAAAACTCTATTTCCAAGTAAGGCCACATTCACAGAGAGTTGGGATTTCAACATGTCTTTCTGAGGGATGTAACTCAGCCCACGACAGGGTCCGTGGAGGGGGGAGCCTCTAGTGATCAGCCCAGAGCAGAGATCAGAAGCGTCAGAAGGCCAAAGAGTGAGCATCCTACTGAGCGCTCCCCTGGCCTGACCACACTGTTCCAGACCCAATCGAGTGTCTGTTGCCCCAGGCCTGAGGACAGTGCCAAAGGCCCCTTCTCCGACCCTGCCTGTGGAGGTGCCAGGCTCTGGTGTGGGCCTGAAAACCTGTCCTTTCAAACATGGGCCTAGAGAGAAAATAGGATTGACAGTAGGACTGACCCACCTTGAATAGGAACTGATGCCCCTGGAGAGGAGATGCCTTGGCTCTTGTTCAGGGGTCTGGTTTGAGAGCACAGTGTCCACCTGCCACCAGTAGCAGGACATGTGGCCTCTTGCGTGTTCTCCTGCTCCACCTCGACCCCCAGTTCCCTTCCCCTTCCTCATGTTCTTCCCAGATGCCTGGGGCTTGGCCAGATGGCACCTCTGGGTGGGCTCTTGGGAAGGCTCTGGGTCTCCTGCTCTGTCTGGAAAGAACTGGCTGGTGGCAGCTCAACACTCTCATGCCTGCGCCTTGCTGAGTGAGGCGTGTCACGCGGCAAGTGACAATGGGGCTGGACACGGGGCTGTTTTCCCCCAGCCGTATTCCCTAATGTGGGGAAGAGGATTAATCATTTTCATTTCCAAATATGTTCTATGGGGATCCCTGGGTGGCGCAGTGGTTTAGCGCCTGCCTTTGGCCCAGGGCGCGATCTCAGAGACCCGGGATCGAATCCCACGTCGGGCTCCCGGTGCATGGAGCCTGCTTCTCCCTCTGCCTGTGTCTCTGCCTCTCTCTCTCTCTCTCACTGTGTGCCTATCATAAATAAAATAAAATAAAAATTAAAAAATAAATAAATAAATAAAATGTTAATTTAAAAAAAAAAAAAAAACAAAAAAAAAAAAACAAATATGTTCTATGTGGAATGCTGAGGAAGAGAAGTGGCCGAGAGTTTTGGCTTTCAGAGAAGATTTCCAGATGCTGCGTTTGTAAACACCAGTGGACACTAGGTTTTGTCAAGGCCACCTAGCGCCCAGTTTCTGTCACCTTTCACCAGCCCAGCTCTGGGGACAGCAGACCAGAGACCAAAGGCCCAATGGTCCCCATGCATCTCATTGGACGTGGTTGTTACCTTGTGGGTTACTCACCTCTGCTTTGATTTAAGTTTGAGTCAGACTAAGCAGACTTTACCTGGAAGCGCTGAGCTCCTGAGACCAGGCCACCCCTAAGTGTGGCAGTGAGGCCATCTGGAGCCAGGCAGCTCGGTGGGAGCCCTTGGCCTGACAGTTGAGGAAGACGGGCTATCCGCCAAGCACTCCACATACAATATTTTACGTACTCCTTACAATAGCACTCCTTACAACGGCACAGGTGAGGTGACCTTGGCTCCAAGAGACTAAGTGGTCTACCTAGGTCACCCGGCGAGTTAGCAGCAGAGCCTCACAAACCCAAAGTTCCTGAATGGAAGGGCTTAACCAGGCAGATAGCTTCCCCTCTGATCATAGACCGGTGGCTGGTGGCTGAGCCCAAATGATCTTTGGGAAAATGAGGTTCCTTTCCAGGGTTGAGGATCTGAGCAGAAACCTTTGGATCGGAGTGCTGTCTCCTCCCTGGCTGTGTGGGGAGCTGCGTGCACAGTGCACCTAGGTGTAGGCCTTATTGACAGAGGAACCACAGACCCCAGGATGGGCAGCCCACCTTTGGGGCACCTGCTGGGAAATTACTCAGAGAAAGAATCCATAGCAGGGAATTGAGGGAACGCACTCTCCTGGGGAGCATCCGGTGAACATTCTCTTTTCATTCAAAGGCCAAAGAATCAAATAAAAGGAGGTCTTCTGAAATGAGGGTTTTTCAGGCAGTACGTGGGAGCATTTTGCAGAAATCCAGACTGTTGTAAAGAGACACAAGAGTAGCAAGATGTCCAAAAAAAAAAAAAGTATATTAATTAATTCCATCATCTTTTCTACCATCCGGGTCACTTAGTTTCATTTTTATTGTATTATGTTTCTTAAGATGGGATTCTTGAAGTAATATGGAAATGACTATGTAGGTCATTTACTTTCTGTATCTTTTTAAATTTTATTTTATTAAAAAGTGTTTTAAATTCACGTATAATGAAGATACACTGTTATACTGGTTTCAGGTGTATAATATGATGATTTGACAATTCTGTACATTTCTCGGCACTCATCGCACTAAGTGTACTCTCTATCTTTTTCTCTATTGATAATTTTGTTGAGATGTGCAATTCACCTATCATGTAGTACATTTGTCCGAAGTGTACAACTCACTGGTTTTTAGTGTATTCACCAAGTTGCGCATCCACCACAGTGTTCAATTTGGGAACATTATCCTCCAAAAGAGTACAGCGTGGGCAGAGCCCCACCACCCCGGGAGGGCAGTGGTCTCAGCAGGGCCCTCTTTGTCTGGTCCTGATCATTTTGTTAAGTTGTCTGCTACATTTGGTAATGGACCCAGCCCGTTTCCACTAATCGCTGATTGCTCAATTGTTTTCAAAAATGCCCTGGTGCATAAATTGTTCCCCAGTCTGACCCAATTACGTTCAGGCGCCTTTTGAGTTTGTTTGGAGCCCAGGAGGATTCATCTCGACTGTCTCCTTCCCTTGGTTCTCTCTGGTGAACTGGCTAGCTTTTGGTTTAGGGGATTGCTCTTAATTAAGAGGAGCTGTTGTTTTCATGAGTGCCCTTGGGCTTAAACTTCCCCACATTCTGTTTTTCGTACAGTCGTTTCCTTCTTTCAGGGGTGCTTGGGAGCTTTTTCTCACACACTGCCTTCTCCCCTGGGCACAGTCCCTGAGCTCTAGCCCAGCTCTGGGGACAGCTCTGGGCGCTTCCCATCTTCTCAGCTTGCCTCTCCCATGGAAACTGCCTTAGGAGCCAGCTGGCAGGAGGGGAGCTGGGGCCTGCCCCTCCTGGGGGTGGCTGGGAGGTAGCCCCACCTCTCCACCACACTCACCAGAAATTTATTCAAAAAGAATAAATTTATTTATTTTAAAGATTTTATTTATTTATTCATGAAGAGACACAGAGAGAAGCATAGGCAGAGGGAGAAGCAGGCTCCCTGTGCACACAGGCACCCTGAATTTAGCTTTTTAAACTTGGAATTGGAGGGCATGAGGAGTGCTAGTGGCCTGTCCCTCCACGGAGATAGAGAGGAACACACCCTGCTTCTTGGCCACACCCACCCAGGGGAAGCTTCTGTCCAGCTAAGCCAGAGACAGGAGGGAGAGAAACGTGCTAGTGGCTGAAATGCCACAGACTCTTGCTGTTCCTATTGCATTTTAGTAGATTTTCTTGAATAGATGTTTCTTCATTTGTCATTTGCTCTTAGGACAGTTCCCAGAGACTCTAAATGTTTGTTTGGTTTTAGCAGTTTTGCCAGCTTTGCTTGTTTCACTAGGGGATGGTCCATGGAGTTATTCACGCTTCATCCCAGAAGTGGAAACTATTGTTTTATTTTAATAGCGAAGGCAAATTTATATTAAAGAATTTAGCTCCAAGTAGTGCTTTGATGAGATGGGATGAGTTTCAACAAGTCATATTCTAATTTTCTGTTGTATTTATTACTTATTTTCTAAACTCAATAGGAAGACTATTTTAGTCTTCAAATATATTATTGTCTGTCATCTATCTATTATCTATCATCTATCTACCTATCATCCATCTATCTATCTTCTATCTACTATCTGTCTATCATCTAACTGTCTATGTATTTTTGGTATTCAGACTTTCATCATTCCAGTGTAGCTTTGGTGGGATTTTGTGGCTTGGAAAATGGCTTGTATAATTTCTGCCTTTTGTAACTTAAACGGTTTATTTTTTTGGACAAGTAAGCATGTGATAAATTTTTATATCCATCACCAACTTGAGAAAAAGGTACATTCTCTGTGGGGCACAAAACTCAATGTCTATTTACTTAATGTTGTTAATCATGTTGTTCCACCCTCTAGGTGTGTAATAGGCAATACTCTAACAGATGGAGATGGGGTAGAAGGAGCAGAGCAATTGCAAGGTAAACACATAAAGCAATCTTGGCTAGCTCATGGTGATTTTGTGGGCATCTTCCCGGATGCTTATCCAGGTAGAACAGGGCACAGATTCATACGACTTTTGGATTAGAAGGGCCTTTGGAGATTTTCCAGCTCTACGTCCTGGTTTTACCAACAAGGACAATGACTTGCCCAGGGTCACACAGATGGCAAACTCTGATGCTGGGAATAGGATCCAGGTTCTTGGATTCTGGCAAGGGCATGGAGTCTCTGGTTTTGCCCTGCTTCTGGCATGTTGTGTCCTGTTTCAGCCTTCATTGTCACTGAGATAACTGGTGCCTTGAGACTGGGTAGAGGGTGCCTGGGTGGCTCAGTAGTTAAGCATCTGCCTTTGGCTCAGGGCATGATGCTGGGGTCCTAGAATTGAGTCTCTCATCGGGCTCTCCACAGGGAACCTGCTTCTCCCTCTGCCTATGTCTCTGCCTCTCTCTGTGTCTCTCATGAATAAATAAATAAAATATTTTTTAAAAAGGCCTTCTATATTTATTTGTAGGTACTTTATAATTTGCAGAGCATACTTTAAATGCCTCACTTAATTTAATCTTCAGAGTTGAGTGATGTGCTGATACACCTAAGTCCTGTGGGTGAAGAAATCAGGGCAGTCCATGTCAGCCCTGGGGTCTGCTGCCCCCCAAGTGGTAAGTCTGGGAAATTATTATTTTAGAAATCTCACTGCACCTGCTGTTCATAGGTTATAATTGACTGGGAGTGCGCTTGAAGCATGCCTCTGGGTATCTCCTGGGAGACTCCTAGTTCATTCACTGCCTTTCTGCTCCTTCCTGCACAGGGACATCAGGGAGCCATGTCTCAGCTGTACCCTCTCCCTCGATGCTGCCGTGGAGCCACCTCTCTTATTCTCATCTGGGAGTTCTGGACCACCTAAATTGGCTGCGCAGTGATCAGAGGCTCTTGACTGTCTCTTTTCAAGTAAATGGCCTCAAACAATAGTTGCTATGTAGGGCTGCATTGATTATCTATTACTGTGTAACAAATTACTCCTGAATCTAGTGGTTGAAAATAGCAATATGCACTTACTAACTCAGTGTCCGAGGGCCGGGGATTTGGGAGTGGCTGAGCTGGGTGCTTCTGGCTTGAGGTCTCTCATCAGGGTGCAGTCAGATGCCAGGCGGGGCTGCTGTCATTTGGTTTGGGGCTGGGGGATTGACTTCCAAGGTGGCTCTATACACGTGGTGGAAGGGCTAGCGCCAGCTGTGACTGGAAGGCCTCATGTCCTTCCACGTGGACCTCTCCCCAGGGCTGCTTGAGCGTCCTCACAACATGGCGGCCAGCTTCCCTCAGAGCTGGTGACCCAGGAGAGAGCAGTGAGAAGCTCCGTGTATCTTATGACCTGGACGTGGAAGGTGCACTAGCCACTAGCTCCCCACTGGTTCCATCTCCTCGGCATCTCTGTGTCCTGGGGAGGCGAAGGGCTGTGCAGGAGGTGAGAATCACTGGGGGCCGTCTGGAGGAGGCTGCCTGCCACAGGGTGTGTGAAACCCAGACCCTGTGCTAGCTGCTTTATATATGTCTCTCCTCTCCACAGCTCTGAGGCAAGGCTCCTTCACCCTACTCACAGGAAGGAAACAGAGATGAAGTAATTTGCGTCTTGACCCTCCACGTAGATTTGAACTCCACCCCAAAGCTTGTGCATTAGGCCCTTGCCCTGTTCTGACTCTCGGTGTCTTCTATGCCTTCTGTCTTCCAGACAGTACTGTGTTCTGCTCAGCTGCTCTGTGAGAGATTCAGAGGCTCCATGTGGGGACGGCTGGGCTCTTGGACTGGAACACAGGACCAAGGCAGCGGTGAAGAGTGGTCTTCGTTTGAGCTCAGGCTGGTTTAATGGAAAGATGATGTCTAGAATCTGGGAGGTGAGAGTCACTGGTCTGGGCAGGCTGCAGGACTGGGGGTGACACTGCAAAAAAAAAGTCTGCAGATGCCAGAACCTATTTAGGAGGAACAATCCTGGGGCAAGTGGAAAGCTGAGGAAGTGGCAATGCTTAACCTAGTAAAAACAAGTAGACTTTGAGGTGGAAGATGGGGCTGTGGTGACGTCTACACACTTCTGTAGGAGCCCCTGGTGTGGGCCCCAGGGATGACTGCCAAATCTCCAGGCTGATTTCACCAAGAACCTGACTTCACCTCTTGCAGCCTATGCCCCTGAAAGCCATCAGAGGAGCTCATTTTCATGTGCAGATGTCACACATCACCCACCTGCTCAGCTCCCTTGGGCTTGGCACCAACACTGTGATGGTGAACTTGGCCATCAAGGCCTGGCCTCATCTCACACTGCGGGCTTTGCTCTCCATGCCCTCCCCAGACTGGCCATTCTTTTCCTTCTGCAAACAGTCCCTGCTCACCCACACAGATGGACACATGTGCATACAGAAACACGCTCACACACAGGAACGTGTCCACACCCACCCACGTACATGGACACACATGCACAAAACATAGAGACACGCACAGGACCATGCCCCCACACACATGCACATACAAACACACTTGGACACATGCATACACAGACACACACACAGATACACTCATCCATAGGAACACACTGTCCATACCCCATGTGTATACACATGGAACACAATCACACAAAAACATGCTCACACACCTATATCCACAAGCTCATTCACATACACACAAACACATTCACATATGAGAACATGTTGTCCATGCTCACACTCACATAGACACACACACACTTACTTATTCAGAGACACATGCTCACACACATTTACACATAGTCATACTATTCACATACACACTCACATGCACATCTGTATGATCACATGAATGCACACCTACTGACACTCACTCATGCTTGTTCACATGCACACACACAAACATGCACACATACACATTCATCCACATGGACTTCTTCTACTCACTCTTGCACACACACCTGCTCACTCACACACACATTCATACTCACACACACATGCTCACCCCCCACCTGTGCTCACACAGCCCCCACTCACACACACAGGCCCTACCTTTTTCTGAGTAACACCTGCTCAGTCCTCAGCCTGAGCCATGGTCTCTGGGGAGCCTTCCCGACTCTCCAGATGAAGTCAGACCTTCCTGTTTGGGTGCTCTCATAGCTGTTGTCGTTTGCACCTACCTGTTTGGTAGCTGTGCCCCCACTAGACAGTGGGCTCCAGCTGGATCTCCCACCCCTGCATTGAGGGCAGTGGGCACACTGTGAATTGTAGAAAGAAGTAGCAGGTGCTCTGTTCTGCAGGCAGCCCTGGTGGAGACTGACGTGGAGGGGGGAGCAGATGACCATTTGGGTCTAAGTCCCAACAGTCTCTGCATCCCAGGAGACAAGAAGATTGTGGTAAGTGCAAAGTCCCGTCTCAGGAATGAACTTGTGAATTAATCTTCATTTGCAGCCCTCAGAATCGCTCCTCTGAAATTCCTCGTACCCAGAACTGCTCCCGGGGAAACCAGGAGTGCCTTTCTTTCCTTCTGTCTGGTATTTTCCTTACATTAGCACTGTTTTGTACACCATGTGCCAGGCACCATCTCTCCCTGATTCTGACTTGTGCCCTGGTGTCACCATTGCTTAATCTCTGTGGGCCTCAGTTTCTTAAATCTCTGAAATGGGCTAATAAGCCCATCTTTAAGGAGAAGTACATGAAGTATCACATCTGGAAGCTCTGTGCACAGATGTGCAAGCCCTGCGCCTCTACTGTGTCCTGTCCTTGGCTCTCCTGCCCTCCCTCCTGCGGCTGAGGACGTGTGAGGCTTTCAGACACCCCTCTCCACCTGTTATTTCCCAACAAGAGCTCCACCTGGCACATCCTTAGGCCCTAGGCCCCACCCTGACAGACTCACTGTGAAACCAGGAGAGGCCGGCCCGTAAGGAGGAGGTGAGGGCCTGGGACTGGCGGTCTGAGTCCCAGAGGAGGGGTTGAATTCCTACTGGTCCCAGCCCACATGTTAGATGTTGACTCATGGGATTTTCTCAAGATAAGAGTGTTTGCCCCGAAGGGATGGCTGCCCCAGCCACAGGAGCTTGGTTCTCGGAGGTGGGTCCTCGCTGCTCTTGCTCCCCTAAATGCTCGCCCTCTGGGGCTGACTCCAGGGGCTCTGGCATGTTATTGATAAGGCTGCCTTTCTCGATGCTTCCTCTGTGAGCCTGCCCTCGGCAGGGTAGCCTGCCACCCTGCTGGAGGATGCCTGGTGGAAAGTTACCCCCTTAGCAGGCAGGTGGAATGGGGCTGTGTGGCTTTTGAGGGTGATTGCACACCCATTATGTTGGGGAAACAAGCCAGGAAGGGCTGAAGGGGTGGAGGGACCTCTGGAGAGGGCACCACTGCTGGTCTGTCTCTTAGTGTTAGGACCTGTCACTCCCCCAAAGTGGGCCTGGCTCAGACTGCATTGCCCTGGGCCTGGACGGCTGCAGCAGCCTGCTGTTCCGTCTCCTGCCCAGTCCCTCCTGGCTCCGTAGGCAGCCCCTTCCTCGCCTGGGAACTGTCAGCCAGAGCTCCCTGTTAACTTCCAGGGAAGCCTGAGCTCCTGGCCTGCATCTCAGAGTTTGGGTTCTTGCCTCATCTGTCTCGTGTCCTTTTGCCCACCTTTCCTTCCTGCCCGCTGATGGGAGAGTCTCTAGATTTAGGCTGGTACCCAGGGGAGTAAGCATGGGGTGGCTTGAACCTCAGTGACAAGAAAGGGCAGGGCTGACCACAGGGGCTCCCGCCAGGAGATGAGTCTACCCTGCTGAGGCACACATTGTCTTTCCCATGTGGGTTTCTTCTCATTGACCCTGTGCGGTTTTACTCTGGGAGGAGATTGCACCTAATGGAATAAGATTCCAGCTCTGCTGCTCATGGCTCTGAGCCTTTAGGCAAGTTCCTGAACCCTGTGAACCTCAAGTTCCTCATTTGTAGATTGGAAGTGATAGCAATACCCATCTTATAGTAGTAAGGATTGAATTGGATCATCATTAGAAGCACTTGGCCCATGGCCTGTTCACGTCAGTGTCCAACGAATGATGGCTGTTATTATTTGGAGGATTTTTGAGCCTATTAATCACTGGCCCCTTGTTGGCGTCTGATCCCCTAAGGAGGAGCTCCAGGAAGGCTTGTTGCCGAACATTAGGCATCTGCTCAGGGAAGGAGAGGCTTGGGTTTTCCTTGAGAGGCTGAGCCGAGGGAAGCTGCCCAGGCATCTGTTCAGGAAAGGAGAGGTTTGGGGTCTCCCTTGAGAGGCTGAGCCCAGGGAAGCTGCCCAGCAGCCCCAGGTGTGGGGTCACAGAGGAGGAGCTACCAAACCCCTGAGATCACAGAGGGCAGGACACAGGTCTGGGTCTGGAGTCTGGATGGGGAGGGAGAAGGTGACAGCGCAGGGGAGGAGGGTGGCTTATTTTCCTTTGTCCTCAGTCCTCTGAGTGCTTGATCATCCCAGAGGACCAGCCCCACTGCTTCTGTCCCCAGGACTACCTCTGGGCACTAATTCAGGCTGAGAACCAACGATCTGTTGTAAACAGAGATGGGAACATGTTTGGTCCCATGGGATAGGGTGGTGAGGAAGGGACAGATGCAGACTCCACCAGGTCCCCAGTGCTTGGAGCCCCTGCTCTCTAGAAGGGGGCCTGGGCCAGATCCGTGTTACTCAGTATGTGGCCCGAGGACCCCGCTGGGTGAGGGCTGTTAATGATCTAGTAAGTATGGAAATTTAGAGCAGACACTGAGACACATGACAGCCATTTGAACGAGTAATGATCTGTTGAATATAATAAAATATATAATATTATAATGAAATATAATAGTTGGCTTGCATCTTGTATCTTTTTTTCCGTATCATTGTTCTAGGAATTTATTTATTTAAAAAATATTGTATTTATTTATTTGAGAGAGAGAGAAAGCACAAGTAGGGGGAGCGGCAGAGGGAGAGGGAGAAGCAGACTGTTCCCCCAGCAGAAAGCCCAACATGGGGCTCAATCCCAGGACCCCGAGATCATGACCTGAGCCGATGGCAGACATTTCACCGACTGAGCCACCTGGGTGCCCTAGAACTTTATTTTTATTGTATTTTACAGAAGTATCCATCTGTGATGGGTTGGAAATTGAGACACAAAACCTTCATTAGTTCATCACCACAGGTGGTTTAAGTGCTGGGACCAGGTGGTCCCTAGAATTCTCCTTGTGCTGAGATGCCAGGACCCTTTGAGGAGGGGATGTGCTGTGGCCTGCAGTGACCTTGGGCCCCGAGCCCTGGGAATAATTGTCGTGGCAAATACACAGGGCAAGCTCGCTGAGCCCTGAGCCTGGCTCTGAGCCTGGCGCTGCCTGCTCACCTTGCCTGGGAAGTAGACCCTTTGTTGTACCCACAGGATCCTGTTTTTATTTAAAATTTTGATACTTTAGTCATCATATTTTTTTTTGTTTCGCACTCATTTGGATTATTTAGAATATTACATTAAAATATTATTTTTCTTGATCAGAGTTTTTGGTGCCCTTTACATTTGCACCCCAGGCCTATACCCTGACTAGAACCCAGGGGCTCTGGGGTCACCCACCACTGATAACCAGAGAAAACCAGTAAAGATGTTCAGAGGCTCATGAAGAACTGTTTATGGGCCCAAGGAGAGCTTATTGTCTGGGGGTAAGCCCTGGGCAGTTAGAAGAGGAAGTTAATGATGAAAAGTCTCTGGGTGAATAGTAGTATTCCCCTCTGTCTTTCCACAGGCTCATGTTTTAAGAAGCCCATCGGAATTGATAAAATCTTAAAAACTGGCTGGGTCTTGCTGAGAAATCAGGTATGTCATGGATGGAATGTTCCATTAACTCACCTACTAGAAACCATCATGCTCCCCTCCCCTTCACATTCTCCTGTCAAGACTGGCGTTATGGGAGAGGCACCTGCTGGTGTTCACGCATGAACAAGGGATGCCCCCTCCAACACAGAAGGAAGTTCTGCAAAGTTCTCTCAGGAGTGGGGAGGGGTGTTCGCCCATTGATGGTTTTCTACTTGATATGGTTCCTCAGAGGCCTGATCATAAGGTGACCTCACAGACAGCAGTGCTTTTGGAAAAGGAGAATGTTAAACACCCCAATAATGTTTTCTACACAGGCCACCATGATAAAGGGCCACAGCCAGGGGCTTGAACGACAGATACTTGTTTCTCACAGTTCTGGAGGCTGGATGTCCAAACTCAGAGTGCAGCACGGCTGCCTCCTGGCAGATGCTCTCTTCCTGGCTTCTAACTCTGTCTTCACATGGAGGAGAGAGAGCTCTGGTGTCCCTTCTTATGAGGATACTAGTCCCATCAGCAGGGTCCCACTCTCATGACCTCATAAACCCTAATTATCTCCTCCAGACTTCACCTTCAAATATCATCCCATGGGGGTTAGGGCTTCAATATACAGATTTGAGGGGGCACATTAAGTTCACGGCAACCTTTAATCTTCTACCTTAGAAGGGAGGGTTTGCCCCTGTAGATTTTTTTTGTTTATATTTTAGCTTATGAGGCTGGTGCTGGAATTGAGGCCAGTCATTTGGGATAGCTCCTTAGTGGTTCCCTTGGCCAGTGTTTCAGTTTTGGGGCAAACTAGGCTCAAATAATTAAGCTCAGGACCCAACTGACAGTGGTCTCTTCACCACAGTTCCTCCTGCCAAACCTGCACCCCAATTCTTGGCAGGTAGCTGGGTGGGCATGACCCACAGCAGGGGGTACCCAACAGCTAAGCTACAGGAGGAACCAGAGGTCCCACTACCCCACAGTCTCTTGCCTCTGTAAGCTGAGTTGTGGCTCACATGTTTTATTTTCCAAGCATGAAGGGACCTTAGCATTCGGATTTCTGGGGCTCTTGAGCTGGGCATGTTGACTTGTCTATGGACTTGGACTTCAACAGTGCACAGTGAAGCCACACTGTAACTTCTCCTGAACATGGATTTACTTGGAGAGTGGTTAATCATCAGCTGGGTCCAAGAATCTTTGCCCTGGTTGAGCTCCTTCTATTGTATTGTCTCCTAAACGTTCCCATTTATTCTTCAAGAAAATGTCCCTAGAACAACAAGACAAAAGTAAATAAATACTAGAAATTCATCGCTTCCTAATTATTTTATTACAGTTTTACAATTTTTAAAGATTATTTATTTATTTATTTATTTATTGACAGAGAGAGAGGCAGAGACATAGGCAGAGAGAGAAGCAGGCTCCATGCAGGGAGCCTGATGTGGGACTCGATCCTGGGACTCCAGGATCACATCCTGAGCTGAAGGCAGACGCTTAACCACTGAGCCACCCAGGGATCCCCAGTTTTGCAATTACCCATGCTCTTGAGGTTATTAACATTTTTGTAACTCTGTGGGGGAAATACTACATAGTGGTGTGCCACTATGCATCTCTTCTCAACTCAGTGTCCAGTGCTGCGACATCTGTAGCTACAAATGGATAATGATGGTAGTTTTTATACAAGAAGTTGGGCCTTCCCCTATGGCCCACCCCTCAGAGCTGAGAACCTGCTGTTACACATTTAACAGTGTCCCACTGGAAAGAGGAGTAAAAAAATGAGCTCAAGGTTTTTGGTCTCAGAAATGGGAAGAGTTGAGTTTCCATTTACCAAGTTCAGGAAAAATGCAGAAAAACAGTTCTGGGGTGGAAATCAGTGGTGTGGTTCTGAATATTTTACCTATGACATGAAAATCATACAAGTCTGGGGTTCAGGGAAAAGATTCTAGGTGAAGATAAATATTTGAGAGTCATCAGTGTTTGCTTGACAGCGCCGAGAGGGAAGATGAGGTCAAGGCAATGAGTTAGATAGGAGGAACACAGTTCCAGGACAATTGCTGGGGTCCTCCAATATTTATAGATCAGCATGAACACCAACCGCCAGCAGAGGAGACTAAGAATGGCCAAGGAAAGTTGTAAGAGAACCAGGAGGGTGCAATGCGTTTAAGAAGCCAAGTAAAGAAAGGACATCTAAAAGGAGGAAGTGATTAACTGTGTCAAATACAAATAATGACAGAATTGGTCATTACATTTGGCAACATAGAGCTATTGATGATCTTGGGAAAAGTCAAGGGGGTCGTGGACAAAAAGTCTGATTGGCATGGGTTCATGAGAGGATAGAAGGAAAAGAGGTAGGAACAGTAAGTAGAGATGACTCTTCAGAATGTTGAAAGAGAAGCAGAGACTGAAGTAGTTGCTGGAGGGGCATGTGAGTGCACGTGAGTGAAGATTCCCTTTTCTTAATTTAAGATGAGGTATATTTAGGCACACTTGTACAATGATGGGAATAATCTGGCACAGAGAGATAAATTGATGATACAAAGGAGAAGTGACAATTGCTAGAACAATGCCTTGGGTAGTTGAGAGAGGATGGAACTCAGAGCACAAGTGAAAAGATTGGCTTTAGGTGGGAGCATGGAACAGAAGGAAGGAAGGAAGGAAGGAAGGAAGGAAGGAAGGAAGGAAGGAAGGAAGGAAGGAAGAAGAAAGAGATAAAGAGAAAGAGAAAAGAAAAAAGAAAAAAAAGAAAATGTCCCTAGAATCACAAAAGCCCCTGGGATGCATAGTTGGGACAAACTTCCCCACATCTGAATGAGCAGGAAGTCTGCAAGCTTCCAGATGGAGTGACAGGGCTTCTGTTGGCCACAGCTGCCACCTGACTGACCCCCTTCCTTGTTCCCAGCTTAGGTTTGATTCGATTCTGGTGGGTGACTCATGGCTATGTCACACTCCAGGATGCATAGCTGGACATCAGTCCTTATGGTCCTGGGGGAGATTCATTCTGCAGCCGGGCCAGCCTCCCATGATGGGAGCCTCACCTGAGCATCACAGGTCAGAGCTGGGGCTATGTTTGTGGAACAAGTGCTCTGGTGACTCTCATCAGGGAGGTTTTTGGGAAACACCAGCTGGACTGCCCACCAGAGTCAATGGGGTCCTGCCTCTAGTCCCACCCCAGGCCAAGGGAATCAAAATCATGCAGACCTGGGCTGAGGAAAACTATTTTTCAAAACTGTGCCAGGTGATGAAAATAATAATAATAATAAAATAATAATGATAGTAGTAATAACCAGTTTGTTCCTTTTGTAAGGGATACATTTTAATTTTAAAGAGCTTAAATCACACAGAAACTACAAGAGAGAAAGAAGAAAAGTCATCCTAAGCTCTACCATCTAGGAGCAGCATTGTTAGCTTTATGCAGGCAATGTTTCTTTAAGCATCAGCACTGATGGAAGAAGGCTAGATGGACAGGCACACCTGGCCACACGTTCTGAGGCAGGTGGGCCCACGTTAGATCCCCACAGTCCAGGGGACTTTGCTCTCTGCAAGATCCATGGCACCTTCACTGGGCGCAGCCAGTGTAAACTCATACCTCACGGTGGCTGGAGTAGGTCCTGGCTGGGGAGTTCTTCCCGGAGGCCCAGAACCCACCATCTCTGTACCCATGTTAACCTTTCACACATTGCTGGCACCTCATAGCCCTCTGATCCAGCTGTCCTTTCTGACGGGAGTGGGGCACAGCGCCATTTTCTCCAAACCATCACCTTAAACAAATGGGAGCAATCAACCATTAACAATGTGAGACAACACGTTAATGTTGTGGCCCACCAAAACCAGGGGACTGTGGTTACTACTGACCCCAGCACCTCTGCACCAGAGCTTCCCAACAGAGGTTTATCGTGGTTGACCTCTCAGCCCATGGTGGAGCTGGGGTGGGGGCACATAGGCATCAAAGGCCCCAGGCCAGAAGCATCCAGCAAAGGAGCCTCAATGAACCATAGAATACTGCAGATATAGTAGTTTTTTCTACATAAACTGGAATATTAGTGTCCTCAGGCTGCTGTGACAAACTACCAAAAACTTGGTGACTTAAAAAAAATAGAAATTTATTTTCTCATAATTCTGGAAGCCAGAAGTCCAAAATGTAGGTGTCAGCAAGGTTGGGCTTAATCTGGAGGCTCTAGGGGAGGATCCTTCTTTGCCTCTTCCAGCTCCTGGTTGCTGCTGGCGTCCTTTGGCTTGTGGCCACATCGCTCCCATCACTGCCTCTGTCCTCACATGGCCTTCTCCTCTGTGTGTCTCCTCTTCTGTGTCTTAAAAGGACACTTGTCATTGGATTTCGGGCCTGCCCTAATGAATAATGATCTCATCTTGAGATGCTTGAATTGTATCTTTGAAGACCCGTTTTCCAAATAAGATCACATTGACAGGTTCTGGGAAATGGACTATCTTTTTGGGGTCACTATTCAACTCACCACAACTGTGCTGTGAAAAGCCGGAAGCATATCCAACAACCCGGAAGATAGCAGCAAGACCCTGCTCGGCCTGGGAGGTGTAATGGTCTGGGTGTGTGTCCCACCACACTCATGAGTTGAAAGCCTAACCCCCCAGGTGATGGTATTAGGAGGTGGAGCTGTTGGGAGGTGATTATATCCTGAGGGAAGAACCCTCAAGAGTGATATTATTGCCCTTATAACAGAGACCCCACAGAGCTCCCTCAACCCTGTGTGGGGACACAGCAATGAGTCTGTGACCCAGAGGAGAGCCTTCACTTGACCATGTTGGTGCCCTGATCTCAGACTTCCAGGCTCCAGAACTGTGAGAAGTAAATTTCTGTCATTTACAAGCCACCTGGTCTATGGTGTTTTGTTACAGCAACCTGACCAGTCTAAGACAAGAAGTTTCTCCAACCAGGGCTCTACCTCAAACAAACTGCCTAAGCCTAGTATGGGCTTCAGAGAGCTCCCAGTTGCTGAACCCCTAGAGACACTAGGAGGGTGACATGCCTGGGCAGGGTGCGGATGCCCCGTGTCCCGTTCTCCATACCGTGTCCTATGCACCTCTTCCACCTGGATGTTCATCTGTGTCCTTTATCATATCCTTCACTATATAGCAAACTGGCAAGTGTGTTTCCCTGAGTTCTGCAAGCTGTTCTAGAAAATTACGGAGCCTGGGGAGGGCGTGGAGGGAACCCTGATGTAGAACTGGTAGGACAGAAGTACAGATGGCACCTGAGACTCACAATCAGCATCTGAGTGGGAGCAGTCTTGTGGGACTGAGCCCTTCCCTTGTGGCATCTGTGCCAACTCCAGTTAGTGTCAGAATTGAATCGAGTCATAGGACACCCAGCTGGCGTCGCAGAGAAGTGCTCTATGGGTGGGAAACCCACATCTGGTGTCAGAAGTTTCGTGAGTGTGGGGAGGAATGAGAAACACACGTGTTTTTTCCGATGCAGTTCCCCACGAGGCCACCAGGAAAGGGGCATGCATCCTGTGTCGACAAATATAGGAAGCCACCCCACTCAGCCCGAGGATGTCCGGTGTGGCTTGGAAACCTCCTCTCTGCAGCTTTGGGGGCTTCCCCGGCAGCAACTTTCAGGTGCACATCTGAGGAGTCCTGGGGAGGACATCTGTCTGGGAAGCTTAGTTGGGGGGGGGGACATGCAAGCCTAACCCCTGCCTGGTCGGCCACCCAACACCACTTTCAAGGCACTTGCTAAATGCCTGGAGGTGCGTAAGGCTCAGGGATCCAGATGGGGACAGGCTAACTCTGCCTCCTGGAGACCCTGGTTGGGTGGGGGTTGGCTGGCCGGCTGGAGGGACAGCTCTGGGAGAGGGGTGCTGGTCCCAGCCCCTATCTGTTGAGTCAAGTGGATGATGGCTGGATAAGGAGGAAGGCTCACTCCACCGAGGAACAGGCCCTTGGGGGACCAGAGGAGCATGAACACCTGGCTAGTGGGGTGTGGGAGCAAAGCCATGTTGGGGGGACTTTGGTGGGCTGAGGAGGGAGCACAGGAGGCGCCCCGGGGCAGTAGAGGTGGGTGCAAGTTCTAGGCCAGGACGTGGGGCAGGAATGGAGCAGTGGGGCCGACAGCCGTCCCTGCCCTTCAACAGAGCAGGCTGCCCTGCTCCAAGCCCCGAACCTTCCATGCACCTGGGCAGAGTGCTGGCTTCCCTGCACTGGGCTGCACTGGGGGTGCTTCTGGCACTTTCTGGCCTGTGGCAGCTCCAGGCCTGGGCTGTGTCTGGCCCCCTGCCCCTGAAAGAGCAGGCCCACGTAGGCCCTCACGATGGGGAATGAGGAGACGCTAGTGCCTGGCAGTAGTTTCCCATTGCTGCTGCGACAGGTCACCACGGAGCCTTCGGGGGACCAGGGGAGAACCCATTTCCTTGCTTCCAGCTTTGGTAGAGGCGCCCATGTTCCTTGGCTCGGGGCCGGCACCACCAGACCTCTGCCCCGTTCCCACGGCTTCTCCCCAGGAGCCCCTCCTGCCTCCCTTGTGTAAGGGCCCTGGTGATCACTCGGGGCCTACGGACAAGCCGTCCCCTCTCCCTCTGTCTGGATCATGAATGCAGTCCCACCGGCCCAAGGCAACATGGTCACAGGTTCTGGAGACCAGGACGTGGACATCTCTGGGGCCAGCGTGCTGTCTACCTGAGGCCGTGGGAGCCGCGGCCCTAACCTAGTGCAATCCCGACCATTGCAGTGTCCGTTTTACAGATGAAGGACTGAGGCCCAGAGAGGTCAGGCAATTTGACGAGAGCCCCAGCTCCTGCACTTCGCGTGCTCCCTGGGCCTGAGATGAGGGGAGGGCACGAAGCCCAGGTCCTGGGAGGACTGGGGAGGCCGGACTTGGGCTGGAGTGGGGCCCTGGGCTGGGGCCTGGTGACAGTGCCCAGCACCCAGAGCTGCCCTCCCTGCCCCCGCAGCTGCCCGGCCGCACCCCTGTCCTGGGCGGGATGGGAGGCAGGGTCCGTGCTTGCAGCGTCTGGGCTCGGGTCCCAGCCTGGCTCGAGTAGCCACGGTCAGGCCACTGACCCCTCTGAGCTTCACTGTCTACACCCGCGAACCAGGAGTAACTCTTCTTTCTCAGAATCACTATGAAGCGTCGGCGCAATGACACCAGCCAAGGGCTTTAGCGCAGAGCCTGGGCACGGTCCGTGGAGCAGGACGCATGGCCACGACTGGGGGTGTCCCCTCACCGAGGTGAGCCGGCCGGTCTGGTCGGCCGCATGTGCGGGGAGGCCGCTGCTGACCCGAAGTGAGGGGGGCCCGGGGCTCCCGGCTCGCTGATGGGAGGCGCCCCTCGGGGTCTTGGTGTGGCCGAGGGGTTGGGTGGCCCTGGGCACGTCTCCTCCCCTCGCTGGGTTCCCACCTGTAAAATGGCAGAGTTGACCTGTGCGAGGTCTCCCAGCCCTGCTCTCTGGGGGGCCACGTGGGCAGAGGGGCGTCCTGGGGGAGCACGTCGGTTGGTGCTCAGGGCACCTGCTGGCTGGCACTTGGGCGTCGTGTTGGGTCAATACCCAGTAGTGGAACGGACCACGTGGTGTTTCTGGGTTTAGTGTTCCAGGACGGTGCATCCTGTTTCCACAGTGGCTGCGCCGGTTCGTGTTCCCAGTGGCCGGGCGCGGGGCTCCCCTCTCTCCACGCCCCTGTTACAGCCACGTCTCCTTCTTGATTGCCTTTCTCTCTCTAAGGTGATTTCAGGACAGAAACTGTCCTTATGCGAACTTTCCTATTCTTCTTTAAGCATACAGTTGTCCACCAATTGTAACATCGCCCCCAGCTTCCCTGACTGAGGGATGCAGCCCGAGATCTTTCTCGAAAGGATGGAAAAGTGCCGAGCATCCTCCTGAGGGAGTCTGAGCACACTGCCCGGCCTGGACCAGCGCTTCCCCATCGTGGCCGGAGAGGACCCCTGGCCCCCTGACCCCTGGCCCCCCGGCCCCCATCTGCCGGCCAGCCTCAGACGGCCCCAGCGGGGCAGCTGTCTCCACTCGTCCTTCCTGCTGTGGCTGCACTTTTATTTCCAAGCTCAGTGTCCATGGTAAACAGGAGACACCAGATTTTTTTCCGTCCTCCATTCCTACCCGTGTCAACCCACCAGACAGATGTTTTCCACTTGTCTTGCCTCCTCCCTGGCCAGGCAAGGTTTTGAATCAAGAAAGGGAAAATATAATTGCAGTGAGGAGTCAAACATCTTTGCCCTTGAAAGAGGAAAGTCATTCATGTGCTCAGTGGGAACTTTCTGAGTGTGGCCCTGGGATGCGGTGGGGTCACAGGCTCCCTCCCTCAAGGCACTCACAGTCTGGTGGAGGGGACGCGAGAGAGATCCTGGTTGGGGAGCAGCCCCCTGAGCAGCCCCCCAGGGTGGAAGGCCTGGGAAGGGGCCTTGGAGGGGAACTGAGAGCTCTCCAGGGGAAGGAGGGTGTACACTGCTGGGAAAGCATCTGCCAAGGGACAGCAATCGAGGAAGGGGGTGTGTTGGGGAGAGGGTGGGGCTGGCCTTTGGGTGCATGTGGCAGGGAGAGGCCAGATGGAGCTGGGTGCCAAGGAGGGCTCTAGGGCTGCATCCCAGAGGGACAGGGGGAGCTTCTGGAGAATCTGAGCAGGGTGCTATGCGGTCATACCTCGGAGGGCAAGCTGGAGGCAGCAGGTGCAGGCAATGGTCCAGGTGGGCCCAGCTAGGGAGGGGACAGGGCTTGAGAAATGCTCGGGAGATCAGAGCAATTCATCCTGAGGAGCCTCAGGCTTGAGGAATGAAGGAGGGGCTGAGTATGTCCCAGGTGTATGACCCCACTGGGCTCCAGGTTCAGGTCAGCTGGCTGGAGCAGGTCACGTTCTGGCCAGAAGGAGCAGGGTGCGAGGAAGGTATGAGGGTGAGGAACACACACACACACACACACACACACACGGGGCGGGGGTTCGGGGGCGATAATAACAGACATTTACTGAGTGCTTACTCTGTGCGTAAGCACTTCACACATACTATCTTACTGACTTCTCCCCATTTTACAGATGAGAACACTGAGCTTGGGAGAGAGCACATAGGTCCCTGTAGACGTGGCTGGGGATGCCAGAGCTGAATCCTAAATCAGGCAACCTGAGTGCGGAACTGCTTTGCCACCTGAGGCTCAGACAGCAGACCCTCACCTTGGGTGACACTGTGTGGCTGTCCAGTGGGGTTGGCATTGGGTCTGAAAGCTCCCTGAGCATTCCCCAAGCTACTCACTGGACAAAGCTGCTCCTCTTAAGCCAGTGTGGATGCTTTTCAGATCCCTTCCTTCCTGTTGTTTAACGGGGCCCTGGGTGTGTAGAGCTGGACTATGTATCATCTTTGTTTATGACACTCTCTGAGCTCCCCACGGAAGACCCTCTTCCTCTTCCCTGCCTCCCTCCCTGTCCCTTCCTCCTTCCCTTCCTTCCTGTATGTTAATCTAATAAACACCCGTTAATCAACATCCAACAAGAAAGCTGGAACCCTGACAACAATTGCCATGTTGTGTTCCTCCATCCAGAACTTTCCTCCCCCAACCCAAGGGAACAGATTTCCATAAATCTTCTGTTTATCATCCCCCTGGTTTCATTTGATCACATCTAAATATAACCTCAAAAATATTTTTAATTTTGGTCATGTTTAGCTTTAAAAAGGGCATTATGCTGTATAATTTAAAAAAAATGTGAAGTTTTAGAACAGTTTTGGATTTACGGAAAAATTGAGAATGCAGAGAGTTTGTGTAATCCTTTTGGACTTTCTTTTTTTCTCCCAAAATTATATTGCTGTTTTGGAAAGCATTTTTGGCATTGTCTCATGAATGAGCCTTTACATACCTCACATACCAGCAATTCTTCTCCTAGGTCTTACCAGGATGTTCATGGCAGCACCATTGCTAGTATTAAAACGTTGGACACAGCCCACATCCTGGCAACAGAAATAGACAAGTAGATAAATGAATTATGGTGTATTTAGACATTGGGATATTATGGAGCAGTAAAACTGAATGACAGTGGGGACACAAATATGAATGAATCCTAGAATCTAATTTGAATGGATATTCAAGTAAAATAAAAGGAAATCTGAGATTTTTCCCTCCTTGGTGCATAGGGGACCCCAAAAAGTTGTCCAGCATTTAGGGGCAATTGTGGTCAAAGGCCACCACCTTTTGAGAACAGGATGGGCAGATGTCAACAGAAGAGGGCGAGACTCTGTCTGCAGGAGGACCACCTCCAAGGTTGGTTTGGAGCTTGAGGTGTGGCCAAGTTGAATCAAGGTGACCAGAACTGGAGGTACCTGTAGAGGGTTATAATGCACCACAGTTGAAGCTGGGGAGCCAGTGTGGGAGGGGCCTCCGCTAGGCCTGGAGAGGGAGAGAGAGAGAGAAGACAGCTCCCAGGGGAGTGGGATGGGGAGACACCCTGAAACTGGCTGAACAAGCATTGTGGTCACCAGAGAACGGCCCAGAGCGGGGCGGGGGAACTTCTCCAAATGCTGCCCCAGCTGAACAAACTGTCCCTTAGCCTCATCCAATTTCCATGCTCACTTAGCAACCCTCATATTTTTCTAAAATAATTTTTATTGTAAAACAGTGCATCCTTATAAAAGAAAAAATTTAAATGCATAAAATAGAGAGAAGGAACAAAAACCATCCATGCTTTCAGTGCTCACTTTGGACTACATTTAGGCGTATTTTATTTCAGCCTTTTCCATATACTAATAATTATATCATGCCCATTATTTTAACTCATGTCTTTTATCCAAGCACACTTTTGCAATGTAAACCTTTTGTGGTCATAATCTTTAATGAATGTATATAGTTCATTGAGTGGAATCTATCTATCTATTTATCTATCCACCTATGTATCTACCCATCCATCCATCTATCCACCCTATTGATCACTGATCTATCTACCCATCCATCCATCCATTTATCTGTCCCACCTTCACTTCATAGAATATATTCTATAGAAAATATATATTTTTTATTCCAATGGTTGTTCTCCAATGGCTGGTTATTTTGGCTGTTTCTAGGTTTTCACTATTATAAGTAATCTTGCCAGGAATATCTTGGGGCAAAAAGCTTTTTCAGTATTCAAATTATTTCCTTAGGAGACATTCCCAGAAGTGGAATTATTAGATCAAAGGGTTTGAATATATTTAAGCCTCATGATACTTGCTGCCAGATTGCTTTCCAATTGTATGGCAACAACTCACCCTCCTGCAGGCATCCTGTGATCAAGCGTATTTCACTGCACCTTCATGAGCATTGAGCATCTAATTTTTAAATAGCTCTGCTAATTTCTGATGACCAGTCTATGGAAATCAATGACATCCTAGAAAAGACAGGAGCTGTCCTAGAGGGCCAGGTCCTGGGAAAACTGTCCTCCAGTGTGTATTATGCTGCTGTCCTATTGACCACAAGTTTGCCATCATTTGACTCCAAGTGAGCCAGTCCCTTGGGCAAGACGACCAAATGGAGTTCTATGGTCAGCTGAGCTGAGGCCCAAACCCATGGATTTGAAGGTCAAAGGATCCAGTCAGGAGTCTCTCTGGCCCCTCGTAACCGCAACTGTTTCTGGAGAAATGAATGCCCTAGAAGGAAAGAAAAATATGAGAGTGCCAGTCATTGGTGCACCTTCTATTTCACTCCTATCAGTGCAAAATGAACAAACCTTTTCAAACATTATAAAGAGAAAGGGAAAGGATTTCATTCAAGCCCAAGGTAGGACAGCTGCCCGGGATACACAATCCTCACGAAGAAGAGAGTGCTCCGGGGAAGGAACATTTGGTGCAGGGTGATGTGTCTTTTACATAAAGAATGACAAATCATCATGAAGAAGTACATTCCAGAAAGTTACAGACCTTATCTTATGTTTTTAATATGTGCAAGACTGTATGACTTGAATATTTGGGAACCAAGGAGATTTTTTGTTATGTTTTTCTTATCTTTATGTCTGGAATGCTCCTTTTTGGTTATTTATTATTTTTTTTAAAGAAGCAGACATACAGTGTGTGCTCGGGGCAGAAATAGAGCCCGTGTTTTGAGATTTTGCCGAGTCATTTTGGACTTTGGCAAAATGTTGAAGGAGAGCTTTCCTGGGAGCCCAGAGAAAAGTTGAAAATTTCCCTTATCACTCCTGTGTTCTCCTCACCAGTAGATCTGCAGTTTGTTCAGGCAGTTTTGTAGATGCCCTGAGCTCATAGTGGGAGCCCGGACCCCAGCCCCAGGAGACGAATCACAGCTGTAGTACGGCTGGCATAATAACATCATTCCCACTGGCCAATCAGTGGTCCCAGGCAGGTATACGATGCCATTTTGGTCAATAAAGTGTAGGTAGAAGTTGGCCAGAGTAGAAGTAGAGTAAAAGTTGGGACACCTTTGACTCGCATGACTCTTTAGCCCTTTGCCCTCTGCTCTTTTTGCTGCCTGGAATGCACATGGAATGCCCTCTTGTGACTGCGCTGACAAGCATGAGGACAAAAGCTACTACAGCAAGAATGCCTGAGCAGAAAGATAGATGAGCCTGTGTCCTTGAGGAGCTGGTCCACTCTTTAATCGCCTGTTCCAAGACTTACTTCCTGCTTTGCAGAAAAACAATCTTATGTGTATTTATGTCACTTTGACAGGCTCCTCAGTTACTTGCATCTGAATGCATTCCTACCAAGAGCTGACATTCTGTGGGAGCCAGGATTAATAATGCTAGCTGCTGCGACAATGTTCGGCGGCTAAACACCATTCAGTTTGTTTCTCACTCGTGTCACCATCTGATGTGGGTTAGGCAATGCTCCTCCAAGCTGTGACCCAGAGATCTAGGCTCCTTCCATCCCGTGACATTATCTTTTTCAACACACGCATGGTCTCCGTGGTTGCCATGGAAGGGGAGGGGGAATGCAGACAACCAAGTCCGTGATCTTATGGCCAACCCTGTAAACAGCACGGATTGCTTTTGCTGGCATCTCCTTGGTCAAGACCCTGTCATAGAGCCTCAATCTAACTGCAAAGCAGAGGCTGGGATGTCGTCTTTCTGTATGCTCAGGAGGAAGAAATGGGGTTAGTGAGCTAGCAGCTGGTCTCTACTCCACACTCGCTGAAAGGGAACCATCCCAGAGATGAACACGTTGGCATCACAGTTTGCCAAAGACCCATCTGGGAATGTGGGCTCTGGATCTGGAAAGCGAGACTGCTCTAATGTGCAGTGGCCGAGCTGTGTCTGAAGATTGGCAGTCTGTCATCGGCGTCCAGGGGCAACCTTGCCAAATGCCTGATTTCTGTTTTTGTTGCTTTGCTTTGGAAAAAAAAAGTGATATTGACATTTTTCAGAAGTGTGATTTATTTAGGTGTTTTTTAAAAAAGATTTTATTTATTTATTCATGAGAGACAGAGAGAGGCAGAGACACAGGCAGAGGGAGAAGCAGGCTCCCTGCAGGGATCCTAATGTGGGATGCAATTCCAGGACCCTGGGATCACTCCCTGAGCCAAAGGCAGATGCTTAAATGCTGAGCCACCCAGGTCATCCCAGAAGTGCGATTTAAAAAATACTAAGACTCCCTCCCTCCCTCCCTCCCTCCCTCCTTTCCTTCCTTCCTTCCTTCCTTCCTTCCTTCCTTCCTTCCTTCCTTCCTTCCTTCCTTCCTTCCCTTCCTTCCATTTGTATATCCTGAAGAGTTGGGTGACCTGTGGCTTGGTTTGGAATGGACTCATCGGGATCTAAATCAGTTTGGTCAGAATGTCTTCTCTTAGATGCTATTTTCACAAATTCTTGTTAACAGTCATGGGTACTGACTCTGTGCAAAACTCTGGGCCACCCTTGGGGCCCAGATACAACCAAACAGTGTTCTTGCCCTCAAGGAACCTGTCGTTTTGCCATCATACATGTCCACAATAAGAGGGGAAGGACAGGAGGCAGCCAAAATGGGTGTCATGGCTGAGACCCCAGGGTTTATTGCACCACATGTGGTCACACAGGGGAAACTCACCGGTCAGGGCCTTTAAGAAATCTTGGTGCCATCATTCATTCACTATCAGGCAGTGTGTGCAAAATGCTAAGGACCGTATCTGAGATGTGACACACTCTTTCCATTCATTCATTCATCTAATTGGGAAGGAATCCCTGTTATGTTCCAGGCCCTGGGCTGATGCTGAGGATAGGTAGAGAAGGCTCTATAGGGTTGTAAATCTGGCAATCCAGTTCCGAAGCTCCCATCCAGCTGAGGAGCTGATCAGACAAGCAGACAATTATAGCACAGTGATGGGAGGTGTACTGTTCATTGTGGGAGCACACAGATGGGAGGTAGGGAGGGCTTCCTGGAGGAAGTGGCACCTAAGCAGAACCATGAAGGATGAATAGGCAGGAGCTGGCCACGCAGAGATGTTATATAATTCACAGGTCTCAAGGCAAAACGAAAATGCAGGGCCTCTTATTTAAAAAGCAAGGACCAGTGCCATTTCAAGGCGCTAAAATACAAAGCTTTCCCCATTTCTTCCACATTTACCTCTCTTGTCTTATCATAGGGTTTTTACTTGTATTTAATGATTTTCTACATAAAGAACAATTAAAAATTAAAATTATTGGCACACATTTGACCGGTCATCTTTATATTGTGCAATACCGGTTTTAAATGGAGATCTAAGAGCCTTTAGCTTGTAAGCGGAATCGCTGAAACGACATGTCCTATTTCAAAGGTCCTGCCCGCACATGAACTTCATTCTTACCAGAAAAGTGAGAACACTCAACTATTTTTGTTTTGCTTCTTGACGAAATCACATTCTGCCCACGTGCTGGGCCTTCGCCTTCCTGCTGAGCCAGGAAGGGCTGAGTCAGAGGGAACTATGGGGGGGCCGTCTCTCCCGGTCCTTCAGCACCTTCAATTTTGGCAGAAGTGATTGGCTAATGCAGGGACCTCATGTGACTAAGAGAGGGTGACGCAGTGCCCCGGTCCTTCTCGTTTCTCAGAATGCCCCGTGCATGAGTATGTGTGTGCATGCGCGTGCTTGTGTGTGCACGTGCGTGTGTTCTGAAGAAGCTCTGATCAGAATGGTTGCAGATATGACGTGCGTACCCAGGGCTGCCTGTGAGTGCGGCTGAACTGCACACGTCCGCGGGGCCGCTGGAGTGGCACGCTTGCAGCATGGCAAGGAGCAGCACATGCACACACACACACTGCATGCACCACCACCCTCCACCCCGCTGCTCACAGGCACCCGTTGTTGTCCCATCGCATCTCATCTCCAAACCACAGCTGGGAAGACGGAACTATGGCTTTAAGATAGTGACCGCAGAGCATTAAGCCAAGTGAGGAGCCCTCCTGGGCGTCGGGCCAGGTGGGCCAGGTGCGGTGCTACGGGAGCTGTGCCGGGTGAGTGTGAGAAGGCAGGGAGCGGTGGCAGACGTGCCCACTGCACATACCTCCTGCCCCGCACGCAGGCTCCGGCCCACGGCACTCACAAGATACAAGAGTTCAAAGATAAGGTTAAGAATTTCACGATGGCAGTCAGATGCATTAAGTACCTTGCCCTGGTGAGCACCGGGCCCTCCTGGGGCTGGAACCCGTGTGACAGCAGGGGTCACGAGCTCCCGGGGCTGCCCCAGGGACCCGGTGATGACAGCTTCCAGTAATAGAGAAGATACAGTGGGAGGGCTCCAAAGCCTGCCCAGGCTCTGTGTTTCCCTTCTGTGATGCATGGGGGGCTCCCTGTACCCCAACTTCTAGCCATTCTCTGTCCTCTTGCCCCTGCTCATCTCAGCTTCAGGGATCCCCGGAAATGAAGGCTTGCCTCTGGGCTAGCCCCATGTGACCACGCTGAGAGCTGGGAGCTCCACAGCAGGCAGGACCTCAAGAAGGCCTGGCAGACAGAGGGCTTGTGGAAAGCCTAACTGGAGTCGGGGTGGGGGGGTGTCTCTTCCTTGGACTGACTCCAAGGCATCCCAGAGCGAGGGACCCCAGCACAGCCCACCAAGTCCACGCCCAGCCTCCACTGGCCTCTTCTCCTCCGCAGGCCTTTACGTCGCCTCGACCCTGCAGAGAGCAGTATTTGGAAAGCGCCCATGTGCCAGCATCCCAACCTTGACCTACCAGTTTGGCCCATCATCCTTGACTAGGGTGCTGGTGTCTCCGTGCTCAGCCCCCTGCCCACCTCTCCAGCCTTGTCTCCGCCTGCCCCGGTGTCTCTCCAACCACCTGGCCAGGGTAAGGGCACTACAGAAGGGGCGCAGCGATGCAGGCTGCCAGGTGGCCCTGGGGGTGAGGAGTTGTGAACGGGCTATGAGGAAGCACGATGGCTCAAGGACTCTGCTTCCAGTTCTGCTAAGTCAGCTGGAAGCTGGTAAGGCTGGAGCAGATCTGCTCAAGGAGATGCAAAGCAACAGGAAGTCTGGAGATAACACAGGATGGGGGAGGAAGTGGAGGACGCAAGCTCCCTCCTGGCCGGGTGCCCCCTCTCCCTGGCGCCGGAGCTGCCCGTGATCAGCTGCCTTCAAGTCTCCGTGGCGTGAGCCGAGCTGCCTCGAAGTGTCAGGAGGCCCCAAGCATTTCTGGCCACTTCCGGTCCAAGTGGCTCTATTTCTGGCAGTTTAATTTTAGATGCTCCGCTCCGGCGTGGGAAGGAAGACAGGAAGGGCACTTAGGTGGCTGGACCAGAGGGGAACTACAGCTGCACGACTTTTCAGACTGTGTCCCGTTAGCAACAGGCTGCTCGTGGCTGCTGAGCTGTGCCACCCACACCTACTTCCAGGTCGGAGGGCCGGGAGGGCAGGGGACCAGGCTGAGCCGAGGCCAGATACAGCTGGGAAGCTCTTCTACACCGAAGAAACCAGGGTGTGTTTGCAGAAGAACCAGCACATTCTGAGGAACTTGGGCCTCCTTGTAAGGATGGGGATGGGCTAGGAGTCGGCCAGGCCCCGGTCATGACCCCAGGATGATGTGAGGATTCGTGGACACAACAGCAGGTCTGGGCCAGCTCAGTGCCTGGCACCCGGCACGACATCCGTCAGTGATCGCCTGTCTCCTGCCCTGTCCCTCTCTTCCCTCATAGAGGCATCTCAGGGGGGAAGAGGCTGCCCAGGACCAGATAGCTTGCCTTTGGGGACTCCGGCCAGCGTGGAAATCCACAGGCCTGAGGGTGGAGGCCAGTAGGAAAGAATTTGGGTGGGGATGGTCTTTAAAAACTGGTCACCACAGGAGTGGTGACTGACGAGTCTCCTGATACTTAAGAAAGGGAAAGGGTAAGTTTCCAGATCTAAGACTGATGGATTATATTTTTGATTGAGCTCATCCCTGGCCCGAATTCTGGGACACGTTATAAAACAGAAAAGAAAGTGGAGATCACAAAGAAGTCTGGTTTGTTTGGTATTACAATATTTACTTGTCTGTTTACTTATAGGGCTGAGCAGAGGGCTGGTGCTCGATCCGCGCACTTGAAAATGAACTGTTAGCAAGCCAGGGTGATGTCATTTGCCCCTGGCCACGGGGTTCCTATGGGTGTCCCAGGAAAATGCCCTATGGGTAGGCTATTTGGAAATTTGGCAGGGCATTTCAGAGTCCCTCCTGAAATCTTCGTGAACCACAGAGGGGAAATGGGAACTGAATGTTGGCCAGTTGAGGTAGGACTGAATTTGGTTGTTGGACTAGCTGTGAATCTGGTAGAGCTGTGAGATTGCCGATATTTGACCATTTTGACCTACAAACATGGCCAGGTCGCACGGTTCACCGGCTATTTATTGGACTAGGAAACTGCATAAATCCCTTCCAGCACAAGGGCTCTGTATTGCTAGGAGACTCTGCTTGCCCAGAGAAGCTGGAACTCCAGCCACTGCATGGAGGTGAAGACTCCGATTCTGGGGTCAGAGGCTCTTGGCTCAAATTCTGGCCCCTACCACTCCTAGGGTTCATGAAGGAGCATGCACAGTGTGCCCAGCCTGGTGCCTGCCCAGGGCTGGCCCCTCTCTCTGCTGAGGGTCTTTGCACCATCACCTGCTCTCTGCTCTACCCCGGGGTGAGAGGCAAAGCAGGAATGAAGCCAGGAGGTGTAAGGTCAGAGCTGTAAGTGGCAGTGCATTGGGTTTGGGATCCAGGGGGAACAACAGGGGTAGGGGAACTTTGTGCAGTGGATAGAACCAAAGGATGGGGAGGCGCTAGGAAGATGCCATGAGCATTGAGACTAGCATTTGCCAAAATGTAGATAGCAACCGGGGCCAGAGACATAAGTAGGGCGCTCAAGGATCTAGTTTGTTAGTTATTGCTGCAAAACCAACTCTCAGCCCCCAACTCAGTGGCCTCCAACAGCAAGTCTTTGTTCTCAAGATCAAGGGTCTATGGGATGGACGCCGGACCTGGGGGTGGCTATTTCAGACGTGGGTTGGATTTTTGTTCTCGTTTTAGGATGAAGAGAAGGAGCATGGCTAGGGCATGTTTTCCTCAAGGGGTGAATGGAAGCATGCCATGTTCCTTGAGGCCTGTCACTTCTACCTAAATCCCATTGGCCACGGCAAGGCCAGGTTGGATGAGGGAGGAGGGTGCACAAACCCTATGGAGGTGGAGGAGGGGGAATGAATGATCACCAGACAAGAATCCATTTTGCCACCATGTTCATCTGTAGGAAAGAGTCAGCAGCCACTAACACGAGTACTCAGGTATGCTGGAGAGCTTCTCTTTATTTTCATTTTTAAATTTTTCTTAGAGAGAGAGTGCAAGTGCATGTGTATGTGTGTAGGGGCAGGGGCGGAGGAGGGAGGTGCAGAGGGAGAGAGAGAATCCTACGCAGCTTTCACACCCACTGTGGAGCCCAACGTGGGGTTTGAGCTCATGACCCTGACATCATGACTGGACCTGAAATCAAGAGTTGGATGCTTAACTGACTGAACCACCCAGATGCCCCTGGAGAGCTTCTCTTTATTATTTATTTAAAAAAAGACTTTACTTATTTATTTGATAGAGAGAGTACAAGCAGGAGAGCAGCAGAGGGAGAAGGAGAAGTAGACTCCCTGCTGGGCAGGGCGCCTGACATGGTGCTTGATCCCGGGACCCTGGGATCATGACCTGAGTTGAAGGCAGCTGCCTACTGACTCAGCCACCCAGGTGCCCTGAGAGCCTCTCTTTAAAAGGCTGGGGACACACTCGTTACACAGCTTCATCAAGCTGCTCTGTGACCCTGACAGATTCTAGTCATGAAAGCAGCCACTCCCATTATGCTCCTTCTATGGAAGCCAATTAGTGCCAATCCTCAAATCAGCCCTACCAGGTAGTGTTATTTAATTTTCTCTTTGAGGAAACCGAGTCTTTGAGATGTCAGTTGACCTGTCCTGGCCCTTAAGGCATTTCAAGGCAGAACCAGGACTCCAAGGCAGATCCGGGTGCCCCAAGGTCTGTATGCTTTACCTTGTGCCAGCCTTGAAGGCCTGAGACCAAGGCACAGGAGATTCCAGCTCACAATAGGCTGCAAAGAGGTGTTTAGGGGCAGAGAGGGTGCCCTGTGATCCCACTTCTAAAACGGAGTCCCATGCCTATCTGGCTGCTTTGAGGGACTGGCCAGAGTGACTTTCCTTTCATGAGACTGGGTGAAACTCATACTTAGTCGCCTTTATGGGGTATGTTAAAATGGCCAGCTCCAGACTAGCAGGGGGTAAATTTGGGTTCTTTATGGTGAAATGTATCATGCTGAAGACATCACATTGGTCCCCTAGGAGGTAGGAGACAATGAAGTCATCATTGCTCATAAAGCTCATCTGCCCTGAGCTCAGCTCTGCTGCTGGCTGCCCTGGCTATGGATGCTCAGTAAGGGGACAGATTCTTAATTCCATACCTATTAGTGTGGATGCCATGGGAAGGACGGCTCAGCCATTGATCCTGCTGGGACAGATGGCCCTGTGTTCCTGCCAGGGCTTCCCAGAGATCCTGATTCTGAGTTTTGGGGGCCTGGCATATAGGTCACCCCCGGAAATGACCTTGGAAAACCATATGTTGGGGCCCTGCAGCGGGAGCATTTGTATTCATGAGAAAATTGACGATCTCATACCTCTGGGCTATAAAAGGGCCTTGGTGCCAGGCTAATAAAACTCCGAAATCAATATTCCACGAGGTCCTAAGTGTTGCAGAATGAGGCGCTGTTTGCTTCAGGTTTGCCTCTGAAATTAGATAAATTAACGTAATGAATTCTCACAACTCATTTGCATACATCGCCAATTTGATTTTAGAGGGAAGCATCGGAGAAGATGGTGCTGTGGATGCGCATGTTGGGTTTGACCTATTTTCTGAGCTCTTTGTGTCTGCAGCGTGTGCACATTCTCTTCAAATGAAGCCGTGGCACCGTGCTTTAGAATGAGTAGGAGGTCCTCCGCCGGCACAGAAATGAGCCGATGCCCCAGGGAAGATACTGGGTGGCGTGTGAACTTCAGGGACTGTGCTTCTGGTGGCCTCTGGCTCAGCCAGTGACATTGGGAAGGCGTCTCGACCTCCTAGAAAGTCCATCTGTGTGCTCGAGGCTGGAATTCTGGGGGGGGGGGCTGCCCACAGCCTGCGTGGGTGCTGGGAGGAGGCCGTGCTGTGGCTGAGGGTCCTCTGTCTGTGCTCGCTCCCTTCTCTCTTCTGTGCAGCTCATACCAGCTCTCCAGGCCGGGAGAGGGGACCCCACGCCCCAGGCCATCTTCACAAGGAGCCTGAGCCGGCCACACGGTGTGGCGAGGAGCACTGCGATCCTCGGGCAGCATGCCACACACGCGGGGAAAGAGGTGCCCTCTGCAACGTGGAAAGAGCCAGACCTGGGACTGGTCCCAGGGCATGTCCCATCCCTGTCCCCAGATGGTCTTCAACACCCTTTGCTTTCACTGATGAGCCCTGGGAGTGCTGGCTCCTTCCTGGGCTCCTAGTGGAATCTCACCTGTGGGAGAGATGGATCCATTTCCCCCCATACTGGGCCGTGTGCAGGCCCCAGCTCTGGGAAGTAAGGCTCTCCCATTAAACGCGCTTGTTCCTCCTGATGTGTGGAGATGGGGTTCTAGAAGCCTGGAGTGTGAGTGTAAGAACCTGGCAGACGAGGAGGTGAAAGCTGTGTGAGAAGTCAAGGTTTCTCAACCCTGAGAAGGAAGCAGGTGAAATAGTAAACCTCCTGCCAGAAGCTTTGAAAACAGCATTGTTCATCTGCCAGCAGGCGTCTTGTGTGTCCCCTTGAGGACGGTCACACAGGCATCTCATTATTCCGGGGACATGGCCTCATGTCCTGCCTCCAAGTCTTTGGCCCGGAGAGCCCTCGGTGACTCCGCTGACCCGGAGCCTGGCTCCCCACAGCCTCTTGGGCCCGAGTGCGGCACTGTCGACAGTGCTGTCTCCATCAGCGCCATCACCTGCCCTTGTCTTGTTCTTACATTCTGGAACATTCTGGGTAGAAGTTTTAGCCAAATGCCAGTATAACGCCATGCACTAGGTCAGAGTGTTCTTGGGTGCCATCGAACAATGGGAATTGGCAAAAATGCGTCATGTTTGCCAGTGGCAAGAACCCCCAAGTCAAGTGGCAAATGCCCCTGATGCAGGACAGGCAGGAAGAAAGTTCTGCCCAAAGTCTAAGTGTCTTCTAGGCAAGGAGGCCTGGCGCGGCGGTGTGGGGTCTCGCGATGCCGGCAACAGCGAGGTGAGGATGAGGTGGTTCTCACCTCATAGGGCTAGAGCAAGCGTGCCGGCTCCAGTGGCAGTGTGGAGCACGGTGGCCCGTGATCAAACTGTCATACCTGTCAGGTGCCGCCGTGGCACGGCCAGGCTCCCTCCACCTCATTTCAGGGTTTGCTCCTCATCCACGGCAGGGATGGGGCCCACCAGGGGCCTCCTCAGAGTCACCCTCAGGTCCCCCTGCCCTTCCCCACCCTTGGAAAGGGAGGAAAGTAAGGAAGAACAACGACCCCTGGGGTCACACTGCCACCACACCAGGCCTTGCAGACCTGCCACCCAAGATTAGCTCCACCCTTGGGCAGGGATTCCCTCTGTCCCAAGATCCCATCCTGCCCCAGGCACAGGATGTAAAGTCTCAGCATCTGAGTCTGGGTTCTGTGCATTAGAGTTCAGGTTTTGGGCGAATGATTCTCTGTCTCAAGACTCAGTTTCCTCCTCTGTAAAATGGGTGTAATCCTGCCTCCTTTGCTGGCTTGTGGGAGAGGCGGAGGACATGCACAGCAGGAAAGGGCTTTGTAAATGGGGGATGCTCTTGATGCATCTTGGTGACGATACATCCGGCTTTCAGGGGTGTGAAGACGTGGCCTTCCAAACAGTCTACATTGATTTTTCACAAGACCACTGAGGACCTGTCAGTAGGGATGCCATTGTACGAATGACAAGACTTCTATGAACCTCGAGGAGCAGGAGAAGCAAATGCCAAAGGTGGGTGCTCCTGGGTGAGTGTTTCAGCTTCAGTTAGTTTTTCCATTAGAGACACTCACAGCTGGGCTGGACCAGCCCTGAAGGTGTGCTGCTCCGTGGGGCTGCGGTAGAAGGCACAGAAGGACCAGACTGGGGAGGTGGGGGGCAGGGAGGAGGACATTTAGTGGGGGAGGCCTCCCGCCTAAGAGTGGCTACTGCCGCAGCTCTGTCCTGGAGGTAGTGGGGGGCCAGGCTGAGGGGGACCAAGGGGTCTGCATCTCTCTGACCGGACCCTGCTTCCCTAGGTTACCAGAATCCTCCAGGGGCTGACATCTGCCCCAGGGGACCCTTTGGTCAGTGTGTTGGATCAAGAACTCCCCCTGCCCCCCAGGCATTGGCTCGGTGGAATGTGACTGGGTGACACACCATCCTTCTCTGTTCTCCTGGGACTACGATCTAAGCTCAGGAAGAGCCCTGACCGCTAACCACAGCCTTAGCTAGGAGCTCCCTGCTGTACCTGACGCAGGTATGGGGTCCAGGGCTGCAGGTGTCAGATATCTGAGGGTCCAGGCTGCTGGCTTAGATGTGGAGAGTGGATGGGGCAAAGCCACTCCCCAGGGAGGGGGGGACTTGCAGGGAAGTGGTGAGCCCACCCGCTCTGAACCAGCAGCGTGCTCAGCACGAGCCAGGGAAGAAAGCTAGGCCTGCGTGCGGGTGTGCGAAACCTCCCAGGTTTTAACATTTTTAATTCCCGTGTATTCACATACAGTGTTACATTAGCTTCAGGTGTGCAGTATAGTGATTCAACCCTCCCGTGCAACACCCGGTGCTCATCAGGGTAGGTATAATCGGTGTTCTCTTCATCCCCATCACCTATTTCCCCTGCCCTCCCCCCCACCTCCCCTCTACAAACCACCTGTTTGTTCTCTATGGCTCAGTTTTTTGGTTTCTCTCTCTTTTCTTTCATTTGTTCATTTGTTTTGTTTCTTAAATTCCACATATGAGTGAAATCGTATGGTATTTGTCTTTCTCTGACTTATTTCACTTAGCATTATACTCTCTAGATCTATCCATGTTGTTGCAAATGGCAGGATTTTATTGTTTTTTATGGCCGATTAATATTCCATTGTGTATATATGTATATTTGCAGCCTCTTCTTATCCATCCATCAGTCAATGGGCATTTGGGCTGCTTCCATATCTTGGCATGAATAATGCTGCTATAAACAGAGGTGTTCCCAAATCTTTCCAAATTAGTGTTTCAGGTCTCACATTTAGGTCCTTAATCCATTCGACTTTATTTATTTATTTATTTTTATTTATTTATTTTTTATTTATTTATTTTTTTTAATTTATTTTTTATTGGTGTTCAATTTACTAACATACAGAATAACCCCCAGTGCCCGTCACTCCCACCCCCCGCCCTCCTCCCCTTCCACCACCCCTAGTTCGTTTCCCAGAGTTAGCAGTCTTTACGTTCTGTCTCCCTTTCTGATATTTCCCACACATTTCTTCCCCCTTCCCTTATATTCCCTTTCACTATTATTTATATTCCCCAAATGAATGAGAACATATAATGTTTGTCCTTCTCCGACTGGCTTACTTCACTCAGCCGACTTTATTTTTGTATATGATGTAAGAAAATGGTCCAGTCTCATTCTTCTGCATGTAGCTTTCCAGTTTTCCCAACACCATTTGCTGAAGAGACTGTCCTTTTCCCATTGCGTATTTTTGCCTTCTTTGTCAAAGATGAATTGACCATATAATTGTGGATTTATTTCTGGGATTTCTATTCTGTTCTATGGATGTGTGTATGTATTTTTGTGCCAGCACCATATTGTTTTGATGACTTGTAATATAGCTTAAAGCCTGGCATTGTGACGATGCCCCCAAATTTGTTCTTTTTTAAGATTGCTTTGGCTATTTGGGGTCTTTTGCGATTCCACACAAATTTCGGGACTGTTTGTTGCAACTCTGTGAAAAATGCTGTGGGTATTTTGATAGGGATTGCATTCGATCTGTAGATTGTTTGGGTGGTTTAGACATTTTAACAATATTTGTTCTTCCAATCTATTAGCATGGAATGTCTTTCCATTTCTTTGTATCCTCTTCAATTTCTTTTATCAGTGTTTCCTAGTTTTCAGAGTGCAGGTCTTTCACCTCTTTGCTTAAGTTTATTGCTAGGTATCTTATTATTTTTGGTGCAATTATAAATGGGATTATTTTCTTAATTTCTCTTTCTGCTGCTTCATTGTTAGTGTATAGAAATGCTACGGATTTCTGCACATTGATTTTGCATCCAACACCCTCACTGAATTCATTTATCAGTTCTAGCAATGTTTTGGTGAAGTCTTTAGGGTTTTCTATATATAGTATCATGACATCTACAAACAGTGAAAGTTTGACTTCTTCCTTACCAATTTGGATGCTTTTTACTTCTGTTTTTGTCTGATTGCTAAGGCTTCCAGTACTTGTGTTGAATAAAAGTGGTGAGAATGGACGACCTTGTCTTGCTCCTGAACTTAGAGGAAGACCTCTCAGCTTTTCCCCATTGAGGATATTAGCTGTGGGTTTTTCATATATGGTGTTTATTATGTTGACGTATGTTCCCTTTAAACCTATTTTGTTGAGGGTTTTTTTTTTATCATAAATGGGTGTTATATTTTGTCAAATACTTTTTCTGCATCTATTGAAATGATTATATGGTTTTTATCCTTTTTTTTGTGGATCTGATGTATCACGTTGATTGGTTTGTGAGAAATATCCCAATTTTTAAAAAAAGATTTTATTTATTTATTCATGAGAGACACAGAGAGAGGCAGAGACATAGACAGAGAGAGAAGCAGGCTCCTCGCAAGGAGCCTGATGCAGGACTCAATCCCCAGACCAGGATCACGCCCTGAGCTGAAGGCAGATGCTCAACCACTGAGTCACCCAGGAGTCCCCAAATCTTCCAATTTTTAAGTGATAGAACCACTTCAGATTTCTGTAAGATGATGTGAAGAGCTAAGCAGTGCAATAGAGGACAGTTGGGTGCACGGAAGACAGAGAGACAGGAGGCCACCTCCCTCCCTTCCTTCCCCAGGGCTGGCTGGTGCATGACCTACAGGCGGGGGACTCCCTGACCCTTCCTCCCAGCTGCTCCTCCCCAGGACATATCACATCTTCCCTTCCTCCCCTGCCATGTCTGCCTTCTTGTCCCTTACTCTGAGCGTCACACTGCTGTCCCTTTGGCCCCTCCCAGGTCTAGCTCTGGATCTTGCCTGGTTTTCCTCTCTGACCAACCCCCTGCAGGTCATGCACTACCATCCCCTCCCTCTCCTGACCTGCCCTCCAATCTGCTAGTCCCAGCAGCTCCCAACAGCCTTTACCACCATCAAAAACTGCTGGCTTCCAGGTGTGTCCCTCGGAGAACATGCTTGGGAGGAACAGCACCTCTTGCTCCCCCAGCCGTCCTTCTGTTCATGGCCTCATCCTGGAAGGACTGGGTGTGTCATTCTTCGTGCCGGCCACACCCCAGCTAGCCCAGAGTCTTGGTTGATGTCCTCCCTTCTCCCCCCATTTTCTATCTTTACTCTTCAAATTCACCCAGGAGCAGAGTGGAAGATGGCAGAGAGAGAACCTGTGGATCAGTCAGTCACCCCACAAGCAACCTCTCTCACATGCTTCTTTCCCATCAGCCCCTGGCCTGCTCCTCTGGGTTAGAACCAGCCTGAGCCTTGGACTGCGAGGCCGTGCAACTCCAGGGCTGCAGCAAGACCACAGTCAATTCCCATGGTGCCTTTGCACTAATGAGAGCCCAGTGCTCCTCGCTCAAGAAAGACATTTGGTAGTTAGTCCAACATTGCAATCTGAATTGCTGGGGGAAGGGCACTCCCTGGCACACAGCAACTCTGGTTGCACATATGTGTGTGTGGGCAAGTGCACACGAACCCGAACCTACCTTCCTGTCCAATTACACAGCTCCTAGGCACTGGAGCATTTGTATCTGTTTAGTCTGAAGGAGTGCAAATCAGGCCTCAGACAGCAACGGGGGAGGGGGGCAGGAGAGGCAACCTGGGGATGTCTACGCTCCAAGTGTCCACAATGAGTGCCTGTGAGTATGTACATGGCAGGGTAGGTTAATGTGGAAGGGATTTCCCGCTGACTCTACTCCTCAACCTTACAGACTGGCCAGGAAGTCTAGAACTCCATGGCCCCTTGTGCATTCTATGTGCTATGTCTACAAGCTGTGTGAAGCCCCTCTCAGTGAAGGCACCCATGTGCAGTGTGCAACCTGAACATCCACACAAGGCCTTCTTGGGTTAAAAGTATAGGTTTGGATAATAGTCCCCTGGGCTTGTATCTGGGCTCTGCTAATTGTTAGCTTGAGACCGAGCTTTGCATAAATTAACCACGCACCGTGTGTAGCTTTTACTATCAGGGAGCTACGAAAACGGGCAGATCCTGGCGACCGGGGGCCCTGGGTACCGTCAGTGTTACAGCCCTCAGCTAACAAGACAGGCCCGAGGGCCCGCAAATGTAGAGTTCAGGTCTGAAAGGGAGGGCAACCCTGAATCTTTTCAAAAGGTGTCCTGGGTAACTCCAGCAGATAATCCCTGAGCCCACTGCCCCCGGATGGGCCAAACTACCCAAGGTTCTCCAAACCTCTAGCTCTGCCATGACTTCTGCCCTTGTTCCTGCTGTCCCCTGCCTGGGCCGTGCAGACCTGGTGAGCTGACCTCGTCCCTCTGGGCTCCGTGTCAATACCCTGACCCCTGCATAGAAGGAATCTGGTGGTCCTCCCTTCTCTGAGCGGGCTGGCCCCGTGCTTGGTCTCTGACCTGGATGGTGGGCAGCCCGAGGGCCCTTGGGCTCGAGCAGACTCACCCCCGAACCTCAGCGAGGCGCTGGGCACACAGGCCACCAGCGGATATGGGTGAAGGACCATGGCATGTCACTGTGCCCCTACGTGTCCCCTGGGCTGTGAGCTCCTGAGGGGCAGACGCTGGCTTCTCTGGATCTTGGAATCTCCCAGTCTCTGCCAGGAGGCAGGGGCTGAGCGGTGGTGGGGAAACAGGCTCAGAAAGCCCATGTGGGAATTCGAGAAGCTGCTGAAAGAGCTATTGCCTCCTCAGCAAGAGGAGAGAGGGGAGGAGTGACACAGCTTCTGGGCTGCCCGACAGGATGTGCGTTAACTCCTCCAGAAACCACAGCACCAGGGGCTTTGGGGCTGAAATTCCTGCAGGACACCAGAGATTGTTCTATAAAAATACCCTTTTAAAAATAGCAGCTGGTTTGGTTTTGTTTCCTAAAGGCCGTGGAGTGCGGCTTCCTGATTTGGGAAGACAAGTGTCTGAGCAGCACAGGGAAGGCCAGGGTTTGGGCCCTGGAGGGTCAGCCTGGGAGTTCAGGGTGCCATCCGCACTCTCACGGGGGCCCTGGGGGCCGGACCTGGCGGCCGCACCCATGGGCAGTGACCCGTGACCCACAGAGGCTCTTCAGGTTTTATCCTCCCCCACTGCTTCCTCCCCCTCCCCTCCTCTCCTCCACTCCCCCCTCCCCTCTCCCTTCCTGCTCCACATATAGACCTGAGCTTAGAAGAGCTCCAGAGACTGGCACCCGGAGGTGTGAGTCCAGATCCATCACTTCCCAGCTCTGAGATCTTGGTCAAATAACCTCACCTCTCTGGCTCCTTTCCTTCTTCTACAAAATAGGAGTAACAAGAGTCCTAGCCTGATAAGGCCCTGGTCGGATGACAGAGGCAGCGGCCTGGAGTCACCTACTTCCCCATCAGGCCACCCCTCAGGACTGACTCATCAGAGGGTGACGAGGGGGAAGAATGGGAAGCCCCTGCTCTGGGTGGCTCGAGGGGCCACGCGGCACAGCAGGGGTCCCTCCGTGGCTGTGTCCTCCTGCCGTGGAGTAGGAGCGACGTGTTTCCCTTTTGGTTTTCTGTTTTCCCAAAAGTTGTGCCTTTTGCTGCACTGTGCTTGCGGTCAGAAAGACGAAAACAATAAATGCCATTTAGAAAGAAAATAGCATTTGCTGAGAACTTCTGCTTTCTGGTCTCAGCTGGAACCCAAGGGCCCTGGGGGGAGGACTTCGTGTGGGCTTCAGGCTGCCACGCAGTAGGTGGGAGCCACCAGGGCCGGGACTCTGCAGGGACTTGAGCCGACCACCCTGGGCTGGGTGGCCTGCAGCAACCAGCGGCCATTCCAGCCCCAGCAGGGGCCTGTGGGGAAGATCCGGGTTGGGTGTGTTTGCTCCTGTGTCCCCCACTCCCTTCCTCCACGGTGACCACCTCCTGCCACTCTGCCTTCGGGGGCCCTGCTTCCCCCCTTCTCTGTCTTTTGGGGCTGTTGACAAAACTCCAACTCCTTGGTCAGGGGCTGGGATATTTCGACCCAAAGCTCTGTTCCTGTGGACATTTTGTCCTCGAGACATTTTGAATTCAAGGATTTTAATCAGAATTAGTCAACAGTGATGCGTTTCCCTCTAGAAAGTACCAGAATTCCACAGGGAACTCCATTAAGCCAATTTAATCCCTTTACCAGTTTTCTGTCCAGCACAGTTAAACCATTTCCGATGTTTCCGTCTCCATTTTGCTGAAATTATTTTCATAGAGATCAATTCTCTTGCATTTAGAATTTCGCAGCGGAGGTTTGCTCCATAAATCAGTTCCTTCTCCATCTCAGACTTTACTAATCGCAGCTGCCGCCGTGGCGCTGTGTGGAGTCCGTCAAGGTTGGTCTTCCTGGGTTATGGTCTAGTTTGCGTTTTTCGGAGTTAATCCATGAGGACACAGTGAGCAGTTTCAGGAGACAGGGAGCTAGTGGGGCAGGGCCCGTGGAGGAGGGGAGAGGGAAGGGACAGAGGGAGACACAGAGAGGGGGACTGAGGGGCCTCTGGGCAGAAACAGAGCTGATGCTCAACTGAGGCTCCTGGTGAAAGACCACAGCCCTCCCTCTGCCAGTCTGAAGGCCCTTCCAGGAGCATCCTGGCTGCTACTGATGCAGGTGTGCTGCCACCTGGCACACGGGCTGGAAGGTAAGATGGAGGGGCTGCCAGCTGCCACGTTCTGCTGCATGAACAGAGCCTAAGTAGGAGGGTCAAGGAGCACAGAAGAACGGTGGACCAGGAGACAGCCAGGAAGGGAAGTCCAAGGGCCTTGATCATTTCAGACCCTGGATCCAGCCATGCCTGACTGCAGCGCCCCAAGCTGCCCTGTTATATACTTCTCCAATTTTTTTTTCTTAAGGTAATTGATTTGGGGTTCTTTCACTTGCAACCAAACATATTCTCCTGAACACCCTCCAGCTCTGGGCTCACACGTCTGTGGTGTCTGTTCCCGCTCATGTGATTTGATGTTCCTCAAAGCCTTTCAGGAACCCCCTTGTCTCTCCCCCCCCACCCCGTGTCTTCTCCCTTGGCTTAGCGTTGACCTATCAGGAGTCTATGGACTACAGACATTCTTTTTCAGATGCCTCTTGAGTGCCCAGCATGATGCTGGGGACCAAGAATGGGGTGGAAGCATTGGGACAAACTCCTCAATCTCACTTCTCTGTTGCCTTCTCTGTGAAGCAGGTAAATCACAATTCTCGCCAGCAGCTCTGTGAACAGCAGACTGTCGAGGTACTAGGAGATGCTGGTAGTCACTCACTGCTTGAACCATGGTGGAAAGGGCCCCCCGGAGGCTGGGGCAGGAGCCTCAGGATGGCTCCCAAGGTTTCACGGCTCTTAGAGGCCAGGGAGTTAGTGACCTGTGACCCGCCCTCGTGAAGGGAAACCTCTGGACTGAGAGGCCGAGAGGGGTCAGGGGTCCCGAGGGACAGGCTGAGTGCCCAGCACGCACCTGCTGCAGCGAGCAAGGCCGCAGGTGGGCAGCCTGTGAGATGGGCGCCCCGGAGCCCTGGTCTGGCGCTGGGATATTCATTCCCATGCTGTGTCTGTATTGCTGATGCCTGCTGGAAGCCAGATCCTCAGAAATAGCTGGCACCCTCTTTTCTCGTGGCGCCTGTAACCACAGGTACATCAGTCTCTGCTGTTTACCGGAGTCCAGAGTGGGGCCTTCTGTGGCCTCTTGGACCCTGGTTCTGGCCACGATGTTTATTGGAAACACGGGGGGAGCCTCAGCACGGCTCCCTGGTGGTGGGGCCTCCTGTGCAGCATTACACATCTGTGGGGTGCTCCCCTACATTCTGGGGGTGTCTGCTCGGTGGTGGCATTCCTCTGTAGGCATGTGGAAATTTGATTGGGGGGGGCGGGGAAAGCTGTGACAGGTGTTTTTTGGAGCAGTGAACTCAATCCTCAAACATGATTTTGTATTTTGAGAGCTAACAAGCAAAACCAAACACCAACCTTTGTTTTCATAAAACAAAGAAAGGCAAAACTGAAAAAATTGTCTTGGTGGCAGGGAGTCCTCACAGGAGTGGGAGGGAGGCAGAAGCACACCTGGGGTGGGGGTGGTCACCGTGGAAAGCTGTCTCCCTGCGCTGCTCCAGCCCGCCTCGCCTGGATTAGCCCTGACCTGACGCAGAATCAGCTGTCTTGTCCCACAACTTTAGGCATTTTGAAATGTGTCGGAGACGTCCTTCCTTGCCACATACAAAGAACATGTATCGTGTTACAGAGAACCGAGGTGATAAGGGTTGTGTGACCCCCATGTATTTTCCATCCAAAAATGCCAGGGAGTAGGGACACCTGGATGGCTCAGCAGTTGACTGCCTTCAGCCCAGGGCGTGATCCTGGGGTCCCGGGATCGAGTCCTGTGTTGGGCTCCCTGCGTGGAGCCTGCTTCTCCCTTTGCCTGTGTCTCTGCCTCTCTCTCTCTCTCTCTCTCTCTCTGTCTCTCATGAATAAATAAATAAAATCTTAACAACAACAACAAAAGGCCAGGGAGGGGTGGGGCTTGAGCCTCTGCAGTAGAGCAGGGTGGTGGCTGTGAGGGGCAGAGGAATCCACCCCGGGTGTCCCCAGAAGGTCTGTCCTCCTTCTTTGAGTCCTGGCTGAGCCCTTGGACCTCAGGGGATCCTGTCGGAGAAGGCCAGGAGCCCTGGACTGTGGTCCCCAACACAGTCCATGGAGACCGTGAAAGACAGGAGACGGACCAGATGACCTGGTCTGAGCTGCAGGGGCGGTATCATAGCTGTGTGACCTTGGACAACTCACTTAACCTCGGTTCCCATCTCTATAAGCTGGGGCGGCCGCTCCTCCCCTGTTCCACTGGTTAGCATCAAGACAACCCCTGTCCTCCCTCCCCTGAAAGACTGTAGGCAGCGAACGGATCTGGACGACCCTCCCCGCTGATAACCAACATCTGTCGAGAGCGTCTGTGTGCCGGGCACCGCTCAGATGTTTTTACCTGTGCTTATTCAACAAGTCCTCCCCACGACCTCATGGGGCAGGTGCTATTCCTATTCTTTTTTTACAGATGAGGCGACCGAGGCAGAGTGAGCTGAGAGAGGAGGCGCCAGTGTTTGAATGTGGGTGGCCTGGCTTCTAGTCTGGGTGGCTGGGTGCCGGTCCACCCCACCTCCAATGACAGTCCTGCCAGTCGGTGGGTGGGTGACAGCAACACCCTGGTGGCCTCTGCCGAGTGCAAAGGGGAAAGGACACCACCTGATCTTCTGAAATCTAGGAGCTTTCTGTGGGCAAAGAACCATCCGTGTTTCTTTCTCCACCTGCATTTCCTCTTCGACTTTCTTCAAACTTCCTTGTTGGCTTCCTTTTTTTTTTTTTTTTTTTTTTTTTTAAGATTTTATTTATTTATTCATGAGAGACACACCACAGAGAGGCAGAGACACAGGCAGAGGGAGAAGCAGGCTCCCTGTGGGGAGCCCGATGTGGGACTCGATCCCAGGACCCCGGGATCACGACCTGAGCCAAAGGCAGACGCTCAACCGCTGAGCCACCCAGGCACCCCACATGTTGGCTTTCTGAGACAGCTCCCAGTTGGGGAAGGTGAGGCATAGAGGGGTGACTTGTCCAAGGTCATGTAGCACGCTGCTGGCAAGAGGAGCTGGAGCCTTCTGGCTGCAAGTTCAGGGCTTCGTGGCGCTGCCAAAGTAATTTTTAATATGACAAACGTAATGGGGAGGGAAACAGAGCTAGAGAAGGGGCTCCCTGTTTTTCTGTTTCGGACTGAGATCCTCCACTTGGGGAAATCTGCCTAGTGGGCAGCTGCCTCTTATGACGAGTACCAGACCAAGAGCACAAAGGTGGGGTCTGTCTGCAGGCTCAGGAACAGAGCTTAGCTAGGGACCAGAGAAGGGTGGTCAGGCCTCGCACTCCCTTCCCTCTGACAGGTGACAGACCTCGTGGAACCCTGCTTGGCCTGGGGGTGGCTGGGGATAGTCGAAGGGCACAGGGAGGCACACCAGTGCTGCTGAGCGCACTCCTGCCCACAGCTCGGTAGCTAGCACGTGGGCTTTGGGGCCCTGCTTCGTAACCCGGCTCAGCCACTCACTGGCTGGGAGACCTTGGGCAAGTCCCTTATCCACTCTGTGTCCTGGTTCCGTTTGGTGCAAAGTAGTGATTATAAGAGTAAACACCCCAGAGGGCCTTGTCGGGTTAAATGGGACGGGTGGATACGGCGTGTGTGCACTCGATAAACGTTAGCTGTTATCAGGATTCATATTATCATTAGCCGTAATGATGGCTGTCGGTTGCATATCTGGTTTGTTCCAGGCTTGTTCCTGGGGTCATGCACTTGAGAAATGTGACAGTCAAAAAAAGTTTGCAGAGTTTATGCAGGTGATTCCTGGCTTAGGCCAGGACCCTGACGGTAGGGTCAGAGTCAGAGTGAATCCTAGAACCACTACTTACCTTGGTGGGGACGACAGTGGGTCACCTCATCTCTCTGAGCCTTGGTTTTCTCATCTGTAGAATGGGAATCTGTTGGTTCAAAACGTTCTTCACTGGGAGTAACAGAATGCTCAGCTAACACTGGCATAGATGAAGAGGGGTTATTTTTTAAACTGCCCTCACCAGAAGTTTGGAGTAGATGGTCCAAGGTTATTGGCGTGGCTCCCAACAGCAGCCCACATTCTTCTTCTCCTTTTTTTTTTTTTTTTTTCCAACTCTTAGAATATTGGTTCTGTCCTCATGCTTGCTGCCTCATGGCCTCAAAATGATCGCTCCAACACCTGCCTCTGGTGCCTCTGGTTTGTGTTCTGGTCAGAAAGAAGAACAAAGTATTCTGTTTTCAGAAGGGGAGCCTGCCTTTGGCTGATGTCTTGTTGGCTAGAATTATGGTGAATGATCACCCCTCACTTCAGTGGGGCCTGGGAAATAAATTATTTTCACTCCCTAGACTCATCAGCAGAGGGGAGACAATTGTGGGTCCCTTTAGGCAGCAAATCCGCAGGGCCCAGCGTGGGGCCTTGGAGAGGATGTACGTGAAATGCTAATTCCAGTGCCTGACACAGATTAAGTGCCCAAGGAGGGAACACTTTATCCTTATTAGCTAAATTTGCTAAGGAATGAATTTTAAGAAGGGAAGGATTAATATCTTACAGTGCAAACCGGGCCTTCGTAAATGGATTTCCTTCTAGTTCTTCTCTTGGCTTCCATTGGCCTGCGTGGGGTTGCCCTTATGTCTCCCAATCTCAGACAAAGCTTCCACTGAAATCGCCTGCCAGGGGGCCATTCTGAGCCCCCCACCCCTCTTCCTGGGCCCTCCTCAGACTGGAGGCTTCGTGCTGCCTGGAGAGACTTGGCTTTGGGCACCCGTTACAAAACACCTGGAGAGTGTGTTTGGCCAGGGGGAGGCCGGACTGCCCTGCGACCTATCAGTGCAAACACGGGGTTAACCTGCGTGTTCTCACCCCATCCCGATGCAATTGGTGATTTCGGCCAGGAGGCCCTGAGAGGTTCCTCCCAGCCTCCTGACTTTTCCAGAAAGCTACCATCCTTTCCTGCATGGTTTCATTTTTAAGAGCGTTTTTAAAAAATGTGTTCATCCAGATAGAACTCCGAATTCATGATAAATTCATGATAACACAGCGGGTGTTTATGGCAATAAGTGTTTTCTTTGGGCTCTTGGTTGTTTACTGCCTGGGGTGATTATGCATGCAGGGGGGTCAGAAAGGAAAGTCATTAATTTCACAGCCAACCACAGGTCTCCTCGCGTAGCGGGCACCTCACCTCCAACCTGTCTCAGCAGCTAAGGAACGTGAACCTCAAACCTGGGGTCATCCCCCCGGCAGATCTCCGTTGGTTCGGGAGCCAGTGCTTGGGGAGGGCAGGAAGGAAGGGTTGTTATCAGGAACTACCCCGAGGTCTAATCAAACTGACTTGCTGATTCCCAGGTGCCAGTGACCACTGGACAGCACTTTGGCAAGACGTGGGGTGGCAGCCGTTGATCTGTGAGTCTCCCCCTGAGCAGAGAGGCTGGCAGCTTGTGATTCACTCTGGGGCTGAAGGGGGTTGAGCCGAATAACAACCCCGTGGAAAGTGGGAATTAAACAGATCTTTCAGCCTTGGCTCCCCGGCTTCATGGACCTTGCTAACAAATCACAGGCCCCGGTGCCAGGCCATCAACACAGCTGCAGGAGATGGGACGGCCGGGTTTTGATGGCTGACTTGGTTGATGCTTGGACCGAGGGTATCATCAATCTTGATACTTTTGGAAAGCTGTATGGATTTTGCTGGGGGAGGAGACTAGCTATATTAGTGGGTTAGGAAGGCTTATAAATTAAAAGCATGTTGCTGGTAGTTCTTTCGAAGTTCTCTGTGGCATTTTACATCCACCCTTACATAAAAACATCTAACATTTATTGGAGTACGTCCCATGTGCCAGATAGTGTGGAGGTCTCCCATGGATGAGCCTCCTGTGTTAATCTTCACCATGACGCTCTGAGGGAGGAACAATTCTTTTTTTTCCCCCTTTTTTCTTTTTTAAAAAAGAATTTACTGGGACACTTGCGTGGCTCAGCGGTTGAGCGCCTGCCTTCGGCCCAGGGCATGATCCTGGAGTCTCGGGATGGAGTCCCATGTCGGGCTCCTTGCATGGAGCCTGCTTCTCCTTCTGCCTGTGTCTCTACCTCTCTCTCTGTGTCTCTCATGAATAAATAAAATCTTAAAAAAATAATAAAAAATAAAAAGAATTTACTTATTTATTTGAGAGAGAGCACCAAAGAGAAAGAGCATGAGTGGGGAGGTGGGGCAGAGGAAGAGGGAGAAACAGACTCCCCACTAAGCAGGGAGCTCTATCCCAGGACCCTGAGATCATGACCCAAGCTGAGCTCGGCAGACTGAGCTCCCCCAGCACCCCGGGAGGAACAATTCTTATCTTCAAATTGAGGATGAAGAGATTCAGGTACCAAGAATAGAAGTTGCTCATCTGGGGACGCATCTGTTGGACCTGGCCTGAGAATGTGTTTAGTGTTTGATGGCTGTTAATGACAGCTGGCAATCCTTAGAATTACCATTTCCATGTGTCTCCCGTGGTAGAGCTACTGCATTAGCAATAGTACTAATTAGCAAATAATAACAACTAGCAACTAATAATAATAATTGCTAATAATTATGGTGTTATAATTAACTAAAATAATATATCAATTAATGATAATAATAATTAGCAATGGCTAGTGTATCCCCTTGCACCTGTACTCTGTCTTAGTTGTTCTAAGGCAGTTCTGTTCTGTTCTTTCTTTTTTTTTTTCAAGTAGGTTCTAGGCCCAGCATGGAGCCTAATGTGGAACTTGAACTCATGGCCCTGAGATCCAGACCTGAGCTGAGATTAAAAGTCGGACTGAGCCACCCAGGCGCCCCCCTCAAGGTGAGCGTTCTTAGCAGTTGTGATGCACAGAACACCAGGGGTCATCTGGCCACGCACAGTGGCACTCTTTTGCTATCAGGAGGACAAAGGATCCAAGTCTAGAATAAGAGTTTACTTCCTACAACCACTTCTTAAGCCATCTTGGATTGGTCTCCCCCAGAAGCAGACCCTTGTAGTAAGTAGTTTATCTAGGAGGTGATCTCAGGGAACATCTGTAGGCAGATGAGAGGGGAAGGGTACAGCAGCTGATGGGTGGTGTACTATCAAGCCAGTTTTGAGCTGTGGGCATCTGGAGCTCATTCCCACCCGAGAACTGCGTGGCGGTGTGACCACAGCTCAGAGTCCCTTCGCAGAGGGCTGTGGCAGCTGGGCTACTTACCCTCCAACCTGTGTCACTTATGGCTTGAGGGCTACTTCTGGAGACTTTTTACACTGCAGTTCTTCTGGCCCATACAGCCCATGGGCTGAGCGTGGCTGCCCGTGCTCCTGTGGCAGGAAGAACCTTCAGGCAGAGTCATGGGTTTGCAGTACGCAGCCTTTGGTGTCTGGAGAAGAATGCCAAGGGGATGGGTGAGCATCTGCCCCCGGGGGCTCACTGCTCCCAAGCCGTCTGTTCTGATCTCGGACTCCAGGTTGCTGGAAAGCCCTCTCTTCAGATCCAAAATCGGTCTGGTGTAGTCTGAAAACGACCCCACAAGGGTAGTGAGTCCCAGTGCCTAGACCCTGTGAATGCTGCATTATTGGGGAAAAGGTTCTTTGTTGACGTGAGCGAATCAAAGACTTTGTGATGAGAGATTATCCAGGATTTTGGGGTGGATCCTAATTGTTATCCTGGGTGTCCTTGTGAGAGAGACGTGGGGATCTGAAGACGGAACAGGAGAAGGCAAGGTGATCACGGGGTGGAGATTGGAACAATGCCGTCGCAAGCCAAGGAAGGTTGCAGCCCCAGAAGCTGGAGGAGGCAGGGGAGAAATGCTCCTCCGGAGCCTCTGGAGGGATGCAACACTGCCCAAACCTTGATTTCGGACCAAGGATACTATTTTGGCATTTTGGCCTCCAGAACAGTGAGAAAATAAATTTCTGTTGTTTTAAGCTACCGAGCTTGTGGTAGTTTATTCCAGAAGACCCAGGAAATTCATATAGCATGGCTTTGAGCTCTCCTGCTCTGCCAAGATTGCTCTTCCAATAACCGTAGAAGGACCCGTGCTCCCTGGGCCTTTTTTCCTGCAGGCGAAGCAGAACACCCCAGTGTCCTCTGCTGGTTCTTCCACCGGCACACTCTTCTTCATTCCTTTACTTGGGTAAAGAAAGAAGGCATAGCAACAGACAATAGCCAGCCAGCCCTGGACCTTCTCCCAGATTCTGGAAGCTGAACCCAAGAATTGATGCCAGACCCAACCAAGCCCGTGCTTGCCATGCCTCATCATATATGGTAGACTGTGCTTCTGTGTCCAACTTCGTGGCTGGCTCAGTTGGCAGCATTGTCTCTCTACCACTTCCCAGTCCTTGCCCTGAGGCCCCAGAATGCCTAGTGGCCAAGTCCAAATATAATGACCACAACTTGTTCGTCACTAGCTTCCAAAGAGTGACCAACTAAGAAATCACAGGTCACTGGTCCTCTGCAGGTCTCAAAGTCCTGACTGAATCCTGCAAAAGTTCCTGCCTTAGTCAACCAGGACCCCAAGGCTAGAGCCTTACTACAAATGATCTGGAGATCTTGTTACAGAGCAGGTTCTGATTTGGCAGATCTGGGATGGGGCCCGGATACTGTATTTCTAACAACCTTCAAGGTGGTGCTGGGCTGCAGACCACACCTGGGGTAGGATGAATATGGAGACACCAAGGTCACTGGCTGAGTACTTACCATGCTTCAAATGCAGGTCATTTTCTGTAGAGCTTTAGCAAATCTCAAACACAAATCTCTGTTTTCCATTGCGTAGAGTGGTGTTTTCATGGTTTGGTTGCTAAGATTATTGCATTTATAACTCCATTAGGAAACACCTTATCCCTGTCTTGCCTAGAACAGAATGCCAATCGAGTTTTCCCCAAGAGTCCGTATCTGGCTTTGGCCCTCATTTCTTGTTGGGCTGTAGATTCCAAGTGGATTGACAGTGTGCCCTTCTGCAGACTCTCTAGGACTTCTCTTCTAGAATGAATGTCAAAATAATCCTGACTCCACGTTCAAATGGAAGGCACCAGAGAACTGGCTAAGACAATGACACTGCCTTGTGCTTGAGTGTGTGCCAAAGCAGGGGATTCAGAATAGTGCTCACTACCTTTCCATCCAAACCCACACCCTCCACACCTTGCCTTGGTGGAGACCACCACAGTGCTTCCAGCCTGCCTCCCTCCCTGGCCTTTGGTGTCTCTGGGATGGGAATCATGTCAGCCCATCTCTGTGGCTCTGGTACCTGGCTCATTAGGGGCCTAAATAAATGTGTGCATTAAGTATATACTCTCCAAAGACTTTTATTTTATCTCCTTGCCTGAGAGGATAAGAGACCTGCCCAGAGTCCCACAGCCAATGACAGGGAAGGCAGATTCCTCATGGCTTTTCTGAACCAGCCTATAAACTCATGCAGAAGCAGACCTCATCCAGCCTGATGAGTTGATAAACTGAGGCCTGGGAGACCCAAAGACTTGGCCAGGACTCTTACAGTAAGTCAGACAATAGCTGGGCCTGGATTCTGGCTCTCCTGGCATAGATCTCTGCCAACACCTCCTTTGGGATTCTATTTGTTTCCACTAAAAAAATCAAGAGGAAAAATCATGAGGAAACTCTTCCAAGCTCTATAAAGAGAGGAGGTGGCTGAGCCCATGATTCTTGTCTTCTGGGCTTGGGTTCCCAACCTGAAGCCCTGCCTTGGTTTACTCCCTGAGATTTGGGAGTGCTGACCCCATCTGCAGGAATGGCAAGACCCTGTGATTTTGTATGTTTGTTTGAAGGTGAAGTATGATGCCCTGGAAACAACAAGGGCCAGGCTTTAGAAAGTGTAGGTAGACCTTTTACCCAGCCAATTCCATTTCTAGGAATCTCTTTTACAGAAATTCTCGTATAAATGCACAAAGTTTTATGTATATGGATACTCATTGCGGTTATATAAGAAACACATCTATCCCTCTGACTATTCTGAAGTCAGGGGAAAGTAGGGAAAAGCTTCCTTTATGTACCAACATGGGGAGATCCAAGGTATACTATTAAATGAAAAAAAACAAATCACAGAAGAATATATATGGGGTACCCTGTTCATTATTGAATATATTTATGTATGTGGATATATAGGAAAGTCCTCAACGTACTCAAGAATTTGTGGTTCCTTCTGGAAGGAAGTATATGATAAGGGGTGAGGGAAGGGTGAAAAGGAGCTTCTGATTTTAATTTTACATATTTTTTGTTTGAATTCTAAACAAAGAATTAATAAAATATCCCTTCTGTGAGTAAAAAAAACATACCAAAGGAAGCAAACAATGGCTTTGGCCATTGTTCTAACATATGCTTGGTCCTTGTGTTTGTTGTCTGTGCTCCAAACCCAGGGGCATGAAGCCACACGCATTGATTAGCTCATGGTTTCTCTGGGTCGAGAATCTGGGCATGGCTGAGTCTGGGCCTCCCGCTCATCGTCTCTCACAGTGCTGCAACCGGGGGCTGTTGTCTCATCTGAGGGCTCCTGTCAGAGGAAGGTGATCTTCCAAGGCCACTCACGTGGCTGTTGGCAGGTGTCAGGTCCCCACGGGCTGTTGGCCAGAGACCACCTTCAGGTCCTTGCCACAAGGACCTCTCCAAGGGTAGCTCACAACATGGCAACTGGCTTTCCTCAGAGTGAGCAAGTGAGAGAGTGGGGAAAGTGAGCTAGGTGAAGCCAGAGTCTTTTTGTAACCCAACCTCTGCAGTGACCTCCGCTCACATTTGACATGTTTTATGCAGACCACAGTGTCTCTAGGTCCCACCTGCAGTCACGGAGAGGGGATTATACTAGGAGGTAGAGGCTATGGAGAGCCAACCCAGAAGTTGCCTACCATACTCCTGGTCTCTTCTCTTCAGTGTTCACAAGCTTTGAGACATTGGCCAGGTCACAGAAAACCTCTGGACTCCAATTCCTTATCTGTAAAATGGGCTTCTAGCAGCTGTGGCCCTCACAAGGCCATTGTGAGGATGACCTATGACGGTGTGTGCAAAATAGCCAAGCACAGCACTTTCTCAGGGCAAGGCCCCATCTCCTTCTCTCCCCTGGCTGTAGAAGGACTGTGGATTCAACATTTTTCATGATTGTCTCTACAAGTTAGAAATCTATCCACGCAGACCCTGCTTCTCCGGAAACTCACTTTCAGGGGACTCTCTAGATAAAATTATGTTTATGTCAAGGAGCCTGGAATAAAGAGTTCTCTATTTAAAGGCTGCCAACACGGTGAGGAGGCAGGATGGAATGCAATGTTAATAATTGCTATGTGGGCATGAAGGTGCCATAGATTATAGAATGCTGGGAGAAAATGGGGCCTTTTGCTGTGGGTCTCAGTCATTAGCAAAATTTCGCATTCAAAATTAGTCAGAAAAGGTAATTAGTGTCAAGGAGTGATTGCAGCACTATCGTTAACATGACGGATGCCGGTGTGGGCTCACGCTAATGACTTATGGAATTTTCATTCGGGAGAGAATCGGAGCAATTTGGTGGTCAGCAGACAGTCTGAGAATCAATCACCATGATAGTCAATAATTTATCATTTCTATTTAAAGTCTGAAATCTGTATCAGCTTAAACAGAAGTGAGCCCCAATGAAGGAAGGTTAGCATCCAGCAAAATCCTGGGCCATGGATCCATCTGCCTAAGAGGCATCCATTTCTTCCCAGTGCAGAGGAAACAGAGCTTTGTTAGAAGCATCCGCTTCCGACTCCATGTTGGGGTGGAAACCATCACCCCATCATTGGGAATCATCATTCTCTGTGGGCGGCAGGAAAGTCAGGATTTACATGTTAAACTAGATTTAGCTTCATAAGTTCATCTCTGGTAATTAGCAAAACAGCTCCTACCATTCAGCGGTCCCCTGGTAACTGCGAGGTGGGGCGGGGTCAGCTCCCCCCACAGGGAGAACACGGACTCAGGGACCCTGGTCCTGACCTTGATCTTGTCCTTTCAGCACGAACAAGGTTGATAATGTCAATAATAGTAACGACACCAGCAAGTAGTTTCTGGGAGCTTACTGTGTGCCTGGTATTTGCTGAGCATTTTGCACATGTTATTTCAATGCGATCCTAATAGATGGAGGCTTAGAGAGGTTGAGGAAGTTGCTCAAGGTCACACAGCAAGCAATTACAGGGTAGATCTTCATACTCAGATCCTGGTCTCCTAAGTACCATGTTATGTTGAACTGCTGGATATAGGAAACTGTAGCTAAATTCTTATTACCTCAGCCATCTCATCTATAAAATATGAATAATAATGTGCTCCGTGCACAATTTCAGGAATGGGTTGCCTGGCGAGCTGTTGTGTGGGGTGTCTAAAGCCTGAAGGTAACTGTGATCTGGTAATTGGAACACATGGGCACACAGCAGGCACCCGTGTGCTGTTGCTTTGGATTGAAGGCTCCCGTCTCTACCTCCTCCCTTCTCACATCCACAGGGGACCCCCAGTCCTGCCCTGTCATTCCCTGTGGTCCCGTGTGTCCACACCACCCCACGCTCTTATCATCCATGTGGTCTATAGATGCTCTTCTACTACTGCATGTCTGTGAGTCCCCTCTTCTTAAGCTCCCGGTGAGGCCCCATTTCCTTTAGGATTCAGTGCAACCTCCTCAGAGTAGTATTCAAGGAGCCCCATCTCCTTGGATAATCTGGCTCCAACCTGGGCCCAGAATACTTTCTTGCACAGCTTGCACAAGTCTTAAGTCCCTCTTCCTCCTCCAGCTCCTTCTCTCTCCTCTCCACCACCATCGTCACAGTTACCATCCTCTTCATGACGACCACCACCGGTCTTCAGTTCCTCGTGACCCCACCAACATCCCCAGCCCATCAAGTTCCCGGGAAAGGGTCCCTGTCCCTGTCTCCTTGCAGGGACCCATGTTTGTTGTCCCGTTCTCCAGACTGGGGCTTCTCAGATACATTCTGGCAATATCTCCATGCCCAGGAAGCCCCAGAGAGACAGTTGGGGCTGGAGACAGTCTGAACTGGAGAGAGGGTAAGCTCACTGCACATGGATGGATTCTCCCAGCTCCATGCACTTGGTGCAAATTTAAAGCATGTCCTTTGTCTTCCTCTCTGTTTTTCATATCAACCATCCGGCTAAAAATCCACATTTTTGGTTCAAATTGATGGTCACCAAACTTCCATTCTGGGATATCGAGCTTTCAGGATAGGAGAACCCCCTGAAATCACATACAAATATAAATACAAATTTAAGACAAAGGCCTCCAGCTTTCACAATTACTCCCAGAAGCCCATGACCCAGCAAGACTTTCCCAGGAGATGTGAGGTGCTAGGGGCGAGTCCCATGGGGTCCCCAGGGTTCTGAGACCAGGGACCAGAGGAGGCACACAGTAGAGCATCAGCAGGCCTTGACTACACTACAAAGGATTACAAATCCGCAATCACAGCAGATTTTAACATGCTTCTCTCAGCAACTGTTAGATCAGGCAAACATAAAAGTAACAAGGTTGTAGAAAAGTTGAAGCACACATTGATCTAACGACAAATCAAAGAGCTCGGGTACCCGCCCGCTAGAGCATACATATTTTTCCAAGCATATGAGTATATTTATACCAAAACTGATAGTATTAAGCCATAGAATACACCTTGACAGATGCCAAATCATCAAATCCTAGAGAAATTATGTTCTCTGCTCACATGTAATAAAATTAGAGAGCAAAACCTTCTATATGCTTGGAAATAAGAAAAAATTAGTATATAATTCATATATCAAAGAAGAGATTATAACGGAAATTTCATAATACTTAACACTGAACAATAACAGAACACTATGTATATCAGCCAGGACGGGCGAGGTTATGCTAGGATAACAAGCAGCTTCCAAGTCTGCGTGGCTTACACACCAAAGCCTTGTTTCTCCTTTCTGTTACGTGTCTGTTGTTGGCCAGGAAGACATTCTACTTCACACCTTCTTTACTCAGAGACAAGGGCTGATGGAACCTCAACCATCTGGAATGTCACCAATCCCTGTGGCTGGAAAGTCTGGAAAAGAGACTGGAAAAGAGGAGAGCCCTGGGAAATGGAAGTGTCTGGAAAATGCTTCCACCCAAGAGCAGCACTCACCGGTTCCACTAGCATTTCTGCACAGCCAGGCTGAGCTTGAAGGGGGGAAGAGATATAGTCCTGTCATAGGTGGGAGGGTGCCAGTCACCAGTGGGTGGTAGTAATAGCGGCCACCACCCATGACAACACATGGGATTCAATACAAGCAATGGCTTGAGAGAAACAGATGGCCTTTATGTGCCAAAGTTCGAAGGGAAGAAAGGCTGAGAACCAACGAGCTAGGAGTTCGACTTAAGAGAGTACAAGGATCATGAAGCAGAGAAGCCCCAAAGAAAGCAGAAGAAAATGACGAAATGATGGCAGAAATGAATGAAAGACAAAATAAAGGGATCATTGAAAAGATCAAAATCGAAAACCGATTCATTTAAAAAACAAACAAACAAACAACGAACTAGCAAGATAGAGAAACGTATGACAAGATGGAGTAATTCAAAGAGAGGGAAAAAACCGCCACCAATCAACAATATTAGGCATTTCTTGTGAAAATGACAGAAGAGGTCAGCTTCGATGGCAGTGGCAGCCAAGAGCAGGGAGGAGCACAAGAGGTCTTTGTGAGATGGAGGTGGAGGGGAGGCCAGGGTCAGGCTTGCTGTCGAAAACTGGGGAATGAGGCGGGTCTCTCAGCTTCTGAGGAGGGCTTGGCGGGGAGAACAGACTTACTGCCTGTGCTTTTAACCAAAGTTCTAGAATGTTCTAAGCACTGATCTAAGCATTTCATATGCAGAAACTCATTTATTCCTCCTCACACCCCCAGGACTGGTGAAGTCCAGAGAGTTTAAACATTTTCCCCCAGGTCACAGGGCTGATATGTGGTGGAGCCAGATTCAAACACAGGTACCTGGACCCCAGGTCCCATGTGCTCAACTAGGGTCATTTCTGTGGCCTCCCGTCTAGAAAGCCAGTCCAACCGCCCAGTCACCCAGGCTGATCCAGGCTGACCCAAGCACAGGAGCCCTCCACCCTGGTGTCATCTGTCTATACTTACGTATCATGGTTTTGCTGTGAGAAAAGGTTTATTTTAACATGCTCAGATTCAACAATGTGTGCCCTCACTGCTTCTGGTGAAGTGCATTCCATTCCCAGGTTATATGGGCCTTCACCCATGTCTTCCTGTGGTACCTATAGGGTTTCAGCTTTTATATTTAAATGTCTGATCCATTTTGGATTTTGCCCCAGTGTGTGGTGTAAGCTCCAGGTCTGACTTTTTCCATATGGCTATCCAATTATCTTAACTCCACTTAAAAAAAAAAAAAATAAAATAAAAAAATCATCTCTCCACACAGACTTGCGAAGCCGCCTTTCGCATATAAGAACTTTCCAGATGCAGTTGGATCTATTTCTGGATTTTCTTTCAGTCCCATTGGTCTGTTTATTCATGTGCCAATCCCAAACTCCTAATTACAGGCTTTACAGTATGTGTTAATGGCGGGTAGCCCTGCCCCCATATGGCTCTTCGTTTTCCGGGTTCTTCTGGCTAGATTTGCTTTTTTTGTTCTCCAGGATAAACTTTTTAATCAACTTGCCTCGCTCCAGAAAAAAACCTGGTGGTATTTTTTTTTTTTTTAAATTGGAAGTGCATTAAATCTGTAAATTAACTTAGGCAGAAGTGACATCTTTATGATGATGAGTCTCTTGAGTCAAGAGCCTCATATGTCTCTCCCTCCAAAATAAAATTTTCAGGGGAAAAACAAGCTTCTGGGGGACACATACAAAAAACATTCCTACTTAGGTGAACTTTAAGGACCGTACAAAACAACAGTCTATACAGTTTACGGATTCATACATTTGTTGTAAGCAGACTAAGATTAGCATGTGAAGGACTCACACCATTTTAGGACAAGGAGTTACTTCTGAGGCGGGGTGGGGGGGAATGAAATGTGTGACTTTAACTGATTTTAAATGCTTTCAGAGGGAGAGAGACAGAGAAATCTGAAGCAATGATGGCAGATGTTTGATCTCAGTGGAGGATAAATAGTCTGTTGTATTATTTCTCTATACTTTTGGATATGTTTGAAATGTTTCATACGTTAAAAACAAAAGAAAAAAGGAAATATGGCTTGTGGGGACTCCCCAGAAAATAGCACACTTTAATTTCTTTTCTTTTCTTTTTTTTTTTTTTTACTTTAATTTCTTTTTATGTGGCTGTGGAGTCGTGTCTGCCGGTTAGGCCTCTGTCGGGGGAAGCCAGTAGATCTTTCAGTGGAAAGAGATTTTATTAAAGACTTTGCAGCCGGCTCAGCAGCTGGAGTGGGAAGATTTCCTTCCTTTAAATGGGCAGCCTTAGCAGTTCCAAAGCAGACAAGAGATAGTGTGAAATTTAGGGTTTAATGAAATCTTCCTTCCGTGCCTGAGTTTGTGATAGGAAGGGTCTCACGGTATTAAAAACGTGTTTCTCAGTATGTTGTAAACATCTCATTTTCTTCCTCTAACTCCAGCCACAAGATTTAAAATCACTTGAAAAACAAAAACAAAAAAACTCCCCCAAAACCCCAAACCTAAAAAAAAACCCAACTTCCAAATGGAAGAAGGAATGGTTTCTCCTCCCGACTACACAATGGTCTTAAAAGACCCTTATTTAGAACAGCTGACAGGAAATTGTATTTTCATAAACTGATTTATTGTGCTGTCCTAATACCTCCCATTTCAATAGGACTTAAGAAAACAGTTTCAAAATTGAGTTACTGAGTCGGTTCATTCGGAACAATTTTCCTCTATGAGGAAAAGTTTTCATTACTGAAAGTGGCCCAAATCAAGGCAATCATGTTTTTCTGAATTCATTGCCTCCCAGGCACGCCCTTCAGGGGGGCTAGGTGGCCTTGCCTCGACATTCTGAGCTGTGCTTGTTTGCTGAAGTGTGTGAGCTTGGTGGGAGCCCAGCCGTTGCAAACAATTCCTTCATTTCTGTTCTCGGCAGTGGGCTTGCATATATTACAATTGCCTCCTCAGGCCCACACAGGATTTCCAGAGAAATGAGCATTGCATTAAGACACCCTGTTTTATGTGAGGAGAAACAGTGATAGGTAATTAGGCCTGGCAGCAGCACTTGGTCTCCACAGATGCCAGAGGGAAGGCCCCCGGGAGCCACTTATACTTCAAGGAATAGTTCTCCCACTCCTGTTCTTCCCTGAGGAAAGTCCCCACCAGCATCCTTAAAAAAAAAAAAAAAAAAAAAAAAAAAAAAGACTTAAATTGCTGGTGAGATAGTTAACTCCAGGAAAGAACTGCTAATACACGTGAGACAGCCCTTTGTGAAAAATGCAAAGTCCAGCTGGCATTCCCAAGAAAGGCTCGAGAGAGTCTGTAGTGTCTCAAGGAAGAGAAAATCTTGAGGTAAGTTGACACGAGTTGCTTTTCCTGAACCGGAACCAGGGAGTGGAGGAGTGCACTCCATGAAAGAATTTACCAACAAGAATTTCCCAAGGAAAATCTTTGACCTTGATTGAGTTTTTAACTGAAATCATGAACATCAAGAAAGGGACCAGGAAGGCAATGAAACTGGTTTCCTGTTGTATTGTTGGTCTTTCTGTTGAATTGGACTTGGAAATGCTCAGTTTTGTCTTGTGTGAGGGAGTCAAGGCAGACCATGGGCTCTGCAAGGGAGACGTGACCAGTGGTGATTCTGGAGGTTCGCATGGTGGGTCTTCATCTTTGTCCTTATATCTTCTCATCCTGTTGTTTCCTGATTCTATTCACCAACTCATTGGTCTCCCAGGGTCCAAACCTGCAGATGTGATGATATTTCTAGCTCCTCCCATTTCTGGGCAACCCACAGTCATCAGTGGTCACATCATGTGACTTCACCTCCCATTGCCTCTTTCATCTGCCCCTCTGGCCATGGATGGCATAACCACCCAGGGAAACTTCCTGACTTCCAGTCTGGTCTTCTTGGACTCTTTAAACAGGTCTTCGGGGATCTTAAAATATCCCTGGATTTGGGTTTTCCCAAAGTATAGCTGGGATTGTGTTACTCCTCTGCTCAAGAACTTTCAACTGCTCCCCATTGTCTGCAGCATGAAGTCCATGGACACTTAGGCTTCCCTTCCCAGCTCTGACTCATCTCCAGCTTTGTCTCAGGTCCCTCTGGATTGGCAGCTATCCCGCCTCTCTTTGGTTCTTGAGTTCTGTAAGGTCTTCCAATCTCAGGACATTTACACAAGCTGTTCTCTTTACCCTGGACCCAGGACTCCTCTTTTGTCATGGCTGGCTCTTGGTCCTTCAGATCTTGGCTTCCATCGCACCCTCTCGATGGAAACTGTGAGTGTCTATTAGCGATTCTGTTATGATACCACATAACACAACATCCTTCTTAGTAGTGATCATCTATACTTAATTATTTACTGGCTTGTTTACTTGTTTACATCTGTTTCATCATTAAATTGTAAACTCTGTTTACTCTGTGTTTTATCATTAAATTGTAAACTCTGTGGGGCAGGAAATATGTCTTTTTTATTCACCCATGAATGTTTAGTATTTTGCACAGCACATGCTACATGGTAGGTAGCAGACAATCAACGATGATTTATTGAATACATGAAAGAATATTTAGATTAAATGATTAGAAGTAGAATTATTGTATCAGATGGACGGTGCACATTTTTGAGATTTTGGATGCATGTTTCCAAACTGCTTTCCACAGAAGTGTAAAAATTTGCACTCTACTAGCAGTGTGTGCTATTGACCATCTCTCTACATGTTTCCCAGCACTGTGTATTATTTTTAAAATATTTGCCGGTTTAAAGGTGAAAATAGTTTACGTGCTAACTAATGGAGTTCAATGGTTTTTCATATTTTCCGTTTCCCATGAATTTTATTTATTTCCTCTATTCCTCTTCCTTTGGGGGCTTTTTGGGAGCTATTCATACCTGTTCCTGTGAGAATCACTCACTTTACTGTTGTTGTGCCGGAGGATGGTAGCTTGTGATCACCCCTGCAAAACAACATACACGCTTTTCGCAGACACTTAGCAGGGGATCCTTTTCTCACATCCATTTCTTTGGAAATGTGGTTTGTATTTAAAACTCTTAGACGTCATTCGTTGTCTGTGTCTCCATGACCCCTAAACCAGTATGGCAAAAACAAAACCCCTCACACCAGTGGTTGACATGATTGATTATGTTTTGTGTGTTTCATCTGGAACTTCGGGTGTTGTGTACACATAGACTCTGGTTCCCTGGGGAGAGTTAAAGAGCTCTAAAAACAGTTGCTTTTTCTGTGTTTGTTTTGTTTTCCTCATAAGAATGTCCGGCATTTTTTTTTTTTTTTTTAATGTGGCCGATGAGATGGGGTAGGTCCTTAAGAGCCAGGGAATGTCTTGTGCCCAAGCAGATATTAAACAGGCACCAGGTAAGAGGGTACTGAGATGCCTCAGGGGTGGCCCCAGCTTGGGCCATAGGCATGCAAATGTTTTCATAGTGGTTTCATGGCGAGGGGCACCTGTGTGCGTGTGTCCTTGACTGTGGGCAAGTGTCAGAGTCTACACCTGGGTCCTTCATCTATTCATCAGAAGGCCTCTCTCCCACCATGGACTTGTCTTTTGGTGGGAGAGACAGTTAATGAAGAAGTCAGCAAGTAAATAGGGTGTCAGGGCAGGGAATCCTGGTGGGATATGCTTCAGATGAAGGGTTTGGAAAGAGAGTGCTGGCTCTTTCGGTCAACCACCAAGAGCAACAAAGAGATGCATCGGGCAGGTGTGTCTGATGGCTGGAGACTTGTGAGGCCTCCACCAGGCCCTGGGAAAGAAATTGTTCATTGCTCACTGATACCCATTCTCTCCTTTCCTATCCTAGAACCCCTGAGTTTTATTTTTTTATATTTTTTTAAGATTTTATTTATTTATTCATGAGAGACAGAGAGAGAAGGCAGTGACACAGGCAGAGGGGAAAGCAGGCTCCATGCTGGGAGCCTGATGTGGGACTCCATCCCGGGACTCTGGGATCACGCCCTGAGCCGAAGGCAGGCGCTAAACTGCTGAGCCACCTGGGGATCCCAGAACCCCTGAGTTTTATTTGGGCGCAAGGCTGCAATGAATAAAAACTGGCCCTATGACTAAGTTCTGGCCAATAGAATATAAATGCAGAAAGGGTGTGTGCAATGTCTGCTAACTGTCTTGAGGGTTATCCTTCTTTATCCCTTTCTTCTTCCCTGGATAAAAGGGATGTGATGATTGGCACTCACGCAGCCTTTTTGGACTAGGATGTAGAAGACTCGTGCTGATGATAGCAAGGTAACAAGATAGAAGGAGCCTGGGTCACTGACCCGATGGAGTGCCATAACAGATCTAGATTGTCCACCTCTGACCTTGTTTACCTAAGGGACGCAAACGTCTATCTTGTTTAAGTCACTGTTACTGTGTGACCAATAGCAGTATCATACACGCAGCCAAAGTGACTCCTAACTCACATATGCCCTGCGAATGCATCACCTTGACAGCTGGGATCATGCTTTGACTTATTTAATGTCCCCTTTCCCAAAAGCTTTGTGTGCTGCAGGGCACTGAAGGGGTGCTGGGAGGAGGGGTCCATTTTCGAGAGAGTTCATTCATATCGCTGGCAGGAACCATTAGTGCATCATCATGTGGTTGTCTCCATAGGACTCCTTGGTTGTCTTGGTGACATGGAGGCTGGCTCCTCCCTGAGAGAGTGGTACAAGAGGAACAAGGCAGAAACACTGTCTTTCATGACTCTGTCTCCAAAGGACTCTCCTGCTGTTTCATGATGTCCTACTCCACCTTATTCACTGTGGAGGGAACTATGCAGTGTGTCACCACCAGGAGGCTGGCATCATTGGAGGCCATCTTGGGTCTTGTCCCATTTCATCCTCAAGACAATTTTCCATCTTACTGGAGGGTACCTCAAGGTTCTCTTTTTTGTCCCTCAGCAAAGACAGTCTTAGCTGCAGGTGCCACAGAGAGGCCTCCTGTGCCCTTGGGTCAGTCAGATAGAGCCAATATTTGACAAAGGGTCACCTTGGAGATGATCGGATGGAAGAGGCCATGTATGCTTTAAAGATGACAGGCTAGTGTCCAAATCTCCCTGCCTGCAGGAGTTGGACGTAGAGTTCAGGGACCAGATCTTATCTGTGGAGCAAAATATGTGATAGCATTTGAGCTCAGCAGCTGCTCAGGCTGATTGATGAGAAAAGGAAGTACCTGCCAGTGATTGGTCCTTCCAAGCTGGTGTCTGTTTGCAGCTGAGCCTGGGAGCCAGTGCCATGGCTCTTTCTCGGGTATGTCCACACTAATAAAAGTGACATGTGGCCAGTGACTTTCAGCTGAGGGAGCAGTGGTGTGCTGGAGCCAACCTGAAATACCTCATAACTGCCGATTGTCCAATTTTCAGGAATTTTGAGAGCCGATTGTTAAACATTACATAAACTCATAATTAAATCCTATGAAAAACAAAAGCGATAAATACTCACAACTCATCACTTGCTAATTCTTTTACTGTGATGCATATTGAGGTTATTTGTGTCTATTGTATCTGTGTGGTGAAGATACCGTGTTATGCTGAGCCTCTTTCCTGGCCCTGCACAAGTGACCTCACACTGGTAGCCCGAAGCTGGCCATGGTGGGACTATTTACACCACCAAAGTTGGCAAATGCTACCAGTCAATGACACCTCCACCCCTGGAGTCTGTTGTTGAACATTTGCCAGCGCACCATTGTGAGGGGCATGGCAAGGAAGGATCACCTGGCTCAACAGGTGCTGTCACCCAGGGAAGAGGGCACTTAGGTGGTAATAACCTCTCTCAAAGCCCTGGTCCCTGATCCACCTTGATCTTGATTCACTGAACAGGTATCTCTCTCCCTCTAGACCTTAGGGGGAGCTGGCAGTCTCTGGGTACCCTTCTGGCCCTACAGTGGAGACAAAGCTATTAATTTTAAGAGAGCTTTTAATTTTAAAGAGTGCCCCTTTAAAATACCCCAGATGCCAGCCACCAGAGATTTCCTGTCTCGTGGAGGGTTATGGGTTCTAGGTCTGTGTGGTACTGAGGGTGGGAAGGCGAACTCCTGGTAGACCTTGAAGGGGTCCACAAAAGAAAGATGAGCTGGATCTGATCAGAAGGTCACATCCTTCCTGCATATTGACAGACAAGCAGAAAAGGAGAATTCCAGAAGCTGTCATGTAAACCAGTTCCTGACTCCAGCACCCTGCTGTCTTGACAACCGGGTGTGCTGTGCTGCAATTCGTTTCCCTGGAAAATTGGAAGAGACCAGAAAAGAAGGAGTTAATCCATCGCCACCACAGGAATGATCCCTCATTCTGCCTTTGGTGCTGCAGACCATTAAAATGTAATATTACGTGTATCACGGTCCATTTCCTGTATGTGGGGAGTGTGGCAGTATGTCTGGGACTGCGGCATCTTGCGCGCTGTGCTCCAAGTCCCCAGAGCCATAGATCACGCTGGGATGGGGCACGGAGAACCTGGGCGTGAGGGTCAGCTTGCGGGGGGTTGGAGCACTTTGAGTCTCCCTCAGGGTTCCCCTGCCTTGGAGACCTTGCTGGCGCCCATCAGGCAATGGGGATGTGGAATCGGGGAGCCATTCTGCTATCCCTTAGGTGACGATCATGGGGTCGTTCACACTGGAAGGGACCCTGAAGGGCCCATTTTTCAGATGATGAAGCTGAGGGGCAGCAGGCTCAGACCAGAGGCCCTCCGCCCGCCCCCACTTCCCCGGATAAAGGTCAGGTGGGTGCCATGGGCTCCTGGTCTTGGCGGGGGAGAGGCATCTGGTCTGCTGCGCGGGAAACAAGGCTGAAAATCGGTTAATTGCCAGCCTTGGATCTGCCTCCTCCACCTCCAAAGGGTTCCAGGATGCAAAGTCAACAGGACCCAGAGCTGTTTGTGCACCATCGCTCCTAAGTGCAAATCTACAATCCTTTCAGTTATAACTGCCAGCTCCAACCTGGAATGCCTGGGAAGCAAGGTGGGACTGGGGAATGGAGAAAGACCCCTGCCACCCTCATCCAGGGCAGCTCCAGCCCTCCCTCAGGGAGGCGTTGTGTCTGGGTAGGGCTTCACAAGGCCATTGTCACCCCCTTCTTCTTTAAGTTATTTATTTTCGTATTTGAGACAGAGAGAGAGAGAGAGAGAGAGAAAGAAGAGAGAGAACAGAGAGAGGTGGGGGAGGAGCAGAGGGAAAGGGACAAGCAGACTCCATTCAGAGCATAGAGCCTGATAAGGGGCTCGACCTCACAACCCTGAGATTGCAACCTGAGCCGAAATCAAGAGTCCAATGTTCAACCGACTGAACCACCCAGGTGCCCCCGAACCCACAACTTCAGTCTGGACCTGGGCAGAGGCTCACCACCCACCTCCTCTCCAGCTGTCACTGCTTCCCCCTATGCTCCCTCCTCCTGGCACTCGGATGGGTCAGGTCACTGGTCCCCAGCAGTCCTCAGTGGGCTCCTGGGGCCCACAGCAAGGTCCAGCAGCTTACCAGGCTTGCTGGTCCTGGGAAGACCCTGCCCTACACATCTGGCCTGGGTCCTCACAGTCCGCTCAGTTGGAAATCCTTTCCCAGCTTAGGCGAACGAAACTCCCTCACTCTTGGGCCTTTTCTTCCTGCCTTTTCCTCTGCTTCTAATATTCTTCCCCATTGTTTGATTTGACTGATGAAAGAACTAATCCACCGAGGCCCAGTTTTCTGTTTCTGTAGCCTTGGAGCTCATCACAGTATGTGGCACTTTGGTTTGCTCTGGACAGCTTTCCACCGTAGCCTGGGCCGCATCTGTCCTGGTGGCTATTATAGATGAATACCCAGCACAGGGCTTGGCACAGAGTAGCCACTCAGCTGAATTAACTTCAACCAATGGACACAAGCCACCAGGGACAGAGCTTTCTAGAATTTCCACAGGTGCTGCACACTACCTTAGAAGGTAGTGAGTTTTCTGGCACTGGAGATGTACTAGTAGCAGTTAGACATCCCTGGCAAGTTTATACATTATATTGAGGATGAGTTTCTATGGCTAATTAAGATTCTAGAATTTCCCTCCTGTACCAATGTGGAGGTTGAGGAATGAGGAATGTGTGGCAGCATAGGCCAGAGTTGGGAGGGAGGAGGATGGCATCACAGAGGAGAGAGAGTTTGGATGGTGGCTTCTCTTTACCTGGACATGCCCGGTGGCTCCATTTACTCATGAGTCATGTGCCTTTTGCTGTGCCCAGGGCTTTACACGTATGTGCTCAGTTAAGTCCTGACTGTGGCCCTATGAGAAAAGTTCCATTATTATACTCCTTTTGTAGAGAACTAATGAGGCCCAGGTCATGCAGCGGATAGATTGTGGAGGCGAGATGTGATGGAGGCTGTCTGCATCCAGAACCCAGGTTCTTAGCTAAGATACTCCACCACTTCCCCGAGTCTGAAAAATGCCTCCATTGCTTTGTCCCCTTCAGGTTTTAACTGCTCTGCCCAGACCTCCCTTCCTGCAGGCTCCTACCCTCACTCAGCTGTGCTGTTTCATGAACCTGCCCTGGCTAGTCCTATCCCTGGACCTCTCACCTTCAGGTCCAGGAGTTCATTCTCTCTTATTAGCATTTGTTACTGATTGCATGAACTTCACAAGTATCTCTGTTCAAGGGTTTCCCCAGAGATGGCTGCAGTCAGCTTTTCTCCAAAGTTTCCTGTGTGATGCCCACCACCAGGCAACACTCTCCTTTCCTATGTGAACCCTACACAATGGCAATGAGTGGTAGGAGGATAGGGGTGGGGTTCAGAGGCTGATCCCCCTTTGCCCCAAAGAGTACTTTCCTAATTGGAGTTCAAGAAGGAAACGGATGTTCTCCCTGCAAATCCTGCTCAAAAACTGCTCTTTGTAAGAGTATTAACAATTATAATGAAAACATTGACATAATCACTCTGGGCATAGGCCATTGTAAGCACTTTGTATGTATCATCTCATCTAATCCTCTTATCATCCCAAGAGGTAGGATCCCTTTCTCTTTACTTTATAATCTCATTTTATGGATAATAAACTGAGGCCAAAGAGGTAAGGTCCTCACAGTGCTACACTTAAGTGTCAGAGCTGGGATTCAAATCTGGGTCCATTTGATTTCCAAGACTTGAATGCTTAACTTCCTTGGCCAGTTGCCTTCTAGAAGAAGGCTGTTAACAACTAAAGAGGACCTTGCTGGGAGAGATTGGAATCGGATGATGACAGACCTCAGGGTTGGACAGGCACCACTTGGATTTCCCCATGCAGCCACTGTCCTCTCTAATGCAACATGCTGGAGGCAGTCACTTGGAAAATTGAAAAATGATGAAGGCCCAAGTGAGGTGACCATTTTGATATCAGTCAATGGTTTTATGTTGTGGGAGAGCCCGGGCAAAAGCAGAGAGGCCTTTTGTCAAAGTTGTCTGCAGGGAGATGAAATGAGCCATAAGATAGAGCGAGGGCCAAGAAGAAGGGGCTAGAGCTTGGCCATTTATCCCCTGTGGGAACCCACTTAGCAGACAGCCTCTCTAATCCTCTCTTGGGGCTCCCTCCTGACACAGCAGCTTTGGTGGGGGTTCCCAGCTCTGTTCTCTCCCTGGGAGCCCAGATCACATCAGAAAGGGAGGAATTTGCCCTTTAACCTAGAGCTCCCCTTTCTCAGAGATCTGACTGCATGGGTTTTATTTTTAGAAAGAGTACAAGATTATTGAATTGACAAAATGGGCTTTAGTTAAAGAGCAGCAGGAGGAGTAGAGGGAGGTTTGGGAGGATTCTCGGAAGACAGAGATGCAGCCTGGGAGGGCAGGCCCTGTGCAGGAGTAGCCATCTGTGCAAGTGTTTTGGTCCTGGCGGCCTCAGGGCCATACGGAGCCCAGGAACCCAGAATCCCAGCTGATAAGGTGCCTGAGGGAGCCTGCCACGGGTCTGGCCTTGACCTACACAGCCCACGTCCACCCCAGCTTCTGAGACAGGCTGGGGTTTGTCAGCATTTAGTTCCACCATATTGCCCTAAACAAAAATTCAAATGAAAGATGAGGTAGCAGGCAGTACCTCAGAAGGGAAGCTCTGTTTATTGAGTGTCTGCTGGCGCCGGGAACTATGCTAGGTACTTTATAATTTCACTCAATCCTTATTGCATTCCTTTGAGATACATTTTAAGGAAACAGGAATTTGAACCGTTGGGTCTCTGCCCTGGACCAAAGCACTGTCACGCATGTTATTTATTTCTCCATCACAACAGCCCCCTGTGGTTAGGAGCACAAACTCAAACTCAGGGAGGTCAAGTCATTCGCCAAGTCCCCAGAGCTAATAGCTGGCGGAGCAGCAGTTAGTCTGTTGTTGCTTCCAAAGCCCACGCTGTCAATCCTCAAGGCTACCTTGTTCCTCCTCAGTGCTATTGCAACAGGCTCCATGTTAGGAGTGAAGCCCCTGGGGATGGGGCTCAGGGAAGGAGAATGACTAAATCCAGTGCCACAAGAGAAAAATAGGGATCAGACAGGACAGCTAGGTTCTGGGGGTAAAGGAGGGGAGGCAGAAATGACAACTTCATGGCTATGAGCTCTTGCACCTGCAGGGCATGTGGAATGGAGGCTGACTTGCATAAGTGCTGAGTCACGGTAGGTTGGTGGCAATGGGGCCTCACCCAGGCTGGATGATGCATGGAGAACACAGAGGGTATAAAACAGCAGTGCCCTGAAGGTCAAGGCTGAGAGTGAATTCATGTGCTTGGAAGACTCCTGTGGCCCATGCTGTTTACTTAACTGTCCTCAATGTCAGCATAGGGCCCAAAAGGAGATGTGTTTCCTTTGCCCAGGATTGATTTTAGTTAGACATTTGGATAGTATTATCAGCCCTTAAAGCAAGTGACTGACTTCTAGGAACCTACGTGCGGAGTCTACAACCAATGCAACACCACATATCAGGTAGTGCAAGCGATGTACATCCAGGCCAGCCTCAAATCCCAGCTACAACAGTGAGCAGCTGTGTGAGTTCAGGCAATTGGGGCAACCTCTCTAAGTTCTGGTAAACCTCAGTTTCCTTGCATGCACAAAAGGCAGGCTAATACACCTTCCAGAGTTATCTTATTGTGTGCCCTTTGCATGGTGCCTGGCCTAGAGTATACAAGGCATGGTAGCCACTGGGACTGTATTCAAGGTAGAAAATGGGAACCTGGTGACAGGTCATAAGGTGAGGAGAGAAAGCCCTGGAGGGGCTTAGGCAAAGTGCTTCCCATCTGTAAGTTGGGGTGGGTTGGTGGGACGTGACTATCATATGGGCCCTTTATGCCCCTCCCAAGTACTCTAGTCTCAGATTCTGGGATTTATAAGATCTGAGTCAGTAAGTCATAGAAAGATCATCTCAACCTGATGGAAAGATTGTGATGGGAGTTAGGTCAGTTTGTTAATTGCTCAGAGACCCAAGAGTTGAGCCTTTGGTTGGGTGTGTGCCTCCCCTCCCAGAGCAGCACTGATGGCTGAGGTCTCCACTTCCCCACTCCCTGGGGGAGGCCTCTGATAGACAGAACCCACTCCCTGCCTCAGAGAGGCTTCAAGCTGTCTACATTGATGGGAAAGTCACAAATGGGAAAGTGATGTGGTGAGGTCTGATTTCCTCTTGACTGCAGCCACCATTGCCTCTGTCTCCCGTCTCCATGGCTCCTAATTGTTTTCTCTGGTCCAAGGCTGTTGGGACTTAAAGCTCTGGAACCAGTCCCTGCTTCAACACCAGCCAATATCTGCTGTCTCTGTTGCAATAGGACATCTTTGAGCAAGGATCAAAATAGCCCTAGAGTTTGGGGTGGAGAGCGTAGGCCCTCAAGCATGTTTCTTTCTAGTTATTTCCCGTTATTTCCCCCCAGGGAATGGAGAAGACGGAATATAGTCAAAAACAAACCAATCTCAAATTAAAAAAAGGCCTTAGTTTAAGCTTGTTTATGGTTTGTAACCTATTCTCATGAACTACAGAAAAAGATAGAATATTGTCACTTTTTCTTTAGTACTTTTATAGGGAGGGCTCTTAAGTTAATGTGGAATTCTATCACAATTTGTACTGCTTAGATTATGCAAAAATATCCCACTCTGGGTTGAGGGACAGTTTCTTTAAACCTCTCCTCTCATCAAAAATCATCACTGGTTTCCCACTACTCACAAAGAAAGTCTAGGCTCCTTAGTGCCCCATAGATTCAACTACCCCAGGCTCTGGTCTTCTCATTGTCTTCTATGGATGGTGATGGAATGAATGCTCATTTGTGTTTCCACCTGACAAAATCCATCCATTCTTCAAAGCCTCCCTTGAATGTTCCCTCTGCCCCGAAAGCCCATCTCCTCCCCACAATATCCTGCTCCTTCCATTCTACAGCGCCTTGCTAATACCTCCACCTCCTCCTCAGCCCTTGAGTCCTTCCCTGGGTGCTTGGGTTCTCTGAGCACATGCGTGTCTTTCTTCCCTAGCCTCTTCCCAGATTTGTAGTGATGGAGAGCAGTGTCCATGGGGGAGTCACCCTCATTGCCCAGCATTTAGCAGAGTGGTGGCATTCAGCCTCTGAGTAAGAAGCTGGGGACCATTATTAAGAAGACCCTGAGTGTTAGATGGTCCAGTGGGGAAGATGAATGAAGAAACAGAACTACTCCTGAGTCTTAAACCAGTGTGTCAGTCAGGGGCTTGGCAGGCAGGAAAGGGAATCATTTATTTTTTAATTTTTTTATTAAGGATTTTATTTATTTATTCATGAGAGACAGAGAGAGAGAGAGAGAGAGAGAGAGGCAGAGAGACACAGGCAGAGGGAGAATCAGGCTCCATGCAGGGAGCCTGACGTGGGACTTGATCCCAGGTCTCCAGGATCACGCCCTGGGCCAAAGGTGGCACTAAACCGCTGAGCCACCTGGGCTGCCAGAGAGGGAATCATTTAAAGCAATGATCTAAGGGAGTTAAATGAAGGGTCCATTTACAAAATGTGGGCAGGCTAGAAGGATCCTGAAAGGGGTGGGATGGCATCCTAGAGCTGGGAGCAGGAAGAAGCCTTTGCCATCTCTAAGCTAGCAAGGTAGGAGCCGAAAGGGCTTCCTAGTATGGGCATTAGGAAAGCTTTAGGAGAAGAAACGCAGAGCCCTCAGACCGTGGCCTAGCAGGCAAGAAACCAGATAAATAAATACCCTGGCCTTTCTCTGCTCCCACCCTCTGATCTCTAGCCTGTGCCCCCCCCATTGGCCAAAACCAGAGCCAAACTGGGTTCAGCTGATACACATCACAAAGATGAGCCTCCTGGGCCACAAAGTGGGTGCAGAATGGGAGAAACACTTGGGAAATGTCCAATCACATGGCTCCTGGTTGTCCTTGTGCCTGGCTTTACCCATTATACAAAGGATAGTTGGCTTACCCACCGTAGGTCTCCTAGGAAAATCTGTTATCAGTACCACCGCCCTTAGTCCTGTGCAGGCCAGGCCCCTGCTCAGGTCCAGAGCTTTGGAGTACCTTGCAAAAACATTTAAAAATCTGTCTCTAGTGCTCAGAAGAGATGGGGTGGCAGTGCTGGCTGGGCAGGAAGCCCAAAGCCTGGACTGGGTCACAGGTGGGCCCTGAATCCCATTTCTTTTCTTTGAGGATCACTCCAGCCTTCTACCCTCTGCTCCTTCCTGACCTGACATCTATTGGGTGGACCAGATGCTCCAAGGAGCTCTGGGACTCCCACTTATGCAGTCATCCTAGAGCCCTGGCACCTTGGCATGGGGGATTGTTCCCAGTGGCTGCTGTGGTATTTATTTTTCAGCTTTAGGGAGATAAAGTTGACATATGGTGTAAGTTTAAGATGTGCAAAGTGTTGATTTGATACAGTTATGTATTGCAAAGTGATTGCCACTGTAGTGTTAGCTAATGCCTCCAAACTATAACATAGTTACTGTGTGTGTGCATGTGCGTGTGCATGTGTGTGTGCGCGTGGTGAGAACATTTGAGACCTATTATCTACTTTCAAGTATATTATACAGTATTATTAAATATAATCACCGTGCTGTACTCTGGACCCCTGGGGCTTATTTATCTTGTAACTGAGAGTTTGTACCCTTTGACCAGTATCTCCCCATTTCTCCCTCCCCCAGCCCCTACTAACCACCGCTCTTCTCTTTATTTCTAAGAGTTTGGCTTTTTTAGATTCCACACGATAGTGAGATCATACAGCATTTGTCTTTCTCTGTCTTATTATACTTAACATGATGTCTTCAAGTTTTGTCACACTCGGCAGGGGTCCTTCTTTCTGGTGGCTGATAGCATTCCATGGTCTATGGACGCCACGTCTTCTTTATCCATTTATCCTTTGACAGACACTAAAGTTGTTTCTATGTCTCGACTACTGTGAATAATGGTGCAATGAATGTGGAAGAGCAGTATTCCCTTTGAGATCCTGATTTCAATTTCTACGGTTACATGACCGGAAGTGGGATTGCTGGATCACATGGTAGTTCTATTTTTAAACTGTTGAAGAACCTCCATACCGTTTTCCATAATAACTACACCAAATTTCATCCCTCACAACAATGCATGACTGTTCCGTTTTCTCCACATCCTCAAAAGTATTTATAATCTCTTGTCTTTTTGATGACGGCCATTCTCACGAGTATGAGGTAATATTGCAGTTTTGATTTGCATTTCTGGTGGATTTTTTTTCCAGGATCATGTGAGATTGGGCTGCTGATTTGGGGTGACTCAAATTGCAGTATAGACAGAAGCCTGGAAACAATATTTGCCTGGGGACCTATATGCTAGGGATGGCACTCTCTATTTTCTCTAGGGGGTCCTTTCTGGGGTTCTAAAGTTTGATCCCCTTGCTCCCAGGCTCAGCCTTGGTGCATTGGCAGGGCTGGTACAGGCCTCTGCTAGTTGAGTCCACAAATGTGGCCAACACTATAGAAATCTGAGAAATCGGGGATCCCTGGGTGGCTCAGTGGTTTAGGGCTGCCTTCAGCCCGGGGCGTGATCCTGGAGTCCCGGGATCGAGTCCCACATCCGGCTCCCTGTGTGAAGCCTGCTTCTCCCTCTGCCTGTGTCTCTGCCTCTCTCTCTCTCTCTCTGTCTCTCATGAATAAATTAATAAAATCTTAAAAAAAAAAGAAATCTGAGAAATCACCAGCAGGCCCCCAAAGTACCACCATCCCCCCAAAACCCAACCACAAGCTTCTTCCAAGGGTGGCCAGGTTAGCGGAAGAAGCATTTTGCCTCTTATGCCTGATTTCCTCCACTGACCATTTACTAGGACCCCCATCACAATTCTGAGATATTACAATATTCCAAGGGATGTTTTGATTTCATAAATGATTTACCCACAATAAATTAATACATTCATTAACCTTCTAGGGCTCCTGGAGGGCAATTTTTTTTTTTTTTTTTTAGGAGAAGAAAGAGCCAAGAACACAGCCAATATTTCAATAGATGTCTTTCCTGCTCTCATCTGCTGGTGGGAGGACAAGCCATTGTAATCTTTCTAGAGGGCGATTTGGCAACACTTACTAAAGCCTTTAAAATGTACTTACTCTGTAGTCCAACTGTTCTTCTAGGAATTTACCTGAAAGAAAGAATTCAGGATGTGCTCAGAGATGGGTCTCTGAGGATACTTTTCAAGCGTGGTTTACAATAGTGAGAGCACAAAAAATATGTATATGGGAAGCCAACGATTCGGAGTGGGTTATCTAGAGCATACATGCAGTGAAGCCTTGTCTAGCCACTGAGAATGTTGTTCCCAGAGAACAACTGTTGATATGGAAAGATATTTATGATGCATTTTATGGGTCTGTAAAGTAACAAAACAGAACAGGCAGTGGGGAGTGAGCTCAGGAAGGGGTCTGCTTCTCCCTCTGCCCATCCCCATGCTCGCTCTCTCTTGAATAAATAAAAAATCTAAAAAAAAACTTATGTCTGGATATGTATGAAAAAAAAAGACTGGAGAACTATATATCCGAATACAATAGTGGGATTATGTTTCTTTTCTTTGATTGGAATAGTTCGGTAAAATATCACACATTACACATGCAATCTTTTTAAAGTAAGGAGGAATTATGCTCTGGATTCCTTCAGTGCCTCCCCATGGGCAAACCCATCTCACCTGCCACCTCGGTGAAGCTACTTTGGAAAATAGGTAATTACTGGGCCTGCTGGGAGCGCATGTCCCTGACAGGGCCTGTGGGGTGAAGCAAGAAGGCGGTTCCACGCTTGCCTTTAAGTCGCCTGAATTCTAGGAGAGAGAACGCAGGGTCTGTGTGTGTGTGTGTGTGTGTGTGTGTGTGTGTGTGTGTGTGGCGGGGAGTAGGTTGGGATGAGGCTCATGCAGAGCTGGACACATCAGAGTAGGTGACATGCCTTGGACAGATGGGCAGGGTCTTAAGGTACATCTGTGGGCAAGTGTCCTCCAAGGTGTGGAGAGTGAGACCCTGAGGGGCAGTGGCTGTCCCTTCTAGCGGGTCCTCCCTTTAATGTGACTCACACAGAGCCTGCCCCGGGGCGCCAGCACCTCAGGAAGCACCCTGATTCTATGTAGGTCCCCGTCAGAGGCCCCTTCCTCCTGGGGGAAGCAGGGCCCGAGTGGCTGGAAGCAAAGAACCGCCTCCCGTGGCTCTGACTTCCTCCTGCCTTCTTGTCGCATGGGGCCGGAGACCCGCACGCGCATCTGAGCGTGAGGAAAGTTGCCTCCCGTGTCCTAAGCCTCTGTGGGTCAGAGTTTCTTTTCCGTGCAGCTGGATTCCCACCTGATGGCATCACCTCCAGGCTGCGAGGCCCCGAACCAGTTACGTGGCCCTTTGAAGACAACTTTCTTCTTGTGAGATGGAAATCGGTTCCCAGGGTATCCTGTGGAGGAAATACCACGAACGCACACTCAGCACGTGGCAGGGGCTCCATCCAGGAGACGTGGGCTTGGTGGAGCGTGCGGAGAGCCGGCCACGCGGCCTTGGCAGGTGCCCTCCTGGGGCAGGTGGGCCCTCCCGGAGTGGGGTGCACCTGCCCTGTCCACCATCCTCGGCGCCCCCGGCTGCTGGCGCCAAGCTCCCTGGCCTCTCGTCCTCCCTGTGGCCTGATGGTCCCACACGGGGCAGGGGTGGTCCTAGGTTAGCGGGGAACCTCCCCACCCCCCGGCTCACAGCGGCGGCCTCAGCAGTGTGCACACCGGGCCAGCTTCCCCCGTGTCCCACCCCCAGGGACAACTGCGCTGCGGCTCACCGATCCGAGTGAAAGCCTAAGGGGTTTATGCTTCCCCGGCCAAAAGCAACATCCTGATCTCGAGTTACCTAAAGGACATGCTCTCGGTGACAGCGTTTCTGGTGACTGGAGGCCCGTCCGCTCCTCTCGGGGCCTTGGAAGGCCCTGATAAGCCTGAGAGTCCGCAGCCCTGAGCCTGCCCTGAAGGGAGCTGTGTCCTGCCCCTGTCCCCTTTAATGAGCACAAACAACGTCCTGGTGCCGTCCCCACGGACCCTCCTCCCAGGGAGGGGGCACGCTCACTCCGGCGCACGTGCCCACGTGGGCCTGGCTGTCCCCAGGCAGCAGACAGAAACGACACCAGCCGTGCAGCCACACATCGGAAGTTAGCATTCCGGCCTTGCCACTTACTGGCTTATGGCTTGTTGAGTGAGTGAGTTCACCTTTCTGGACCTCAGTTTCTTCATCCGAAAAATGGGGATCATAACAGCAGCCACCTCAGAGGGTTGGTGTGTGATGGGATGTGCTCACAAGAGGGCTGATGCTGTGACTCGATGATGGGCACGTTGGCATGAGCCAGGCCCTGGCGGTGGGGGGGTGCGGGGGCGGAGCATGGGCCTGACTGTGCTCATGTGCACGGGAAGCCTGCACACCTCTGCCCTTTGGACTGAAGATGGGTCACAGGTGACCCCGGGGGAGGGTGTGGGGAGCTGAGGAGCACTCGAGCTGTGTGAAAACGGAGAGGAAAAGGCAGGAGCAAGCCAGGAGGTTGGACAAGCTGAGCAGAGCTGGTGGGCGGGCATGGTGGGGGGCAGAGGACAGCTTGGGGCGGGATGCCCGGCTCGGGGAGGCAGAGGCCGCATGTAGGCGGCAGTGGCCTAGGCTCGGGGGAAGTTACCCATCAGTAAGGCTTTGCCCTGAGTCTGGTGGGGGGAGGGTCTGGGGTCCCCGGGCCAGTGGGCAGTGGTAGAGGGAGCCTCTGTTGTCAGGTAGGGGCCAGCAGAAGGGACCTCTCTGCTTCTCTGGGGCCACACTGGCTCCCAGAAGAGGACAAAGCACCAGAGGAATAGAAGGAAATGCAAAGTGAGGTCTGCAAACCCTAAGGCCCCGGGCGGGGTCCCTTCCCAGGGACGTCTCTCAGTGACTGCACGGGCCCCTCTGGCCCTGGGCTGCACCCTACCCCAACCCTCCCTCCCGCCGGGCACAGACAGCCCTGCAGACATACCTGAGACAGGTGCCCGTCTCAGCTGAGGGCCCAGGGCCTGGAGACCCTGGCCCCATTTTCCCTTGGACCTTTAATGAGCCTTGAGCATGTATTTTTGGAAGCAGTAATGACGGCTCTCCAGGAAATGAGGGGCAGGGTGAAATATATTGCTGCTGCCACATATTTGTGGTTGGTTTGTTTTTATTTTTAAAATAATGATGCCGTTGAATTCAATTATTTCTAACTATGAAAATGACTGGATCTTGATGGCGCTGGAGTTTGTGGTCTGGAGCCAGGAACAGACATCCAAGGTGAGGTTTGGCCAAGTGAGATGCTGGGGTCCGGACCAAGGGGGTAGGGAAATGAGGAAAGAGGCCGGTGGGTCCGAAGCAAAATAGCTCTTTGCGGGGACTTGTCAGGTGTCCTGTGCCCATTTCGCAGTCGGAGAAGCTGAGCCTGAGGGAGGTCTTGACTTGTCCCACTGAGGCCTCTGGACTGCCTGGCTCCCCTGACCCCTGCCTGATGGGGGTCCGGACGCCAGGCAGGGGCTGAGGATTCCTGGCTGTGGGGCCTGCATGGAGGCGTCAGGCTCAGTGTTCAGCTTGGCTCTGCTGATCACAGCAGGTGCCCGAGGGCCGGGGACAGCACTGGTGGGCGACTGCGCTGCCAGCCAGCCCAGGATTTCCATTTCTTCCTCTTCACGTTCGGATCACTCTGGGGGATCACACCCCCACTCTCAGCCTTCTTCCCTGCACCTTCCTGACCCTGGGGTGGCGCAGGATTAATTGCTCCTTTTCCTGTGACTACCGTCCTTCTTGGCCGTGGATCCTCCTGGGAACTGGAGGGCACTGGGGTGCCCCAGCTGACTGGATACACATCGCCGTCGCCCACAGTTGCCCATCTCTGCCTGAGGAGGAGTGAGCAAGCCAGGATCACCCAGCGCCACCTCTGCCCTCCACCCCCCGCACCCCTACGCGCAGGTGCTGGGCTTTCCTCAAGCCACAGGGTCCTGCTCAGACCCATGGAACTCTGTCTGCTGTCTAGGGGTGGATGTGGGTGGTCAGCAAATTCATGTTGGATGGTGGGGGGGCACGGTGAGATCTGGAATACTTGCGTAGGTGACACTAGTCCCTTTGTGTGTACCACTGGGTGTCCTAGTGCTGCTGCAACAGATGGCCAGGAGCTTGGCTTTAAACAACAGAATCATCTGTACCGTTGTGGAGGCCAGAGTCTCAAGTCAAGGTATCAGCAGGGCCACAGCACTCTCTCTCTCTCTGGAAGCTCTAGTTCCAGCTTCTGGTGGCCCCAGGATGTTCCTGGGCTTGTGGCCACCGGGTCCATCTCTACCTCTGCATTCATGTGAGCTGCTCCCTGTGTCTCTTTTCTGTTCCTCATAAGGACCCTCACTGGATGTAGGGCCCACCTGAATCCAGGACCATCTTATCTCAAGATCCTTACTTTACACCTGCAAAGATCCTTATTCCAAATAAGGTCATGTTCCAAGTTTCTGGGCAAGCATGTGTTTTGGAAGCCATGGTTCACCCTGCTACAGTGACATTTTCTTGCTCTTAGGGAGCATTCTCCACCCTTTGCACAGGCCAGGCACCCTGCATGCCCTGCCCGCTGGCCTCTCCCCAGTCTGGCCTCACCCTGCATGTCCTTTTCTCCTGCAAGCTCTTACCCATTCATAGCCTGATTGGAATGCTGTGCATTGCTCTGCATGCTCCCAGGTGGCCTCCGAGCCTCTGCTCTAGAATGTTCTGTGCTAGGTCCCTGCAGGTACTGCAGCCCTGGCACAGGGGTCTTCATCAGCCCTTCCCCCCCAGGGGTCTGTGCTGATAACTGTGTAGCAATTCGTTCAACATCTGCTTTCCCCAGTGGAGGGAAGAATCCAGAAGGCCAGAGGCCCTGCTCTGTGCTGCTCACTACTTATAGGCCCCAACACCTCAGGCCCTGGCCTACTCTACTGCTCCCAAACTATTTGCCGGATGCAGGAGAAAGAAGCAGGTACCAAAGGGAAGTGGGCTTGGGCTTTGGTCCAGTTCCTCCAGGGCCCACCTGACCTGATAGGGCCTGGATGAAGGTGGCAAGGGAGGCGGAGGGGTGAATCCAAGAGGTAACGAAGTCAGCGTTCTGAGGTGATATCCGTGATGCTGAGGATGAAGGAGAGGGAGCCACCATGAGGAGGCTGAGCTAGCTTTCTAATTTAGCAATGGGCACCTGCTCACCTTCACAGATGGAGAGCAAACCGAGGCAGGCCAAGGCAGAGAGAGAAATTGGGCTTTGCTCCCTCCTTCTGCTGCCAAAGCTACCTTGTCAGGCCAGACCCTTGCCATCTCTTTCCTCTGGCTTTGTCACCGCCCTTCCTGTCTCCTGGCCCATCTCTCTCTGATCCAGCTTCTATCTTGCAACGGGAGGGTCCAACGAGAGGCAAGTTTGTCCCTCTTCTCCCCTCTAAAATCTTTCTGTGGCTCCCTATTGCCAACCAGAAAGGTCCAAACCCATGAGTCTGGCTGCAAAGGAAGCATAATGGTGCAGCCTCAGCTGACTGCCTAAGCCCCATTCCCACGCCCTTCCTGAGTCATCGTGGGTCAAGTTGTTCTGAACTCCTTGCAGTTCCCCAAACACGTCAGACTCCCTCATTTTTTACACTGTTTACACATGCCATTCTCTCTTCCTGGAATCCCTTTCCCCACGATTCACCTGGAAGCCTTTATTTATCCCTTAAGGCTCCAGTTAAAATCATCTCCCAGGGTGGCCCTTGCTTAACTTCCTGGGGTGAGGGTGGGGAGCACGGCCATGGCCTATTTCTATAGGTGTCTCCTCTCTGGGCCTGGCACAAACTTGAATCAACAAATACTCCCAAGTGACCTAAGATATGGTCTGCTGTGTAGACAGCATCCGATCCTCCTCAGCAGGGTGGGGTCTGAGAAGAGGTCCCTGTGAGGCTGGCTGATCTTCCTTGGGCCCCCCAAGGCTGCCCAGCCTGATACTGCTGCCTTGTGCTTGGATTGTGGCATCAGGCATTTGGGGCGCCCGCCCCTGAGCCGGTGTGCAGAGGGCTCTGAGAAGGGAGGGCACGGGGCTCTTCTAGTCCTGACTTTCTTCTTCCACTGGCTGCGACTGTCTGAGAGCAGGGGCACCTGCTTCCCTGTGATAACAGAACAGATCAGTTTGCGGCTCATCACCGGAGCAGCTGTGATGACAGTGGGAAAAGCAGGCCCGTCAGGGAAGCCAACAGTGAGGATGTGGACGATACATGTTCTGAGGATTCGTTTGCACACATCCCAGCTATAATTTTTCCCCTTGAGAGAATGGGATGTCACAAGTCTGACAGGTATTCAACAACTGGGGTAGGAAGGGGAAAAAATAGCAAGCTGCCAGGGCTTCAAAAGCAGCGCTCTCTTGGCAGAAAGGACATGAGAACAACTTGACAAGATAAAGGGTGCCGAATTCTAAGCTGCACGGTAATGGATGCTAAAGACGAAACTGGCCTTGGAAGACCAGGCTGTGTCGATGGTGGCTCTGGAAACATTGGAGAAAGAGGGCCACAGACTGGTGGTGGTGGTGGTGGGGGGGGATGGCATCCTATCTCCTGGGATGATGGTGTGCTCCTTTCACTGGAAAGGTGCGTGTGTGTGTGTGTGTGTGTGTGTGTGTGTTCCACATGAGTGTTTGTGTAGACTTTGTATGAGCTTGGGTACTGCATCAGTCAGCTATTACCATAATAGTGCTGCATAACAAACCACTTTAAAATTCAGTAGCTTAAAACAATTACTCATAATTACTCATTGGTCTTTGGGTCACCTGCAATTCAGCTGCACTCGCTTAGGCTTTTGGCTCCTGCCTCTGGGCTTTAGGCCGGGGTGGCAGTCTGAGATTAGGTGGGCCCGTAGGTCATTCATTGCATTTGAACTGGCAACCACCAGGCCATGTGGTCTGCTCCACGTGTCTCATTCTGGAACGTGGCTGAAGGGGCAGCAGCTCCTAGAGCAACCTCTTCTGATGATCCCCAGAGTGAGAGAGCAGACCCCACTGTATAAGCAAATTTCAGGCTGTTTGCTGGACCTGATGACAACACCCACATGGCCAGAGTGAGTCTCATGGTTGAGCCCAAATGGGAATATACTCTGCTCAGCATGAGGCCATTATGTAGCGGGAGCTGGACCACAAATCTCTTGTTATGTGAGATTTTTGAGCTGCGTGAGTGTTCTGAGGGTTTGGATGTACGTGGTCACGTGTCTCAGTGTGTGTGGAACCACTCTGTGTGTGCATTTATGTGCTTTGCTCAACGATCAATACACTCCCAGATGAGCACCATAAAATTATTTTAGTGAGATGACCAATGGGGGTCACGTGAGAGAAACGCCGAGGGTCACGGGACTGTTGGCACTGCTTGAAATTTAGTGCAAAGTTATACAATCTGGCCTTGGTCTCCACTAGAGTCATAAACTACGTGAAGCCGCTCTGTGTATCCATCACCTCTAAGGTGTGTGATTTCTGGTCCCTTCAGCTCATAGAAAGAGAGGGGGCGAAGCCAAGGAGGCTTAACTTTCCAGCCTATTCAAGTGAGCTCAGCAATGTCTAATTTGGAGGCCACCGAGGAGAAGTTGGAATGAAAATTAGGCTTGAGGAACTGCCCTCATGCCGGTGGAGATGAAAGCATCCCCACAGGTAAGGAGGAAAGCCGGGTGTCCGCTGGGGCCTGTTCCCTGGGGTGGGGAGGGGGCAGAGAAGTGAACCTGTCGACCAGAGAGTTTCAGGTATGAGGCTCGAGCAGTTGGCATGCTCGGTGCACAGAGGCACCGTGGGAAGGCTCTCGGGCCATGCAGCCAGTCAGCCTCATCAGCTTTCAGGTGGTGGAGCCAACCTGCCGGTTAGTTACACTTGCCTTTTATTTTGCATGAGATGAATTTTTAATTTTTATGACAGTATTGGGACAATTCCAAAGAGCCTCCACCTGGCAGCCTCCAAATGTGCTGTGTACATTTGGTCAAACCGTCAGGGCATCCAGAAGGGTCGATCTAGCTCCAGACATGGAAATGAACGTGGGCTTCTCCAGCCCTCAGGAAGGGGGCCCGACTCCGTGTTGCCTGAGACCCTTGGGAAGGGTCTGAACGGGAGCTTCCTGGGCAGAGGTTTCAGTGTCAGGAGCCCTGCTGGCCCCTGGGGCTGGCACACAGAACAAGGCAGGCGGGCGGAGCTGACAAGCTGGTGGGCAGCCAGACCCAAAGAGAAATGCTGATAAGCTTAATAACTAGGCCATGGACGAACCCCCAAGGAGCAGAGATTGCAGCTGACAGCAGAGGCCTCTTTAGACGGCATCTGGGCCACAGGTGAGGGGCGGGAGGAGCTTGGACGATAGCCCCCAGCTCCCAGGCTACCAGTAGGGGGGCCTGAGTTAGCTGGCCCAGGCCCACTGGGATGGGCTCCCATCACAGCTTCAGTCCCTCGCCCATCCCTGAATGGTGGTCCTCCTTCCACCCTCGGCCTTCCATGTCGGCAGGTGCCCTGGCCCTGGCTGATCCAGTCCCTCCAGAGCCAGGTGGCTGTGATCACCGCCCGCCCCTGCACACTGTACCCTGCGTTCTTCCCTCTTTCTTCCTCCGGCGGGCCAAGTCCGCATCGCCCCACATTCCCAGGGCTTGGGCACGGAGGAGATGGAAAGCCGGCCTCAGGAGCACTGCCTTCTCCTCCTGCACCACCCTCCCTGCTCCGTGCCCTGCTAGCTCCTGCAGATTCAGGCTGTCAGAACCCATGACTTACAGCCCCTGCCTAGGGCCCGCAGCGAGGAACCTGAAAACGCAGGAAAAGGTCCGCCGCTGGAATGGAAGCCCGCTCAGATCCCAGGACCGTAGGATGCCGGAGCTGGAGGGCACTCTCTTACCTGCTCGGTGGCCTACCCCGGAGTACCCATGGAGCACGCATGGGGTGCCCTGACCGTGCCAGGCAGATGCGGGGCGCCTCGGGTGCAGGCAGGCTCAGCCCCTCTCGCAGGAGGACAAGGTGGAGGTTGTGTCCTGGGCTCTGAGAGCTGAGCTGCGTGCAGAGCCCAGAGGAGGTGGGAGGCAGAGCAGTGGCCCCACATCTTGTCCATGGTTGGGGGGGGGGGGGGTCGGAGGAAGCAGCAGCTGAGGCTGGGACGTTAAACAGGTGGGCTTGATGCTCATCTGAAATGCTCCTTTAGCCAACCTCCTGCTCTGCTCAGATGGATGCAGGAGAGGAGGGCCTGGGCCTCAGCAGGAGAGGAGGAATCTGGCCTGAGGTCACCGCCTAATGACAGATTTTGATGATTACTTGCTGAGCTGGGTTTTCACTGCAGGGAAGGGGGAAATTCCCAGGCGGGGACAGGGAGGGGATTACAGCTCGATGCTACTAGGCTTTGTCTGAGGTGCATCCTTCCCTGACCCAGATCCTGGGGAGAGAGCATAATGGGGCTGGGGATGGAAGAACCGAGGGACCTCCCCCCACCTCGCCCCCACCCCTACCCTCTATCACAGAGACGCACATCATGGACAACGTCCAGTTTCACTTGATTTTTAGGCAGAAAGAGAATGTCAATGTTCTGCAGCGATGTGGCTCAGATGCCTTTTAGATTTTTACCAAGTTTCCCAGGCTCTCACAGTTGGCAACCTACCTCTTGTTTGATTGATAGCCTCTTAGCAACTTGTCTCTATGTGGTCTCATCCGTGTATTCAACTTCATTTTCGTAGAAACAGCAACTCTCTTTTTACACTCATATTTTATCAGCTGGCATCACGTTTAATAAAACAACACCATTGCAATAACAAAACGGGCGGGAGCAGGTCTGGGACCATCACATCCCACTCTGGGCAAATTCACAGTTGGATGGATGGGAGCAGAGGTGCACAAGGTACCGGAAGGCAGCCTGCCCGGCCCAGCACTTTTGTGTGTTGACATCATGAGAGAGCAGAGAGGTGGTTACTCCAGACACTTGGTTAAGAGGAAGTTGGTTAAGCAAGTTTCCACTGTGTTTGCAAGACAATGTTTATATCAAGACTAGATTCCGCCAAAGCGGACCTTGAAGACAAGGATTTGAGAGCAAGTAAAGCTCGTATTTATTTGGGGAGTGATACTTAGAAGCATGGGTTGGGTGAGGGAAGCCAGGCAAGGAAGGGAAAAAAGCCAGTTCAGTCAAGTTCCCTGACAGCAGGTTTCCACCATGAACCGCAACTGAGGTTCACACCCGCTGTGGGTTTCTGTAAGAGCACGCAGAGTGCCCCAGAGGGCTCCCACCCAAAGGTCAGGAGGCTGGGGCCACTTACCTGCCAACACCCAGCCATCCTTAGCTGGGGCTACTCCTGGGAACTATAACTGCTCAGCACAGAGGACATCCTGCCTGCTGCTGAGCACCCTAGAAAAGCCCTGAGCAGCACCCTGTAATCCATCAGGCTTGATAGGTACAATGGCCAGGACCCAAGACACTTCTGGGGCTCATGAAAATGTTTCCATTATTTTTTATTAGAAAGAAAAAAATGAACTTTAGGGTTGAAGAAAATATTTTAATGTATAATGTCTATCTTGATACCAATACAGACATAAAATACAATTTTTAATATTTTTTCTTATGAAGTGTCTAAGTCTGGTAGGCCTGCCATTATACAATATCACAGACTGGGTGGCTTAAACAACAGAGCTCACAGTTTTGGAGGCTGAAAAGTCCAAGGCCAAGATGCTGGCTGATTTGTTTCCAGTGAGAGCCCACTTCCTGGCTTACACACGGCCACCTCCTTGCTGTGTGCTCATATGGCCTTTCCTTAATACATGCATGTGGTGAGAGAGAGAGACTCTCACCCTCTTATGAGGCCCCAATCCCATCAGATTAGGACTTTATCCAAGACCACAATTATCCATAATTACCTCCTAAAATAGGGAGATGCCTCCCTATTTCCAAAGGTACTCACATTGAAGGTTGGAGCTCCAAAAGATGAATTTGGGGAAGACATAATGCAGTCCAGAGCATGGAGAAGGGTCCCACAAAGGTCTGACTGAAGGCCCTGGTTGGAGGTGCTGGCAGTAAGAAGCAATGGGTGAGTGAAGGCATGGGAGACTCAAGGGGCTATTGTGTGGCACCAGCAGCCTCTAGCAGACTGTAATGATTATAGACTTGATCTGACATAAGCAAGGAGGGTGAATATGGGGGGACCACTTGGGTAGTGAGACAATGAAGGAGCCAGTGGTTTGGGGGTCTCCACAGGGTCATGGAGCAGTGAGAGTGGGGTCATGAGTGCTAGCAGGCTGAAGAGATGGAAGGTGGCGTGAATTCGTGGTTTTGGAGGCCCTGTAGTTTTAGGGTGGTGACAGGAGTCGGTGGCTGAGATTCAGCTCACCACAGGCAAGAAGGTTGAGGAATCTCGGGCCAGGCCATCCTCCTGGGTCATCCAGGTGGACCTAAATAGTGAAGTAGGCAGGGCAGGTGGGGAGGGCTCCAGTGGCAGAGGGAATGTGACCAACAGGACAGATAAGCAGAGCTCTTTCCAGGAGGGAAGGAGACCAACCTATGTCTGACCTGAGCAGCATGCAGTGAGAGAGAAAAACAAGCCATCTGCTGTTTCTCTAAACAATTAACCTGTCCAACTCCTCATTGTCAGGGTGGGAAAAGGAGCACTTGCTGGAACTCTTCCACCAGGTAGAGGCCGAGTTGGAACTAGAACATAGCCCTTCAAACTGAATTATTCATGCTGATTTTACAGGGGAGTATATGGGATAGACAGGTAAGCTACGCTTTTGGTTGTCAAGATAAAATATTGAATAGATGTCTGTCTTCCCCCAAGCTACTGTATGGATTCAACACAATTCCAATCAAAATCCCCAAAAGATATTTTAAAATCAATATGCTTTGAAGCCCCCTCTGAAAAATAGGAATAGTCAAAAATTTCAAAGAATGGTCTTGAAATTAAGAGCAACAAAGTGAGGGGTAGAGAGAGAGAGGAGATGTGAGCTGAGGCTGCTATGCCTGAGAGCATGTTATCAAGCAAAATTATTGAAACCACAGAGCTGACTCAGGCCCAGAGAAATAGAGTTTGGAAAATGTTCACATTGATATAGTCCACTTTCCAAAATAAGTACAAAGGAAGAAGTATGTTTAAATCATGTTGGATAATAGCAGAGTAATTTGGAAGAAAAGATTAGTTTGGATCCTCAGAGCACCATACACCTCATAAAGCCCAGGCAGATTCAACTATTAAATATGGAAAACTAAATTTTAGATAAACTAGCGGAACAGAAAATAGAGTATTTATCAGATCTATGGATGAATTGCTCATCTCACAAGCAATGGAAACAACCACAATGACGAAGATTGGTGAGTTCAATAGGGAAGGTCTACAAACTTTGGAATAATGACAATAACAAAAAAAATTTAAGAAGAGAATGCTTACACCAAAAATGAAAATAACATGATTTTCAAAATATGACTGATGAAGAATATAATATAATATAATATAATATAATATAATATGATAATATCTACAGAGCTCACTCAAATTTATAGAAACAACCTGACTCTCAAGAATATCCAAGCAAAGACCTACCAAAACCATTCATCAGATAAGAACCAATTGCTACCAACAAAAAAGATGAATCTGGGGACACCATTTGGATTTATTTAAGAATGTGTTATTTTGAGCAGTTTTGGTTTGACACTGAGGTTGAGGTGATACCTGCAGCATGATGGATCCGTGGGCACAATATGTTCAGAAAACAAAATGGGGAGATGAAGCAAGAACCACTAATACAATCTAAGTGCTTATTCTGGCATCTGAAACTCTATGCAAAGAAAACCATCAAATGGAACAACAGCCACACGTACAAAGATGCTCATTATCATGTACGTTTAATAGGAAAGCAAAACACAGTGAAACAGAAATGATGGTAATACGCAAAAATAAGATAAGAGCTCAGTCATATCATGGCACACCTACTCAATGGAATGTATTTGGCCATTCAAACCTGTTAGAAAAGAGAAAAAACACTCAAGCCCCAATTGGAGTCAACTGCCCCCCATTACAGCCAGGCATGACTTAATTACAGTTTCAACCTATTCCAGGAATATTTTTTTAAAAAGATTTTATTTATTTATTCACACACAGAGAGAGAAGCAGAGACACAGGGAGAGAGAGAAGCAGACTCCATGCAGGGAGCCCAATATGAGACTCGATCCTGGACCCCAGGATCACACCCTGGGCTGAAGGCAGGCACTTAACCGCTAAGCCACCCAGGCATCCCCTATTCCAGGAATATAACCTTTACAAAGTCAATCTGAAATGTCCTGATCAGCATTAGTGAGGCAATCACTAAAAAAAAAAAAAAAAAAAAAAAATTAAAAAAGGTAAAAGCCTTGCTGTTTCCTTCCCCCCAAAAGGAAGATGTCTTCGCCTGACACAATCATTTCTTTTATTTTGCTAATGGTGGGGGGAGGGCACCATCCTGACTATAAAAACCTTTGATTTGACCCCACTCCTGGAGCACTGCTCTGCTTGCTCAATAGGATGCTACACGATTCATGGATCACTTGATAAAGCCAATTAGATCTTCAAATTTACTTGGTTGATTTTTTTTTTTTAAACTTGTGTGGGGAAATGCAGGGAAATGTTGAGAAAATGTGAAGATGAAAAAACACAACCTCATGGGTGGAGACATGGTAACTCTTAAGATATGTATATATGTAAAATTAGCACACTAGAAAAATAAAAATAGTCACTGTATGAGAACCATGGATTTAAAGATTATGCTGTAAATAATTTGCGGGGGGAAAGCCTAGTATTTATATCTTTCCTTCCTTTCTTCCTTCCCTCCCTCCCAAGCAGAGTAGACCACATACCCCATGGAGACACCAGAGCTTACACCTCAGCCTTCTGTGGCAGTTTCCTGGGGTTGGCCAAGTGGCATTTCGGGGGGCCCCTGGGCATAAGTGAAGACCTTTCATCTGCTAAATGTGCACACACTCCTTAGGTATGAAACATTAGAAATACGATCCATATATTTAGAAAAATCATGTGTGCTATTTATACTAGATATATTGCCAGATGACCCCAAAATACTATTTTGAGGATGGCTGGAAAAAATTTCACCTCCAGGGCGAAAATGAGTCACGTTTGTGGCAAAACCACAAATCTCAGTGTGGATTTCTCCATCCTGCGTTAACAGGAGAGCTTGTCTTGCCTGAGATCTTTCCATCCATTTATTCCCTTTGGGAGTTGCCTTTGTGGGTTTGGGGTCCCCATGTGTAACTGGAGCTGTGATGTCCTGCCCCACAGATTCTCCTCTTCCAGTTCACCTCCAGTCTGCTGTGTTCACCTCCCTGCTGCCCACTATACGCTGCCCACATCCCCATTGTCTACCCCAGCTAAGCTAGTGCCTTGACTCCTCTGCCTCATTACAGTCCCCTTCTCAATGCCAGCTCTTGGTGAGGCCTTCCATCTGCAGGGCTGCTGGCTCCTGGTGCAATGGTCCATTCCTCTCTACTATGGATTTCTCCTCCCAGAGCACCAGGCCTTGCTGTGTCAGAGAACTGTCAGGTCAGATCCCTCTGTGCATGTTTCCTGTGGCCATGGTCACCCCCTTCACTTCTGGTGGTTTCTCTCAGAATGCCACCATTCTACCTCTTTATCAGACTGCTTTTTAGGGACCTTTCTCCCAAGTCCATCATTGAGGACCTCAGAAGAGGTGTCCCTACAGTTGTTGACTTGGTTCAAGTTCTCACTCCCAGGCTCTGGGGTCCCATGTAAATCAACAGAGGTGGCTGGGCAATTGTTTCTGTGTTCCAGGGCATTTTGTGAGACCTGGAGAACTTCTCTGTCCAGGGTACACGTGACACTTGAGGGCATTGAGGTCTTTGTCTCAAAGCAGCCTGATTGAGCCCCACCAGTAAGCAAGTCAGGGGAGCTGCAGAGGTGCCCTGACCCCCAGTGCCTATCTGCACGGGGGAGGGGGCCACACCTGTCAAGAGAGACAGAGGAGAGAGGGAGAGACAGACAGGCAGATAGACCCTGAACAAATCCTTGGGTATAGTCAAGCCAGAAGCCAACTCTGCCCCTCCTCTTATGCAAGACACTATTTCACTGAAGGGGAGCAGAATTTGTCATCCTAAAATATGTCTCTTTGGCATAAGGAATATGTTAGGCTGATTACTTTTAAGAAACAGCAGATAGAGAATCTCTGAAATCTGAGTAGACATTGCCCTTTTGTAGGAGGCATTTGTCTCCGTGCATAAGGGAGATCTCCCTGAGTGAGGCTGCTTCCCTCTCTGTAGCAGGAAGGAGAAAGGCTAAATCTCTAGCAACTCATTCACGCAGAGGGCAAGGACGGATATCTCTGCCTTAACAGCCTTAGCCTTGTTTACTATGCTTTTCCAGGAAAAAAACTGGCCACCCCTACCTTGACCTAATTTCTTTTGCCTTTAGCTGGAGATGGTATTTAAGGCAATGGCTTGGGCTATTTTGGGGGAGTCACTCAGTTTCCCCCGCTCTCTTCCACGTTTATAGGAGGAAGACACGTTACTAAACTTCTGTTTGTTTTTCTCCCATTCATCTGTTTTGCTTATTACAGGGGTGCTTCTCAAGTGAGGAACCTTGAAGGGTAGAGGGAAAATGATTTTTCCCCATTCACAAAGTTTATCCAAGCGGGGTTTCTGAATGCATCCGAGAGTCATGAGGGGTGCAGTATTTGTTACTATTTCTTAAGTGTTGCAATTCCTCTGTGGTGCGTGATGGTGGGTGTATGGGTGTGGCTGCCACAGGCCGGGGATGGGGCGGGAAAGGAGCGCCAAGGCTCCCCAGCAGAGCCCAGCGGCCACTGTGCGTCTTGATAGCAGGAGCAGTCAGGAACAGCACTCCTTTGTGGCCACATGGGCTCAACAGTTGGCAAGCAGTGCCTGAAACCCTCTGGGTCAGTGTGTGGTGGCAGCAGTCAGGCTGGTCCCATGGGTGGTAACATCTGAGTCCCACAGTGTGTTACTGAGAGACAGCAAGTGGCCTCCGGGGTGCTGTCCCCATGGTCTGCTGCTGAATATCTGACGGGGCGAACCTGGCTGATAAATTCATCTCAAATCCTGAGAAGGACCCAGCATATCTCTTCCAGAAATGTGAACTTTAATTTATTTAAATTTAATGGAAAAGCATATGGAGGGGAACGGAAAGCTAATTTAAAATAGTGCTCAAAGCAATCAATATGTTAACAGATTCCCTTCAACTTTTTGCGCTTGGCTGCAGGGGAAAAAAAAAACAACAAACCTTTAAAATGTAAGTGGATCCTTTCCATCCTCCTCCTTCTATTTTATAAAAACACAGTTTTTGATGTCTGGTGCTGAGTCCTGGGGAGTTAAAATCAGTCAATCTTGTAAACATTAAAATATGCTTTTGGAAACATAAATCATCTGATGAAGTTGGAAGTGGTACTGGAGAGAACTTTAAGTCAGAAAATACTTTTTTGGGTGTGCTGAGGCAGACAAGGAGTATAGAGTCTTTTGCATCAAGCTATTATTGTTTTCTTTGTGCACTTGAGTTTTCTCATCTACAAAATAGGCATGACGATCCCCCCTCAACGTTCTTGTGAGAATTCAGTGGGAAGAGCGACGGGAGCCTGTTTTGCAAACTGCAAAGATGTGCAGTTGTTCCTTTTAGAGACACTCCTCACCGCCCCTCGCAGAGGAGGCAGCCTGGGCCCAGCACCATGCTGGAGACATACTGGAGTCCACTGAGCTGATCTTAGTGGCTACTTGCTAGCCCATTGGGACAGAAGCACCGGTGTTGAAAGTTCCACCATTAGGGAGTCATTCCTTTGTTTCAACCTCTCCTCTTTTAGTCTTTTCTGGTGAGGAAGCAAGGTGTGTGTGTGTGGGGGTGGGCGGGGAAGAACCGAGGCTTTTTGCAGCCAAGATTTGGTTTGAATCCTGCCTCCAACGGACTTCCTAGCTGCATGGGCTTCTCCAGGTGGCTCCCCCACACCCCAGTTGCATGGTCTGCGATGTGTTAGGGTGGTTGTAGGGAAAGATTTAGACACAGAGTAAGTGCTAAGCGAGCACTTTCTTTTGTTTTTTTTTTATTTTTTATTTCTTTTAATTTTTTAAGATTAAAAAAAAGTTTTTTTTTTTCTTTTTTTCTAAGCGAGCACTTTATGCCTTCCAAAGGACAGGTTCCCCGGGAATGCTGCATTGAGAAAATACTCTCTGTAGCAACTCCAGTGGAGAGAATGGACCAAGGCTGTTGGCAGGGTTGGGGGGGTGGGGGGGGTGGGGAGGGTGGGGAGGGTAGGGCTCCTGGAAGCCCACGTGGAAGCAGAAGAGGGGAAGAAAATTGGGCCTGTTTGGAGGCCTAAGCCGGTAAACTGCCACCCCCCCCCCTCCACCTTTCCTTTCTGGAGCAGAGAGAAGCCTTTGTAATGGTGATAGAGTCCTTTCTCTGTTCCTTGTTTCCTGATTCCTTAAATCACCTCAAGGTCAACTGTTTCCAGATTGAAATTTGGATGCCACTGGATGGATGCCAGCAGAATCCTGATTCTCCTGTCCCTCCTCCCCCCCACCCCAGCGTTGACCTTCATGGGCCTGGAGGGTGTTAAGATCCTGGGGCTTCCCCCTGCTTTGCTGCCAGGTGCGAAGAGCCTTCATTTGCTTATATATTTTAAAAAGGGAGAAAAAGGCTGCAGGACCATTTTAGAATTTCATATGTAATCAAAATCTGCCTAATTGCATTTTCTCCTGGAAAAAGGAGAATTTCAGGGCTATTGAGTTACCTCCCTGCCGCATGAAAAGGTGGGTTTAATTTCCATAATGTGTCCCCACCAGGGTTTCCTGTTGGAGAGGCCACGATTGAGACACTGCTGGCACGCTTCTTCCAGAAGGGATATTTTAGCTTGCCAGGAATTTGCCAGCTTAAATGTCATCCAGTTGACGGAAATGTATTTCACCACGTGCCCAGAGGTGGCTTCTAGAAGGTTAAAAGGTTGCAGGGTTCTTCCCCAAACAGGTGAGACCTGGAAAGACAAGGCGGTTCCTTTCTCCCAGGTAGATAAACACGCTTCCCAGAGGGTGAGGACCTCGAAGATCCAACAACCGGACTCCAGGTCTGGGGCTTCAAAAAAGACACCTCAGAGGGATCCCTGGGTGGCGCAGCGGTTTGGTGCCTGCCTTTGGCCCAGGGCGCGGTCCTGGAGACCTGGGATCGAATCCCACATCGGGCTCCCGGTGCATGGAGCCTGCTTCTCCCTCTGCCTGTGTCTCTGCCTCTCTCTCTCTCTCTGTGACTATCATAAATAAATAAACAAAAAAAAAAAAAAAAAAAAAGACACCTCAGAAAGTGGTTAAAAAAAAATTGTTCACAAATTATCAAAGAGCCAGGAGGGGCAACAAATCTATAGCCCCAGGAGAGATACAAAGAACGCATTCTGTACTAAGCAACCAAACAGAATCCTGATTCTCTTGTCCCCCTGCCCTCCAAGATCCCCCCACCCAGTGTTGACCTTCATGGGCCTGGACAGTGTTAAGATTCTGGGGCTTTTCCCAGTGGCCAGGTGTGAAGAGCCTCATTTGCTCATATATCGTAAAAAGAGAGAAAGAAGGCTGCAGGACCGTTTGAGAATTTCATATGTAATCAAAATCTGCCCGACACGGTTCTGTGCAGTAGCCAGAACGGGACCAGAGGAACCAGAGGAACCAGAGGAACCAGAGGACAGAAACCCTGGGAACCAAGGCCCCAGCCTCCTGCACCATCTGAGGATTTGTAATTCACGTACCCACCTGGATGCCAGGAAATCACGGCTCTGACACGAGCAGCGTGGGACACAGCAGTGCGGGATCTAGAAAACAGGTGGTGGTGCCAGGTGTGCGTATCTGAAGGTCACTGCATGTTTCCAGGCGAGGGGATTCTCGGGACGCACTTTTGTCACGTTCCAAGTCTGATGTGGTGGTCCCCAGGCTTGGGAGCCGCTGGGACTTGCGTGTGGTCTGTGATGTGCAGCTGGCACTTTGCAAACCCCCCAAGCCACACGGCCACTTGCCTCATTGCAGAGATTCGCCCAGAAGTGGGGGTCTTAGGGGTGCCTACCTGTGGCTGCGAGAGCTATATTAGATAAAGTGCATTATGAGACTATTTGCGCGGTGCCTGATGGTGTGCTAGGAACTGCAACCCTTCCTCAGTGCCATCATCGGCATCGTCAGCGTCATTACTTTTAACTAATCCCTTGGCTGGTTTTGTAAGGATCTGGTTAAAGAACGCCTTTGGGTGATATTAAGAAGGACTTTATCCCTGTGACCCCAGCCGTGTCATTTGGACCATGCTGGTGATCCTGCCCCACAGATCCCCCCAGGGGCGTGTAGGTGGTTCCAGTCCTGCAGCCCACGGCACTCCTGAAGTGGGTGTTTCTGGCCCCTTGATTCCAGACTCACTCTTCCTCTGGGAAGGGGACACCCTGGCAGGTCCCCCTCCTGGCTCACACGTAAAACAGAGCAGTGCGCTACTGTGACATATAATATGGGAACTATAAATGGGAGGCTGGCTCTATTTTTAGAAATGGCATTCACAAGTGTGCAATGTTGTGAAGGGTCTGTAATTTCTCCTGGATTGAGGAGCCCGTGGCTTGCACCAGCGCTGGGGGATGTGCATCTAAAATGAAATTTGAGGGAGGGAAAGAAAATAAGACGCAATCAGAGAAGGAGATAAACCGTAAGAGACTCTTAACTCCAGGAAACAAACAAGGCTGCTGGAGGGGAGGAGGGCAAGAGGATGGGGTAACCGGGTGATGGGCATTAAAGAGGACACGTGATGGAATGAGCACTGGGTGTTATAGGCAACTGGTGAATCACTAAACTCTACCTCTGAAACTAATAATACACTATCTGTTAATTAACTGAATTTAAATAAAAAGAAAAGAAATAAAATGAAATTTGAGGTGACACGGTTATCTGGCTTCTTTGGTCTGGGGCTAACCTCCGTGGGCAGCATGGGCCTGAGCACCATGGTCAGAGAATTGAACTCTACTGGCCACCGAGGGTAGCCCAGGTGGCCTCTGTCTGTGGCAGAGCCACAGACACCACCAGGGTGGAGCTTCCCAGGTGTTGGGAGTGAGGACCCTCCTTGGGGGCGGCTTGGCAGGAATAAATGCACCCAAGGTGCCTGGAGCAGTCTGGTCCCAGGGGGGATGCTGGCTCTGACTACGATGGGACTTGAGTTTCTTCCCATCCTGCCCCCCTCCTCCCCTCTCATCATGCTCTGGTCATCATTGACCCTCCTCTGGGCAGCCCCGGAACTGATGGGATGCCATGGGTGGGACACCACACCTGGCACTGTCATCACAGCCTGTAGTCCGGGTGGGTGTGGTGGCCACACGGGTCTGGGTGGGGATGCGAGCCTTTGGCCGTCAGGGACAGAGCACATGGCCCTCCACGGCCAGACGCTGTGGGCCAGGAGCCAGCGCTCCTGCCTGGGAGGGGCACCTGGGATGGGGCTGGGGGCCGTGGGATGGGGGGCAGAGTGAGGGCCCCAGCCAGGCAGGCCGACTTGGAGCTCACCCTGTGTTATCCAAGCTGCCACTCCATCCCTCGTAGCCCCAGTCTCCTCTTCTGTGAAATGGGACTCTTGCTTCTGATCAGGTGAGTAAGGATGGGCCTTCCCCCAGGGGCTGCGCTTTGTAGCCGAGGGCCTCAAATCTAGGCACCTCCCCCCCATCGGAGCATCCCGTTAAGCCCTCTTGGCATCTGTGCATCAGTCCCACCTGGCACGTACCTGGGACAGAGGCAATTAGATGTAGGCCTGGGTGCCCCCCACCCTCCCTGTACAGAAATAAAAAATGTTGACCAAACGTCTCTTGCAGCTGTCAAGATCTTCAGACTGCTGAGTAGGACATTTGGTTTTTAACCCGTATCAAAAATCCCACAGCAGACAAACCGGCCTGGTGCCGAGGGAGTCAGGTGTCAGGGAAGTGTTCTGCTCTGGAAAGTCCAAGTTTGAGGTGGGAAAACTGGGTCAAAGGAGCCATGGCTGGGGCCGAGGCTCAGCCAGGCCAGGGCCACTGGGACGGCACCCACCCTGAGACTACAGGGCAGAGAGGGAGGAGCAGGCTCTGGGAGCAGGGGAGACACGGGCTCTTTTGGGATCCTTCTTGAAATTAAACTTGGGAGGAGGGAAAAAAAGAGACGGAAAGAAGCAGAGGCTGTGCAGAGCTGAGTGACCACATGCATGTGCGTGCTCTGCATTCCACAGGCGCTGCTGCGCGATGGTCACCCTTCCCGGCAGTGGGCGGGCGGGCGACTCGGGTGCACACCCCGTGGGTGTCCCTGGTTGGAGTCGTGGCCTTGGCCCAGGCCCTCCCTGGGAGGATCTCCCTCTGTGGCTCTGGGAGAAGGACCCGGCCACCGTCAGGGCTGTGAGTGTGCATGGAAGTATGCATATCTGTGTGAGTGTGAGTGTGTATGAGTGAGTGTGAGTGTGTATGAGTGTGTGCATGTGAGCATGTGTGTGAGCATGTGCATGTGAGTACATGTGTGTATGAGTGTGCATGTGAGCACACGCACGTGAGTTTGTACGTGTGTGCATGTGAGCACATGTGTATGAGCGTGTGCATGTGAGCACATGTGTGTGAGTTTGTGAATGTGGGTACATGTGTGCATGTGAGCACGTGTGTATGAATGTGTGTATGTGAGTATATGTGTGCACATGTGACTACATGTGTGAGCCTGTGCATGTGAGTACATGTGTGTGTACATGAGGGTGTGTGTGTGTGTGTGTGTGAGAGAGAGAGAGAGAGAGAGAAGACTTGCCACAGCACGGGTCCAGCTCTCTCCATCAGCACCCTTGCTGCTTCCCCTGCTGAGCCTCATTGCAGCCCCCGAGCCTCCTGGTCCACCCAGGTGTCCCTACGGCTCCCCTCGTCCTTATTTCCCCCCGTGGGAGCACGTGTTCTGGGTCCCACGTCTGGTGTCTGTCACCCTCTGGGGCTGGCCTGGAGCGGCTTTACCTGGGCTCTACCCTGGGCCCGTGACTCCCACTCCCTGCCCGTATGCAGTCGTTGAGATTCTTCCCTATCCGTCAGTGCTGCCTCCTCCAGGAAGCCCTCCGACTGGCTGGCTTATTCCTCCTCTGAACCACCACTGCACTTAGCACACTCCTCCTGCATCGGGCACACCGAGGGCCACCTGTCCTGCCCTGGGAAGGAGGTGGTGGCAAGAGGGTGCCTTTGGAGAGGAATCCGGGCGCGGCCAGTGGGCAGCTGGGTGACCTCGGGCAGATTACGGGGAGCCCTGAGCGTCAGGTGGAGACGGTAATTTCGCCCTCAGGCTGTGGGCAGGATTGGGGGAGAGAAGGCCCACAGCCCTGGAGCGGGAGGGCCCTGGCTGCGGGCTCCTCGTCCTTCTGACCGTGAGGGCGGGAGCCGTGGCGCCGGGTCCAGGCCCAGTGCCCGCGCGGCGCTGGTGAACACACGGACAGCGGCACTTGATTCATGGCCCGAGGCGGGGGTCCCTCTGGGTGTCAGGGGTTCAGGGCAGTGCGCAGAGCAGGGCCGGACTGGGCTCGCGGGGGCCCCACGTCTGACTAGCACCGGCCGCTTGGGGCGCCTGTCGGGGTGACGGTGCTGGCCTCACGGGGACCAGGTCCTGCCATGCCGTGCCTGGCCTCACTCCACGCCGATGCCCACCTACACCTCGTTTTCGGCCTTCACCCCACCTCCTCGGGGTTTCCTCTGCTCTGGGGAGAGCAGTCGGGCCGCGAGGCCTTGGGAGGACCCTCTGGGTCTTCGTGAGTAAGACAAGTAGATATGAGAGCCTGGCAATGGGGGTGCCCCGCTTTGTGGCTTGGGGCACCTCAAGAGGTCAGTCAGGCTTCCTTTACCGTGAGCAGCATAGGCAGAGAAGGAATGTTCTGGAAGGGTGCCGGAGAGCTCGCAGATGGGCTGGCATAGCGGGAGCGCCCCCCAGGCTCCCAAACCTGGAAGAAAGCTCTGAGTGCCGGGCTCCGGCCCCCTGACCGTCTTTGACCGGCAGCCTCCCCTAGGCGGGGTCCCCCTGGAGGGCCATCTCCCCAAGTCGGGGTCCCCTCACTCCTCCTGGCGCCCGGGGCAGGACACTCACTGGCCCCGGGGAGGCCAGGCGGGCGCTGGTGCTCCTTCCCGGCTGCCACCGGGTCTCCTCAGGTCTGGGACCAACCGTGGGAGGGAAGGCGAGCGTGGGCCACAGGCTGGCTGCGGTCGCAGAACGGCAGCCGCGTTGCCTCCGGGGAACAACGACCTGTGGGAGATGGGGCCCCGGTGCTGGGGGCCGAGGGTTGCTCGCCGGCCGGGAGGCCTCCTCCTCTGGGCCGGGAGCCTGTCCCCGGCCCGCCCTGGGGGCAGCGCCCTGCTTGCCCCCATCCCACTGGCTCCAGTCCCGGGGCTCCGGCAGGACAACGGCAGCCTGTTCCCCAACCTCTCCAGGCCGCGGGGTCGCTGACACGTGTTTCACGGGCCTGTGGTGAGGATGCCAGGAGCAGCGGCCGTGTGACTCCCACGTAGCCCGATGCCTGTACGCTGCCCACGCACGGGGCCCCAGAAGTGCTGAGAAAGATGTTTACGAGGTTCACTGGGGCCACACACGGTGACGCAAGGGGAGGTTCGTCCAGAAGCACGAGGGCTTCCCCGAATTCCGACTCCAGCAGTTCTCTCTGCAAACCACCACCTTCCTTCTCCAGGCCCTGCCCACCAAGCTAAGCCATCCTGCCTTCTCCTTTCTTCTCCCCTTTGCATTTCCTCCAGAAGTTTCTGAGCAGAGCAAAGGATTCCTTTTCCTCGTTGGATGAGGAAGGGGCTCTCGGAGGCATTCGTGATTTTGTTTCATTTCTTCTTTGTCGTGTGTGTGAAGTTCCCATGGTGGCTGTGTGATCAGGGGCACTTGCTGGTTCGCAGATCAAGGGGCCCCTTCCACCCTTTTACCCCCCAGAGAGAGGGATTCCTGCAGAGGCAGAAGTTCAGGGCTGCTCGGAAGGTGCTGGGGTTCAGAGCCCAGCTGCCCTCTGCATGTGAGAATCCCCTCTGGGTCTGGAGTCTCTGCCCAGACCCATAGATTCATTACGGGGCTGGACTTCCTGCGCACCCATGCAGCCCAGCAGGAATCAGGGCTTGAATGACCCGTTTCCAGTCCAGTTTGTTTTGCCTCCAAAATGAATACCAGGTTCATGGATACCAGGTGGGACTGCGATCTGGTCATGCTCTGCATGGGGCCTTCTCTGGCTCCCCAGGACTGTCTGCATCTAGTGCCTCGGGGGTCTAGGCGGCACTCACCTCTCTGCAGGGTCTTGGAATGTACTGCTTCCTCTTGGCACCAACCTTATCAGGCCTCCCTTCTGTCCTTGGGCTCGCTCTGACCCATACCCCTGGCTCCGCTTACTCTCCTCAGCCTCCTAGCACTCTGCTCAGGAACCAGAGGCCTCCTCCCGGTGTCAAGGAAAGCAGTCTGACCCCAGCAGAACACTTCTTAGCCTGGCTCAGCATCACCTGCCTTCTTCTCTGGAGTCCTCCCACCAGAGTCTGAGTTCTGTGAGGCCCGGGAGTGCCCCCGTCTTGCCACCATTGCGTCCCCAGTTACCTGCCATGTGGCGGGGACTCGTACAAGGCTCAACTGAGGGAGAGAACGTTTTGTTGAGATGCCACGCTTTGAAGCAAGGAAAGTCTCGGTTCTGGTTCACACGGATTCACTAGACATTCGTCTCTTACATGATGTCGTCATTGGCTTTCGGTCAATTTTTAAAATATACTATAAACATTTTGGTTTTGGTTCTTGGTTGAACACAAAATCTGCTTTGTCAAGTTTTTGGAATCCTGGTTTTGTCTGGTTTCTGTAAAAGTAAGCTTCTCGATCAAATGAATGATGTGTTCATGAAAAAAAATTCACAGACAGCGGTTTGATTAAATTAAATCCCCCCACCACATCCCTTACCCCTGCCCCTGCCCCTGCCCTAGATCTGGGGATCCCCAGTGAGACATTCCCACAAGGTCCGACATCAGCCCAGCCCTAGAGTGCGTGGAGAGAGCTCCCTGTGCCCGCTCCATTTTCTATTTCCACTTTCAGATGATTTAATGCTCTGAGGGAGAGTGCTTTGAAAAGAGCACCCCCCCACCCCAGCCCTTCAGCAGGTTAGTTTAGCTTAGTAATTAGCAATCACAATATGAGCTGGGATAATTATCCCCAAAAGTCAAAAGAAAAACACAGATGTTTTTAAAGCTGCACAGTTGAGATTTTGCCTTTCGATTGTAATAATTTAGCATGCGAAATGAATTAGATGCTGGCTTTTCCTGGGACTTAATTTCCAAGGTAGGTTAAGGAAATTCCTGCTGTTTTTTGAAAAGAATGGTCTTGGAAGGGGTGGGGGGGCGGTGGGCAGCTGGGCTTGGGTGGTGGGGAGACACATGCAAGCATGACAATTTTCAAAGTCTAGAAAGAAGCAGGACAGGCCAGATTGAATAAATTAATGAGTTTTCTCCTCCTGGGATTTGAGTTAAAGCTCTCTCATAATTGAAAACTTGTGAGATGCTCCTCTGTGCTGGAATACAAAATTACAGGTGTGCGCCTGTGGCCTGGTGTGGCTGCGATGCGCCTGCACAGAGGTCAAGAGTGAAATGGGTCTCGACAAACAAATCCATAGCCCCGTCAGCTCTCAAATGGCCGCAGAACTGCTTTCTCTGGGCTCCAGACCTTCCCCTCCATGGCCTCTCCCAAGTACTCATGATTTCTCCACACCTACGGGAAGGTATTGACCAGAAGGGTCCTCAGCAAAACAAACAAGCCAACCTTGTTTTTTGGAAATGAATAAACAGATCAGCTCATTGGGAAAGTAGAGAAGGCACGGACAAACGGGGGACCCTGGTCAGGGTTTGCACTGGGTCCTTTCTGGACGCCCCCATCTCTGCTACCTCGCAGGATCCTCCCTCGGGAAGAAACAGAACCGTGCCCTGGCCTTGGCACAGGGGACTCGGGTTCTGGTTTCAGAGTTTCAGAGTTGCTACTGACTCACTTGGTTTTGGCGAGTGAGTCAAAAGGGCCCCTATCAGGCCCTTAGCTCCTTCAACTACGATGTGGAAGTTGGTTTTAAAGATCGATATTTTCCAACTGCAGAATTGTAGTTCTAAGAGATGCTGAGAAGAGAAGAGAAGAGAAGAGAAGAGAAGAGAAGAGAAGAGAAGAGAAGAGAAGAGAAAGAAACCCCCAAAGTTGCTGGTGGACAGCACCTTTCCCTTATAGCAATGGTTCTCACTCTGCATTCCTGGGGAAGGGGGACACTTGGGAATGTCTGAGGCATCTTTTGGTTGCAATAAATTGGAGTTAGGGGTTGAGTGGGGAGAGGCCAGAGGTGCTCCTGACGAGCTACACATCCAGGACACCTCCACAAGGAAGACTTCTCTGGCCTCAAAGTCCACGGAGTTGAGGTTGAAAACTGCTGCCATTGGGTTGAAATGAATATGAAAGACTAAGAGCCAGCAAAGGGATCCTTTTAACTTCGAAGCCAGAATTTCTGGAATTTATGTGAAGCAGAATCACTTTTGCCTTCCCACCTCGCAGTGAGATCGGTGTTCCTGAGAACCCATTCTGGGAAATACAGAGCTCTCTGTTGACGAAGGTCTCCCTCGTCTCTGGTCATCTTGGACCCTCTATCCCATGAGCAGAAATTGCAAGACTGATTATTGCCCGTGTCTGGTGTGGTGTGGGGCTTTGTTCGGAGCAAGTGTTCAAGAATTGCCGGAGAGTTAAATCAAAGCTGGTCTCTGAAGCAGAGCCTGAAATAGAGACGCTCTTTGGAGTGGTTTATTGGAAAAGAGCTCTCAGGAGAAGAGTGAGGAAGCAGACAGGGCAGGGGAAGCCGCTGAGCAGGGATGTGGTCTCTGCTAGAGACTTGCTTCCGCCCGATTCCCTGGGGTGGGGGGAACTCTGGGGCACGAGTTGTGTCGCAGTGTTGGGGTGACCTGTCCACTCCATGGAGTGCCTCCAGCATCGGGCTTGGTCTAGGGGAGGGAAGAGCCCTGCAGGCAGAGGTCAGTTCTCTGGAGAAGGGGGGAGGCTGTGCATTGTGACCAGGCTCCCCTGCGTGGGTGCCAATGGGACACCAAGAGCGTGCAGCGCCGCCCAGACGTGCTCAGGATCCTCAGAGCAGGGAGCCCCTCAGGCTGGAGGGAAAATATGGCCTGTGCTTAGATAGCCTGCCTTTGCCACTGGCTTAGAGTTGGGGCGGGGATTCGGGGGTTAATCCCATGGGCACACCACTCAGCGCTCCTTTCTGAAGCTCACTTACAGCCTCTGTGTACACAGGCCAAGTGTTTTCTCCTCTTCTGTATTTTTTTTTAAAGATTTTATTTATTTACTCACGAGAGACACACAGAGAGAGGCAGAGACACAGGCAGAGGGGGAAGCAGACTTCCTGCAGGGAGTCCATGAGGGACCCGATCCCAGGACCCCCAGATCATGACCTGAACCAAAGGCAGATAGATGTCCAACCAGTGAGCGCCACCCCCTCCTCTTCTTTAAGCCAATATTTGGGCTTTTAAAGCTTCTCTTCCCCAGCGTTACAGCAATCTCTGGATTGCTGCTGAAAATCACGCATGTCCACAGGAGTGGGATGGCCGGTGGGGAAGATGACAGGAGAACCAGCCACCAGTCAATCAGTCACCTGTGGAGCGCCTGCCTAGGCCAGGCCCTAAGCTACAGGTGGTCTCGGACGAGGAACGTAGCGTTCCTAGCGGTCCACTGTCACACAGCTGATAGGTGCCCAGGAACGAGGACTTCTGGTCTTCTCTTTGTGCCACTCCTCACACGGGCCACGTGCCCTCTTCAGAGTTGGCAGGGGCAGGGCTGGTGGTGGAGTAAACAAGAGTGAAGTGTGCAAGATGCAATTATTTAATTAGCTTCTTATTTGAAAACATGTGGCTTCAAACTGATGCCAGTGGAGCATTTTGGCCCACGTTCCCTATTCCTCCAAGGCCTGAACCCGATGCCACCCTGCATTGTTTCGTGGGTGTTGGTTGCTGCCACCACCCTTTGGAATCACAGCCTCAGGAAGGAGGAGGCTCGTCTGGGGCGGGCTTGAGAGGCAGCCACCCCTCATGGGAGGACACCAGACCTGGAGTTACAGATGCCGTGGAATTTCAGGCAACGGCATTATATCTCTTCTTATGGAGGATTTACTCTCATTTTCATGGGCAGTGATTTATTGTTGGACCCCTGGGGTGTTTTCTCCAGACTTTTCAATATTATAAGTCACACCTCAGTGAATACCTTTGTATATTCAGCTCTCCCTACATCTCCACTAATTCTGTTGTGAGACAGTCTTAAAATATTTACTGGGTCACATTTACCCACATCCTAAAGTCCTCTTGTACACGCTGCTAGACGGCCCTTCAGAAAGACGGATTGAAATGGCCAATGTCAGGGTAGGGAGAACACATTTCTTCGCTTCTTCACTGGGACCAGGTATTATCTTTGCTAATCTATTAGGAAAAAAATAACATCCCAGAATTTTAATTTGCTTTTGTTTGTGTACTAGTGAGACTGACCATTTTTTTCCTCTATACTTCTTGATGGTTTCTGTCTCCTGTGAATTGCTGACTCATCCTGTTGCCCACTCTTCTCCTGGTTGTCCATTTCGTGAGCTTGTTTCTTAAGGCTATCAACCCTCTGTGGTGAGTGTCCCATGCTACGTTTCCTAGTTTGTTGTTTGCCTTATTTTCATTTTGCTGGAATCCAACTTTGGATTTTCTGGAAACTTCGACTCTCCAGGTAGAGATGGTTCACCAGGAAGTAGCAACTGTGAATGTTTAGATTAAGGGATTATCTGCCCTGGCCCCATCAGAAAAAAAAAACAACAACAACAACAAAAAAAAAAAAAAACAAAAAAAAAAACAACCAGAAAGCACAACGAGGGCCAGAGAGTTTGGTGAAGAAGTTCCAGGGGTCAGGGCATATCCTGTACTTCATTTCACAAATCACTCTAATTGCCCAATTTAGAATGATTTGGTGGCAACTCTTGGCAGCAGGATGTGTGTTTCCTCACACACAAGGACAGCCCAGGATGTTTTCATTTTGTTGGGTGGCAGGTCAGGAAGTCCCATGGTGGCCTCTGGGGCCAAGTGACGAGAGCCCTGGTCTGGGAGTTGGAAAGATCCAGGACAGATCTGACTTTGTGTGACTGTGAGGAGTCATTTGACCCCTCTGAGCTCTCTGTGTCTAAAAGACAGGCTCCAACACAGCCCGCAGTGTTGTTGGGACAATTCGGGGGTTGACCGATGGGAAAATGAGTCTCTGCTAGGCGCGTGGTGATCTGAGGGATTGGAAAGGATGCGCCTTCACCCCCTGAGTTGTGACATGTGGACAAGAAGTGTTTATTCATGCCTACACTCTGGGTGCTGTGATCCCATTTCCTCTCCCCAGCTGTACGACGTGATTGTTTTTCACCGCGCTGAGCAGACTGTGGCCACCACGTCCCCTGGGCCGATGGGGTTCTCTCTGAACAGAGCTCTGGGTCACACACTTCACAGGAATCCCTGCCGGCTGTGAAGTCCGCTGGTTCACTGGAGCTGCTGGAGCAAAATACCACCCACCGGGGAGCTTACAACCAGCAGAACTTTACTGCTCACTGTTCTGGAGGCTGGAAGTCGGGGTCACGGTGCCCCTCTGGGGTTGGGTGAGCGCTCCCTTCCTGCTCATAACTGCGCCTTCTTGCTGCGTTCTTGGGTGGAGGAAGGGGTGAGGGGTGGGGTCTTTTTTATGAGAGCGCTGATCCTGTCATGAGAGCTCCACCCAAGGCCCTACTCACCTCCCAAAGGCGCACCTCCTAAGAACATCACCTCTGGGGGTTAGAATGTCTACACATGAATTTGGGGGGGGGGGACACGAACATTTAGCCCATAGCAGGGACCCACCCAGTCCCCTCTTTGCAATTTCCCTTCCTCAGGAAATGGATAACCCAACAGGGGGACTTTGTTACTAGGCAGTGCCACACGATATGCTGCCTGTGACAACCACAATGGCTGAGTATGCTGAGCACTTCCTGGGCGCCAGGCCCTGTGCTCAGCACTTTCCGGACAAAGTCACAGGCATGTGACTGTCACCGTGGAGGCCACAGCCAGCTCTCCCCCAAAGGACGTCGGGGAGAAGACTCCCACACAGACATGTGTGTACACACAACACACACACACACACACACACGGACATTCTCAGGCACGTGGACACACACAACACACACACCAACACTCTCACACACTCACACATAAACACAACACACAGAGACACATACATTCAGATAGGCACACCCACACAACACACACATGTTCTCACACACAGACACACACAACACTCACACACACTCATATGTAGTCATTCTCACACACTCACATAGACACACCCATACAATGTTCACACATAGACACTGTCACAACATACACAGACTCACACACACATAGACGCACCCACAGAACACACACACACACACTCTCAATAATCACACACACACAACACTCACACAGTCATTCTCACACACTCACATAGACACTCTCACACGATCACACACGCTTACACACACTCACGCAGACACACTCCCACAATGGCATGGGAGCCCGGTCCGTGCCCGTGGACATGACCTGGGGTGTGGGCTGGTTCTTGACCGTCACACATGAAGAAGTGCAAGCAGCCTGGGGCACAAGCACAGAGCGCGGGGGGAGGGGGGGCGGCCCCTGCGTCCCTGGGGAAACCAGGGAGGAGCCTGAGATGTGGGTCTCGGGGAAGAGAAAACCCACAGGGGCCCTCAGGCTTCTTCAAATAGATCATCCATGGGCTTTCCTGTGGAAGAGGGGTGCTCGGTGAGGCCCAAAGAGCCACAGCATGAGGACAGGGGGCGTGGGCGGCATCCTAGGGGGCAGATTTTGCCTCAAAAAGGAGCAGAATTATTTGTGGATCAAGTCTACCTGAGCGCCCACCCTGGGTCAAGCGCGGGGACCAAGCGGGGAGGGCAGACCTGGTGCCCGGCTTCTCAGCTCCTGGAGACGGGGTCAGAGAGGGCAAGGGAGCCGGCGGCCTGCGTGTGCGTCACCGGCTGCGGCCAAGCGGGAGCACAGCACCTGTTGGCGGCGATGCTGGCCCGGGGCCTCGGGGCCTCGAGACCCACATTGTGCTTATCCAGACCCAGACGCCACCACTGGTCTATGCTTCACACTGGGCGGTTGCCACAGGAAAGAGACCAGCAAGAAGAAGTGGGAGACTTCATCACTTCCCCCGCCCCTTGTCCCCAGTCCTCTTCGGGTGGTCTTAGCTGAGCACACCTCTGGGGTCCGTGGCAGGGAATTAAGATGGTCCGGCAGCCCAGGTGACCATTGCCAAAACAGGAGGGGCAGGGAAGGAAGGGAGGGAGGGAGGGGGGAAGGAAGGGAGGGAGGAAGGAAGGAAGGGAGGAGAAGAAAGAAAGCTAAAAACAACCCGAACACAACAAAGCACAGCCCCCCCCCCTCCCTGCCCTACCAGACCGACCCATCCCTCCCTCGAACTCCGCAAGACCCCCCTCCCACCTCCCGACGCATACAGCAAAAAGAAAGCCATAACGACCTAAAAGAGGAAGGGGGGGTGCCTGGGTGGCTCAGTGGTTGAGTATCTGCATTTGGCTCAGGTAGTGATCACAGAGTCATGGGATCGAGTCCCACCTTGGGCTCCCTGGGTGGAGTCTGCTTCTTCCTCTGCCTGTGTCTCTGCCTCTGTGTGTGTGTGTGTGTGTGTGTGTGTGTGTGTGTGTGTGTGTCTCTCATGAATGAATAAATAAAGTCTTTAAAAAAATCTTAAAAGAAAAAAGAAGTAGCACGAGATCCAACATGCTTCAGCAGGTGATCATTTCAGGATGGGAGGGCCCAAGGTGCAGAGCAGAGAAGGAGAAAGAGCGTGGACCATGGACTGGGAGGCAGGAAGACTGCTTTCAGGCTTCCGCTTTGCAGCTCACCGCTGTGTCTTTAGGCAAAGTCACTTGCCCTTTCTGGGCCTCTGCTATAATCTGGGGAAGTTGCACTGCTTGATTTCACGGTCACGCCAGCCCCGGAGGACTGCAAGTAACCCTGTACTTACTGAGCCCAGGACAGGCACCCACAAGGGGTGGGTGGGCCGGCCCGCCCCACAGCAGCTGCTTGGGCTGAGATCAAACATCTAAACAGGGGTGTTTTTTGGAGTGATACTATTTATTCCTTTCTGGGTTTCAGAACAAAACCCCAGAAGCAGAAACCACTTCTCGGCTCCCAGAGGTTTCTCTCCCAGGATGATATGCGCTAACCAAAGACAGAGGCATCAGAACTGAGAGTTGTCTTTAAACTCTGCTCTGTAGAAGTCCAGGCGTGACGCACCATTTTTTTCTGCTGCAAATCTTGGACAGTAGCTTTAAATAGATATCCTTAGGGCCTCAGATTTCAAATAAGGCAAAATCCACAAACAGCCAAAAAGCAAATGGGAAAATTAAAAGTTTCAGAAATTGGATTTCAAAATTTACCACGAGCACGCAACAAACTTTATGAAATGATCCAGTGGTTCTCAGCCCTCTCGATCCTTGGATTAAATCGATGCCAGTAACCCACCAGACAGTCAGCATAACCTTTGCACAATTTCTCTAAAGCTCATGATGAAAGTTGACATCTATCCCCTAATGCAGCCTTTACTCCCCAGGCAGGACCCCCCACGGGTAGCAAAGGGTCCCATGTGTATCAGGGTCCCAGGCTTGGTTTGATGTCTCACTGTATTGTCTTAAAAGTCTTAATAATTTTTGAACAAGCGGCTCAGCGTTTTCATTTTGAACTGGGCCCTGCAAATCACACAGCCTGTCTGAACCCCAGCACACTTTCCCTAGGCCAACACTGAACTGGTGGCAGTGTGCTCATTTCTGGTCCACATCCATTTAGCTTTCAGAACTAAATGTGCAACTTTTGTCGTATTCACACATGACTTAGCCAATTGATCTGTCCAGAATCAGTGTCAAATACAAAGGAAGGATAGGTCCTTTGGGTCAGAGAAATAAAGTCAAATCTATTTCACATATAATTGTTCTCATATGTAATTCCAAATACAATCGCTCAAATGTATACAAACCTGGTGAGGCACCTGTAAAGACCACACAAGAAAGTGCTGACCTTCCAACAATTGGAAGATTGTAGATGTAGATCAATGTAGATAATCTAGATTGGGGCGAGTAAACTATGGCCTGTGGGCCAAATCTGGCTTGCCACCTGTTTTTGTAAATAAAGTTTTATTGAAACATAACCACACCATTCACTTCCATATCGTCTACGGCTGCTTTCATGCTACAATGGCAGAGTTGAGAATTTGCAAGAGATGGTAGCAAAGCCTAAAATATTTACCATTTGGCCCTTTACAGAAAAAGTTTGTTAACATCTCTCTCTAGCTACTAGAATTACTAAGTTTCTAGAATACACTAGCAACCTTCTGAAGACAGAGCTCTTAAGAAAAATGTTGTACTCTTGGGTTAGGAAATGATTACTTGGATATAAACCATAAGTGAAAAAGATTTAAAAGTTTGGTTACATTAAAATAAACATTTTTGCATGGCCAAAGCCACCAGCAACAAGGTTAAAAACCAAGTTGCCAGCTGGGAAGAAAATATTTTCAAAAGTTTAAACAGAATGCAATTCAGATTATTTGAAGAAATCCTAAAAAGCCGAGAAAAGTAGAAAAAAGCAGGCAAAAGATGAATAGAGTATTCTAGAAGAAATAAAAATGATCAAAAAACATATTAAAAGATACTCTCATTTAGGGGCACCTGGATGGCTCAGTTGGATAAGCATCCAACTCTTGATCCAACTCGGCTCAGGTCATGATCTTAGGGTCATTAGATGGAGCCCTGTGTTGGGCTCTGTACTGAGTGGGGAACCTGCTTAAGATTCTCTCTCTCCCTCTCCCCTGCCCCACTGCTGTTTGTGTGCTTTCTCTTGCTCCTCAAAATGAATGAATGAATGAATGAATAAGAAGATAGATAAGTAAATAAAAATAAAATAAAATTCACTACCTTGGGTAGTACAGTAAAAAAAAAATGACACTCTCATTTAATAATTGGGGATATGCAAATTAAAACATGATGCTGTTCTCACCCATAAGATGGGCAAACATTGTTGAAGTCTGATAGTTTCACATAAACAAGAATGCTGGAACATTGTGGATATGCACATGATTGATTGAAGAATAAATTGACACATCTGCTTTGGAATACATAAACCCTAGAGAAACTGTCAAAGACATGTCAAGAGAACATATGTGAGGATGTTCACCGCAGCACTGTTTATACTGAGAGAAAATAAACCAAAAATTGCATCTATGAAGAATGGACAAATTCGGCTACTTTGTTTTCTCTCTTTGACATTTCTTAGCCAATTTGGTAGTCAAAGAGGCAACATTTGCATGACGTGCCCCCTCCCCTGTGCATCATCCTTGCCTCTCTGTGGCTTGTTTACCAGAGCTGACCCACAGGTCATAGTGGACCTGGGCCTCTGGACCAGTGCCCTCCAGCTCTGCACACATGGATGAGCACAGAGGACCCTTCCGCTAAGAGGCCAGAATGGCCCGTCACTGTGTCTGTGTGGATGGCAGAGACCCAGAGTGCCCTCACTGGGCTCCAAGGTAAATTTGGCCTTACATGGTCAGAGCAACATGGTGGAATGGAAGGGCATGGATGTTGTTACTGACAGCCTTGATTTTAAATTCCTGCTACATCACTTACTGACCATGTGACCCTGAGCTCCAATACCTACCCATTCTGAGTTTTTATCACTCTTCCCTAAGATGGCACATGCCCTTGGTGATTAAATGAGATGGCATATGAAAATACCCAGGGCAGGGTGTGGCACCCTGAGGACCCCCCCTGGAGTTGCCAAGCATGTCCTGCATAGGATCCAGGAACTGTTTGAGAGCTCTGAGCTGAGCAAAGCAGGAAAATGAATCTCTGCCCAAGTTGGAGCTGGGGTCTCCGCCTTTTGCTGTAATTCAAGGTTACAAAAGCCAAATTCTCAGAGCCCTCCTGTTGAGCAATCCTCTCCAAGGTCCTGTTGTTCCGTATTTAAACTTCAAAATAGAAGTAAGCTCAAGATGCATTTTTCTAGAAGCTCCTTTGCAAGAACTGGGATCTTGTAGTTAGTTTTGCATGGCCCCAATGGTCTTTTCACACTCAGAGAAACTCTAGATTGGAGTCTGCAAAAGGGAAGACCTGTTCAAGAAGGGGTGCATCTGGGTGTGGGTGATGTCTCTAGAGGGACATAAGACACGATGGGTATTACCTCTGCAGAAAGGGAATGGGGGGACCCAGGGTGAAAGGGAGCCTCACCTTGTTGGCAAACCCTTTCATACACTGGGGTCACCCTCCCTCATTGATAGGAATTGATTGTTATTATTATTATTATTGTATTTTGTATGCTTAACAAAAGAAAAGAACTTTGGGTCAAGATGGTGCAGTAAGATTCTGTCCCAGTACCCTGACAGCTTCACTTCTGCATGTGTTTAGAACGGAACAAAAATGAAGAATGATACATCACAACCTGTGGGGTGTAGCAAAGGCAGCACTCAGAGGAAAATTTATAGCCTTAGCTATAAATTAGATACTCAAGTATCTAGAAAGAACTTTGAAGTAAACCTATATAAAGGAAGAAGGGAATAACACATGGAAGAGCAGAAGTTAATAGAACTAGTGAACAAAATGTTCAGTTGTTGTACTTGAGAAATACACGAGCAGGGCTCTGGACTTTATTACAATTTTTTTATTGCTATTAATAATTTCTGCACTAACTGTATCATACACAGTTACTTAACAATTGCATGGTTATTTGTTTAATACCTGCCTTCCCTGTGACACTATATATATTCTATGCTTGTTTATCCCCTCACTCTGACCCTGGGTAGATGTTCATCACATATTTGCAAATGGAATTAGTGAGAGGAACTCCAGGCCTGCCATCCACTGGTATCTCTGGGCAAGTTATTTCCCTAATCCGAAATTCCCCTTCCTAATCTGTCAAATGGGGAGAACAAAGCCCCCCTCACAGGGCTGTGGGAAGAAACAAATGATGTAATGTACTTGAAGTTCTGGTGCCATTCCTGGCACAGGGTGAAGAGTCAATAAATGGAGGGAGGTATAATTATGAGTCAGAGGATTGGCTCAGACATAGGAGCGTGATCTGCCTGCCTCGCAGCCCCCAGCTCTCTGAAGGGCAGCGCTCTGCACTGCTGGAAGGTACCAAAGAGCCAGGCTTGAGCGGGAAGGGAAAAATCTGGCAAAAGGGAAGCATGAGTTGGGGGGGTCAACCAGATGACCAGTGCCAGTGATAAGCCTGGACTGTGATGAGGAGGATGGTACGCCCATCCCTGCCCAGCTTGCTCTGGATACTTTTTGCTAGAATTCTCTTCCCAGACTTTTGTATGGTTTGGTCCTTTCAACATATGGGTCTTGACTCAATGTTGCCTCCTCTCCTGGCCATTTGCCTATTTGTCCTAAGATCCAGCCCTTTCCTTTTCCTATCCTGCTATGTATCACAGGGCCTGGGGGAAATGAATTTTCCAGGCCTGCTTGCCCACTGGCTTGGGGTTAGGTTCAGCCATTGGGAGGTGCTGGCAACAGACTGGAGGGCAGGAGAAAGGGAGGAGTCAGGGTGGTTCTAGCCCTTGTCCCTTTGTTCTGCTTCAGGGACCATCTCCAGTGACTGCTTTAGCTCCCTGTAGTCCAGAATCTACTGGGCAGCCCTTCCCCATATGGTGTCCATTCCCCGGCTCTGGGACATCACTTCTCTTTGTCTCCACTAGGGTTGGTAGTAGCTGCCTGTTACTGCTCGTGTCTGGTTACCCTCACCATCCTGTCTGTCCTTCCTGCCTACCCAGCACCTTTGTAACTCGTTTTCTATAATAAAATCCTTCCCTTGGGCTATTTGATGCGGAATCTGCTTTCTCGATGGGCTTGCTGTTAAATATCTAGTGTTAAATACCTGGGATTCTGTGACTTGGCTTTGCAATTACTATTGTAATTCAGCCAATTTGGAAATAACATTTTGAATTTCCTCGTCCAGAGTCATCAGACCGGTTAGTAAAGGTCAGAAAGCGCGGATTCCTTAGAGTGCTTTGTTCTGCTCGCAGGCCATCTGTCCCGGGAGGCCACTGCTCTCTATTAAGTGCTCAAATGTGTGTCCTCATCAGAAAGAAATGGAACAGAGAGGCCATCACTCAGATTCAGCAATGACCTGACAACACGGGCAGTGTGCACAACCCGTTCTAAATACCGATAAACACGTAATCATGGCGTCAGAGGCCAGCAGAACGCAGCCAACTTGGTTGGAACCTGCAGTCCTAAGCTGCCTCTAGGAACATATGGGAAGGCTGGAGCCTTTGCGCTTTGAACTTCAAGGCTGCCACACGCTGAGCAGTCATTTCCATGTGGATGTGCCACAAGCATTAGAGTTGTTTTGAAATATGGCCTGGATAACCTAATATTTCAGCAGCTTCCCCCCATTACCACTGCCTCGGCCTGGGGGCCCCTCACTTCTGGTCTGGACCGCTCCCAGCTTCCTACCAGGTCTCCTGCTGCCAGAAGCCCCGTCCCCTGACCCATCTGTCCAAGCTGCCCCCTGCAGCGTCATGAAGCCTGACCAAAATGCTGAGAGCACTGAATCACTCACCCACCTAATGCCCTTAAATAACTCCCCATCCCTCGGAGAATAATTTCCTGGCTCCTCAGCGTCGGGCTCGAGATCACTGCATGGTCTGCCCCCTGACTACAACCTCAACCATGCCCTCCTGACATGGTCTTTAAGCACAGCATTTCTCATGGTTCCACCCCTGCTCATCTACCCCTCGAGATCTTTGCTCCAGCTCTTCCTCCGCTGTAGACAACCCTTCCCTCCTTTTTTCTTCTGATGAGAACTCATGGCTTTTCCCCCCTCAATTTTAAAATAAAATATTTGACATCTAAGGGAGATAAGGAATATCCAGCCAAGCTTAAGAAGCAAAGTATCCCAACGCAGTCAAACCTCTCTGGACTTCCGGAGCCCATGTCTCTTCCTCCGGAACTTCCGCCAGGTAACCACCATTTTGAATTCAGTGTCTTATCTTTTTTTTTTTCTTTTTTTTTTTAACAAAAGATTTTATTTATTTATGAGAGAGAGAGAGAGAGAGAGAGAGAGAGAGAGAGAGAGGCAGGCTCCATGCAGAAAGCCCGATGTGGGACTCAATCCCAGGACTCCAGGATCACACCCTGGGCCGAAGGCAGGCGCCAAACTGCTGAGCCACCCAGGGATCCCCTCATTTTTTTTTTTTTAAGATCTACATACGTTTCTGTATGTATGAGTCCCTAAGCAATACTCACTGCTGCTTAGAATGTTCTAAAATCTTATATAAATGGTATCATATTCTATGTATCCTCCTACAGCGTGCGATGTTTGCCTAATAACATGTTTTTGAGATGTTCCGTGTTGTAGCCTTAATTTGTTTTTAGTATTGCACAATATTTCAATGTGTGTGCACATGTCTGTGTTTACATTGGTTCTCTTGTTGAGAGTATTTTGGTTACTTCCAATTTCTCTTTCCCCTTCCTTCCTTCCCTTTCCCTCTAACCCAGGTCCCTGAGATCACGCCCTAAGCCAAAAGCAGACACTCAGCCACTGAGCCACCCAGGTGTCCCTCTTTCTTTCTTTCTTTCTTTCTTTCTTTCTTTCTTTCTTTCTTTCTTTCTTTCTTTCTTTCTTTCTTTCTTCTTTCTTTCTTTCTTTCTTCTTTCTTTCTTCTTTCTTTCTTTCTTTCTCTCTCTTTCTCTTTCTTTCTTCTTCCTTCCTTCCTTCCTTCCTTCCTTCCTTCCTTCCTTCCTTCCTTCCTTCCTTCTTTCCTTCCTTCTACCACAAACCATACTGCTGTGAGCACTATCAACACATTTCCTTGTGAACATGGGCAACAGCTCTTCAACGGTCTCATGCAGAAATGGAATTACAAATCACGGGGCAAGTAAAAATTTTAACTTTCCTAGATATTGCCAAATAATTTGCCAAAATGGCTGGAGTAGTTTATATGGCTCACCAGTGGCACATCCCTTCAGGGGATCCCTGGGTGGTTTAGGAGTTTAGTGCCTGCCTTCAGCCCAGGGCGTGATGCTGGGGTCCTGGGATCGAGTTCCATGTCGGGCTCCCTGCATGGAGCCTGCTTCTCCCTCTGACTGTGTCTCTGCCTTTCTCTCTCTTTGTGACTCTCATGAATAAATAAATAAAATCTTAAAAAAAAAAAAGAACATTCCCTTCAGTCTACATGGTTGCCTCCACTGTCTAGTAACACATTTAAAAGATTCTGGACGACAGATCTGTGTGAAATGGAATCCCATTGTACTTTTGATTTGATGTTCCCCGATTATAGGTACCCTGTCACGTTTCCCATTCTGTGATATGCCTATTGGTTACTTCTGCTCATATTTCCTAATGATGCTAATGATTTTTATTTATTTTATTTTTTAAAGATTTTATTTATTTATTCATGAGAGAAACAGTGAGAGACAGAGAGAGGCAGAGACACAGGCAGAGGGAGAAGCAGGCTCCATGCAGGGAGCCCGATGGGGGGGACTCAATCCTGAGACTCCAGGATCACTCCCCGGGCTGAAGGCAGGCGCTAAACCATTGAGCCACCCAGGGATCCCCTACTCTCCTAATGATTTTTAAAAATGATTTGAAAAAATTCCCAAATACATTTTGGATAATAATCTGGTTTCGGTTATATATGTTGCTAACATCTTTCCCCTGATTGTGATCTGTCTTTTTCCATTTATGAACGTATCTTTGATTAGTGTTTTAAGTTCTGTCAAATTATTCCATTTTTTTTCTCTTAGTGTTTGTGCTTATGTCTTTTTTCCTCCATATAACCTGAGGCAAGAATCACATTTCTTTCCGTTTGGATAACCAATTCCCCGGTGCTATTTATCTATCAGTTGATCCTTTACTTTATGTCAGCTCTTCCAGTTGAATGAAAGCAGCAATCTCAGACAACCTTGCATCATTCATCATTTTGAAAGGAATACTTTTAAATGCTTTGCCATCAAATGTGATGCTTATAAAGATTTTTAATTTATTCTCTCTATTAGGTTAAATAAATTGCTATCTTATTTGAGATTGCTAAGATTTTTATCATAAATGTTCAGTTTTGTTTGATGCCTTTTTCTGCTGTTAATGAGATGCCAATATGGTTTCTCTTTAATCTTTTAATGTAATGGAAATACCAATAATTTGCTAGTAAATCATCTTCACCTTCCTAGGATAAACCTAACTTGATGCATGATTATTCTATAGTTGTTGATAGGTTTGGATTGACGATATTCTCTTATGACTTCCTCATGAAACTCGTGAACAATGTTAGCTAGTGATTGTCTTTCTCACATTGTCCTTCCCTGGTTTTATTATCAAGGTTATAGTCACCTCACAAAATGATTTCTCCTTTTCTATCTTCTGGAAGTATAAGATCAGAAATAGAGGGGCACCTGGGTGACTTAGTAAGTTAAGTGCCTGCTTTCAGCTCAAGTCATGATCCCAGGGTCCTGGTATTGAGCCCTGCATCAGGCTCAGCAGGGAGTCTGCTTCTCCCTCTCCCTCTGCCCCTCCCCCTAGCTTGTTCTCTCTCTCTCTCTGTCTCAAATAAACAAAATTAAAAAAAATGATCAGAAATAGAAGTTTGATAGAATTCTTCTGTAAAGCAATCTGGGCCTAGCAGATGGTTTTTAAGTGAGTATCAATCTACCTTACTTAGTGATCATAGAGCTACTCAGATTTTCTCTTTCTTCTCAGATCACTTTTGGTGAATTAATTCATGAGGACTTAAGACGAAGCTCGGGGGCCGTGTCCTGCAGAAAGCCTGTGATCACCCCTTGCTTAAATGGATTAAATTATTCTCCTGTTCACTCCTACATAGCATTGACATTCATTCATTCAAAAAATGTTTATTGAGGCTGTACTATGCATACTTTTCTATATCCTGCGGAAACAGCACTGAACCAAACAGGCAAAAATCCTGGTTTGCACAAGATGTATATCCTAGTAGGGTTGAGCAGGCAATAAACAAAATAAGTGAATGAATTATGTGATATCCTGGAGAGAAAAACCCAAAACCAAAGGGTGTCAAGGCAGGAAGTGCCGCAAGTTGTAATACATAGTCAGAAACATCATCGTACACACTCCTTCTTATAAGAGATCTTTATTTATGGGTGTTAGGTACTGGGATTCTAGTAGAAGACTAAATAGAGCAATTTAGTTCTTGCTTTTGTGTTTGTATATCAGTGGGAGACAAGTCACAAATAAGTAAAAATCAAATCAAAATTATAGCTATTGATGAAGGAGATTAGCAGGTGCTCTGACAAACTTGCATTGGACGGGGGTGTTTAGGGAAGACCCTTTGAGGGTGTGGCCATGAAGCTGGCATCTGACGGAGAGTAGCAGGCGGTTGCGCAGAGTGCCATCCTCAGATGAGCTGGTCGCCTCCTGTCTTTTCCATTGGACTATGAGATCCTTGAGGGAAGCTGTGAATTACTCATGTGGTATCTCTGACCTAGCATAGGACATTGCTGATGTCCAACAAATGTGTGCTGAACTGTTGGGTACAGGAAGTCAAAGGTAAGTATTTGAAAATTCATATGAACCAGCTAGAAGAATCCATTTATAAAGGAAATAGCTATCTTCTACTTAACAAATGCTAATAGTCCCTAGCACGGTGTTACAAGTTGTGAGGGGGACCTCCCCTCTAGGTATCACAATCCACAAGGAGGATGGACTGGGGTTTTCTCATTCAAGACAGACAATGGGCCTCACGCAGCCCCAGCACTGTGAGGCCAGTGAGTGGGGTGGCAGCAAGCCAGGAGCTATGTCCCTACGCAGCCAGTGTCACACTGTCCGGGTGAGTCAGGCCCGTGGAACGGAAGGGTGGATGTGGCGTTACAGCTGGCCTGTCGTCCTCAGCCCAGACACTTGGAGATGGGTCTGGGCAGTGAGCAGGCCACTGGAAGGTGAGCCCACAGGGTGCATGGGCTGGGTTCCTTGTCAATGGTGGAGCATGAGCCAACCCTGTTGAGAAGATAGCACTGCAGACGTTGCCTGGGCACCCAAACCTCCACCTTAAAAGTCACTGGGATGTCCCAAGGGCCATCCAGTTGCCACTGTTTAAGTCACCTAAGCACTTGCTTCCTTGTCTCAGGAAGCTTGGTAGGACTAATGGGTTGATTCGCACTCCAAGAGGAAGAAAAATCCCCTCCTCTGAGATGTGCCCCTAAAACCGTGACAACAGCTGGAATTAACGGGGGCAGCTCCATGTTTCCTCGTTTGGTAGCAGCGTCCAAGAGGCATTTCTGCTAGTTTGCTTCACGCAGCTGTCCTCGGATGGGTCAGAGATGTGTTTACGTGCCTGGGCATCTGCATCATTTGGCTAAGGCCTTGTGAGGGAAGTGGACATTAGGCGGAGTCCGAAAAACAGGTTTTTAAAATTCACACAAATAATAACAATGTCTTGTTTCAATATTTACTTCTGCTTTGTAAGCAGGGGTTTCTGAGAACTTGGAACGTGCTAATTCCTTCCACTTGCTATTCAGTGGGCATTATATATATTGAAAATTGCAGAACTCTCCTCGACTAATGCAAAAATTAAAAAGAAATCTCCAACTGCTATTAGTAAAGAAAGTCATGGACAATTCGGGACAGAAATCTGTAGACCTACAAATGTGCAGGGTAAAGCAGGTACCTTCTGAAAACGCTCCCGTTATCAACCAGCACTGTGGGTCAAACCCAATGTTGGCACGCGAGCCATTTCCTGATTCCTGCAGGACCCACTGGTGGCCACGAGGATGCCCCAGAATGCTGGGGGGAGAGCCCTCGCCTGCGGTATGCACCCACCCGGGATCCTCCTGCAGGAGGGACTCTCATGGCCCACCTTACCGTGGGCTACTGTAGCTGTCCGACCTGGCTCTCAGGGTCCCCCCTCAACCCCCCGTGTCTAGCCCTCTCCTGGCTTGATTGATAGAGCAGCAATTGAACAAGTTCAGATAAGAGGCAGTCTTCATAAAAACTTTCCAGAGAGAATCTAGGGCAGTTGCTTTTCCTATTTTCCCCCACTTGTCTCCTTTTTGCCATGTAACCACTACCAACGGATTTCTTCAGGAGACTTGCAACCCACCTTTTCTTCTCCCTAAACTTAGCTAGAGCTTTTCCCTCCTTCAGTGGCTTTATGCACGAGAACTTCTGCACGAAAACTAAGCAAAATCTGTCCTTCTCTGCAGTCAGAATTTCCCCTCCACCCCTTCACCGGGCTTGCTGATGCGGTGCACTGGCTATTTTGCAAATCGGCCTGTGCTTGTCACTCTTCTTCTGCTAGGTGTCCCAGTCCGGGCTCGTCAGACAGGGTTACTCTATAGCTTTCATGGGGAAACCAGGGCCCCGTGATGACTCATCTAGTCCTGCTCCCTCCTTCTTCATCCTCACTGCTGTTGCCGGGGACCAGATGTCACCAGGCTGTCACCACACTTGGAGTCCACAGCGATCCATTCCTTCTGGGCTTCTAGCTTTATCGGTCCCAGTTCCTCTGCAGCCCTGGACTGCTGAGATGCTGTCTTTGAGGCTACTGTCATGGCAGCAGCGGGGGTATGTGCCCTAATCACCCAGGGCCACAGGAGGGCAGGGACTGGGTCTCGGTTGTCTGCATCAGCTGACATGGAGGGAGGGGCTCAGCAAGTGGCTTTGCACTCATGTGTAAGCAAATACAGAAGAAAAATTCTAAAAATGGAATGAGGGTCTCAAGTTTATTTGGTTGGTTGGGAACAGAGCGGAAGAGAGAGGCCAGGCCCCTGGCTCTTGGGTTAGGGTCCCTCCCAGGCTATTGTGGCCCATCTTCGAGCTCCCTTCCAGCTGCCTTCTGTCATCTGGCTTTACTTTGTGTGAAAGAGGATGGGTCAGATACGTGCTTTCTTCATTTTGCTTTTAAAACCCTCAGGTGGAATTATATTTTAAAAAAATTCTTGGGACGCCTGGGAGGCTCAGCAGTTGAGTGTCTGCCTTTGGCCCGGGGTGTGATCCCGGAGTCCTTCTGCCTGTGTCTCTGCCTCTCTCTCGGTATCTCTCATGAATAAATAAATAAAATCTTTAAAAATAAAATAAAATAAAATAATTTTTTTATAACCATCAATATACAGAAGGGTGTTTAAGGGTGGTGAGATCATGGTGTTCTGGGTGGAGGGAAAGGCTCATCAAGTGCCCACCTCAGACCTTGCGTTTACTTGCAACTGGGAGATGCCCCGGTATGTGTGGCAAGGGGAGGACTCTCCCCTTGCAGAGAAGTTCTCATGCAGCTTCGGGAGGGTCATGCACTCGGGGCCCACCTGCCCTAGAAGCCAGGCCGTCCCTGGGACACCCCTCCCTCTGGCCCTGGGCTGGCCTGATGCTGCAGTCTCTGCAGGCACGGGGTGCCACGTGCTTTGGGGGCCACCAGATTGTACTCCCGGCATCGCAGCTCCCATCCCGTGGCCCTGGGATCCAACAGCCCTAACCGCAGGTGACCAAAGCCCCTAACCTTTCCAGGCAACGTTTCTGTTTCTTCTTCTGAGATGGCAAATGGCGGGATTAAGCGGACTGCTGGTTTGGGAAGTCTAAGGATGTTAAAAATATGTCGAAAATACTCAAACAGGTTTAAATGGTGCCATTACCTTCAAAACCAAGCCAGGAGTGCAGTTGGTGCTCCATAAACATTTATGCAGCGTATGAATGAAAATGTCAAACCCTTGAACCATAGGCAGGAAAAATGATCACACGACAGCTGAATTTTGAATTCTCTATTTTAGCTTTTTTCTTGCTTTGAGAAAAGTGCATGTGCCAACGCTAATGTTTAATATCTAGGAACCTCCACGTTTCAGCCCGAGGCTAATGAGAAATCTCAGTGACTCTGGGGAGATTTGTTGAAGTGACAGCAGAAAAAGGATAAGAATGGCTTCTGCCTGAGGGTCTGCGGGGAAAGCCTGAGATGCTTCGTGAAATGCTATCAGCGAAGTCTTATTTCACAAGACTTTTTTTCCTTATTTAATTATTTGTGCCATTTTGTTTCCTTTTTTTATCTTGTCATGCTGCTGCTGGCGACTTCCGGCTCCCATCACCTCTCAGTATTTCCTATATCCCGGGTTCATTTCAGTCTCCAGGGACCAAACCGAACAGTGCATCTCCAGCTGGCATCTGGAACCCAGGGAGCACCAGGGAGGTCGAGAGAGGAGAGACTGGGAAACTGGAAAGCCACAGAGGGAAGGAGAACAGGGAGGGGCACTTTTTACCTGCCCCACCTGCCCCCACCCCACCACCCTGGTCGCAGTGTCTCTCCCCACAGCAGCTTCAGTCCCACTGGAGATTGGGGCAGTAGCTGGGAGGATGTTACTCGCCTGGCATCTGATGTCCTGGCCCTGAGCCCTGGGTAGCCATGCCCAGAGTGACGTAGCCTTCCACACCCTAAGGTGCTGCATTCCTGGGTGGCTGCCTCAGTTTCCCTGCTCAGCACTCCAGGTCTTAGGCCACTCCTGAAACCCGTCCTGAGCTGCTGGAACCCTGATGGGTGACTTGGCATCATTTAGGTTCTCCCCGGCCAGCCCAGACAGAGCAGCTTCCCGCATAGCAGGGTTCTTGCTCCAAGTCCCTTTAAATGCCCTTCTGACCCCTGCAGGCTAGCCTAGATTTCTGAGGCCCCTGTGCATCTCCAACCCCGGCCCACTGTGTGTGTGTATGCGCGTGTGAGGGTGCGTGTGGGCATGTGCACCAGGCTGTCGGGTGTCCTTTTCTCCATCCTTCTATTTTCAGGGAAGAAGCAATGCCTTCCAGCTTTTCCCCAGTGCACAAGGAAGGAGGAGCTACGTTCTTTCAAGCATCCTGCAGGGTAAAGAGGTGCCCACGGGGGATGGGTTTGTCACAGTGACCTGGCGCTTGTTGGGGCAGGGGGAAGAGGATGGCTTCTGGAGAATTGGAATCCTGGTCTTTCTGTGCGTGTGCATGTGTGTGTGCATGTGTGTGTGCGTGTGTGTGCGTGTGTGTGCATGTCTCTGTGTGTGTGTGCACGGTACCTAACCAGTCTGGGACTCAGAGAGCACACTTGTAAAAACACAGCACTGCTGACAACCTGCTTCTCAAAGCTTCTGTGAGCCTCGACCAGCCCTGGGCCAGTGTTTGCCTAGTAGGCGGAGCTCAGACACCAAGAGCCAGCCCACTGCCCCTCTGCCCTCGGGATCAGGCAATCTCGTTTCCAGCAGCCTCTCCTGTGGCGAGTCAGAGTAGCTGTTTCTAAACAGTGAGTGGAGGCTGAGGATTGGTGGCCGGGACTCCGAGATGGAGGCCAGGTCCTTGCGCAAGCAGGGTGTGCTGCCCGGCGGCGGCTGTCTCCCGCACCTTCACGCCCTGAGCC